>NC_142129.1:84253716-85485903 GCF_024610735.1 Ursus americanus | reverse complement strand
GTTTCTACAAAAATGCCTACTGGGGTTTTGACTGGAATTGTGTTGAGCCTATAGACAATTCAGAAAGAATTGACATCTTATATTGAGGCTTCAACTTGTGAACATGATAGAATGCTATTTGTATAGGTTTTTAATTTCTCTCAACAGTGTTCTGTAGTTTTCAGTGTACAGAGTCTTACATGTTTTGTCAGATTTATCCCTCAGTAGTTAATATTTTTGTGTCATTATTTTTATATAGAAATATAATTTACTTTTGCATATTAATATGTCTGTTACACATATTAAGGTTGTATGCTATAACCTTGCTAACCTGACTTATACTAGTAGATAGGAGCAATCTCATGTTTCCATTCCAAGGTGCAGTTTGGTTACCTGTCACAATCCCATTAGCCATCATCATCATCCCAGGAGATCAAAATGACAGATTCATCATAGGTTCTGCTGAAGCGTATTTCCTTGATTGGAAGATAACTTTCAAAGGGGACGTGCTTTTCAGGATCCCTTTTTTAGAGGGAGAATAATTCGTCTGATTCATCCACTGATGAGCAGCCATCAGGGTCACTTTGGAGCCGGAAGCAGTGCAGAATCTCAGGCCCCACTCCACACCTGCTGACCCTGACTCTGCATTTTAACATCCCCCTGATGATTTGCATGCGTATTAAAGGTTGAATAGCATTGGTTCCTGTCGACAAAAAGCGCCCTTGCAGATCCTTTACTCTGGGCAGATCTGAAAAACTAGCTTTGTGTGTAATTTATCGAAAGGAATTTCAAGCCATTATCCCATAAAAGGACTATAAAGACTTTTGTGCCCGTTGCTAGGTTGTTTGAAGAAATAGAGAAATTGATTTACATACGTTTTAGTCTTTTTACAGCATGTATTGACCTATCGTCAGAACTGAGAAGGAGGCTGTAAGACCCAGGTAGAGACCTCAGATAAGTGAATAGGGCCTTACTCACAATACCATCCTCAAGAAGCAGGGAGTGCTTTGCTTTCCCTCGTCTCCATTACACTTGCTTCACTCACCTCCTTAACCACACCCTAGACCTCTTTACTCTGACCGCCCCTCCTCTGATTTCTTTCTGATCAAACAAAACCTGCCATCTTTCCCACTGCATCTGTTCTCTGAGCTTACAAGGACTGCTGGCCAGTCCTTCCTTTCCTCCTCATCTCCTCTGGTTTTGCTTCTAGTTTGACTTTCTTCCCCACCTGGCGACTCCTCCCTCCTGCCAATATTCTTGACTTCCTTGCCTAGCAGATTCCCAACCACAGATTATTCTGTCGGCTTTCTCTAGTCCTACCTTCAGACTGCTGAGTACTGCTGGAAAAATCATTCAGCTGTGCAGACTCATATGACGTTGAACATGTAGAATTTTGCTGGGTCTCCTTAGCCATCCTTCCCAGGCAACTCTCATCCATTCTCCATGTGTATGCATTTCCTGAGGCTGCTAGAAGAAATCGCTACAAACCTGACTTCTTGACACAACAGAAATTTGTTCTCTCTCAGTTCTGAAGGCTCGAAGGCCAAAATCTGTTTTCCTCTGGGAAATCAAGGTGTAGGCAGAGCTGCACTCCCTCCAGAGGCCCTCAGGGAGAATCCGCTCTTTGCCAGATGGCTTCTGGTGGTTCCTAGCTTCCTTGGCTTGGGGCTCCATCACTCTTAATCGTTGCCTACGTAGTTACAGTTACGTCGCCTTCTCTTATATGTCTGTGAAATCTCTCTGCCTCTCCTAAGGCTAATTATGACAGCATTTGGGGCACACTAAGTATCCAAAGTGATCTCATCTCAAGATTCTTCATCACAGCTGCAAAGACCCTTTTACCAAGGTAACGTTTACAACTCCAAGGATCAGGATTTGACATTTTGGGGTGGCCATTATTCAACCTACTATACCATTCAAAAATAATTCTGTTATTAAATACAGCACATATAAAAGTATATGAAAATGCACAGCTGTCCAACCAAGAAACAGGATGTTATCGATGCCCCTCAAATTCCTTTCACTTCCCCTCCCTGATTGGATCTTCAATTCCAAATGTTGTAGTAATTCTTCCTCTTTTTTTTTTTTTGGTAGCTTTTACATCCTAAAGAATATGCGGTTTCGATTGCTGCTTTTGAAGTTTATAAAAACAAAATGGTTTGGGGTTTTGGTTTGGTTTGGTTTTTTTCTTACTTTCTTGGACATTTTTTTGAAATTTATCCCTGTCGATGAATTTCGCTGTAGTTTATTAATCCTCACAGTATAGTTTCATTATATAAATATACCAAATTGGTAGACATTTGGATTATTGGGAGCTTTTGCTATTATGCGTGGTACAGTGAATTGCCGAGTTGTAGGGTAGATGCCTGTTCAACTTAAGTGAGGTAAACCATTTCTCAAAATGGTTACACCAGTTTACATTTCCTCTGGTAGTGGATGAGGGAGCCCATTGTTTCATGGTCTTACAGACAGTTGGAGTTGTTTCGACGTTCAATTTTTGCCAGTTCAGTGACTATGAAATATTTCACACTGGATTTAACATCCCTGATGATGAATGAGCTTAAGCATCCCTTCTTAACATTGCTCTTCTCCTTTCTGTAAAATTACTATTTTTGTTGTTTCTGCCTTTTTTCTTACTGATTTGTTATAGTTCCGTAACACTCTGGATACTGTTCCTTTCACAAATACTTTTCCCTAGGTACCTAAAATAAGTCAAGAAGTGTTTGCTTTTATTCTTTACTCTGAAATAATTTGTGTAAGACTGGGATTGTTCGTTCCTTGAATATTTTGTAGAGCTCACCGGTAATATCACTGGGGCCTAGAATTCTCTTTGTGAGAAGATTATTTTTAAATCAATGTCTCAGTCTTATTTGTAATTATAGGATTATTCAGGTTTTTAAGTTTTTCTTGAATCAGTAATATTTTGAGGAATTTTTCCATTGCATCTCAGTTTTCAAATTCATTAGCATGGAATTTGATTCATATTTTTAAAGGATCAGTTTTGACTATTGATCCTTGTTAGTTTGTTTTCTTTAATTTCTGCTCTTACCTTCATTAGCCCTTTCCTTCTACTTTCTTTGGGTTTGCTTTGCTGTATTTTTTTCCCTAACTTGAAGTGGTTACTTAGCTCGTTAATTTTTCTACCTTTTTCCCTAATAGGCACATTTGTGATTTTATATTTTCCACTGTTTTAGCTTTATCCCACAAGTTTTCCATGTGTGGTATTTGTATCATTTTAGTTCTAAATGTATTCACATTTTACATTACAATTCTTTGATCTGTTGGTAATTTGGTAATGTGTTTCCCAAAATGGATTTTTCTAATTCTTTTTTTATTGGCTTCTAAGGTAATTGCATTGCAGTCTCTGCAATGATCAGTCCTCTTTGACATTTGCTTTGGCTTGCTTTTTGACCTAGTTTATGATCAAAAATGTTATTTCATGTGCTTGAAGGAACGTATATTCTATTGAGTGTGGTGTTCTATGGTTTGCCTGATGTATTAGGTTATTAATTTTATTATTTAAATCTATATGTTAACTAAAGCATATGTAAAATAGGATACAATACATTAAAAATAAAACAATGATTAAAAAAAAAGATCAGGCTAAACAAGTTTACCTGTTAGGGATTTGCTCAGCTTCTTAAATCTATAGGTTTATATCCTTTGCAAAATATGGGAGTTTTCAGCCATTATTTCTTCTAGTCCTTCTTCAGCTCTGCCCTCTTTCTCCTAGGATGATCATGACATAAATGTTAGACTTTTTTGTTGCAGTTCTGCAGGTATCAAAGATCTGTTCTTGTTTTGCTTTGTATAGTCTATTTTCTCCCTAGAAGTTGTGTAACATCTGTGTTCTAGGTTACTGATTCTTTCCTCTGTGTCTTTGATTCTGCAGTTGAGTCCGTCCGTTGTTCAGATGTTGTATTTTTCAGTTTTAAAATTTCCATTTGGGGGGCGCCTGGGTGGCTCAGTCGTTAAGTGTCTGCCTTCAGCTCAGGGCGTGATCCCGGCGTTATGGGATCGAGCCCTGCATCAGGCTCCTCTGCTGGGAGCCTGCTTCTTCCTCTCCCACTGCTTGTGATCCCTCTCTCTCTGGCTGTCTCTCTGTCAAATAAATAAATAAAATCTTTTAAAAAAAATAAAAATAAAAATAAAATTTCCATTTGGGGGGGTGCCTGGCTGGCTCAGAAGAGTATGTGACTCTTGATCTTGGGGTTGTGAGTTTGAGCCCCGTGTTGGTTATAAAGATTACTTAAATAAATAAACTTTAAAAGAATAAAATTTCCATTTAGGTCCTTATTTACTGAGACTTACTACTTCTTTGCTGTTTTTTCATTTGCTTCCAGAACGTTTATAGTTGCTTGTTGAAGCATCTGTATTAGAACTGCTTCAAAATCTTTGTCAGGTAATTCTAACATCTCTATCATTTCAGAGTTCTCATTGTCTTCTCATTCATTTGAAGATCTAACTGGTTCTGGGTGTGATGAGTGATTTTTACTTGAAACCTGGACATTTTGGGCATCACGTTATGAGACTCTGGTGCTTTTGTCAGCTTTCTGTTTTAACAGGCCTCCTCTGACTCTGTTCCAGCAGAGAGAGGTCGGGCCACCTCTTGATCACCTCACACGGGTGCAGCTGTTGGCTCCTCCTTCTCTTTTGCTGGTGTGGGTATTGGTAGGGCCACAGACTTTCCCTGTGCTGTTTGGCTGGAGTAGAGTGGTTATTGTCTGAACATTTTCTGTCTTGCTAGACCACCCTTTTTCTTATCCTTTGACTAGAGAAAGCCAGCTTTCGCTGGGATTTTTTTTTTTTTTTTTTTTTTTTTTTTTTTTGGTCTGCACCTGTTGGCATTTCCAGATTGCCAGCTTCTTCAGCTCCAAGTCTGGGATGTATGAGGTAAATAGAAAATCCAGGGAACGCACCACTGTGTTGTGTGTTCCTTGGGTCCCAAGGCCCCTGGCTACTGTTTGATCATCTCTCCATCTTTCAGAAACTTCTTACGATCGTTTTATATATAATGTTCCAGGTTTTTAGTTGTTCTTTGCTAGAGAAATAGGGAAAGGTACATCTCTTCCGTCTTATGGGAAGCAGAAATTCTCCTTATTTTCTTATTTGTCAAACTACATGTTTAGTCAGAGGAGGGAAGGTCAGTAGAGAAAAAATGACTGTTCTCCCTAAGTAATTGTTTTCTTCCTGCTTAGCACAATGACCAGACGTGCTGGAACAATCATCAAGGTATAGAAATCGTTTTGACATAAATTTTCCTTTTACCGGGAACTCAAACCAAATAGTCAGTGTATAATTTCATTTTAAATCAGAGGTCGTGTGCATGCTCCTGATTTTACCCATGATCTGAGAGGAGATAATTTTAAAAATCATTGCTTTAGAGATAGAACTTAGTCACTTTATAAATGGGATGTGAAGTATAGCAAGCTTGAAAGTGGAAGTAACATCCACTCTGGTCCCAAAAGGAAAGTAAATCTGGACTCTCAACTCAGTTTTTCCTTCCACTGTACTATTTGCTCTTAATAACTGTTAGCTTCTAGGGTTTCTTTTATTGGGATTTTTAAGAAAACTATATAAATCAGCAAGGAATACAATTGGTTGCAAATAACAGAAACCATCCTTTAGTGGTTTAAGTAGAGGTGGTCTGTATCATACAATGCTTTACCTCTTTGAAAAAATAAATTGTGAATAAATGCACAAACCCCATGTATTTATACCTCCTACACACACACACACACACACACACAAGATCAACTGTCAAATGCTGAGAGATAAGATGAGGACTGAGAATCAGCCTTTGCATTTGACAATGTGGAGTGTATTGCCTTTGATTAAGTCCATTTCAGTGGAGTTCTGGGAACAGCCTAGGTAGTCCAACAGAATGATTTGTGGTGAGAGTGGAAACTAGCAAGTATAGATGACTCCTGAGGTGTTTTGCTATAAAGTTGGGCAGAGACCTGGAAGAGCTGAAGGTGGATGTGGGGCATTTTTGTGTCCTTAAGATTTAAGATATTATAGCATGTGGGTTTTTTTTCTTTTAAGATTTATTTATTTCAGAGAGCCATAGGGAGCACGCTGGGGGAGAGGGACAGAGGGAGAGGGAGAAAGAATCTCAAGCAGACTCCCTGCCAAGTACAGAACAGGACACAGGACTCGATCTCACAACCCTTACATCATGACCTGAACCAAAATCAAGAGTTGGTCCTTCAACTGACTGAGCCACCCAGGCACCCCTACAACATGTTTTTAAGCTGAGAGGATTGATTCACTTTAGGACTAAAAAAAAACAGATGATGCAAGGAGAGGAGGGATGATTGAAGAGCTGAGTCCTTGCGAATGTAAGAGAAGAAGGGATCTGATACCCAAAGCAAAGGCTGATCTTGGTGAGAGCAAACAGTTCATCCATTATATTAGGAGAGAAAAACAGAATTTTTAAAGTTTTGTTTACAGATTTTGGTAATTAGACTGAAGAATTTCTCTTTGGTTGCACCTGTTTCTTTTTTTTTTTTTTTTTTTTTTTAAGTTGGTTCCATGCCCGACGTGGAGCCAAATGTGGAGCTTAAGCTCATGATCGTGAGATCAAGTCCTGAGCTGAGATCAAGAGTTGGAGGCTTAACTGACTGAGCCACCCAGGCACCCCTGCACCTGTTTCTGAACATGAACTAAAAGCAAGGTCACTAAGTGAGAATGAGGAGAGAGGAGGTGTAGAGGTTTGAATGGAGGGGAGAACATATGAAATAGAGTGCATAAAAATGAAATGGTATTGTAGGGGGATCCTAGCCAATTCAGTAAGATAAGGAAAGAAGTTGTACATATAAGAAAGCAAGAAACTAAGCTGTTATTAATACCTAACACGTATCCACATAGAAAATCCAAAATGAGTACTAAGTACTAGAATTAATGAGTTTAGGAAGATAACTGAATATAAGATCAATATACAAAAGCTGCATTTCTATATAGAGTAACAATTATAAAACATAATTTAAGAAAACATATAATCTAAAGTAACAGAGAGCTAGGAAGTGAGAGATAAAGCTAATATGCAAGATTATTAGTAAGAAAACTGTAAAACTGCTCTGTTGAGTAAACAGATTTTGTTCAATTACAATAAAAATTCCAAAGTTTATGGAAAATCTTGACAACCTGATTCTTATGGAAGAGCAAAAGCCCTCAGATTACCAAGACACTCCTAGAGGGGATTAAGTAGTAACACTTAGTGTAAAGCTATTGTAATTAATATGGTATGATGTGAAGGAGAGACAAACTGACCAATAGAAGAAAATAAATTATTTAAGAAAGAAACTATGCAAATAAGTAAATTTGATGCATGATGTAGAAGATATTGCAGATTTAGTGTGTATAAAATGCCTAGCACATAATGGGTGATCAGTATATATTCATTGAATTAATGTTTAGATAAATGAGTGAGTAGAAAAAGTATGAGCTTTTTAATATTTGATGATGGGACTATGGGTTATCCATATTTTAAAAAATTAGATTCCTCCCTCAGACTGTAATTAAAATCAATTTCAGATCAAATAAAAACCTAAATGAGAGAGTACCTGGCTGATTCAGTTGGAAAAACTTGTGACTTTTGATCTTGGGGTCATGAGTTGGAGCCCCACATGGGATGTAGAGATTACTTAAATAAATAAAACTTAAAAAAAAAAAAAAAAAACCAAACCCTAAATGTGAAGGTAAAACTTTAAAAATTTTAGAACAGTCTGTGGAACAATATTTTTTAGACTTCAGGGTAGGGATGGATTTCTCAAACAGATACAAAAAATGTTCACTATAAATGAGGTAACTGACAAATTCAACTATATTAAAGTTTGGGACTTCGCTGCTGTGAAAATGAATAAATTGCGTCTATATACAACAACATGTGTATCTTAGAAACAAAGCAAAGTAAAAATAGCAAATCATAGAAGGCTATTGATGTGATACTATTAAGCTCAGAAAGAAGCAATGCAAACTTGTGTAGGTATACAGTGATACATGGTTAAACATTTTCTTTCTAAAGAAGCAAGGGAATTGATAAACATAAAATTTAAAACATGATAACCTTGGAGGGAGAAAAGGGATTGGGATCTAGGAGGAGCACATGGGGATTTCAAAAGCACTGATAATGCTCTAGTTCACAAATTGGGTGGCGGGTTCTTGTGTGTTTAGTGTTTTATTATACTTCATAACGAAGGCTGTTGCATACACTCTTTCAAATGTATCAAATACCCCATAAGGAAAACATTTAAGGGAGAAAAAAATACATGGTAACATGTGCACAGTAAGACTTGCAGACAATGGCTGTGAATAGAGGCATCTATGGCTCTTCTCAGCTTAACTCATTGTTTACTGTCTAATCAACAGCATCCCACTCTGCTCCCCTCTCAATGTCTACCATCTTGTTCAAGGCAAGGTACTAGCTGTCGTCCTACTGGCTTCCTGTCTCTATCTGTCCCACCTTCATCTCAACCTCCTCATTGCTATCAAAACCACTCTAGTTCCTGGCAGTAGGGTTGAGTTACAGTGTTTTTCTCTGGCTGCACTAGTGACAGTAGGAACTTAGCTCTGCCTTCTCTTCCTTCACATGCACATGTAGTAATTCCTTCACTGCAGGTGGAATTCTGCCCTGAGGAGCAAAGCATCACAGTCACTCCTGTGCCCATCTCTCCCGCACTGCAAAAAACAAAAACAAAAAACCCTATGTAATTTATTTTGGAGAAAAAAAGGAAAATTGCTCATATATGTGTGTGAGGTTTTAGTTGCAGTTAATTATGCTGCCTGGCTGGCAAAATCAGATGATTTACCAGAAGAAACACAGACCTACAGGAAAAAGTCCTATATTGGTTTGTTCAACCAGTTATTGCCTTCTTTAAAGCGTCATGGCTTTTCATTTTTTCAGTAAAAGACATGTTTTTATGTCCCCCATAATTAACTTAAAAATATAAACATAATACTGTAATAACTGATACAGTTAACAAATGTTTATTAAGTATTACTTTGTGCCGGGGATGCATCAGTGAGCCAAACAGAAAAACCGCCTCGTGGTGCTTATATTTTAGAGGAAGGACAAACAACAAAGAATACACCTAATCTCAGTAAATAAAAAAGGTGTGTTACCAACCAATTAGGTAAAATTTTGTGACAGAAACAGAAGAGAAAAGACAAAGCTGGTTCAAAACTTTGAGGGAGGTTTGGAGAAGAGAGACTAAAATTTTTAGGTGGTTAAGACAGGCCTCTTTGAAAAGGTGGCGTGAATACAAGGGTGTTGGTCCTGAGGTTATCAGGGAACAGCACCTAGAGGGAACAGCTAGGACAAAGGTGCTGAGGGGGGAACACGTCTCACGTGTGCAAGTGTATCAGCATCCAAAGGGATTTGTTAAAAGGGTTGGGCCCCGTGCAGTCTGGGAAGCTGGTGACAAAGCCTGGGGAGGAAGGTCGCCTGTGCAACTGGTGCTATGAGGAAGTCGTGGTAGACCAGCAGGACCAGCAATCGGGAAGGGCTTGAACTCATGACCCTGAGATCAAGAGTCTCATGTGCCACCGACTGAGCCAGCCAGGCGCTCCCACATTGAGCATTTTAAAATAAATGAACAGTAAAAACAAACATAAATAAGTAAATAAGTAAGTAAATAAATAAATGAACAGTGATATGCTTTCAATTCTGCCCTCTCTGACAAGAGAAGAGTCTTGGGTTTGCCCTAGATTGGAGCTCTGAGATCAGGAAGTAGATAAGGTTGACCTGTGGGTTAAAGAAATGGCTTGCAGCTTTTTTGTAGTGTTACTATTTATTTTTATAATTTCATGGAAAGACATTTTTATAAGACATTTTTCCATCTTGCAAGATATCCGTGTGATACTAGCCTAACTGCCCATCTTGGTTTCTGGACCACATCCCCAAGATGTGGTAAAGACCAAATATCCTTTCCTTCCTTTCTATCTTAAATTAACAGAACTCGGGGCGCCTGGGTGGCACAGCGGTTAATCGTCTGCCTTCGGCTCAGGGCGTGATCCCGGCGTTACGGGATCGAGTCCCACATCAGGCTCTTCCGCTATGAGCCTGCTTCTTCCTCTCCCACTCCCCCTGCTTGTGTTCCCTCTCTCGCTGGCTGTCTCTCTCTGTCGAATAAATAAATAAAATCTTTAAAAAAAATAAAAAAATAAAATAAATAAATAAATAAATAAATTAACAGAACTCCATTCGCTCTTTGCCACCCAACTAAAAGACTATATCCCAGCCTCTCTTGCAGCTTGATGGCTAAATTCTGGCCAATGAAATGAAAACAGAATGTTTTATCAGACTCCAAAAGTCTCATTAAAATCTGATCTTAGGGGTGCCTGGTGGCTCAGTCAGTTAAGCGTCTGACTCTTGGTTTTGACTCAGGTCATGATCTCATGGGTCATGAGATCAAGCCCTACACTGGGCTTCATGCTCAGTGGGGAGTCTGGTTGGAGATTCGTTCCCTCTACCCCTCCTCGTACTCTTTCTCCCTCTCTAAAATGAATAAATCTTAAAAAAAAACAAACTTTAAAAAGTCCAATCTTAAATAAAACTCCTACAATAAAAATCATGCTAAGTAGGAAAACATTGGAAATTTTCCTTTGAAAATCGGGAATGAAGTAAAGGTGCCTGCTCTTATCGCTTCAGTTCAGCACTTTATAGAGATCCTGTGCAACACAAAAGGTCATGAAAAAGAAATTAAACACATTAAGGATTGAGAAGGAGGAAGTAAAACTCTTATTATTTGCAGACGATATGATTATCTAGATAGAAATCCCCTAAATAATTTTAAAATAAATTATTAAACATAAAAGAAAACTTTATATGATAAATTCAATTTCATTTCCATATACCAGACACAATTTAAAAAATAATTTATTTCTTAATATCAATATTATTGATTTACAATACTATAAAACTAGAAAAATTCTAGGGGAAAAATTAACAAAAGATGTGCAAAATCTATGCATAGAGAATTAGAAAATTTTAGCAAAAAAATATCAAAGAATACCTAAATGGAGAAATATCCCATCTTTATGAATAAGAAGATTTTAGCATAAATATGCCAGTTCTCTCCAAATTGATCTTCACATATACTGCAAATCAATTACAGTAAAAAATCTCAACAAGGTTTTTCATAGAACATGAGAAGTTGATTCTAATATATATGGAGGAGCAAAAGGCGAAGGATAGATATTTTTGAAGAAGAAAAATAATGAGGGGAATTATCCTAGCCGATATAACGATTTATTGTAAAGCTATAATAATGAAGACAGTGTGGTACTGATGTAGGAAAAAAGAAACTCACCAATGGATAGAATAGAGAGCCCACAATCAGACCCATGCATATTTGAATTTTTAAGACATTTTGGAAGTAGAAAGTGGGAAAAGGAAACACTGAATAACAAATGGGGCCCAAAAAATGAAATCTGAACTTATTTCACATCTTATACAAAAATCAAACCTAGAGGCATTAAAAGCTTAAATGTCAAAAGCCAACTTTAGCCTTTAGAAGAATATGTAAGCAAAAATCTTTCTGATCTTAAGATAGGGAAGAGTTTTCTAAACAACATACAGAAGCACACTAATCATAAAAGGTATTAGTAACAAATTCAGAGACATTAAAATGAGTCATCAACACATGTCATCAACATACCGTAAAGAAGCTAAAAGTTGCAAGTAGAAGAATTACCACGCAGAATATATAAAGATTCCTACCAAACAAATAAGAAAAAGAAGAGTAAACCTGATAGAAAACTGTGCTAAGGATTCAAACAGGCCTTTCACAGAAGAGGAAACAGATACAGCTGATAAACATGAAACACTCTCAACCTTGTTATTGGGGAAATGTAAGTCAAAACCACACAGAGGTATCATTATACGACTATCGATAAAAATGGCGAAGTCTGGCAACAACAAGTTTGAAGGGAATATGAATTGATGTGATCACATTGCTGGTAGAAATGTAAACTTAATATAACCACTTGGAAAATTAGCCTGCCATCTGGTAAAGTTGTTCATGCTTTAGGACCCAGTCTAGGTATTTGCCCCCCATGAAAAATTAGCCCCTGTGTGATATAAAATAGATAGGAGAAGGTTCATAGCCAGAAAGTTTATATTAGAAAAAGAAATAGAAATAGCCCAACTCTCTACTGGCAGGAGAAAACATAAATACAATTTGGTAGAGTCACGCAATGAACTATAATACAGAGTTGAAAATTAATGAACTGCAGTTTTACTAACCATGTAGATGTCTGAGAAACAGCACTGAGAAGTAAATACAGTGCGATACTAATTTTATTAACCAAGCAAGCCCAGTTATGTCTTTATTTAGGTGTACGAGCGTATTTGGTAAAATTCCTTTCAAAAGACAAAGGAATGGCAAACACCGAATTTAGGAGAGGAATGATCTGGGTAAGAAGCAGAGAGCAGGACAGAGGTGTCGCCCTTACTTAGGTCAAGGAAAAACGCTGGTGATATGCTAGTTCTTGGTTGGGTGTTAGTTTCAGCAGGTGTTGATTAGCAAAGAAAAATAACATGAAGTAAAAGTGGGCCGTGCATGCACCCATGATGAGAGTGTGCCATAAATCCAGGATTTTAATTGCATTCTGCGCATGTGAAACCCATGTTTTAAATTATTTATTTTTTTGAAGGCCATGAAAACCGTAAAAGAAATTTTCCTTAATCCCACTACCCAAATGCTGCAAGCAACTCCTCTTAAAAGTCTCAGTTAATGACCTGGAACATGCTTTTATGGCTTTCCAATGAAGTGTGAAGTGTTGCTGTTCTTGTCAACAAACTGTCAAACTGCATTTCCAGCAGCTCGAAGGTCAGGGGAATGATTCTGAAAACCTTGGCTGGGAATTTTAGGAAGGAAACAAAAAAAGGTGTCAGCGAAGGCTCCCTAGGGACAGTTCACAGTTTATTTTAAAAATCTGGTTCCAAAAGTCTCATTTAAATTCTAGAAAAAACAAATAGGAGTATTGCAAAGTCAATGTTTATTTTAAATGTCAGAGTTTCAGGTCACATTTATATTGTAACACGCCTTGCACTTTCCTTCTGTGTGAGCCATTATTAAAATTCTCTTTATAACTTTATATAGCCCTTGGCTTCCTCATAAAAACATAGAAAGGCATTTTGATTTAGAAGTAGCAACTAGGGGCACCTGGCTGGCTCAGTCGGCAGAGCATGTGACTTGATCTCTGGGTCATGAGTTTGAGCCCCACGTTGCACATAGAGTTTATTAAAAAAAAAAAAAAATTAGAAGGAGCAACCAAAAATGGAGTTTGGGGGGCTAGTATATAGGTGCATTTAAAGCAGTAAGCACTCTGTTCTCCAAGAGGGCAAACAAGCAAATACACACTGTCCACCATCTCTCGGGAACTCTGTGCTACGGTTCGAAGTGACTGCACTTAGGAAAAGAAAGGAACCCCATACCGTAAGTCCCTGCTGTGGGTCCAATCCGCTGAGCCTTTAGAATCCCACTTCCCCATCTGGTGAACTTCAGGCACCAGCACCTGCCTTCCCTGCCTCCCGGTCAGCGTGACGATGCCTACATGGTTCTACACGTGGACAGTCAGTAGTCAAGGAGGAAGAACGGCAGACCCCTGGGGTGCATAGTTCTTTTACACCCACTTTATCGCGCTTGGAGCACGATGTTACTGTGTATAATGACCACGGAGTTCGAAGTTCATTTATTTTTGCGTTTCTAACGGAACTCATCAAATCCTATCCGATATGTTTGATGTCAAGTCCCTAAGCAGGAGTGTGGCTCCGCGTTTAGAACGTTGTCCCTGTGATAAAAAGTATAATCCACTCTGCAGAAACCTGTTTTATGATGATCCAGTTCACGTGGTGGCTTCTAGAAAAGTGTTTTGGCGACCCCCGAGGATTGCCGGTCACTGAAATAGTAATAGTCTATGTGGAGCAATGAGTGTGGGCTTCACTTGACGCCACGGAGGGTAAACCGGTGCCTCTGAAGCAAACACTTGTCCCCACGACTTCACATTATCATTTCAAAAGCACTTGATCTTTCTTTCTGCTTGATCTCTCTTTGAGGGCGGCACTCCCAAAATGTCCGCTCTTCAGCTTCTTGACGAGTAAGTTAACGATCTGTAAATAAATCCTTAACTATCCTCAGGGATCCGCCACGTGAAGGAATCCTATCAGAAACGGAAGAATCCTTCCGAAACGCAAATACCTTCCTTGTTACGGAGCCGGCCTGAAGTTTTACCCAAGGGGCTCTTGGGGCTTTCGGAGGCAGCAAACCCCTCATACGGCCCCTCCCCGATTTCTTTTAGTTGATCTCACTGTTTTTCGGGGAAGACAAGGGAAGAAGCATCCTAGAAAATCTTTCTCTCTTATTTTTTCAAGAGGAGTAGGAGGAAGATCGAAAATAGTTAGGTCTGGCAGCTTAATCTGGGTTGGCTGTTTTTGCCAGCAATCTGTAAAATGTGTTTTTCAAGGATAAGAAGTTTGGGCCCCGGGCCAAAGCTCATGTCTGTCATCGGCAGGAAGATAAAGGATCCCTTTACCCACTCCTCTGTTCTGTTTACCTTTGTGCTTGACCGTGAGCACCATGCCTGCCGCCGGCCTGGTGCGGCTCAGAGGTGACCCTCTCCTCGGGCCCTCGGGTTGGGCGAGCGTGGCAGGGCCCACCTTTGGTTGGGGGAAACCAACCAGCACCCGTTCCTGGGATTGGTCTTTAGTTTTTCATGCCGCTTAATGAAGAGGCTCAGAAAAGGAACTTGAAGTATTGCTTTTTTAATGCCCACAAAGTGCATTTCCTAAGAAGTCAGAAGAACAGAACGTACACGTGCCCTCGGGGTGCCAGTGGCTGCCAACCACGGAAAGTGTCTGGGGGCAAGAACCCTCTGGTGGAATCTGGTGTTCATTTATTATGCAAAACTTCATTCTAGCCTGTAGCTAACGGTTGCGGTACAGCCGGCTACTCCTGGGGCATAAGGGGATGTCTGCTAAACCAAGTTTCCTGTTTCCTGTAGAACTCACCACAGCCGTGTGGAAGGTGTCAATGAGGGGGGAAGGCTAAGGTGAGGGGGGAAGGCTAAGGCGTCAAAAAGAGATAGGATGGGCAACACAGCAGGGGCTCGATCCCTCCCTGCTCCCCCTCCCTCCTTCCCCGGGGGAAAGCTGTCTGCTCAGGGATGGAGAGGCAGGGGGCAGGGTCCCAGCTCCTTGGGGAACTGCTCCAGGCCATGTTGCACAGGAGGCCAGACACTGCTGGATTTCCCTCGCTCGTGTTCCCCACCCGGCCCCTGAGCTTCTTACTCCCTCCTTCCCGTTGAAGGCCAAATGGACCAGCCCAGCCGAGAACCGATGGGGGTGGGGAGCTCTGACCAACAGGCAGTGAAAGAAGGATGGAGTGAATAAGTCACCTGCCCAGCCCAGCTTCCCCAAACCCTGCTCCTCAAGCTGGGGTACTGAGTATGGAGGAGGACAGACTGTGGGGCTGGAGGATGAGTGGGGTGGGAAGAATGAAGTGGCATCATCTCAATTCTACTCAAAGATTCTGAGAGGAAAGATTGAGTTTTTAAACCTGTAATGTCACTTTTTAAATTAACCCTTGTTTTTCTGAAGTTGGGTCCAGCTAAGCCCCCCATCGTCTGTGTTTAAGAAGCAATGACCCAGTGACAGTGCTGCCCTTGTTTGGTGGGGGGCAGGGTGTGAGGTGCCCACCCCTAGCTGCCCAGATGAGGTGACGTTCCTTTCAGGGACTGACTAGCAAGGAATGGGAAGAGGGGGCTGCGGGGGCTGGGGGCAGTGGGGCAGTGGGGCAGGCTCTCTAGGGTGGGTTTGGCTGCCGCGCTCACCACCCTGGAACAAATCTTTAGCACCTTGGCCACAGAGAGGATGGACCCGGGTTTGTCTGGTGAGAACATGCCCTGAATTCCACCAGGCCTGCTCAGAAAGTTGGGGTGCTCTGCTCAGGGAGCTCCCAGCCTAGCGAGGTGGAGGCGAGTTCACAGGGTTCTTCATTGTGAAAGGCTGGGGCTCTGACTGGGTTCTGCAGGGCGGCAGGGACCTTAGGAGGAGCTGGAAAGAGGGAGCAGAGCATGGCGTTGGGGTCAGGAGACAGCTGGCTTAGTAAGCAGTTACACTACCCTGGTCAGGCCCCTTGTCCTCCCAGGGCCTCCATTTCTTCACCTGCTGGGTAAAGGGCTTAGAGGCTCAGGGGACCTCTGGATTCTGCCTGCGCTGGCTTGCACCTGTGCAGGGCTGTTTGCTCTCAGGAGACAGAACCCAGCCCCAGGGCAGTTCAGGTGGTGGGGGGTAGAGGGTAAGCCAGGCCGTCCTGACGCTCTAGGAACCGACAGCAGCGCCTGCTGGCCTCAGACGGTCAGAGATTGCCTTGCGGGGAGGGGGATGGGCGGCCGTAGGCTGTTGGCAGCATTGATTCTGAAATCCTGCCAACCGGGGCGATGAGCAGGCCTGGTGGAATTCAGGGCATGTTCTCACCAGACAAACCCGGGTCCATTCTCTCTGTGGCAAAGGTGCTAAAGATTTGTTCCGGGGTGGTGAGCACGGCAGCCAAACCCACCCTAGAGAGCCTGCCCCACTGCCCCAGCCCCCGCAGCCCCCTCTTCCCAGTTCCTTGCTGGCAGTCCCTGAAAGGAATGTCAGCTCATCTGGGCAGCTAGGGGTGGGCACCTCGCACCCTGCCCCCCACCAAAACACATGCACCATTTTATGTAGATGTGAAACGTAAGCGACTCCGGCTGGCTTCGGAAAGGCTCCTGTCCTCCTCCTGCAGGCAGTGCCATTTTCAAGGCCAGTATTTAAGTCCTGAGGAATTCCACCATCTGTTCAAGATCGAGCCTCAGTGGCCTCCTCCTATCCCACCTGTGGGCTTCCATAATCCTGTGTGCATATGTCCACCGAGCTTAAGAGCACAGCCTCGCAGTTTATCTGTGGACCTGTTCTTCTCCCCACCAGGCCCTGAGCAGGTTCTCAGGGCAGGAATGGTTCAGTGCAGGGTGTCCATCACCTAACACCGAGGCCTCTACCAATACCCAAGTACTGGGAATGCTGTAATCAATTCCAAGTACTCTGTTCTCAGCTTTTCTCATATTACTTTTTATGGTCTCAATTCCTTCCACAGCCCTGTACTTATTTCATCTACCTTACCAAATGGTGGCGTTGGGTCATCTGGGGTGAGAAAGCTAGGGGGAAAAATGCTGAGACTCTGGCCACTACTATTTCTAGGAGTAACGAAACTGTCTTTCTCTGGCCCAAGAGTCTCATGTCTTCCACCAACATCCATGCAGTTGTGGCACACTGATTTATTAGCCTATAAGGAGGGCAAAATCCCAGGCCCTTCACAGTTCTTGACAGCGTAGGGCATTGCAGGTAGAAGAAGCTGTATATGCAAAGGTCCTGAGGCCTGAGGGAGCACAGCCTGTTCTAGGAATTGCCAGATCAGCATGACTATGGCATACACTTGGGGTGTGGGGTGGCAAGTAATTTCTTCCTTCAGGCTTTTGCTCAAATATCACTTCAGTAGAGTGATCTTCCTTGACTGTCCTATCTATGACCGTCCTGTCCATCTGGGAGCGATCGAGATCCTTTAAAGTATTGTGTTTGCATTTTAGAGTAACGATCCCTTTAGCAGTGTGAGGAGTTCATTGAAAGAGAGCAAGACCACTGGAGGCTGAAAGACCAGATAGGAGGTTGGTGCATAGTCTAGAAGGATGGTGCTAATCTGGATTTAGGATATTAGGAGTGGAGAGAAATGGATGAATGTTAAAGCTACGAAGGATGTATAATTGACAGGACTTGTTGATTGATTGGATGTGGGCTGCAGGTGAGTGAAGGTCACAGGTGGCCATTAGGGTGATGAGGTGATTGGTTCAGGGAGTTCAGGGGAAATGGGGCTCTCCTCAGGGGAGAGTTTCAAAGTGGCAAAATTTTGGCTTAAACTGTGGGGAAAGCCTGTAAACATTGCTTGACATAAATCCAATGGCAAGTGGTTTGTTGCTGTCTCCAAGGTCAGAATGTGACTCAGCAGGGGAGACCCCCAAGGAGAAGCAGGTTACAGGGCTTCCTGATGACTGAGGCCAGACAGTCCCCATTTAACTTGGCGTTTTCATACCTTCTCCAATTTCTCTTTTTCTTTTCAATACTTTCATTGATGGGGCGCCTGGGTGGCTCAGTCAGTTAAGCATCTGCCTTCAGCTCAGGTCATGATCCCAGGGTCCTGGGATCGAGTCCCGCATCGGGCTCCCTGCTCACTTCTCCCTCTCCCTCTGCCATTCCCCCTGCTTATGCTCTCTGGCTCTCTCTATCTCTCTGTCAAACAAATAAATAAAATCTTTTTTAAAAATACTTTCATTGACATTATGAAAATTTTAAACTTTTATTTACATGCACTAAAATGCCCAGTTCTTGAGTACACATCTCTATGAATTGTTAGCTCTGTATACACTCCTATAACCACCCTTCAAACCAGGATGCAGAATGTCCCATCTCCCTGGAAAGTTTTCTGTGCCTCTTCCAAGTCCAAAGTCACAATCCACCCCAACTCACCACTGTTCTGACCTCTGTTCTCTGAGATTATTCTTGCTGATTCTGGAACCCTACTTTCTTGTGTGTAGCTTCTTTCTCTCAGCATGACTGTGAGGTTCATGTTGTTGCGTGTTTCAGAAATGTGCTCTTTTTTATAGCTGTGTAATACTCCATTGTGTAAATATGCCACAGTTTGCCTTCCACTCTCCTGTTGGTGGGCATTTGGGTTATTTGGAGTAAAGCTACAAGAACTTTCTTGTTTAAGCCTTTTTGTGTCCGTTCTCATTTGATAATTCCAGGGAAGCCCGTGTTTCCTGTGTATGAGTGGGTGTTATTAAAGGAAACCCTTCCTGACCAGGCCTTGAACTTGCTGTGGGTTTCTGCCTGGGGCAGTGTTAGGGATCGGCAGGTCTAAAAAACACCAGACAGGAACTCAATTCTCAGTGACTGGGGGTAATGTCATGTTACCTCAACTGTTTCTGTTTTATCAAAGATCATGGGGATTTGGGGGAAACATACCAGTGGTCTTGAGCAACTGTTTTCATGCACTTAGGAGACTTTTATATACTTCCCAAGGACCAGAGCTGGGGAAGGAGATGGACCCAGGATATAGGATGGGGCCCTGTGGACCTGGAGAGTGGCACTGAGCTCCCTACAGCCTGTGGCCCTAAGTCAAGGAGATGGTTTTCCCATATCATAAATGAAAAATATTTCCACTTCTGTGTAATCATGCTCATAGTATAAGCAGCCATCATGAGGATTCAGATGAAAGAGGCCATCTCCTCATTTCTGCTAAAGGACTTTTCGCACCCCTGATTGCTGGTGACAGCATGACATTCTCATAGACCCTATTTCCCTTCTAAGCCGCTTCCCAAACACTTCTGATCTCTCCCACAACTCCACCAGTAAATGCTGAGATTCCTAATGCTAGACTCCTCAGGCATTTTAGAAGAGAAAGGGAATTCTTGATCAAGCCTGGCTATGTGCCAGGTATTGTGTGGGGGAGTTTATATCCCTTTTCTTATTCAATCTTCACAACAACACAGGGAGGTGGGGGTCATCGTTCAACTTTGACAGAAGAGGAAACAGAAGTGCAGCGAGGTTAATTAACTTGCCCCAAATCACACACCAGAGCCAGGACTGATCTCAGACACGTTTGACTCTTTCTTGTCCAACACACGGCCCCTTAGGGACTGTGTGTGTCTGACCAGACCTCCTCGCCTGGATCACACTGTTTCTGGGTCTAAAAACAGTGCTGTGCTTTCAAATAGCTCTGTGGAATTCTACTGTCCTTTTATAACTTTATTACATGGAAAATAATCATAGATCTTGAGGTTAAAGTAACACCAACCCAGAATCACACATGGCCCAATGTTAAAAAGCTTAACGTGACACCAGTGTATGATGGGGACTTCCACAAACCTGCAGGCCAAAGGGGGTTCCCTTTGGGGGAATTCTGTCAAAACCTAGAACATTCTATTCAAAGCGTAGAATTGCCCAGGGCTGGCTTCTCTGGCCTTCCTCTCATACTTCTTAACCTTCAGAGGGGCCTGGGACAGGAGTTAGTGCCTGTTCACCTCAAGGAAAACCTGCATTCTCCGGGTGGGCTGGGCGGGTGGGGCAGGGATCTCCCCAACTGTCAGAAAGGTGCAGAAGGGCACAGACCAGCTGGGGCCTGACCCCTCGGACTGTGACAGCCCCACAGGGCTGTGATTAGCGTCTCCCCTCTCCCAGGAGCCCTGCAGTAGCAGAGCCTGAATAATTTCATGCTTCCTAATTTCTGAGGGTAGTGAATCCGTCTCCCCTCCTGCTTGCCTAGAAGAATAGCTTATGTAGATAAAAGCCTCCTGGGAAAGTCATAGAAAATCACGTCAGAAAACAAAAGACTTGTAAACGAACATTTGAATGCTCTGTGTAGTTAGCGTGGGACACTCAGGTTGTGAGAAGCCTTCCAGAGGAGTGAACAAATGGGCCCCCGATCATTCTAGAAAGGAACCCCAGGACACTGGATTTCAAATAGGAGCAGTGAGCCCTGGAGATAGAGGAAGAGGGTGCTTCAGACTCGGCTCTCAGACATACTTCAGAGTGTCTCAGGTCAAGTCACCCAGGTCACCATAGTCAGTAGGCCCTGTCTGGGGACAGTCTACCAGGAGACCCCCTGTCCACTGGAGATATCAGCCTGCTTGCTTTCAGGGACAAAGGACACAGGGGTTAGGACTGGGAAGAGAGAGCCCCGTAAGGGTAGGGAGCCACAGAGAGTGGATTCCAGCTGCTGTAGGAGGGGAAGGCCTCACGTGGCCAGACCCAGAGAGAAAGGGGCTTCCAAGAGGCCTCACCCTCCAGTCCAGCCAAGAGGTGGGCAACGCACCCGGCAGCAAGCTGCTGCCTCTGGCAGCCCCGAGCCGTTTTCCCTTTTACAGAAAGGAAAAGGAGGGGAAAGGCTGTGAATGCTGGCCTGGCTCCCAGAAGCCGGGCTGCGGCCCAAGTGGAAACAGCCGCTCACCCGGGCCAGTGGGCTTGGCAAGCGCAGGTCAGCTCCACGGCCAGAGCGAGAGGCGGAGCCCCAGGCCCTGCCCCCCCCACCCCGACCCCGGCCCTGGTCCCTCGGTGGCCACAACGCCCACCGCACCCCTCGAAGGCCCAGCTCCCTGAGGTGGGAGGAGGAGGAGAGACAGCACTGGGTTGGGAGTGGAAGTCCCAGCGGAAGGCGGAACCTTCCTCACGTGAGCGCCCGTGGCTGGCCACAGCGGGGGGGCTGCAGGACCCGCAAGCCCCTGGAGGGGTTCGTCTGGGCTGTGGGTTTGCCCCCTCCCCTGCTCAGAGCCTCCGCAGCTCCGGGACCAACAGGTACTCGGAGGTATTTACTGCCTGGTTCATAATGAGCCCCGTCAGCGCCCACGACGAGGTCCAGAGGGGTTCCCAGGGGCTCTTTGGAGCCCAGGTAGATGCCTCGGGCCCTCCCCGCCTCCGCTTCTCGGAGAGAAAATGAGGCGAATACTTCACAGAGCCCATGGATGGGTTAAACCAAGCAGCATATGGGAAGCAGGAGGGGGGCCCAATAAATAAACGAGAGTTCTCTTTTTCCAAGCACCTGGAATCCCTGATCACTTCCTTCCCTCTAGGGAAGGGGTGAGAAGCTGGGGAGCCTGGTCGGAGCAAGGACCTCGCTGGTTTTAGGGTCACATCTGTCACTCTGGAGAGCCAAGGAGGCACATCTTAGCTTGGGAAGAGGCCTCATGCTGAGGCTGGGGCCCCACGGGGGTGACATGTGCAGGAGGGCCCTGTTTAAACACAGCAGGGAGTGAGGACCCCCCCTGTGGAAGACAGACCTCCGGCTTCTCTGAAGCTCGCTGGCCTCTCCTACCTGCCCAGCTTCTCACCTGCTGGCAAGGAGAGGGACAGGTCTGACACAGTGCTTTAGAACAGAGTGCAGGCGTTCCAACACACGCCTTTCAGTGAGAGGGAATGTTAACCCCTGATTGTCCTGCCCCTCAGCAGGCCTCCTGGTGCTTCCTGCTGCTGGGACTCCATGTGTCCAACCCTACGAGGTGGATGGATGCGCCTGTCACTTTACCAGTGTGATGACAAAGCCCACTCAGTACACTATTTCCTGCGCTCCTCACTGTAAACCAGGGAGCGGGCAGGGAAAGGGTCCTCCTCTTTTTATGGACAAAGGCATTGAGTCCCAGAGAGGTCACATGGCTTATTAGCAGAAGGACTGGAACGCATTCCCTTGTGCAGACTTGGCCCGTTAAAGGCAGAGAGGAGGGAGCCTCGTTGTTCAGCCTCACGCTCTGAGCTCTGGCAAGACATTTGCATACATACACGGGCACATGGGTACACGCACGTGCTCTGTTTCTTCCAAGGTTCCGCTTCCTGTCACCAAGGGCAGGGAAGGGACATGGAGAGGACCCTCCCCCATACTGTACAGTCCACTTTGGAAAAACAGTATGCAGGGGCTGCGGCGGTGGTGGCTTCTCTGGAGTCTGAGACCGCCTTGAGCCTGGCCCTAGACCCATTCAGGCTGTCCCCACAGAGCCAGGGTCTCCCCTAGGCCTTGCTTGGTGAGGTGCTGGGCGATGGTGCCACGGGAGACATCTGTGACTGGTGCCCTATCTCAGGCCGCTGCAAGCCAGGGCCCAGGTCAACACACCGGGCAGGGGTAGAGGGCACCACCGGGCAGCTACTGCCAGGACCAGGCGAGGCCTTCTGCATGGAAGGGGGAGAGCAGTCACTTCAGACCCAGTGAACTCTCAGCACCCACACGTTCAGGGGCTACTCCCTCCCCCGCCACTGTGGTGTGGCCCGGCCCACAGGCTGCAGAGTGTGGAGGAGGGTCAGGGCAGAGCCAAGAGGCATAAAAACAGATCTCAGAGTCCCATGGTTTTAGATTCAAATCCTGACTCCCTTTCTTAGCAACAGGGTGATCTTGGGAAGTCACTGAACCTCCCTATTTTCCAGTTTCCTTATTTGGAAACTGGGGATAATAATAGCACCTACCAGGGGCTCCTGGGTGGCTCAGTCCATCAAGCATCTGCCTTTGGCTCAGGTCATGATCTCAGGGTCCTGGAATCAAGCCCTGAATCAGGCTCCCTGCCCAGTGGGGAATCTGCTTCTCCCTCTCCCTCTGCCCCTACCCCTGCTCATGCTCTCTCTCTCTCAAATAAATGAATAAAATCTTAAAAAAAAAAAAATAGCACCTACTACAGGAGTTACTAAGCAATTTAAATGAGATAATGCACCTGAGTCACTCGTGGCAGTGCTGCTCTGGTGTTTGCTCAGTCCACGTTCACTGTCACTCCAAGGTCAGCAAAGTTAACTCTTCCCACAGCTGTTGTGCGGTGCAAATAGAAGGTGTTCTCAGAGCTGCTCATCGCATAACATGTCGTAGGCTTCACCGTTCAATGTCCTGTCTCTCCTGCTGGAATAGCATTTCCATGAGGGCAGGGATTTGTGACTGTTCACCGATGTGTCCTCGGTGCCTAGAAGACCATCTGGTGCAAAATGAAAGCTCGGTTTGTTGGCTGAAAGAGAGACAGAAAAAAAGAGAGTGAGAGACTGAGAGAAAGAAGTAAAATCTCTTTAGGAATGAAGCTGACGATGGTCCAGGGGAACCACTGCGGATCAAAGAGCTACCCTGCCTGTTGGTTTTGTTTTCGGATTTGGGTTTTTTTATTTGGCTTAAAAAAAAAAATCATGAATATTAGACAGAAGAACTAATGATGTATTTAGAAACATTTGCCGTTGGAATAAGAATCAGGAGATGATTTGCCTCCTGTTTGCTCTGTTGAGATCCCGCTGGTAAAAATACTTTCATCAAATGAAGCTGTCAAGTTCTAGATTTTTCATTCTTTCAGCTTGAGGCTGAAGGTCATCCCACTTCGTCTTCACTACTGGATGTTGACACTGTCACTCTCCGGCCTACATCTTCTTTAAGTGGTGTTATGTCGTGTTGCTCTGTAAGAGGCTTGCCTTTGCAATCCTAGCCAAGCCAAAGCGGACGGTCACTGGGGCTGTATTCCTGATGTTGAACTCGGGCTGACCTTCTCTGAGCTGCCTCCTGGATCACCAATGTATTATAAAAGGATAAAACTCAGGAGTAGCCAGAGGGAGGAGATGCACAGGGCAAGGTATGGGGGCAGGGTGCGGAGCGCAGGCAGGTGCCCCATTCTCCCCGAATCTCTGTACGTTCGCTACCTGGACGCTCCCTGCCTCCTTTACAGAGGCCACGGCGGCCGCGGTGGCCTGAGCTGGCTTGGCATGCACAGGGCATGCACAGGGGGTGCCCCCCCTCTGAGGGGGCAGAGGGCCACGGTCCAGATTTCTGAGAGCAGAGCAGCAAGGAGAGCAGAAGGTGACCACGGCACTCCCTCGGTCACGCCTGAGTGAGGTCTCACCAGCGAGTCTGGAAGCGGCGCCGAACCCGCTATTCAGTGTTTATTTGTTGAACATGTAATTATGCGGAAATTCCCGATGGGCTCAGCGGCATCGAGTTCTCATTCCAAGTGTGGGCTCAGTCATTTCAGGATATTCTTTCAGCGGCCTGTTTAGTTCTTAAAGGTTTCTGAGCCAGGTAAGCCCCAAGGGAAAAGTGTAAGTGAGAGTCTGTGTGGGCAGAGCAAGGCGGCAGCCCATCGGGGTGGGGCCTCCTCCAGGCCGGCCCCAGGCTGCCGTGCTCCCTGTCACACGAGGCCCGCCTCAGCCAGTGGCATGACCCCGCTGCCCACGGGGAGGAGGGGGTATTGGGGGCCAGTTGGGGGAGCCCCTCTTTCACCTGGACTTGGTCTAGAAGGTGCTAATTGTCGGCGGATTTACCTTGTCGTAAATAGTCTGCCCTCAGTTCCCCATGGGCTTGTGAGGTGACGTGGACTGATTTTCGGTTTCAAAAATTGTCCTTGCAGCCCCACTGGCCAGGCTGAAACCTGAGAGAAGAGCCAAGGGAGGGCCCTGAGAGTGGGGGTGCGGGAGGGATCTCTGCCTCCCACCCCCCACCGTGGTGAGAAGAAGGGAAAATGCAGGGGTCAACAGAGGCTCTGCAGAGCCCAGTAGGCCAGGCTTCCGGGGAAGGGCCCAGGGTCACTGAAAACCATCCCAGGAGAGCTCTCCAGGCAGGGAGGGTCCAGGATGCCTGCCTGCACTGGAAGAAACAGATCCCATAATGGTCTGGGATGGCATTTTCCTGGACACTGCCACGGTCAGCATTCCATATGTGTACTTGGCCCTCTGTGTTTCTTCTTCTGTGACATGCCTGTGTATCATTTTTGCCTATTTTTCTATTGAACTGCTGGTCTCTTTCCTGCTCCCTGTGTCCCTCCTGGAGTCCGCAGACCCTTGATCTATTCTTGATTCTAATCCTTTGTCACTTCTGGGTTATATACATCTTATCTTTTGAAATTCTTGAAAACATCTGTGATAAGCTGAGATTCTTAAACTTAATGCAGTTGAAATTATGAATCTTTCATGGCTTGCGATTGCCTGTGTGTGTCTTGTTCCATTTTGTTCTGGTTGGATGTCCCACCCTCAGGAAGCTGCTGCCACTGTGAGACCTGTGCCCCTGCCCCAAGGTGGGGATGGGCAGGCTCTCGGCATACCTTGACATCAGGAAGGGCCCTGTACCATCCTAATGGTGCCCCTGCCGTCTACCTGCATGACAATGGGCACTGGGCACAGACCAATCCTCCTGCGCGCCCCCCTCCCCCCACCCTGCCCCGGCTCAGCACGAAGGGGCCAGTGCATTGGAGTCCATAGGGGTCCACGGGGAGGTAGAGGCAACACATTGTGGATGGTTTGGACGCTGCATCCAACGGGGGGGTGCTGGAAATACTGTGACCAGCACAGAGCTGTCTGCTCACCACATGCCAGGATCTGCCAGGGACCATCTCACAGCTAATGACAAACCCTCCTGTCAGGGCCACAAAGCTGCGCTTTGTGATGCTGCAGTAGCCCGCGTCCTCCCAGGGCAGGGCTCCAGGCCCGGCTGGTCAGCCCAGGCCACGGCGGACAATGGAGCCACAGACGGGGCCGCGCTGGCAGTGAGGTCGGTGTGGAGAATGGCAACGAAACGCCAGCTGGGCAGCAGCGGCCAGGTCCGCACATGCCTCCCGAGCTGGGTGGCAGGCGGGGCATGATTCCCCAGAGTAAACCGGACAACCTGAACCTTGAGAATCTGGCGAGCACCCAGGCAGGCTCCACAGACACCGGCCTGGGCCTGACTTGACTGTTCTCGGTCTCCCACGTCCGGCAGGAAGCCCTTGTAGAGTCAGCCCCCCCGAGCCTTCTCCCAGGGGACAGGCCTCAGCAGTGAAGTAAGGAGACACCAGGAGGAGGCCCTGAGAGGAAAGCCCATCCTCAGCCTCTCCTTTCTGCTGGGGGTGGGGGGAGGTTGGTTTAAGAGCCTCCCCGGGGGAACCATCCACCTGCAGGTCTGACCACCTGAGGCTGGGGTTCTCTGAGCCCTGCTCTCAGGGGAGGAGGGGCAGTCGGGCTTCCAGAACACTGGTTCATGTGGTATTCAATTGGTATTTTAAAACACCAGTAACTAATAGAGAAGTATCAGGGTTTGGGGGTTTTGTTTAAAAAAATAACACAAGATGCTGAATTAAAAATTTGCATCTTTCCTATCAGACGAGCGAGGAGGGAGCTTTGACTCTGTCTGTGGCCCCATCTGAGCAGTTCTGGGCCAAGTCTCACTTCTGCCTTCCCGCTCCGCTGCTGCCCACGGCAGCTACCCCCCGGGGGGGCCATCCTCTGCCCGGCCCGTGCTTATCAGACTCCACCACCCCTCCTCTCTCTGGCCACAGACTGTGGTTCTGACCATTTTGAATATAGTTTCCCAGCTAGCTCAAAATAACCCCCCACCCTGTTACAATGGACTTATACGGAATCTGTATGTTAGACTAATCATAGACGAGACTTACACAGAGCATCCAGTGGGTGAGAAACTGTATACTGATGAAAGTGCCTGTGAATTCAGTAACCCCATGAAGTGCATCGACATTTTCTTTATCAAAGGACCATCCGGGCACCTTTGAAAAGCAACAATCCAGTAGGTGCAAGTTTGCTGTCTGTTTGGTCTAAGGACAGTGGGGAGTATGCCTGTGAGTTTGAAGACGCTCACAAAAGCTCGGGTTTCTGGAAGGGAACCCCAGTGTCCCCCCGCCTGGAGGTTCAGGGCATTCTCCGGGTTCCTCCACCAGAGAGGACAGGGCATAGAGATCCGGGTCTCCAGGGTGCCCAGTAAAATGTGGTAAAATGTGGATTCAGCCCAGGCTCCCGGCCAAGTCTGGTCTTGGATGGTGGACTGGTTGGATCAGAAGTTCTTTGCCCTTTTTTTTTTTTTTCCTTTTGCTGGAATGCAGAACTCCAGAGTAAAGCTTTGGAGATTTCCTATGAAAAGTGCATTTTACAATTTTACAATTCAAGGGATTCCCAGAATCCTGGAGTCCCTCCACAGGTGTCACGGAGCCCATGTTGGCTATCAGCTAGATCAAGAGATCTCAGGAAGTTCAAGTTCTAAGAGTCTGTGGTTTATGATTTGCTTAGCACCTGCTGGACTTTGATTCCCTGGCAGCAGGCTTTGAGTGGGGGCAGTGGTCTTTGTCTCCTCCTCTTCCTTCGCATGTGTGGGGACCCGTGACTGTGAGGAGTGGTATAAAGCCACCCTGTCTCGTGTTCTGACTTCATTTCTTACTACTCTCCCACTTGCCTGCTCTGACCCAACTATACCAAGCTCCTTACATTTCTGCCTCAAGGCCTTTGCATTACTATTCCTACTGCCTGGAGGTCTGATTTTGAAACCATTTATGCAAAGGCAGTTTGTATTGTCATATTATGAGTCCAAAAAGTGTAAATTTTTATGAGGATGCTTTCATTCTTATTTGGCCTTAGATTGAGAAAATATCACAATGAGCACATTAAAGAATTTTTTGAAATTTGAGGGAGCTTTAATGCAGATAATAGAGGGTGTATTAGTCAGCTCTCATTACATGTGGCTGCAATGACAACCAACCTCACAGTCACAGTGGCTAGCAGCAACAGCAGTACTCTGTTAAATAAACAGAGTTGTTTATTCCCTGCGAATCAGCTGTGGCTCTGCCCCTGACGCCTCTTCATGGCAGGAGGAGGACCTAAGGGACTGCTGCTCAGTCTACTCTTTCACCCCCTTCAAGGAGAGGGTGACACTGAACCAAGGAGCCAGGAGCCCCTGCACTGCCTTCCCATTAACGACCTTCATGAGGAAGGGAAGTCTGCAGGGTCGCGGAGTAGAAACTTCCTCCAGCTGTAAGGATACTAGGCGCCGTCTCCCCAGAGCAGGACGGAAAAATGATCACTGCCCTAAAGCAGGAGTGGGCTGTGGCCATCGGGGAGGGACGGGAGCGTCCCAAACACCATCCACCTGGACCCCAAAGTGCCTAAGACTGCAACAGCTCCCAAACCTTCCTACCTCAACTGCCCAAAAGGGAGTAAGAGGGCTTCTGGATGCCATTAGAAAGCTTCAGGCAAAGGCAAAGAAGAGGACCGGGAGAATCCTAGGGGAAGAGGAGGCCAGGAAGAGAGAGGGAACGAGGGGGCTTGGCACACGTGTGCTCCAAGACTCCGGGCTTCTGCCCCTCGGGACAAACCGGCCAGCACGGCCAGCCCCAGGGGCTCTCTTCTTAAAGGAAGTGCCAGCAGCCTGCAGTTACCCCCAAAGCTCTGCCTACCCTCACCTGCACACCTCCCACAGGGAAGGAATGGACAAGCGAGCGGCCCCCCTAGAAAAGTGCTGGGTGATTTGTTTCCTTCTCTTGAAAGATCTCTTTTCTCAGCCCCAGGAAAACAAGTTTCAAAGTGGATTGGAAAAGGGGGGTGGGGTACAGATATGGAAAGAATGAGGAGGGAACAGATGGTGCCTGCTAAGGCGACCAGATTTTTTCCCCCAGTTAATCTGGGAATGACCTAATTTACATATCATTTGCATAAATTTCCATTTCAAATTAAAACTGTCCTAACTTCAAGTATACAGGAGAAACTAAATGAGATCAGGCGATCTACTGTAATTGAACTCAAGCAGACTTCTGTGAAATGCAGGTCAAGCTTTTAAACCCTGGCAGATGAGGAAGGAAGTTTGCCTATTGTCCTCCTGTCCATTAGCAGGAGCAGGGCTGGAGAAGCTCTCTGCCTCTCAAATTAGAAAAAGTTACCACAGGTGGGGCCGGAGAAGTGGGAAGAACCAACATTAAGAATGGAGCAGAAAAAGCAGGGACTGTGTCTTGAGGCCAGGGTGAGGGGCTCTGGGCCCAGCACCTTCCAGGCCCAGCAGATTGGACACTTGTATGGAGAGCGGCCATCCTTTCTGCTCCTCCCGGTCATGTGTCCGGCTACTTGTCCCTCCATCCATTCATTCTCGTCCTCCCCCAGATCCCACCAGATACCCTCACGGACACACAAACTCACATGAGTGCACAGGTACACACACACACACACGTACACACACACACATCCAGTCCCAAATCTGGCAATGGGAACCGTGAAGCCCCAGGATATGCGGTCCCCTCGAGACACCAAGAATTTCCCAGGTCGGACGAACTCTCGGGCTGACTCTAGCCCACTACACGTCCAGCAGCCCCCCCAACCCCCGGATCTGGAACTAAATCAGATCCAGGCAGGGAGTTCTTAGGGCGGGTGGGAAGGACACAGAGCTACAGTGGAGCTAGGATGGTGTCGTGCACTATAGAGGCGAATGCAGGCCAGCCAGTGGCCCTGAGTGGTGCTTACTTCCGTGAAGGCTTAAGGTCAAGGTGGCCTTGTGCTGACAAGCCCGAGTGCTGCCTGCAGGGGCCGCGTCTCCCTCCCTCAGCCTACTGGTGTCTCCACACACAGCATCCCATTCTATTTCGCACCAGAGAACAGAGATGCGGGAGCCTTGCTCTCTCCCTTCCTGTTCCCCTGAAACAGATTTTGCTGAGAGTTTTCAATACCTCCCCTATGCTGGAAGTTAAAGTCCCTGTCCCCCCCACCCCCAACTCTCTTGAGACAAGAACACAGAACAGCCTGGCTCCTGGGGGTGACAGGGAGTTTGAGGAGAGGAGGGTTAAAAAAAAAAAAAAAAAAAAAGAACAAGGAGAATCAGGCATTTATGAATCTTTCAAAAAATTGGCTTTGCTGCATACTTCGTTAGGAAGCGGTGACCTAGACGTCACATGAGCTCAAAGTAAGATAGAGCAAGACTAGAGAAAAGTGTCGATAGCAAGGCAAAGAGGGAAGAGAAAGGTCACGTGGGGAAGCCAGAGATCAGGGCTGGCTGATTTTTCAAAGGCGGCTCTCTCTGAGCCCCAGTCCAGCCCCAGCCCCAGGCCCCAGGCTCGGCCGCGCGGTGCCTGAGAGTCAGGAGTCTCGGAGCAGCTGCCAGATGGTCACTGCCCAGGCTGTCGGGTGGCTCAAGTTTGCCCGCCACGCCGGCCTGACGCTCCTGCCGGCCCGAGAGAGGCTCAGAGAGGGAGACCGCAGCAAAGCCAGATGTTCCCAGCCAGCTGGTCTTTTCAAGGCCCCACGGCAGCAAAACCATTCCTTTTGGGGTCAGCCCATCACTAGCATGAGAAATGCTGTGCTTTGAGCCCAGGGTGGCCACACTCATTCTGTAAAGGGCCCGAGAGCAAATATTTCAGGCTTTGCAGGCCATGCCCAGGTCTGCCACTGTAGCCACAGACGACATGCAAAGGAACGAGTGTGGCTGTGAGCCAATAATTAGAGACACTGAGATTTGAATTTCATATACTTCTCATATGTTGTGAAAGTGTTCTTATTTTGATTTTTTCCCCCCATTTAAAATCATTCTTAGCTCACAGGCCTACAAAAACAGACAGAGGGCTGGATTTGGCTGACAGGCCATACTTTGCTTTAAGCAAAGCCCAAAGCAGAAGGTTGGGACTTCATAAATGCAAATTAAGAGGAGGTTGATTTGATTTATAGAAGAATCTAAGTAGAGGATGTCTTGAGTGCATTTCAAATAAGATTTGATTGCAACTTCTTCCTGCCACACTCACGGCTACCTTTCTTCCTTTCCCTCCTTTGGTGTTTCTCAGACTGACATTTGTCGTCCATTAGTGGGATGCAAAATTCATGAACGGCATTTTGGAAAACATAGGATAGAATAGGCTAGACTAGGATAAAAAATATAGCAGAGTCCATCGCACGTAACAAAGATTATACCTTATAAAATGTTGCCAGTGGTGTGTATACTGATACATCTGCACTTACACGCCTATGTGCATACTGGATTGTAATGGGAGATGTATTTCTGATAGTGGATCATGGTTAAAAAGACCACACTCTGGTGAATATTGGGAAAGAGAGAGGTTGAATTTCCAGCCCTCCGAGTCTGACATTTCTCTCTCTGCTCCTGCATCCCTGTGGATTTCTTTGCTGATCGACCCTGAGAACCGCTGGTCAGGGGTCCTCACCGTGGTGCTCTGGCACATGGGGTACCAGAGACGAAGAAGACACAGGCCACACCTCACTGCCTTCCTCTGCACCCCACCACGACACTGAGTGCCGCTCACTCAACACCGTGGAGACGGAGTGCCTGGTGCCTAAGAGAAGCTCGGCAAATGTTTGTTGAATGAATTCCAGACAGCAGGCTTGCAGGTGCAAATGCTCTGTGGCAGAAGGGAGCACAGTGCAATTGCGGAACCGAGAGAAACTCAGTGAGAGAGACTTAGTGGCTGTTCTGCCAGCTACCCCCCCCCCCCCCGCCGCCTCAGCTTACACGCACTGCGCATTAGGGCCTAGTAGGGGGTCTGAGGCAGAGCACATGCCTCCTCCCTTTTGTCAGGGAGCAAAGGGGCTTATTCTCCAAGGGACATGAGGTCCGTGCAAACATTTGGAAGAGCTCACCTTGGCATGAAGAGAGGGCCATCTGCATTACTCAGTGAGAAATGCTAGTTATCACGAAGGCTTCAGAAAGATGTAGAAGTGCGTCCCAGCAACCCAGCAGAATTCCCCATTTCCGGGAGACTGAGAATGGCAAAGCAGGCTGAGGTGGGCTGAGTGGTGCCTTCACAGGCGGGGCTGGGCCGGGTGGGGCAGGGGGCTCTTAGAAGGGAGACCAAGGAGGACTGTCCCAGGGGTGCTGGCAGAAGCAGCTACAACCCTTGCCCTTGCTGCTTGCAGAGGTCCTCCCCGCAAGCTCCTTCCAGATCTCTAGCCTTCCTCTGGCTTTGGGCCTCCAGGCACAGTGGTGGCATTGACATTCACAGGCACTGGTGGTTCTAAGTGCGGTGGCTGGAGGCAGCCCCAGAGGGTGACTGCCACTCTCTGGGTCTCCTCCCTTCATGAACCAGATTTGAGACAATGGCATAACACCACACAGCAGGGACTAGGGAATAGGCTTTGGGAAGAGAGAGGGGAAAGTCACAAGGCCAAAGGAGAGCAGGAAGAAACAAGCAGGCACCCTTCTGCCATCCTTCGTGGGGCAGGGTGAGCTGGGCCTCCAGGCGAGGTGTCCTCCCAGCGGAGGGCCGGCCCCCCCAGGGCTGGCTGGGGCAGTACACAGGCTACTTGGCTTCAGGGAGGAGGTACACAGGCATTGTCGTGGGTGCTCAGTGCTCCCTAGGCACCGATGAAGGGCAGACAGGAAGCCCCCGGTCTGGCGAGCTTGGGGCCAGCCCCTCGGGCAGGGCGGGGTCCCAGCTAGCTCCCATCCAAGCATTGCAGAGAGCTCCCAGGGGCTCCCTCTGATCCCCTCCACCTGCTCTGCCCAACCCAGGGGAGACCTCGTGCTCCTCAGTATTTCCGTCCGCCTCCCGCCCAGCCTTCTGAATAGCCCGCCAATTCTTTGAGACCCTCCATGTGCAAGGACCTCCTGAGTCTTTCAAGATTTTGGAAAATCCATTGTGTGTACTGATGGCCTCAGACCTGACACATCCTAGTAAGAGCTGGGACTCCTGACTGTGTACTGCCCACCAGTGGACAGACAGGTGGTGGCCCCCAGTGTGGACTTGCAGTGGACCCCAAGGAGGCAGGTTGCAGAGACCCAAACTTTCCCTTCCAGCTCTCAGTGTTTGGTTGTGGTGCTGTGTTCTGGCTTGTTTTATTATTTTATTTTCTTTGGGTGAAACAAACATCTGGTACACAGATCTTCACACATTTTAAATGTCTCCGCCACCTCCTGTGGGTGTTGTAACCCCGCCCCTCTCCTAGCCTGCCGGCTCATTTGAATGTGAACTTAATGGACACTAAGTAAGTCAGCAAAGATGCTGTTTTTATGCAGTGGAGCAGATGTGTGTCTGAGGAAACGTGCTTATACAGGCGACATCGCCCGAAAGGCACCTCCAGTCCGTGCCTTGCCACCCGGCGGGACCCCAAGACAAACCACAGGCACAGCCAACCTTGTAAGTTGTGCCCTGGAAGAAGCTCTCGGGGGAACTGAATGTGAAAACACCACCTGTCTCCGTCCCCTCCACGTGGCGCCAAGGACAGCCCCTGAGCTCGAGTGGCACGCACCAGTCCAGTGCTGGGAAAATACTCTTTGCTTAACAATTCTGATGGATTAAAACCAGGGATGAATCTTTCAAGTTCCAGCCAAACGTAGTTCCAGCACTTTTGGGGATTCTGGGAAGAGCCGGATAGGCCAAGGAATGCTCTCGAAGCCTGGGTTGACTCATCCTCAGGGTTGAAGAATGCTTGCCTGACACATTCCCAGTTTGGGATTTGCCTAGACCCAGAGATGTTCCTTAGGGGAGCTGGAAGCTGGAGCAGGACAGCTGTAGCCCCACCCCCACCGCTCCAGCAAGGACAGGGGTGTGGGCTAAGGTACGAAGCAGCCCAAATGTTCACATGGGCTTTTGGGGCAGTTGTCTTCCCAGCGGAGCACAGGCCTCCCCGGCTCAGGTATGACGTGATGTGATGGAAGGACAGAGGTCCCAGTGCTGGGTCTAGCACTGCTCCTAATTGGCTCAGTCATCTTGCCCTCTCTGCGCTTCCCTCTGTTTATTTGCATAACAAAGGGGGGGTCGGCGCAGATGACCTCAAAGCTTTTTGTAGATTTAAAACTCCACGGACAGGGGCGCCTGGGTGGCTCTGTGGGTTAAGCGTCCACCTTCAGCTTGGATCATGATCTCAGGGTCCTGGGATCAAGCCCCGAATCGGGCTCTCCGCTTACTGGTGAGTCTGCTTCTCCCTCTCCCTCTGTGATCTGTCTTGCTTTCACTGTCTCTCAAATAAATCAATAAATCTTAAAAAATAAAGTTAAATAAATAAAACTCCATGGACAGTTGTGTCTTCTCTAAACTCTGTCCAGTGCATGGGATCATTCGGAGATTGGCACTGGGTGTGTGAAAGCCCCCTGCAAACGGAAAGGTACCACACACATTAGCTCTTCTGATGATGGTGAGTCTGTGAGCTCTGGATCTGCCTGGGCCGTCACCTCGCAGATACTGTTCTTAATGGATTTTCCAGCTTCTTAGATCAGAGAGTTAACAAAAGCCTGGCTGAGCCTGGATTCGGTTTCTCAGAGACTGGACTTGGGGCCTGTTCTGTTGAAACACTTTCTCGGAGCCCGGTGACAGTCACAGACCAGGTGGTGGGGGCTCCTCCCCCAGTCCATCCTGTACTGAATGCCCAGTGACATCCAGCAGCAAGCACTATGCACTAAAAGAAGACCCCCAACTGAAGAGTGGTGGGTCACTCAGTGCTTAGCACACTTTCCACTCGGTGAATGGCCCAAGTCCAGACTTGCATGTTCCAAGTCGGCCATTGTCTTGGTCATCTTCTCCGGAACCAGTGATGTTTGGCCTGAGGTCCTTGGAGAGGCAGGAGGAACTGAGCCAGGAGGAGGATCCCATAGCACCCAGCTATGATGTTTCTGTCACCTTCACCTAAAGGGGCCCCCAAGTGCACAAGCCCCAGCAAGGTCTCTAGGAAAAAGGGCTGATGCTCCCCAAGGAAACCCCACCTAGCTAGAAAAAACTGAATTTTGGCTGCTTATTATGTACATGATCTTGTTTAATATACACACCCCACGACGGGGCAGGCTGGTGCCGCTATGGTCATCACATCATCATCATCATCACCACCATCATCATCATCACCGTCATTGAAATGGAAGCACAAAGATGTTAAATAACTTTACTCAAGGTCACAAAGCACCAGTATTTGTGTATCTACTATCAGAGTCGACACTCTACTATGCCTTCCCCAGAGTAGGGACAGGTCAGCTTGGTGCCTTCATGTGACCAGAGATCTTGTTCTGTCTTGAGACACTGTTTGGCAGCAAAGTCAAAAGAGTCACCAGAACTTGGTGGGTTAAATAAATAAAACTCGAACAAAGACCTGGCAGCTTTGGAGAAATGAGCTACTGAGGTTTGAGAAGTCATTTATCTCTAGGATTCTAGGAGCCTTTGAGGAGGAATTAGACCTTAGGGACAGCTTTTTAGGGCTGGGAAGAAGTCAGTCCAGGCAGAGAGGTGGCTTTCCCAGTTTAACGCTCCAGCTGAACTGTGCTAGGTGAAATAGGGACCTCCTCACCAGATTGTCTGCCACTGCCAACCGTGGTGGTTATGTCATTCTATCAAGAAGGGAGGCATTCTGGTGATTGACAAAATCACGGCGGGATAATGGCAGAGCTTCCAATACACCATATGCATGGCTGGTCTGGGGCTTCCCAGGTATGAACCTCCTATTTTATAGTTTTCTGTGTGTCTTTGTTGTTGTTGTTGTTATTTTTTAAAAATATTTTATTTTTAAGGACTCTCTACACCCAACGTGGGGCTTGAACTTACAGCCCTGAGATCAACAATCACACGTTCCACTGCTCCACCAACTGAACCAGCCAGGCACCTCCCTCCTGGTTTTTTGAAAGCACTTAGGCTTGTAGCTGGAGGCTCCGGAGTTGGCATTTAGAGAGTTGACACAACACTCCAGAATAAACCAGGTGGCAGCTGGGTGCTCTGTGTCAGGGAAAAGGAGTATTAAAATGATGCTCAGTAATCCTTCTCTCCGCAGAGTCCCTCAAAGAGCATGAGCCCAGGCAGCCTTTGGCTTATAGGAAAATAAAAATGGATAACATTCACAGAGATAGCCAGTAAGCGTGATGCAGGGAGAACAGAGGTGTTCAAGGTGCAGCCAACCCTTGACAATTATTAGGAACATCCCACTCCAATCACCATCACGATTTTAGGATAGGAGAAGGTACCAGACACATCGATCATGGAAGCTATCATACCCATGATTCCTGGCTAAGAAAAACTGCCCCAGTCGTAGCGCCCAAGGAGGGAATTGTCCCCAGCTGTTCCTGATCCAATGTTTGATTGTTTTTACCACGTGACCGTCTCTTTGCCAAATGTGATTGAACAGGAGTGGATGCCTTGCCCAGGACGTGCCACCCATGGGGAACTGGCTGGTATTGTTTGATGAAGCCCATGTCAACTGACCCTACCCAAATGAGAGAATTAGCAAGTAGATCAACCAAATTATATCTTTCTCTCTTAGGGAATTGATTTTGGAAATAAAGAGAAAATGAGCCGGCTGGTAGCAGGACACGAATCATGAAGGAACACTTAGAAGAGGTGAGTGAGGAGTGCAGTCACCAAGTCACCCTGATGCCGGGGAGCACCAGGACCAGTTCTAACACAGATGTCTCCCTGCGCGGGCTGGCAATGTACCCTCACAGGTGGCGACCACATTGTGCACAAGGTGGAGGATGTACCTTTTGTTGCAACTGAAGATGTATATTGTTAAACAGTGTTTGTCAGACAGGATGTTGAGAGGAGTGCTTCAGGCAGAATGGAGAACCCCAAGTGGGTGCTTTGGAGGGAAGAGCTGGAGCATAATGACAAAGTGTGCAATGGAGTTGTGTTTTGCACAGGTGTGCAAGTTTGGTCCTGTTGAGTATAGAAGACAGCAGTTGGGGCCATAATACTTATCCTCAAATAAAATACATCTGAAGGCTTGAAGAGTAACCAAGTGAATGGGATGACAAGTGGGGATGGGATTTAATTCCTTTAAAGACTTGACAAAAATTCTAGTATTTGAACGTGCACCACTGTATTAGGGCTCTTTTGGTTTCAAGTGACAGAAATTCAACTCAAATGAACTTTTGAAGGAACTAGATGGCTCATATAATTGAAAAACGTAAAGACAGAACTGACTTTAGTCCTGGATCCACATGTGCAAAATTAGGAGTTACCCCTTCTCTCTTACTCCGCTTTCCTCCAGTTGGCTCTCTGCTTTGGTTGGTAGGCTCTTCCCACACTTGACAAGGTGGTCAACATTGTACTGTATGGTGACTAACATAATGTAATAAAAAAAATTAAAAAAAAAAGGTAGCCAACATTGACTTCATACTTCATGCTTCCCTCCTTCCCGCTGAGCAGCCTCAGTAGGCAAAGAGTAATGCCTACAAGTATTACCTACGTCCCACGGACAGCTCTCAGTGGTCCACCTTGGGACACGGATTGATTTCTGAACCAATCACTGGGACCAGGGAAAAGCAGCGCTCTGATTGGCCTGGGTTGGATCACGTGTCCAGCTCCGCGCTAGGGAATGACGTCATCCTACCGGAGCACAGAGCCTACTACAGAAAATGGTTGTTACTGGAGGGATGGATGTTGAACAGGCAGTGACAACAGATGCCACCTTAGCCCCAAACAAAATGGCTGAGCTCAATCTCTCCAGAGTCATGAGCCTTGAACTCCTGACGTTAACCTCCTATAGCCAATGCTCAATGACTTTCTGTTCCCAGTTCCGTGAGGGAGGATAAACAATATTTTGGGTTTATTAATAACGGGTTTATTAGGTTCTTACCTACAAAAAGAATCCACTCTGGTTTGTTTAAACAGAAAAAAATATGTTAAAGGATATTAGTGGCTCCCAGAATCTCCAGCAGAGTCAGAGAATGGGGCTTGAGGCTCTGCCACGAACAATACCCCACTGCCCACTCGTCCGGGCACAGGCTCGAGCCCACCACCCCTGTCGCAGGCTCCTGGGAGCGTCTCTGTCCCCGCTGCCTCCAGGGGCTGCACGTCCACTGCCGCGCTCCGCTCTGTCGCCAAGACGCAAGCCCGTGCCGCAGCGGCTTCCTCGCTCTTCATTCTTCCTGATTGAAGTTTCGTGTTGCTACGGCCAGTTGGCAGAGCCCGTGTCCTAGCTGCAGAGTGAGTCTGGGAAACTGAGTTCTGATCTCCACCCCGGTGAAGTAATGCCTGAAACACGGCCTACTTTCCTAAGTTAGAAAGGCTGTTCAAATGATGCCGGACTGGCACCAATATGACCCACATCCACGAGGCCACACTTCAAACAGTCGGGGCTTATATGTCTTCTGGGTTCCGGAGAGATCAAGTCACGGGGTCAAGACTCTTTATTTCCGCATGTGTCCTGCCAATAAATCTGTGAGTCTCTGATCTTTGCAACCAATGGAAGGCCGTTAACGCAAGCAGTTTGGCCAATGCAATTTGGAGAAAATTTAGCTTGGGGGAGTGTTTCCTTCCCAGCCAGATTGCATCACTAATGCTGAGATTTCTTCTTCAAGAGGAGAGTCTTCAGTGGGGCTTCTGAAGGTGCCTGCAAAGCATGGCCACGCGGAGCCTTCCCAGGAGTGCCAGCCCACAGACATTTAACAGGCCTTGTTCCAGAACTCTACGAATGCCACACTGGGCCACTGTTTCACCACAGACCATCCCCAGCCATTGGTAAGAAACGGGTTGCCAGGAGGGGGCTCCCTGGCAAGGCCTTCCCCATGTGATAAATGTCCTTCAAAGTTTGGAATCCTACAGCAGCACTTCCCAGGGGACTGGGTTATCTGACCTCCTTCCTGTGGCTCCCCACTGCTCTTAGGAGCTCAAGTGATTAAATTAAGAAGATTTTTGAGGGGCGCCTGACTGGCTCAGTTGGTGGAGCTAGCGACTCTTGATCTCAGGGTTGTGAGTTCGAGCCCCACAACAGGCGTGGAGATTACTTAATTAAACTTAAAAATATATATAGATTTTGAGTATCAACTATGTGCCAGGCATTGTACTATTGTACTGACCCTGGATGTACGCGGCCTCCAGGGACACTTCAGACAAGTATCTCGCCAAAGCTTAACTGCAGCAACGTGAGGCAAGGATGAGAATGAAAATGTTCAAGCACCATTATCCAGAAAGAGAGACATGGTTTTCATTTTTACAGACTTATTGATCAGGGTCACTTCAGAAGCTGAGGTCTTTGACTTAATAATACAGGCACATAGGGGCACCTGGGTGGCTCTGTCAGCTGAGCGTCTGACTCTTGATTTCGGCTCAGGTCACGATCTCAGGGTTCTGAGATCAAGCCCTGAGTCGGGGTCTGCCCTGGGCGTGGAGTTTGCTTAAGATTCTCTCTCTCCCTCCCTCTCCTTCTGCCCCTGGACCCTTCTCTCTCCCCGTCTAAAATTTAAAAAGAAAATAATAATAATAATAATAATAATAATAATAATAATATAGGAGTATAGTCATTATGCTTTCCAAACACAGAGTCTAACAAAGAAATGTCTCTGATCAGATCATTCCTTTGTGTAAAAGTCTTTCAAAGTTCTCACCATTAAATATATTTAATTTTATAATAAATGAAAAGTGTAAACTTGGAGCAAATAATGACCACCTGAGAAAACCCAGCCAGTGCAGTCACCTGGATACACATAACTGGCCCTCCACCCTGGCGGTGTGTGGAACTCCCCTCAGAGTATTGAAATGTTCCACAAAGCAAAATACGGGCTTTGAGAGCAAGTGAAAAGGGGAAATGTTTGCTCTAGACCCCAAATACTTTCCTCTGACCAGAGGCCTGGCCGGTCCCACGGAGGCGGCAGGTGCCCACGAGGACCGCTAGGTGTCGCTGTGAACCCGCGAGAGCCGGGCCTCACGCCGCGGGCACAGTTGAGCTTGGTCTGTTTTCAATCAACACGTTGTCAGTTTTCCTCCGCGAGGCCCCAGGGGTGTGCTAGGAATTTTTATTTCTTGAGAAATCCTGCGATTCAGCTGCCCTTTGTTGGCCCTGCTTGAGAACATGAAGACTGTGCTTGCTCTCCCAGCCCCCCAGGCTGGGGCCCCCCTGGCAAGGGTCTTTGGACCACCAGCTACAGTGCCACTCCTTCCCGGTTCCTCCTGTGAACAACCCTGGCCTCAGCCTTGCTCTCCCCCTCCCTTTCTGCCTCTTCACTCCTCTTTTTATCTTTCTCTCCCGGTGCCCAGTGACACTAATGAGCCCTCAGGGGCTCTGTGCAAAGGGCCTCATGCTAGAAGCCTTGTCCTGGTGAATTTCAAGGCACGCACACCAGCTCCCACATCAACTAGCTTGCAAATTCCATGCTCACATTCCACCTTCCCCTTCCCCTTTTGATTTTACCCCTGGCCTTGCCCCTTTTCTCCAAAGCAGCCACAAAATTAAGGCAGTGTTGGAATGGGAGCAACAAGACGCAAAGATATCTTACTGTGAGTTTCGGACCCTAGTCCTGGCGTAAAGGGGTTGGAAGCCACCCCTGCTTTCAGACCCCCCCACCTCCCTCTGCCACTTGCTAAACCGTGAGACCTCTGGCCTTCCTTAGCTGTGAGAGCTTTCTGAGTTTCCATTCTTCAGAGGTAAATTAGATAGTACCTCCTGATGCATCCATTAAATAAAATTATAAGTACAAAGGGCCCCGTGAGATCTTGCACACTGCAAGCATTCTATAAATGCAAAGTGATTTTAATTATTATTGCATGGACACTTATGCAGACGCGTTAGCACACACTCAGCCAAAGGTACAGAACTTAGGCCCTCGTTCTCCTGAACCTGTGGTAAGATGGTGTGTTAAGGAAACAAAATCTGGGGGCACTTGGTCAGAGATGCCAAGCACCGCGGCTGATTCTAACCCTCTCTACTCATGTCAACAGTGATGAAGTTGTTCTGAGCCCAGCTGGGAGCTGTCTTGGTCAATAGCAGTAGCTTGCTTGGCAAAATGCCCTGATCGAGGTCCTGGGGCCTTCTGGGAAAAGGCCACTTGTGGGCGGAGCCGCCCCTCCCTCCCCCCTCCCGAAGGTTTGGTACACCACTCCCTGGCTTCCAGCTACCACACTGCTGCTGTGGGGTTTCGTGGGTGACCACACGGCAGAATCCCGACTGTGGGTGCCCTGTGGCAGCTCTGCAGGCCCTGAGGCTACACACCCTGGAGAGCTTGGGGGAAAGGTGGAAAGAAGGCAGAGCCGGGTCTTTTACCGGAGGCGTTTCTAGACTACTGGAGGAAGAAGCTAAATGGTAAAAAGAGCCCCTGCTGGTCCAGATTAGTAACTGCAGCCCCATCCATCCGCCTTTGGAAGAGGGGGCTCATTCTGAGTGACCCAGATCTTGATTGACTGTCTTTGGAAGGCCCTGGAATACTCAGAGCCAAGATGAGCCTGTCTCATTGAGCCGCAGACAGGTCGGGAATGTGTACAGAACGGAGGAAAGAGTAGACTGCCTTTTATGCCGCCCAACGCTGAGTGCTCTGAGCTTGGCAGGACTCTGGGAGGCCAGTGGCCATTTCAGATCCCAACCCAAGGCAGGCAGAAGAGGACAGACACTCTGGGGGTGTATGTCCTGGTCCAGAAGCTGGTGTTGACACTGTACCTGTGACAGCTTGATTTCTGCAGCCAAAAGAAGCCTTGGACTTTCAAGGAAAAGAGTTATTCGGTCAGAGGATCCACCAGAGTGTTCAGTCATCTGACACCTTTTCCCACCGGAATGCAAATCAAGGGGCATCACTGAACTCTTCCCACTCAGGCTCGGAGCAGGCACCCCCAGGAACCCCCAGGTTCCTGTCCTGGTTCTGTGACCTCTGGGCAAGTCCCCTCATCTCTCCAGCCCTCAGCTTTCTCCTCTGTAAAATGCAGGGGACGGGACCAGCCGCAAAGCAGTGCCCAGCACATCTTAGACACACGGTCCCGTCCTGAGGTTGGTAGAGAGATAGCTGCAGACCCCCCGGGGGTGCAGAGGAAGCCGCCACGGAGAAGCTCGGTGAGGTCAACCCACATTCCAGAGCACGCTTAGACTCCTCCTGCCCAGGATCTGGGAAGGGCCGAATGCCCCACACCACGGCCTAGACTGAGGGTGCCTCGCTTTCTTTGACAAATTTGGAAAACCCTCATGCCTTGGTGCTGAGAAGGCAAAATGGTACAGCCCCTTTGGAACACTCTGGCAGGTTCTCAGAAAGATACAGAATTAGCACATGACCCAGCAAGTCCACTCTTAGAGACAGTCCAAGAGAAATTAGAACCTAGGCCTGCAAAAGTACTTGCACGTGAACGTCCATTGCAGCATCATTCATAATAGCCGCGAGGCGCACACAGCTGGATCCAGCAGCTGATGAATGGATAAGCACAGCGCCATGTGCTCCCCCGGGAGAACGTCCCTCGGCCATGGCTGGGAAAGAAGTGCGGTGCCTGCTGCAGCCGAAACGGATCTTGGTAACGTTATGTCCAATGAAATAAGCCAAGACACAAAAGGACAAATACTCTAGGATTCTATTTCCGTGGAACGTCCAGAATAGGCAAATCCATGGAGACAGATGGATTCGTAGGTACCAGGGCCTGGGGACGGGGAATGACCGCGTATGGGACTGGGATTTATTTGGAGGAAGATGAAACTATTTTAGAATTAGGTAGTGCTGGTGGTCATACCACTTTGTGAATATACTAAAAACCCACTGAATTTTATGGGATGTGAATTAAATCACAATATGGATAATAAAATGGTTACCGAAAAAAAAAAGGGACAGTTTCGCATGCCAGCTGGAGTGTGCTCTTACTGTGGAAGGAGAAACGAGATGGGCAGTGCGGGGAGGGCTAGAGAGCCTTGCCTATAAATCAGATTAACCAGCTTCCCTCCCTCAGCCCTGCCTGGCTCTGAAGGGGCTAGGGCTGCCTCCGCGTTTTCTCAACACCACAGAAATCAAAGAGCTGCGGGGATGCTGGGGCTCAGCGTGGGGGCAGCAGGAGGCTCGCCTCCAAGCACTGGGCCAGCCCCACCCAGCAGGAAACACATAGGAAGAAAAAAGCTCCTAAGCGTGCTTTGCTTTGGTCTTAAGATTTACAAGGATCATGTTTTCCAAACTCCAAATCAGGACTGATAATTACAGTTTGTGCTCATGGGGACAGTAGGAAATACCATTTTAAGGTAGGACCGTCTCCCCAGACCTGATCATAAGGCTTCAGTTTTCCTGGACACACTCATCTGCCTTTTTCCCCTCTAAGCAGACAGGTTTCCTAAGAGCTTAGACCCTTTGGGGAGTCCCAGGGAACATTTTTTTCCTACAACTCAGGTCTCCTGGGGAAAGGTGTTTAATCAGAACTGGACAGTGGTCAACCCTTATCTGTGATTTCGCTTTCAGAGATTTTCATTACCTGCGGTTGACTACGGTCCAGAAGCAATGATCCTCCTTCTGGCATGTTGCCAGAAGGTCGGTGGTACCTCAGTGTCACAGTGCCCATGCCATTCACATCATCATCTCTCATCATCACAAGCAGAAGGGTGAGTACAGGACAATACGATATTTTGAGAGAGAGAGACCACATTCACCTAATTTTTATTGATGTGCATATTGATATAATTGTCCTGTTTTATTATTACTTATCGTTAGTAATCTCTTACTATGCCTCTTTTATAAATTAAACTTCATCATAAACTTTATGAATGTATAGGAAAAATATAGTACAAATAACGTTTGGTACTATCTGCCATTTCAGTCATCCACGGGGTGGGGTGTCTTGGAATGTACCCCCCATGGATGAGGGGACTACTGTACTTTTTAGACTGGGAGCAAATGTAATGCAGTGCTTGGGCTGAATGAGGTGCCTGTAACCTCTCCCGTGGCAGGGCACTGACTCCAGACCTAGAAAATCTATGCATGTTTCCTGTTTCCTCCAAGCCTGTTTGGAATATTGACAGGAAGTTCAGTGCAGCAGAAATGCTGAGGGGTTCTCTTTACTTCCCCAACACACACATGACCACCATCCCCTGGTAGTGACAGATGTCACAGATGAGGCATGGGGGCAGTTACATTTGGGAGGAACTGTTCAGTGTTCTCTGAAATGGCTGGTAGTTTCCACTAACCCCTGCTGTGGCCCTTTTCTCTAATATGGAATAGGGCCTGAGAGAACTCAGAACTTCCTTCCTATCTGAGACACTCGTTCAAGAAGTTTCCTTATACCCACCATCCCCCACCTCTGCCACCCTGGACCAAGCTACCGACATTCATATCTGGATTAATCCAATAGCCACTTCATTGGTCTACTTCCAGCCCTGTTCCCTGCCCCCCATATGTCTATTCTCAAATCAGCAGAGAGATGCCTTTTTTTTCAAGATTTATTTATTTATTTATTTATTTATTTATTTATTTATTTAAGCTGGGAGGGGGAGGGAGAGGGACAAGCAGATACGCCCCCAGAGCCCACCTCGGGGCTCAATCCCACGGCCCAGAGATCACCACCTGAGCCGAAACCAAGAGTCCGCCGCTTAACAAACTATGCCACGCAGGCACCCCCAAGAGAGATGCTTTTAAAACATAAATGGTATCACCCCTGAAAGCCCTGCAAGGGCTCCCATCATACTTGGAGTAAGAACCAAAGTCCTTACTAGCGTCCCCAAAACCCTACGTGATGATTATACGATCCCCCGACCCCTCCCCATACACGCCCACAGACACACATTCCCAGCCTGTCCCCACAGATACATGCTCCCTCCCCCACAAACACCCCTCTGCAGTCACCTGCAGTCTTTATGCTCATCACCCTGTTCTTCTTACCGATCCTCGACTTGCCCCTGCCTTTGTATTTCCAGCCTGGAGGCTCTTCCCAGCTCCCTGCGTGGCTCTTTCCCCACTTGCAGCCACTGCTTCTCACCTCACTTACCGTGGGGGCGCTCCTTGAGCACCCTCGTTCACGTGGCCGTCCCCTCCCTCCGTAACCCTGACCCTGTTCATTCTTCTCAGTGGCATTTGCCACCATCAACACTTCATGCATATACATGTGGATTATGTGTCTACAGATACACATATGTAATGTGTAGAATCCATTTGTCTATCATTCCTGTGGAAATAAACGAAGACCAACCCTATGAGAAGAGCAAAAGCTACGACTTGTTCATAGCTCACTCCAGCAAGGTAGTCCGCCAGGCCACTCGAATTCTAGCAGAGACTCAAAGGCAGGCAGAGGAGCGGGAAAGCTGTAGGTGGAACAAAGGGAGGGCTTCAGGTATGGTCTGACCCGAGGCTGCGGGCGTGGGGAGGCTGCCGGCGTGGGGAGGCCGTAAGCAGGCTCACTGGAGGGGGCGCATCTTCTGCGATTGGTGGGGAGTGATACCTGGCTTTCTGTGGTCGGACCTCAGTTGGAAGTGGACATCAAGTTAGGGAAGCTTCAGTAATTCATCAGGCCCTGGCCATTCCGGGCAGCCTGTTACAGAAGTTATCGCTCACCGTCCTAGACTGAGACTAAAGAGAGCGACTTGGCTTCCGGCGAGCCTGAGTTACAAAAGGCCAGCCTCCTGGGCCGCTCCTTGTGGATCAGGCCTTGGTTTCCTGCAGGTGGTGGGTCAGAGTTCTGTTTTTATCCACGGTCCGAGCGTTGTTCGTGTGTACATTCAGTCTCTCGTCCTTCACGAGGATATACACGGTAAGAACACTGTTTTATTTACTGCTCTATCCCCAGAGCCTGAAATAGCATCTGGTGCCTCGCAGGCACGCGGTGGCTGTTTGCTGTTGACTGTCCTAGTGTTCGTCCGGGTCCGGATCTCATCGGAAACGCCGTGGCTGTGCCGCGTGGCCTGGGGAGCAAGCCCAGAGCAAGCGTGCAGAGTTCAGTCCCACTGTGCGAATGTTCGCTGAGCGCTCGCTGCACAACGGAGGCTCTGGTGGGCTGTGGTTACTCAGCTTACACAGCACACGCGGCGGCTGAGCGTGGATCGAAGACCGGGATTCCCAGTGCTTTCGCCTTTGCTCGGAGCTTCTCTTCTCTCCCAGTTTGAACTCCTCTCTACCTTTAAGGTCCCACGGGTTCTAGGTCCTGCATTATCCTCGGAGACTGCTGGGGCCACCCCTGCTTTCTCCAGCACGGACCGCCGGTGAGGCTCATTCAGTCCCCACAACGTGCCCGTGTGGTAGCTGCTTGTGTTTTTAAGGAGATGGTGATCTTCTCAGTTGGATTATTTATTCCCTTTTAGAGCAGAAGCTGCCTCTCACCCCCAAAACAGGTGACACACAGGAAAGTCTTGGGGGTCTGAGTCTCTGCCCATCCCCCCACCCCTCCTATGTTTGACCTTTTTTTCCCCTGAGGTCCGGATCAGGTGTCTAACTGGCCCCGGGATACTTCCATTTTCCACGCACGAAATCCCCCCTGGCTCAGCGCTGCCATTCGGACATGTATGCTGGCCTGACAGCCCATGGCTGGGGCCCCCTACTCACACATCTTAATTATTTTCTGACAAGGGCTCCCCTTGAAGTCTTTTACAGAAATATTTAAATAGTTCTGAGTTACCTGTTCTTCCAGAAAGGTTTGAGTTAATTTATCTTTCAGACAGAACCCTCTAGGCCGGGGGCACCTGGGTGGCTCAGTCAGTTAAGCATCCTGACCCTTGGTTTCAGCTCAGGGCATGATCTCAGGGTCGTGAGATCGAGCCCCGAGTCAGGCTCGGTGCTCAGCATGGAGTCTGCTTGGGATTCTCTCTTTCACTCTCCCTCTGCCCGTCCTCCTGCTCCCACACTCTCGCTCTCTCTGTCTGTCGCTCAAATAAATAAATCTTAAACACACACACTCGAGGAACCAAGAAACGAATAGTCCAGGATGGTACAGGGAGCAGAATCTTTGGGGGGTGCTTATCAGCAGGCTAAGGTCAGAGTGGCAGATGGAACGTAAGCCCCTCAAGGGCAGGGATGTGGGGCAGCTGTGTTTACTCCTGAATCAACACCTGGCATACAGTAGATGCTCCATAAATATTTATTGAATGAATGGGAGTTACAAACACGCACATTAAGTTTGAAATGAGAAACGCCACGTTTCAATAGGGATTGTTTTCAATATTCACTCATTTTGTCGCTTTGGTTTTCTCAGCCATCACAACGCACATTACATAAAAAAAAGGCAAACGATAGAAGTACAGATGCGAAAGAGGGCTCTGAGGAGTGAGTGTCCCTGCCCGGTTTCTGTTCACGCTTCCCACGGAGCACCACGGAGAGCTTGAACTCTGGAATTCACCACGTGGTTTCAAATCCCTCAACAATTATGGGTCCCTCTGTGGTCTAATCCCTGAACGTCTCTGTCCCAATTTTATGACTCAGAGGCAGGCAACTCAACATTAGCTGCAGAAGTCCATATGTGTTTAAGGCCTTGAAAGGGAAATGTGAGAAAATTTTCACAAGATCCATAGCACTCCCTGGCTTTCTTTTATTCAGATAAGTTTTTTTCCCCCAAACCTGGTAAATGTTAGAAAACAAATGGCCTCAGCCCTGGACCTCAGAGTTCTGCTTTCCTCTCACCCGGGAGCTAAATATGCAAAGGAAAAAGCAGATTTTCTCTTGGCCAAAGAACGTCTCACCTCATGCCGCTCCTGCCCCCCTGTCTTGGCTTCCTCCGGGCTCCCATCGTGGGAAGAAACTGAGCCCCTTGAACAGACCCCAGCCTTCAGGAAGTCCCTCCCTGTGTCTGACTTAAATCTCTTCTGGCCGAGAAGCCCAATTCCCCCTTGCCCTGTCATCACTGGAGAAGGGGGAACAGCTGCTCGCTGCTCTCCTTTTAATCATCCTTAATGGGCTCATAAACAGTTATTAGGTCCCCCTTCAGCCTTCCCTGAGCCTCATTTTACTTGCATTGAGGCTGAGAGCTTCTGAGGAAGGCGTCTTACTCAGGGCTCCACAGACTTGTGGAGTCTTAAATGGGTAATCAGCCACTTCACCCACTTTAACCTCCACAAATGAACAGCTCTGCCTCCTTTTGCAAAATTTAAATCCATTCAAGGGAGTTCCCTGGCAACCAACCCTTATTAATAAATCACGCCTGCTCTAGGCCAGGACAGGGCATTTTTTAAACGTTTCTTTCTCTTGAGAAGTCACACTGGCGCACAGGCACACAATAAACACACAGCTGCTCCCTCAAAGTTCTGCATTTGCAGAATTGTGGGCCTGGGGAGTTCTCAGCTGGCTCCCCAACCGAGAAGGGGGTTTGCTGCTCTAATAGACTCTCGCCTGGGCCTTTCTTGTGGTTACTGGACTAGGAACGTAGCAGCTGGGGGCGGGGGGTGGGGGCGGGCAGGACATAGAGCTAGAGCAAGACCCGCTCAGCCTCCGCTAGGCACACACTAGAAAGTTCCATTTTCTGCTCCGTCATGCTACCGTTTATTTTCCGTACTGTTCACGCCCACTGGGGAAAGTCCCAATTGTTTGGTTGGTTAGCGCTTTCCACTGTATCTCCGCTCTGGGTCCTGTGGTTCCCTCCAGCGGCAGGAGGTAGGGGAGGAACAGGCAGGGAGGTGGTAAGGTGGGTGCTGTTTGAGCTTTGAGAAAGAGTGACTTCATTTCAAGAGAAATTTTAACCAGGATGGCTAAGATGGAAAGGACTGACAACACCAAGTGTGGGCAAGGAAGTAAAGCAACTGGAACTGTCCGTCACTGCTGGTGGAGTTGTACATCAGAGCCACCAACTTTGGGATTCTTGGCCGATCCCACCAATGGCTCTGACAGTTCTACTCTTAAGAATATGCTCAGAAGAAACAGGGTTTTGTGCTCAGCAAAAAACCTGCACGAGAAAGTTCATAGCGATGGGATTTATAATAGTAAAATACCGAAGCAGCCACCCAAGTGCAAATGGACAAATACACTGAGGCATATTGCTGAGAAAAAGAAGCCACACATAGAGGGGCCTAGGTGGCTCAGTCGGATAAGCATCAACTCTTGGTTTCGGCCCATCATGATCTCAAGGTTGTGGGATCGAGCCCCGAGTCCAGATCTGAGCTCCGTGGGGAGTCTGCTTGAGATTCTCTCTCTCTCTCTGCCCCTCCCCACCTCTTTCTCTCTCTCTAGAATAACTACATCTTAAAAAAAAAAAGCCAGACACAAAAGAACATTTCTGTGTGATTGTGTTTATATGAAATTCAGAAAAGGCAAAAACTAATCTGTGATGATAAAGATCAGAATAGTGGCTGCCTCGGAGGGGAGCCTATGATGAGTGGAATAGCTTAGATCTGTGCACTTGATAGAATGTAAGTTATACCTCCCTGAAAAAAGAATACAAGAAGGTGTCCGTTGTGTTTTCTTCTTCCCAGATGAATAACTCATTATGTATTCATCCATTTTTTTTTCACTGCTCTGCTTCTTTTGAAAGATTTGAGGGGACTTACAAAGGTGTGTGGCTTTGAGTGTGTTCATCAGGGAAGAAATCGGAGCGGTGCTACACTAAGGGCAGGGGATCTGGATGAAACCCGCTATGAGGGGAGCCCTCAGTATTTATATCAGGAAGTCCTGAGCACTTCCTACGGAGCTTCCCAGCAGTCAGCACGAGGAAGAAACATGATTCCACATCCAAAAGTTAACGGTTCATCTGATCGGAGGACAGAGACCCAAGAGAAACTTCTCCCGTTTGGGGCCCTGGCTCTCCAAGTCCTTCAACCCATGTTTTCACCCTGGTGCTTCCACCCCTGCCCTCAAGGGAATAGGGCGAGGCAGTGTCCCAGGGATACTCAAGGCCCCTCCCACGTGCTGCACTGTGGGGCCCGCACCCAGATACCTGTTACTTTCCCGGGTGCGGTTTGGGGGAAGCCCAGCTCGTGAGGGCTGGGTTTCTGCTCTTTGGGGTACCCAGCTTGCCATCCTGGTTTCTGGAACCAGGGCTTGTGTCCTCAGCCAGCGCTTTGCTGCTCAGCCCGTCTTGCTCACCGGTGCTCCTTGGTGGCCTGGTCCCTTCCCCAGTGACAGCTCTACTCGGAGCAGCTCTCTGGGGGCCGGGCTCTTTCCATCTTGGCATTTGGGTTGAGGGATCTTTCCATTTTCTGGCTCCTGTGTTTGAGTTGAATTCATATACTGCCCCAGTAACTAGGGGAAAAAAATACACAATCGCCATATAAATGAGGGAATTCAAATGCTCGCCTCTCCCATCTCCACCCCGCTCCGTTCTTACCCCCAGGGAAAGAGGAAAGGCCCTAGGAGGGGTGAGTCATGGAGAGAGGAAGCAGGCTGGTGAATGGCACCATCTTCCCCAGCCTGCCCTTTCTCTGAGCTACAGGGCTCCGGCCACACAGGTATCATGCAAATCACATGCAAATATCATGCCCCCCTGGATAGAAAGGCTTAGGACAGGCTCTCGGTTGCAAGATTAAAAAGCTACAGAAGTCTTGAATTACATATTGGCTTTGGATAAATTTGGTTCAGTTTCTAATGGGGTTACCCATTATGTTCTGATTTTTTTTTAAAGATTTTATTTATTTTTTTGAGAGAGAGAGAGCGAGCAAGAGAGCCCAAGCTGGGGGGTGGGGTGGGGGGAGAAGCAGACTTCCCGCTGAGCAGGGAACCCAAAGTGGGATTTGATCCCACGACCCTGAGATCAGGACCTGAGCCGAAGGCAGACGCTTAACTGACGGAGCCACCCAGGCACCCCTGATGGGCTTGTTTTAAAAACCCCCTGCATCCCAGACACAAGAAGAAAGTCACCGAGGAAGGAGGAAAGGACTCTGACTTTAATTTCGGTTAGGTTAGCGGAGATTCGGAGACGCGGACAGGGAGTCGGGCCTCTGTGGAGACGGCGCGAGGGAGCCATCTTGACTGTGTCAGCGGCCAGCACTAATTGGTGTGTTTGTTCCCGTTAGTGCAGTTGGCTCATTTCTTCCTTGTTTCCTTCTCTCAAGCACATAAATGTGGATCACAGCCTTGGTCCTCCCTGGCTTTTGCCCCAGAAGATGGAGTCCCAGGCGATGCCCCGCTCCTGCCGTTTCCCTGCGGCATGAGTGGCTCTCGGCAGAAGATCCCACCAGCACTTATGCTAATGTGGGCACATTATGGTAACAAGTACCTAATAATAGAGGGAAATTTAATTCCAGCAGCAGCAGCAGCCTCTCCTGGAGAGGAGCCATCCTTCCGAGAAGGACCGAGTCGATTGCATGTGAGGGTGGCAGGCAGCCAGCACACTTGCCTCCCGAGTTTGGTTTCCTTCCCTTTATTCACATCTATAATTGAGCCTTTGTAAGTGGAGGGATGTGTGTAAAGGAGCTAAATTTGGAGCTGATTTCATGGGGGTGAGGGGAGCTCTGGAGGCCAGCTTTACCTTATGTTCATCTCGCCGACCAAGAAGAAATTCTTGGCCCCGATCGAGGGGAAGAAGGGAGCCAAGCCTGCCATTTCTCCACCGCGCTCACTACCCACAGGACGGTGTGAGCAGCATTCGGAAAGGACGGCGGGGGGAGGTTGCGCTCCAAAGAGCAGGCAGGATTCACCAATCCCCTGAGCCGGCTTGGGATTTAGGAAGGGCGCCTAGCGAGGGCCGAGGCCTTCGGTGGAAATGCGCCGGGGCCTCACGTGTGGCCCGAGGCTTGAGCGTCTGCCCGCTCGGGGTGCCGTCCCGCGGGACAGCGGCAGGAAGGGCCAGGCCACATATTCAGATGAAGGCACAAACTGAGTTAAGGGCAGGACCTGGCATAGGGTCCTCTATGAGTCTACCCGCCTGGAAAAGGAAAAACACCTTTGGATGGATGGCATTGCCCCTTAATTACCTGGGTCGATGGCTTCTCCGTCAAAGACAGAGTTCATGTGAATCGTTTCCTGAGGGGGGGAAAGAGACAGCTTCAGGCACAATCCTGACACACCTGCCACGGGCCAGGCTTCTCCTCCTCACAACGGGCTGCGTTCCTTACCCAGGGCCTTCTTGACCCTTGTCTACTCGCTAGGCACCGTGCTAGATGCTGGGGGCATGGCAGGGAGCACGGCAGGCGCGGGGGCTGCCTGCACAAAGTCTGCAGGCAGTGAGAGCCCCGCCAACAGGTGCACGGCATAGAGTGGTGAGGCGGACCGAGGGACGCTGGCGTGCTCGGGGGCCGCAGGAGGGCCAGGAGGACAGCTAACCCAGCTTGGGAGGCAGGAAAGCATCCCGAGTGAATGCTGTGTAAGCCGCACAGAAAGAAGAGCAGAAATGCCACACGACCTTGGCTGAGACCCCCTGTCAGGCCGGTGGGCAAGGCAGGCAGAGAGTGGCACTCACGTGCTCCCACCCATGGGCTCTGGCTGTGTCCCCTTGCCTAGGCCAACACAGGGTCGCATCTGGGCCTGGCCTGCCTTCCCTACGTCCTGTGCTCCACCTCCCCTCCTTCCCCTGCTCTCTGTGCCACCCTCCGGGACCTGAGCTCTGTCCCCAAGGAACACCCCCTGTCTCACAAGGTGCCCTCCAGAGGTGCCCTTCTTTAGCTCGCTGATGAGGATAGTGTTTGGAGTCTAGGGGGTCCCTCCGGCACCGGTTCACATCACACCAGCCATCGTCTACGCACTGGCCCACGGCTCCCCAACTCCCACGACAGAGGAAATGGAGACCAGATGGGTTTTATCCATTCCAACAGCTCAGCAGCTGCGCTTTTCATGGTCATGGGGATTTACTTATTTAATTGATTAATTTAATAGTACATACTTCTGAGGTGCTCTCTGAGTGGCATCACGGGGGGTTCTTGCCTTAGACACTACGACTAAGGAGATAAGAGATCCCCTCTTCCTCCTGAGTGTAGACAGGCCCGTCTGGATAAGCACTTAGGTGACGGACCTGAAGCAGAAGTTCTGGAGCCCGGCCTTGTGTTCGTCATTGTGCATATCATTCCCCCGATTGGTGGGTCTTGGATCATCACAGACTCTTACTATCAGGGGGTGAGGGAGATGGGGAGGGGTCACCTTCAAGTTCTGTCACTTCCCAGGAGGCAGATCAGGTGCAGTAAAGAAAAAAAAGGAGATAAGGGGGGCGGCGGGGAGACTCTCCAGCTATCTTGTTACACTTGGCATCTGTGTGACTCTTAACAGTTCTCAAGGTAGTTCCCCACCTGCGACCCCAGGGCAGGTGTTCTTACTCCCATTTTACAGATGAGGAATCTAAGGCTCAAAGAGGCTGAGGGAGTCTGCCAAGTGTGCAGAGCCCACCCCTGGCCCAAGAGGTGACCTGTCTTCCTCGCTTCTCTGCAAGGTTGTGAAACAGCAAAGAAAAAATAAGTCCCACCGAAAGCTGAGGCTCGAGTTCTGGTCTTTAAGCCCTTCTCCCTCCAACCCACTCTCCTAGAGAGCTGGTGTAGATAATAAACGCCACTATTCAATATTTATGAAATCCACTTCTTCTGCAAATATATCAGCAGACATGTTCAGTGGAGGGAACAAATTCTATCAGGAGCTCGTCACACAGCAATCTGTTCCAGTGGCCAAATGCAAGCATCTCCCTGAATGATAAACACTCCCATGAGGCTGTGGCAGGGTCTGCCTGAGAGGGGACGGGATAGGCCCACCACACGCCACCCAAGCCACATGCCCCGCGGCCACCACACTTACCACCAAAACCTCTGTCTTTGTAGTCTTCATTTCTGCAGGGAACAGAACAGATAGAAGTGAAGCTCCTTGGACACCAAATTGACCTTAAAATCCTACCTCCGCGATGGGATTTCTCTTAAACAGGCTTTGAACTTAGTATTGCTGACACAACAAGAATTCTCTCTCTGTAGAAATGTTTATTGACAGTTTTCTACCTTCTCAGAAAAATACACACACACACACACACACGTACATGCACACACATAATAATAATATACAGAAGTTTTTTTAAGTGTTACTCTTTTCCCAATTTATTGCTATTACTGGACCTGGGAAATTAGCTTTTTACTGAAAGATAAGAAAGATCCAGTTGATACCTTTGTTTGTAATGTGCCATTTTCTTTGCATCCATTCCCTATGCCCTTTTTAAAAAGTAACTAGGGTGGGTGACCGTCTGTGAAGACCTCATTAGAATCATTTCACTTGATATGATCAATAACCATTATAATCAAATTTCTAACCCCGCTTAGTGCCTTGTGCATGTCAGACTCGCATGGCTATGGATTGAGTGATTAAAGCAATCTTTTTTGGGTGCTGGGTGGCTCAGTCAGTTAAGCAACTGCCTTTTGCTCAGGTCATGATCCTGGAGTCCTAGGATTGAGTCCCACATCAGGCTCCCTGCTCAGTGCGGAGTCTGCTTCTCCCTCTGACCCTACTCCCTCTCATGCTGTCTCTCTCTCAAATAAATAAATAAAATCTTAAACACACTTTCCAATTCTCTGTCCTGTCTCTCCCCATAGCCTGTCTTCCCCTCGAGGCAGCAACTTTCAGGGTGGGTGCTGACGTCCCCTTGGGCTTGGCATTGTTATTCAGATGGAAACTTGCTCAACTCACCAGTGCCCCAGCTCTCCCCACCCATCTGACTGCACCCCGCCCCCCTTTCCGACTCGCCTGACCCAAATAACTTGTGAAAATGATCAAATCCATTACAATCTGAGAATAAAGTGTCATTTGTTCTTGCAAAAGAGGCATCTGTCCAATACAGAGCCTCAGCTGTCCTCGGGAGCAGTCCCACCCCTCCACGTGCCACAGAAAGTAGATACTGTCTGTGTTTCTCTCATGGGGAGTTCTTCCCTCCTGGCGCCCTTGGCGGGGAGCAGACCTCTAGGTGCCTCAGTTCAGCCAGCTGGAGGCAAGTCTGGGTAGGGAACAGGCAGGACTCAGAGGAGAGATCCGAGCGCCCTAATGGCGCCATGTGCCCTGCCCTGCCCTTCTCTTTCTCCGGCTACAGCTGACCTCTGCGTCATTTTAGCCGCAGAAGCCGCGACTGGAAACACACCGAGACAGAACTGCACCCTGATTCTCTGCTGAGTTGGAACCCTTTTATTTAGTACAAGAGAGCAAGCAAAACCCAACCACAACAGCCACAAACAAAGGGGATAGGCATGGTACATACCTCCTTTCTTCACCCTATGGGGAAAAACAAGAGAAGGACAGGAATTAACCTGAGAGTGTTCTGCTCTGGTTCACACACGATAACTTAGGGCCTTTGGTCAACTGTGTTCCTTGGGATTCAGGGATTGATTAAAAGAGGGGCCACGCATGGGGACTAAAATGAAGGCTGGGCTCCCACCCCTGCTCCAAACGGAGCAGCTCCATCACTGCTGGTGTGGGACTAAAGAGGTTCTGGGAGTGTGCTAAGTTTGAAACTGTTGCCTTAGAGAACTTGAGGGAATGTATTTTCTCTGACAGCACAGGTGAGGGCATGACCAGCGGGCCTGGCAATTCTTCCTGCCTCCTCTTTCTCCCCAGTAGTCAGCTTGAGCAGAAGGCTTGGCTCAGAGCAGGAAGCTTCAAGGGCTGGCAGTGAAACCCAGTTTTCCTTTAACAGGAAGACCTGGATTTGGAGGCCAAGCCCCTTCCCATGATAACCTTGGGTTCCGTAATTCTGTGACTCTAATTTTATTCTTTGCCGTTGTGCAAATGTTGGCTGCCATATGGTACACCTAATTTCCAGAGAGGCCAGGCCTGAGTCTGTATTAATGGCTAGTTTTTCTTTTTTAAGTCAACCATGTTGGAAATGGTTAATATTTAGGCTGTAAGTTAAGGCAGTCGGGTTCAAGGTGCACTGAACCATAAAGGGCTAGGCGGCTGCAGTGTCTAGTGGATGCCTTCCTTTACGGACTTCTAAACCCCATTACGGAGCACCACCATCCCTACAAGCTTAAGCGTCACTCTATTGGAGCCAATTTTTTCTTCCAAATCCATTTGTGAGTAGAGCCCAAACAAAAATGCCTCTTTTAATTTCAGCAGATGCTCGAGGATTTCTTACCTTGAAGTCAAGGTTGCCAATAGCAACAAACTTCCCCGATAAATATGGCAAAATGCAATGCACATCCTTATGCTAATGCCTTCTACTTTTGTACAGGCTTTCTTCATCCATCGATTTTAAATTATTTGACAGTACTAGTTCATCTTCAGAATACCTTTAAAAGGTATATGAAGTCTCGTCACTCCCTCGTGGTGCCAAAACTCAGGTTCCAACATCCCAAGATACTTGAGCATAGAACTAAGCTTGGAATCTAGAATTCTGAGCTCACTAGGACTCAGCCACAAAAAATAATGCAACAAGACTCAACAAGCCCTATATGAAGGGTTGACTCAACATGGGGAACAGTGCTAAGTGCTTGCTTTGCCTTTGCTCATTTGATTGTTTACTTTTCAAATAAGGAATTGACATTCCCAGAGGTCGCCACCTGTCTAAGGCCATATAGAACACGGTGAGCCCAGATCCGAACCAGGCCTTGTCTCTCTCCAAAGCCCAGGCTCAGAACCATCATGCTGTCATGGTGGGAGCCTCTGAGACTCAAGAAACTGGGTCTTGGGGAAGCTTGGAACAATGAAGCGCTCTCTCCATTTCACTCTGGTGTCTCACTTCAGCCAGTAAAAGACACTCCACGGAGTACATGGTGAGAGGCACGTGAGTGAGCAGGAGGGAACTGGAGGGAGGGGAAACAGGCTTCTGCTTCCAGCCCTGGAGAGTGAGAGATTGGGGTCACATGCAAAAGAACAATGATGATTTAGTCACACAAAAGCCCAGTGAGTCACTGGAGCCAAAAGCTTAATTCCCTTATCAGTTTTCTGTGCTTCCTCTAATTCCACCCCATCCTTTAAATATTCTACAAATACCAGCACAGCATATTCTATCACTACTCACAACCAGGCTTTTTTTTCCTGAAGCGTTTATCTAGGGCAGGGTCACCGGAGGATGAAGCCCCAGTTTCATAGGGAATGTATCAAGGACAGGGCAGGTGCCCGGGAAAACCAAAGGAGCCATTTCCTGGCCCAGCAGGTGATGAAGAGGGTACCAGGACTGAGGGGAGCTGGGATTCCTTCCCCCCACCCACTTCTCCTTCCTTCACTCCAGGCTCCCTCTCTACACTGGAGAGAAATCCTAATTCCTTTCATTCCCTCTCCTGACATCACTGGAAACGATGTCCTAAAGGAAGTGATGGAAAGGGCCCAGCCCACTGACAACTTACGGAAGTTTCTGGTGCTTCCCAGTCTTGTGGAGACAGTGTCTGTGGATGGCTTTGGCCAACAGGACAAACAGGGACACCAGGAGGCCCAGAAGCAATATGGAGCCCAAAGTGATGACAAAAGGCACATACCACGCTGATGGAGAGTAAATGTTCTTTCTTAGGACCTGGTAGATGACCCTGGGCTTGAATGACAGAGGGGGGCAGGTGAGTGGAGGGTGGTTTGGGAGCCATTTTTGACATCAGCACTCTCTCAGGTCAAGTGTTGGTTCTGCTCTTTGTTCTTGCTTTGTACACCGGGGCAGCCATGTGCTCACATTTCTTGCTGCTTCAACCCATCACCTTATTTATAGTCTTTCCAAGCACCCAGGAGATCAAAACCCAGAAAATTTAGGGAACTGAAAAGCAACTCCAGGCCTATTTTTACTCTCTTTCTTCCCCTTCCCAAACACTAAAAATCCCATTGGCTTTTTTCCCTGCCAAATCATGGCATAACCCTGGGACGAATATAGCCATTGTCTCTCACTGGGAAGGCATGTGCCACGAAAGTTGTTCTTTTTAACACTTTGTAGGCTGTGCAGTGCTCCCTGGCTACAAGCGACTCTGCCAGATCACACAGGGCTGATAGCGCCGTGGAACCTCAAGCTTGGCGTTTGCTTCCTAGAGAGGGAGACAGATACCAAACAAGGTATGGAGATTCAGGGGCCGGAGATGTCACCGTCGGGTCATGTAAGCCCTAGAAGGGTGGCAGCTCCTTACTCAAGGGAGCCTACTGGCTCCTACCACAACAGAAAGCCTCTTAAGATTATCTTGTGCCTCTGTTCATTGGGGTAATATTGACTCCAGCACACGGGAGATGAGCACCCACCAGCGCGTGGTAGGACTCTGACAAGCAAAATTTGACCACCTGTCACAGGTAGCTAAGGTTCTGGTGACTTCTCCTCCAGCTCACTGCACGTGTGGGGCTGCCTACTAAGGGCACAATTTTCCTTAGGAGCAGGAAGGAAGGGGACAAAAGAGCACAAATATAAGCCAGTCCCTCCAAGGGAAGATAATCCCATTGACAGACTCCAAGCCTCGTCCTTCCTTCATCACCCTGGTCTGATTAGGGCACTTGCTTGTTTGCTTCTTACTATCTACTACGATCTGAAGTTAATGCGTGAATTTAGATACCTGTCATCTGTCTCGCTCTCTAGATCAGCAGCTCTCCAACTTTAGAGCACATCAGAATCCCCTTGCTGGCTTATTAAAAACACAGATTGCTGGGTCCCACTCCCAGAGCTTCTGAGCCAGTAGTTCTGGGGATATGGCTGGGGACTCCGGGTTCCAATATCTTTCCCTAGAGGTCATGGTCATCACAACTTCAATATTCTGGGGTGAGCCTACGAATTTGCATTTCTAACAGGTTTCCAGGTGATGTGGTTGCTGATGGTCTGGGGACCACTGACCTACTAGAAGCTCCACGACAGCAGAGATCATTTTTGGCTTGTTCACCAAAGAGCTTGGCATATTATAGGTATTCAATCAATATTTGTAGATGGAACCAGTGAATTTTTTGGATTGGGGGTAGGAAGTAGGGTACAGAGTGATGCATAGGGATTCTTCAAAAGAAGTGGAGAAGAGCATAAAAGCAGCTACCTGCCTTTATGGACATTGACTTGCAAAGGCTCCTAAGGGGGTTGTAAAGGTAGCTGCTGGCCCCATGTCCAGGTTGGCTCCTGTGCCACAAGCACCATATGTGCTCAGTACCTGACCTGTCACAAGTCGGTGCAGAAATGCACATTCTTCTTTAGCAGCATAGGAAAAGTTCGTGGTTCCCCAAATCCAAGGTCTCACTCAGACCTTTGTCTACCACCCAGTGACTACTTCAGTCCAGCCCCTAGTTAGCTTTCCTGGCAACATCCTAACCCCTCAACTCTTTTCAGCCCATCCCATATTTCTCCTGGGTTAAGGGGCTCCATCGATGTACATCACAAGGGAGGTATCTGGGGAGACCAGGTCCCAAAGCCCTTACCCTGGGGGTTGTGGTGACAATTGTGGTGGGGTGAGGAATGACTCTAATACTCAGTGTCACCGTCCCTGTTTCAACGTGAGCCTGAGCTTTCTTCCTGCCAGACAGCAAGTTGTCATCAGTTATGTAGACAAGTAGTTTGTAGTCCCAGATCTTGTCAAGCCCACCGGCATAGTCGAAGCGTGTCGCGAGGAGCAGGCTTGTAATGTTGGACCCAGCGTTGGGAGAGAAGGTGAAATGACTGTTGATGTTGCCTAAATGTGATTTGATACAAGGATTGGGGGAAAAGAAAGAAAAGAGAATGAGATAAGGGTTTAGAAGAAAACTGTATTCCATCATTTCCTCCAACATCCATGCCTCAGGTATCAGCTGTGTTTCTGACACACCAGAGCCAGGTCAGTGATATGATATGGGCCATAACTACACCAGAGATCTCATGGGCACAGAAGAACTCTTGTGGGACACCTGGGTGGCTCAGTCGGTCAAGCGTCTGCCTTCAGCTCAGGTCATGATCCTGGGCTCCTGGGATGGAGCCCCGCATCAGGCTCCCTGCTCCATGGGGAGTCTGCTTCTCCCTCTCCCTCTGCCTCTCCCCCTGCTCATGCTGTCTCTCAAATACATAAATAAAATCTTAAAAAAGAAAATAAGAAGAAGAACTCTTGCTCACAAACAGTGTGGCTGTAACAAGAATGAGGTAGAAAGGAACAGCAGCACGCCCATCCCAGGAGAATGGCTGCCATCTTTCTGGGCATCAGCCAGAGATTTAATAATCCCGGGGGCAGCCTCTCCAGCCCACCCTCCTGGACAGCGTTTGTTTGAAAACAGTGGGTAACTCACACTCAGACCAGCAGGTGGGCTGGAAGAGGATAGAAAGGCCGCCTCTCCAGCCATAGGCCAAATGCACTCCGTTGCCTTTGGTGGAACCTGGCTGGCCCCCCTGGTGGCCACCCCGGTGGTACCTCCTGGCTCGGCCGGGATCGCTGTCCCAGGTCCTCCTGCATCCACCCTGTACCCGCCTCCCCCACGGCTTGGTTGGGGCTCAAGGCTCACAGCTTAGAGTGCCCGGGGCAGAAAGGCTGCCACCCAAGCAGCCCTTGCTCAGTTCTCTGGTGGCTCCAAACTCATTACCAACGGCAAACCAGTAAATGGAGCAGGAGATGATGTAATTTCTACTCCCTTAGCAGCGAAGAGCTCCGTAAAGGCCTGAGGGTTCTCAGTATGGATTATTTCCATCTCGGCAACTGCTGTTTGGAGGCAGTCTCTGCCCCTGGGTTTGTGACACAGCCTGCTCGCGAGGCTCCCTAGCGCTGGAGTTCCCGCTCCGCCAGGGCTCAGCGGGCAGCCCGGATAGATTTTCACTCTTTCACATGGAATTGCTCTGCTTGTTTGGGTTTCAATCTCTGGCCCCAGCACTTCATTAGATGAGCTATTTTGGTCTCATTTCCATTGAGGGGTGCTCTCCTCCCCCCCACAGTGGTATATTTTTAAAGAGAGAAAGTGAGTGGAGTAAAAGAGAATTCCTGAGGACACGTTTCAGAATGCATTTAATCTATTTAATCTATTATTATCCAGAGAGAGGATTGGGATTCCCCGCCCCCATTACAAGCTGGCAGGAAAAGAGGTGGTTGAGGAGGGGGACTAAAAAAATTTAAACTACACTAATATGGTTCATGCACCATGATGGTGGGAATTGTGGAGGGTGGGGGTGCCATCCGTGGGGTTCACTCTTCCTTGGGTCTTTGGGCAACCACGGATGGGAGTCTGGGAAGCATTAGGTGAGACGGGGAAGCCAGAGGGCTTGGAGGCACAGGACCATTACACTCCTCAACCTTGCTTCCCTCATTCAAAATACCCCCTCACCCCCACCCCCCCTACACTGTGTTCCAATCAGTGTGTGAAAAGAGACCCCTTTCCCCCTAAACAGCTGCTAAGGCCTCCAACACCAAGGGCCCTTGGAAACTGTGTACCTGGGCCCATGGAGTAACGAAACGACCTGGGGCTGGAATCAAGGTCAGTACACGTCAGCTTGAAATTCTGAATGTTTGTGCCAACTTTCAGATCCACTGGGATGGCCAAGAAATAAGAGTTTGGGGTACAAATCGGCTTTTCATCATTTTCTTCAAGGATGTTCACAGTTACCTAGAACAGCAAGAAGGCAGCCAGGAATAACAGCTAGAGCTCACAGAGAATTTACTGTGTGCCAGACCCTGGGCTAGGTGCTTTTGGTGGACCAGCTCATGGAACCTCCTCTGAGCTAGACGATATGATTATTCCCATTCTCCAGACGAGGAAACAGAGGCTTAGGGAGATTAGGTAGTAGACCTCAGGTCATTCCATTTGGTGAGAGGCACAGTTCAGGCAATCTGAACTCAAGTCTGTCCTACTCCAAGTCCTGGGCTATTAACCTCTGTTCTGTGTGTGTGTGTGTGTGTGTGTGTGTGTGTGTGCACGCGCGTGCTAGTGTGAATAAATATACACATTCACATCCCCCCCACGCACCCACATGCATCTAGACACATGGGCTCATCCCCACAGGATGCGGAGTTGTTTTCCCAGGGATGATGATGAATTTATGGTGACCCCCTATAGTTCCTTGCCCATTGCCCTTGTGAATTGGAAGTTCTGTCTTGAACTTTGGAATATAGAACAATGGTTCTTGGCTCTGGTTCCACTTTGGTAGGCCCACTCCAGACCAGATGACTTGGACTCTCGGGAGGGTGGGGTCCAGGCACTTCTGTAAATGTTCTCCAGCTGATTCTAATATGCAGCCAGGGTTGAGAACCACTGGGAGAGAAGGAGTCGACCTGGCTAAGCCGGGATCTCATCTGTGACCTGGGCTATTAGCACCGCATGAAGCCAGTGCCCTAAACTGCCACAAGCAGGAGCCGGCCTCTTCTGTTTCATCGTTGTCTTTTATGCGTGGTGAATTGGAATATGGACTGGGACGCCTGCCAGCACGGAATCACAGAACGTCAGCCCTGAAAGGGACTTATGTGATCATCACCCTTTTTAAAGGCTTATGAATTTTGAGTCGTATTCATTCTACCTTTGAAATTTGGGGATTTCAGCTATTTCTGAGCCCAGGAATAAATTGAAATGTTCACTCCAGTTAGCTCCCAAAGTGGAGTCCATTCATTTTTCTCAAAAAGCCAGCCTAACAAACACGACAATTATCTTCAACTTAGCACGTCTTTTGCTCAGCCAGCAATGTCGAGCCTCACACCTCATTAAAAAAATGTCCCATTAATTCAAAGCCAGTCATCAGAGGAACTGGACTGTTCAGGCGATGGGTTATCAGGTGACTCTCCATTTAAGAGAGAGAGAAATGGGGACACAAAGATGAGCATTGCTCAGACCCCCTTGGAAAATTGGGATCAAAGTTGAGAAATGAACTCCGTCTCCTGACTGAACCAGTCGTTCTCTGTATCACACGGGGCTGCCTACCGCTAGCCAGGAGTTCATTTGCCTTATGCTTCTTCACTTTACTAATGAGAAAGACCAAGAAATAATTCCATCTTTGTGGCCATCATATTACCTTCAGATCATCTTAACCATGGACAGCACAGACCTGTTAAACCCTTGTTACTCAAAGTGTGGCCACGGACCAGCTGCACCAGTGGAAATGTGGAAACGTGTTAGAAATGCAGATTCCGAGGCCCACTCAGACCTCCCGACTCAGCGTCTGCATTTAACCAGGTGAGCAACACCAAGGTTGAGAAGCAGCAGAGCCCTGGTTCAAGCCACATCGTGTGAAAGTCTACCCTACCTGATGTGATGCGGGTGGGGTAGAAACATGGCAGAACTACTGGGGAGGGGGAAATGCATAGCTACGAAACTACACCCCACTTCTGGAGGCATGCATCTCACCCCAGCCACTGCCAAAGCGAAGAGAGATCTAAAGGGTAACGGGAGGAAGCTGGCCGCGCAGAGCGGTCATCAGTCTTGGCACGCCCCCCAGACACCCACAGACTTGGGCCTACAGATGCCCATCTTTACTTCCTAGGCTCTAGGTGTGTCCAAATGTGCTGTCCTGGACACCACTAGTCATTTCCATCTGTGGGATATGCCCTGTTAAGATTCCTTATCGCTACAGCCACACCTGGAAAATGCCAGAGAGATCTTAAGTCAACAGTTGGGCTGGTGTGAACACACCCACAGCCCCACTCACAGTGACTGAGCTGCTGTCCTCGCCGTTGGTGGCCTGGATTCTGAGAATATAGATGGGGGTTGTTTCGTAGTCTGCTCTCGTCACCAGCTGGAGTTCTCCCGTCTGGGGATTGATCCAAAATATGTTTGGGTACTGCGGGCTGGCTCCTCCGGTGGAAATGGAGTACACGACCCTTTTCTGGGGGTGGTCCTGATCAGCGGCGTGCACTAGGCCAACTCGGGTTTGAGCTGGAAGAATCAAGTACCTGCGATTAGTCCTACTTGGGGGGGGGGGAGACTCCAGGAGCAGACATTCCCACCATCACCGGCAGAAGGGCTTTTGGAGGTGTCTTTGCTGTTCAAACTCTGTACGGTGTATGTCTTCAAGTCTATTAAAATCAAATTATGCTAATGAGCACGTACCGGGTAACTGGCCCTATGATCCAAGCTATAGAGTAAGGCGTGAATTGTAAGGCGTGAAAGACAATTCATACCTTTATATGGACTCCGAGCACGCCAATTACGTGCTCATGTTACGTGTTTGTAAGCAACACTGCAAAGAACATCCTCACACATACTTGGTTTGCCACAGCTTTGTCTATTTCAAATTTTGTCTTTTTGTCTCTTTCAAATTTTCTGTAATGAGCGTGAATTGCTCTTATAAACAAGATGAAAAATAAACAGTTTTTAAAAGGGTTTTAAAGACTGTTGCATTTTGCTCATTTTACAAAGCTTGTTGGTGGGGCTGCTGGAGTTCTGGCTGGCTTCTTCCGTGGGTCTTTCTCACACATCGCACTCCTGTAGGGCAGGAACCTCTTATTTCGCTGTACAGCCCCAGCACTAAGTGCTTGACCCAAAGTAGGTGATCGCTAATCGTGAAAAGATCTGTGAAGAATAATGAACCCAATCTCCGCGGCATGTGTTATTCACTGGATAAGGTATAAGGAATTAAAAGCATTCTCCTCAGAGCCTCTTCTTGTGCTTTGTTTAAAACTTCAGGCCAGGAAATGGAGACCATCCTCAAGACAGAAAGTAATATGGAGAGAAGATCCTTTTAGAGGGAGTGTTTGGGTTGGTTGCTTGGTTGAACAGAGAAGAGGACGTAGCCATGAGTAAAGGATCAAAAGCGGGGCTGAAGTGTGATGATACTAGAGTTAACGGTCCCACCTTGAAGTCAGGGGAGATGGGGAGAAGCTGAAAGAGGGGAAGAACCTACAGAAATCGAGTTGTCAGCAGAGGGCACAAGAGGCCTCCAGGGACTCCCATTACGGGCGAGAAAATGTCCTTACTTTGTTTTTAAATGAAGGAGATCTACAAATGGGAAATCTGTTCTCTATTTTTAAATTTCAATTCTCTGCGCAAGTGGGATAAAAATCACAGTGGAGACCGAGGGAAAACTTAGGCCACAGAAAGGGAAGATGAGCAGAATCAGGCACGCAGATAAGGAAGCGATCAGGGGTTCGGAGAAACGCAGCTTAAACAACAGTTTTCAAAATTTAGGTTTCACCTGAAGAGCTCCTCAGCAGGGAGGACAATTTCAAAAGAAATGAGAGATGCAGTAAACACGAATGAGCTGTGAATTGCCCTGCACAACGCCACTCGGGACCCCCTGAGCTGAAGGCGGCTTCTGCTCCGTGGACCACGCGTGTGGATGAAGGAGTCCACAAGAGCCCTGGGATCTGTGCCCTGTCGGCTCCTTACCTGGCCTTAATTCTGACACCTCGAATACGTAGGATGGCCTGTCAAAGGTAAGAGGAAACTCATTTTCAGGCTTTGTGAAGATATAAATGTAGATGTTGTCTGAAAGCAGAGATAGAAAAAAAATTAAACTGCAACACCCCACTCAGGACACATTGTTTATTCACCATTTTTAAAGCACCTGCTGTGTCCCAGGCTCTGTGCAGAATGGAGGGGATACAAGGTGGAGAAGACCTGGTAGGTCCTGCCTTCACGATGCTTAGAGTAGTTAGCTGCCTTCGGCTGAACACGTGTGCAGGTCACTGCGGACGCCGGGAGAAGCTGGCTTGTAGGGATATTTAGAGTTACACAAACGGGCCAGGGTGGAGTGGGAGGGAGTTGTGGGCACGTGTGAGGATACCGAGGTAGAGAACGGCATGACCGTCTCAGCGAAACTGCAGTTTGGAAAAAGGGGAACTTAGAGGTGGGCAACCAGAGCTGATGGCAGAGAGTTAAGCAGGGGCCAGAGATGAAAGTCCTTGTGTGCCAGGTCCGAGTTTGAACTTAAACTTGACAGCTACGGGGAGACACGCGGAGGGCTTTCAGCGAAGAAGTAATATAATGGTATTTGCATTTCCTGAAAATCACTGTCAGAATGTGGAGGGTGCACTGGAAAATGGCAAGACAAAAGCCAGACAGAAAGATCCTTAGAAGACTCTGAGTGTTGTCATTGAGCCAAGAAAGGGGAGGTCCTGTGTTCGAGCCCTACTGCTAGAGGGGGGTGGGGCAAGAGGGGCCGCAGATCCTTGAGATTTTAGTTGAAGAAAGGACTCAGAGACAGATCAAAAGTGCCTGGCAAATGACCGGAGGATGCTGGGCTGATTCCCAAGTGTTAGGGTTTTTGAAGTCTCCTTTTGAACACAAATGCCTAGGCCAATACTGAGGCTGCCCAGTACAGTTTAGCTGTTGCTACTCAAGGGAGATACTTCATGAAATGAATCAAAATAATACTTGCTTTTATAGTAAGGAAGGGCAATGTCCTGCACCTGGATTATCACAGTGTACTTATTGCCGGCGGCTAGATTACTTGAATTTTCATAATCTAGGTCACCAATCAGCTAGATTAAAACAGAGATATCATATTACACAGAATAAACAATCCTTTTAATTAAACCGACAGAGACATTTTCATGTACTGTTAAGGGATACGTAAATTGCAAAACCTTTTTTGCAAAGCATTTTGCCCATAAGAGGAGCTTTAAACAAGTTACATCCATACCTTTGCTCACTGCTAGAGAATTTATTCAAAGGACTTGACCAGGAGAGAGAATCTGTGTTTAAAGATGTTCAGTAAGCACTATTGCCCAACAGCATAGGCTTAAGACTTCAGGTTAGCTGAAGAGAAGCATGCTATAGAATCCTATAGGCAGGGATATGTCCATCATTTAAAATATCTATGCATCTATGTATGGAATATACATAAAAATCCATAACATATCAAAACGTTAATAGTGGTTATCACTGAATGGTAATGCTGTTCTGTGTTTTCTACGTTCTACAGTGAAGATGTATTCATTTCCTAAACAGAAAAAATAGAAATTATTTTTTAGTTGATACATGTGCATAAAATTGGCAAGACTTTCTTGGGGGTAGAAGAAGGGCTTGGCATGGGAGGTGGAGAGAGAATGCCCGGTGGGCCACTCTCTATCCCTAATGCCAAGACCTCCCCCCACTCCCAGACCCTTCTGCCCTTCCACTTCCTTCTCCTCCTTCCTCATCACCCTCCGGGGGAACCCTGTAGGTAAAGGTCTCACACAGCTCATTGGGACCTGCCTTTTAGACCCACCCACCTACCAATCCTGCTTTTATGCCCCTGTGAAGCTGCTGGGGAGGGGGACACCTACACACCCCCACTCCCGTATTCTCTGCTGGGTCTCCAGGGCTTCCACAGTCAGGGCGCTGGGCTGCCTCTCTCTCACCTCACACCTCTCCGGGCCAGAGATGAGCACTCAAGTACACAGAAGTGCTTGAGGCCAGAGGGCACTAATGGGACGTGATGGGCACACTGCGAGCTTTGCAGGAAAGAATCCAGTCCTTAGCGCCCCAGGCACAACTATGCAGAACAAATGATTCCCGGAACTTGGGTAAAATAAAGAGCGAACGGGGAGAACAGAGTCACTATTAAGTTTGTCAGTTACAGTCGCTTTGAGAGGGAGTTACCTTGGAAATGTCTCTCTGCGGGGCAGCAAAAGCACTATGCATGTTACACCAGCTTCCCCAATGCCCTTTCAATGATGCAATGACCATTAACTGACCACGATTTTCCCAGAGCCAGCTGGATCCTGTGAAAATCTGCCACTGCTCCCTACTCCAGATGGCGTGGTGAAGTTGAATCGGTTGTTTGGGGCTTCGCTGTCATCATCAAAGCAGAACTTGTTCAGGTCCAGAAGCAACGTCCCCTTGGCTGCTCTTTCAGGCACCATAATGCTGGCGAAAAGACACGATTCAGTATTTTCCCCAACAAATGGTGATTGAGTGTTCCTCCTGACATAGGCCCTAGGCTAGACACCTCTGCTTTAATTTCAGTTCAAAGCTAGTCCACGGTGACTACAGTCACTGCCTAATGGGTTCCCTGCTCTGCCCTTGCCTCCTTTCAGACTCTTCTTAACACAGCAGCCAGAGGGATCCCGTTAAAACGTTGTCGGGTCACGCCACTCCTCTGCTCCTAAATCCCAATGGCTTCTATTTCCCTTTGATCTAGGGGGTCTTCAGGAGGTGTGCGCCCTGCCTCACCTTACCTGTCTGAACTCAGGTCCTGCTGCAAGGCTCCCTGTCGGCTCCCGCCATCGGGCCTCCCGGTGCTCCTGGAACTCTCCCGATGCTCCTGGAAGTCAGGCCTCAGGCCATCCCACTAGCTGTGCAAACGCTCTCCCCACAAATGCCCACCCGGCTTGCTCATTCACTTTCTTGAGTCTCCAGTCAAGGTCGCCTCCTCGGGAGCCCACCCAGGTGCCCATCTCCAGCTCCCTGCTTTATTTTAAATTCTTAGCACTTACCCTTTCCCATCTACTTATTTATCCTGTTTATCTCCTGCTTCCCTCCTGCAATGTAAGCTCCAAGAGGACAGAAATCTTTGCTCTGTTCTTGGCACGCTCGCTAATGTCTGTCGAATGAGTGAATGGTGACTTATGAGACTAGCACAGCCGTGAAGAAGAATATAAGAGAAACAGAAATCTTGCCCTGCCTGCCAGGCGCTTATGACCTAGTTAGGGAAAATCACTGGGCACCTAAGCTCCTCACCTCCCACGCTTTGAAACTCAGGATTTCCACCACTTGTGTTCTAATGGACTTTGACGTCATAAAAGGGCCCCCTGACACGTTAGTGTCATTCACCCAACAGAGCTTTATTAAGGGTTGAATTTGGGAGTCCCGATCTCAGTTGACTCCAGTAGCACAAACGAGGAAAGCTGCCGCCACACTCGGAGCCATCTGGTCCAGCTGAGCTCGGTGTGGGAGGCCCTGAGGAAGCGTGATTAACACTTTTAGGCTTCAGTTCATTCAGGAACTTTATTGTGTCTCCAGGTGTCAGGTTTTCCATCTATAATCTAGACATAAATCATGTCAGTTAGCTTTTGCTTTATAACAAACTGGCCCAAAAATGCAGTGGCTTAAAACAAGGCACTTATTATTTCTTGCAATACTAAGGGCTATCCATGCGTTCTCTGGGTTCTAGTCTGGCTTGGCTGATCCCTGTTATCTGGCCGTTCAGCTGGGGCTGGCTGGTCTGGGATGGCCGCGATCACATGCCTGCTGGCGGGAGGGCAGCAGGTGTCTGCTTCATGTTGTCGATAACCCTCCACGAGACAGGTCCAGGTTCTTTGCATGGACATCTCAGGTTCCCAAAAGTAGCAAAAGACGGCAAGTCCCAGTGCATGCACCCCGTTTGATCCTCTGCTGCATCCCATTTGTGAGTGTTCCAGCGGCCAAAGCAACTGACATGGTAGGTCCAGATCCAAGGAGTAGAAAGAGAAACCCATCTCTTGATGGGAGCAACGGCAGAATCGCATTGCAAAGGGGTGTGGGTGCAGACAGAGAGGAATTTGTGGCTGGTGTTTGGTTTGGTTTTTGCTGTCTACCTCAATCATTTCTGTCTTACAAAAATACATCGTGGCTGCCGTGAGAATGTGTCTGGAAGACCCTCAGCCGAGGAACGTGACTGATCACAGACCCTGTGCTGCTGTGCTCTGAAATCCATTGCTTCGTATGCTGTGAGGCCGCGTGCCTGCGACTTGGTGTCGCAGACATACTAAGGCAGGCTCATTCCCGTCCCATGATGGCTGACGCTGGCACTAGGACTCCTTGATGCCCTAGCCAAACCTTCCAGAGACTACACAGCAGGCTAGAACATTTCTGCCCACCCTCCTTCCCTCTTCCCTTCACTGAGGTCAGACTTGTGTTGTGGTCTGATGACTTGCTCAGCCTTGTCTGCCTCTCCCCATTTTCTCCCCAGGCGTGTCCCCTAATGAAAGCCTCACACATTTATCCTGTCTTGGTGTCCTGTTCTCAGAACACCAGACTAGCATGTGTTATGTTGCCTAATCTTCCGCACGATCACCTCTCTCTGCACTAAACTACGGTCCCTTCTATATCCCACGTCATCTCTTCAGGGCAGCTAACGTGGGCTCTGGGCTCTGCGAAGGCAGACCAACGTCTGACAGCAAGGAGGGCGTTGGGCTGCTGAGGATAACTGGGCTTGCTTCCTGGAAAGCGGTTTTTCTGACAGGTGCCTCTTCGGCAGAGACAGCCTCTGTTTCAGCGGGATTGGGGTCCCGTTCCTGCCTTGGCTACCATGTCGTGGTGTCATTCCTAAGTACTTAGAACAGACATCACTTATTAAACACCACTACGTGTGGTAACAAAAGAAACACTTGAAAATCTACCTCTAATTCCCTCATCCTCAAGCGCTCTGGATTGTTGTCCCCATTTCACAGGTGAAGAAAGAGCGGTTCAGAGTGGTTTCAAGACCTGTCCAAGAAAGCTGGCGCAGGCAGGCACGCTTCTCTCTTGTCTGTGTTAGTAAATCTGGCTGTAAGTTCCGGCAATGAATCTCCAGGCCTACAGACAGTTTGGGGATCCAGACCTTGATTCCGACTCTGGAAGCCAGAGTGTTGCATCATCCAAAGAACCCTGCTTCCTGCAGCCAGGGGCTCGTTTCAGCATCCCGGGGCTGCCTAGCATGGTCTTGCCATTCTTCCCTCCCCGACGCTTGCTATTTTTCCCCCAAACGCATGAGTTGGAGAACCACTCCCCCTCATTCATCAAGGCCCAGCCTCAAAGGCTGGCTGCCCTTGCTCCCAGCCATCTGACCATGCTCCCTCCCCGCGCAAAGGTGACTGGCCCAGCCACAGTCTGAGCCGGCTGACCTTCTCCGCCTCTGGCTCACAAACAGCTTGCCGAGCGCTTTCAGCCAAGCGCAGGACAATTTACAACCAGAGTGGGGGCTGTCACGGTGCCTTTGATGCCTCCATCAGGCACTGGGCTCATTCATCACCAGCCTGGGAAAGCCGCAGGGGCCTCAGTGCTAAGGGCTGCTTCCATCACCAGGCTGGCCTGAGAGCCTACAGGACCCATGCGACCCACGGGGGCAGCAGGGGGCCGGGCACGCAGCCACCTGCCTCCAACCCACTGGGTGCTGGCGCCCTCCCCCTCTCTTGCACCTGCTCTCCCAAACTCCCTGGCAGGGACCATGCCAAAAGCCCTGAAGAAGGAATAAATATTCAGGGATGCGTGTTGTCTGAGCTGGGAGCAGCACCAGTCCTGTTCTGTTTGGTTTGGACGCACCCGTGTGCTCTGGCATGGTGGGAACGGGGAAGGTGGTAAGGATCGGTGGCAGGCGATACTGGGTCAGGTTTCCCAGCCCCTGGAGTTTGCAAATGAGGCTGGGTTTCTGGAATAAAGATTTCCACCTCCCGCAGCTGCAGAGGAAGGAGCCCTTTTGTTTCCCCTCCTCAGATCGTGGCTTTCACAGGATGCCTGCAAGATGGAAAAGCCAGAAGCGGGACTTGAACGCTGTTTAGAGTTACCTACAGTAATCAGTACAATTAGTCTAGTTACTGCCTGGCGTTGACCTTCAGGGCTAATTTGGAGAGATTATCAAGAGTGGGACTCTGTGTGGCCTTGCCTGGACAGTCTCAGATCATCAAACTGTGGTTTTCCCAGCCAATATGGAATGCAGTCTGCAAGCTGTCATGCCACACATTGGGGGAGCCTAGACCACAGCAAGCCACAGTATGCACTCAGCAGAAGTGACCAGGAGGTGAGGAAACGGACAAGGAAACTTGGAGACAGCACGGTCCTCGCCAGTCATTGATTCCCAGAGTTCTTACTCCTCAACCCATGCCCTCCACCTCTCAGGGTGGAGGAACAAAGAAGAGCAGGCGGGCCTGGAAGGGCAGGGCATGAGGACAGGACATCGCCCCCAGCCACTAGAGCCACCCAAGAATGCTAGATTTAGATTGTCAAAGAAAATCGAAGTGGGACTGCACATGGCATCTTGACTCCATCCCCACCGCCCAGGCTCAGTTGACAGAGGTGGGTTCCATTTAAGCGTGTAATAGTGTAGAAGTCAGAACCCGAACTACCCGCTGCAATCAGCCCCACCCATCAAACGGACTCTGAGGTTATGGTTACGGGATAGAAACCTATCACACGGTCAAGGCTCGTACTGACTTGATCAGGGCCTCAGCGGGAAGCAGATGAACAGTTAGGAAGACTCTAGGAAGGGTTTAGTAAAGGGACTATTACAGAGGTGCACACAGGGTATATGGAAATCTCAAGGGATGGTGCAGTGTTTCAGGGCAAGTAAGAGTGGAGCTCCCTTACCTCCTCTAGCCCCAGAGGGGCCGGTGCAGGGAGCAGTTCCTGAAGCTGGAACAGAGATTGCTGTGTGCGATCTGGGAACTGCAGGAGGTGGAGGGATTTCTCCAGCTGACAGGCAGGGAGCCAGGAGGGTAAATACCCTGACTTGACTCTCACCTTCATTCTAGGTCTTCCCATTGGCCACCCAGAAGGTGCAGGGCAAGGGAGCCAGTGGATAACCTTATAGGTCATATCCATACCCCTGGGGCACAGAGCAGGGCGGGGACGTCTGGAAGCTGGATCCGAAGTGGGCAAATAGGGTCCGTCCAAAACTGGGTTTAACTGTTTCAATATCAGACTCCAGGCCACACTGAGTTTTAGCATCATGCTGGGCACGCCAATTGAGAAAACAGGGAGACATTCATAAGTATAAGCAATAGTTCTATTGCCAACCCTCGACAGTCTTTGTCCTTTGTCCTAGGGTCCCTTGCATGGCCACACCATGGATTACATCTGTGTCCAAAGTCACCTAGAGCTTAAAAAGTGACCTTGCAGAACCTGTCAAAGGTGACCTCCGAGGATGACTCTCTCCGTGGGGACATCTGAAAGGGGAACATGCTCTGGTCTTGAACTTCGCTCCAGAGCAGGCATGCGCTCAGCCAGCGTCACGGTCCCGAGAAGCAGGAGACTGGCAAGCGGGAAGCCACAGAGATGAAACCAACCCTGGCAGCGACTCGTGTGGCATTTAGACAGAATTGCTAGTAGAGACACAGTGCTGTTTGCCAAAAGGCATATTAACGCAGAACCACGATGGACTTTATTTTTAAATAACACCAAAGAGGTTGTGACACGAAGAATAAGTCAAAATGGACAAAATAACTTGTTTCTGCATCTTCTCCCTTTTTGTTGCCTTTGATTTACTGGCAATTAAGTTGTGTAAGGTGAATTCGAGGCTTTGTTTTATTTTAAGTAAATACGTGGTGTGATTTATTCCTATTACGGGTGGCGTGTTTCTCGGGGAGCTCCCAGCTGCTAATCCTAAGTCTCGAGTATCTATTATAACTGCTAACTAGCAGCACCGTCTTGCCACCGGTGGCAACAAAGAAAGAAAAGGCAAAGTCCAGAGAGGGCCTAACAAGTCTCCATGGTACGTTTCACCAACAAAGATGGACATGCTATAGGAGAGAGCAATATATATATATATATTTTTTTTTATTTTTTGCCAGAGTGCAAAAGCACAAAAGGGAAACAAGGAAAAAGAAAGAAAATGAAGACAGGGAAGAGAAAAGGATCAAGAAAGGAAAACCTGTCTCTGAAATCGGACAGCTCAGGTGGGTTTCTGTTATTGAGGCATGTCCCGGCTGCCCGTGATTCTTCGGTTCCTGCCAAAGAAGCCGAAGAGTGTAGGCCCACCGAGCACGGAGGCGGGGGGGGCACCCGGCACGTGAATATACCTGAAGGTGGTCTTGGTGCACGCGGCAGGGTTGTCATTAATGTCCTCCACAATGAAGGTGATCTGCATGCGGTTCTCTTGACCCCCCGAGGGTCTGTCCTTCACCAGAACTTCCAGAGAAATGGTGGGATTTTGTCTTAATTCACCTGCATCTCGGTCTAGCCTGTGGGCCACTTGGAGCGTACCGGTCACTGAGAAGGCAAAGGGAGAACACGACTCTTGGAGACTTGGAGGCAATTGGAAAGATTGTTCTGGTGTGAGGACTGGCTTGCCAGGAGAATACCTTCTATACAAACACATTTTTAAAAAACTCGTGTAAGTTCCTGTGTTAGACATTGATTGGGATGCCCGGGCTGACCCTTCCAGAACTCTCACCTCAAACTTCAGGGTTGGGCCCCTGGCAGCAGGCCTTGCCCAGAGTGACGAGACTGGTAGACAGCTGACTCCAGCTTGACCCTCTGAGTTGTCTCACTGGAGAGTGTGTCACCGAGAGACACAAGTCAGGTTATCAGTGGAGTTACAGATCAGAGGCCCGAATTCTCGCTGCCCGGAGGCCCGGATCATGGGGGTGGGAGGGCACCTCCGCCGTGACGCTGGCTGAGGCCCGGATCCCACCCTTCCTGTGACCCGCCCACTGGTTCTCATGGGATCCCCAGGACCCTGCTGGTAGGTATCCCCTATCTTTTTTTTTTTTTTTTCTCTGTGCCTGCTTTGGCGTGCCTTCATTTCTGTTACTTAAGACCAGAGTCTTAATAAATATGCTCCAAAAACCACTGCATTTCTTAGAAGTTACATTTGCAATAGTAGAGTGAACAGAATTCTAAACCATGGCTGTCCATCCTTCCACCGTTAGCTCAGTGAGGTCTTTGATGACAGGACACTAGAAAGTGCTCAGAGATAGAGCACAATTATGACCTTAGCCCTCCAGGCGTCCTTTGCCGTAAAGCCAATGGGGCAAATAACACATTGTCTTTCTGGGATTGTCCAATGCTCGCCTCCACAAAGTCATCATGTAAAGCAAAGCCCTTTGGAAGGATGCGATAGGAACTTATGAGGTGGTATTGCCTAGGAGTGGTCCCTGGGGTCATGGTCTTTGGTTTGAATCTGCTTCACACCCACAAGCTGCGAGGCCTTGGACAAGTCATTTGTCTTGTCCAAGTCTCTCTCTAAGCCTCAGTTCCCTCATCTATAAAGTGTGGATTAAAATAGTTCATTGGGTTGTGCTGAGTACGTGAAATGGAATACAAGTGGGTCACTTAGATAGCACCTGCTATATGCTAAGACCCCCATAAAAGATGGCTGTTCTAGGAGGGGGAACTCTCCTTCTCTGCCCTGACATACTTAGATGGGAAGATAACCCCCAGCAGCCCAGCAGATGGCTCCAGATTGATGCAGTCCGGTATGGTAACCACTAGCCACATGTGGCCATTCAGCACTTGAAATGTGGCCAGTCCAAACTGAGATGTGTGGTAAATATAAAACACACAGCGAACTTCAAAGACTTGGTACAATAAATGATAACATCAAATATGTCTCTAATAACTTTAATGTTCATGACAATATTTTGGACATGTTGGGGTCACTCAAATGCCTTATCGAAGTTAATTTCACCTGTTTCTTGTTGCTTTTTAAAAATACTAGACTACTAGACTTTAAAATTACAGATGTGGCTTCCGCTCTGTTTATTTTTTGGACAGTACTGGTCTGGATCCTCTTTTCAGAAGACTTCCAGGTACCCCCAGGATAGTGAACTCATCCGTTGCTAGAGAGCCACCTGCTTTAGGGATGAAGGAGTGATTTGGCTGGTGACCTTGGGACCCTGTTCAGTTTCCCAGACCCCTAACATCAGCTGCTTTTAACGCATCTATTACCCGGTAAGTCATGATATTCTAGACAGAAAGGCACGCTCCAGAACAGAAGACAGATCACATATTTGTGAAAGAATCCAAATGGCTGGATTAAAGGATGCACAGAAGGGTGTGTGTGTGTGTGTGTGTGTGTGTGTGCGTGTGTGTGTGTGTGTGTGTGACTTACGCTGGTTGATCACGAAATAGCGGTTAGCGGTCGTGATGCTGTAGAGAAGGAAGCCGGTAAAACCTTTATCATCCGGGTCCTCCGCTGTGATGTTGGCCACAATGGTGCCCGAAGCCAGCTCCTCGGGAATCGTGTACACGCGCGCTGGGCTGGAGCAGAAATACAGCAGACACAGCTCATTTTCAGGGGCACGGGAGGGTGGAGCCTGCAAGGCGGATATTTTGGTTAGTGCTAAATATAGCACTGAGCTTCTGAAGTTGCATCCACATGCTCCGAGAAAGCCCAGCAGCTGAAAGGAGGGGGGACCGGCTTTTGTATTTCCAAAGATCACGTCCCCGCGGATGCCACCGTGTGCAGGGGCCTGGGCCTCTGACTCCGATTCAGATCGGCCGGGGCTTTCACATCTCTTATAATCAGGGTACTTGGCCCATCCAGCCATCTCCCTTCCCTCTCCAATTCTTGTGCAAAAGCTCCCTGAGCGATTTTAAAAATCCATCTGGACGCAGGTTCCTGACTCCCATCCCCTGGCGGCCACCAGAAGCTATGGTAGTAAACTATAAATACTTTTTATTTCTTCTTTGTCTTTTTGTTTTGCTCTGTTTTTGCCTGCGGGAGCAGAACTTGTACACCTTCCTGAGCTGCATTTATCATTAAGGTCAGCTCTCTGCACGGAGAAGCCAAGGTCACTGCCCTCCAAGGGTGACTTCTTACAAGGTAACCCCGAATCGCCAACTTAGCCATCTTCCTTCAGCCTCCAGTGCTTTGGGAACAGGCTGATAACAAGGCAGATAGGTTCAAAGTTTTAACCACACAACTTGGGTCAACTGAGGAATTTTGAATGCACCAAATGAGGCTTATTGTTTAGAATGACCCTGCAGGAGATCCTTCTGCTGAGGGAAAATCATTTCAGTGGGGCAAATCATCACCCTCTGATTTACTAGGTTCCTAAGTTTGGATTTTCCCTTCCTTAAGGGAAGCATATCTCAGGTCTAAATGATCGCATGCATTTTGTGAGCTCAGAATTTTTCTGCAGTTCTGTTTCGTCCTCCTCGTAGGGTAGATGGGACCAGAGGGGAGAGAAAGGAGAGGGAACGTCCAGCTAACATCAGACAGGCAGGCAGACAGAGACTGCGACCAGGCCCTTGCTCACCGGGGCTCCTGCCTGGGTTCTGGGTCTGCCCTCTGTTCTTGAGGTGACGTCCTGTCGGTGTGCCCCAGTGTGGGGGACAGTAATCTCGCTCAGGCCAAGAGGCTACCCCGGGGCTCTGTTCCTTTCCCCATGCAGCCTCACTGGGGCTCCTCACTGATGCACTTACTTGCCTGACCCTTTCTAGGGGACTGTGGTCTGTGGCCCATCGTGGGACAGGAATAGGCAAAGCAGGGTGGGGCCAAGGAGGCAGGGGTGGCAGGCACCAAACCCAGAGCCGGAGGAGAGAGGAAGGTAGCACCAGCTCCCAGAGCTAGACTAAGCCCTTGTGTCCGTTATGGGAGAGCCTCTGTTTCCAACGCTTTCTATTTTTGTTTTGGTTACTTTGAGTGGCTTCCGTCGACTTGGAACAAAGAGGTTGCTAAGGCTTCTGTGCTACCTTTACCCCTTGGCCCTGCTATTCCGAGTGTGGTCCCCGCATGTTTCACAGGCTCCCTGGGGATTCTGGATCTGAACGCAGAGCTTAGGCCAGCTCCAGACTGCCACATCGAGATCGGTGTTTTCACAAGATGACCAGGGGATCTGTCTGCACTTTGAAAGTGTGAGAAGAGCTCCTATAAGGATTCACCAGAGGTGACAACCACAGATACCCAGGCTGTCATAGGACAGAGGACCCCTTGGGAGGAGAATCCCCTTCCTCTAAAACAGCAGTTCTCAGCTGGGGGTGAATGTGTTGGTTGTCACAAGTGGAGGCAGGGGCTGCTTCTGGCCTCCAGGGGGTAAAGCCCAGGGAGGCAGCTCCCTCTACCCCCCACAGCGCACAGGTCAGCGCCCCCCACAGGGAACATCCTCAGTGCAACTGTTTACAGCACCCCATTCTGCAGGTTCTTCGGGCCCAGCCGGGCGCTCCAGGAAATCAGGGCGCTGTGACGGGAACCAGTCAGGCTACTGGTGAGTACACGGCTCCTCGAGTGTACCATTCTCTCCTTGGCTCACCTGATAGTGAGCCTGGCAGAAGGCAACAAATCTTCGGTTTATTTGGCCTGGGGACCCAAAACCCAAGTGTGTGTAAAATATCATTTAACATAAAGGTGTGACCCATGGCCCACGGTTATGATCTATTCCGTCAGGGGCCCTGCAGCCACCAGATAGGGTCAAGGTCTGATATCAATTACATCCCCCCCCCCACCCATCCCACACATAACACCGGATTACCAGGGCCCTGGGCAAGGGGGAGACAAGGGCCAGTGGCCACACTCATGGGGAAGGGCATGAATCCCGGAGGATGGCTTCAGTGTTATGAAGGAGTATGCAGTAGGAGCATAAAAGTGTGTATGCACTGCGAGGCACCCGGTTGAAAAGGATGGCAGGTAAATGCAGAAGAAACGAGCTGTGGGAGAGAGTGTAAGGTAAAGTGCTCTGTCAAAGCAGCAAGCATTGTGCTTGCTAGGTAGAGAGTAAATATAAGTCAAGTACTTCTATAATGAGGTGCTCGACTGTCATAATAGCAGAATCCTCGAGTACACATCGGGAGGCCACAAAGCATTCAGATGTTTGCCACCACCCAGGGATAAAATGGTGAGCTCTCAACGACAGAAATAGCGCTCGCGTTGGCTGTATTAATTGTAGGACTTTACCAACTAGTAAAGACAGAAGAGTTGTTTCCACATTCTGCAGTTCCGCTTTACCCTCGAGCTCAGTGTAGCTGAATCAGTTCAAGGGTTTAATTGTGTTAATTCTGAATTGAAGAACTTAAGGCTCGTCCTGGCACTGATTTGGAAGGAAAAGAAGGATCATGGCTCAAGGGAACCATGAAAGCCCTCAAAATCAGTACCTGCTTTGAAACCGAGAGGACGCTTGCAAACCACGGGTGACTGACGGACGCGGTCGACTTTAACTGAGCACGTGGGTGAAGTCAGGGCCGCCCCCCTGCCCCAGTGCTTCCAGGGTCAGGCTCTTGCAGACTCATCCCTGTCAACACCCACGGATCGCTGTTAGACGTAGAGCCTCATGATTTGGTATGAAATGGTTAAAAGGTCACTCAGACCCTCTGTCTGGCATGGGGCCTAACGGGATTATTTCTCAAACCAGAAAGGAGAACCAGAGTTCCAGACCCATCTCTGGGGGCCCCAGCAACCAGCCAAGGCCATGTTCTCTTTGTGCTGAGGCTAATTGCTTGTTTTTGGAAGATGTCGTCCAAACCAGATAGTCTGCCCCTTGGGAGAACTTACTTTCCCCTTTGCGACCCCGTTAGCCTGCGTCCCCACCTCACAGACTGGAACGTGGGGGCAACATGGCAGACGGCGTGGGCTCCGGCCCCGCAGCCGTCGCCTGCCCCCGGGGTTACTGATGAGTCTGCATCGCTGGGCCGGCAAATGCTGGAGTCTGAACCCAGGCTGGGGTGTCACAGCTATTTGTAAACTGCCCGTGCTGTGCTCCTGGAGGAACCCGTGGGCAGGAACGCGTTGCCTCATCCTTGCGAGCTTCACGTGGTAACGGGCATCGTTGGGAAGCGTGATGGGGGAGTGTGTCTGCTGCTCTCTCCTCCACGTGGACATCCAGCCACCGGGCTGGAGACTGTGCACATCCAGAATTGCACAACTGTGGTGTGTTTGGCCAAGCGGCAGCAGCGTAGCCTGTGAATAGGGTGGTCTTAATACTCCCACTCTCAGAATACTTTTGCAAGCATTCTCTGTAGTTCTGGGCCCGGGGCTTTCTGTTGGTGGAGTCTCCGGAGCTGGATTTATTCACGAAATAGTTACTATCACTTACCAGGCAGGTGATTTTGCCGGTTTGCTCGGGCTGGCTCCTGAGCCTGCCTCAGCAACCGGGGCAGGGAAAGTCTGGTACCCAGGAAGCTGGGCAGTTTGCAGGGTCGCACACTGGCTCAGAATCCCATCTTCCCCTCCGGTAGCCCGACCTGGAACGGGCTTGGGTCTCCCCTTTGTGCCTGGGCTGCTGCCAGGCCCATTCCCAGAGGCTGCTTGCACCAGACTCACTCACCCTCCTCACCCCTGCTGGATGTAGGAGCTGCCAGACACAGCCAGTCCTCTTTCCTGGACCCACCACGGCAGGAAGAAATCTAGAATACCCCGCAGTGGGCACGCTTCTTAGGCACCGTCAAAAGAGACCTCTCCTCCGTCAGAGAGGACACCATTCTGAGAGTGGGCTTTATAGAGCCTTGACCGGTGGCGCGTGCCCTAGGATTTTGCTATTATTCATGCTGAACACTCTATTATAACAGTACCTGCCTTATATTTACCTTCTACACAGGCCCAGCAGCCACCCCGCCCCAGGGCTGTCATGTCCAGCCCCTCTCCCCACTCCCCACCATACCCACAATCCCATGGTGCAGAGGAAAGGGGAGCGAAGCTGGCAGGGGGACATCCGGAGGCTCAGAGAAAGGACGCTGAAGAGCTCAGGCCTCTTGTCTCTCCTCTGGACCAGGGCAAAGGGCATCCCTCTGTGTTGTATTAAATGCATCTGAGAAAGCCGGGCCCCCCAGGAGAGACGGCGGCTGCACCCCATGGAGCCCAGCACGCCCTCAGGCCTACCTGGTAAAGCGAGGGATTTCGTCATTGATGTTCACAATGTTCACCTGGATCGTCGTGGCGGCTCCGAGCCCTTGGCTATCTCTCACTCCCGCAGCCAGATGGAAACTGTCAGGGAACCCCCCCAAGTGAGGGACTCAGGCTTTGCTGACACTACCTCAAAATGGAGTGGGGAAAAATGGGGGGGGGGAGGAGAGAGGGAAGGGTCTGCCCTTTTCTGGCCACCCTCCTTCAGACAAACATGCAGAGTCAGGACTGCCATGTCAGCCCTTCCTTCCTCGTCTCTGCAAACCCACCCCTCCACTTTTCTCTCACCCTATAGTTGTTATTCCTGGCCATCATCTCCCCCATGGCTGCTCACATCCGCCATGTTATACACCATGTCTCTGTGTCCTTCCTCACAATATCCCTGCGCACGTGTGTTACGCCCATGTGAGGAGACCAAGGCTGCCAGGGATCAAGGAACCAGCATGGTGAGGTGAGGAGCCAAGGTCACCCTGTGTGTTTTCATCCTCAAACCCTGGTCTCTCCTCACCTCTTTCCTCAGCCACCTGCTCGCCTCCACCCTGCTGCTCTGATGTTAGCAAGCAGCTCTGACAGCTGCCTCTCCCAAGCCAGAAAGGCTCCGAGGCAATTCTCCAGATTCCTGGGGAGACTTCTCCCATCCCTCCATTCTTATTATGTGGAGATGAAGGGAGAAGGAGGCCTTCCAGATAATTGCCTTAGTCCCTCTTCCTTTGGGGGGGGGGGCTTACTGCCCTCTGAACTCAGTAGGAGGGCAGCAAAACACTCGGGGCCTCCCTCGCTGCCCACGGGCTGCACCAAGCCTGCTCCTCAACCCTCAGATAGACGGTACTTCAACCAAGGTCATTGGCAAAGGCTACCTTTTGTGTCCTGCTTCAAAGTCAAATTCTGTTGTGGAGAAGAGGGTCCCATTAGCAGACAGTCTGAAGTTCACTGAGGGGACGATCAGGAAATACTAAAAAACAAGGAAAAAAAAGAATGTAACTGCGAGTACCTATTCATCTTTCGCCAGGCGACTAGTTTGTTCCATTCCCATTTTATATTCTTGGCCCATGGAACATCCTCGATGCATCAAGATGAGGCCCAATGCACAGTTCTCAGACTTGATGGTTCTTGAAGCAAGAAAGTTCTGGATCTGCTGGCCTGAGCCTCTGATCTGAGAAGCCACACCCTGAGGAGCTGGTCACTGGGTCCTGCTTCAATGACAGAGCGAGTGTAAAGGCCCCCTGTCGAGGCACCCTGCTTCTGAGTCCAGTCTCCTTCTCCCTGTCACCATGTTCTCACTTATGCTTCTCAGGATGACTTTTGGGGTTAAGTCCAGGTCTTGGCCTTGACAAACGCTATTTAAACATGGCTACCATGCATTAAGCAACAGGTCAATACTACCATAAATAAGACCTGGTCTCTACCATTGAAAGAACTTATGATATAGGAGGGTGCAAAAATGTTCACAAACATCATTCACTGACATGATGAGAGAGAAAAGGAAAGGGACAGGCATGAGAGAGAAGAAACTTAGCAGGGCCTCAAGTCCAAGTTGGGCTGGTTTGGAGCTACAGAAGGGCTGTTTTAGAATCTGATCTCAGGTTTATGGCCACTGGTCAAGTCTTTCCATATCTTGGGGGTGTTAAGAATCTAATCCTTTATGGCTCCCAGTGCCCATCCCGGCTCTCTTGGTGACCCCCTGCCTAGCCCACTTGCTCTGATGGGATCACAGGCTTATTTACACAGCCCACTAAGGGCAGCCCATGGGAGGACCACCCCTGTGCTATCCATGGGTGCTCATCAAGATTGCTTCCTTGCTGCCATGATGGCATCAACGAAGCAGGCGAAGGACCTGGATCAGAAGAGCTGAGTCCAAGTTCTTGTCCTCACCACAGGATCTGGGACAAGTCCCTTCCTTGCCTGTAATATAGGGACGATACCACCAACTGCTCCTCCATGTTTTTGTGAGGATTAAATCAGAAGGCACACCGGAAAATGCGAAGCACCACAGCAACACACAAGGCTTATATGTTTATAGCCATTTGTTCCAAAGGGCTTTAAGTTTCGAAGGTTTCGTTATTAACTACTAGGATGAGAGATGATCTATCCTCAAGGCCTTAGATCTCTGGATCAGATAATCAGTGGAAATTTTGCAATCAGAGCCACAGCCCCTGAAGTCTAGAATCAAAGGAAACGCCAGCCAAGGCTTCCAACCCAGCGATTTCCTATGTTGTGTGATCGCAGCTAAGCCCCCCATAGGAGAAGACAGAATGCACAGAAAATAGATTAAAGATCTCATTTGGGGCCACTATAAGGTTTTTAACCATTTTCCTAATTGTAATAAAACATACTTTTTACATACAAATTAGGAAAGACAGAAAAATGTAAAAAAAAAAAAAACCCTCAAGATTAGTTACCTATAAAATCTTATGATTTTCACGAATAGCCCTCTGTTCTTTTCTATGCAAATGGATACCCTCCAGACAAATTGAGATGATGCTCCAGTCAAAATTCCATTCTCTTGTTCTTTTCCTTTGTAGCCTGAGCACATCCCCATATTCTTAACTCTTATCTTACTGCCTGGCTGTTTAATGATGGCACAGCCTTCTACTGTAGGGCTTACTTTACTGAGTCTTTCCTGCTGGTCACTTAAGTGGTTCTTACCCATTTTTAAGGGGGAATATTTGGGCAACACCAAGGAACACCCTTCTTCCAGCCCCCCAAATTGTATAAAGAGCTTGGCAGCACTCAAAGTTACGATGTTTAAATCCCAAGGCCCCCCACTGTCTCTCCAGCTCACAGCCTGGGCAGCAGCTGCCTAGACACGCAGCGCCGTTCTGTGCCTTTGAGCTGAGCCTTCCCTGCAGAGAACCCTCGCGTAGCCATAGATCAGAGGCTCAAGCTGGATGTGATGGAATGGCACGGTTTATAGACCCATGGGGGGCATTTACTATATGCACCTGGATAGGGATGCCTTTCCAATGTGTTTAATGCTCTAGGAGATAGGTCTCCAGTTCTGGTTAGTCTCAAACAGGAGAAAGTCTTGGGATACAGAGGTGACAGACAGACAAACCCTGTTCTCCAGAAGCTGATGGGCAACTGATGGAACATACAAGGGAAATGTGGGAGACGTGCTCAGAGAGAGACAAACATAGGATATGATGGGAACAGAGAAGGGGGACTTAACCCCATCTAGAATAGAAGGGTCCCGAATGGGGGTGGTTGAGTTAAATGTGGTGCCTCTGGAGCCAGACTGCTGAGTCTGAACCCTGGTTCTACTACTTTCCATCTGTAAGAGCTTGTGCAACAAAGAGTAATAATAATAGGGCATGTCCAAGGGGTTATCACATAAAGTTCTAGAACAGTGCCTGGAACATGGCAAGCCCTCAGTTGAGGTTAACTGCCACTGTCGGTTAGAGTGTAAGATCCATGAGGTAAAGGGCTTCATTTTATTCGTTACTACATCTGTAGTGCCTAACACATAATAGGTGCTCAATAAATGTTTTTCTCAATCAATATATGTTTGTTAAATGTTAAGTATCAGGGTTTTCTTCTTGCCTATTTCCCATCAGATTCCAGTGTTCCCACCTTTAAGAATCTTAAAACAAAACAAAATGGCAACAATGAAAATCTTGTCGAATTAAAAAAAATCTGTTTTACTTTGGTAAGGCGAGGCTAGATTCTGACAGCTCCCCCAGTTCTGCCTACGTCTCAGCAAGGAAGAAAAACGAAACAGCAGCAGACAGAAAGGGCGGACCACTATAGAATTGGGAACCTGGGGAATTTCTTTTTCATTTTTATTAAGAGGCTGATTTCCTGGAATCCTGATTTTTTTTTTCTTTTAACACCAGGCTAATTTCCTTATCCCTGAACCTTCGAGCCTGTGTTAATGGGAATAGCAGTTTTGTACTTAGAAAGGAGATAATATCCATAGACTAAAAATATTGTGTCATGTGGCCATTTGCCAGCAACTCGGTAAAGCTTTCTGTAAAACCTGGCGTTCTCTCCCCTTTTTAAAGGCTTGTTTAATCAAAGCTGCTCCCTTGATATTCATTCTTGGAAAACAGAAATTAAATAGAATGAGAAGCCACTGCAGCCCCTCTCTGCTCCACCACCGGCTAAGAAAAAGTCCTGAGTAATCAGATCAATTCAGTGAACAAATGCTTGCCAGACAAGCGCTGGAGTGTCCCCGCTGGGAATATTCCTTTACGGCCTCCCCAGGTCTCTCTATTTGCAGCCCCTTGCCGGCTACAGTTTGCTCAGGGACACAAAGGCTTCAGTGTGCAAGACAACAGAGCCCGAGCTTCCGGCCCCATTCCCCCTTTATTGCGTCGCTAGTGTCAGGAGAAAGGAGGGTGAGAGGAAGCTGGCCCAGTTTCCTGAAATGTCAAGCTCCCTGGGGAGAGCATGCCACCTCGGTGGGGCTCGCTCACGGCAGCCAGAGCCACAGGCAAATCGTGATCCAACCTGTGCTGGGTGGCGGCCATCCGTGGCTTTCGGGCCTGCCGTGGAATCAAGTGACAAGAATTCAGCCTCCAGTCTCCCGAGAACAGAGCCTTCAGCTTTCAGGGGCCAAGTGTCCAGGGGGGAGGAAGGACCCTTATGCCTCCGAAGGCCAGGAGTGCCAATGGCTCAGCAAGCCCCAGAGACCATGCCCCCAAACCCACCCAGAGGACCCACAGCCCATGACATCATCTTCTAACCGCTGTGGCAGGTTATAAATACGGGGCCACATTCCCACTGCATTTTTTCAGTGTAAGGTGACTATTTTATAAAAGCCTTAATTCCTTTTTCTTCCCCTGTTCCACCCCTATCCCAGCTCAGAGATAGGAAGTGAGGGACAGAAGAAGGAGGGAATGGTGCCTAGGAGAAAAAAAGAAAAAAAAAAAACATAAAAAAAATCCTGCTGCAAGCAAAGGCTTGGCTTGGCTTGTGAGGTATTGTTATGAGGGTGAGGTAAGTGGATGATAGGGAAGTATTTGAATGTTTTTAAGAAGAGCCACATTTACAAATGAAAATGCTATAGGTATGTAATCCTTTACTGGTAAAGCTGCCAAGGATTCTACCCTCTCATGTTGTCATTCCTTTTCCATAATCAGCCTGGGTCCTAGTCTCTGATTCAGGCTTCACTGATCTTAAGGACAACAATCTCCAGCTATTTGAGGAAGTGTCTCCCCCAACATATGAACACTCATCAGTGGTGATGTATTTGGAATGGGAATTGTCCAATACCACGCCTTTTTCCTTTCTGGAGCATTTTAACAAGAAGAACCTGGAGTAGAAAGCATTTTGCAAAGACTCCTGAGTTAGCAGGCAGATGCTAGGGGGCATTGAACAAGTGGTGTGCATCTGTGTGTGTGTGGTGGGGGTAGAGACATGTGGAGAGCAGGAAGGGTGCTGTGACTCGGGAAATCAAGGGATGGGACACCAAGGATAGGAATTTGCCAGAACAAGGTAGAAGGGAAGGAGCAGGGGTTGGGCCAGGGGACCTCGGTTCTCACTAGAGTTCCAGGACCCAGGCAAAGGCCTCAGCTCCTTCCCTCATCTGGAAACAAGGGGCTGCTCAATGCACCTGAAAAGGCCCAACCAGCCAGCACTGGGGTTAAACCACTTTATACCCAAGAAGAGAGAAAGACAACAGCTCGCCCCAGTCTCAGAGCCACGTGCACGACAGAGGCTGGGAGACCATGACTTCCCCTGTTGCCCTCCTGCTAGCCCAGCTAGTAGCAAGGTTATTGCTCTTTTAATTTAATCCTTTGTCTGCCCTGGTGGAGACAAAGTACGTTTCACTTTATGCAAAAGTCCTTCCCTAATGGAAAGGCCGGGAGAAAGCTCCTTAATGGAGGAATCGCTGCACTGGATCACTTTGCCTCCAGCTGCGAAACTGATTAACGTCCCGAGAGTCTCCACGGAGGCTTCGCGGCGGTCGCGGCGGCCATTTCCGAGCCGGGGGAGGTGCAGTGTGGGAGTTGGGTGGGAGGGGGTTGGATCTCACTGAACCCCCTTCAAGAGGTAGGGAGAGCGCTGGGGGAGGGGGCCCAGCAAAGAAATGCCAGTCGATAGGGTTATTCGCAGACAAACCCATCTGAGCGCAGTATTACTGCGCACCTCTGAGGACCCCCGCCCCCCGCCCCCCTCACAACACGGAAGGCGCCCGGGGAGGGGCGCTGCTGCCGGAGCCAGGCCTGCGCCCTGCACCACGAGCCACCAGCCACGGGCCCCTGCGACGACCGAGCGCTCGCAGCGTGGCGGGTCTGAAAGGAGGTGAGCTCTAAGTTACTGTAGCGGACCCAGTGAGGCCGGAGACGTGGGACTAAAAGAGGAGGTAAACTAGCTCGTGAATCGTTTTTATGTGATGACGTGTTGAAAGGATAGTAGTTTGGGTAAGAGTATTTACAATTTAAAAAGTATATTCAAACTAGTTTCCCCTGTTCCAGTGTACTTTTTCCCGCGGCTACTGGGACATTTAAGTGACAGACACAGCCGTCGTTCCTGGCTCGCGCGCCAGCTCTGTGGGGCCCTGCCGGTCCAAACAACATACAACTACACGCTTTTAAAACGTCTTTGGAAAGGAGGGAGCGAATACCAGTGGTTTCTGCATTAGCCCCACTTTTACCTTATCTGCGACACGGTTTCCATTTGTTAAGCTGGATAGGGCTTGTAGGGTTTGTTGTTTAAGGGGTTTCTGGAGACGTCCTGGAGCTATTGTTTAATCCATCCTCCCTCTGTTGTGGTTCCCGCCGGCAAGGCAACTCCTTGGAAGGCGCCGGAGAGACGGTTAGGTGCCAACCAAGCCAAGGTGGCTTCCCGCGCATGCTGTGGTGCTTTGTTCTTGTTCTGGTTTGGTTTTGTGCTCTTCCTGTGGGAAGTCGCGTATTGTATTCACCCCTTTTGGGCAATCGGAAATGGCCATCTTCTCTCTCCACCCCCACCAGTGATTCCGAGGTGATACAGGAACTGGTGGTAGGTCAGAACAGAGGTCACATAATTGCCTTGCGGATCACACCCTCGCCGGGTAGAGGGTTGGCTGCCGTCGCAGTGGCAGGGGAGCCAGGAGTCTCCGCCATCCCCTTTCAGACTCTTCCCTCAGGACTCCCCTTGCAGCCAGCACCACAGCAGCACCCACTAGCTGCGAAGTGCCATGACCAGACCAGCCGCCGGATCCTTCAGACCGTGGCAGTACCAACCCAGCGCCCCTAACAGTAGGATCCCCTCTGATGATGGCTCATAATACCGTTTCTTCAAACACCGCTCTTCGGAAGACCTGTGTCTTAAAGGATGGGGCCCGCAAACAGAGAGGACTGCTCAACAGCAAGGTTGTCGTGGGCACCGTTCCCATCTTTATAGGGGCTGGTCACTATCCTCACCCAGCCTTGCTCTCAGCCCACGGTTCTCCCCACGAATTCCGGACAATGCAGTACTCGGTGCCATGGCTGACAACCCAGCCAACCACAGAAATGACATGGTTTATGCCACGGTGCTCCCCGTAGACGCCCCCTGTGTAGTGAGCCGCTAACAGCAGCTGATGGGGCCGTTGGAGTGGGTTTCTGCCATCCTCTTCTCCCCCTCCGAAAGGGAGCCATAGCTTTCCAGAGGCTGTAGCTCTGGACGGCATGGCGCTGTGAGGTCAGTGCATGTTCCACATTGGTTAAACTTGTCCTACTCTTGGTCCTTGGCCTGTTGGTTGTTGCAGGTCATGTCGCCCCCAGCTTGTGCGCTGACCCCCACATGGGCAGGTCGGTGCCCACCATGCTTGTGGGAGCCCATGAGCACAGCCAGCAGGGTGGGGGCCACGCCCCCTTCCTCTTGATGTTGACCCTCTCCGCTGTGGGGCTGGTGCTGCCGTGGACCCAGCAGGAGCCACAGTCCTGGGGATGGGGTGGTTCCGGGGACACTGGCAGAGTGACCCCATTTACCTTGCACCAGTCTCAGCTCTTGGGCAGATGCGATGAGGACAGGTACTCATAAGGCGTGGAGTCTGTCCTGAGCCCCAGCTTGGACAGCTGGTCCCCGCAGGGCCAGTGGCAGCTCAGCCCCAGCCAGAATAGCAGCAGAAGCAGCAGTGGGTCCATGCCATGGCTCCTGGCCCTGCTCTGGTGTTTCCTTAAAGCCTCTACTTGTTTCTTCTGTTCAGTGGTTCTCGAAGGGTATAGAACATCAGAATCACCTGGGAAGTTTGTGCTCCAGGAATCCGTGTTTTTTCATTTATTTAATTACATTAATTAATATATTTTTTAAGTAGGCTCCGCGCCTAGCAGGGAGCCCAGTTTGAGGTCTGAACTCAGAACCTGAGGTCAGAACCTGAGCTGAGATCAGAGTCGGCTGCTTGAACCGTCAGAATCTGTGTTTTTTTAAAAAGCAGCCTAAATATATTCTCATGCAGGGGCCTGAACACCTTCTGAGAAGCCCTCCCAACCATTCAGACCAAAAGACCGGCCCTAGGATATTCCGCAAATATGCAGACTCCCAGGCCCCTACCAGGCCCCCAGGACTGGAAAGTCTGAGAGAGACTTGGGAAATTTGGGAAACCATGTCTTCAAGTGGTGGTTCTCAGTGCCCGCTGTGCGAGAGATTCAGCTCGGGGCTCAAAAAGCCTGAGGCCTGGGTCACACCCCAGGACAATCACATCAGACTCCTGGGCGGGGGGGACCCAGATATCTGTTGTTTTTTAAAGTTCATCTGCTGGTTTCAATTTACAGCCACAGGCTTCAGTGAGAAGCACGGGTTTGGTCATAGTAAATCAACCCATCTCCTTTCTCCTTATATAGAGCAAAATATGTCCTTTCGTGCCTCCCGAGCACCCAGAATAAAATGTCTAAGTACAGAGGCCTCACTTCCTAAACTGTTAGTACGTTTTTCTAGTCTGAGAAAGGTTCTTTCTAGATTGTGCTCACTGCCCCTGCAGGCTGGCTGTTAACTTTCTGTGCAGCTGTATGTTCTAGCGCAGGTGTGAGAGACTTCATTAACACTCTCTGCCGCGTGGGGAAGCGCCCCCTCCCCAAATAACTCCTAAACACATGGCAGAAACCACAGGCGCAGCCCCCTGGTTCCAGGTCCCACGCCCTGCAGCTGCTCTCAGACCTCTTTGGATGGCAGTACATTTTCTTTTAAAGGAACAAGGCCTGCTGCTGCGTTTGCTCCCCACCTGCCGCCGCTTCCCTTCATCAGAAAGTGTAACAACCTGATCTACAAGGTGTTTTTAAAGGGGCTGCCTTGACATTATTCCTTCTGCATAATTTAAAGATGGAGATTTAAAAACAAACATTTTTCTTGACACTTGAGTGTCCTTCCACTTGGCCCCCACTGCATCTTGTATGAACTTTATAGTAATTATCTTATTGAATTATAATAATTTGGTGTATGCATGATCATCTCCCACCCAGACTATAAACTTCTTGAGGTACAAAGATGTGTCTTACTCATCTTTGTGCCCAAAGTATCTAATAAAAAGCCTGGAACATAGTGGATTCTTGGTGAATGTTGAAAAGAACTAAATGTATAAACGAGGTACTGTATTTTGTGTTGCTGGCCCATCCAGAATCTCTTTTCACCTGGTCACCATCAAACAACAGTGGCCAACCATTCTGGCCGGTGAGTAGTAAACAGAAGTCCTCTGGATAGGGCCTCCAGGAGGATCTTTGAGATACTGACTGCACTGGCCTGCTCCCTTCCTGCTTTTTTTTTTTCCTTCTTCGTGCCTGGAACTTTAAAGGTAAAGTCTGGAGGTGCAGCAGCCATATTGTAATCATAAGGTGAACAAAAAGGACAAAACCAACATACTGTGGGTGGAAGAGCAGAAAGCTAGAGCCCATGTTTCTGACAGCAGCAGATGTGCCAGCCCTGGACCACCTGTCAACCTCTGCACTTCTTGTCATGGGAGAGAAAAAAGAAAAATCCCACATCCGCCACTGTGGGTTTCTGTTATTTTCAGTCAAACATACTTATAAGTGATATAACAAGGATGTTATTCATAAGTATGCATTTAAAGCACCTCGTATTGTTCTTAGCACATAGTAGGGACCCATTAAGTGTTTGCCTTTTCCATTTATTCATGCAAGTAGAACCTTGAATAAATGATTTTGAGGACAGAAGGGTCATCTTCTGATAAGAACAGACTATTCCCTAACTCAAGATGTGTCTGCTAATTTGAAAACAGTTTTGTTTCAAACACTGCAGACCGTATTATATGGGTCATGGATGTTATTTCCAAGGCTCACTTCCTCCTGTTAGAAAAAGTCGCCCCGTTAAAGCTGCAAATCAAGCCCCCAACAGCAGAAACAGCCTCCCGGTGTTACCAATTCCCTGAGTGTCGTATATCAAGTACCCGCTTCTCTGTAAGGCGGGCTTTGCAGGAGGGATGCCTGCTCCAAGGTTAGTTGTCTGGCTGGTGTGAGCTTTGGTTTTTTTCTCCAGCCTGGGCTGCCCAGCTGCAGGGTGCATGGGCTGCTTGGGGGAACAGAGCTAGGAGCCACGGTGTCCTGGCCCAGACAAGCCAAGAGGCTCCTTCGCCTGAGGGTTCGTGGTTACAAGAGCTCCACTGATTACTGCATGAAGGAAATGGAGTTAGAAGGAAGAGAAGAGAGATCAGCTGTCACAGGCCGAACTGTGAAGGAAGGCTCCAGACCTAGTCTCCTGTTTTTCTCTGTGGGATTCCCCCCCGCTTCTTTGGAATTTCTGGGATTCTCTTTTAACTTTTTTATTCTTTACCTTGGCTCCAGGCAGCTTGACATCGTGTCTTGAAAAGGAAGTGGTAATGCCGGCCTTTGGAGTACACATTTTTTGCTTACTTTTAAAAGAATACAGCTGGGTTTTTATCACCTTAGAATTAAAAATACTGAGCAATTTTACTATGCCAGGCACTGTGCTAAGTGGCTTTACGTGCATATCTCATACTTACAATCCCCCAGCTGTAGGTGCCCTTCTTCCATTTTATAGATGAAGAAATGGAAGCTCAGAGAGGTTAAGACCATGTCCAAGATCACACAGAGCCACGGGTCTGATCTGGGGTGTCTACGTCCGGAGCTCCCTCACCCATTCCAACATCCCCCGTACTCTATGCTATGGTGGGGGAACACCTAATCCTCCCCTCACCACTGCCCAAGCCCCCGGCTGAGGCTCCAGTCCACCGTGTCAAAGGCAGCACGGAGAAGCCCAGCCCATGTATCAAGGAGACTTACACTGAGGGGTATATTTCGGTTTGTGTCTTCTGGATCAAAGGCCTCCACCTGGTAAATGAATCCCGGGTTTGCTCCTTCCAGTATGTAGAGGTCGAGACCTTAGATCAGCGTCCAAAGTGGAAGAAGAGGAATTTTATTAGATCAAACAAATGAGGAATTACAGAACCAGGACAGCCGTACCCAGCCAAGGAGAACCAAGTGCATGGGCATCATGGGAAGGACGGCTGCGGGAATACAGGCCGGGCGTCAGCCCGCAGGCTGCCTGGCGTGAGCTGATGGCTTATGGGAATTTATAAAGTACTCGGGTGGCCAAGCTGGCATCACATCTTGCCACATTTCCTCTGCTGAGAGATGATCTAGGGGAGGAACCTCCGCGTGAGGCTGCTCCGTGTGCCTGATTCACTTTCACGTGCAAATTCCTCCAAAACCGAGCCCAGGTCACCTATTGAAGTGCACTTAGCATGTCAGCCGAAAGGACTTATGCAGGAATAAGGGAGAGGGCTACAGAGGCTCACGAAGGGGACCAGAAATTGCCTTCATCTCCTTCGGAGTTCTGGGCAGCCAGCGGGCACCTGGCACCACCAGCCCGGTCTGAGGGGCCGTCACCCTCCGCTCTGGCCTCTCTCTCCAAGCGCTGGTCCTTCTGCGTGAGGACTGAGAATGTGCACGGCAGCTCACTCTTTGGGACCACTGCGCTGAGGGCTTATGTTTTCTCCTTTATGACCATAACCCCCTGCACGCAGGTATTGTAATGCTCTCCACTTCACAAACGAGGAAACGGCCTCGGGGAAGTTAGGAGATTGTCTCAGCGAGGAAGGAGGTGAGAGTATAAAAATTCAAGTCCTGCCTATGTTAGATCTGAGCTCCAGCTCTCATTCACCTTTATCACTGTTCGTGCTTGCACTCAAAACGACATTTACTGAGTTCTCACTCCGTACCAGACACTGGTCTATCCACGCCCTGGGAACACAGCAGTTCACCGAACAGGAAACCCCACTCTTGTGGAGTTTGCACGGTAGTGGGAAGATACAGATAATAAAATGAGCAAAATATGTGCACGTTACTGAGCAATGTCCTGGAGAAAATCAGGGAATGGAATGTTGTGGGTTAGGTTACAGTGTGAAATGGAGTGGTCGTGGAAGATTCGCGACACTTGAGTCTAGATTCTTAAAGAAATGAGGATTGTAGAGATAAGGGGGATGGGGCAAAGAGCAACTGTGAAGATGCCAGTGAGGGTTGTACAGGGGGCGTTCAGAGCCCGGTGAGGAGGCCAGGACTGCCATATGGGGGGGGGAGTGTGTGGAAGAGGACACAGTGTAGGTGGGAGGGGGCCAGATTTGATGGTGCCTTAAGGAGACTCTGGCTATCCTCTTGAGGGAGATGGGAAGTTCTTGTGGGGTTTGAAGCAGAAGAGTGCCTTGATTTGACTGACAGTCAACAGGCTCCTCTGGCTGCTATGTGGAGAATAGACTGACGGAGGCAAGAGCAGAGCAGGGAGGCCAGTGAGCCCGCCATCACAGTAATCCAGGTGACACATGACTAGTGGCTTGCACCGTGGGGGTCGCGATGGAGATGCCAGGGAGCAGTCAGACTGCATAGATTTGGAAGTGGCAAGATTTCCTCATGGATTTGATTTGATGTTGGGTGTAAAAGGCAGAGGAGTCAAGGCTGACTTCGAAGTTTTGGCCCAAGCCACTGGAAGGGTGAGGTTGCCGTTAGCTAAAATGGGAAAGGCGAGAGATGCAGATTGGGGGGGCGATGGTGGGGGCTGGGGGTGGAGTGGAAGTCAAGAGTTTGATCTTAACATGCATGTTAAGTTTGAGATGTCATGTTCTGACACCAGTTCCAATGTGTGGGGGATTTTCCTACACCACCAAGCAATCCTCCGACACCAGCTGGGGGTTCTGCAATTCAACTCAATTCTGATACTGTCTACCCAGAGACAGCCTTCAGATTCCACAGACCAAGGACTCACTGCCACGAGACACCCCCAACCCCCACTTCAGATACCAATTTCAAGTTCAGGTTGTCACCCATGCTTCTGACCCATGAGCTATAAATCCGAGTTTCCCACCATCCCCTCTTTGGGTTCAATGAATTTGCTAGAGGGGATCTCAAAACTCAGGGAAATACTTTGCTTACTAGATTACAGGTTTATTGCAAAAGGATAACTCAGGAGCAGAGAGATGTAAGGGAGGCATAGGGCATGATATGAAGGGAAAGGAACACAGAGCTTCCATGCTCTCTGGGCACACTACTCTCCTGGAAGGGCGAGGTGGTTCACCAGCCTGGAAGCTCTCCAAACCCCATCCTTTGGTGTTTTCATGGAGGCTTGATTACATAGGCACGATTGATTACATCATTGGCCATCAGCAGTTGAGCTCCATCTCTACCCTCTTCCCCTCCACAGAGGTGGGGGTGAGACTGAGTGGGGGACTGAAAGTTCCAACCTTCTATTTACATGGTTGGCTCCACTGGCAACCAACCCTCACACTTAGGCGACCTGAGGGCATTCCAAAAGTCACCTCACCACATCCCAGATGCCTATTAGACATAGCAGACAGAGTTGTGGGATAAGACGGCTGGATATTTGAATCAGGAGCTCAGAGGAGAAGGTGGACTAAAATGACAGAGTTGGACGTTGTCAGTATGGATAGCGGTCAAAGTCAGGAGCCCGGGAGAGATCATGCAGGAAGTCACCCTATGCTCCAGTCCTTTATACTGTCCCTGCTCTGCAGCAGACCCCAGTCACACACTGCCCTCCAGGGGTCCATGGTGAGAATGAACAGGTCAGTCAATGACCACAGCACACAGGGATGAACCTCTGATGGGCTCGGCTTGGCTTCCTCCAGAATGACCCACTCAAGGTCCCTGAACCTCATTTTCCTCCCCAGGACCGAGAGGGGTCCAAGAGAAACCACGGAGGTGAGGGGCTTTGTAAATTGTTGGGCATCATTTTGGGGAGTCCTGTGCTGGAGGACATTTCGTTTATTCCCTGCTCATTAAGCAGCTGCCTTTTCCAGGCAAACAGCTGCTGGTTCACTTACTTTTCTGTTTCCCTCTGTCCCCCAGTGTACCCCCCCTCATGCCACTGTCTGGGCTGCACTGCACAGCCCAGTGCATCTTACCTTTTGCCAAGTTGCCTTGAAACTGAGGCGGCTCGTTCACATCTGTTACCTGGACAGTCAGGATCTGTAGGTCAGTGACACCGACGTCATCCTTAACATAAATCTGCAAATCAAATATGTTTGGTCCAGTTTCAAAGTCTAGTTGTTCCTTGCCAGTGGTGACAACCTAAGAGCAAAGGCAGAATTCTTAGTAACCATGTGAAAGGAGATCTGTTTTGTATGCGTGCATTTTGCAAAGGGATGTTACTAGGAAGGAAGCAGCCAGAATCCTGGAAACCATCTTTCCCTCACCGTCAGAGGAACCGGTTGTTTTGCCTTAGTTCTTCCAACATAAGCCCCATGACATTTCACCAAAGGGACTCCTGCACGTGATGCTGCTTTTCAGAGGAAAGAAAAATATTTAGGCAACATTCTGTTTCCAACGACCGGAGATGGAAAGCCGGGAATTAAAACCCTATCACTACTTGGGGGAGGCACCTAGACAAGTTCCTTAGCAACCCTGAAGATAGTTGGACTTTCTGGGCTTTAAGAAGAAGCCACTGCACTTTCCTGGGATTGCTGTCTTGACTCGGTGCTCCATGGTAATTTTCCCAAGGCCATGTCTGTGAATAAACAAGGGAAGGATACATCTGCAGAAATAAGGAACAATATATACTTACATCAACAGCCGGTTCAGTGTTTTTGTGCATTTCCACACATTCTCCCACTGGTGGAAACTTGTCCCCTGCACTATAAGTGTTTTGGAGATGTGGGAGAGACATCAAGAACCAGGGCCAGAGAAACATCACCGGAATCAGCGGGAACCTGGCTGGTCCACGATGGGAGGGTCCTGCTGAGGCTAACTGGAGGCCAACCTGTGACCTCGCATGCCTACATGCAACTCCTGCCACCAGCTTAGACCACGGAGCGCCCAGAGCCCTTTGGGACCTCAAGGACTAAATTTCATAAGTGTCTTAATTATGCTAATGGAACTTTTTGTTTATAAATATGACTGGGGCCAGGTGGCATTCAGTCTCTCATGGTGAGAGTGCTTAGCTCCAGTCACACTGTCAAGCTGAACTTTGGTGTGACCTTGGGAAAGTCCTTTACCTTTCCCTGATTTTGTTTCCACATGATTATAATTAGGTAAATACTCCTTGACCTAGTTAAACAGATGAAGCATAATACAGGGTACTATAACAAAACAGTAGATCAGGGTATTGTGGACAAAGTTCATTGTGAGCTGTGTGTAGTCAGGGAAGGCTTCATGGAGGAGGCTTTGCAAGCTCTCCACCAGTTGCGAGAAGACAGCCACAGATGGGAATGAGTGCATGCAGTGGACGGAGAAAGTGTGGAGGAGGGTTGAGAGAGGAAATGAGGTAGTCTCGTCTCTACCTGTGGGCAGGGTCAGCCTGGCACCCACATATGTGGAGATGACCTGTCTCCATGCTTGGCATGTGGCAGGTGAGACCTCTCCATGCCTCGGTTCCCCACTTCTAACATGTATTTAATAGTAGTACACCACTTCGTGGTGCTGTTATGGGGATTAAATAAATGAATTCACAACATATTTAGGGGGATTCCTGGTATATGATCAATGCACCATAAATAGGAGTTGTTATCATTAGCATCATCATTGTTCACCATCCTTACCTTCCCAGGGCCCCCAGAAGTCCCAGAAGCTGTGTTTGAAACCAGAGAGGCCTGGTCCCTGGCATGATTCAGAGGTTACCCTCAGAAAGCCTTGTACAACTGAGTCCCAAGGCCAACAGTGACCAGACCGCTGGGCCAGAGACCCAAAAACCTCATCGCTAGCTTTATCCTGCAGATTGTCAAGTCAGCCCAAGGAGGAGTCAGGTTCTGCCACGGGTATGGCACTGACCTGTTCTGTAGGCAGCAGAAGCAGCTCTTGCGAGCATTTTGGGTTGGACAATAGGATCTTTTTGGAGGGGATAGTTGATGGTATTCGGTGGTTTCTGGGGAGAAGTAACCAATGCTTCAGGACCCATGAACGTGTGGCCCATCCTAGTAGCGACACAGCGTCCAGGAGGGCACCAGGCCTGGGACAGTACACCGAACACTGGAGCCTATGTCAGCTGAGGTGCTAAGAAAGTCACCGTTCCTAGAGGTCAGACACAGGATGGAATTCATCCTTGACTGTCAGCCCTGTTTGAATCACATCAAATGTGGAAAGGCTAGCTTCTTCCACCTGATTTGGGGACTCACCAAACCAGCAACAGATGCACAGGGCAATGTGGGAGAAAGAGCCTAGGACTGGCCGTCAGAAGACCTGAGTTAAGTTCTTATTTCATCTGCTATGGCTACGTGATCTCGGACACACCAGCTAACCTTGCTGTCTCTCTGTGATCTTAGTTCGAAAATAGGAATAAAGCCTTTCAGTGATGGTAGTGTCAGTGTCGGTAGTGACAATCCAGAGGTCAGGATGTGAATGTGCAATGGGACCTCCACACACCAGATGCCACATGGTCACCATCCTCCTCATCAAAGGCAGTAGACCCTAGAGGCTGAGGGTGAGAGCTCTCAATGGGGAGCAACCCTGATGTCTGATAATTGCTGAACGGATAGACAAACGTGGTCTGTCCATACAGTGGAATATGACTCAGCCATGAAAAGGAAGGAAGTGTTGATCCAGGCTTAAAGGAAACTAGCCAGTCACTAAAGACCACGTCCAATGTGAATCCATTCATAGACGATGCCCAGGATAGGCAAATCTATTAAGGCAGAAAGGAGATCAGTGGGTGCCAGGCACTGGGGGAAAATAGGGACAGTGTTCTAAAATTAGATGGTGGTGATGGTCTGTGAATGCAGTAAAAACCATTGAATTGTACATTTTCAAGGTGTGAATTGTGTGCTGTATGAATTACATTGTTTCCAAAAATAGGCAGAGGTCTGAAGTCAGACTGCCTGGGTTCCAGGTTCAGCTCAGCCCCCAAAGAGCTGCGCAACCCAGGGCAAGATATTTAACAAATTTTGCTTCAGTTTGCTCCACCTGTAAAAAGGGGATAGAAATAGAAATAGAATCATCAGATTGTTTGAATATTACAAGAGGAGACACACATGACGCGTGTTCCACGGCATCCAGCATATACTCCATGCTGTACACGTGCAAGCCGTTGGCAGGGCTTCTAGGACCAGATGAGCAGCAGCTGTGGAAGACAAGCCAGATGTCTGGGGCCAGGGAGATAGGGCAGATGAGTCGCAGACCCGGCCCCGGGGGCCGGGGACTCTACACTGGATGCTGAGGTGAAGCCTGTCCTAATGTGTGCTCCGTATGCACCGAAAAACCTGCCCCCAGCGGTGCTGAGAATACTGCCTTCCTGAGCTCTGCCTGCACCTCCTGGGTTCTCCAGGTCTGCTCTGGGGCCCAGACATGCACACTTTTTAAGAGCTCCCCTTGGGACTCTCATGATCAGCTGTGTTTAGGAACACCTAGTGTGTACCTCAAGGAGGCAACCGAGCCTCGACCAAGCAGGCTGAGCCCATGGGGTCCCATCAGATCCCTAGGGCAATGGCAGGGAGGACCCGAGTCAGGGCTAATGATAACCACCAGAGGTTCCTAAGCCGATCGAGGGAAGGGCAGGGGTGGGGGGGAGGTGGTTCAAACACCTGGATCCTAAAGACATCCCTGGAACGGCCTCGAAGGTACAGTGGAAAACACGCAGGTAAGTCTGTCCTACCCAAGGAGGAATGCCCGCTTTGGAAAAGACTCAAGTGACAAACTAGAAAAAAGAGCGGAGGTGGCAGGGCTCCTCAATGTGAATGACTGGGTCTGAATTATCCAAGAAGAAACATTCACGCAGCGTGGCTGGACATTCAGGCTTGCATTTTTATGAAGGGTGTGTTCTAGAAGTCTCCTCAGATTTCCGTCTGGAAAATCACAGAATTCGAGAAAAGCAGAATCACCAGACACAAATTCATCAGGGCCTGGATTTTGAGGAGATGAATATCCATACTATGCCACCCAAAGGGTTTCGATACTGTCAGCGCACACCTGACACCTGACGTCACGTGACCACGGGTGGCAATAAGAAACAGGACTTTGATTTGTAACAATTGGAGCATATTACTCATCGCACTGGATTAAGTGGAGAAAGAAGGTCCAAAGTGTTTAGGAGCCTCTCGCACAGAGGGCTCTCGGATGCCCCAGACGGGCCTTCTGGGTCTTACTAGAGGGGTGAGTGGACCAGGGAAAGGGGAGGAAATGGTCACCGATCTAGAATCCCATCCACCCTCATCTTCAGGAACCCCCTCGGTGAACAACTCGCAAGGAGATGGGCTTGCCTCGAAGTCGATGCCTGACAGCCAGTTCACCCTGAAGCCGTCAGTGAGGGGACTTGTGTTGATAATCAGGGGCAACCCTGGGATCACAGGCGACAGCGAGGCTGATAAGTTCACGGAAAACTTGTGCACTGGAGTCTCAGGTGGAGAATTCTCGGCCACAGTGCTGGTAGCAGGCAAGTGGATTAGGCGTAGCGCTTCTCTCCCTGTGGGTTTAAGAAGGATGCAAAATGCCATGAACATAAAGCCTTGTGCTGGGAACAAGGACTTAACAGCTTGGTCTGTGGCTTCAACCCGTAGCTTGGAGTGCTGATGGAACCTGGTCACTCCCCAAGAACAAATACCCTTGCCAAGGACTGGAAATGGAAATAGATCATCTGGGAGCCAAGAAAACAACCACCACCCAACAACCATGAAATCTGCTTCTGTCATTCTGTAAATAAAGCTGCTGCTTTTCTCCTGTCTCCCTGCACCCCTTCTCTTTTCTCGAAGCCTTTGTGAAGAGCTAGGGAAAGATGAACGTGATGCTTCAGGGGACAGACATCCACTTGAAGGACCAAGTCCGGTGATGACATCCTGTCTCACAAGACTGAGGAATTTACAGGAGTTTATTTTCCTTGTCTGCGTCAGCGTTTGATTCAGCGATTCACCAAAAAATTAGTGTGCATGATCTCCACACTCCAAAATCATGGTAGATCTCCCCGCATCTGTAAGTGATCTCAAGGACAGTTGTTTGTCATTATGGGATGCGGGGGGGGGGGGTGTCATGTAGAGGGTCCATCAGTACATCTTCATTGATAGATTAACTCCCATTTCACAGGGAAGGAAACAAGAGACTCAGGGAGGGCATGCCCATTGCCTTGGGCTGCGTCTCAGACGGGGTGTTTTACAATTTAAGAGAAAGGGTGTTTCTTCCAAGAAAGCCTTGGGACATTCTACGGTCTCCTTGATTCTCTGCAAGATTTTGCCGGTACAGAGGAGAGCAGCAGGTCATGTTCTTTCACGCTTCCATAGTGATGGTTACTCTAGGGGGGTGAAAAGTGTTCCCCTGCAAAATAAATCCATGTTCACTCAGAACCTCAGAATGTACCTTATTTGGAAATAGAGTCTTTGCAGATTAATTGGTTAAGAGGAGGTCATTCTGGATTGGGGTGGACCCTAATCCACCAAATGGTGTCCTTCTAAGAGGAGGACCGGACACAGAGACACAGAGGAGGAAGAAAGCTGTGTTACGATAGAGACAGAAGTTGAACTGGTGCAGCTAGAGCCAAGGAACAGCAAGCAACCACCAAAAGCTAGGAAGTCCATGGAGAACAGATCTCCCTCAGAGTTTCTAGAAGGAACCAACCCTGTCAACACCTTGACTTCATACCTCGGATCTCCTGAACTATGAGAGAATACATTTCTGTTGCTTACAGCCATCCAGTTTGTGGGAGTTTATTATGGGAGCTCTGGGAAGTCAATGCAATGACCATTTATACCATGTTCCAAGTAAGTGCACAATGTAAAATCCTTTCTCTCGTTTACTCCCCCAAAACGATCCTCTCAGATAGGTATTAGTGGCACCATTTTACAGATGAGGCAACAGACCTGAATAATAGTAAGTAACAAAACCAAAATTTACACTGAAGTCCTACTTCTCAGCCAGCTTCCTGGGGACAAGCCACTTGGAATGGGAGGGAGGTACAGGGGACAGGAAAAGGATGTGTCCTACCAAAAGGTGTAGAACTTCTGGAAACAAACAAGCCATGGGGAAGTGCTGGCTTTTGTAAGAGAATGTTTTTATTTCAGATTTGGGGGAGGGGATGCAGAGAAGTGGGTGCAAATGTAGAAAAAACTGAAATACAAACACATTTGTACAAGCTTTCATAAATCTAAAATCATCTTATTTAGTTTAGAGACTAAAGTTCATTATGCATAAGTTATTTTTGCTCCCAGAATTTTCCAGTTTTGTGGACACAGACGGAGCAAGGGCTCAGAAATAACAAAACAGCGGAGGTTTAGGGTGACATGGATATGAATAGATTTTTTTTAATCTAGTAAAATTGACTTTAATATTATAGCATCCTCTTGATAAAAATTAGGAGCCAAATAGTAAGCTATTTAGAGGCAAAAAAAAAAAAAAAAAAGTCCCCCAAAATAGTTTTTTAAAATGAGCAAATTAATCAGTTGCTTTGGTGCTTGGGTTTTTTTTAGGCATCATTCCCTCACGCCCTCTTTTCCCACAACCGGAAGTCATCAGGGCCCCCCTGAGCTGTTCACCAGACGGCTTCCTCTCTGTTCAGCAGGACGGGGCAGTCGTAAGCAAAATGGGAGCTTGGTAATTTCAAGGAAACCCTCACCTTCTCTTGCCCTCTCCCACTCACCCCCGTGACTCGTCCCCCACCCCCAGTCAAGGAGGAAGGAAGCAAGGAAGCCTCTGCTCATATTTAAGCAAAGACAGAACTTACTCGGTTTTTCTCAATCGCCTGCGGTTAGGTACGTGCCCAGCCCAAACGAACAGACCCAAACGAGTCACCACTTGCATTGACTGAGCTCCTACTCACCAGGCGTTGTGCGGCTCTCCTGCCTGCTCTCAGCCCTTCTGAACACAGCCCTGTGGTAGAGCTGTCCCCGTCACCATGTCACACGCCCGAGGCTGCACACTCAGCGAGATGCCGTGGTAGGCCTGTTAGACCTAGCTAACAGGTGTATGTACCTACTACAGACAGTGTGTCGCGTGCCTGTCAGGTGACCACGCACACGTAATGCCTCATGGTTATTCTAAGATGGTAGCCAGATGGTGCTGGGGTCTGGTAAGACATCGGCCCCTCCACCCAGGTGTTAGGTCATGGTGATACAATCTGTGAGAGGCTGTTTGGGGGAACAAGATAAGGAATCACACCTCAGTATTAGCTTGATGTGGGCTCGGGTGTGAGAGGCTTTCTGCAGCCTCGCCCTGAACAGGCATCTTCCCAGGGCCACCAACCTGGGTGTGTCTCCTTCGAGGAACCGAGCAGGCTAGCCAAGCCGTGCTCTTCAAACACCCCCGCTAATAGCTCCTAGTTTGCTCTGCAGGGAGTGTGTCCTTTGATCTTGTTGTGCTCATTTTAACTTTGGTAAGCCCTGGGTTCCAGAAACTGATTCCATGAAAGAACCAGCCTTCCAATCCAAGGCATCTGACTCCAAGGCCAGGGCTCCTTGCACCACTCCAGACATTTATAGACTTTTTCCTCCTTGTATTTATAGACCTTTTCATAGTCCTCCTTGAATGGTCATATTTTGCATGGCAGTGAGGGAGATATGTTGGAGACAGAAGTGGATATATTTAGTGCTTCTCAAGCAATTTGTGCTAGGAACTGCCTGTTTTGTGTATGGCTAAGGCCAGGCTGTGTCCTTGGATAGGTCCTTCCTGCCAGCATTATTCTCTCTCTCTCTCTTTTTTTTAAGTACACTTGGGGGCTTGAACTTACAACCCTGAGGTCAAGGCCTGTGCTGAGATCGAGAGTTAGACGCATAACCGACTGAGCCACCGAGCAGCCCTCTGCTGACATTCTTGCTGGAGATGTTTTGTGCTTTATTCAGTGGCCTCTGTTCCCAAGGCAAGGTCACGTGCACCAGGGGTGTGCCACTGAATCCTAAAAACTCTGTGGCAGATACTCCAGGGACACTGGTAAGAAAGGTAGTCAAGCTGGGATCTCCCAACTCAGTTCAACAACCAGTTCTTCCAGCTCTTTTGCTATTAAAAAAGTAGTAATAGCAATATTAATAGCCATAGTAATAATAACTGATGGCTAGGGTCCATACCCTAAAAATAGAACATTTAATAAGACACAAAATTCATTATACAGATCAGTTTAAGGGATGTGCCCAAAGGTACTCAGCTAGTCAGTGGCAGAGGGAAGGTTAGAAGCCAGGGAATGGCTCTAAGACCCTACACACTTGCATTCCGATGCTGGTCTTCCGAACTTTCTCCAGTGGTCCGAGTGCTGGAGACCAAGAAGGAGGCTTTAATGGCGTTTGACTTACACATGCATCTTAATTAAGGATCAGATTAGAATTGCTTGAAGCGTACGCTTTGAAAAAGAAAGCATGCAGAAGATTTATTATCAGTCACCGAGCCCACTGAAACATCTTGCTTGCGGTGGAGATCTGGATGCCTGATGGGCTCGCTTGTTTCAAAACGGGCAAAATCACCGCCTTGCCAGATATGGACCAACAAGGCCTCCTCCTGGGAGCCTGTGTTGGCATAATTAAGGCCTCTGCGGCCTCAGCTGGGGGGGAAGAAGCTGGCCAGCCTAAGCCTCCCACACCAAAGTGGTGATGTGCTTCAGAAAGCGTGGGGGATGCGACCTTCTCCCTTTAGGGATGCAGTTGCTCTCATGCTGTAAAGTGTGACTTCAATACACAGGGCAGTCCTCGCCCAAGACTGTCCCACAATAAATACCTTTTCATTCTCTCCAGTAACTAATAAAAATGGTAGTGAGAGAGATCGGGGAGTGTTGTGAAAAGAGCACAGGATTTGCAATCAGAGCTTTTGCTTTAGGTTTGAGCTCTGCCACCACTTGACTGTGTGACCTTGGGCTGGTCCCTTAGCCTCTCTGGGGCCCTGCCATTCAGGGCTGTGGTGCCACACTACCAGTGGCCGTTGAACAGAATTCAATTGCTAAAGAAGGTGCCTAGGACCCGAAGGGAAAGCTTACAAATCTATGATTTATTACAGAAAAAGGGGGCAGGTTGACAGCAATATTACAGATTGCACCACAGCTGAAGACTGCCTCCTAGCTTGAGGGCCAGAGGGGCTGGGGGTCAGCTTCCATCATCCTCTTTTCTCTAGGGGCCATATCAGAATGCACTCGCTCAGATCAGAAACCACCGATGTAGCCTCACAACTGGGAACCCAGAATAGAGTCTCTGCTGGACGTTTTTATATTTTGCTGGTCATGTCAGCACCACCTTGTTATGTAACCAGCCTCAGCAGCAGAGCCTTCCAAGCCAGGTGCAAATCATCAATGTCACTGTCATCCACGAACAATGCTTACAGGCCCACACAAACCATTCCGAAACTCCCCGGACCCCTGGCTCCAAAGCACCACTGTTCATTGGCGTGCTTCTTGCCTTGACCAGAAGTCAGTTCTGTGCAGAAACTTCAGCGAAGCAACTCAGGCTAATTCCAGGCTTACTAGAATTCACTCTCACAGGATGGATACCATATACTAAACCTGCATATACTCAATAAACCATAAAACATTATAGAATGCGGTTTCATTACTTGCAGTGTCTTCCTATACCTTTAATTTACATGATGTATACTTCCCTGGATGGGATGCTCACCCACAGTCTGGGACGGGGCGGGGGGGGCGATCCATGCCAGGGAAGGCTAATGGGAGGGAGCCCTTAGGAGGACACAGAAGAAAAGGTGACTCGACTTGCAATTCTGTACATTACACTAGGTCATAGGTAGCAGGAGAAAGATGTGTTTGTCTTGGAGCAGCATCCTGGTGTTGGCCTGAAAAGGGATGGTTTCTTGCAAACCTCTTCCACTTCTTCTGTGGAAACACAGATGGGCTCCAGAGACTGGGTGCTTGGAGAGTGGTGCTGGAGAGAGGAAGACAGCCAGATTGCCACGGGAAAGGGGATGGGAAGAGAACTGAGAGGAGGGACACCTTTTGCTTTTCTGACGTCGACTCTGAACAGGAAATTGACGTTATAGGAAAAGTAGAAACCTTTTGCAATGTGTGTTGGACTCCCTATATAGGATTAATCAGCCAACTGAAAGACTTTCTGGAGATGGACTCTGTCTTCCTGCCTTTTCAAATGATGAGAGCCTGGATAAGGAAGGGTTGTACCTAGTTCCTCAAGGAGCCTGAGACACTGAGCCTTGGGCCTCTTTTTGATTTCCCGACATTGCCTTGCAGAGGGTCAGGTGCGATGGCAGGCTTGGGGGAGGGCTATCTTCCTACAGAGACATGAGTTAGCCTCCTGTCTGGTGCTTGGCGGAGAAAACTCAGGCCAGTGGGGCTGGTACCTTTTTCAGGCTCACGTGGATCTTCCAGCTATCAAGGAACCCTTCTTGCATTAAACTCCTTGGCATTTCTCATTTCTAAGAGAGTAATACCAAAGTTAGTTCCCTGGAGGAACTTTCTCAAAATGTAGACGACTCCAGTATGTAGTGGATTTAAATATACCCAGGGGTCCTTGCTAAGTCCTCCAGGTTCAGGAACGATGCGTGGTCCTTCAGTACGGAGGAAACCAGAAGACTGTTTTATCTCCACTCCTCCACCAGTGAGCTTGGGCAGTCTGTCTAGTTTGTGTTCTGCTGGGGTCTTCCTGGGTAAGCCGTTGTGGGAATGGGACACTGTGGCATCCGGAGCATCCCGAAGAGAAATGGTTTCATTTCTCTCCTCTTACTAGGTGGTGGGAAGGACAGAAGCTCATTTAAATGCCAATCTAAGCAGACATGAGATCTCAATTTCTGCATTTGGAGGGGTATCAGTAAATATGAAAAAAAAGATCCCAAAAGGGATGATGATCAATGAAAACAACAAATATTTATCAGCTCCCATATATATATGTGTGGCACGCAGGGACCACAGAGCAGGAAGAGAAACCAAACCCGTGACTGCAGGGCTGACATTCCCCTTGAGGAAACATGACAGACACGTAGCAGTTGAATTACAGAATAACTAATGCTACCTGTTGTTAAGCGCTTATTTTGTGTAGGGCACTGTAATCAAACCTGGGCATACATTCCGCATGTGGACAAGAGGAGCTCCAGGGTGCAGTGGGTAGAACACCCACCAGGAGTTGGGGCAATCCAGGCAGGCTCCGTGGGGGAGGTGGCACTTGACTTGGGTGTTAAAGGATGGAGAGGACTTAGACCAGATGAGAGGAAAGAGGATACTGGAGCATGTTACTTTGTTTGAAATTATTACGGTGATGCCTGCTTCCAACAGCCTGAAGGCAGCTACTAGTGTCATTGCCCACCCCTGCCCTTCATGCCCTGTGACTCTGGTGTTGGAGAGCCAGGATAAGAATCAGGTTCTCAGACTCCAAGAGAAGGTGAGAGGGAAACAGTCTGCATCACAGCAGACCTTCAGGAAACCAGGATTTGCCCCATGGAAGCAAAAGCAGGGTACAGTGCATGGTCTTTTGGAGATGGAGGGATATGAGTGTGGTTTTGACAGAGAATTTCAAATATTTCTTGCAAACCATTGTGATCTGTCCCTTACACACACACACGTCTGATGATAAAGTTCCAAATGATAATGTTCAGCATGAGACACTGGTTTCTTCCTAACTTCACTCTTCCTCCAGTGGCAACAAATATCACCTCTTAACTCAAATGATTGTGGTCCAAAAAGCCTATAATTCTGGGAAAATCTGAAATGTTTACTTCAAGGGAGAGTCTGAGCTGCTCAAGACCGGCCTCACATTACCAGCTCCTCTCACCCTCTGTCAGGTAGAAGACCCCAAGATTAAAGAGGGTTCAGTATTAGGAAACCCAGTCATTTATTTATGTTCTTAACAGATCAAAGGGGAAAATTAAGTGGTCATTTCCATAAATCTGAAAAAATTTTTGATTTAAAAATCCACTGTGATTCAGAAAGAAATACCTGAAAAAAAATAAAAGTTACCTCCTTAACATATAAAACATTTCTGTTTCATACCAAAAGTTAACATCGTGCTTAATGGGGAATAAGACAAGAGTGTACATTCTTATCATTGTTCAACAACAGCCTGAAGGTATGGGCCTGGTAATTAGATAAGAGAAAGAAATACAAGATAGAAAAACAGGCAAGGAATAATCTCAGTCTTTTGGTATCGGTTGAGACCTGTTTTGTGACCCAGTATATGGTCTATTCTGGAGAAAGTTCCATGTGCATTTGAAAAGAATGAGTATACTGTTGTTCTGGGGTGTAGTGTTCTATGAGGTCCATCTGGTTCAGTATGTCATTCAAAGCTCTTGTTTCTTTGTTGATTTTCTGCTTAGGTGATCTGTCTATTGCTGAGAGCAGAGTGTTGAGGTCCCCTACTATTAACGTATTATTATCTATATGTCTTTTTATTCTGGTTAAGAGTTGGCTTATGTATCTAACTGCTCCCCTGTTGGGGGCATAGATATTTATAATTGTCATATCCACTTGTTGGATACATCCTTTAAGAATAATATAGTGTCCTTCTCTAATCTCTAACTACAGTCTTTAAAATCTAATCTGTCTGTTATGAGAATTGCTACCCCAGCTTTCTTTTGAGGTCCATTGGCATGAAAAATGGTTTTCCACCCCTTCACTTTCAGTCTGGATGTATCTTTAGGTTCAAAATGAGTCTCTTGAAGACAGCAATCTTTTTTTATCCAATCTGCCACCCTGTGGCATTTATGGGAGCATTTAGGCCATTCACATTGAGAGTGATTATTGAGAAATATGATTTTAATGATGTCATGTTGTCTGTAAAGTCTTTGTTTCTATAGATTGTAACTTTCTGTTCTGTATCACTCTTGGGGCCTTTTTACTTTTATAGAACCCCCCTTAATATCTCATGTAGGGCTGGTTTGGTGGTTACAAATTCCTTCAGTTTCTGCCTATCTTGGAAGGTCCTTATCTCTCCATCAATTCTGAATGACAGCCTTGCTGGATAAAGGATCCTTGGCTGCCTGTTCTTCTCAGATAGAGCTTTAAAAATACCCTGTGAACCCTTCCTAGCCTGTCAGGTCTCTGTAGACAGGTCTGACATTATTCTAATATTTTTTCCCTCTGTAGGTAAGGATTTTCTTCCCCCTGGCTGCTTTCAATATTGTGTCCTTGGATCTAATATTTGCAAATTGCACTATGACGTGACGTGGTGTAGGCCTGTTCTCTTCGATCTTGGGAGGGGTCCTCTCTGCCTCTTGGACACGAATGCTTGTTTCCTTTGCCAGATTAGGGAAGTTCTCAGCTACAATTTGTTCAAATATCTCTTGTAGACCTCTCTCTTTCTCCACTCCCTCGGGGATTGCCGATGATTCTGACTTTGTAACGTTTCATTGAGTCAGTAATCTCCTGTAATCTACATTCTTGAGATTGGATTTTTTTGAGCCAAGTTTACAGAAAGGGGAATGAACCACAAGAGACTATGGACTCTGGCAAACAAACTGAGGGCTTCGGGGCGGGGGGGAAGACTGGGATAGGCTGGTGATGGATATTAAGGAGGGCACATATTGCGTGGTGCACTGGGTGTTATACACAAATAATGAATCATGGAACACTACATCAAAAACTAAGGATATACTGTATGGTGACTAACATGACATAATACAAAAATTATTATTAAAAAAAAGAAAAAGAAAAACAGGCAAGGAAAAGTGTAAATGTTGGTTATTTTCAACATTTGGAAACTTGGAAAATGTGTGAGAGTCACCTGGAAAACCATGACAAATAATAAGATAAGTCATTAGTAGACTTCCATCCATTGTATGACAATCAATTAAAACAGACAAGGGAAGAAAAGATGCTATTCACAAATATGGAAAAAGAAAAAGGAAAAGAAAGAACTAGAAATAAACATAATCACAATGTGCAAGATCTCTGTGAAGGAAATCTTAAAATACTCCGGAAGAAAACAGAGACTTGAACAAGTATCTAGAACTGTTGAACAGAAAGGCTCAACGTCCTACGTAATAATCACTAACATTTACTAAGCATTTACCATGTACCAGATATTCTTCCAAGTGTGTTACTATATAACTCATCAAATATGTAAATTATCCCTAAATTAATCTGCAAATTTCACATGATTCAATTCCATACATTATGCATATACTACCTATTCAAAAATAAGATTGAATTTAAAAAGCACAATTTCCATAATCCAAGCTGACGACATTAAAAGGTTCACCCAAGATTCTCCAAGCTCTTGGGTAAGGAAGAGCAAGTATAAGACGCACTAGGTTGAATCCGGTTCTTCAATCAAAAGGTGTTTTCTTTGTTCAAGACTAAGACAATAGCCCCTTGATACCTCGGTTTTCCCATAGGATGACTTGCCAACTTCCCGTTGCCCCCAGAAGGCTCCAGAGAAAAGCCAGAACTCCACAAAGACTGACTTGATATTCACACAAACTCTGCTGTGAAACTCATTTTCCTGACCTAGACCCCCAGTTAGCAAGGAGAGAAAGTGAAGTCTGTACAGAGACCAGAGACTAGACTGTGGCTTCCTTTGGCACTCCTCTTCTCCAGAGGACCCCCGCCCAGCCTCCAAGGGCTCCCAGTTGCTGCATCATCTCATTCACCAGTGCCTACTAGCTCACAGTTGAAGAAGACCTCCCAAAGGCGATTTCTTCTTTGGGGACGTTATCACAAGGTGGCAACATGGATTCCCTACCTGACATGGCACCCAGGAGAACCAGGAGAAAAACTGTTCCCTGCATCTTGGAGAGTTCACCTCTGTGCGCACATCCAGCATACTACCCAGTAGCTGAGTCCCACCCCACACCCAAAGTTTATTCCAGATGCCACTCATCTTCAGCTCCTGGTTTTGTTGCCATGTGAGAAATCAAACAGAGGCTTTGCTGGTAACTCAGGGAGATTCCAAACACCACAGGACTGTTTGTTCTTTGATTACCTGCTTCTGTGACCTCATGGTGCCCAAGAGTCCAACCAGCCAGCCCTGGTGGGCTCACAGAGTCTATCTTAACAGTCCACAAGAGCAAAGAAAACAGAGGCCCGGAGATGGTGGTAAAAGCAGGACATCAACATCCATGATGGTCTCCACGGACCTGGACCCAGGTATCTCGTCACTCCCAGAGGCAGGGGTGGGGAGTGGAAATTTTTCTGCTGTCCTGAATTGAGGAGCAGGGCTCAGAATTGGGACCAGAACCTCCTCAAGGCCAACTGGCTGTGATAGACCCCCACCCATCACCACCGGCCCTCTAGCCTCCAGTGAAGTCTGTGGAGGAAGATGATTGGGGTTGTGAGGCTTCTGCCCACTGGGGAGTGATGTGGCCCCAGACGGGGCCGCAAGTCCTTGTGAGCGAAACACAACTGGGCTGGAGTCCAGCCTCCACTCAGAGAAGAAGCAATGGCAGCGCAGAGGGAGGGTGGGGGTGAAGAGGCCCAACCCCTCAACGTGGTGCCGTAAGAATAGAAGCTGACATGGGAAGGAAGCCAGACTTGGACCCTCCCTCCTGCTCCTCACCCGCAAGAACTGCCCACTGCTGGATGGGGGCCCAGGAGCCCAAGGCTGGTGGCAGGAGTGGGGGCGCCCCACCAGTGAACCAGCATTTGGCCACTCAGAGGTCCCCACTGTCCAGTTAGTCAGTCTGAGCCAGAGGAAGGCCAGTCGAGAGAGAGAGCAATGAGGGCTTCCCCTCTGCCTCCTCCCCGTCCTTCTGCCCCCAAGCAAACGCAGGAAGCCTGACCATACCCCACGTCCAGGCCCCAGTCTCTCGGAGTCCCAGCTCACGCTGCACCTGCCTTGAAATGAGACTTCGGTCCAGTCTGAGATGGAAATAGAAGTATGATGGACTATAAATAGTTAGAAGCCACTGGGAAGTAAGATCTTAAGGGAGATTTCATGGAGGCCAGTAGGCCATCTCAGTTCATCTGCCCCCGACGTGAGACCGCTAACTAAGCTGGTACAGCCCTTTCCAGGCACAATGGGGCAAGGACTCAGAGGGCTGAGTGGCCTGCCCCTGGTCAAGCTGCCAGTCCGTGGCCAAGCTGGCACTCGAGTCTCCTATGTCCCAAACCTAGGGCACCAAGGCCGGCCTCCTTCCTCGCCACTGCATCCAAACCTTCGTCAAGCCCCCTCCAGCACCGTCTGCCTGCAGCCCCTTTTCCCAATTTTGCCGCCACCAGTCTGGCTTAAGGTCCCGGCCTCTGACCTGGACTGTCTCACTAGCATCCGGTGCACCCTAGAGGAAACCCTCAGGTTCATTTCCCAGAAGTACAATTTTGGTCACTCACTCTCCCGCTTAAAATAGCAAGCAAACTTTCTCTTAGGAAAAGATGACTTTTCCTGGGTAAGGCAGGAAGATTTGAATGTCAGCCTGTAAGTTTCTGTCTGAAATAGGTAGATGGCAAAAAACAAACAAACAAACAAAACCCTTGGTTTTGCTGTGTGACCTTAAGCAAATTACCTAACCTTCCAGAATCTCAGTTTGACTTCTATAAATCAGGGAGGATTATGCCTGTCTTGCAGTATTCTTGCAAGTGGCACATAAGATAGTGAAGAGGTAGAAACTGGCCCTTGGATATGCTCGACAATACTGTTTTTTCCTAATAGGACATCTCTAGGACCACGGCAAAGGGGAAAACCTAGTAGGTACTCCATAAACACAGGCTGAAAACATAAGAATAAATAGTTGCCAAGTTACCAATTCTCACCTCTCAGTTTTTCCTGTCATATTAGTTACTGTAAATAATCCATTTCATTATGCATAATTAAAGTTGAAGTGATGGCTCAGATTAAGTTATGGAAAACGTCGGAATAATTAAGCCTTTGAATTAAAGGAACTCACATCTGTTTAATTTTCAGCCTGACTGCACAGCATTCTTCATGCTGCTGTTTTCACCAGGATACAGAGAACCTCCACTTAACTTCCCCCTTTCTGGTCCGGGGATCGTAAGGGTCACATTTCAGAATTTGTTGTGGGTTTGTTCTCCTGTAATTACAGCTTCTGTTTTTAGCGCTGAGGTTGTTTCTGCCATTATGATGTTCTGTGGTCCGTGCGTCAGCTCCTGTCTTCTTCTCTAAGCATGTGGTCCTGGCACCAGGGACCCAGCTGGACCAGAGTCACGTGGAGGCGGGACCCTGAGTCCCCTGGCTCTCCTGCTCCTGACTGTGGCCATGCTGAGTCCTCCCAGTCCCACCAGGGTCGTAGCCAGTTGAGATAAACGAGAGGAACTTGAAGGGGGCTGGAACCTTTGGGGCAGGCACCCGTCCAGCTTCCCATGAAAGACCTGGGAGCCTTCTCCTACATTGTGCCTGGCCCAGCAGTGGTTCAGGTCCTTCGAGTATTTAAAGCAACTTTTCTGGGATCCAGCTACTGCAAATGTCTGATTTGCCAGCAAGGAAGTTGTGCTCCAAAGATTTGTTGACTTAGAATTTGGAACATGCTTTCCTACAGATTAATTGTTCACAGCCCAGAAACCCTTGCGTAAGCTATGATGCACTGGAAACATGATAGACTTGAGAGGCAGCAGAGAAGCACTGCTGTGATTTTTAAACATTGAGCCCCCTCAGCACTTCCGTGGGCACTGGGGGCCAGTCAGGGACCCCGGTCACCTTTATATCACTGGGCAAGTTCTGTCCACAACTCTCATTTATCCAGTCCTGGAACTCTGGGCTTCTGGGATCCAAACTTAGGGACACGGCACCCAGGCTCCACTGTTCCAGCACCTCTGCATGGTGGATCCCCCTTAGGAAGAGAATCCTCGAGGCCAACCCCACACTCCCAGCGACGGTAGCCATGCTGATGGCCTGCAGCTCCTTGTAGGAGTGGACACCCACCTTCCCAGGTCTTCCGTGCAGGTCAGCGTACCAGCAGGCACACCCTCTTTCTGACCACACTCCCTCAATTCTCTCACTGGCGGTGTCCAGCCAGTCCCCACAAGCTTTTCCAGGCCAGAGAAGCTCTTCTACTTCATTGCTTCCCAATTGGTTTGCATGTCACCCCGTGCCAGGTGCACGTGCCAAAGAAGTTGTGAAATTCCCCAAATTGCTTTATACTCCCTTGCCCTGTGCCATCCTCCCCGCCCCCCCCCCTCCAAACATCTATCCAGGGAAAGCCTTTCAGAGGAAAGAAGGAAAACAGTGCCGCAGCCCTCCTCACTTCTAGAACCCCAGCAGCACTCACTCCTGGCCGTGAACGGCATGGGAGGGGCTCCTCTGAGGCGGAGGCCCTGCAGAAGGGGAGAAAGAATTTCCCTCTACCCTTCTGAGCCCTTGGCTGAGACCCCAGTGATAAAAGACAGATTGACAAGAGAAAAACAAATAGAAGTTTATTAATGTATATACTTCTTGGATACACGGGAGATTTCTGGGGAACAATGGATAATTCCCCAAGGGGGCTCAGAATTCAGGATTAAATACCATCTTAATAGGAAAAGGGGAAGGGGGATGTTCATGATCTTAGGGGAAGGAAATTGATTTTTCAGCAAGATGAATGGGCCCTTAAAAGAACAGATGAGAGGTATGTGACCTACTTTGTCTGGTGTGGGGTTGACTTCAGACTCCTCTCCTGTGATATGAGCAATCTTCCATGGTTGGTGGAACTCCCAGGGAGAGGATTTATGACAATTGAGTTTCTTTGGAGAATCTGTCTTCAGGCAGATGAGGAGAATTCAAAGAAAGCCTCTCCCCGTATTTGCTGTTTTTCAAGCTCATCTCAAAATGATCAATATGCCAAAGCTGCATTTCTTGGGGTCGCGGGTCCTGAACTTCTACAGTCATATTTTGGGGTGACATAGTCTGTCACCCTGCAGGCCTGGCTCCAGGGCTGGAGGAGTGAATGAGCTTGACTTCCCTTAGCTTAGCCCTACCTGGCTCCAAGGGAGCTCAACATGGGCCTGGGCTCAGCTCTCACCCGCAAGATACTCCAGATCATTCTTGTTTTCTATAACAGCGTTACTGAGATATAATTCACATGCCATATGGTGCACCCACTTAATATGTACAATTCAGTTGTTTTTAAGTATATTCACAGAGTTGTGCGACCATCGCCATCATGAATTTGAGGACACTTCCATCACCCCACACCCCTTAGCTCTCACTCTCCATGTTTCACCAGCTCCCTTCCACCACTCCAGCAACCACTCATCCACGTTCTGCCTCTATAGACTTTCCTATTCTGGACATTTCATATCAATGGGATGATATGATATGTAGCCTTTCTGACAGACTTCTTTCACTTTGCAAAATGTTTTCAAGATTCATCCCTGTTGTAGCAGGAATCTTTACTTCTTATGATTGCTGAATCATATTCCATGGTTCGGATATCCCACATGTAATTTGTCCATTCATCAGTGATGGACATTTGGGGTTTTTTTCTACTTTTTGGCTCTTATGAAAAATGCTATGAACATTCCTGTCTAAATTTTTGCAGGGACATATGTCCTCATTGCTCTTCGATATATACCCAGGAGTATAATTGCTAGGTCATATGGTAACTCTGCCACATCATTGTCTCTTTTTTTTTTTTTTCCTGTGGTTGGTTTTTACATGTTTATAGGGGCCGCTGACAGGGAAGGGGGCCCTCTTCCTGTCAACAGAGGTGCTCATAGTCTCTTCAGCCTCTCCAAGCTTGGACCCCGGGGGATCCTAGGGTGGCTGGCATGTGGGGCACATTGCCATCATCTCAGAGGGGCCCTGGGTGGCTTAGTTGATCATGATGCCGTGGTCAGTGTGGGGGCTGAGTGGGGGCAGAATTCTAGAGCCCCTTTCTGAAGCTGTAGTCCTCCTCCTACCTAACTTCTCTGCCACCGTGCTTGAGCATCCCTCCAGCTGCTCCCTTCTTCCCCCTCCTCCCTCTAGGTGGCATTCCTGTGTTCATTCAGCAAATACCGAATAGCTACTGGGAGACAGAGCCTTTTGTGCAAGCTAAGATTATAGCACAGAGTAAAACAGACCCAAATCCCTGTACATAAGGAACTGACACTCTAGAAGCACCACTCCTTCCTTCCATCCAATCAGCCACCACTCCTCTAGAAGCCTACTCTGCGCCAGGCACTGTGCTGGGCGCTAGGACTGCAAGGTCTGATATGACATGGGTCTCCCAATGAGATGCTTAAACCTAGTGCAAAGACAAACTGGTTTTGTAAGTCCCCTTTACAATCAGGTGGACCAAGTACTATGCTGGAGGCATGCATGGGGCCCTGGAGGCATGGCAGCACGGGAGAAATGGAATCAAATTCAGAATGGGAGGGAGGCTGCTACAAGTTTTCCAAGAGCAGGTGTGAACTGGAGAAATGAAGGGGAAAGGCGATTCCAGGCAAAGGGAATAAACAGTGTAGAGATATGAAATAGCATGACTCCCCCCCATGAGATTGTGCTAGCTCCCAGGAGGAGATCAACTTTTAAGAAGAACAAATTCTTTTGGGGTAGGTAATACATGCATGCAGTACAAAACTCCAAGTGCTCAAAAGAATAATAAATGAAAAGTAAATCTTCCTGACCACCCTGTTCCCCAGAAACTGTTTCCCTCCTTAGAGGCAATCATTGTTGTCAGAGTCTTGTGGTCCTTCTAGAGACAGTCTGTGCATATACAAACATATACTCATCTGCATTATCTTTGCTTTAGTACAAGTGAAAGCATACTGTCTACTCTGGACTTTGCCTACTTTTTTTGTCTTACTGTATCTGGGAAATTCTAACATATCAATGCATGTAGAGAAGTCTCATTCTTTTTGATAAGTGCATAGTAGTCCATTGTATGGATCTGGCATATATCATTTGTCCAGTCCCTTTTGATGGATATTTGCTTTGTTTCCAATCCTTTTCTACTACAAATCATGCTGCAATAAATATCCTTAAACATACCTAATAGCACACCTGTGAGACTATATCAGTAAATTCCAAAAAAACAGAATTGCTGAATTGAAGAAAATGTGGTTTTTACCTTTTGATAGATGTTGCCAAAATATTCCTCCAAATGGTTGTTTCGTTTTGTGCTCCTACCAACATGGAGAGTGTATGGGAGAGTCCCCCAAACCCTTGCCAACACAGTGTTATCGGACATTTTCCTTTTTGCCAATCTGTTGAGTAAAAAACAGTGTCTCATTTCAATTTGCATTTCCCTTCTCATGAGTGAAGTTGAACATTTTTTCTGATATTTAAGGATCAATAGTGTTTCCTTTTCTGTGAATTACTTGTTAACTTCTACCACTTTTCTACTGGGTTGTTTTTATATTTCCTTCTGGCTTCTAGAAAGGCTTGATAGGTTAAGGAAATTAGCACTCTGTAATGTGCATTACAAATATTGTCCCAGCTAACCATTTTATTTTTTGACTTTGTTTATAGGAATTCCTGCCATGTAAAATTTTCAGGTTTTTACATAGTCAAATTTACCATCTTGTGTTCTGTGGCTTCTAGGTTTTATGATGGTGTTAGGAGCCAGGGCCTTGGGGAGTGATTGGGTCATGAGGGTGGGGTCCTACATGTAAGGAATTAGTGCCCTCATGAAAGACACCCCACAGAGGCCCCAGAGAGCTATCTCCCCCTTTCCACCAAATGAGAGTACAACAAGAAGAGGCTTTCACCCAGCATGCTGGCACTCTGATCTCAGACCTCTGGTGTCCAGAACTGTGAGAAGTAAATTTTTGTTGTTTATAAGCCCCCCAGTCTGTGGTATTTTTTGTTATAGCAGCCTGAATAGACTAAAACATACTTTTATCATTTTTATTTTCAAATGCAGGCCTCTGCTTTCTTTGGAATAATTCCTTCAGGTGTGAGTTAGGATCCAGAGGGATCTTCTCTTTCCAGCAGGTGCCTCAGAGTTCTCTTTAAGCAGCTTAGCCAGAACCCTCCTGATCTGCTGAAAGACTTAAGGACACTGGAATGCCTTTTTCTTCATATACAAAGAGTGGCTATGCTTAAGATAGAACTATTTAGCTGAGGGAATGTGCCTCTAGCCTGCTCCACACTATGCCTGGAAGAAAAGAAGGGGAGAGATTCCCCCAGCCCAGAACGGGTCGATCTTGAAAGAGCTGAGACTTTCTCCCTGCAGGAAAGAATCAAGCCATTACTTGCTTTTCCTGGCCTCTCTCCCTTCATTTGCATGAGTGTGGGTGACTGGAAGCTCTGGGCACCTCAGCTTTGTACATAGCAATCCTATCCTATGCAAAGCATTGGGCTGAATAGATAGGGAACTGGGCCATCAGTGTCCATAACTCTCCCTTGAGTCTAAATCTTCGGGCTGAGGTACTCAGTGTTCTCTGGCCCTCTCTCTACCTTTGCCTCAGCTGGAAGTCATGTCCTTCCTCCACTTACCTGCCCCCAGGCCGCAAGAACAGAGAGAGCCTGACCTCCGGCTGAGGACCCACGGCCCTCAAGTTAGGATTCCGGCCATGAACCCCTTCACAACATCAGGAATGGCTGAAAATAACAAGTGTTGACGAGGATGTGGGGCAGCTGGAAAGCTCGTACACTGCTGGTGGGAATATAGAATGGTACAACCACTTTGGAAAAGAGTTCAGCAGTTTCTTAGAAATAAACCTACTATCCAAATGTTCATCAACTGATAAGTGGATAGACAAATGTGGTATGCACACACAGTGGAAGATTATTTGGCCAAAGAAACACCAAAAGTGAATCCTAAGGTAAACTATGGACTTTGGGTGGTCATGATGGGTCAGTGTAGACTCATGAATTATAACAAATGTACTACTCTGGTGAAAAATGGTGATAATGGGGGTGAAAATATGTGGGGCTGGGAGACATATGGGAAATCTCTTCCTTTCAATTTTGCTGTGAACCAAAAATTGCTCTAAAAAATAAGTCTTAAGGGGCTCAGTCGGTTAAGTGTCCAACTCTTGATCTCAGCTCAGGTCTTGATCTCATGGTCATGAGTTCGAGCCCCATGTTGGGCTCCATGCTGGGCATGGAGTCTACTTTTAAAAAAATGAAAATTAGAAAAATAAAAAATAAGTCTTAAAATGAAAAGAATGAAAATACATGCTATAACATGAATGAAGCAATGAAAACATTGTGGTGAGTGAAATAAGCCAGTTACAAAAGATCACATATTATACAACTCCATTCGTATGAAACTCTAGAATAAGGAAATCTTTAGAGCTGTAAAGTAGACCAGTGGTTGCTTAGGGCCGGGAATATGGGGGTTGAGGGGATGGAGGGATAACAGCTCAGAGGGCTTCTTTTTGAGGTGGTAAAGTGTTCTAAAATCGATTGTGATGTTGGTTGCATAACTCTGTGAATACACTAAAAGCCACTGAATTACACACTTTAAATGGACAAATGGTATGGTATGTGAATTATATCTTAATAAAGCTGTTAAAAAATAAACCCACTATACAATGCAGCCATTCCATTTCTAAGTATTTACCCAAAGGAAATGAGAACGTATGTCCACCCAAAGACTTGCACATAAATGCTCATAGCAGCTTTATTCATAGCAACCACAAGCTAGAAACAACCCAAATGTTCATTAGCTGGCAAATGCATAAACATTTGTGGTACATCACAATTCCACAAACAGAATACAGTTCAGGAAAAAAAAAAAAGAATGAATTACTGATACAATCAACATGGATACGTCTCAAAATCATGTGCAGCAAAAGAAGTGAAACACAGAAGAGTATGCACTGTTTGATTTCATTTATATAAAATTCCAGAAAATGAAAACCAACCTACAGTGTCAAAAGACAGATCAGTGATCGCACAGGGCTGGAGGTGAAGAGGGGGGTAAACTGCAAAGAGGCAGGAACGCTCGCCTGGAGGTAATAAAAATGTTTTGTATCTTGACCGTGGTGGTGCTTTCATGGGATACAGTTGTCAAAACTCATCAAGTTGTACACTTTGAATGCACACAGTCCATTTTACATAAATACACCTAAACAAACATTTTAAGAGTGCACTGTAAACTGTAAAGCACAGGGTGTTTATTTACTGGGAGCGGTAGGAATACCCGAGGAACTTGGGGAAAGTCAACTACTTCCCGCCCCATAATCAGTTTACATGTAAAATTAAGTGGTGGGACTAGGCCATTTCGAATACTCTCCCAATCTTTCCTATCAACCCCTCTGTGAGCATTTGTTGAATACCTACTATGTGTAAGGCCCTGTGCTAATTAGGGGAAGTGCACGAATGAAAAAAGCCCTTAAGAAGCTAACAAACTAGCTCGAAGGCTGATATTTTGCTATTTGAGCAATGAAACAAATACGCTTTCATGAGTGTTTTTCTGGTATGTCTTTTTTTTTTTTTAAGATTTTATATATTTATTTGACAGAGAGAGTAGAAGCAGGGGGAGCAGCAGGCAGAGGGAGAAGGAGAAGCAGGCTCCCCACGGAGCAGGGAGCCTGATGCGGGGCTCGATCCCAGGACCCCAGGATCATGACCCGAGTTGAAGGCAGATGCTTAACCGACTGAGCCACCCAGGTGCCCCTGGTATGTCTTTTCCTATCTCTTTATTCTCAAACTTTCTGTGTAAATTTTAGACATGATTCTTTTTTTAAAAAAAGATTTTATTTTTTTTAAGTAATCCCTACACGCAATGTAGGGCTCGATCCCACAACCCTGAGATCAAGAGTTACATGTTCCACTGACTGAGCCAGCCAGGCACTCCTAGACATGATTCCTGATTAGTAAGTTATATCTTGTTTTTAAAAATTCAACGTAAAATCCCTTTCTTCTAACAAATAATTTCATTTACATTTATTGTCACTAATTAGGACAATTTTCATTCCTACTCTTCCTTTTATTATTAATCAAGATTTTTCTGGTTTTTTTTTTCCCCTGACAGATCTCTTTTCCTCTCCTCCACCCCATTAACTTGGTGATTTGCTTACTTTAATAGAACACATAACTTTATATTTTTCCCCAAAAGCTGAAGATCATTCTTATTTTTATCTTCCTCCTCTCAGAACAAAGACCTTAGCTACTTTTAGCTCTTTTAGCTCTTCTCTAAAACTTCCTCTCCCATCTTGTCTGTTTTTTATGTTATTTAAAGTTAAGTTTCTCCTTGTTTCTAAATGATTTTTAACCATCAATATTGTCAGTATTTACATTTACCCACATAATCTGCAGATTCCTTTCACATTTTTGCTTCTTGCATCTCAATGCTTTTTTTCTAGATTCATTTTTCTTCGTACTTAATACTTTAGCAGTTTGTTCTGCCTGACTCGGTAAGCAATAAGTGCTCTGTATTTCTGGAAATATTGTTTATTTCATCCTCACGTGTAAATAATAGTTTAGGTGGGTATAGAAGTCTAGCTTCACAGTTACTCTTCCTCCTCTCCTTGAGGATATCTCTCTCTCTTGTCTTCTGCCATCAGGTCCTACCCATAGTAGTTTTTTGTTAATCTAATGGTGTTCTGCGTTTTGTTTTGAGGAATCTGTCTTTTCTTTCCAGTGACTTTTAAGGTTTTCATGTTACCCTCCATGTCCTGCAATTACAAAATTCTAATTTTGTTGTGAGACTACAAGCTTAGCTGCTCTCGAAGATGCATTACCACTTCCTGGTTTTGAAAACCTAACAGGCTGAAAACTGTTTTGAAAGCTCAAATGGTCTACTGTCAAGTGAAAAAGATATTCATTGAGTCAGATAGTATTATTATCAAAGAGTTTCTCATTATGTTGTCTTTTCAAAAGCACTTAAATAGATCTGATAGAAGTGGCTATAAATCAAGACTCCTGCTTAATGTCAGGTAACCTCACTTACTACATATGAAACCCAACTTTAAAATAGCACAATTTGCAAATAGCATATGAAAATCATTGTTTCATGATACTCATGTATAGGTATGTCTCATGAAGAAAACTGATCTCCAAAGGAAAAAAAAATCTGAATTTTCAAAAAGATAAATAATACTAAGCGTTCTTACAAGACCAATTTAGAGTTGTATTGGTCCAGTTTGGTTTGTTTTTGCTTAACTTTGAGGACTTATTAGGATTTTCTACCCTTTTAAAAACATTAGTATACTTTCTTTGTGCAGTCTAAATATTTCAATTTATGAAAATTTAGCTTCATATGCATCTTTTAAGAAACATATTATTTCTTAATATGAGATTCTTTTGTGTACGTATGTCATGCATGTGAGTGATTGTGTTTGTGTGGTGGATAAACCCACATTCAAAAATAAGTTCCAATTCAAGCAGCTGGGCTATAAACAGCCCTCTGTGCCTCTGTGGGCCCTCCATAACCTGCATTTAAAGCCTTGACTATATTAAAAACAAGAAAACCCTTTGCCTCTGAGCTGCTAAGATCTGTCCCTTGTTAAGTTTTCTGGACATTTAGCTGATTATATTCATGAAGTTTCCTCAAACGACTAGAAAATGTAAAAACTGTGTTAGAACTATAGAATCTTAGAGGCTGAAAGGGCCACATAGATCTTCTAGTTGGGTACTGTATAAGCTTTGCATTTTCTGGTTAGGAGAACAGTTTAAATGCCTTACCCGAACTCACAAAGTAGCTAGTAGAGGTCCAGGAATGGACGGATGCCTGGCCTCTGTGTTCTTCTCCCTGCTGCCTTTCTCCCATTCTAAAAATGTTGTTGATAATAGTAGGAAGAGCACGCCAGCAGCAGTAAATGATGTGTGTGTGTTACATCATAGAAAGCACTTTTATGGGCAGATAATGCCTTCTGCTATGACTACTTCATTGACCAATGCTTTGAATTTGCCAGTTAAGTGTTTCAAGCTACTGGCTGTCTCCCTCAACAGATAATGTGAGAATATAGATATTGTGCCACAGAAATCTGGCTTGCAGAACAGTGGCTGCCTAGTAGGCAAAGAACCACGGCTGAACAGGGTTCTGAGGAAGGGCCTGAGGAGTGAGAATGGATGGTCAGTCACTAGCTGTTTGGACATTATCATCACCAGCATCAACAACTCCCCAGGGCATGGCATATGGGTGGCTTACCTGAGGTTCCCAGATTTGGAGAGCTTGGACCCAGAAGACAATGGTCAAGAAGGAAGAGAAGGCTCTGCCAACAGGTATTTAAAAGGACCCTTCAAATGTATATGCATGAACCAGCTCGTGTGTGAAGGTATTGCCATGAAATGAGACTTTTCATCTTGAATTCCCATTTGAACTCACATAGAAAACCTTATCTAGCTATTTTCTGGTAAATCTACCCAACTTCAGTGACTTCCTAGCCATTCTGGTTTCATAACCGAGTCATAATCATGATTTTCTTCTCCCTCTTTCTCCTTATCCCTGAGGCTGACACTAATATCCAACTACTTTCACTTTTGCCAACATGGCGGTGAGGGCTTGAGAGAGAGGTGGTGGCTGGGCACCTATTTCTTGGTGCTTTGCAGTCCTGTCCATGGGCTACAGCTTTCTGACATAGTGTTCCCTCCTTCTGGGCTCACGGCTCCATGGGCTTGCTCCCTCCCAGATATCTTTCATGTCTTACTCAGGAGCCTTGGGCATATTCCACAGCCATCCACACACTTTCAGAAATACAGGAAACTCAGGCTAGCTTCTGGCCCTGTATGTCGTGCTGCCATTTCTACCCTACGGCTGATCCACAACAATGGATCCGATTACCATCTCTCTGGACAGGGCACAGGTCCTCTCCAGTCTCAGATGTCCAAACTCAATAGGAGCTCCCTGTGTGCCTCCACCAGACACACCCACATCCGCAAGGTGGCTAGCGTGGGGGCACCGGGAGGGGGCACAACTTCCACACTGCATCCAATTGTCTTATTTCCCCTTCAGCTCTCCCTTCCCCACTCAGGGTAAGGGTTTCACCCATTGCCTCTGAAGTAGGGAGGATGTGAGTAAAGAGAAGGCAGGGAAAAAATGGGTGCTCTCTGCTCACATCTTCTTTCAGATTTTCCTTCTGTCTATGTCTGGAGAAGGCCTTCTGAGGCTTTGTTCTCGATTTCTGCAGTTTGGATTATGGGAAGCAAAGGCTGATGTAACCACGTACCACAGACTGGGTGGCATTTTATTATCCTCCAGTTCTGGAGGCTGGAAGTCTAGGAGATCAAAGTTGTCAGCTGGGTTGGCTCCTCTCGAAGGCTGTGAGGTTGAATCTGTTCTTTGCCCCGCTCCTAGCTTCTGGGGATTTGCTGGCACCACCCCCATCTCTGCCTTCATCCTCATGTGGCTTCCTCCCTGTGTGCATGTCTGTCTTTGTGTCCAAATTTCCTCTTTTATAAGGACACCGATTGTATTGGATTAGGACCCTTTTAATTTAATTACATCTGCAAATAAGGTCACTGTGACAGTTCATTTTATGTCTTAACTAGACCATGGAATCCAGATATTTGGTCAAACATTAGGCTAGATGTTTCTCCAAAGGTTTGTTTGGTTTTTTTTTAACTGGAGATTCATGTTTACATCAGTAGGCTTTGAGTAAAGCAGATGACTCTCCATGATGCGTGTGTCGGAGGTGCGTCCAATCATCTGAAGGCCTTCATGGAAGAGACTGACCTTCCCCAGGCAAGAAGAAATATGGCAGCAACCTGCCTTTGGACTCAAACCATGACTCCTCCTTGGGTCCCCAGCCTGCCAGCCTCCTTTGCAGATTTGGGACTTGCCAAGCCTTCACAACCACATGAGCCAAGTCCTTAAAATCAATCAATTTCACCTCTCTCTCTCCATAGATAAAGAGAGAGAGATACAGATAGAAAGACAGATATCTATCAGTTCTGTTTCTCTGAAGAAACTGACTAGTATTCATATAATTATAGTCTGAGGTACGGGGTTTGGGGGGGTAAGAACTTCAACATATCTTTATTGGGGGGAGAATTCAATCCATAAGCATTCAAGGTACAAGTGAATGGTGTGTGTGACAATGAGGGGGCAGGCATTTCCACTAACGCTATGCACGTCCCATACTCCAGGACTGTTGTCACCATCAACAACACCATTTGGTCAGTCACTAGCTATTTGGTCAGTCCCACCAGCAATGCGTGTGGGTTCCAACTTCTCCACATCCATGGCATGTCATCTTAACTCTCTTAATCTATAGGTTCCCCTCTACCTTTTTCTACCATTTTTCCTCTTGTAAATTATTTGTCATTTGTCAAACTAGGTCATTTTTCCTGCGGGTATTCCCTCAGTTTCTATTTTAATGATTATATTCACAGGTATTGGTTTTTTTTGTTTGTTTGTTTTTCTTTTTCTTTTTTAAGATTTATTTGAGAGAGAGAGAGCACAAATAGGGGGAGCAGCAGGCAGAGAGAGAGGGAGAAACAGGCTCCCCACTGAGCAGGGAGCCCGATGCAGGGCTCAATCCCAGAACCCTGGGATCATGACCTGAGCCAAAGGCAGACGCTTAATGACTGAGCCACCCAGCCTCAGTACTGTTTAAAATGTATTGTTTATTGTATTGTTTAAAATGCTTCTATTATCCCTGTATTTCCTGTTAACTACCCCATCTCAAACAGCTCGCCCCCTTCCTCCATTCCCTCCGGCCACATTGGCTTTGTATCGGCTCAAGATACAAGCTCTTCCTGGCCCAGGGCCTTTGCATATGCTGCTTTCTCTGTTTGGAACTTTCCCCTCCACTTTCAACTTGCAGATCTCTGATAAAATGTCTCTCTTCAAAGACAGCTTCCTTAATCACTCTCCCTCCAAGCACCCTGGGTCCTTTCATTCATGGTTCTTACCACACTTTGCTGTGTATCCTTTCTTAGAGAGAGAAAGAGTGTGTGCATGCGTGCACATGAGCGGAGCCAGGGTGGGGGGCAGGAGAGGGGCAGTGGGAGAGGGAGAGAGAGAATCTTAAGCAGGCTCCACATCCAGTGCAGAGCCTGACAATAGAGCTCAATCTCACGACCCTGAGATCATGACCTGAGCCAAAACCAAGAGTCTGACATTTAACCAACAGAGCCACCCAGGCGCCCCTTCACTGTGTATTTCTTCCTGAGGTCATTTGCCAACAGCCCATCAGACTGTGAGCGCCATGAGGAAGGGCCCACATCTGCTTCATTCACGACTGTACCCCAGTGTGAGTCACAGCACCATTAACTTGTTAACCAAATGAGTCAGTCCACAGAGGAGCCTTGGACCTGAGCTCAAGCCAGGGGCAAGACTGTGTAGCCACCCAGGCCCTAGATCACGGACAGTCGCTCTCACAGAGAAGACAGTAATAAATGAACCACCGGTTGTAAGCAAAGGATCAATTAAAGCCCTGTTTACATTTCTTTGTCAAACATAATCACTTAGTGTTTGAATTAAAGTCAGGCTCACTGTTTACAACCTCTATTGTGCGTCAAAAATTGATATGAATCCTACACTGTGAGACAGTTGTACAAATGCTATCCCGACATTTTGCTAGATGGGGAAAGCAAGCCACAGGAAGTTCAGTAACCAGCCCAAGGTTACAAATCTAGGAAGTGATAGAGCCAGGATTCAAACCTGAGCAGTTTGGCGCTAGTGTCTGGGTTTCAGAGCACTCTTTTGACAGCCTGTGTGTCCCAATTATTGAACTCCACAGAACCACCACATATGTAAATAGCACATGGGTCCTCTAAAATAGAATGGTGCCTCCCTCTCCTACCACCTCTTCCTCAATCCTGCCCCCATATCCCTTGGAAAGAAAAGTAACTCGGAGGGCGTCTGTGGGGGGGGGGGCAGGGTATAGGGGAAGAGCCTAAAGAACCAAGATTAAATCTGGTTTAGGTTGGGTTTGTTCTTTCTTTGTTGTTTGCTGCTCTAACAAGAAGTTCCCCTGCCAATCACTGAGCAGGTGGGGTGTGGAGCGGTTTGGTCGTCAGGAAGGAACGGAAGGGGTTTCTGAGGTCTGGGTTTTCCTGATTCTCAGACTGAGGGGATAGGCTCTTTGGTATTTTAAGCTCACGGGCCTCCTGAATGGGCCACTTGGCACTTATCGATGAATCATCCAGGTTGACCCTGGGAAAAAGGGGCAAGATGAATGAATGCCTTTTGTGGGCTTTGTCTGCGGAGATAAGAAGAGCCCCAACTCCTGGGGGTCTCCGAGGCAAAGGCCTGGATAGGAGGCTGTGAAAGCAGGTATGGAGTCAGCCAGGTCAGTGCCTCTGCTTTGAGGGGACCCTTCAGGGCAATGGCTGATCTGAGAGCCATGGGACCCCTTTACAAGTGAGTGGCACTATGGCCAAGTGGGCAGTGGAATCAGCCATACACCTAGGCAGCAGCCAGAGAGCCCCATGGCCCTGCTCCATGGCAGGTGGAGGGCTCCTGGCCGTGTGGCAAGGGACAGTACACCAGCCTAACCCTTGGCACTTGACAGTACTCATCAGAGCAGCTGGATTGAGGCAAAACTGAAAAGAAAGTTTTTATTCAGTGCCCTCAGTTTGGGACACTTCTCCAACAGGCTTTCAGGAGAGAATATTCTAATAAACACTTACGTAATTGTTCATGGGAGTCAATAAGTTCTCCAGGCATATGAACTGGAGGGGAGTAGGGGGAAGTGGTATCAGGCAAATAGAGGTTTTTACTCAGATTTCCCCTATTCCTACCCTAACAAGGGAGGACTGGGAAGGAACCGTAAGCCTTTTCTCTTTAAGTGTTTCTGAGGTCTTTGATTCAGCAAGGTCCTTTCTGCCTGAGATGTCTCCCACTTTCTCTGCATTTCCTCTGCCTCTGTTAAAGGGGTACCAGGCGAGGGGGAAAGGGCATGGGGAATGAGAGAGTCTGCCCTAGGCAGAAGTGAGCAGCTGCAGTAAGCTGGACACAGGGCTCTCTTCGCTTCATCACTGTGTCTGCTTAAGGGCGCCTGGCTGATACATTAGTTGACATACCAGTGTCCCTGGGAAACTCCAAGAAGTCAATGCAAGCAAGCATGAAAGAAAACTGAGAACGATCTGGGGTTTCTATGTACCCAGCCTGGAGGACAGCTCTGCTTTCGTGAATCAAATCCGTGGGTTGCTAACTTATGCTGAGGTCTAATTGTTAGAGCCGAGATGGAGGCCAGAGTTTCCTTGGAGAGTCCACCATAGAACTAGGTTCTATGACTCACAGCCTTGACAATGTGTGGTCTGTGAGGGAGAGACAGCGCCATTCTAGCCATGGCGGCACCCAGAGGTGGTGGCAGTAACCATCACTGACGAGGAACCAATTCAGACCTCCTTGGGTTGCAGCTGAGAAGGTGATGCTTGTGGTGGTTGTTTTTAAGTAGCCTCTCCACCCAGTGTGGAGCCCAGTGCAGGGGCCTGAACTCACAACCCTGAGATCAAGAGCTGAGCTGAGATCAAGAGGCAGACGCTTAACCAGCTGAGCCACCCAGGTGCTCCAAGAAGGTGATATTTGTAGCAGGTGAGGTTTCAGAAAATGATAACAAGAAGACATTTCTTCATGAACTGATTCAAGAAGACACAGTATGTGTATGTTTGAATATCTTAATTTGAATACATGGCCTTTGGCAGTAACTCCTGGATCGGCTTAATCAACTATATGTGGTATGTGTGCATGTACCTGTGTGTGCGCGCACACACACACACACACACACACACACACACACACAGTATGCATACAAGGGAATTTTTTGGCAAGATACTACACTACCGGTCAGTAGGATTGGGATGGGCATGGGAGAGATGCTGGTCACAGCCTTCCCATCTTCATCTTCTTGGGGAATTTGGCCTCCCATGATCCCCAGAAGGAGAAGCCTCATTTACCCTGCTCATACCACCCATAGCCACAGATGATTGGAGCACAGTGCTCAACCAACTCAAAGGACCCCAGGCCATAGACAGGGCTGTGCCAGTCATATTTGCTCTTTCGTTTTTTTCCTTTCAAGACATTGACCTAAGAGACATGGACATGGTCAAATGATGGTAGTTATGTAGAATCAAGATAGGGGAAGTGTGAGGTACCTGGCTGGCTCAGCTGGTAGAGCATGTGGCTCTTGATCTCAGGGTTGCAAGTTCGAGCCCCATGTTGGACATAGAGATTACTTAAAAATAAAAATTTTTAAAGGAATTTATGTATGCATGTATGTATGTATTTGAGAGAGAGAGAGGGTGTGCATGCATGTACGAGTGAGCACAAGCAAGGGGAGGGGCAGAGCGGAAGGGAGAGGGAGAGAGAACCCCAAGCAGACTCCCTGCTGAGCATGGAGCCTACCCGGGGCTCGATCCTATGACCCTGAGACTACGACTACAACTGAAACCAAGAGTCCGGTGCTCAACCAAATGAGCCACCCAGGCGCCCCTTAACAATAAAATCTCAAGAAAAGATTGGGGAAGTGGGCTGATAAGTAAGTAGAAAAGGAAAGAGAAGCAGGAGACAGAAGCAGACACTCAGATGAAAGCAGAGAAGAGAAGAGTCTGTGGACCTGTGAGAGAGGCAGGGGAAGCTTGAGATCTCAACACCCCAGGTCCACTCCGAGTGATCCAAAGAGCCTTCATTGCTAATCTCAGTGTCAAACCTTTAGCCCCCATTAAACTCAAACCAGTTTGAGTAGTTTCTGTTTCTTGCAACAAAATAATCCCTAAAGCAGTATGATTGGACAAAATGAGAGGATAGGTGTCCAAGACCACAAAGACAAGCGTACCTATATGGGGATCATTAGGATGTCTGATTTTGGTAAGGTAGAGTCAGTCATACAACACGTGTGCCGGTTCATTTAAGCTTTGAGCTTTTTCTCTAAGGGCTGTCAGTTGCTCTAATGGAAAATTCCACTCTAGGGCAGTCAGCTAGTATTTTATCAGAAAAGCCACACTCCAGAAGCAGCCACTTCAAGTGCTTCTGTGATCAATGTCTCACTGAATACCTGAGGCTTTGTTAATTAGCATAGTGAATGTCAGAAATGGAGTTTTATTGTTTAAATTAGTACATTGTTAATAGGTACGATGAATATTAGAAATGAACTCTCGTTGGTGAAATTAAGGTATTCAAGATAGGTGGATTGGCTGAAATATTTTAGTCCTGTACCATCCTTCACTGTTCCATGAGCAGCACAGTAGACATGGAGATGTGTGCCCAGGGTCCCCCTCCCAGGAAGGGCTTGCTGCAAGGAGTGCAGTCGGCAGACATCTCCAGCCACTCCCTCAGGGTCAGCTTCAGTTGTAGAGAGCCTCCTTGCAGGAGTCCACCCTCCTGGGGCAGCCCTTATCCAGTGGATTGATTGACCCTGGTAGGGATAAAGTCCCAGCCATTTTGACAGAAGGCAAGACAACCCTGATGGGCAGCCTTCAGTCCAGAGCTCAACACTGGGTTGCTTGATCCCTCCTCCGATGTACATATGTTCATATTTTCCCTCTGCTCAGTCTCTATTCTTTCACCCTCCATTCTAAAAAAATTTACCTTAAATTGTATTGAATTGAAATCCTTCTAACTGAAGTAGATTCAAATAAAGCAGTTATTATTAACTAGTAAATAATAACTATTATTTTTTAGCATTCATACTATATTAAGTTATTGACATAATGCTGTTCAATTTGTGGATTATAAAGCTCCATCAATATGAAAATAGATTACATCATATTCTTCATAAACTAGGAAGGGAAAACACATGCAGTAAGTATAATCGATACTCTGCGATATTCAATTTTGAGCTTTTTTTAAAAAGCCAAACAAGCCAGCCCTGTATGTTAATTCATTTCATGTCAGTTCCATTCTGTTTTTGATGATGGTTCTTTCCCCCCTTTCTTTTATGGGATTTAGTCCCTAACAAATATTTTCCACCCCAAACTCTGTCTCAGCACCTGATCACAGAGAGCTTGAATGGTGACAAATGGTGTAGGGCACCACTGAGGCTTACAGCCCTGTATTAGCGCGCTCAGGCTGCCATGACAAAGCACCAGAGACTGGGTGGCTTCAACAACAGATAGTAACTGTCACACAGCTCATCCCAAATGAAGATGTTGGCAGGGTTGGTTCCTTCCAAGGACTGTAGGGAAAGCATCTGTCCCGGGCCTCTCTCCGTGGTTTGTTGATGGCTGTCTCCTCCCTGTGTCTCCATGACATCTTCCCTCTATGCGTGTCTATGTCTGTGTCCAAAATTCTGTCTGAGATCTCACCAGAAGCACCATTAACATTCCTATTCCGAGCAGCATTCTGTTCATGATGGTATGTGTATGCTCCAAGACAATAGAAACTGCTCTCCAGCTCTTTCCCTCCTGAGCTCTCACCCAAACCACTTTCACACCCATATTTCCACAAATGATCTCTTCAAGGCAATCTAGGCTTTTTCTGTCCTGTGCTTTAAATTTGTCCATTTCCCTACCCTTACCCCATTCCAAAGCCACTTTCACATTTTAAGGGATTTGTTACACCTGCGGCCCACTTCCCAGTATTCGTCAGTGTTCTCCAAAGAAATAGAACCAATAGGAGATAAAGATCTAGATATAGAGAGATTGAGATTTATTTTAAGAAATTGGCTCACATGGTTGTGGGGGTAGCAAATCTAAAATTCAAAGGGCAAGCTGGGGGCTGGTAATTCAAGTAAGAGTTATTGTTGCAACTCTTGAGTCAACTGATGAGTCTGAAGCCTGGAAACTCAAGCTGTATCTCTATTTGCAGTCGGGAGTTAGAATTTCTTCCTCTTTGGGGCATCTCAGTCTTTGCTCTTAAAGCCTTCAACTGTTTGGATGAGGCCCAGCTACATTATGGAGGGTAATCTACTTAACTCAAACTTTACTCAAAGTTTTCTAATCTAAGTGTTAATCACATCTAAAAAAAATGTCTTCACAGTAACATCTAGACTGGTGTTTGACTGAACAACTGGGCACCATAGCCTAACCAAGTTGACACATAAAATTAACCATCACAAATGTGTGCCCTGACAGATGGCCCCTGAGGCTTGCTCCAGTACGGCTCAGTGTCTGTGCATTGGTTCAGGGGAGCTCTGGCCACCTGTTGCTGAGTCCCAGCGTAACAGAATCCTGCCTCTGGGGTATTGTTCCCCCACTTCGAATGACCCTCTCATGCAAGGCGGTGGTAAGAGCTCTTAAAAGAACCGAGTGTTGAGTCTCCATTGAGTTTACCAAATAGTTTGTGTAAACTATTTGAACCTGTTAATAAAAAAGCATTTTATACATTTCTTATGCATGACCAAATTTGGTAGAAGATTTGGTCTCTTTACAAACTGGGAGCAAAGTTATAGGGGAGCAGTTCACCTTTATTTACCTTGATCTCCTTTAATAGCTGTCATCACTACCAAGAACCTAAGGGCATCATGACCAAGTTGACGTAGGTCAGTTCATAATGACAGTGATGTGTAGCTTCATTTTAGCTCAGGGACTCTCCCATGACTCACCACTTCATTTCATTCAGGTCTTACTGTTCAAATGTCATCCCTTCTGAGCAGCCTTCCCTGGTGAATCTAACTACATTAGCCATTGGGCATACACACACATGAGTACACACATACGCCATTATCTGTCACTATGTCCAAATCCTGCTTCATTATTCTTAATGGCACTTATCAAACCTGAATGATATTTAGCAATTTTTTATTTGGTTTGTTTTCCTCCTCTGCCAGTATGTGAGCATCAGTAGGCTATATGCCTTGCTCACAGCTTTGTCCTTAGAGCATGGAGCCATACTGGGCCTATGTTAGAAGTTAATCATTATGTGTTGATCGAATATATGAACGGACCTATGCAGAAGATCTACACCTGTCAGGTGGCAGCTATGGGACACTGGGGTTTTAAGGCACAAAAGAGATACTTTAAAAACAAGTGGTCAGCTGTCAACTTTTGGTCTGTAAGCCTGCTTTACCACCCTAACCTTTGCCATTCTCACCCTTTTAAGCATCTTGATCCTTGGTCTTCCACATAAAGAAGGTTCAATTTCTGGTCCCCAGGAAATAGTTCATCTGACCAGTCCAATTGCATGAGAACTTCAGTAGATGTTGTTTTATGTCAAGGGGTATGTTTTGATTCTTCATGGGTTAGTTGGTGTTTCTCAACAGAAACACTGAAATATAGTGACAGGTTGCTAATTAAAAGGACAAGGCCTGGCGAGTGGGGGTGACTGCTAAGCAGAAAGAGTACACTAAATAAATTGATAAAGCAAACAAAACTCCAGAGGATGTTTTAAGTCCACATAGAAGGACACTCTGTTTTCAAATATTGCTTAATTAGATAAGAAGCAACTACCTATTTACCAAAAAACTAGTGTGTCAAGTACAAATCATTCTTCATTAAAGCAATTCTCCTCCATTTCTAAACCGTTCAGCACTTTGCTAATATACTTGTAGCATAGATATGCAGAAAAAGAAAAAGAAATGTATCTCTAATTAAATCTCTCCTCCCAGAATTGGTTTATGTGAAGTTTTCATTTTTCAGCACCTACAGAAACAATAGCAACCTGTGTGACTCAGTAGTGGTGATGGTGGAAGAGGTGGTGGAGGTGGAGGAGGCAGAGGAGGTGGTGGCAGGGGTGGTGATGATGGTGGAGGAGGTGGTGAAGGTGGAGGAGGCAGAGGAGGTGGTGGAGGTAGTGGCGGGGGTGGTGATGATGGTGGAGGAGGTGGCGGAGGTGGAAGAGGCAGAAGAGGTGGTGATGATGGTGGAGGAGGTGGTGATGGTGGAGGAGGCAGAGGAGGTGGTGGGGTGGAAGTGGTAGCAGAGGTAGAGGAGGTAGTGGAGGTGGAGGAGGGGGTGGAGGTGGTAGAAGAGGTACAGGTGGTGGTGAGGGGGAGTTTGAGGTCCGGGAGTGGAGGCAGAGGAGGTGAAGCTGGGGGTGCTCCAGGTGGAGACAATGACGGTGTTGGTGCAGGTGGTGGTGGTTAGAGAGGTAGTAGTAGAAAGAAGAGCGTACACCTCTAAACCCCTCTATGGACCAGCCCTGAGAGACACGCTGTGGAGGCTTCCCCCTCCACCAGATCTGGCTTCAGTCCTCTCATCTCCAGAAGTTCTGGTTTCATCGAATGTGTTGGGATTGGCAGCTGTGCAGGGTTGACCTTCTGTCAACAGGTCCTCGCCTTTGCCGAGTTTAGATTTGGAGAAATGTTGCCATCTAGTGCCCCATAGGAGTCTTCACTCTTTGAGACAACAAACCAGCCTCCCCCAGCTTCATCCCCCCCTCTCCCAGACCAGAGGTCAGACACACCGCAGGCCAGGACTGGTGAGCACAGTCCCCTTACCTACAGGAGGAATTATGGAAGTGTCTCCAGAAGTTTTTTAATCCCTTTTCTCTTTACAAAATGCACAAAGAGAAAGAGCTAGATACAGCAAGAACAGTAACAGAATTAAGATTTAGGCCAGAGTTAACATTTACTGTGTAGAACATATTGAACTCTGTGAGGAATGGGGAAAAGAAATTAAGGAGAGTTCTATATACAACAGTGAACTGCATGAAGGGGAGTCATAGCATGGCCTGAACCTTGCACTCTGGGTCACCTCCTTTCTGAACCTCTCATACCCCTCCAGGCCCACCAAGCTGTAAACCCTCCCAGCCTCGCCCACGGAAAGCCCCCGGTCTGTTCTCTCAAGTTCATCCCCCTGACTTTCTGCAGTAACAGCTAGTTACATCCATCAGCGACACTGTAGTCTGTGTTCCTTGACCTCCCCTGTCAGGTAGAAGAGGCATATTTTTAACAGAAACCCTCAATGACTTCACAATGATTAGCGACTCTGCCGAGGGGCAAGTGGCAAGCCAGGCTGGTGGGGGAGCTGCTTTGATCAGGAAGCTTTCTGTAGTTTCTCTCAAACCCCAGGCCTGCTCAAACGTCAACCATGACCTTATCTTTCGGGGTGGATATATCTTGATTTAGATGTACATACTCATTTGTTTCCTTGATGCCAATCTCCCCAACTAGTCTGTTGGCTCCATGAGCGTGGGGACCCGGTCTGTTTTGTTCACTGCTAAATGCCCAGTGCCTAGCACCATGCCTGGCTCACAGGAGTCCTCTGACAAATGCTGGAGAGAAAAACTGGTGCCCATCTATGGTGATATTTGATGCAGTGCGTGGAGGCTGAGAAGTACTGCATACAACACTGACTGGTGTCACGGTTCTCCAACTGTTTTCCCAGAGCCCTTGGGTCACTGGATCTTAATTAAGCTGGAGACCCTCCACCGTCACGAAGAGACCCCCTTTCTCTACCTCCTCACCCCAACCCCTGGGCCCTGGCAAGACTTTAAAAGGTTCAAAGCAGCACAGTGTGAAAACAGCTCATCCGGTCCCTTCATTTTACAGACAAAGAACCCCACGGAAAGCAAAGAAATGTGGAAAGGTGACAAAGGTAAGAGATGAAGACAAAAAAGTATATGTTAGAGAAGGAAAGTGCTTTGTCACATTTTCCCCTTTCAGCCCTTCACCGTGATTACAGAATGCTCCTCAAGAGCTGTTCTCTCTCCTTCAGGAATTCACAGTGAGAAACATCCAGGCTGTCCTGGAAACAAAAGCGGCCTGGAGAGAAGTCAGGGGCTTGGTGTGCAAGAGGAACCTGTGGCCTCCAGGGGGCTTTGAGGATCCTGATGATTAAGAGGGTGTGTGCATCGCAGAGGATCTGTCTGGGAAATAGCACCCAAGTTGAGACGTTGAGGACAAAGGCTTTTCTGTCCTTTGCCACCCGTGAGGCAGTGCTTTTCTGAGCAGCTCTGATTATAAATCCCTGTCCTGCTAAGATGGGTAAACTTGGCAGCATTCGAGATCTGCCTTGTGTCTTAACTGTTTCTCAGTTGGTTTGGGTCTGGCAAAACCCCAAACGCATTCTGCCAAGTACTCTTTCCCTTAATTTCAAATCCCCTGAGTGGCTTAAGGGAAATTTCATCCATATGTTTCTGAGTCATTTACTGTGAACTCATCTTTTGGTAAAAGAAATATGTTCTCAAGCCAGCACAGTCCAGAGAATAGCAAAGTTTTAGGCTGAAATAGGTCATGCTTTCTTTGGGAAGAATTTCCTGAATTTTCTGAGTACGAGAAGGAGGGAAGAGAGCAATATTTCCTGTTCTCATATCCCTTCCTCTTTCTGCATGTCCTTCCTTAAGGTTTACTTGAAAGCCTCTATAATTTATGAAGCTGGTAAATGCCATATTTGCATTTGGATCTAAACAAACTCTATAGAATTGTAGTTTTCAACACAAATTCTCATTTTTAACCCACATTGGAAAAGAAACAAGCAATTATTGAACACATACTACACAACAAGTGCATCTCAGTGGCCTGGTAAGATAGACATTATCCTCATATGGAAGGAATCTGAGACTAAGAAATATTAAGTAACTAGAAAAGGCATGTACTTAATGAAAGATAAAGCCAGAATTCAAACCTAGGGCTGACTCCCAAGTTCACATTCTCTCCACCTGTGTGTGTTCACTCAAATACATAGAACAGAGGCCCAACATGTTCTAGTTGACAGTCGCCCTAGAGCTAATGATGGATTCTGGCCAGATGTGTTTCATTAAGGCAACGGGGATTAGACTTGACCTTACTGCAAGAGACTTACCCCCTTTTCTGTTGCCTCAGGAGAGTTTAGAACCTACCTTACTCACTGTGGTGAGATGTCATACAATTGACATTTCATGGAAATTGTCAGTCTTGGAAGTGAAGTTTTTGATATTGCCAATAATGATGACAAGTCTCCAGGTATAGCTATCAGTTTACAGGAATTACAGGTAATAGAGGAACATGATAAACAATACCGTGGGGATGCAGTCACAAAATCCAGAATGTTGAAAATTACACAAGACAAATAGCCCAGTTTCTTCAATAAATAAATACCAAAGTAGGGGCAGCTGGGTGGCTCAGTCACTTGGGTGTCCAACTCTTGATTTCAGCTCAGGTCATGATCTCAGGGTCTGAGATAGAGTCCTGCATACTCAAAGCAGAGTCTGCTTAGGAGTCTTTCTCTCCCTCTCCTTCTGCCCCTCCTTCTGTGCTCTCTCTCTCTCAAATAAATAAATAAAATCTATAAATAAATAAATAAATACCAAAAGGGGGGAAAACGAGGTCAAGAAAGCCTATATATTTGAAAGACAAGACATTTCAACTGGATACAAAGTGTGGATCTTATTTGGATCCTGACTCAAGCAAACTAAGAATAAAAAGAAATCACGAGATAATCAGGGAAATTTGAGCGCTTCCTGGATATTTTATTTTAACAAATTAATGTTTTATGTTTTTAGATGTGATAATGGTATTGTGATTATGTTTAAAAAAGGAAAGGCAGATCTTATCTCTTAGAGATACTACTGACTTATTTACAGATGAAACAATATGATGCCTTAAACTTGTTTTAATGTAATGTGGAGTTGGGGGGGACAGATAAAGGGAGCCTGGTCACATGTGAACATCCATTGAGGCTAAGGGTTCCTTATATTAGACAGACATTTATATGTTTGAAAGTGTCCATAATTAAACTTTTAAAAATTGTTATAATTATGATGAGATTCTTTTTAAAATAAAAATAATTCTAATATTTTGCTTCCTGGACGAAGTCCTCGGGGAAACAATTTTGGGTGATCTTGGGCTAATGGTAAAGTCAATATATGCTCCCTCTCTGGCCTCACATGAAAATGAGAACAAGAACTTTAAATTAGGTTATATGACATCACATATTTTCTTTTGCAACTTTTTTGATGGGCCTTTCCTAATATACACTAAGAGAGCACATGATATGACATGCTCCCATGACATCCACCTCCGGCTGTTTCAATAACTATCTTGTCTTATCTATGCCTTTCCTTCCCCCACTCCTGATGGATTATTTAAAAACAAATTCCAACACTCACCATGATGGACACGGAGTAATGTATCAAATTGTTGAATCACTATATTGTACACCTGAAACTGATATGCCACTGTATGTTAACTATCCTAGAGTTAAAATTTAAAACTTAATAAAAAAAAATCCATGCATCATCATTTCATTTGTAAAATTTCTGTGTACATCACATATTTTTCTTTCAGATTCAGGGGATTAACAGGAGCCTCAGATGGATTTGTAGAGTGAAGAGTCCACCCAGAGACAACGAGAGATAATCTCACGGATTTGGAGGTACAAGGAGACAGGGGAGGGCAGTTGGGGAGGCTGCAAGGAAGAAAGGCAGCAGGTGTTGAGTAACCATTGAGAATGGCAGATTAGAGGCTCAGAGCCATACTTGGGGGCTGCAGTCGCAGGAAGGGGAGGTCCCTAGCTGATGTCCAGAGTGGGGGAAGGGCTGGTTATGGAGGAGAACAGGGTCAACCCGTCTGGCCTCTGCTCTCGCCACTTGGGCGGTGTGACGTCATCAGGCCAGAGCTGCCAGGGAGGGAGCCGCGCCACCTGGGCGGTGTGACGTCATCACGTCAGCGCTGCCAGGGAGGGTGCCGCGCGGTACAGGCAAGGTTTGGGATCCTGAAATTGGTTCACGAGAACTGTCAAAACGTTTATTTCCAACCAATTTGTTAGAAACACTCCTCTGCCTCTTTCAGGAGAGAAATGCAAGGTACATTTAGCCTTTTCCTGATGACTTAAAGGTCATCAGGGACAATTTTGGGTTGAGCTCAAATGTGGTCATGCCTCCAGAGATTTGGGAATTATTTTACATGTGTGCTCCTAAGCCAGATGGTCACTAGATTGTTCTTTTTTAACAGGATAAGATGAAAGTGGAAGACAATCTTCTTTCCCATCAGCTGTAGCTTTTTACAGCCATCAGTGTACCTCTGTTCTGCTTCTGACTTGGCGCTTCTAACCCGGCTGTGAAGATTGTTACACCTGTGTCTCAGGTAAGAGTCAATTGGCCATGAGAATCCAAGGGGCTCACCTCTGATTACAGTGTATGGAATTTGTGCCACCTATTTTGCGTCTTCAAAGCCTCGTTGTGGTTTACTTTTTAGTTATTAGCTGAATCCTGGGCGGTTAAGGCTGTTGAGTAGATGATGTATTACTTCTGTATTGCTCACAGCTGTTTGATAAAAGATCAAAAAAGATCCTAAATCAGATCTCAGCATTTTCCAGAGATCAGAAAATATGGCAAGACCTAGGAGCTGGGCATTAAGTAGCCCGAAAATATAGCACACCATGGTAAAAACATCCTCCCGGACACCCCGGGATCTTGGTGGGAAAGAATCACGAGTGGAAATGGTCATTTTTAAAAGCACGTTTTATTCTAGAGAAGTGCACCTAACAAAAAGAGACACAGAACTTTAAATAAGAACACGTTCAGAAAAATCAGTAAGTCTAGGAGGGAAAAAATGCTCATCTGATGAAGTGAATGAAAGATGTTTTCCTAAAACATAATACGAAACTTTGCATAAAGAGGCCAGAGGGCCTCGACTCCCCAGACATCTGTTAACGTCTCGGTGACCCACATGAAGAGCAGGTGGTCACCTTTCCTGTTGTCTTACTGACAGTTCCCTCTCTCAGCAAGGAGACCCCATTTTCCATTTCATTTTGACCAACAACGAAGTGTAGTTGATGTGTTGGAAATGAGAGACCTCTCCTGTCTGATGCTCATGGTGGTCCGGGGTTCCCCAGCACAAGAGATTGGAATGCAGGGTGCTGGCAAACAAGGGGCCTGGAGAAAGAAGGTTTTCACACTGTAGGGAAAAGACAGAAGACATTTTATGAACTGAGGCCTAGCAGTGACTCTCAACCCTTCCTGAGCAGCAAAATCATGTGGGGAATATTTATTCATCGAATTTCCTTGGTTGAGGTAAAATTTAAATAAACTAAATGTACAATCTTTAAGACCCCACACTGCATATGAGCTTAGATGAATGCATATGCTTGTCACCCATCCTGCTATCAAGATATAGGATATGTCTGTCACCCCAGAAAAATCCCTCACTCACTTCCTGGTCACAAATGGGCTGTGCCTTCCTACAGGCAACGTCCGTTCTGTTCCTTTCTCTGTATCTTGGTTATGATGGTTCTTGAACTTCATATAAACGGAATCACAGAGTAGGTCATCTTTTGTGTGTGGCTTCTTCACTCGGCCTCATGTTTCCCAGGTCCATCCATGTTGTCACATGAATCGGGACCTCTTCTCTGTAACAGTGGGGACAGACCACAGTTTGCTCCTTCTGTCTCCAGTTGAGGGACATATGGATTGTTTCCAATTTGGGGCTGTTATTAATGTGGCTGTGAAGTCTTTGAGTGTACGTGTGTTTTGGTTTCTCTTGGATAAAAACAGATGTTGTGTTTCTGTCCTGAGGTGGGTGTGTGTTTCACTCTGTGAGGAACTGCCAGACCAACATGGTCACACCATTCTGGTCCCCTAGCAGAAGCCTGTGAGGGGTCTAGCACTTTCCATCCTCATGTTGTCAGGTTTGTCTTTTACTTTAACTGTTAGTGGGCTTTTGATTTTGGTTTTACTTTGCCCTTCTCTGATGCCCAGTGGTGCTGAACACATTTTCACATGCTGATTGGCCACTTACATATTTTCCTTTGTGAAGTGCCTATTCAAGCTTTTTGGCCGCTGGTTGTCTTGTTACTGAATTATAGGAATTGCTACGATATGCTGGATACAAGTTGTTTCTCAGATATATGTGGTAAATATTTTCAACCAGTCTGTGACTTATACCTTCTTAACAGTCTTTTTGATGAGTAGAAGTTTTTAATTTTGACGAAGTCCATTTTTACCTTTTTTTTTTCTTTTGTGATCGTCTGGGCAAACTTAAAGTAAAAATACCCATGCCCGGGCACGAGAGATCTGGTTCAATTGGTCTGGATTGGGACCAAGCATCGGTGCTTTTGAAAGGTTGCTTGAATCCTTCCCATGTACAGCCAAGGTCGAGAACACCAGCACTAAGAGGCAATACGACTCGAAATATAGAGGGCTCTAAAAAATGAAATTCTGGAAATATAACACGGCATAATCCAAATGAGCATTAAGGAGATACCTTAAAACCCCCTGTGTCAGTGCAGGGGATGTTTCGGTGAGGGGGTGGGGAGAGGGGTACAGAAGGAGGACGGGGCGGAAGAGGCTGTGGGCTTGACAGCTCCTTGAAACACCCAGAGAGCAAAAAATGGACCTTGTAACATGGTGTTTGGGACAAGAAGATGAACAAGAAAGACGAGGGCTTGGAGTAGATGAGGAACAGATGACGGATCTGCCCAGGCACGCTTGTCCTTCTGTCCCCTGCCATCTGGAAGCAGAATGTACAGCACCAGTGAAAGAGAACACAGGCGGCGAAGAGGGACCGGCAGCTGAAGATGGATGGGGACACGGAGAGGCAGCCCCGAGCAGCTCTAAATGAGCTCAGGTTTTCAGGCCTCATGAATTACAGTCCAGGGAACAGGAAGACCTCGCAGGGGTAATTGAGGAATCACACTGTAATCTCTGAAAATCATGGACTGAGGGAACATGGCCAGAAAACCCAGGAGGAAAAAAATGCTCCAAGTTTCAAAGCAAGGGCTGTCAGCAACCGTCAGGTCATGGCAGTGTCCCGCATGTGCCCCGGGGATGGGCCCCTTGAAGACTGGGCAGCCTGAGGCAGCTGTCCAGGGAAGCCCAAACCCGCCCTGCACACAAAAAAGCAGGTCTGCCTACAAACCCAGTTGACAAGACTCTCCTTGCCAGGCTAGATCTTATGAACGCAGGTCTCGGCCCAGCCCTGCTTCACTATACCTTTAGCTTCTCTTATAGGAGTAATAATCCTGCTGTTAATTATTTACATTTATTGAGTACCTACTATATGCCAGGCTCGTGTTTCTCAAATTCTAAACTCTTGAGTCCTCAAGAATCCACACTCATCCCAGACAGAGATCCATAGATTGCTTGTTTGCAAAGCACTGGGTAGTGAGTGGCTAAATACAGCCAGACAGCAGAATAGTATTCTGCTGAATAGTATTCAGTTTGAAAACGAAATGAGCTATCAAGACACAAAAAGACATGGAGGAATGTTAAATGCATGTTACTAAGTAAAAAGAGGCCAATCCGAAAAGACTAGATACTATATGATTCCAACTATATGACATTCTGCAAAAGGCAAAACTATAGAGACAGTAAAAAGATCAGTGGTTGCCAGGGGTTGGGGGGAGGAAGGGGGATAGGAAGAGCACAGCGGATTTTGGGGGAGTGTAACGACTATGTGTGATACTTCAGTGGTGGATACACGTCATGGTGCGCTTGTCCAAACCCACAGAATGCGCGCCACCGCCAAGAGTGAGCCCTTATGGAAACTAGGGACTTTGGATGATATTGATGTGTCAGTGTAGGTTCATTGACTGTAACAAATGTGCTGGGGGGTGTTGATTTTGGGGGAAGCCGTGCATGTGTGGGGTAGGGGTATATAGGAACTCTGTTTTCTGCTCAATTTTGCTATGAACTGAAAAGTCCCCTAAAAAATAAAGTCTGTGTTTAAAAAAATAAGCTAAGAACAGAGAACAAAAATTTTGTAGAGAACATTTGGACTCCTAAAAGTACAACCATGAACCCAGTTGAAGAAATAGTGTGTAAGGGGCTTCATATGCATTATTTCTAATTTTTTTTTTTTTAAGAGAGGAGGAGAGGGGGTGGGAGGGACAGAGGGAGAAGAAGAGAGAGAATCCCAAGCAGGCTCCACACCCAGTGCAGAGCCTGACATGGGGCCCCATTGCACAACCCTGAGATCATGACCTGAACCAAAATCAAGAGTCGGATGCTTAAACAACCGAGCCACTCAGGCGCCCTGCATTATTTCTAATTCTTAAAATCACCAGCAGGATATGTATTATTATTCTAATTTTAGAGATGATTTAACTGGGACAGATTTAAGTAAGTTGACCCAAATCACATTGCTAGTAACTGGCAGGACAGGATTAAGCTCAAGTCTTCCATGTAATGAAAAACCCATGCTCTTGACCATGGCACCCCACCCACCGCCTCCTACTGCCACCTCAGCTTACCTGCTGTGTACTTACTTAGCCAGCTTCAGCTCCATCTCAGACCTCTTTCAGCCTAGCTTTGCTTGCATGCTTCTCCCCTCGTCCCGACTGTGTTGCTGCCGGGACCCCTAACCTACCCTCAGTCCAGTCCTCAGTCTTAATTCCCAGCCCTGTTGACCGAATGTTTGCCATCCTCCTTCTAAGCTAGCCAGCCCCTTACCCAGCACCACTCCTACCTGCAGCCTCAATTCTGCCTTCCTCTCATCTGTATACCCAGCCGTGCCTTGCCCAGCCCAGCCCCGCAGCAGGAATCAGGACCCTGTCCTGGCTCAAGCCCCAGGCATAGCAGATTGAGCCATGAAATGGAAGCACTCCTGGTCCCCCCTGCCAGAGGTAAAGGAGACCAAGTCTTCATCACTTTCAGGAAGTGATGTTGTCATATTAACTAAGATCAGTCGTAGACCAACATCGGACACCATTTATGAACTTGAGGTGCCTTGTTTTGTGAAGAGGCTTATATTCATCCCCAGCTCTGGTGTCTTTTGGAATAAATGGCTATAATGTCAATACTCTAAGTGGTAGCTCTCAAGGGACAGGACAAAAGTCATTAGCTCCCTTGCAAAGTAAAAAAAAAAAAAATGCGAGCCCAATTTTGCATTGTTATAAGGAACCACTATCCATGAATTCCTGCACCAACAATGCCTACATCATGACCTCGTCTCTTTGCTAAGACATGGAAGCAGATGGTCCATACTTGTCTGGGAGCCAGTTTCAGTAATGCTGTTATTCTCTCTGTCCAGAGATGGGTGGCAATATCTGTTACCTATTTAAATACCTTCTGGAATTTTGGAGAGTGCTTGTCTATAAGATGATATTTCAACTTTTTAATGCGTTCATTTTAAGTATAATTGCCGTTCTAACTTTGTATGTGAAGTCAAGTTCACATACAAACAGGGAAAAAAGCGGGCAAATGGTCAGCCAGCCAGTAGAAGTTGGAATTGGTGGGCGGAATTCCTGAGTCCCTCATGGCAGCTATCACATCTTTTCTCCACAAAGGTGAAGCGATGCCTTCTGGAAGTCAAGCAGGGGTTGTGCCATAGCAAAATAAGGGATCATTTGCTGAGCTCCATCTCCCTGAGTCGTAGCCATGGTCTATCGAGGACACTTGGAGAGCCTAGGAGGCTCAGGGGTATTCTCATCTGAGCCAAGGCTAAGAATGAATATCAATTTTATTAATTATTTTGTGTGTGGGAACTGAAACGTGCGGAGTCCTCAGAAGCCATGATCCTGACTTTGTTGCCCATGATGAACATTACTACCAAGGTCACACTGGTGTGCACTGGGACGCAGATCCCATGCGACCCACCCACCACCGCCATGAAGAGTTCATCAAAACCAAGTTTTGCCATCTATCTTCTTTGGTCATCTTTGTGAAAAAAATAATACCAGGGAGCTAAGGCTATGAAACGGGTAGAAGGCTTTCAATGCCACAGTCATGCATGGCTGCTGCCTAATTCACCAGGCCAGGTCTTGGCAGTCGTGTTCTTTACCAGATTACACTCTCAGAGGCCTTATACCCCAGATAAGTAAAGGATAGAAGCAGACATAATAGCCTCTGGGCTCAGCCTAATCACTAAGCAAGCTTTCTGTGCTCACCAAGCAATGATTGTATTATAATTTGGCTTCATACATAATTGTTACAAGCTAAGAATGTACTAATTAGTGAACATGAATATTCTATCTTCTTAACAGTTATATTTTTCAAAATAAGTTATTTAATAATCTACTCTATACAAAATGAATTAGTTTCCTACTGCCACTATTAACAATTACCACAAAGGTAGCAAGTTCAACAACACAAAGCTATCATCTTAGAGTTCCGTAGATCAGAAGTCTAAAATCAAGGTGGGCAGGGCTGTATTTTTGCCAGCGGCTCTATGAGAGAATCTGTCTCCTTGTCTTTTCCAGCTTCCAAAGGCCATCCACCTGCATTGCTTGGCCCGTGCCCTTTCCTCTGTCTCCAAACCCAGCAATGTTACAATTCTCTGATTCTTCTTGTGTTCGTCACATTTCTTTATGGGCCACAACTCAGAAAGGTTCTCCACTTTTGCTCTTAAAGACTCATGTAATGACATTGACCCCACCTGGATAATCCAGGAAAATTGCCCCATCTCAAAATCCTTAACTTTATCACATCTGCAAAGTCTGCTTTCCCATGTAAAGTAACATATTCACAGATTCTGTTGATTAGAACATGGATATCTTTGGGGGCCACTATTCTGCCTACCCCAAAGATAAAAAGTAATCTTAACGCCATTCATACTTTCAGTGCCTCTCATAATCCCTGGGTTTGTGAATTAGAGTTTATGAGATTGGTATCATCTATTTCAATTTTTTAAGGGAAGGGCCATCTTTCATTTATCAGGCTTAATAGCATTATGGAACAAATTATTCATCAAAGAGTATTTATTGAGACCCACACTGTGAGGGAGGGCTATCATCTAGGCATGATCTTTTAGGGAAACGATTTCAGTATCTATTAATTTCTCACCCCTTATCTAAAAGGCCCTGACATGCCTCTGGATTTACAGGTGAAATACAAAACTATAGAAATACATTTTTTTCACTGGTGGGAGTCAAATTTCTGGATCGTATCAACTTCAAGTATGGCATCCAGATGGATCAACACCATCCCCTACACACCTATCCCACTCAGCTCCAAGATGAGCCGTGTTTATATTTTGAGGACCTTCCACAAAAAGCAGCTACCAAAATTTTATACCTTTGAGGAGTTATCCACTGGATCTTTAAAGACCTGAAGAAATTATTTACCTCTGTTCTGACTCACAGCAACCTTTCCAGGGAGAAGGAGAACCCCTTCCCTATCTCCTGTCCTTTCCTGGTCTAGATATCACCAACATGGCGACCCTGCAGGAGCATGACTTTCTACAAATTCTTCTCCTTCAAAGAGATCTAGACCAATGCTGTCGCACAGAACTTTCTTCAGTGATGAAAATGTTCTGTAATCAGCATTGATCAATACAGGAGCAAGTAGCCACATGTGGCTACAGAGCATTTCAAATGCAGCTAGTGTGACTTAGCAACCAAATTTTTAATTTTGATTCATCAATTTCAATTTAATATAAATGTGGCTACTGGCTTCCATATTGGACAGGGCAGGTTGAGACCATCTGGGAAAAAGGAGAACTTGGCCATCAAGGTCACATTTTGATGCTGTAGATCCCACCTAGAGGGATAGGAATCAGACAGTCTATCATACCACTGTGCATGGACCACTGCAAACCCATTTCCAGAGTCTAAGATGCTGAGACCAAGCATCAGACCTACTGTTTCAACATCACCACACACAGCATCCTGAGCGTCCGGAAACATAGGTTTTCTCTTCTGGCCCAGAGGACTGCCTCCCCGGCCAGTTCAAGGCAGCAGGCTCAATGCACAAGATTGCCCAGAAATTTGTCACAACTCATCCTTGCTGTCTTTGCATTTTTCAGCAGAGAGCAGCAGCAAAAGGCACAGACCAGCGGCCACTGTTTGGCCACTGAGGCAACCATAGAGTACACCTTCTTTTTTTTTTTAATTTTATTTATTTACTTAAGAGAGAGATTGAGAGAGAGCACAAGTGGGGAGAGGGGCAGAGGGAGAAGCAGACTCCTCACTGAACAGGGAGCCCAACGCGGGGCTTGATCCCCGGACCCCAGAATCATGAACTGAGCCAAAGGCAGATGCTTAACCGACTGAGCCACACAGGTACCCCCAGGGTGCACTTTCTAACTCCCAGACACCATGGCTGTGTCTTATTTCTCAGTTGGCACCACCATTATATTTTATAAATTGGACCTTCTGGCAGTTCTATAAGGAGATGCCAACAAAAAATGGACATATTCAAGGAGTGTTCTTGGGTCAGCTCTTCATTGAGTCTCTGCCACATTCCCAGTAATTTAACCCAGTAACTAGGCTGTGGGTGTAACTGGTGTTATCCCGAGCTCCCCAAGGCAGAGTCTTTCACCACTATTCATCATATTGGCTAATGCATCTACTAACATAGCTCATTTTCTATCAGGCCTACAAGAAACCCACGGCAGCTATGACTGCCCAGATGCGTATGTGAAATGCATTTCATTTTCATGAATCCTCCCAAGTGGGTTCCTCTGTACTGTAGCCTCAGTTTATACCCCAATTGTTGCAAAGCAGAAATTAAAGATGACTTTTTCTCTATGCTCCACTACCACCATCACCAAGCTATCCCTTCTCCCCACAGGTAAATTTCCCCTCTCATACCCATTTGTTCTGCTACATTTATGCCAGTTCCTGCCAGCCCCCAGATCTCTTAAAGCCATCATGTTAAAAATAACTGCCAGTGCAAATGTCCCATTGCCAGGCCAATTCATACATAATCTTGCACCAGATCAGGTCTGTCTATGAGATTAGGGTGAACAAACTGTCTCTCTGGAGAAATTCTCCATGTTAGGAACCTAGTGCAGATACCCACCAAAATGCTCCAATTCTGCCATTTCTGCTATGTACCCAAAACTCTAAGATGGTGACTGACTCTTCTCTAGTCCTATTTCCCATTGCCTAAGTCATCCACTCTGGGGGACTGGGGCCATAGATCCTCCTTACCCCTCAAATTCATCTGCTTCTTCATCATCCCCTCCTCTTGGCAACCAAGCTTGATTCCATGTCATGCCCATAGCACCTGGCTGCCTCCGCTCCTGATGAAAGATATGAAAGGATTCCAAAAAAGTTTTAATTCCTGGTGAACTAGGAGATGTGACCTGGTATTGTACCTTCTACATACATAACCTCTAAATAACAATGCCCTCTGTCACCAATAAGTATCATGACCCAATAGACTGAACTTGGATAGGGGGACATAATGTTTCAAGATAGAGACCATTTAAAGGGCTGGTATTTCAAAGGGACTGTTCATTCATTAATAGTGAATGTATGAGTGCCTAGATTTGATGAATATTTTTCATTTACCTTGATGTGCCAAGCTCTGTGCTAAGCACTAGGGATTCCAAGATGTTTTCTGGCCCTCAAGAAGCTCACACTGTAGAGGAGAGGCAAGCAAATAAACCAATTATTACAATACGCAGTAACTATATCCTGTGAAAGAAATAAGATAAGGGCACTTGGAGAGGGTCACGTTCTTTATAATGGGGAGAGGGAGCAGGTGGTAGGCAGGGGAGGCACGCTGAGCAGACTAGCAATGAGTCAGGTGCATGGGGGTAAGGTTGGGGCAGGTATTTCTGGTGCCAGGGGCAATATGTTCAGTAGCATCTATGAAATGACCACCCAGAACACAGATGACCAGAGCCTGAGGTGGGTGAAATAAGGTGGGAGGAAATGGGACGTGAGGTACCCCCAAGGAGGAGCAGCCATTTCATGCTAAAGGGCATGATTTCATTCTGAAGGTCATAGGAAAACCAATGAAGGCTGTTGAAGCAGGGGAGAGATATGATCCACTTTGTGTTTCAAAATAAGGACTGAATCCACATTGTGGAGACTTAATAGGAAGCCAAATCTGTAGGCAAGAGGACCAATGAGGTGGCTGTGTAGTGATTCAAGAGTGAGATGACAGGGGTGCCTGGTTGGCTCAGCGAGAAAGCACTTGACTCTTGACCTTGAGGTCCTGAGTTTAAGCCCCACATTGAGCATAGAGATTACTTAAAAAAAACAAAAACAAAACCAGAGTGAGATGACAATGGCCAGGGTGAAGACAGAGCACTGGAGAGAAACAGGCAGTTTGGGGAAATATTAGAGGTAGAAAGAATAGGGCTTGGTGATTAAACTGGCCAATGGGAAGCAGGGGCACTGTAGGAGAACCCCCAAATTTCTGGTTTGGACAGTTGGGTAGTTGGTGTCATTTGCTGAGGCAGGGAATGAAGTTGTCCTATTATACAAGACCCAAGGAGGCAGCTTATTCCTCCAAGATCCATCCCCACTCTTTTTTTTTTTTTTAAGATTTTATTTATTTATTTGACAGAGATAGAGACAGCCAGCGAGAGAGGGAACACAAGCAAGGGGAGTGGGAGAGGAAGAAGCAGGCTCATAGCGGAGGAGCCTGATGTGGGGCTCGATCCCACAACGCCGGGATCATGCCCTGAGCCGAAGGCAGACGCTTAACCGCTGTGCCACCCAGGCGCCCCTCCATCCCCACTCTTAACTCACATCAGCCTCACCCTCCCGACTCTTAGATTTTCTAGGCTTCTTAGTTTCAATCAAACATCAGCCTCCAGTCTTCTCCTGCTTCCCGGTTTTGCTCCCTGAAGGAACATCTGCTTTTGTCCCATTCTTGATCTGTCCTGGCCCCTTGATGCATCTGTAGGGTGGATCCTTGAGCTCATCCCACTGACTGCTAGTCAAGTATCCACTCTAATTAACCAGTCCAGCTTATGCACTTAACCAGCCACCCACCTTGTCACTGAAACTGCCTCACTTTAACCATATTCAGGGCAGAGCAATCAGGACTCAGAGCCCAGAAATGAGAACAGAGATCTTGAGAAGGAAAACAGTAGCTATCTTTACGTGTTTGGGGGAAAAAACAGGAGAAACGTTTTTCTGTGTTGCTCTAAAAGGTACCGTTGAGACCAATCCATAGAAACGTTTGTAGGGGAAATGTCTTTCAATTTGCCCTAAGGAAGAACTGGTTCAACTCCGACCACTTGTGAAAAGCTGTGAGTGTGCCAGGGTCAGAGGTCATGCAGTGACGCTTGTGCAACCACCCGCCAGAGAGGATAGTCAAGGGAAGCCGGCCTTGGGAGTTGGGGGCGGTCAGTGGTTCCGAACCCAGGCTGATCATTAGAGGCACAAGGAGAGCTTTCCCACGTGCAGGTTTCAGGTCCACATGCAGTCCCGATGAGTCTGGACAAGTCAGGGGTCAGAATATGTCTGTTAGTAAAGCTTGCCAAGAGACTGATGGAGAGCCAGGCCTGGATACCTCTGGATTATGACCTCTCTGTTTCCTTGAGTTTAAGAATCTGTGATATGATATATGCTGAGTTGGGTGCCTGGGTGGCTCAGTCAGTAAATCATCTGCCTTCAGCTCAGGTCTTGATTCCAGGGTCCTGGGATCGAGCCCTGCGTCGGGCTCCCTGATCGGTGGGGGGTCTGCTTCTCTGCCCTTCCCCTGGCTCGTACTCTCTCTTTCTCTCTCTTGCTCACTCTCTCTCAAATAAATAAATATTAAAGAGTAAGGAGGAGCTCCTAGGCTTGGGAGGAGGGTGTAGCTTAGAGTATTAAATACTAGTCAATTACTGGTTACAAGTCATCTGAACTCAGTAAGCACCTCTCCATTATATTAAGACATTGGCTTATTCTCAGAGCAGCATTTCCCAACTTGGGCAAAGAAGGACACCTAAAGAACTCGAGAATGCAAATGTACACCAAACATTGTGTGCATGGCTGCATAAGTTGGCCTCCTGCAGATTTTTACTACTATTTTTGAACTTGACGTGGACCCTATTGTAATCAATAGAATACATAGGTAGTTACTTAAAAACATTACTGAACTCACAGCAGTTTTTCATCCCCAAGATCTCAATCGATGGGACCAAATACAAGTACATGGGGACATGCACCAACCCTTTTCTGCTTGCAGGAGTCAAAACTGAGCTCCATAGCTTAGCAGGGGCCTGTCTCTGTTCCTTTTCCTCCCATACACTCTGCAAATAGCTTTCTCTGGCTTCACCTGGAGCCGGCTCTTCAGGTGTTGGGAGACAGGAGACACAAAGAGGGGCTGGAGAAAAGAGCGTGGATATAGCCACCTTCTTTCTGTGGTGGGGAGGTCTGCTTCCCACCAAGTCAAAATCTTCATACGTTTTTCCAGCAAACAGCTCTCTGAGGCTACAAACATAAGTGAAATAAAGTGTAATTTACTTGATTTTTTAAAAAGACAGCTATTAGAAAACAAAGAATTATCAGGAAGAGGATTGCCTGAATCCTTCATCGCTTTCAAAAAGTAATCATTGATTTTCTACGATGTGCAAGCTTTGTAAGCTGCCCTCCAGGAGTTTACAAAAGAGTGGGAATGGAGAAGAAAGGTTATGCATGCGCAAAGTCGGACCCAGTAACTTATTAGCTTCTATTAAATTAGATTCTAGCTGTACAGTTTGGAAACCTTTTTCAAATGATGAAATTCGGTGCTGGCACATTGTTGAAAATGATGCACCCACCCCTACCCCCCCATGCTGGCAGCCTAAATTGATAGAGTCCTTTACCAAAGCAATTTAATGGTGCATTCAAGAGCCTTAAAATGTTCAGGCCCCTTGATCCAAACATTTATGGGAAATTTATTTTGAGTAAATAAGCCAAAGGAAGTTAAAGTTATATGCAGAAATAATTTCATGGTGCACCATTTCTAATATTGAAACTTTAGAAGCAATCAAAAGGCTTAACAATAGAGGAATATAAAGGTAAATCATAGTAAGGTTACTCAACAAAATACTATGTACCCTATAAAATGTTAATAATAAAGAATATAGAAACGTGACGAATGCAGAAGAGAAAGTACTGAGTGAAAAAAAGCAATATGTGAATGTATCAATGCCATAATTATAGAGGAATAAAAATATATTACCTATATTACCTACAGATAAGGGCTGTATGGAAACATGAAAAAAATCCAAAGGATTTTATTTATTGTTAGGAATTTTTGTGTGAATTTATCTGTTTTTATCCTAGAGTATGTTTACATCATGATAAAGCTTGGTACACAAAAGAAAGTCCGAACGTGAGCACAGGGAGGATTTCTGCCTCCACTTGCATATTATGGATTTGAGAGGCCGTTATCATGAATTCTCAATCTAAACATGTCCCTCTTCTCAGGGGGAGGGAGAAATTTGAACTCACAGTACAAGACACTGCAATGCTAGGGTTTTCACACAAATCAGGCATGGTGTCTCCATTCCGGTCTAGAAGGAGATACAAGCAGTGTCTGGCACTTGTTATAACTGGCAAACTGGCCTGTGTCATGTAAGCCTCACAAAACCCTCTAGATGGGTGGCTCAGTCGTTAAGCCTCTGCCTTCAGCTCAGGGCGTGATCCCAGGGTTCTGGGATTGAGCCCCACATCGGACTCCTCCGCTGGGAGCCTGCTTCTTCCTCTCCCACTCCCCCTGCTTGTGTTCCCTCTCTCACTGGCTGTCTCTCTCTGTCAATAAATAAGTAAAATCTTAAAAAAACAAACAAAAAACCCTCTAGAATGTGTTCTTTCCAAAGGAGAAAAGAGGGGCACTTGGGTGGCTCAGTTTGTTAAGCATCTGCCTTTGGCTCTGGTCACGATCCCAGGGTCCTGGGATCGAATCCCGCATCGGGCTTCTCGCTCAGCGGAAAGCCTGCTTCTCCCTCTCCCACTCCCCCTGCTTGTGTTCCTTTGCACCATCCCAAATGGAAACCTAATCGGCAGCAGCTCCCCATTCCCTCCTACTTCCTGGTAACCACCGATTTGCTTTCTGTCTCTATGAATGTGCTTTTCCTGGGCATCTCCTACCTATGCAATCATGGACTGCATGGCCCCAGCAGCTGGCTGCTTCCACTCTGCATAATGCCTTCGAGGTTCATCCATGTTGTAGCGTGTGTCAGTATCTCATTCCTTTTCCTGGCAGAATAGTATTCCATTGTATGGATATGCTGCCTTCTGCTTATCCATTCACCTGTTGATGCATGCTGTAGTTGTTTCCATCTCTTGGCTTCCATTCACTTTTCTCCGCAGCTCTGAAGTCCTTTAGGGCACAGAAGACCTAGAGAGGAAGAGCTTTCTAAGTGAAGGGTCTGGAGCAGGCTTGTAATTTTCAAAGTGTGATCTCCCAACCAGCAGCACTTAGGAACTTGCTAGAAATGCAAAATCTCCATCCCTGCCCTAGACTGACTGAATCAGAGTCTCTGGGGGAAGTGGTTATAAGACTCCATGTTTTAACACGTTCTGCAGGTGACTCAGACACAGGCTGAAGTTTGAGAACCACTGTGTTACTGACTCTGGCTGGGGTTCCAACTCGAGGCGCATTTGCTGCTTTCGCTCAGGTCAAGCTGCCCCACACTGCACACGAAGCACCTTCAGAGCAGTGGGGTCCAGCCCTGATGGTGCAGTCATAACACCCCGCCTGTCGGGATCCAAGTTGCTAGTGTCACCGAGTTCAGCTGGTGCATGAGACAAGGTTGACATGACTCCCTTGTGTTATCACAGCTCTCTGTAATAAACAAACACATGTTGTAAGGAAATAGACTTAATTAGAGAACTGCATCCTAGCAGTTTACATTGTTGAGTGTCTCATACACAGGGAACCGCAATCAACATGCTCACTTCAGAGAAGCTACCAGAAAACAATTGGCAGGGGCTCCACAGTCCTCGGCTTTCTGCTTCTCCTTCCCACCTGGGAGGGTCCCTGCTCTTCCCGCCAGTCGCACCCCTGCTCACCTGTCCATCCTGGGGGCCAGGGGTCATGGCACCTCTGCACCTTTGCTCAGGCTGTGACACGCCCCCCCAACTCCCCACTCATCTGATCTCATCTGTCCCTCCTTATTCAGCCCCACTTCCACCTTCTCTCCTGAAAGCCTAGGAGGGGCCATGCCAGCCAACAGCCATCTCTTCCCCCTGGTTTCCAGTGCCCCCATCCCTTATTTAGTCATATCGTATGGCCATCATCAGTTTGGGATCATTGTTTTAAAAAATAGACACCAGGATGCCTGGGTGGCTCCGTTGGTTAAGCATATGCCTTTGGTTCAGGTCATGATCCTGGGGTCCTGGGATCAAGTCCCTCATCGGGCTCCCTGCTCAGCGGGGAGCCTGCTTCTCCCTCTCCCTGCCACTCCCCCTGCTTGTGCGTGCTCTCTCTCTCTCTCACAAATAAATAAATATGATCTTTAAAAAAAAATAAAAAATAAAAAAATATATAAATAAATCAACACCCTTTTTAGAGCAGTTTTCAGTTCATAGCAAACCTGAGCAGACAGTACAGAGATTTCTCCTCCACCCCTTGCCCCCCTCACACACACAGCCGCCCCCATTATCAGTGTCCCCCGCCAGAGTGAGACCTTTGTTGAGGATCCACGGCGACACATCAGTATTACCCAGAGCTCATCCTTTACATTAGAGTTTGTTCTTGTACGTTTTATGGGTTCAGGCACGTGTATAATGCCATGTATCCACCATTACGGCGTCATCAAGAACAGTTTCACTGGCCTAAAACTCCCCTGTGCTCCACCTGTTCGTTTCTCCCTCCCCACAAGCCCTGGCAAGCACATATCCTGTCACTGTGTCTGTAGTCTTGCCTTCTCCAGAATGTCACAGAATTGGAATCATGCAGTATGTAGCCTTTTCAGGTTGCCTTCTTTCACTTAGGAACATGCACTTAGGAACTTCTCATGGTTCACAAGCTCATTTCTGATCATTTGTATTATATTCTTATTTTGTCTTTACTTTGTAAGAATTTAATTCCCAACGATTCTGTAAGCTCTGATGTGTATGATATAGCAGGGGGGAAATGTTATTTAAAACCATGACTCTGGGGGTGCCTGGATGGCTCAGTCAGTTAAACATCTGCCTTTGGCTCAGGTCATGATCCCGGGGTCCTGGGATCGAGTCCCTCATTGGGCTTCCTGCTCAGGGGGGAGTCTGCTTCTCCCTCTCATTCTCCCTCTGTGCTCTCTCTCCCTCTCTCTCTCTCTCAAATAAATAAATAAATAAATAAAATCTTAAAAAAAAAAAAGAAACATGCTATATGGGCCTTGATGAGACTTTTGGGGTGAGAAAATCAAGCTCTGGGCTTGGCCTGGGAAGTAAAGGGGAAAATGAAGAATGAGCTAAACTCCGTTCTGTAAGGAAGTAACTGGAATTTAGGGTTGGAGGAACTAGTCAGCTGGGCCGACAACAGCTCCTGAGGAAGAGCAAGCCCGTGAAGATGATGCTAAGCCAGGGCCTTAAGGGAACATGGTCAGTAATCCTGATAAGGGACAGGACAGTCGGCTCTCTACTATTGCCTCTATCTGCTGTGCCCCAGTTCCTCTGCTTAGACCAAGCACAAAACCTAAGGCACAAAGGACAAGGGACTTGGGGCTTTGTACAGCAGAGGGTGACAGGGGCAAGGAAAACGCAGTCACCCCTGGGACTGAGAAGCCCCAGTGCGCTGAGCAGGAGACCACTAGCCCTCAGAGAGTGTCTGGAAATCCTGAGGAGGGCCTGGATTGCCCAGAAGGCGAGACAGGACTCTGCTAATTGCACTGGATCACAAAAAGAGGATGAGCCCAGGAGGCTGGACCATTTAGAATCCTGCTTGTTTTACAATTACGATCACACAATGTCTACTGTGCAGAAACAGCACAAATGCTATGTTTGGCCTTTCTGGATCATTTTGCTGTGATGGTGGTTGAGATGGGGCGGGGGGGTTTAGGAGTGCTTCCCACCAGATAGTGTAGGAGGCCAATATCTTAGGCAAAAATCACAATAAAAGGAATGTGCATTGAGTATCCTATGGGTGCCGTATATTCATTTTTTTGAAATAGCCAAAACAGGAACTTCACTGCCTTGACACTTTTTCAGACTAAAATTATTACAGCCATGATATACAGAGAATTTTGGGTCCTTCGTCATCCATATGTCTGCGCATTCAAGTGGACTGAAGATCCCTTTCTTTCTTTCTTTTTTTTTTTTTAGATTAATTTATTTTAGAGAGAGAGGGAGAGAGCCTGTGCATGGGGGGAGGGGCAGAGGGAGAGAAACAGACTCTCTGCTGAGTGTAGAGCCCCACGTGGGGCTCAGTCCCATGACCCTGAGACCATGACCTGAGCCAAAACCAAAAGTCAGATGGTCAACCAACTGAGCCACCCAGGCACCCCTGAAGATCCCCTGCTAAGGTGGATCTTGGACCTGTTCCCCTGTTTACTCTCCCCTTTTCTGAGCAAGGTCATGAGCACCTTCAGTTCAAGCCCTTCTGAATCTGTTGGTTCTATCCCATCTTGGCCAACAGAGAAACCACACTGCACCACACTCACCCAACCCACAGAATGTCTGCTCCGTAGGAACTTCTCAAGATTTAGACATTCCCTTGAATTCACTGCTGCCCAAGATCTGTCAAAGCCTCAGCTGACAAGGACCATTACAAGGATGTTGAGTCCAAGAAGTTTTCCAAAGCGAGAGGGGCAGTGGCATGGACCCAGGAGCCTGCCTGCCTAGGTGTGAAGCCTGGCTATGAGCTCTGTGACCCTGGGGAGCTCTCTTAACATTTTTTTCTGGGCCTCGGTTTACTCATCTGCAAAATTGGGCTATCGTAGTACCAATTTCACATGGTTGCAGAGAGACGTAAGTGAGGTGATCCACACAGAGGGCTCAGCGCCCTCACTGGCCCCTCATAGTGCCCAGTAAGCATTAGCAATTACTGCCTCTGGTGAAGCCACTACAGCCGAGGACTCTATTATGTTGGCTCTCAGTGGAATGCTTTCTATTGGATTGTGCTGTGCCTTGTTGCCATTAGCCTCTGTTAAGGGACAACCAGTGGCACTTGGTACTGCATTTACTCTAAAGAAGTTGTTTCTCTCCCTCTGCCCCTCCCCCCATGCACTGTTTATAACGTTGCCGTGTCCTCCTTAGAAGGGCTCTAGAGATCTTTCTTTCCACCTTAGTCTGGGAAGTCGCCTCTCCTGAGCGCTCTTTTCATCTTATGAGCGCCATGAATGATTTAACAATCAGGTGTCTGGCCTCACCCGGGCCCTGAGAAAGCAAGTACAACTTTGCAGTAGGTATCTTCACATGGGCCTCATGGCTGGCTTCGGTTTATGAGCCTACCCCTTGTTTTCCTTATGTGGCATCATTCTCTGCCTGGGAATGATAATTCATCATCATCATCATCATCATGATCCACTGAGCCACTGAGCACCTTCTGTAGGCCAGGCCAGTGCTAGGAGCTTTATGTGAACTGTCATTGATGTTCGCCCAAATCCACCAGGGATACGTGATCGCCAATCTCCAAGTAAAGAAACCCCAGGGAAGGGAGAGGGTGGGATCCATCCAGGTCTCTGGTGAGGGAATGGGAGTGCTGGGATTCCAGCCACCCCATCACACACCCCTAACTGATGTTCTTTCCTAGAAGGTGAGGCATTTTTGTGTACTGTCACAAGTCCTTGGAGGAACAAGTCATGGGATAAATAAGCGAATCACATTTTAAAAGATGCCTTCCCTTCCTAGTTCCCTTATTTAACCGGTGGGACTAGGATCCCAGGACACCCTGACTAACAGCCCTGGTGAAAATGAAGAGATCAGGAAGCAGCAAAAGCAAGGAGAATGCGGCTCCTGGTGCCTGGGACATGATTTGTTGATCACAGGGCCTCAGAAGCAGTACCAGGACTGATGGGGTCTGCATTCTCAGCCTTGCCACTACTTGCTCCGGCCTAGTGATATCTTCCGCTTACTTCCCACGTGAAGTGTGGGGTCGGGAGATGTTCCCTGGAGACGGCAGCATGACATCGCAGATAAGACCCAGGCTCTGCAGTCTCTGGCCTTCTTCTCACTGTGCCTCAGTCTCCTTATCTATAAAATGGGTATGCTGAGAATCCTCCCTTCATGGGAAGGAAGTGCAGTACTGGTTAAGAACGCAGAGCCCAACCATCTTCGAATCCAGGCTCTGACATGAGCTGAATGACCTGAACAAGTTTTTGGGTTTTTTTTAAAAGATTTTATTTCTCTATTCAACAGAGATAGAGACAGCCAGCGAGAGAGGGAACACAAGCAGGGGGAGTGGGAGAGGAAGAAGCAGGCTCATAGCGGAGGAGCCTGATGTGGGGCTCAATCCCATAACGCCGGGATCACGCCCTGAGCCGAAGGCAGACGCTTAACCGCTGTGCCACCCAGGCGCCCCCTGAACAAGTTTTTTAACCTTTTTGAGCCTAAGTCTTCATCTGTAGAATAAGGATGCTGGTAGCTACTCCTTTCGAGGAGAAATAACATAAATTAATATACGATTGAATGATTTCAACTAGCTTGGCACATGGGAAGCACCGTATTAACCGTCAGCTCTTCCCACTGCTATTATTCTACGTGCAAATGCTTGGAGTGGCCGGCAATGGCCACTGGCTATCATCATCCCCCCCCCCCCCCCCGCCTGCCAATTATGAAGACTGAGCAGCAAGCCGCACTCTGGGAAACTTCAGTCTCCCCCAGGGTGGGCGAGGGCAAGAATTTGTGAGCAGCTCTTTGTGTGGGAAACTTGAGCGTGAGTCCTCCCAAGCCCCCTCCAAGCCGAAGCAAGGAGGGAAGGCTGGAAGGAGGGAAGAGGGTGAGGACGAACTATCTTAGATGCACCTGCTTTCTCAAGGCAGAGAGAGCCTCAACATTTGAATTTCCAAACTAAATAAACCCACAAGCTCAACTCTTCAGCCGTCTGTTGGCAAATGAGCTCTGTGGCCTGAAGACTGAGAATGTGTTTCTTATGTAAATCCATGTGAACAAATAGGACACGTTCTTCTTCCTTTTCCAAATAATCCAGCCTGGGAACAAGCAGTCAACATCTGGTTAAGCAGGGGTGAGGCGGCCGCCCAGGTGGGGTCCATACCAGGCTTCCCACCACCTGCTCCTCACAGCTCCCGTTCTCCTCTCTGCACTCCCGAATCATTTTCTCTTATTGTCATACCTCCAGGCACTGAAAGGTACCTTGGCAAATTAGAGATGAGGTCAGAAATAGACACAGGGCTGTTACTGAGAAGAATTTCAAAGGAGAGGAAAGCATCTTCGGAAACAGAAGCTGGAGCAGAGCAAAAAGAGAACTTTAAGGCTCCAGGTGAAGAAACACAAGCATGATAGAGAAAAACATAGGAGAATAGGATCCAAGAATCAGGATGTATTATTATGTTCATTACTGAACCTTTTTAAAATGCTCACTGTGCACCAAACCTACATGCATCCTCTCATTCGCTCTTTGAAGATGGGTGTTATGATCCTCATCACTTTATAGATGGGGAAACTGAGGTTTAGAGAGGCTTGGAGATTTGCCTGCTCATCACTGTGCCCAGTATGAGTCAGGAAAGACTGGAGAAGATTCACAAAAGATCCATAAAGATAAAGAGGTTATCTGAAATTCACAGCTTTTATCAAGAGGCTAGAAATCCTAGAATTGTTCAGTGTAGTGAAAAGAGGGCTGGGGAGCCGGTGTCGAGGGGAGGAAAACTTTGTAGTGATATTCATTGCCCCCTTTCCTTTTTCCTAATGGGTCCTTGAGTGTCGCACGGGTTGTGGCTGGGGGAGCTCGCCACACCCTCAGTTCCAGGAGAGGGCGCTAATGTGCTCAAGCCAGTCAGCACTGAGCATCTCCCACACATGCTCCCCCGCAGTGAGTCGTGCAGGGGGGTGAGTGTAAGACCCACTTTGAGCCAGTGAGATATGAGGCGTGTTTCCTGGGGTCTTCTGAGAAAAAAAAATCTCTTCCATTGTATGGAAGCTACCCCTTCCCCCCCCCCCGCCCCCAAATAATAACTGTATCCACTGGGGCTGAATAAGGAAGCATGTGGCCCTGAGTGGTAACAACTAATGGGAGCTTTCAAATATCCATTCTCCCTTTCTTCTTGGATATAAGAATGATTCAATTTCTGACTAGGCACACTTGAGTACAGCAAAAGATTCTGTTTCCCAGTCTTGCAACAGCCCTATGTGACTGCGATCCAGCCAATGAAATGCAAGCAAAAGGGTTGTGTGGTAATTCCAACGAGTCTCCTTACGAGTGAGGGGGCAAGACTTTCTCAAGGTCCTTCCTCTTGCCCAGAATTCAGAGATAATGGTGAGAGTTCCAACAGTCATTTTGGACCTTGAGGAGACCTTGAGAAAGGGAGCCATGCCCTGAGACGTGGAACTTCAAGTTAGACATCTGGGCCCATGGCATGAGGGAGCCACCATTCCAGCCCTGGACTGCCTGCGTCTGGATTTCTCTTACATGGGGGAGAAATATACATTTCTCTTGTTATAACCACTGTAATAGTGGATTTCCCATCACATAGAGTAAACTCAATTCTGATAGATGGACGCAGACTTCTGCTGACAAACATCTTGTAGCCACAAAGGAAGGCACACTTGGAATAAAGCTGATACCATGGTAGCAGAGCAGAAACAAAAGAAACCAGATCTTTCAACAGATCATGGAGCTGCTGGATCAAGCTTTTCCTGAATCTGGAATTTATCATGGGACTTTGCAGTTACATGAACAAATTGCTTTATTTTTAAAGCTTATTTAAAGTGAGGGGTTTGCTACTTGTAACCAAAAGCATCTTAGTAGCTATATACTTACCAATACTCTTAAGGAGGTAATACATTAGTACACAGTATTTCATTTCCAAAGGAAACAGTAGAAGCAGAAGTGTATTTAAAATGCATCTGGGCTTTCCTTACAGTGGACTCATTAAACACATGGAATAAGGCGTGGATGACTTTTTTTAAATCACCTAACCTTTACTGAGCCTTTGCTATGAGCCAGGTATTTGACGTAAATTATTCTTCATCCCTGCAATGGTATTGAATGGAAGAAATAATTATTCTGGTTTTGCAAGTGGTGAAATCAAGGCCCAGAGATTTAAATAAGTTGCCCAACGTCATGTAACTCATAAGGACACAGCTGAGACTGGGAGCCAGGCCTGCAGAGATCCCCCACCCACGAGCTTTGCACCACACTGAGCCCCGACCGCAGATCCCACATGTCCTAATTAATGTTCGGAAGCTCCTGTTTTTAATCTTTGCCTTTGGGAACCTCGCAGCTTGGGCAATTTTGAAGAAGACTTATATCAAACCACGAAGAGGGGCCTGCAGTTGGGTGACCCAGCATATCTTCCTGGTCAGAGATACTACTGTGCCCTCTCTTTCTTGCCTTGCCTTGCCCTCTCTCACTCTCTGGCTTTCTCTGGGGAATGGCAGGCACATGTGGACACTTGGACGCTCTTCCTCTTCGGGCCTGGACCAATTGTGAAGAGCATCTGTCCTGGATATTGGATCCGGCTCGTTGTCTGCCTTAACAAATTACTCTGTCTCCCTAATGTTTGTGCCACTCCTCTGCTGAATGTTTGAGTCTCCTCTTCGTTTAAGATGTACAGTTGAACGTGATGCTCCAGAATGGCATTGGCACCGGCGGACCAGTGCTGAGACAGCGTATCCAGACTGAGCCGACCCCACATCCAGTCCACCCTGGGTTTTCGGGTCCTGTTTCGTTCTGTTGGTTTGTGTGCCTACGAATGACTACACTGAGGAGTTCTGTGTAATATTTACTGAAGTTAGAGCACGTCCTGCTCATTTTCTGACATTATGTAATTCTGTATAAGCAAAGGCTGTCTCCAAACGTGAAGTCATGTGAGGGCTACTACCTGTGACTCTATGCTATGCAGAAAGGATCCCCTTTGGTTAAATATTTTCAAATAATTCAAAAGTTTTAAAAAGGTCAGATAAATAGAATTAAATTTCTTTCCCTTGGCCCAGTTGCCATGTTTCTTCCTTGGATAAGTCACTGTGCAACCATCAGTGAGGTAATATCGTCAAAGGAGCCTATACAAGAATATATAAATATCAGTCGCTGACATTTCTCAGAATGCTGATAACATTTTGTCTGCCCAGACAAGTCAGAGGCTCCAGCTTTTCTATACATAAGCCACCACAGTATAATTTACCATGGAACTCTTGGTGCCTAAAATAATATCCAAGCAAGTTTCCCAAATATACTGATTCTCCAGGGTGTTTCCCACTCCCACAATCCACTTAAGAGCTTCACTAGTAACCGATAAAAGAAGCAATGGGGATCCTTTGGTATCCAGGAAATAGGTACTTCCCAAGAAGCAACTTAAAAGCATGAAATTCTGTCTTAAATATATTTTATATGCTCATACAACACCTAGCAGAGCACTGTTAAAATAGTGTATGTTCAAGAGCATGAGAAGACAAGCCACAGACTGGGAGAAAATACTTGCGAAAGACATATCCGATAAAAGACTGTTAGCCAAAATATACAAAGAACTCCTAAAATTCAACAATAAGAAATCAAACAACCCGGTTTTTTAAATGGGCAAAAGATAGGAATAGACCTCTCACTGAAGTTATACAGATGGCAAATAAGCACAGGAAAAGATTCTCAACATCTTCTGTCATGAGGGAATTGCAAATTAAAACAATGAGACTCTACTATATACCTGTTAGAATCACCAAAATCCAGAACATAATATCACCAAATCCTGGCGAGGATGCACAGCAACGGCGACTCTCATTCATTGCTGATGTGAAAGCAAAACGGTACAGCCACGCTGGGAGACAGGATGGCACTTTCTTACAAAATGAAATACGCTATCTCCATATATCCAGCTTTCAGGATCCTTGGTGCTTCCCCAAATGAATTAAAAACTCGTTTCTACAGAAACCTGCACATGGATGCTTCTAGCCCCTTTATTCACAATTGCCAAAACTTGGAAACAACCAAAATGTCCTTTAGTAGATGACTGGATAAATAATAAACTGTGGTACATCCCGACAATGGAGGATTATTCAGCGCTAAAAAGAAATGAGTTGTTAAGATACACAAGGACATGGAGAAAGCTGAAAGGCATATTACTCAGTGAAAGAAGTCCATCGGAAAAGGCTACGTACCATAGGATCCCAACTCTATGACATTGTGGAAAAGGCAAAACCACAGAGACAGTAAAAAGATTTGTGATCACCAGGGGTTGGGAAGAGGGAGGGATAAATAGGCAGAGCACAGAGGATTTTTAGGCGAATGAAATTATTCTGTATGACACTACAATGGTGGATACATTTCGTTATATCAGCATCCAAACCCAGAGAATGCACAACACCAAGAGTGAGCCATAATGTAAACTACGGACTTTGGATGACAATAAGGTGTCAGCGTAGGTGCATGGATTCTAACAAATGCACACTCTGGTCCAGGATGTTGGCAGTGGGACAGGCTGTGCATGCGTGGGTCAGGGGGTAGCTGGGAACGCTGTACTTTCTACTACTGAATTTTCTGTGAACCTCAAACTGCTTTAGAAAATAAAGCTGGCTTTGCCAGGTAATGGCAAAGGCTCAACCTCAGCCAACTCCCAAGTCGAGATGCCACTGTATGCCTCCATTATCCTGGAGGGGGGTCGTGCAGTCTGAAAAGCAGAAAGTAATGCCTTTCCACTGGACACAGTCATGGAAATAGACCAAAGAAGTTTCTGTAACCCTGGAAACAAAGCCAGACATATCATTTCAGTTCTAAAGGGCAGATTCTAAGCAACCCTAATGCTATCCAACGCCACTGCTCATGCCACACACGTCGTCCTCACACAACACACACGGACCGTAGGAGGGGCACCAGGAGAGTCCCTATGAAAAGATCAGCACCTCTGGTCTGAAATTAAAGAAATAAGTGTGGGAGAGCGTTGAATGCAAATTCTTTCTCTTCTAAAGCTAAGAAAGCTACTTCGTTGTCGGTCAGAGAGCCTCTTTACAACTACTGTCAGCTGAAAGACGAAAAGAAAACAACCCCATAGGGAAAATCATTTTCCCGTGCCTCAACAGTTCTGAGGAAGTTCATGGGAACATCCACATGAAAGTGTGCTCAAACAGCTTACACATCAGCGTATGCACTGAACTTCGGAGGCTCCTATTTTAAATGAAAATAAGCATATAGCACGGTTCCCTATGGGAAGCTCTACCAAGACCCAAACTTAGATTATGGCTTCTTTGAAAGGACCTTGAAAGGCATTTAGTCCAACCTGCCATCCAACGCAGGAATCTCTTCTGAAACATACTTGCTGCCTCTGCTTAGAGAGAGAGAATTTGCTGTGCCCTCAAACTCCCCTTTTCACTGTTTTGCATCTGGGTACCAAAACCTGCCCCCTATGTAACTTCTAAACATCGGGCTATGCCTTCCTTCTAGAACCAGAAAATAAGAATGGTCCTTCTTCCTGGCGCCAGCCCTTAGCAGCCATGTGACCTTCAGCAAGTTACTGAGTTGCTGAAATGTTAGCACCATGCCCGGCATATGATTAGCACCCCATAATTATTAGCTGTTAATATAACTAGCTATTAGACACAATAGCCCCTCCCTTAACCATGAAATGGTGATTCCATTATTAGGCGTGCAAGGAGCAGAGACAGTCTCAGATTCCTTTAAATCAGTGCCTGTCAACCTGCCGGTGGAATACTAGATTTGGGGGCCACATGCTTGAAGGGTTTAAACGGCATCCACGGTTATCCTGGGATTCACCTGAATCGGCACTATTTGGGTGTGGCTCTTCTTCCCGGATGGATTCTCAGCAGGCCAAGTTCTCACATGTCCTCATTTCTTTAGCACCAGCTTGCCGTCAGGTCCACCTTTGACCCCTGACCTCTGACCAGCACCAGGCTGGACTCTGGCTGTATACCACATCACATGGTGCTCAGTTCAGCAGTCTTACTTTCTGGAATTGCACAGCAACAGACACACACACACACACACACACACAAATTTTACATCTTGCCAAAATTTGGCAGCGCACTTTGGTAGAGTTTGAGGCACTGCAGTAAACCACCCCACATCAAGTGAGAAGTGGTGTCTTAAGCAACAAGATTTATTTGGAGGCCACCCTGGGAAATAGAGGAGTCGAGAATCTCCACCTCAAAGCCAGGCCTCATGGCGACTTGCGCTCAATCCAGGAGCTGGAAGGTTGCTTAGGATACAACGCGGCTCTAACAACTGGGTTCTAACAGTAAATAAAATTGCCATCTGTTGAGCTCTTAATATGGGCTAGGCACTGTGCCAAGCATTTTACAAGTGTTAGCTATCTTTTTTTTAAAAACCTGTTTAAATTGTGAAATAAAATACTCTTAGATTAAAGTGTTCAAAACAAATGTACAGTATAATGAACAATCACAAAGCAAACACTAGAATAATGACCTCCTCAGTCAAGAAATAGAATACCTTCAAGTACCGCAGGACCCACCTGCCCTAAGCATCCCCGTCTATCCCAGAATGCTCCCCTCCCCGGAAGCAACCAGCTTTCCAACTTTTGTGATCATCGCTTCCTTCCCTTTCTTGATTGTTTGCTGAACAATATATGCTACACAATATAAACTCCATTATATAGAGTTTCATGCTACCAATTTTTAAATTTTAAAGTAAAATCATATGGTGTGTATTATTTCTTTTGTTCAATACTGTGTGTGTAAGATTCATTCATGTTGTTCCCCATAGCATAGTCCGTTCATTTTTTGGTGCTGTATAATACTCCATCATATGACTATATCGCAATCTATCCACTCTACAGCTGATGGATCTTTGTGTTGTTCCTAGCATGAGGTGATGAACAAAGTTATAGACGAGCTTGTGTATACATTGCAGTGTATATGAGAAGTTCTTCTTAGAGGTGTATCTCCAAGAATAGAATTACTGGGTTGTGCAATGTGCCCACCTTCAGGCTGATAGATAATGCTAAAGTGTTTTCCAAAATGCTTATACTCATCTACACTCCCACCAGCAGCATTGAGATTTCTGGTTCTCTGCATGCTTTTCATCAACACTTGGTATTAACAGATTTTTCAAAATTTGCCAATCTGACATGCATATGTAGTATTTAATTATAGTTTTTATGCCTAGTTTTAATACATTGACTCCTACTTCATACATTCATCTCAATCTTGCTACTTTTGCTCAGCACTGTGTTTATAGGATTCATCTTTTTTTGTTGCATATGGAACCTCACTGGATTTCCCTCATTAATGAGGTTGAGGGTATTTCCATATATTTTCGAGACACGCTCTGTCCTCTTTTGGTAAGCTCTTGTTCAAGTCTTTTGCTTGTTTGTCCATGGAGTTGGCTATCTTTTTCTTATTGATTTTCCCCAGTTCAATTCTAGATCCTGGTTCTCTAGTGGTCTTACGTGTTGCAAATACCTTCTTTCACTCTCTCGTGTGCTTCTTTAATCCTCACAAGCTGAAGAAAAAGATATTATGGCATCTGTTTCATGGTTGAGGAGACAGAACTGAGCCTTTGAGAAGTCACTGCCTTGTCTGGGGTCCCCCTGCGAATCACCCTCACAGCTGGGCAAGCAAACCTGGCTCTGCTCTCTGGCCACACGTGGGGGGTTGTGGGGTGGTGGTGGTGGTCTGTCAGTCCTCTCCCATGCTCTGCAGTCCTTCTGCTACTTCTGCCCCTGCGCCTCTCTTCATTCCTTCTTCCTTCCTGATGGCTTCCACTTTCTGCCCTCTCCTCGTGTGACCTTTCCCATGTCCCTAGTTCCAGATGTCGTCACTCCCCGAAGGAGGTTGTCAGCTCCATCTGGCACTGTCCCCATCATGGGTGGGCTTCACACCAATCACATCATGGCCAGGCCTCCAGTGCTCTCCCAGTCCTCCTGTGGCCAGAGTGGCGGAATCACAGGGTCAGCCTGCTTCGGGTGGAGCCGTGGGCATATGGGAACTCAGCAGAGAGACTGCTCTGCAAAGCTGCTGTCTCCTCCCGACCTTTGCTTTTCCAGCTAACCCTCGCCTGCTCCTTTCACATCATCCCAATCAGTCTGCCCAACACTCCTGGGTGTCTTCCAGGATGCCACACTCCCCACCCAAGCCCACCCAAGCCACCCAAGCCTCAGTTCTCATCAATTCCTATCAAACCCTATCCGATCTCTCTCCTAAGTCTACCCACTCTCTCTAGGGTAGACACACTGTGGCCTCCACCCTAGTCCAGGTTCTGCCCCAGGGCAGACTACCACCATCGGCTACCTTGAAACCCTTGCCTCTCTTCCCCTTGCTCCCTGCTCTTTGCTCCCCTGGGAACCCTTCCAGTCCTATTGACAGGCCAGACACGCTCTCACCACAGGGCCTTTGCACTTGCGATGTGAGCTGACCAGCTGTGCTGTGGTCACCTGTCACCACACCCCACCTGGTTTATTTCAGGCCTCAGCAGTGTGGCCTCTCTGACGTACACAGGTGACCTGCACATCCCTGCAAACCTGTTATCTCAGTTGTAGGCTGAACATGGTTTGTGCAAACAAGATAGGATTGTCTTCTGCTTATCAGACAGGCAAAGATTATGATTATTGATAAAATCCTGTGTTGAGGCTGCAAGAAAACATGCACTCTGATTTGCACTCTCATTGAGGTGCCACCTAAATGGTAGGAAGTATGGCAACAACTGTCATTTAAATGTTGCAGACCTTTTGCCCCAGCATTTCCACCTCCACAAATTTATCCTTTAGAAAGAAATACTCCCACCAGTTCATTGGGAAGGTTATGCAGAACAAGTTTATAACATTGTTTATAATTGTGAAATGTGGAAACAGTACGCATATCAATGAGACACTAGTTAAACTGTGGTACGTTCATAAAATGGAGTATGACTCGGCCAGCCATTTAAAAGAACAGGGTAGATCTCTTTGTATTCATGGGAAAGGATGTCTAAGATATATCAAGCTAAAAAAAATTAAAAAGACTATGGTTCCATTTTTATGTTTTTAAAATATAAGGCACCTGTATTTTTAAAAGTTGGGGAAAATGCACAAACCTATTGACAGTGGCTATCTCTGGGGAAGCAAGATGAGTTAACAGGGGATTTTTCTTTTCTATGTTATATGTTTCTGCGATGTTTGATTTTTGCTCTTTTATTACCACAATTTATAATCTGAAAAAATATTTAATGCAGAAAGAAAAATCACAGCTACATAATTAAATCTAGACTCTTCTCCCTAGAGTGTAAGCTCTCTGAGGTCAGCAAGTCCTTTATCCTATGCAGTGTTGTTCCGCCACAGCCTAGCCAGGGCCAGGTACATAGAAGGTGACCACTAAACGTTTGTTCATTGAATGAATAAATGAATGAATGTAACTGTTTCTGTGGCCCCATAAAACGTGGTGCCCACTCAATACTCCAGAAACAGACCGGTGGCTGCCTCCTCTCTTAAGCTGTACTCCATTCTGTAAAAAGCCGTAAAAGTGTTTCACCATCAGTTGTTTGCTGATATGGAGCTTTAGGGCCTTCACACGAATACTGATTTAGGCACATAATTTTATATTTTGTCACTGTCAGATTTTATCTTTAACATTTTGTTCACACCTGCCAACGTATTTTACAACCCAATTCCTGACATCTAACTAAATATAAGTCCTACTAGCTTTATATTACCCACACTTGATTTTACAATTTATATGACTTACATGTTTACTTCCAATTTAGTTATAAATAAAGAAAACGGCACAGGACAGGGCCTCCAACAGAACCCTGCAGCCCTCTGTGAGAGATGGCTCTCCACGTTGACATGGAAGGATCTGGTCTTTCTGTGCACAGTTAAGCTCAAGCACAATTAAGCTTGTTCCTACCTCAGGGCCTTTGCACTTACAACTCTTGCCAATTGGAAAGCTTTGTCCAGATGGTAACTCCTTCTTGATATTCAGGGCTTAGCTCTAAGAGCTCTCATCAGAAAGGCTCTCCTACTGCCCAATCTAAAATAATTCCCTCCTCAACTCCACATTACCTTGTTTTGTTTTCTTTAAAGCACTTAGTAATACCTAAAGTTAACCTGGTTCATATTTCTCATTTACCTCTCTATAACCTGCTCGCTCCCTCCACCTGGTGTCAGAGGGGACATCGTCAGCCCTATTCTCTATCTCCTATGCCTGGAACACTGTACTTACTCAATAAATATTTGCCAGGGGAATGAATAAACAGACCTTGTCAGATACCTGTGACTCCAGCTGCCTGACAACTGTCCTGTAGACCCTTGTCCCCATTTTATCTGCGAGGATGTTTTATTAGTTTCCTGGGGCTGCTGTAATAAATTACCACAAGTCTGGGGGCTTCAAACAACCACAGTTTATTCTCTCCTAATTCCGGAGGCCAGAAGTCCAAAATCGAGATGTCAAAAGGGCAGCGCTCCTTCCGGGGGCTCTAGGAGGCAATCTGCTGCTTGCCTCTTCCAGCTTCCGGTGGCTGCTCGTGTTCCCTGGCATGGGGCTGCATCACCCTGATCTTCAAGGCCAGCACCTTCAAATCTTTATCTGTTCCATCTTTACATCACCTTCTCCCTTTTTGGGTCCTTGTAACATCTCCCTCTGCCTCCCTCTTAAAAGGATCCAGGTGATGGCATTTAGGGCCCAGCTGGATAATCCGGGATAATCTCTCCTGCTCAAGACACTTCACTCAATCACATCTGCAAGACTTGACCACATACTACCATAGGTAGTACATTCATAGGTTTCAGGGTTTAGCACCCAGTATCTTTGGGGACCACCATTCAGCCCCCTGCAGGTGTCATTAGTGACTCTGAGAAATGCCTTTGCAAAATGGGGCCGCATCACACGTCCAGGATTTCTCTTTCCCGCTCCTCTGGTGGCACTTGCCACAGAGGAGAGCTCAGTAAATGTTTCCTGAATGAATAAACGTATAGATGTTGTTCGGCTCACCCACTCCCCACCCCAGCCCTCAAAAGGAGGGGAAAAAATGGGCTTATAGTTCCTTTAGTAGAGCTGGTTTCCCCAATTCACAGATTCTCAAGAAGCCAGAATGGGTTTGGAAACTGGAGTCTTTTCATAAGTGAGCTCCATCTGACATGCTGCCAATACCCATCGGGAAGGATATATGATTACTGAATGGGTAACAAGACTAAAATTATTTACGAATGAGCCTTGCCCACTAAAGAGGGTTTGGGCTGTGCTCACATTTGGTTTCTCTCCCTCTCCAGCACTCTGAGGAGGGTTGTGTTGCAGCCAAATTAGTTCTTTGGCTTTCGTGATATTGGATAAGAGAACAGGGAGAGACCAAAGGGCACTGACGAGGCAGAAGGGAAATGAGTGTGTCTTTCCCAAATTGAGGGGACCCCCGATGGACTTCATCTAAAAGGGCAGCCTCTGGGGCAGGGGCTGCTTAGATCCATAAGAGGGTCATTCCATAGTAAAAACTATTTTCAAGTCCCTGGTCTGGCTCCCAGTGTGGTACCATACACCTGACTCCCTGCTGATAGGAGCTGGCTAGTCTACAGTTATTGCATGTATTAGGGTTGTTTGTTTGTTTTTTTAAGATTTTATTTATTTGACAGAGCACAAACAGGGAGAGCAGCAGGCAGAGGGAGAGGGAGAAGCAGACTCTCTGCTGAGCAGGGAGCCCAACGTGGGGCTCGATCCTAGGATCCTGGGATCATGACCTGAGCCGAAGGCAGACACTCAACCAATTGAACCACCCAGGTGCCCTGCATGTATTATGTTTTAATACTTCCTTGGCAAAACCAGAGAGCAAAGACCTCCTGATGTAGGGCCTTGGTCCCTATCCCCACACTCCCACCATGATAGGGTTCTCTGGAGAAGGTGTCAGTTGGTGGGGTTTGGTAGCCTGAGATTGCATCTGGGCTGGGATGCACCCTGGCTAAGCAGCAGGGAAAAAGCTCTGACAGCTGAGAACAGAGACAGGTCGTCCCATGGCACCATCGTGGTGATGGGGATCATCGATCTTCCGATCTTACGCTCAACCTCAGTGGTGCTCAAGACCTCCCCTGCATCACCCTGCAGGAAGGACTTTGGCTGAAAGGGGTGTGGGGTTGAGGACAATCAAGGGGACTTCCCTGAGGTCTGTAAGGGAAGAGGATTCTCTTCTCTCCCTGCTCCCTGGAATAAACACCGAGAGGGCCAAACAGGCAAGCGAGAGGGCCGGGGAGAGAGCAGGAGGCACAGGTCTAACTTGAAGCATGAAGAAGGGATTGAGGCTCACATGTGGCTCAGCCCAGCATGCCAGCAGAGCAGCCCAGAGACCAGCTCGCCCACAACAGTCCCAGTAGCTAGGACAAGATGTGTGTTTGCCGGCGATGCCCTCCTCATCAGAGTAGTAACGCTGCCATGAAGGGGCATCATTCCATGGAAAGCTGCTTGCTTCGAGGGAGCTGTGGCAGGCCATGGCGTTTCTTTGTCTGCGTAGTAATTAGAACTTAGGGTTGATGCCACAGTTTTCCTGAGAACACATCAGTGCAATTATAAAGCATATCAATGAGGCAGTGATGATTCACTCCGCAAAGAATCTAAACAAACTAGTCCTTTCTAATTCCCATTACGGCTTTTCCTGAAGGGAGGCATACATATTTTGTGGTTGAGAAAAAGAATGCCTATCACCAGTTCTTACTTGCAGTAACTTATCTGTGAGTTTATGAAGGGATTGAACCCCTTCTGGGAGACAGCCTGAACTGGAGAAATGGAAACAACACTGCACCTCATCTGATATAATGCCCACACTGGTAAATTTGAAACAAGGAGCTCAAGGGGTTTGAGAGCACCAGATCCGATTATGAAAATTTCACGGGTTAATTCCTGAAAACTTGGTCCTTTAAAAAAGTATATAACTCCACAAAGGAAAAGACTGATAGGTGTAACAGCATAAAAATCTTCTGAATCCATTCATACACATGTGCATACACAAATCCACCAGAAATAAAATTAAAAGACAAATAGTATAGGAAAAAAATCTTGCAGCTTAAACACAAAGGTTTACTTTATTTAATATATAAAGAGCTTTCATAATTCAATAAGAGAAAGTTCAACACTCTGATAGAAAAATAAGTGATTTATTAAAAAAGAAATAATCATCAATAATCAGAGATACAACCAAAATAAGTAAGAGCTGAAATTCTTCCCAGCTGGGCTGAAAAATGAAAAAAGAATCAAAGATACACCCCAGATGAGGCAGGGAGTGGGAATTTTCACACACACTGTTTGACAAATTCAAAATTTTAAATGCATATCCCCTCTGACTTGTCAATTTCATATATAAGAAACCTCCCAAATAACCATGAATGTGAGAAAAGATTTGGCTAGAAAACATTTATTATAACATTGTTAATAAAATATATAAATGAAACAACTAAATGCCCCAAATTGAGGATTTAAATATATTATAGTTTAAGAACTAGGATACAATGTAGTCTTTAAAAGTGGTTATTTAAAGGGGGCACCTGGCTGGTGCAATCAGTTAAGTGTCCGACTCTTGGTTTCGGCTCAGATCTTGATCTCAAGGTTGTGTAATTGAGCCCCGAGTTGGGCTCTGTGCTTAGGATGGAGTCTGCTTGAGATTCTCTCTCCCTCTATCTCTGCCCCTCCCCCTACTCATGCTCACGTGCTCTCTCTCTCTAAAATAAATAAATTTTTAAAAAGTTATTTTAAAAGGGTGATTTCATCTATATATGTTGACTACATTATTATATAGTTCTATATATATAATTTTATGTAGTATCCATATCTATGTATGTATATATGGAATGCTACTCTGAGTAAAATCATTTAGTTTGGAGATTGGGATCTAAAAATACATAAATATATGACAGATATAGTTATATAGATAGATCAAAATATTAACACTTATTTCTATGTTTGTGGTAACTCATTTATGCTGCTTGTTTTTCTTCCAAATGCTTTGTAAAAATTACTTTATATGCAAGGAGAAAAATACAACCATTTCAAAAAGACAGAACGCACATGTGGGCAAATATCATTAAGGTGGAAGCATCCCTTTTGGTCACTGAGGATTCGCAGACTAAGCAAAAGTAGTCCGTAATGAATCACTTAGAATTAGGGTAGCCATATAATTTATCACCAAAACCAGGACACTTTTGAGACTGAAAGGACAAGCTATTAATAATTTTGTATAATCCGGGACTCCCCAGGCAAACTCAGCCATGTCGTCATCCTACTTAGGATGAAAAATCTGTTTAACTTGCCTTTGAAAACAACCCAGGGTTAGAGTATTAGAGTAAATCACAAACACAGAGTTCCCTTTTATCAAAAGTACAGTCAGGTGTCATTTCTAAACATGCCGGCCAGATGGCTAAAGAATCTTAAAAAGTTCAAGTTTCTCACCTGATGAGCTCCTATCCGCAGAGCCCTCATTTTAGAGATTCGTTCTTGACAAAGAGTATTTCTCGAAGAAATCTGCCACTTGCCGAAGAACACACAGTATTATACTCAAGTTATCTCATACTGTAGATTTTAATCTTGGAAACGTTGTGTAACACTTTCAAACCCTTCTGATTCCAAATCCCCTTGTGACTTGCCTATTTTCCACTAAGGGCTTTGTTGTAGGGAATTATTGTCTATGTGACCTGAGGCTCTCACTTAAGAAGGCCACTGTCTCCCATGCATACTCTGCCCACAGGCTATTCATGTCCTCCCCCCCCCCCTTCCCAGCCCAGCTCAAATTTCTCCAGTGTCCTGAGCCCTCCGCTGCTGTGGCAGCAACCCTGGCCTGCTCGGGCACCAACGACCTTTGTCACCTGCACATCGGAACAGCACCTTCTCAAGGCCTATCCTGTTCTCCAATCACTGACTACACACATGTCTTCCTCCCTGGCCAAAGTAACTACTATGCCACCTGGCACGGGGCCAGGCCAGGCCAGTCTGTCAACCTCTCTTATTCTAATTATAAAACAAGGGTTGCAATTCCTTTATATACCCCGCCTCCCACCCAAAATTGAGTATTTATTAGGCATGAGAAAAGACCATTTTTTTTTTGCTTAGCCAGAGTCTGTGAATGCCAAGGTGTTTGCATAGGTGGAAAAATTAAAGCCTTCTCAACGGAGGCAATGGGTGAGGCCTTTCCCCCCTAAAAGCACCATGAAATGGCACACACTAAAGATTTAGAACAAAGCTGGAACAGAGAGTAGTGTCTGTGTGTTATAAAGATGGTTACGTTGCTACAAGGGACGAAAGCTCAGACAGGCTCTGTTAACACATGGGATACGATCACTCCCACCTGACAATATTTTACTTGGATTTGATGCTCCCTGTATGGGGCCTACATGGAGCTTGTCAGCTGATCGATGCTCCAACATTTGCCCTCGCCCTCCTAGGAGTCCGGCACCTGCCATTCCTTGGCATTGATTACACACTAGGAGACATACATTGCTAAATCAATCGTGGGTCAATCCATAATTGAAACGATACTCTGCACCTCCTGCTGCCAAATTTATAAACTGATATACATGTCAATGTTTCTTCCTCCAAGCCAAGCTTAGGATGACTTAAACCGTAACAGAAGTATGAACAACCAAATTTAGATAGCAAGATTGTTCTATTTATTCCATCACGCAAGGCACTCTATTTCCCACACAGCTCCCAGCTGAACTGCTAACATACAAAGAGTCATCAATAACCCCCTTCTTTTCTGCTAGTCCATCTAGCACTTCCATGAGCATTAGGGAGAGGCACACTTTCTTGAAGAAACTTTACTTCTGTTAGAAAATCGCTTCATGGTCCTGATTGTTAGAACAAACCGCTTTCTTGCCATCTGCCTAGAAAATTATCACAATAAATCTGTGTCTGTCCTGTGAATGGCGCTCTCTGAAAAGTGGCACAGTTGTGCAGTGCACAACTTGTGCAATGGCCGAGGCCCGGTGTTTGATAACTTTGGAATATAAGAAACCAGAGGGAGGGCGCTGTGCTTTACTTCCTCTCTGTGCCTCACTTTTATCATCCATAACTTGGGAATAATAAGAGCTATCTAGCATGGGGGTCTTAGCACTGATCAACTTTCCCATTAGAGTAGGTAAGCCATGGTCTGTAAGGGATTCCGAGACAAAGAGGCGACCACATTACTTGACTATTGTGTAAGAACTATATCCATTTGCTTTGATTCTACAAATTCATCCAATAACATAATTTGGCTTTCATATACTGAAAGGGAAAGGACCTTGGGTTTAACTCGTAGTGATGGATGATGGGTCTCACAGCCCTGCCACATTCTTACTGGGTTTCTGTGTGAGGAAAGAAGCCCAAAATGACAAAGAAGTTGCTGGGGGTTAGGTGTTCATTCTCTGGAAATGAAAAAGAAAGAAAGAAAACTGGAAATGAGTTGTCCTATATCAGGGGTTCTGGATCCTAGAGCTATGATTTGGGGCTGGATAAATCGTCCCGTGCATCTAACAGCAGGATATTTACCAGCATCACCGGCCTCTACCTGCTAGATGCCAGTTGTATACCCCACCCCTAGTCAGGACAACCAGAAATGTCTCCAGCCATTGCCAAATAGCCTTGGAGTGAGGATGGGAGACAGCAAAATCATCCCTGGTTGAGAAACACTGGTCTACATGAAAATGTAAATTTATAGCCTTAGTATCATTCTTGGGACGTCGTCATCTATGAATAAGCTGGCCTCCAGACAGCAAAGATCTGGGCTTTACTCTAAGTTCTGCAGCGATTGTATTATGAGCTTAAAGACACCAGGCTTCTATTTCCTGTCCTATAAATAATAACCCAAACTCTAGCCTCCCATTTTCAGGATTTTCTCCTTTTGAAAATATCGGGCTGGGGCTGGAAGAAAGGCATTAGGGACTGCTGGGGGCTGCCCCCTGCTCACTTTGTGTCTGGCCACCTCCTGGGGTCCGGTGACTGCCATCTTCTCTAGACGAGTGGTGCTGCTACCACACAGGGCTGGCAAGAAGTAAAGCTAGCAAGTTGCAGCCTTACGTCTATGGCTCCCATACAGGTGTAAGCCCCTGACTCGAATTACCTCAACGCCACTACCTAAGACCAGGCCATTTAGAACCTTGAGGGAAGCAAAAGAAAAGACAACACAGAAAGCCTTATGACTAGTTAGTGGGTTTAAAGATTCCTGACTCGTAGCTAGGTCATCCCAGAAGGGGTCCCCTATTGGATGCTACTTGGCCCAGCTCCTGGCCCACAAGAGGCTCTTACCTGCCTGCTCCCCAAACAGGGGGAGCTCAGCCCTCATCCCAGGTCCTCTCCCTCCCTCTGCTCCAGCCTCTTGTGCTCATGGCTCCTTCTCACCCTGGGATGACTGACAGATGGGAATATCCCCATAGAGTCTCAACTATTAACCACAAGGTTTGGCCTTTTCAGATAGTTGGGAGGACAATCTCTAGAACAATTCATTTTCCTAAGTCTGAGATATTTGGTTTGGAAAATCATCTTGGGGGAGGCTTTCCCCAAGAATCCAAGCTGGCTGTAGTCTTTGGGCCCAAGCTTTATGCTACCCATGAAATGGGCATGAGGTCAGGTTTCCAATGATCTTCCTCACATGGCCCGGTCTCCATCATGAGATGTCCCCATGACAACTGTTTAACAATGACACCTAGAACACACTTCTCAGGAATAAAAAATACTTCCCAAGAGATAGAGTGCTGTGGTCTGAATGACTGTGTCCCACCGCAAATTGATACGGTTGAAATCCTACTCCTGAAGGTGATGGTGTCAGGAGTAGGGCCTTTGGGGCCTAGGGGGGAAGAGTGGGTCATGAAGGTGGAACCCTTATCAAAGAGACCCTAGAGAGCTAGCCTGCCCCTTCCACCATGTGGGGACATGGTAAAAAGGTGCCATCTATGAACCAAGAAACCCTCACTGAACGCTCCATTTTCCAATGCCATGGTCCCAGACTTCCGGCTTCCAGAATTGTGAGAAAGACATTTCTGTTGTATATAAGCCCTTCAGTCTGTGGTAATTTGTTACAGCAACCCAAGCAGACCAAGACAGGATTCTCAATCCATAGTGGAAAAGAAACGTTTTTTTCCCAACACACCAGCAAAACATATTATAAAACAAGAGCAATTAAAACTGTGGAATAGTATGGAAAAGACAGGCCAAGCCATGGAACAGAAAAGAGAGCTCAGAAACAGACCCATGTATTTGGGAAGTGAGTATAAGACTGATCTCTATGGAAAGAAAGGCTAAGCTATTTAATATATGCCTGGGGAAAAGTGGTAACTGGGAAAAAATCAAAAATTAAATTTTTACCTTACATCATTAACCAAGAATAATCTAAGAGCTAAATGTAAAAACAAAAAGCTGTAAAGCATAAAGAAAAAAATACAAGAAAATATTTTGTGACCTTGGGGGAAGAGAAGTTCTTCTTAAGCAAGACACAAAACACAAAAAGCCTCAAGGAAAAATCTAATACACCTGACTACAACCAAATGAAAAAAAAAATGTGTATAGAAAAGATGCTACACACAAGGTTAAAAGAAGAGAAGCATCAAGCTGGAAAATGACATTATTTTCAAACAGACAAGAGCTCTCAATCTAGAACGTATAGAGAATTCCTAAGAATCAATAAAAAGATCTGAGAATGCCAATAAGAAATCAACAACACGTACTAACAGCAATTTACAGAGTGAAAATACAATGGACATAAGAACAAATGCTCAAAAATATACCAGAAATGAGGGAAGTGCAAATTAAATAAGAGATGTTTTTACCCTAAGATTGGCAAAATTAAAATGTTTGAAAACGTTGGGTAGGAATTAGGGCGTGAGGCAATGGGCCCATTCGTATGCTGCTAGTGCGAGCATCAGTCAGTCAGCGACTTCAGAAGACAATTTGGCAGAACTATGAAAATTTAAAATGCACATACCCAGCAATTCTACTTTTGGGTAGAAATACTCCCTCATGTGCCCAGGAAGCAGATCTAAAAATAAAGATGTTGACCACTCTGTTTTCCAGAAAACAAGAAAGCTCAATGTCTATCACTAGGACAACAGACAGGCTCCAGAACGTTTTGTGGAATAGTATGCAGCAGTTTAAAAGGAGGTATGTCCGCATATAATGACGTGCAATTGCATGCGTGAAAAAAGAAAATTGCTGCAGAAAAATATGCACGAAATGGTCTGTTGCACCTGTCAGTCTTGTTTAATAAGCTCATGCAAGGGTTCTCTCCCTGCCAGGGAGAAGACACGTCTCTCCACAAAAGGTTGCTGTTCATGTTCAAAAGAAAACAGGAGCACACATGAGGCAATATCATCTATGCCTGTGATGCTAAATAGAGACAGTAGATAAGTGTATAGAGAATGGTTTGGAAACTGCCTTCAGATCTGGGAGTATGGGAGCAATCCGGGGGCAGGGACGTGTCCATGTTTGAAGGAAATACTCAAAGGGAATTTCCCTCTTATCACTACCATTTTACTATCTCATGGGAACACATTCGTAAGTATTTCTTGGAATACACTATTCAATTTTTTTTTTTTTTTTTTACAAAAGACAATAAACTGTTTTTGGAGGGAGTAAGTAATTTGCAGAGACCCCACTCGGCTTACTATTAAGACAACTATTTACATGGCCGTGCAAAAGCAGTTTTGCCTCCAAGCACACTTTGGATTTTGCAGTTCCTCAGCAGAACAGAAAAGTCTTGTAGGGCCTTCCCCAGAACAAAGGGATATACACCCTGCCCTGAAGTCCACGTCAAATGAAGTTTCAGGCAGAAGACTGTTGACAGAAGTCTCCACCAACTGATGCGGGACAGCAGGCCCATATGAAGGAACAGGACCTTTGGTTTCCTTTCTAAGTAGAAGAATGGTCAGAAGCAACCACAGGAGCCCTCCTAGCATCAGAGAGCCAGCCCGTTTCTGACTGGCCAGTGTTGTCTACACAATGCGTTGCAGCTAAAGTAATAATCATAGCAAACGTTTACAGGGGTCCACTGTGCTCCAGGCCCTAGGCTGGGGGCTCCATACCCAGAATCTCACTCCATCCTCACAATGATCTGAAGCGAAGAGCCTTGGTACCCATTTAACAGATAGTGAAACTGAGGTTGGGCTCAATTAAGAAAGGTTCTCAAGCAAATGACTGAAGAGCAATTCTCATTGACCATGTGCCGATCTCAAACCCGTACTCACCCTGCACTGCCTCCCCAGCTATATGAACGGGTGAGTTTGGTGGGGGAGGGGGAGCTTTGCTCCAATTAATAAGTGCACACGTCTTAAGTTTATCTATATTTATATTTAGGTGAAGGGCCAAAAGTGATTTCTATAACAATGCCAAGGAGACGCTATCTTTTCTCCTATCTGACTCCTGAAGAAGAGCAATGGACAGAAACGGGGCAGGCTCTGCCACACTCAGGGGAACAGTGACCTCCTCAGCCTGCAGCAGCAAGGGGTTCTGGGGAGCCCTAAGAGATTAAAGCCCCAGATGAGTCAGCCAGGGCTGTCAAGGCAGCTGTCCCTCAATACCACGCATTCCCGTTTTACACCTTTCTGCCAAAGTCAGAATGCAAATTGCATATTTTTGTAGTTCTGTTTATTACTAGAGTCCCTGTCTACTTAGACCAGACACAAGGCTAGGGCCTTATACTGAAACCAATAACCCAATGCCTGGAATTCCTATTTTCTTTCCTACCTCCGTTGCTACTGGGGGTCTTTTCTCCCGGTCCTCTTTGATCCCGCGACATGTGAGGGGCAGGGAAGAGGCAGGCAACCTTGTCTAACAAGGCCAGGGAGACAGCACACCTGCCTTCCAGATGCTAAAAGGTAACAACGTATGTAACAAATTTCCCCCCCAATTACAATGTTCAGAGAGAGGGGGTTCGGGAAATAAATTTAGAGAGAAGAGTGGCAGATGGGATAGATGGATTCAATTAAGACAAAGAACATCAAACAATTCCAGGGATGCCTCATTCTAATGGAATGTCATTTTCTCCTCGTCGCCTCCAGGGAGCTCCCAACAACAGTCTAGGTAGGAAGTAGGGTGCACACACAGCGCCTCGACCCCAGCAGGAGCTTAATATCCTCAAATGAGAGAGCTAATATTACCTCTTCTCTTCTTTTCAATAATGAGGTAAAACAGCGCATGAATCAGACTAAGTGAATGCAGGCTGTGTATTAGATGCACATCTCTCCAGAACCAGGTGTTATTCAGATTAAATAGGTATTTTCCACTGCCATGTCTGTGGAACTGATTTCTTTATTTGGTCTATGCAAGAGTCTCCTTTTTAATTAAATCAACCCCTGTTATTTTTCTAAGACAGATAATAAAACAATAAAAATATTTACATCCCTTTTATCTTCCCAAACATTAATCATGAAGGGAAGAAGGTGTTATACCTTTGCTAGACAGTTTTATCACATAGACATTATACTAATACGCTTTAAATGACTGTTTTGCGGGTCAATTTATACCTGTTAAGAAGGTATAAGATTCTTGTTGCCACTAACAATATTTGTAACTCTCTATTACCAAAAAGAATTCAAGTCTGCAATAAATTTGCCATATGTATAGTTGATAAGTAAGTACAGACGTGTTTATAATACTACATATGCACCATGTTGACCCAAATACTACTGTCGATTGACCTCAATTTTCATCTGAATTCAGTGTAAAAGTCTAGTAGTATGATGAGCAATGCTTCCTTCCTTCTCTGGCTCCCGGTGGTATAATTTAATTGACAGCCATGTGATCCAGTTACTAAGTCATAGGTGGGTTCCAGTTTCACATAGTTGGTATTATTATCTCTATGGTCGGTGGAGACACTGGGCAAGGCTGAGGGTGGAAACCGCAATTATACTCCAGAAGTCTAACTGCAGTCATGTATACGCGTTCTGATTACCAGTTAAACAGGCAGTGTATCTAACGTCTGTCTTATAGAGATGCTAAACCACTTCTAGGTTCCAGCCCATACTTTACTATGTTACAAACTAAAATGCTCCCAGCTAGAAGGGAATAATATTTAGGCTGTCACACCAGCTTCAGGGTGCTGTGTAAAAGTAATCTCTACTTGTGGGACGTGGCTGGGGGCATAAACTAATAGGAAAATATTGTACCACTGCCTTGTTTCTCTGAGACTGAGGTGACCTGACTCCTTTGGTTTTGGGGTGGTTTAAAATGGCTCCTGAGAGAGGAGAATTTTCTGGAAGCACCGAACCACTGGGCTTGAGTCCCTTCGTCACTTTACTTTCCATACACCTCAAGGATGGCAGGGTCGTAAGGGCACCAGTGTGATAGCATCACCATCAGCAAAGACTTGTTTCCAACAGTTACATCATGACCTTGTCACTGGTGAATTCTTTCCATAAAGTAGTGATTTGAGTTTACATAGCAAAAACTTGATAAAGGTAAATTACAAAACTCAGCATGTGGGAGACACTAGAGTAAACCAGTCCCACCAAGCTGGCAAGAATGATACACAATTCATAGGAGGCTCAAATGAGGACCAAGGAACATTGCTCAGACAACGTTGCTTTGTTATCTACGCACTTTATATGCAAATCATTCTGTATTAGTTATGTATTCTTATGTAACAAGTTATGCCAGAATTTTAACAACTTAAACAACAAACACCAATTATCTCACAGTTTCGGAGGGTCAGGAATCCAGGCGTGACTTAACTGGGTGCCTCTGGCCCAAGGTTTCTCACACACGTGGGCCAGGGCTGTGGTCGTCTCCAGGCTCCACTGGAGAAAAATATGTTTCCAAACTCATTCACATGGCTATTGACAGGATTCAGCACCTCATGGACTGTTGGACCAAAGGCTCAGTTCCTCACTGACTGTTGGCCAGAGACCTCCCCCGATTCCTTGCCACCTGTGCCTCTCCATAGGGTAGCTCACAAGATGGCAGGGCGCTTCATTAGAGCTAGCCAGTGAGAGCAAGCGTGAACAAGAGAGAAGCCATAGTCTTTTTGTGACCTAACCTCAGAAGTGACATCCCATTCGTTTTGCTATATTCTGTTTGTTAGTGGCAAGCCCCTGGGTCCAGCCCACACTGGAGGGGAGGGGATCACACAAGTGCATGAATACTAGGATGTGGGAATCATTGGCATCATCTTAGAGGCTGTCTACCACATCTTCCCTTGCACGCACAATAGAGAAATAAATACAAAAAAGTGAAAGGAAAATCAGAAAGCAGCAGGGGAAGGGGAAATGTTCCAGGATCTAATTACCTAGGCCTCTGAGCTCTCTCTCTCCCCAAATCCAGCCATACAACATACCCTCCAATGAGGGGCTCTCTTCACAGAGTCTTTCATACCTGTCCCCTCCTCTCCACCTGCACGGGACACCAGAGTTCGTTTGGCCTTCATTTCCTCACACCACAAATACTGCAGCACTACTTCTAACCTGCTTCCATATCCAAGAAGTCCTGGGCACCACACCTTTCTAAGTCACACTTTCTACTTACCCTTATACACCAGAAAGCTCCACTGTCAAACAAAACCCAAACTCTTTAGGTTGCCATTCAGTGCCTTCCATAATTTGACCAGACCTGACTATACTTCCAAAACCCCAATAATAACCCACCATCCCAGGTAAACCACAACCCCCCAAACACCATGCTTGCGCTCAGCTTGAAGCCTCCATTAATACCATCAATCCCCTTCCCTTGGCAAGACCAGTCTTCACCTTACGATGATAAATCCTCCCCAAGCTCTAAGGTGCAGAGCAAATCCTATCTTCTCTGTGACACATTTTCTGATCATTCTAAACTAGAGTTCAGTTCCTCTTATGATTAGGCATAGCTCTGAGAGACCAGACCATTCATTGCCCTGCCAGTCACTGTGCACTTGTCTTGTTTTTCCAAGGAGCTGATAAGTTTCACACCTTCCTTCTTCCATAGAGACCACCAGACTGTAACTCCACATGGGGCTAGGTCTCGTTTGCCTTACTCTGTGGAAAGCACTAGTCCATGACAGGCAATATTTGTTGAAAAGATGGAGGATGGATGGATGGATGGATGGATGGATGGATGGATGGATGGATATTTGGAAGGATGTGTCAAGCACAGTGTCTAGCATATCCTAAGAGGTCAAAAAGTAATAAATCTTTGTTAATACCACCAATTCTTAAAATGAGAATTCTCCACTCACTGGCATCTTAGCCACTTAGTGGTTCCTAGGTAGAAACCCTTCCTAAGACAGAAGAGGCAAATCAGACTCGTCCAGGTCTGATGAAACACAAGCCCATTCACACAAACATCACAACCGAAGACCAATCCATAGCTCTTTCTCCATTGCTCATCCTAACACTGGCTTTGAGGTTCAGGATGCCAAGTGCAGGGTCATTAGAATAGATGGCATAGCCAGGACAGAACTCAGTCAGTACGGAGCAACTTCAAATCAGTGCGCTTCAGCCAAGGGAGCAGAAACAAAAGTGCAAAGAATCAAAAGGGTACTGGGGAAAATGAAAAATATATCGATTGTGGGGGAGTGTCTGTATATTTTAGCTCATTCTTAGTAAACAAAGGATTCAAAGAGTGAAAACCAGAAAGAGATACCAGACCTTTTAAGGTCTTTGTTGCCTACCCCTAGGGAGAGGAGAAATCTCAATTAAAGCATCAAACATCCAAAATTCAGAGAAAATCTAACTCTTCCTTTCTAGCTGGCTAGAGCAGTTCCGCCTGGAGTGCATGCTCCCAGGAGTCAGTTTCCTGGCCATAGGTTGCAGGCGCTAATGCGGGCCACCCTCGAATCCCGGCAGGGAGCTCTGGAAACTGCTCCAGGGGCTTTTCCGTGCGGTGAAGGTGCTCTCCCGCTATCGTGATCGTGGAGCAAGGTCTGCGCAGTGTTTGCCGGAGAACCCGAGACACGCAGCGCGCGGAGCATGGGGGCGGAGGGTGGGCACCGCGGCCCTGAGTTTGGAGCTTTGCAATGTCCCGCAGCCTGACTGAGCTGGGTAGGCAACTGCCCTCGCCCCCAACTCACCTGCATTTTAGAACCACTTCCATCTACCCATGGGTCTCAGCTCCCAAAGGCATCCGCGGAATCCTCCACGGTCCCAAGGTCCACCGGGACAGGAAAGAAAGGGAGAAGGGAACGGTGGCTGGGAGGAGAGGTCATCGCCAGGGTCCCTCCTGGCTTGGGATGCTCGTAGAGGGAAAACCCTGCCCGGCTCCTCCCCACTGGGCCGCCGGGGGTCTCGGCGGGGGGCGCCTCACCGTGGACGACAGGGAGCCGACGAGGGAAGGACACGCTGGAAGGGCTGCGTGCAAAAAAACTTTCCGTCGTCTGGCGGCCACTCTGAGGGGAAGACCTCCCCGCCTACGGCCCCGGGTCGTGCCTCTCCCCGGCCAGCCCCCCAAGCCCCCGCCCCGCCCGCACGGCTCGCCCCGCACGCCCCGCACGCTCCGGCCCCTCGCACACGGGCTCGGGCCGCCGGGCGCAGGGGGCGGCGGTGGCGACGGCGCCACAGCATCTCCGCGCCCGCGCGCGCCGCAGCCTCCCGGCCCCGGCACGCGGCGCTGGCCCGGCGCGCTGCCCCTCCCCCGGCGCGCGGGCGCGCGGAGAGCTGCGGGCGCCTCTCTGCTGCCTCTGGCGGCCGCGCACCGCCGGCCGAACCCAGCCGGCCCCGGGCGCCGAGCGCCGGCTCCGGCTCCGGCTCCTCCTCCTCTCTCTCTCTCCCCTCCTCCGCCGCCTCCCCGCTCCCTCCTCCCGTCCCTCCCTCCCTCCCCCTTTCAGAGCACTCAATGTCGGAACGTTCCGAAGATGACGTCGGAGCGTTCTCGAATCCCGTGTCTCTCGGCTGCTGCTGCCGAAGGAACAGGGAAAAAGCAACAAGAAGGAAGAGCAATGGCGACACTGGATCGCAAAGTGCCCAGTCCGGAGGCGTTTCTGGGCAAACCCTGGTCCTCCTGGATCGACGCCGCCAAATTACACTGCTCCGACAGTAAGAACCCCACCGCCTCCTCCTCCTTTTATTATCCTGTAACCTTTCCATTCACCTAGAGCCACTGGGAAAAAGTGTGTGTGTGAGAGAGAGAGTGGCCCCCGGTGTCCTCCATGCTTCTCCCTCTCTCTCTAAATAAATACACACAGAGACAGATCATCAATGCACAGAGAGAGGCCCTGCTGCCAGGGCTGGCTGTCTGTCTGTCTTTGCCCGGCTCCCCGTGGCAGCCCGTGGGGTGGGCTTTCACAGCCCCACGGTGTATCTGTTTAAAAGGCTACTCTGTTGCTGCTTGCATAGTTTTTTTGGTACCTATCTGGGCCAGGTAGATGGCAATCCGGACTTGGGAGAAAATGTTGCATTGTCAATTTTTGAAATATTTTCACGTACAGTATTTATATCTATCTGTTTGCAAATAAACACTCTCCCTCCCCCCCCCTTGACTTTGGCTTTCCCCCCCTTTTTGATATTTTTTTACTCATTTTCTTTTCTCCTTTTCTTTCTCATCTGCAGATGTAGATTTAGAAGAGGCTGGAAAAGAGGGTGGAAAAAGCAGGGAGGTTATGAGGCTTAATAAAGAAGGTAAGTGGAGCTACTGGCATTTTAGTGTTAGCATGTGTGGCAGAATCTTCGCAGGATTTCGACTATAATGTGAATTGTTCTGCTGGGTACAGAGTGACTAAGGCTTGTCAAAAATCGAGCACGCCCAGGTGACTACTGCTTCATGTTAACTTCTTTCAAAGTATAAATACAACTTGGGTGGGGGGAAGGGGGGAGACTATGGAAGGCAGAAGTTTACAGCACTTAAGCCGGAGTCCACGTTTGGACCTTCTGATGCATATCTGCTTTGGAGCATCATTGCCAAATGGTCGAGGGTGGGGGGAGGGGGTTGAAATCTCTGAAATGGGGAGCGGGGCTCCCTTCACCAGCATCCCAGCCCTCAGTGTGGGTAAATACACAACAGTTTCATGAGCCCCACATGGTCAGTCATTCCAGCAGCTACTTCTCCTTCTGCACTGAAAACCATTGTACATGGCAGACCTTTGCAGCAAGTTCCATTCGGCCCACTTTGTGTTTGGTCACACATTGTTGTGTGGCGGGCAGGGCTGGCGGCGTCTGGGTGTGCAGCCCCGACAGCGGGTCGCACATCTCCGTTTGCCCATCTCAGGTATACAGTACCTGAAATGGGACACAATGAGTAGATAGGTCATCCCAGACTGAGGCAGGGGAGGGAAGCCACAGCCTGCTGGAACTGGGCATCAAACACACATGGTCGTCATAAATAAATCATATCCTGTTCGCATTTGCAGGCCTGCCATATGTAACTCTGGCCTATGGGCTTCACATGGAGCAACTCCAGAGGCCACTTTCTGCTGAACAAATGGATGGGTTCATTTGAATTGTGATTTACTAACTGGTGTCTTGTAAACATGGCTGGCTGAAATTGGGGTGGGAGGAAGGCGTGAGGGGGCAGATGAGGTTGGTGGAATGTGTTGAAGGAGTCCAGGCATCACTAGGCCGTGGGAGCATTGCTCATCTAAAAGGAATGGAGGAAAGGCCATTTAGACTCCAAAGAATGGTCTCCCTCATAAACCAGAGTATCCCCCTGGAAGGCAGTTAAAACCTACTTGGAAAGATGGAACACATTTTGTGGATCACCACCTAAGACAGCCGGTTTTCTGTGCTCAGGGATTTCCTGACCATCCAGTGAGAGGAGAATTTATGCTTTAGAAAAAATAGCATGGAGGTTAAAATATTCAAGGACAGTTCTCCAGCATAGTGTTCCTGCTAATTAATCACTTCGGGAACGAAACCTTATTCTAAAGATGTTTGCCTCTAAATATCTTAGTGTGATCCTGCCATGTGTCTCCAGGATGCACGAGGGAACGATGTCAAGTGGCAGCTTATTGGCGCTAAATGTCCATGCGTGTTGGCAGTGGAAAGTATCACTAGAAATTGTTTTTCTTTACAAACTCTTGAGATCTTTAAGAGCTCATGGGACTCCTTTGTCAGACCACTGGCCATGGAAAGGTTTCCACAAAAGAAGATGAGGTTGTGAAATCCTTTAAATAAGTTGAGTGAAGGTCATGGTGTGCCACCAATTGGTACCTCTCAGGCCTGGGCGATAGATTCTGACTGGACCACACAAAACTCATATTCTGCACCCTCCTCCCTGCGTCCATCTCCAAAGACTCTTGGTTCTCAGATTCTTTTTGCCTCTTGAGAAATAGATTCTTTTAAGGAAAAATGAAGAGCTCTCCTTTCTTCAGAGTCACAAGTGGTACATCCTGCTTATTATAGCCTTTGTCCTGTAAAGGTACAAAGATTTAGCTCCTAATTATATGCGTTTGCATTAAGGATACCCACTGTTCAGTGTAACGTGCAATTGCTGAGTTCACCAAATAGCCATGTATGGGTTGAAATCTCTTTGTTCGTGGGCCTGGTGGAGCCAGCTTGGGTTAGCAATCCCTGAAGGTCTTCCTGGTATGTGCATACAGTTTCCTTTAGAGGTAGAGGATGCAGTAGTAAATATCCATCCCTCCCCCCACGACCATGGTGAGGAACTGAAGGCTTGAGCTGGGACTCTGTGTCGGTGTGTTTGGTTGCTGGGATCTGCAGAAACACTGGTTGCATTAGTCTCGCCATGGGCCTTCTTGTTGGGAGTCATTGTGTGGGTGGCCTCCAGATGGATCTGTGTTTGTGGATGGGTCTCCAGGACACAAAGTGACCTATGTGTGATTGTGTTTATCCATGTGTGTGAAATGCATAGATTGGCCATGATGCTGTTGGGAGGAAGCAGGTCTTAAAAAGAAATGTGGGCTTTAATGGCAGTGAATGAGTTAGGAATTCCAAGGGAGAAATCAAGGGATGTGATCCACATTTTAATATATTTTAAATGGTTTAAAAGAAATATAACATAAAATTTATCATTTTAACCATTTTAAAGAGTATAATTCAGTGGTGCGAGGTACATTTACAGTGTTGTACAACCATCATCCCTATACATTTCCTGAACTTTTTCATCATCCCAACCAGGAACCCTGTAGCCATTATCCAGTCACTCCCCACTGCCTCTCCCCTCAGCCCTGGAAACCTCTGTTCTATCTTCTGTCTCTATGAAGATGCCTGTTTTAAATTCTCTTTCTCTCCTCCCCGCCCTTTCTCTCTCTCCCTCTGAAATGCAGGATGTGTCCCTTTGTGTCTGGCTTATTTCGCTAAGCATAACATTTTCATTGTTTATCCTCATTGTAGCAGGTGTTAGAATTTTTTCCTTTTTACGGCTAAATAATATTCCATGGTGTCTCTATGACCGTATTTTATTTATCCAGCCATCTGTTGATGGGCCTTTGGCTTGTTTCCACATTTCGGTGTCGTGGGTAACGCTGCTGTGACCATTGTTGTGATAGGATATGTTTTATAGATGAAGCTCAGGGAGGAAAGTTAGGCTGGAAATGGAAAAGAAGAAACATTTGCCTTCTGCCTCTGTCTGGCCCCAGCTTCAGAAGACACAGGAGGGACTTGCCGGCATTTGGAATAGTCTGATGATTGGAATGTGCTTCCTTCTTCATTCCTCACTCCTTTCACCTCTTGTGGCTTCAGTTCTCCACCTGTGTCAGTATGAAACGTTAACCGAATGCTTCAGCATTTCTGCAGTGAATTCTTCGCATTCAAGTTATTATTTCCTCCAAAGTTAGCAAAAATCACAGGCAAGAGGAGTTTGGCAAACACCCTTGAACCTTGCCAGATCATCACCTGGGTACAGAAGGTGTTGCGAACTCCATGCTTGGATGTGGTGACGTGGGGTTACACCGAGGGTGGCCTGGAGCGACAACGGAGCAGGAGAGTGGGCTCTGGGGCAGCTTCCTGAGGTTCCCCTGTATGACCTTGGGAACATCGGCTCCCTTCTCTAGGCCTCTCCTTTTACTTTTAAAGTGAGGGAGTGGGATTACACGTCCCCAGGGTCCCTTTGAGATGGCTGATCCTGACTCTATCTACTGAATGTACCTCTATTTGAGATCCAGTCATACCACACAGGCTGTTTTTAAAGAAACAACAGCAACAAAATCAAACCCTTGCACTAAAACTATCTTAACTAACTACTACACACTGGGTCTATTTTCTCACTTTATAATCTCTTGGTGGCAAACATCACCGCATCTCCTACACAAGCAAGTAGTTTGTAAAGAGTGTATGGCCTTTAGGAGTCTGAGAACACTGAGGGTCTGAGTTCAAAAGCCAGGCGCATGTGTTCCCCCAAAGTGGAAAGTAAGCGCACTCGGTCAGCTTGGACCAGTGAGGCACTGAGATTCCTTAAAGGGAGGGGGTTTCCCAGAAACCTTATTAGTCTAATCTAAGGTGTGAAATTCATCTATGATAGAAAATTCCAAGGAAGGCCATTCATCTAGCTAACCTTTTAAAATAATTTTCTCTCTCTAGCTTCATAGATTTATCTGAAGACTTTTTCCCAGCTAATTGGGAAAAAGCTCTGTGATTTAGAAGGACGGTCTTATTTTTTCATTGCCTCACCTGAGCTTTTTTTTAAGGATGTCAATTCATAAGTCGGGAGCAGGGTACATATGGCTCATAAGTGCCTGAACTATATAAAATGGAGATGCTAACAGGGTTTGAGGATTGACTAAGATAATACAAAAGGAACCAGCAAACAGTAAGCACATAATGTTTGCCTTTATTCTTTTTTTAAATTGTCATTATGATTGTCATTATCATTTATTAATGAAGCCAGTTCTAGAACACTTTATTATTATAGTTAACTAGGATTTTCAACTACCCAGTGATGAATGGAAGAGAGAGCCTGTCTCAGAAATTTCATTTTTAGAGTAAACCATGTTATCATAATTTTATAAGGCTAGTGACTTTTTAAAAACCGATTTCTATGATATCCATGTGTTTCATGGAGTGCAGTTAATATGTAGTCATTGGTAACTTTTTTTTTTATAATAATAATTTTTTATTATATTATGTTAGTCACCATACAGTACATCCCTGGTTTTTGATGTAAAGTTCCATGATTCGTTACTTGCGTATAACATCCAGTGCACCATGCAATACGTGCCCTCCTTACCACCCATCGCCAGCCTATCCCATTCCCCCACCCCCTCCCCTCTGAAGCCCTCAGTTTGTTTCCCAGAGTCCATTGTGATTTTTATTTATTTTATTTATTTATTTTTTTTATAATGATTTTTTATTATATTATGTTAGTCACCATACAGTACATCCCCGGTTTCCGATGTAAGGCTCGATGATTCATTAGTTCTGTATAACACCCAGTGCACCATGCAATACGTGCCCTCCTTACTACCCATCACCGGCCTATTTTTTTTTATCAGGAGTTAGACAATATACTTAGGCAGTTTCGGGTCTATGGCTAAGGAAGGTCTACAGAGTTCTTTCTGGGGACTGGTGAGATGTAAAGAATAATTTAAAAAATGATCCATAGTTGTTTTATCTGGTCACTGGGACAAGAAAGTCCTCAGAAGATTCTTGTTTGGATCTTTTGGAAGCCTAAGCTGGTTACTTTGGGCATTTGTCTGTGTTTTAATGTTCCCAGATGTTTTGATTTGATGGAGGTAAACTTGTGGAATGCTTCCCATTTGGAACCTGTTCTGGGGCCAGTAAGGTCTTGCCACGACTGTAAGAGTCTGCTGCTCTCCACTGAGATGCTGGCGGAGGTGGGCTGGAACGCAGGAGGAAGCCGGGAGCGTGGGAACATGTTCAGCTCAGGTTTGGGAGTCTTGCAGTTGTGGCCGGATGGAAGCAAATTGGAGGCAAAGATGGCAAGGGACCCGGGAAGAGTGAAGTGCTCTTAGTAGTCAAGCCAGGGAAGCCAGCGACAAGTGGTGGAGATTTATGGGAATCTGCAGGCAGCTTCCCTTTGTCATTATACAGACAACTCCGTATCTATGCTAATAGGAGATGGGAAGACACCAAGTCCACAGATTACACAGATAAACCTCATTTTTGCCATTAATTTCAACTTCCTTGTCCATTAAGCCTACTGGCCTCCCCTTTTGCTAACAAGCAGCAACATTTGTTCGCTTTAGCGTTTCATTATCATCTCTCTCGTCTTGCCCAGCGTTTGGGATGAAAGGACAGGACAGAGTGGCCTCCAGGTGGTAGGGAGGCAGGCTGGAAAGGAGGAGAAAGGCTTGGAGAATGAATACGCTTTGTAGTTGCCTCCAACTGATGGGGCGGGCGGCGGGGTGGGGGGGGGGGGAGCGCCAGGACCAAGACTGCAAAGCTGAGAGAGAGAGCGTTTTCAAAGCCATCTAGTTTGGAAATGGAAAACATAAATCTAAAATGAGTGTCTCTTTATACATACAAGCACTTCCATGTGCTGGGTCTTCATGTGGAGAAAATGTGGCTCTGGCTCCTTCCAAAACAGGAAGTGAGGGTGGGCACACTTTGAAACGCTGTATGTGAACTTGGCTTCGAAGCAGAGTTCGCTGTGCTGGGTTCTCATCATATGTCATTTTACACGAATCATTTTTTTTTAATCTCTAGAAGATGTCGACTTTTATACACATACAGCCATTCAAATGCTTCGCATTTTCTTTAATAATGTTCACAGGTTACAAAATCCAAAAGGGTATTCCGTGAAAAGGAAGTCTCCCTCCTCCCCCCGGCCCCCGTTGCTTCCAGTGGTTTCGTACAGTTTCTCCTTCTTGCTTCCCCCGCATGGATGATAGCGTCCTGTAGGTGCTGCCTGGTGTCTCGCCATAACCCCTCATCTTACAGAGTGGTCCGTGTCCATTCGTAAGGAGCTACCACATCAGCTTCTTGGTGCCTGCGTCGTGGGATGATCATTTAAGCCTCTGGGTGTCTTGCTTAGTTTTTAATACCCCCTCCTGCTTTCTTGGCCTCCACCATGCATTGGAGACTGAATGAGCTCTTGCTGCGTGCCAGCCCTGGGCTAGGCCTGGGGAGACAGCAGTGAAAAAGCACAGCCTCTGCCTCATGGCGCTGCCATCCTGGCAGGGAAGGCAGACGTTTAAGAAGTCATGGTGACTGTGGTGAAAGGGAAAATTGGGGTGCCATTGAGAGGCATGTTGGAGGACCCTAACTCGCATTGGGGGCTCAGTGAAGGCCTCCCTCGGAGGACATTTTATCTATGCCAAAATCTAGAGGACAAATGGAAGTTTCCATGTGCAGGGCTGCCCAGGACAGAGTTAAGGGAAACAACATGTGTGAAGGCCCAAAGTGTGAGAGAATATAGAATGTTCTAGAAACCAAAGAAGTCTGTCACTAGAGTGAAGATCGCAGAGCAGAGAGTAATAACAAGGTTTCCCAACAGTGGCCCTCCTTCTTTGTGGCGGGGGACCGTCCTGTGCATTGCACGCTGTTTCTCAGCGTCCCTGGCCTCTGCCAATAGAGTCCAGTGGCTCCTTTCCCAAAAACATCTCCAGACATTGCCAGAGTTCCACTGGGGTGGGGCACAATCACCCCAATAGAGAATTACTGGTGTAAGGGGAGACTGGAAAAGAAGCCAAGAAAAGTAGACTAAGATATTCACAGAAACACTCTGCGACTACCTGTCTGTGTCTTAGGCCTACGTTCCAGGTGGGTCAACCACAGTACGCACTCAGCAGCTGGACATGGAGCTGTGACTGTCCCCTGGCTCTGGGCTGCGTTGAGGAGGATCTAAAGAGAGCGGGCTCCCTCCCTCCAGGAGCTCTCCTCTAAAGGTTGCCAGGATGACTCCTCCAGACCTCCAGTTCCATCCCATCATAAACGGTGACAGTAGTGAGATTCAGGTTCTAATTCTGGGTGGCCCAGCCCTCCCTCGTCATGGGTAGAGGAGACCCCAAGGTGCCGATTCCGATAATGACGGCATTTATTGTACAGTGGCCCCGATGTCACAAGCGTCATGGTGAAGCATTAAGGATTTCAGTGTATATTTAAAGTCAGGCTGGAAATACAACTGGCTTTCTGTGCAGTTTGATTACCCATGGGACTTGTCTGAAATGGGGATGCACACGAGAGAGCAAAGCGGCTGGTTTCAGGATTTCCATGTTCAAGATTAGGAGATAGGATGGGCAAAGGAAGTCTCATTCCTGAGGGCTTCTGACCTGTGCGCCAGCTGGTCTGTGGCATTATATAGGACTGTAAGGCCATGTTCACTGCAGCCCGTGGTTCTCAGGGGCTGGCTGTCTCTGCTTAGAAGTGATTTAGAAGAGTGAGGCAGATTCGATTTCTGCGTGGTTTCTGTGTACATTGTGTTTCTATCCTTTGGGCTAACCTGTCCTTCGTGACACTTCATTTCATTCATGACCTCCTTCAGAAGTAGACATAAAGTGGTAATGGCAGACACAGTGAGACCCTGTCCTAGACAAATCCCTTTTACCTACAGACCCCGTAGGCTGAGGAACCCTGGTGCTTACATCTGCAAACTAGGATCGTTTAGTGACTGAGGTAGGAGTGATGTCACCAAGATGGCGGCTTAGGTCGTTCCTGACCTCACTCCTCCTCACAAGAACAGCTAACAATTATGTGTGGACAAGACACCAGTGGGAGAATCTGAGAACGGGGGGAGAGGCTGGAGCACCCCCTGCCCCACGGAGAGCAAGACTGCACTGGAGGGTAGGAGGAGCACTGCTCAGTGGCCGCATTGGCCCTCCCCCAGGCCGGCACAGCACCACACAGAGAGGGAGCCTTGAGCCAAAGCTCCTCCCGGGAGAAGAGAGCCCTAGATGGGGGAGACATCCAGCTCTTGGGAGTGCCGTCTCCGGTCTCACCTCACAGGGGGATTCTGTGGGGCTTGACCACTGGGAGTCCAGTTGTGACTGCAATAATCCAATGTAGCCATAATGGAGAGGGAGACGGTTAGCCAGTGGGTTGGCCTTTTTCCAAATTGTGGAAACCGAATGTCAAAGACTGACTTCCACATCTCTCTCTCCTAAAACTCTTGGTGCAATGTTGTGTCGATGATGTGCTCCAGCCAATGCTGTTTGGCTGGCTCTCTCTCTCATTCTCTCCTGTGGCAGAACTCAGATTGGCCACTTCAGCCAAATGGACCTGGCTTGGGACCCTGAGGCACTTGAACTAATGAGGAGAGGCTGGGAAATCCCTTCCTGCGAGTGGGCTGAGGCAGAGGATCCGTACCGTTCAGGGGCTAGACTTGGCTCACCCGTTGCCTCTAAGTAAAGCTGGAGTCCCACTGTGAGAAACGCTTTTGTTTTCATGTAGATGCTTTATCCTCGTACCTGTGGTTTCATAACACAGTCCCGCTTGCCAAGATTAAAGGATCAGATGCTTAAAGAAAAAAGGAAGCCAAATAAGTACTAGAGCAGGACAAAGTGATACCAGGTCACCAGAGAGGGGAAGATGAAAGTGACTCCATGATGGAGCTAGTTATCTGTGCGTCTACTCTGTGGAGCTAAATGAGATTCTCCGGCTAGAGCCGAGGAGCTACCCTGCCCCAGTGCACCAGTAGGTCATGGCTTTCTGGAGTGGGCGTGGGGACACAGGGCACCCAAACTGAGGCCATGAACTAGGGTATAAAGCTGGTTGAGACACATTCCTAGCTTGGTCCTATCAGACCAAGGTGGAATCTGGCTCTTTTTAAGAGTATGTTGGGCACGGGGCGCCTGGGTGTCTCAGTCGGTTAAGCATCTGCCTTCGGCTCAGGTCATGATCTCTGGGTCCTGGGATGGAGCCCCACGTTGGGCTTTCACTGGCCTCTCTGCTCAGCAGGGAGCCCGCTTCTCCCTCTCCCACTCCCCCTGCGTGTGCTTTCACTCAAATAAATAAAATCTTTAAAAATAAAAGAGTATTTTAGGCACAAAGGGGCCGATACTGTATATTCCACTTGCAGAGGTTGCTACAGTAGTTAAATTCATAGAGACATAGTAGAGTGGTTGTTGCCAGGGGCGGGGGGAGGGCGGGGAGAGGGAGAGTTAGTGTTTAATGGGCACAGAGTTCCAGTTGGGAAAGATGACTAAGTTCTGGAGATGGACAGTGGTGGCAGCTCCAAGACCATGTGAATACACTTAGTGCCACTGACCTGTACACTTAAACATGGTTAAAGTGGCCAGTGTTATGTCTTGGGTATTTTAGCACAGAAGGGCACTGGCATTGCAGCCCAGGGAGTTTCGTGGAGGGTTATTTAAATCCTGCCTATGCTCCTCACTAGCTGTGGAGTATGATACTTCTCTGAGCCCCAGTTTTCTCATTTTCAGAATAGGACTAAGCTCTCAGGGTTGTTGTGAAAATAAATGAGATACTATCAGGCATACAGCAGGTACTCAATAACGTAAGCTCCTGTTACAATGACTGTTGATTTAACTGGGCATGTGGGTCCTCTGCTTTGGCAGAGCCGCCACTCCAGGGGCCAGGCGGCGGCCTCACCGCTCCAGGAGTGTTCCTGGGGTTTACTAGGCATCTTTGGGTCAACACATCGTCCCTGGTTCTTTGAGGATGCCAGGAATAAAATCAAAGGGGTTGGACCGATGTGCCTGGGCTATTAGTTTTCAAGAGTGAATCCGTTTCGGTATTTCAAAGTGTGGTCGTTCTGGGAACCCTGCAATCTCTAGGTGCTGAACATCCCTGGCTGTGGTCGTACTGAACCAGGAGGACTGGGAGTGGAACACAGGGATGTGCATTTGTGCATTTTAAACAGGCTCTCCAGGTGGCTTTGCTGTTCACCAGACTTTCTGAACCGCTCTCTATTGGCTCTGAGAAATGGCTCTCGACTCTGCCACCTTGAGAATCCCTTGTGAAGCTCTTTAAAAACAAAAACCCCAGGACCACTCCCAGAGATTCTGACTCCACAGGTCTGGTTTAAGGGGTTCTAGGTCACTGCTTATGTATCTTTAAAAATAACAATCCTAGCTGCCATTTACTGGGCATTGACCGGGTGTCAGGCATAAAGCTAAGTGTGCATTTTTTTTTCATTTAATCCTTATGACCACCCTATGAGGCAATTCCTATTATCAACCCCATTTTAAAAGTTGGAAACTGAGGCTCAGAGAGGTTAAGTGATTTACCCAAGGTGATACAGCGGGGAATTAGTAGAGCTGGGATTTGAACCCAGAGGCAGGCTGATTCCAGAGGCCATATTCTTAGGCACTGGGTCCCTGTATTGCCCCAGGAGCAGGGGCAGGCGGGACCCCCAGGACACACCTTTGAGGCACCTGCCTACCTGTCGCACCCTGGGTACCTCCCTAGCCTCACCCCAGGACCAGACCTGTGATAGAGAGCACGTCCTTTAAGCAAAATGGCTCCAGTTTCCTTCCCCCCTCATATGGGTAAGCCTGCAGAGAGGGCCCCACAGCTCCCCCCGCCCCCGCCCTGCCCCCAGTGAACCGCTTTCCCTTCCCAAAGCCCCAGCTCTGGGGCCTCTGTGGTCAGAGTCCTGGCCTCAGGGAAATCTCAGGAGCTGACTCAAAACTGTTCCTTTTTGGGAGAAGGTGTTAGCAAAGATGGTTGCCAAGCAACTCCAGGGGCATCTATCTACAGTGATGATTTCTCTCTTTTTTCCCCCCTTTTGAACATCTTCTAGGCCGCATTTCAGCTTCTCTGTTGTTAGTGTTTTCATGAAGGGTGCACTCCTTTGGATGATGGAAGGAAGATAGCTTTTCAATGCCCGCCGCCTTAGAGGTGTCCTTGGATGGGTGATGTGCCTGCTAAGTGGGTGTGAAAGACCTTTGCTTCCTCAGCCACACTGACACCCTCCTTGTCACTGGCTCTGAGGGGACTGGAGCAGCTGAGAAAGACACAGAATGTGTCTCCCACAGGAGACCAGGGCCAGGGCCACGTGGTAACGTTTCATTCTGTGACCTTGGCCTTCACCTGTCTTCGTTAACCTGGGCACTTAACCTTTTGTGCCTGATGACCTGGCTGGTCCTGGCAGGTGTTTCTCTCTGCCTCTCTCTGTCTCTGTCTCTCTCTCTCGCTCACTCTCAGTCTCACTCTCAGTGGTTTCACAGATCAGAAGAGCTCTTGACATGTGTTTCCTCTTCAGTGCTGTCCCCTCTCCTGCTCAGTCACCTCATCAGTGTGGGGTTTCAGGTGACATTTGACAGGCCCCAGACCCCTTGGTCTGCCAGCAGGTGATTTGATCCCTCCGGCAAGGGCCGAGGGCACACAGGTTGGAACACTTCCCACACGTGACAGAATCTGCCCCAGACTGGCTGGAAGAAAGAGAAACCCCAGGAAGTGAAACTGGTCACTTTGGGTGAGGTTGACTCCATTTGGCCTCCCCACCAATGACAGCCCTCTTAACCCTGTCCCCAGACTCCAGGTTTCTTCTGTTCCCTTGCACTGCATCCTTGACCTTGACCATGGTGGCCTTCGTCACCATCCTTTGAGAAGCAGGGCAAGGCTGAAAGAGAACGTGGAATTCACATGAGTTCTGCCACCTTCAGAGGCTCAGGCCAAACATTGAATGGCAGAAGACAATTGAAAATAGAGATACGTTCAGTTTTATGCAAACCCAATAAATAATAATCCAGCCTTAAACAGATTAGGGAGCTATTTGCTTTCCAAATAGAATTATTGGATATTTCATTAAATAGTAGACCGCTTTCAAGCATTTTGGAAATTGTACATTCTTTACCAAAGTTTTGGTATGCCTCTTTTATGCCTCTTCTGCCAGCTTCTTGTGTCCTATTTCCCCCAGAGTTTGCTCTGTGTCAGGTGAACCTGGCTCCCAGCTCACACCGCAGACGTTCCCTCTGTGTGGTGACTGGCGTGTCTGCCTCCAGTCCTGGCCTCTTCCCCACACAGGGCTCAGCTCACACCTCTGGTGTTCTGCATTGGACAGCCCCCCACGGGGATCCTTACTGCATCCTGAGATTCCCCTCCGGCAGGTGCAGAGCCTTCTCTGTATCTTCCCTTCTCTACTGTCTTTAGAAAGCCCCCCCCCATTCCTCCTACCCTCCCTCTCTTGTTTTAAGAGTGATTCTTTGCACCTCTCCATTTCTTTCCGCTCTCCCTGCCCCCACCCCTAGGCTAGTCTGCCTCGTAGCCTACCTAGATTTTTTTTCATAATAGCTGCTTAATTGGTCTCCCTGACTCCATCTTCCTGCATACCACTTCAGAATCTCCTGAAAAGTCGCATTTTATCAGGTTGTTCCTCAAATGAAAACCTTTCATCACTTCCCCAGTGACCACAGCTCATGTAGTATTCTGGGTCCTGCCCGCCTCACCCCTCCAAAAGCCACAGGTGGTTTGCCCCTCACAGCCTTAGACAAGCCATGCTCCTTCCTAATCCCGGTCTCTCCACTTCTAGAGCCTTCCCCTCAAGTGAATGCTTCTCACTCTGTAGGGCCCTGGCCACCTTCTCTCTCTGAGGAAGCCTCCCCCAGCCTCTCAGGCTGCCCAGCCCAGATCTCCGCTGGCTGTACCCACCTTGTAGTTTGGCCTTAAAGTCTTATGCTTTATGGCCATTCCACTGTCTACCAGACCATTCCATTGTTGACCTGATGAGGGGAAGGGACCATACCTTCCCTTTTTCCTTCCTCTGATATTTTCAACCAACAGAGGGCTACATTTCAGCCGTGCATCCAATTTGTTTTTTAGGTATGTGTCTTGATGTACCTGTATTTTAATTTCTTTTTTTCCTTTATTTTTCCTTAAACTGCAGTTACATACAAATAACAAAGAATTTAACCATCTTAATTTTTAAGGATCCCAGTTCAGTAGTGTTAAGTACATTCATGTTGGGCAACCAATCTCCAGAATTCTTATCATCTTAGAAAACTGAAACTCTTTGTCCTTTAAATAATTCCACACTTACGTTTTCATTTTTAAACGCAGTCTAGAGATGACCTATGAGTTTCTTTGATTTATCGCCTGATATTTTAAGGTTGTTGAGATTCTAAGCATTGGTAGGACTCCTGAAGTTTCTGTTAGGTGGATATTTGGAGCAAGAATGCAAAAAGCCATAGATCAGCTTCGGGATCCTCCATGGGTCCCTCCACCAGCAAGTGAAAATTCAGTGGAGAAGTGCTATAATTTGGGCCCCAAGTCACAGATACCTCTGCACAGCCTAAAGTTTCTAAGTTCAGATTTGATGTAACCGCCACCCTGCGTCTTTCTTGCTTTTTTGCCTCTCCATCTTATATTATTATTGAAATGTTCACACATATAAAAAAGCCAAAATAATAGTACTATGGTCCTTCATATAAGCACCACTTAGAGTGAAAAATTAGTGCACACTTTATCATGCTTTCTTATAAAGATAGATATTTCTGTACCATTTGGAAATAAGTTGTAGACAGCATGACACTTCACCTCGAAATATTTATCATTTTGACACATCTTGGTTGTGTAACCTTGGGCCACTACTCACTTAAGTTCTCAGAGCCTCATCTTATTATAAATATGTATGTGTGTTTTTGCTGAACCATTTGGAAGTATATCGCAGACAGCATGACACTTCACCTGTAAATACTGCAGCATACGTCCCCTAAAAATAAAGGCATTCTCCTACATAATCATAATACCAGTATCACATTCAGAAAACTAATGGTAATTCCCAATAGCATCTAATATCCAGTTCCTATTCATACTTCCCCTGTTATCCTCCCCAAAACCACTTTTTTCTCAGCTGCTTTTTTTTTAATGTATGTAGCCAGATCGCATCAAGGTTCATGCATTACATTCAGTTGTTATGTCTCTTTAATCAGTTTTAATGTAGAATAGTGCCCCCCCATATGTGTATGTGTATCTGTATGTATGTTTGTGTGTATGTTTTTGTGTATTCGTCTATAAAACACTGCCATTTAAATGCTTCACATTCTGCTCATGGTGTCATTTATTTTGCTTTTCTAGGCCTTGTTTTTCCCTCATAGTAGAAGTTAGAGCTAAAGTCTCAAATTTAGGCTCTACATTTTGGCAAGACTACATCCCAGGTGATTCTGAGCACTTCATTAAGCATCTCCCCGTGTCAGGGCACCCCATTATTAGGTATTGGTCATTTGGTAAAGGGGTGCCCACCTCTCTCCATTGCAAAGCTGTTTTCCTTCTGTAATTGGCATGTCATTCTGTGGGTGGTGCTGGCACCACGTGAATGCCCGGTTCCCCAATAAGAAATGCCATGGAATTGGCTGGGCATCCATCGATAATCCTTGCTTGGGTCACTTACTTCTTTGGGGGTTGTAACAGTCATTTCAAATTCTGTCATTTATCTGTTTATTTGCTGACATTTATTGGTTGACATTCTCTATAAAGAAGACCTGTTTTTCGTCAGAAGGGGTTAAATTCTAAATTCCTCCTAAAAGGGCAAAGTCTTTCCCTCTAATTACCAGTTTTCAGAGTAAGGAGTTGAACACCCATGACTTAAGGTCAGGAGGAACAAGGCCAAGGACTGGGCACACCAGCATTTCAATAGGATGCATGTGTAGTGTGAAAACCCATCATCAATCGGAAATTCTAGATAGAGTGAGCTTTGTGGTACAAACCTCAGAAGTCAAGTGTGACCCCAATTTGGTTGGTAGAGCATGAGTTTACAAACGTTGAGTAACATTCACACATTCAAGTGACCCTCTTCTCCTTTAATTTGGACCTTCTCTTTAATTTGGAGAAGGAAAGAGATAATTACACCTAAAATAATCATTCTCCCACCTTTCAGCTGGAGCCTAGCATTTAACCTGGGTCTGGCAACCTGCTGAAATTAAATTGTAAAGCAGGATGAGGGATGAGGCTATGAAGCTGGAGCAGGGCATCCTGGACTGCTGATTGACTAGAGAGTGACCAAATGCCCAAGCACTGGGTTGGGCTCTGCGCAGGACGCAGTGGTGGAAGCGCCCTGGTCCCTACCTCCCAGGAACTCAGGAACTGGCCATGCAGCAGGCTGGAAACACTGACCACCTAGAGAGTGAAATGTGGCCTGAGTGCCCAGGGACTCCGGGAAGGAAAATTCCAGTCTGCTGTCTGCACAACCTTTGACCTACAGGGGCTGTTTGGTTTGTGATTCTATCCGGAGCCCGGTGCAGGTGTGTAATAGGAGCCAAGTTAATGTTTGAAGGATGAATGAGTGAATGAATGAATGCTTCATCAGGGATAGGATTTGGACATTGGGGCACTCTACGGAGACAGACCGGCACAAGGAGAGCCCTGGTGAGGGCTGTGAGTTCCCCAGAAAGTCACGTTTAGGAAAGGAGTCACGGAGAGCCCTGGGCCTGCCGTCAGTACTGAGGAGACACAGCTCATCGTCTATTCCAGTTGTATACTCCCTCCATACCCAACACAGTTCAGTTTTTTTATGATGTAGAATTTTCAGGAAACACACTCCTTTTCGGTTTGGTCAGGTTTGTGTGTTTTGCTTTTTCCGTTCAGTGTGCTAGGCGGACGGTTGTTCTCTCTCTCTTTCACACACACACATACACACACACACACACACACACACACCCCGTTAGGTCTTGCTGCCCAGTTAATCTGTCAGTTCTTTTCCATCATAATCCGTGTCATGCTAGTAAATGTTTTACAACTTGCTCTATGAATAAATGTCCATGGATACATATGTGTATGATACATTTTACCCATGAGAGGCTGTTTCGCCTACAATTTACAAATAATAAAATACTTGATACTCTTTATTGTAAATTTTATATAGTGAGTTAATTCTCACAGAACGCTTTCCTTAATTTTTGCCAAACTCTTGGATCCCCGGCCAACCTGAGATCGAACTTGACAAACAAGTGTAGCTCCGACATAAGTGTTGGTTGATATTTTCATGTAAGTCAGCAGCTAAGATGAAAGTGAAAGAACAAAGACGTGTGTTGGAACTTCACTCGATTGTTGGTGACGAGAGTGACTTCCTTGCTGAATTGGATAATAGTTTTCAAGCATTGAGAGAATGCGTCCTCATTTTTTTGTGCTATTCACGATACAGCTATAGACATGGTTTACTTTTGAATAATTTTCTCTATCACTTTCTCAAATTTAATAACCAAAATAATAATAATAATAATAATAATAATAATAATAATAATGAATCAAGCCCTGATTTGTGGCATTTGGTAATTTCCATGGTGTAAATTCTCACCAGCATATTATAAGCTATTATGCTATCACTGAACTCAGAGTTGGGAAGAGATATGCATCCGAACGCTGTGATACAGGATTGCCACCACACAGATACAACAGGTGTAAATAACTTTAAGAGCAGCATTTCCCAACCTATGGCCCATCACTGAAATCTTAGCCGGCCCCCTGTTTTTGTAAATAAAGTTTTATTGGAATGCAGCCACACTCATTCATTTACATATTGTCCTGGTCCCTTTTGCCCTTTAATGGCAGGGTGGAGTGACTGAGACAAGACACTGAGAACCTAAAATATTGACTACCTGGGCCCTTCTAGAAAAAATAGTCAACCCATGCTGGAAAGCCTAGCTAATAGTAAATGGCAGCAAGATAAATAGGAGCCGATAAATTTTGAGTATTCTTTGTAAGATATATAACACATTTAACTGTAAGCTCATACAGTTTTTAATAATTTAATAATTGGCTCACCATATTCCTGAAAATTTAACAATGGGCTCTTGCATGTGTCCAGCTCACGACTGCAGCGTGCTGAGGGCCACTGCTTTTAGTGCCAAAAAATGAGACTGTCGCTAATAGGAAGAAGCAGCTGACAATACCAGATTGGGGGGGGGAGCCATAGCAAGAAGGTTTGAACTACTTGAAATTGTGGTCTAATTCTCCATAGAAATCAGAAGAAAGCATTTTTGAGGTTAGTTTTCATATAATTTTTTTTCCCTCTTAGGGTCTGAGTTTGTTTTGGTTTTTCAAATGAGTTTTCTTCAGAGCTGATTTAAAAACTCAATGCAGCATGTGTTCCTTACCAAATTTTGTGAGCATCTGTCTCGAGCCCATTTAGCCCCTGACAGCCGCCCGGCAGCTTCCAGAACTCCCACAGATGTTCTGTGTCCCGAGAAGGGCCGACTTCCTGTTGCCGGCCATGAGCGCGAGGAGAGGTGGTCCCACCAGTTGCGTGGTGCTGGGGTTTTCCTTGCTGCCATTTCCTGCCAGTTGCCTCTGAATGGATTACAGATGGTCAGAGAAAGACTTCTTGGCACAGCGAGAGGACCAGTCTCCAGTGCTTTGTGGGGAAGGATTTATAACAGGATGGCAGTTTATGCCTACCCAGAACAGGCCTGGCGGCCGAGGCCTTGCTGAGAAAACCAGCTGCCTGTGGGGATGGGGTCTGTGGGTGGAGGGGACGGGCAGGAGGGAGGGCAGTTTACGTGTATGTGGCACCTTTCGTCCAGTGGGGTCTCAAGCTGCTACATGTCCAAGGGTGTTGGGCTCCTGTGCAGACGGCAGCACCGGGGAATTAGGTACTGAGCTAATGTTCTGGTTGTGTCATGTTCTTTGGGGAAGAAGAATAAATCCTCCTGTCTTTTCAAAGTGAGGTAAGGGCAGGTGCGCTGTTTCCTTTTTTTTTTTTTTTAAGCCACAATGAAAGCAGATTTAATTGTTAAACTTTAAAAAATATACATAATATTTACTATCTTAACCCTTTTAAGGTGTTCGATTCAGTGGCCCTGAGCACGTGCCGTGTTGTGCAATCGTCACCGCAAGCCATCTCCAGAAGTTTTCCATCATCCCAAACAGAGACTCTGCACCCATTGAACAGTAACTCCCCATTTCTCTCTCTCCTCAGCCCTGGTAACCTCTACTCCGTCTCCATGAATTTACCTAATCTAGGTTCCTCAGAGAAATGGAATCATACAGTATTTGTCCTTTTATGACTGGCTTATTCCATGTAGCATAATGTCCTCAGAGTTCATCCATATTGTGGCATATATCAGAATTTCTTTCCTTTTCATGAATGGGTAACATTCCACTGTGTGTATCTGTTACGTTTTGTTTATGCGTTTTCCCATTGTTGGGCACTTGGGCTGTGTGCCCCTTTTGGCCATTGTGAATCGTGCAGCTGTGGACCCGGGTATTAGATGGAGTCGCATGGAGGAATCAGTTTGTCCAGGATGATTCCTCGGCCCTCAGGTACGTCTCTCTGCCAAAGCTGCCAGGAATACGTGTGCAAGAAGGCCCCATTCAGGCACACCAGCCAAGGGGTCAGAGGAATTGTGCACCCTCCTCACTGCAGTCTGCCCAGAGGGGGCACCTTTTCCTACTTTGCACAAGGACGCTTTACTACCTAGAGGAGCCCCTGAGACAGAAAATTTGAAAGGCCAGAGTCCACGTGGTGCTCTTGCTTCCTGGGCAAGGGCAGACCTTGCTGGGCTGAGGCTGGGGCAGAGGGCTGAACTAACTGCACCAGGATTCCTGGGATTGGGTCTCCCTCTGCCAGAACTCAAGGCCACCTTGGGCAGTTACAGGGGCGAGGTCTGCTGCGCTTCATCTGTGAGAGAGAGTAGAGGTACAGGGCAGTGTCTGAGTGCATTTGGGTTCTGTCATGAAATACTCCAGACTGGTTGGCTTATAAACAACAAACATTCATTTCCCACAGTTCCGGAGGACAGACAGTCCAAGATCAGGGCACCAGCATGGTCGGGTCCTGGTGAGAATCCTCTTCTGGGTCACATACTTCTCATCATGTCCCCACATGGCAGAAGGGGTGAAGGAGCTTTGGTGGGGGGGGCATTCTCTTTTTTTATAAGAGCCCTAATCCCTTCCATTCCTGAGGGCTTGTCGCTCATGGCCAGATCAGTTCTCCTAGGCCGCACCTCCTAACACCATCCCAGCGGGCCTTAGGATTCAACATGTGCTGTTAGGGGGACGCAGACATTCACCAGAGCAGGCAGGCCTCTGGGGATGGGGTGTGGGTGGCATGAGGCCAGAGAGCGGGCTTGAAGGCTCAGGGCCTGGAGCAAGATGGTGGTGGAACTTCACAGAGGACAAGGGAAGATGAATGGTACAGAGACCTCAGGAGGGAGAAACAGGGAAAGTGCCTCATAGAAAGTGTGATAAAGTGAATGGCTACATTCTTTCTGACCAAAGATGGTGGCAGGAGGAGAAAGAGGTGGTGGCATTTTTCCTTCATGAAATTATTATTTTTTTATACTTAAAAAATTTTTTTAAAGATTTTATTTATTTATTTGACAGAGAAAGTGAGAGACAGAGCATGAGCAGAGGGGGAGGGCAGGGAGAGGGAGAAGACAACTCCCCACTGAGCAGGGAGCCCGACTCGGGGCTCAATCCCAGACCTCTGGGATCATGACCTGAGCTGAAGGCAGACGCTCAACCGACTGAGCCACCCAGGCACCCCTAAAAAAATTTTTTAAGTAGGCTCCATGCCCAGCATGGAGCCCAGTGTGGGGCCAGAACTCACGACCCTGAGATCAAGACCTGAGCTGAGATCAAGAGTCAGACACTCAACCGACCGAGCCACCCAGGCGCCCCCTTCTTAATAAAAGTATTTAGCACCACCTGTTCAGAGCCCTCTGCCAGGTGTAGGAGGGGCGCAGAGTAGTGACGCTTGGCTTGTGATGTGTAAAGCCCTCCAGCTGCGTGGCGACTCTTGGAAGGCATGTTTTGTGGGCACACACGGTTTCTGGAGAGCGGTTTTATGGCTTTCCTGAGATCCTCCAAGGTATGGTCCCCCGTCCCCCTTTCAAAAAAAATGGTACTTAAAGAAATTTACAGCTCCTGGGGGAGACACACATGTGCCCAGATACAACCACGGTGCGAGCTACACGGAATGGGGCTCCCAGCAAGCAGGGAACGTGGGCCTTGCCTTAAGGGTTGGTTTTGGAGTTAGGGTTTCATGACACTTAAATCTCCTTTGAAGAAGCTTCTTCTCTGGATTGGGGTAGGGCGCTGGGGAGGAACCTTCATAGTGGAACCACTTTAAAATCTAGCTCTTCTGGGATGCCTGAGTGGCTCAGTTGGTGAAGCGTCTGCCTTTGGCTCAGGTCGGGATCCCAGGATCCTGGAATCAAGTCCCGCAGCAGGGAGGCTTGCTTCTCCCTCTGCCTACTACTGTCTCTCTCTCTGACAAATAACTAAAGACTTTTTTAAAAATAAAAAAAAAAATAAATAAAATCTAGCTCTGCTGTCATGATTGTGTTCAAGCTCTTTAGAAGACACACAGAGCTACAGAGACAGGTGACGGGGTATGCTGGTTGAAGAAGCCACCTTCGAGTCTCGTCTGTGTCTAATTGCTGGCAGAGGAGCTTGGTGGTGGAGAAGGAAGAATGTGGTCTTTGCAGTCAGATCTTGACGGATGTCTTGGCTGTGCTGCCTAAAGGCTGTGTGACTCTGGGCAAGCAATCTCACGTCTCTGGGCCTCTGCTTGCTCATTCTGACAACAGTGCCAATCCCAAGGAGGGCTAACTCACGAGCTGGTGCACTGTTGACAGTGAGGAGATGTCAGCTGTTACTGCCTGGCACAGGGGATGGGTCTGAGAAGTCCGGGGGGGGGGGGCTCCCACAGGTTAACTGCAATGTGTGTGCGTAAATTATAGGAGGAGCAAAAACTGGGCCAGAATTTGAGAGCAAAGGGCGGTCATTTTTCCCATCTGTAAAATGGGATGATCACAGGTACCTCATCGGGTCGTTGGGAAGATGAAGTGAAGGGGACATACAGCACTTAGCACAAGGCCCAGCCCACCCTAAATGCTCACTAGTTCTTTCCTTTCAATGCCGCCGAGTATCCCCGGAAGGGGAGCCCGGGGAGCGTTGTTCACAACGAGACACGGTGCCTTGGCAAGGGCTGTGTTCTGGATGATGCTGGACTTAACAGCTCATAAGGAAACATCATCTAGAAAAGGCCCATAAACTGGGGTCCTAAGCAGGGAGCCGGCAGCACGCAAACCCAGTGCATCCTTTAGTTCTGTGCCAGCATTTCTAGGGGAAAGGATTATTTTTTATCATCGTATTTCATAGGGAAAAAAACCAAAACACTGCCAATTAAGCTACAGCCGCTATCGATTCTAAGAATCCATTTGGATTTTAAAGATGTCACAGTGTGTGTGTGTGGGGGGGTAAATACAGCTTAGAATTAATGAAATACAGTAGGGCAAAAATAGAGTATAAAGCAAAATTTACATTAATTTCTAAGATAAAGTATGAAAGTTTAAGAAACACTGAAAGCTCTGGATAGAGCCCCAGACTGCGAAAGTGTGTGTGGTTTTGCCGCGACCCTCACGGTGACTCCGTTCTAAGGGTTGAGTGGGGAGGAGGAGCACCTAGGTTTGATATCCCTGTAAGTTTAGGTGGGACGTGGGGGGACAAGGGGTCAAGGAAGTGACCCCAGACTCTAGAACGCTCAAAGCCATCTCGGGGCCTGAACATCCTCAGATAGCCATCACTTGCGTTAACTTTGCTTAGGAGGAAAATTTACACAGGAAACTTGGAGGAGGAGAGAGGTGTCACAAAACCAAGCGAACAACCCGACACCTGGGAAAGGGCTGGACACCACAGATGGCTACCCCACAGTGAGAGAAGCTGCTTGCTGGGACCCACAGACCAGCACATCTCCCAGTGGACTCCTAGCGCTGGTGTGTTGATATCTCAGTGGAGATTTGGGGGGACAACCAGCCTCGCCCTCTTGCTCTTAAAAAACTTGTTGCATGTCGCAGGCGGGTCAGAAGGGGTCTGATTAAGCTTCCTTCTCACTGCCAGGGCCCTTCTGCTCCCACCTGCTTATGGCCATGTGGGGACAGGCATCTGGAGAGTCACGGTGTGGTCAGGGAGCTTCTGCCACCTTTTCGTCAGGGAAGTAGAATGCCTCCTCCCGGCCCTGTTGAGACTAACAATTGACTCGTAATGATGGTGTCAGCCAACTTCTGTGGAGCGTGTTCCTATTTGTCGGAGTTCTGGGCTCTGGGAGCGGTAGGGGAGGCAGGCGTTACCTGGAAGGGCGTGCAGGTGGCGGAATGGAGGTGCTGAGAGACCTTGTGATCCCCTGGGGTGATAGTGCAAGGGGAGGATCCAGAGAGGAGCAGAGAGCAGTGCCCTGGCCCTGAGAGATGGCACTCGGCTGGAAAAGAAGGGACTTGCAGATGGGAGAGTGGATATTCAGTAAGCGACAGAGCACGCCAAGTGGGCCTTTCTGCAGGCTTTGGGCCTCCATGAGTATATTTATTTTAAAAAGATTTTTTTCCCCTTAATACAAAAGTAATACATGATCACTGTGAAAAATACACATCAGTAAAAGAAGAAAAGAAAATGTAGCCTCACCCTGTCACCTAGAATTAACCAATGATGGTTTTGGTTAATTCTAGGTCATAATTTACCAAAATGAGATAATCTTGTATTGTTTGGATTATGGTGAGTGGTTTTTCAAGTTATTAGATAGTCCATTGCATATGTGTTCCATAATTTATTTAACCAGTTCCCTGTCACTGGATATATTGGTTGTTTTCAGGGGTGTTTTTGTTTTCAGTTTTTTATTACTAAAAATATTGCAATTAATAAATGAATATCCTGGAGGCACCTGGATGGCCCAGTCGGTTAAGCGTCCGACTCTTGATTTTGGCTCAGGTCATGATCTCAGGGTGGTGAGGATTGGGCTCCACACTGGGCTCCATGCTCAGCGGGGGGTCTGCTTGAAATTCTCTCCCTTGCCCCTCCACCCCCCATCCCACCCCACCCCACCCCTGTACACTTGATGTCTCTCTCTCTCTTTCAAGATAAATAAGTAAATGAATGAATGAATATCCTTGTAGCTAAATTTTTGTGTGTGTTCATAATTCTTTCCGTAGGTATATTTTTTGAAGAGGAATGCTGAGTCCAGGAGTATGATATTTTTGAGGCTTTTGATATCATTGCTAAATCGTCCTCTAGAAATATCGTACTAATTAATACTCCTATTAGGAGCATATGAGAATGACGGTTTCCTGGACTTTGGCTAGTACCTCACTAAAGATTTTCAAATATTTGATGATTTAATAAGTTTAAGTGTTTCCTTCCTTTAATTAGCACTCTTGCGAGTACTAATGAGGGTGACCATTTTGTATGTATTTATTACCCACTTGTGTATGTTTTGTGTGCGTTGCTTTTTTCATGGTTTTTGCTTAGTTTTCTATTGGTCTCTTAATATTTTTCTCACTGATTTGCAAAAGCTCTCTCTATATTAAAGCTTATTTATCATGTCTGTATTTATATGCAGATCACATGATTTTTAGGAAATCTTGTAGTTCAAAAACTCTGACTCTTTGATCTAGCCTGCAGGATGAAAGTAGCTAGGAAAAAAGAAATTCCCAGATAATTCCAAGCCATGTGGTAGGTGTTACTGAATGCTGGCAGGGACCACATAATCTTAATTATGCTGACAAGACAGAACTAAGAGTAAGAGCTACCATTTACTGAACAATTGTTATTTACCAGGCACTTTACAAATATTAGCCTTATAATTCTATGACCCTATAAAGAGCTGAGCAAACTGGGGCAGAGAAAAATTAAGCATCTCACCTGAGCTCACACAGCTAGTAAGTGGCAGAGTCAAGATTTGAACTTGGATCTGCCCATCTCTACCAGCCACATGCTTTCTACTCTACCAAGCCGACTGTCATTCTCAGCGTAAATCATAGTCGTAATTACAAGTCAAGTTTTCCTCAGCGACTTCCACAGAGAGAGTAGCAAGTTGGAGAGCACGTGATAACTGAACTCCAAAGATGCCCTTGCCGTGAACACGCCTCCCAATATAGTCCCCTCTGTGTGACCCTTGGCTGACCCCATGGTTCATATGTGTGTATGTGCATGTTTTATAATAGCTTTATTGAAGTTTAATTCATATGCCATAAAATTCACTCCTTTAAAGTATATCATTCTGCATTTTTGGCATATTCAATAAATTGTGCAAACAACACAACGAATTCCAGAACGTTTTAATAACCCCCAGAAAAAACTTCATATCCATTAGCAGTCACTCACCATTCCCTCCTCCCCCAGTCCTTGGCAACCACTAATCTGCTTTCTGTCTCTATGGATTTGCCGATTCTAGACATTACATGTAAATGAAATCATACAATATGTGGCCGTTTGTGTCTGGCTTCCTTCACTTAGTATAATGTTTTCAAGGTCCATTCATGTAGCACGAATCAGTACTTCATTCCTTTTATGGCTGGATAGTATTCGATTGTATGAATATACCACATTCTGTTTATCCATTCATCAGTTAACATTTGGGTTGTTTCCACCTTTTGGCTGTTGTGATTTGCATTGTTAAGAATGTGTACAAGTTTTTGTGTGGATGGATTTTTTTCAGCTCGCTTGGGTATATCTCTAGGAGTGGAACTGCTGGATTATGTGATATCTCTATCCTTCACTTTTTGAGGAACTGCCAACCTATTTTCCAAAGCAGCTGCATCATTGTGTCGTCTCACCAGCAGCGTATGAGGCTTCCAATTGCTCCACATCGTTGCCAACACTTGTTATTGTCCATCTTTTTGATTATAGCCATGCTAGTGGGTGTGAAGCGATATCACATTGTGGTTTAGATTTGCATTTCCGTGATGACTGATAATTTTGAGCATCTTTTCACGTGGCGCATTGCTTTTAACGTGGCACATATGGCAATCTTTATTTGGAGAAAAGTTTTGAAAATTCTTTGCCCAGTTTTTAATTAGGTTTTTTTTTCATTATGTTGTGAGAGTTCTTTATATATTCTGGATATAAGTCCTTTATCAGATATATGATTTGCAAAAAAAAAACAATAATAATAAAATAAAGAGCATGAACTCCTGCAAAAAAACAGATATATGATTTGCAAATATTTTTTCTCATTCTGTGAGTTCTCTTTTGCTTTCTTAATGGTGTCCTTTGAAGCACAATAGCTTTTAATTTTTATCATGTCCTGTTTATCAATTATTTCTTTTGTTGCTTGTGCTTTTGGTGTTACATCTAAGAAACCATTGTCTAATGTCAGGTCACAAAGGTTTACTTCTGTGTTTTCTTCTAAGAGTTTTATAGCTTTAGCTCCTACATTGTGATCTCTGATCTGTTCTGAGGTATTTTTTGTATATGGTGTGAAGTAGGGGCCCAAATTCATTCTTTTATTATGTAGTTATCCAGTTGTCTAAGCACAGTTTGTTGAAAAGACTGTTCTTTGTGCCTTTGAATTGTCTTGGAACTTCTGTTGAAAATCAATGGACTAGGGGGCGCCTGGGTGGCTCAGTCGTTAAACGTCTGCCTTCGGCTCAGGTCATGATCCCAGGGTCCTGGGATCGAGCCCCGCATCGGGCTCCCTGCTCTGCTGGGAGTCTGCTTCTCCCTCTCCGTCTGCCCCTCCCCCTGCTCATGCTCTCTCTCAAATAAATAAAATCCTTAAAAAAAAAAAAAAAAGAAAATCAGTGGACCATAAATCTAAGGGCTTACTTCTGGGCTGCCAGTTCTGTTGCATTGATACATATGTCTATCCTTAATGCCACTACCACACTGTCTTGATTACTGCAGCTTCATAGTATTTTTTAAAAGATTTTGTTTATTTGAGAGAGAGAGCGAGAGGGAGAGCATGAGCAGGGGAGAGAGGGAGGAGCAGGCTCCCTGCTGAAGGCAGGTGCTTAGGTGTAAGACTGAGCCACCCAAGAGCCCCAGTAGCTTCATAGTGTTTTGAAACCAGGAAATAGGAATCCTCCAGCTACTCTCTTTTTTAAGATTGTTTCTACTTGACACAATATGGGCCCCTTGAATTTCCATATGAACTTTAGGATCAGCTTGTCAATTTCTACAAAAAAAAAAACAAAACTAGAATTATTATAGAGATTGTGTTGAATCTGTAGGTCAGTTTAGGGACAATCTTTACAATGTTAAGTGTCCAGTACATGAACATGAGATGTCTTTCCATTTATCTAAATAATTTCTTAATTTCTGTTAACTGTGTTGTTTGTAGGTTTCAGTGCCCAAGTTTTGTACCTCTTTGGCTAAATTTATTCATATTTTATTTTTTCACTGCTATTACAAATGGAATTGTTTTCTTAATTTCATTTTCAGATTGTTCAGATTTCATTTCAATTCTTGTATACAGGGCTATTATCCTGCAACTTGCTAAACTTGTTTGTTACAACTAATAGTTGTGTGTGTGTGTGTGTGTGTGTGTGTGTGTGTGTGTGTTCTTTAGGATTTTCCATACGTAAGGCCATGTCATCTGCAAATGGAGATAGTTTTACTTTCTCCTTTCCAATCTGAATGCCTTTTACTTCTTTTCTTTTCTTTTTTCTTTTCTTTCTTTTTTCTCCTAATTGCTCTGGCCAGAACATCTAGTGTAGTACTGGCTAGAAGGGGCAATGGCAAGACGTCATGTCTTGTTCCTCATCTTCAGAAGAAGGCTTTCAGTCTTTCATCATTAAGTATGATATTAGGTTGTGGGCTTTTCATAAATACCCCTTAACAAGTTGAGGAAGTTCCCTTTTATTCCTAGTTTGTTGAGAGTTTTTGTCATGAAAGGGTGTTGGATTTTGCCAAGTGCTTTTTCTGCATACATTGAGGTGATCATGTGGTTTTATCCTTTATTCTATTAACATGGTGTATTACATGGATTAATTTTCATATGTTGAACCACCCTTGTATTCCTGGGATAAATTCCACTTATTTAAGATACATAATCCTTTTTATATGTTGCTGAATTTAGCTTGCAGGTATTTTGTGCAGGATTTTTACATGTCATTCATTCGCAATTTGATCAGTAATTTTCTTTTCTTATGATATCTTTTCTGATAGGGTAATAATGGCCTTGTAGAGTCGGGAAGGGTTCCCTTTGACTCACTTTTAACCAATGGAATATGACAGATGTCACTATGTGACATCTGAGTCTAGGTCATAGGAGCCTTGCAACTTCTGCTTGCATTTTGGGAACATTCGCTGTTGGGAACCCAGCTGCCATGCTGTAAGAAGCCCAAGCCCCAGGGGTGTGGGTACCCCAGTGGACATCCCTAGCTGAACTTCCAGCTCCAGCAGCATCAAACACCAACCATGGGAGAGAGCCATCTTGGACACACAGCCCAGTGATCTTCATGTGACTATATAGCTTCAGTTGACATCTAATCCGAAGAGAAAACTGCCCAGAGTCTAGTCAATCCACAGAACCGTGAGAGATAATAGCAAATTGTGGTTTTTAAGCCACAGATTTTGCGGGCAGTTTATGGCACAATAAAAGATGGAATCCATTGCCTCAGCCTGCCTCACTCAGCAGTACCTTTCTATAAGAATTATGGGGGCACACAGTGGTGTTTTTCCTCTCCCCTGTTTCTGAGAAGGCTCCAAAAGTGACAAAATAGCCAAAGGCAGCAATGAAAAGGAGAGGCAGCATGGTGCCTGGGACACCCATACTTGGGGTAATCATTCTTCACCATGGTAGCCAGTGGCCTGTTTTGAGAAAGGCACTTGCCCAGTCGTACTCGGCCTTCACTTTTGGCAGAGTGGCTCAAAATTCACAGTGCTCATGCACCAGTCAACCCGGGACCATTTTGCTGCCCCTCTGCTAGAGGACGGTTTTGCTTCAGTGAGTTCCCAGCTCTGGCATTGGCTGTTTTTTCAGGCCATCTGCTCTCTTGCTTACGAGATGAATCAGTCATGTGGCACGCACTTATCCTTAGCTCCCCACCTTTTCTCAGGTCTGCAATTGGTTTACCAGCTGGGCATCTCAGAGCCTCTTGCTAATCCCACCTTCAAGCCATTGAACAAAGTGGGGTTGCCATCCTAAAGGCCGAGGGAGCCAACAAGGCCCACAGAAACAGATGTGCCCTAATAACCAGCAAGAGAAACAGGGCAGGATGGGCCCCAGGTGGATATGAAAGATTCTGTGGGCCTGTGCAGCCTTCCCAAATCCCAGCCTACCGCCAAAGGCCACCATTTGCTTGCTACACATAGGAACTGACCAACTCACCTGTCTGTTGGGTGTTATGTTTGCCGCGGCCATCTGTAAGTGGGTCAGTTTTGTGCATGTGTACCAAGCAACACTTCCTCGTCTCAGAAGAGGGGCCCGAGACCTCTTTTATCTCAACTTCCATAATATCAAGAACATAAGGATGTACTACACGTGAAAAAATGTTCAACATCATTAATCACTAAGGAAATGCAAATCAAAACTGCAATGGGAGATTGCTTCACATCTACTAAAATGGCAGATAGATAGATAGATAGATAGATATTTAGAGGGAAAGGAAGAAATCACAAGTGTTGGTGAGGATGTGGAGAAACTGAAACACTTACACATTGTTGGTAGGAATGCACAATGGCATAGCCACTGTGGAAAGCACTTTGACAGTTCCTCAACGGTTAGACATAAAGTTACTGTCAGATCCAGCTATTCCACTCCTAGGTATATACCCAAGTTCTCACAAAAACCTGTACACCAGTATTCATAGAGGACCTGCTCACAACAGCCAAAAGGTGGAAACAACACAAATGTCCATCAACTGAAGAATGGAGAAACAGAATGTGGTATATCCATTACAATGGAAAACTATGCAACCAGAAAAAGGAATGAAGTATCGATACTTGCCTTAACATGGACGAGCCTTAAAAACATTATGCCCGGTGAAAGAAGCCAGACACAAAGGACCCTCCATTGTATGGCTTCATTTATATGAAATGTCCAGAATAGCCATAAAGAAAGTAGAGGACAGTTGCCCCGGGCTAAGGAAGAAGGGGAATTGGGAAGTACAGGGTTTTCCTTTGGGGGGTGGTGAATATTCTGGAATTAGATAATGGTAATGGTTGCATAATATTGTGAATATACTAAAAACCACTGAACTGTACACTTCAAAGTGGCTAAATATAAATTTGATGTTATGTAAATTTCATCTTAACAAAAATTTTCAGAAAAAGATGTGTTCTACTTTTAATGGTTATTGCTGTGGGATGATGATATATACTGTTTTCCCCGCAAAGGCCCTTTCCCCGGGAGGATGAGGAACTTGGCAGAGAATAGGTGCTTCCCAGAGGACCTTGACACGGCATGAAGAGTAGGGGCCTAGGAGCGAGGAATTCTAGTTCTCTGTCCCACATGCCAGCCAGACAGCCTCAGGCAAGTTCCTCAGCCCGTCAGCGCGGTGTTTAAGTCATCTCCGAATTGGAGATCTTCCTCTCATAAACACTTGTAAAGTGCTAATTATGTGCTAGGCATTAGGATTAGTCCCATGTTCCAGCTGGAGAGACTGAGGCGTAAAGAAGTAAAGCACTTGGGGCGCCTGGGTGGCACAGCGGTTAAGCGTCTGCCTTCGGCTCAGGGCGTGATCCCGGCCTTATGGGATCGAGCCCCACGTCAGGCTCTTCTGCTATGAGCCTGTTTCTTCCTCTCCCACTCCCCCTGCTTGTGTTCCCTCTCTCGCTGGCTGTCTCTATCTCTGTCGAATAAATAAATAAAATCTTAAAAAAAAAAAAAAAGAAGTAAAGCACTTGTCCAAGGTCAACCAGGCAGTGAATGGCAGAACAGGGTTCTAACCCAAGCCCTTTGGCTGCAGAATGTAGGCTCTCAAGTTGTCCTAATAGGCGTTTGTAACTCCCCTTCCTCCCGTGTCGTTGTAGAGATCCAATGCAATTATACACCGCAAAGCCCTCTTATAAACATAAACACTATGCCACGCGTACGAGGTCCGGTGTTACTCCTGCCGTCGATACTAGCAGTTAGATTTACAGGAGAAACACCTGGGGCTCATGTGCCCCAGTGATCTGCCCTGATCCCACCCTGAATGCATTCCTGTGGACTTCACCAAAGAAATTAGGATTGTCGTCTTAAGTCCTTATTTCTTTTGGTCACAGAAAAATGTCCCAGAAAGGTCTCTGGAAAGACTCCAAGATTGCCTTACTTTATGGGGCCAGGGCTTGGGAGTACAGGCAGACCAGATAGATCCTGGAATTCCTCATACCAGCTGGGGCAAGTAAACCTAGAAGGGTGGCCTCACCTCCAATAAGTTCTTTGTGGTTTGTATTTGGAAAGAGGCCCGTGCATAGGATCAAGCAGGGTGAATACCCCCATTTCTTCTTGGGGCCTCTGGTCTGGGAGCCCATGGAGATGCAGGGAGGATGTGAAGGCTCTATGGCCCAGCATTTGACAGTTAGGTGGGCGAGAGTTTTGGAAGCTTGGGGAGGGGGGTGCGATGCATGACCAGAGAAGATACAAAAGGTAGCAGTAGATGCCAGAATGTTGCTCAGCTTCTGGCAGGGGTGAATCCAGGGAGCAGGAAATTTCAGAAAACGTGGCCCAGAGAGCTGGTGTGTTGGCAGGCTGGATCGAGACGTGAAATGCACCACGCTTTTTACCTAGCAGTGCACAGGCTGGCCCCAGGCAGGCCTCTCTCCCCTCCTGCCTGCAGCCCCGGTGCATTTCTGCTCGGGCTCCTCCTCTTCTCCCCGACAGAGGCAGGTACGTGGCCTCATTCTGCAGAACCTTCACAGCAGCTTCCTAACTGCCCTCTCTCCTAGTTACTGCCTCTCTAATCTGGTCTTACCATCTCCAGAGGGGTTTTTCCAGAACTCACATCTGATTGTTATGCTGCTTCTTAAATCACGTTGGTGGTCCCCTGCGGTCTAATGAATGACATTGGACATATGGCCCGTCACACGTCCCCAGCCCCAGCTCCCACTCACCTTCTGCTCTTATTCCTCTGTTTCTCACTTTGTGACTCAGTCTACCTGATGGCTTCCTACGCATCCATGAAGACCCAGTCCAAATGAAGTTTCCCTGACCCCATCCCACCCTCGGCCTCATGCACAGTTAACCGAGTCCACACCTGTTTCCTGGCATATCTCAGGTGGCTCTGTGATGGCATCTATCATATCTTATTATTGTTTGTTATGTCACCTCTTTTTTCCTGATGGGCTCTGGGTTCCTTCAAGACAGGGCTCATGTCTCATACATATCCCTTTTTCCCATGCCTGGCACATAGTAGGTGCTTTATAGGTGTATTTTCCTATCATTGTTCGTGGCCTGAGTTTGAGGAGGACACGTAGACTCACCAGCGTTCTCTGTCCTGCATGCAGGGCCGGACCTAAGGCTACCGGTCCTCATGGGCTACTGAAGCTCTTCCCTGTCTTCTGGGTACACTGGGATGCAGGAGAAGGGAAAGAAGACTCCTCTCACTCTGCCCTGTGCACAAACTGACGAACAGCTGCTGTTCAGACGGCCCAGATGGACTGTCCAATATAGGCCAAGTGGCCAAAACAGACTCAAACGTGCTAATCAGGTACCATCTGGAACCCAGTCCAAATGGGGAAGCTGCCAGGAGTTACACCCATGTGCCCGACAAATTGAGAGTGAGGGCCAGTGAAGCAGTGCTGGGCTGAGGCGTGGAAATCCCCGTGTTGGGTTTGGAGCGCTCTGGCCAGGAAGAGATGCCAAACCCCCAGGCAACCATCTTCCAGGTTCAAGTTTTGATGTTCGTTGTAAGTGCACAAAATCCACAAGCTTTTTTTCCCCCCTGCATGCAGCAGCAGCAGCTTCCTAAAACATCTCTCGGCTGCGCCACTGCCCATAACCGCGTGCCATTTGGCCTTTATAAAAGGCAACACCTCTGCACTTGTAGCTAGAACACCCACAGCCAAGTGTGTCAGATGCTGTTGGCTCGTTTGGTTGGTGGCTGGGCCTGGGTGCCTCCCGCTAGGGCTGGCTTCCCTAACGTTGAGTGGGCAGTTCGAAGAGTTCTTCAGCGGTGTGAATGCATGTCTGAGCAGGAATCACCCTTCACGGGAGAATGGATTCCGTTGCTTTTCTGCTGGACCCAGTGAAGTTCCTAAGAGACTCTCGAGTGGACAGGAAGCAGAGGTGCGCTGCAGCCAACCCTTCAGATGGGGCAGGTGGGTGGATAAGGGCTCACGCCTAGATTCCCAGGGACTGGGCTGGCTCGGTTCCCAGGGATCCAAGACTGCCTGGGGATCTTGCCCTGGTGCCAGACTCAGACAGTCAGGAGAAGGGAGTGAGCCATTCAGGGGGAAATGAAGATTGCCCGTCAGAGCCCCTTTCCATTGTCTCTGCGGGTTGCACAGGAGGCTGACTCAGGTGGGACAGAGATCACTTTTATTACCTGGCCTCCCAGCTCCTGCTCCTGGTGGGGATTTCACAGAATCCAACAAATCTCCACACGGGGTGAGACCCCCATTATATCAAAAGGCTGAAATCCCTGGGGGTGTGGCCTGTACGGCAGCTGTTTCTCTCCTGATTTCCAAGGATAATGTCAAGTGCCTCCGAGTGTGTGAAATTCTGGCTGAAAGTGAATGATTGAAATGCTTTTTCCATTAAGCCGGCTCCCTTCTGCTATAGGTGTTTTCCTAACAACCCTTATGCAAATAGCTGTGAAAAGTAGGAAGTGGTAAAATGTCGAGTGTCGTCGGCTCCTGGCAGTGTTCTCAGCCAAAGCCTTCTGATTTTCCACCAGAGGAAAAAAAAGATAAGAAAGGAAGAAAGAAAGACCGACAGACCACCAGCCCTCGGTGTGGCACTGGGCAGACACAGCCGGGAGGCCTGTGTCGTTTTCTTGTCTGCTTCTTGGAGGGCAGGATTATGTTAGAACACTGAGCCATTATGGGTCTCTAGGATCACATATCGTGCGTTATTGTCTACACAGCCAATGTAAGTTATTGATTTGCAAATGGGCAGCATTCCTTTCCAACTCCCGTGAAGGAGGTTGGAGGGAAGCTATTTTCCGAGAGAGAAGACTTGGTTCATTCTTTGCAAAAACATTTCCTGTGCAGCCGACTCCTGCTTTTAGGACCTGCGCCATAGACAGAGAATGCACGGGTGCGGTGTTCATTCATGAGGGAAGCAAGCACTTGGCAGACGGCCCCAAAGGCCCAGCGCACCTGCGGAGGCTGCGAGCTTGGCATCGGCCTCGCCATGTGAGTGGGGAAGGGTGGCCAGAGACCTGCGCCCCACCGCGAAGCCACCTTCCCCAGGGACCGTGAAGCAGATCCACGGGGAGTCCTGCAGTCCCTGGGCCTGCTTGCTTCTGTGGATCCTTTGTCAGCCATTCACCCACGTTCAGCTTTTCCCTTATCATGTGTAGATTCTGCCCTCCCCCTTTGGCTGGTGCTGGGGAGGAAGGGTGAGGCAGTATTGTCGTTCCATGAACCCCTCCCAAAACAGCCAGGTAGCATCTGATGAACCCACTGTATTCTCATTGGGTCTAAGATGCCAGGTGTTGACTTCTCCAGAGTTGAAATGCATCTTTAAAATCATGGCTGCATTCATGGTTTAACTGGTCTGTCGGTTTTTTTCTTGCTTAGCAGTACCTAAATTAATGGTAGATTCTTCTTACATCTGAAGAAACAGGGAGAATCAGAAGACCAGTCAGGGGTTTGACCACTGCTTCAAGAGAACCTCAAATCTGAGATTTTCTTCTAGTATCTGCTCAGAGCCAAGTGCTGTGGAGGGCACCACCTGCCCTTACTGTCTCCCAGTCCCAGCACTTTGGGGGCCCACATGCCACCTGATCATGTTTGCCATCTGTCCCTCGTAATTCACTTTTCCTTCACCTCATCTCTGGGAGCCCCACCCGTGAACAGGACACCTCATTGTCCTGTCCTTTAAATGCTCGCATCCTGTTTTCTCCCTCATTGCTCTCTCATGGGTCTCTAGCATGTTCGTCTCATTTCTTTCGGGGGGTGTGGGTTTTTTTAAATTTTTTGAGGTACATTGATATACTTTATATTAGTTTCAGCTGTACAATGTAATTATTCAGTATTTGTCTGTATTGTGAAATGATCACCGCAGTAAGTCTAGTTATCACCCATCACCACGCATACTTAACAGAATTTTCCTTCTTGGGATGAGAACTTTTAAAATGTATTCTCTTAGCAACTTTCAAATATGCAGTGTAGTATTATTAACTGTAGTCATCAATGCTGTGCGTTATATTCCTATGATTTATTTATTTTATAACTGGAAGTATATACCTTTTGACTCCCTTCCCCCATTTTGTCCCACCTCCCCTCCCTACCCCCTGACAGCCACCAATTTTTTCTCTTTATCTGTGAGCTTCGGTTTTTGGCTCATTTCCTTGTTTTGTTTTTAGATTCCATGTGTAAGTCAGATCACAAAGTATTTGTCTTTCATTGTCTGTCTTATCTCACTTAGCATAGTGCCCTCGGGATCCATCCATGTTATTGCAAATGGCGAGATCTCATTCTTGTTTATGGCTGAGTAATATTCCTGCGTGTGTGTGTGTGTGTGTGTGTGTGTGTGTGTGTGTGTGTGTGTACCACATTTTCTTCATCCATTCATCCGTGGATGGGCACTTAGTTTATTTCTATATCTTGGCTGTTGTCAATAATGATGTAGTGAACATGGGGAGCATACATCTTTTTGAATTAGTATTTTTGTTTTCTTCAGATAATACCCAGAAGTGAAATTACTGAATCACACGGTCATTCTGTTTTGGGTTTTTTGAGGAACCTCCGTACTGTTTTCCACAGCAGCTGCACCAGTTTGCATTCCCACCAGTGGTGCACAAGGGTTCTCTTTTCTCCACATCCTCATCAACACTTATTGTGTGTCTTTTTGATTTTCGCCATACTGACAAGAGTGAGGTGCTATCTCATGGTGTTTTGATTTGCATTTCCCGGATGGTGAGTGATGTTGGGCATCTTTTCATCGGTCTGTTGGCTGTCAGTATGTCTTCTTTGGAGAAATTCAGATCTTCTGCCCATTTTTAATTGGATTATTTGGAGGGTTTTGCTATTGAGTTGTAGAATTCTTTATATATTTTGGATATTAACACTATATCGGATATATGATTTATAAATATTTTTTGCCATTCAGTAGGTTGCCTTTTTGTTTTGTTAACGGTTTCCTTTGCTCTACAGAGGCTTGTTAGTTTGATATAGTCCCACTTGTTTATTTTTGCTTTTGCTTTTGGTGTCAAATCCAAAAAATCATCACCAAGACCAATGTCAAGGAGCTTGTTGCCTATGTTTTCTTCTAGAAGTTTTATGATTTCAAGTCTTATATTCAAGCCTTTAATCTATTTTGAGTTAATTTTTGTGTGTGGTGTAAGATTGTGATCCAGTTTCATTCTTTTGCGTGTAGCTGTCCTTTCCCAGCACCATTACTATCCTTTCGCCATTGTATAGTTTTGGCTCCTTTGCCATACATTAATTGACCATGTATGCATGGGTTTATTTCTGGGCTATTTTGTTCCCTTGATCTGTGTGTGTCTTTTTATGCCAGTACCATACTGTTTCGATGACTATAGCTTTGAGATACAGTTTGATCATCTCATTTCTTAGATTGTTTGTGGTCCTTGGATCACTTTGGTTGTTAGGATGACCCTGCAGCTCTTGGGTGACTCGGGGTCTTACATTCTCAAGCTGCACTAAGACGTTCAGCTGAATAGATACGCCCTCTTCCGCATGACAGAAATATACACTATTTACTGGCAGTCATTTGCCCGGTTGTCACTGTCGTCTGCAAGCTAATGATCCGAGGGCTGCACTGGGGTGATGGGGTCTACTAAGATCCTGAAGCGTCGGAAGCTCCTCATTTCTGTGGCTGTTTCGGAGGCTAAGGAATGAATATCTGTCTGCTGCCTCCAAGGTCTGTGCAACTGAGGCATTCCCTTTGGAAGGAGAGTTCAGGTTTCCAGTAGTTCACTTCTGATCCTGCATCCCACACTCCTCCTCCTCCTCGAGGCCCAGGGTCTGGGGCGCTGCCCTCCTTTGAATTTGTTCTGGGGATGCAGGAGTGCCTGCTCCTTCTTCCTTCGCCCCCTCTCACCAGTGATAAGTCAGATCACTTCATCTCAGAAGGAGCCCATTCTCACGCATTTACCAAAGACCCCTCACTTTCATCCCTCCACCCATTACCTCAGCAAAGTTCTGGCAGTTTCTTTCTCTGCTAGTCTTCCCTCTTAAAAAAACAGATGAGAAATAAGGGTGCCACTAGCCAGACTTCCCTGGAAAGTTTTTTGTTTTTTTAAGATTTTATTTATGTGACAGAGAGACAGCCAGCGAGAGAGGGAACACAGCAGGGGAGTGGGAGAGGAAGAAGCAGGCTCCCAGCGGAGGAGCCTGATGTGGGGCTCGATCCCAGAACGCCGGGATCACGCCCTGAGCGGAAGGCAGATGCTTAATGACTGCGCTACCCAGGCACCCGTTTTTTGGTTTTTTTTTAAAGAAAAATGACAGCTTCTGTCACCAGTCCTGTGGAAGTCCCTTCAGGATCTCCCTTGTCCAGGTTTTACCATCCTCTATGACAATCAGATCTATTCTGGTTTCATGAAAGGTCAGAAAAGCTCTTCCCACCTAGAAGAGAAATTGCTTCCCTTTTATAGGGAAATATATTCCAGGTCCCAAACACGAACTTACAAATGAGCTTTGGGAGCAAAACCAGTTTGTAAGAGGAAGACTATTTCTCCAGTGGCTTTTAAAGCTGAAATCCTAGTATCCTAGAGTCTAAACTGAGATACTGAGATGCCAAATCCAAACAGCAATCTCAGAGAGTCGTCCCCACCGACCCTGTCCCCCTTTCCTCTGGGAGCTAACTTTTTTTTTAAATTATAAAATTAAATTATAAAATTGTTTTAAACACAACCACCCACAGTCCAGAGAAGCGTAGAGTGAAGAAGGCAAAACACCCCCCACCTGCACAGTCCTGAGGATGCTCCCCTGCCTCTATTCTGCATCCCGCTTTCTGCTTCCCTTGGCATCCTTCCTAATCATCTTCCCACCAGAATTCACATGGCCTGACCTCATTCTCTTTAAAGGCCCCAAGAATATTCCATTGTTTGGGTGAACCATAATTTCTTTAGCAAGTCCCAGAGACAACCTTTAACCCTAGGAAGAGCTGATTCTCAGTGGCCCGGTGGGTCTCGGGGAGACCTGGGCCCTCACCTCCCATCTGCAGGCCTCTCCTTGCCACAGGTCATGAAGGGGCAGCCTCAAATTTCCCGTAAAGAAGAGTGCTCCTCTCCCTCTTTTCCTCCAAGATATGGCAGGATTGGTTCTGGTCATATGGTCTTGGTAGATAATGCAAGATACTTTTCTGAGCCCCTGTACCGTGCATGGCCAGAGGCAGAGGGAAACAGTTGCTCTCATTTAAGAAATCTGCAGGCTCACCAGATAATGAGAATATTCCCAGTCAGTGGCCACCTTTCAGGAAGGAAGTTGGCAGTATGTATGTATCTGGATCCCAAATGTGATGACATTTGACCCCAGTGATTGGACTTCTAGGAATGTGAACTGAGTAAATAAACATACTTGTGCACACAGATTTATACACGGTGTTTTCATTACTCTATTGTTGATAAAAGTGAACAATTGAAGATAGCCTGTGTGTCCAAAGACAGGAGTTGAATAAGCTGTTGTACGTCCATCCAGTGGCATAGTATGCCGCCATTTGAAACCATGTTTTCAAACATAGTAATGACATGCAAAAATACAATAAAATATTCAGCAAACCATGTGGGATACAAAATTATAGTCAGTATGTCCACAAATTATTTTTCCAACATTTTATTATAAAAAATTTCAAACATACAGTATAATTGAACGAATTTTGCAGTGAACTATCACTAGTTCTACGATTAACATTTTATTATATTTACTTTGTCATATATATGATATGTATCCATGAATCTGTCTTCCTTCTATTCCTCCAATAAGCCATCTTGGTATGTTTGTTGCATTTCAAGTTGCAGACATCAGTGAATACTGACTACAATCCCATGAATACTGCAGCCTGTGTATTATTAACTAGTATTGAATATTTGCTAGTACTTTTTTTATTTGAGGAAAAATGTATGTGCAGTGAAATATACAAACCTTATACAATCTCTGAGTTTTAACAAATGCATTCTCTTATAAAATTCAAATCCCTATAAGATGTGGTGCTTTGCCACCTGCAACTAATGTGTCATTGTGTGTAAACTATATTCAAATTAAAAATATGTGGAGAGAGATCATTACAAATTATGTTTATTATTTTTCTTATTAAGCACACATACTTATTTGTATATATGTTTATATCTAGGGTATATATCTATACAGATATATGATTTTCTTCACTATCTTATATTTTCCAATGGTATACAATGGGTACATCTATTCATTCTTTTATTCAACAAGGATTCATTGATCATGTGCTATGTGTCAGGTAGTACCCTAAATACAAGGGACTCACGGGTTTTGCTTTTTGTGTTTTTTTTTTTTTTTTTTTTTAGATTTTATTTTTAAGTAATCTCTGCACCCAGCATGGGGCTCAAAATCATAACCCCGAGATCAAGAGTCACATGCTCTACTGACTGAGCCAGCCAGGTGCCCATGGAGGATTCCGTTAACAAAACTACAAAACTCCCTATCTTTAGGAACTTACAGTCTACGAGGTGAAAGAGTCCGTAAACCAATGATAATGCAGCAGGGAAATAGGGAGTAAACAATGGACTGTGAGTGGCACAGGAGGCCTCTCGAGGGAGATGGTGCTTGATCAGAGAACTGAATGATGTGAGGAGAGAACCAAGTGAAAGTCAGAGAGTCTGGAGGGTGGGGAAGGGATCGGCAGGTGCAAAGGTCCTGCGGCAGGAAGGGAGAGCAGCTGCCATGGCTGGAGGAAACTGAGTAAGGTGGAGTGTGAAAGGAGGTGAGGTCAGAGTGGGAGGCAGGAGCAAGCCACATGGGGCTTTATAGGTTACATAAAGAGTTAGGATTTTATTCTAGTGTCGAGAGAAGCCATTAGAGTGTTTAAATCAGGGTAGTGACTTGATCTGATTTTTGTTTTTAAAAGCTCTGTCTGTTCTGTGGAGAGCCGGCTCTAGTGGGGTAAAGCTGGAAGGTGGGAAGCCGGGAGGCAAGGCTTGCTGTGGGGGCGGCAGTGTAATTACTCCCTGTAATTAGCGGTGGGCACATCCAGGACAGCCTGTGAAGATGGAGCTGACCCCACTTCATGAGGGATTAAAGATGGGATGGGACAGGGAAAGGAGGCAGGAGTCAAGAAGGAATCTTAGTTTCTAGGTCCAAGCAACTGGGGTGAATGATGGCGGTATACCTGAGGCAGGCGAACTTGTAGGGAAGTCAGGCGCTTTGCTGGGGGCATGCTGAGCACAGATGGCAAGCTTCGCCTTGTGGACCCTTCAGCGGAGAAGTCACGCGGGCAGGGCTGGATGAGCATGCCTGTGCCCCAGCAGTATTTTTATCCAAGGGGGGGTTGGAGCTACCTAAATGGGAGACGTCGGTGTGCAGATGGTGCAGGTCCGTGTGTGACGCCCTTGGGAGCAGATGGGGTTCGGAATTCAGCATTATTCAGATTTTAGAAAGACAGTCAATTAACATTCCCAGTGAGGTCTGGACATCTCCCTGTAATAAAGCACAGAGGCATTTCTTCAGCAAATTGTAACACTTCACACTTCAGTAGATACATGAAGACTAGATATAGCCTCACGTCACGTAGGATCCGGTGTTGTCATGAAATAAGTTTTGGCACCGAAATTCTGTAAAAACTTGATTTTAGAGCTTTTGGATTTCAGAACTGCAGAAAAGGTATAGTGCGCCAGTATTCAAAGTTGTGAGCTTGGACAAGACAACCCAGGGGCGGGGTGAATAAAGAAAAGAGAGGTCCGGTTGGAGGCCAGGGCAGTGAGGAAAGAGAAGAAGCCAGAGGGTGGGGCCTCATGGCGTTTCCAGAAGAAGCAACAGCCTCTGTCAAACCCTGTTGCAGAGTCGGAGCACGGGAGTGAGCAGTGGTGGGGGCATGTGACACATCCAAGGTCATGAGCAAATTTGACAGGAGAGAAAAGCAGCAGGAGCGAATTTCTCCGTGGAGTGGGCTGAGAGAGCATGGTTGCTGCGATGTCTGAGGGGGGCCAAAGGGTGCATCTTTGGAAGTCCTTCATTCAGTCACTCATTCGTTCATTCACTCACTCATCAGCAGATATTTATGGAGTACCCACTAGGTCCCAGGCACAGCTCTAAGATACAGTGAATAAGACAGGTCCTTGCCCCATGGAGAAGGGGGAAGACAATAAGTAAGTAAATAACACAGTCCAGGTGGTGAGACATAGAATAACCAGGTTTAAACTACACGGGTCCACTTACACAGATGTGTTTTCTTTAGTAAATACAGTACAGTCCTGTAAATGTATTTTCTCTTACAATTTTCTTAATATTTTCTTTTCTCTAACTCACATGATTGTAAGAATGCAGTCTCTAATCCATGCAACATACAAAATATGTGTCAATCAACCGTTTACATTATGGGTAAGGCTTCCGGTCGGTCAACAGTAGGCTATCCGTAGTTATGTTTTAGGGAGGCAAAAGCTATGTGTGGGTTTTCTACTGCACAGGGCCCCCCCAACCCTTGCATTGCTCGAGAGTCAGCTGTACTCTGAAAGAACCAGAAAGGGCAGTGTGGCACAGACAGCTACTCTAGGGGGACCACTAGGGAGGACAAGAGCTCATCTCTGAGCTGAGAACCAAGTGATGAGAAGAGGAAAGGGAAATGCAGAGTAGGCGGTACACTGAGAGGAGTGTGCTCCCATTCAGATGGCTTTTGTCCAGGTGGAGGGGCTTGGGAGGCCCTGGAGGAGGAGGAGGGGGGGACCTGCAGGCCTCCCTCTGTAGGAGCAGAGGGCAAGAGCAGGCTGGGCCTGGGCAGAGAACACCGACCTGGGAGGGGTGGTTGGGCTGGTAGGCCCAGGCCATGGGTTTCACCTTCTAACACATGGGCCTGGAGCAGAGGGCGGTGTGATCAGAGATCTGCTGGAAGATGATTCTGGCAAAGCATGTGCTAAAAATGCTAGGAAGTTGGCCCTGGAGGCAGGGGAGCCGTTTCAGAGATGATTGCTGTGCGTGGGGGTGGGGGGGGAGTGGTAATACCCAATTTGTGTTGTTCGTAAAAATTCTTTCTTTGGTTAACAAGTCTGTGCCCCAGCATAACAAATTTTTATTTTTATCAAAATCGTGCATGTACACAATTTTTAAGTCTCAAACCATACTGGAAGTCTTGTAAGAAAAATCATCAGTCCCCTCCCTTTTCTCAGTTTCTACTCCCAGATGCAAATACTTGCAAAACACATTTTACTATTGTTTTCTGATATTTACTTCTGTAATTTAAAGTAACTGGCTTTGGGGTGCCTGGGTGGCTCAATTGGTTAAGATTCTGACTCTTGGTTTTGGCTCAGGTCATGATCTCAGGATTGTGGGATTGAGCCCCACCCCCACCCCCACCCCCACTGGGCTCCAGCAGGGAGTCTGCTTGAGTGAGATTCTCTCCCTTTGCCCTCCTCATCCCCCGCCCACCCTGCTCTTGTACGTGTGTGCACTCTGTCTCTCTCAAATAAATAAAATCTTTAGGGACACCTGGGTGGCTCAGTTGGTTAAGCGACTGCCTTCAGCCCAGGTCATGATCCCAGGGCTCTGGGATCAAGCCCCACATTGGCCCCTGGCTCAACAGGGAGTCTGCTTCTCCCTCTGCTCCTTTCCCTGCTCATGCTGTCTCTCTCTCTGACAAATAAATAAAACCTTTAAACATAAATAAATAAATAAAGCTTTAAAGAAACAAATGAAAAAATAAATAAAATAACTGGCTTTTTCTGCCATTTCTCGATTTTTTATTAGTTTTAAATTAGTAATGCCCTGCCATGAGAAATGAAGGTTCATTTCTTTGATAGTTCCTCCACACACAACACTTGTCTTCTGTCCATCCCTCCAAGATAGTGGCATGGCAGTTTTTCACTAAATAGGTACTGGGGGCTCGTAATCCTTACGGCCATGTAAGTACTACAGCCGAGGCTCCTAGTATACTGGGATTACATGTCCTTTCTTACACAACTCTGATTTCCACCACCTTATGCCCCAGTGAGGCGGACGGTGTGAAGGTATGAGGTTATGGGAACTTTCTGCTGAGCTCCCTGTGGTTAGCTGCCCCCCGCCTCAACTCCTGGGCCTCCGATTCTCGGCCTCCCTGGGTCCTTGGGGCTCAAATCAGTCGGAGACTGCCCCCCCCACCCCCCAGCTGGGGTTTACGTGGTCCTTTACTGTTTGTCCAACTGCTCCCCAGGAGCATTCAGAATTCTCTTGACATCTGGGATCTACTCTCACGTCCTTTCTTACGTTGTTCTTAGAGTTTATGCTTTTCAAAATCAGATTTGCTGTCGTAGTAGTGGGGCTTGAGGAGACAGTCGAGGTACACGTGGTGATCCATCTGCCGCGTTTAGCCACAAGTCTCCCAGAGCATTTTTTCATGCTTTCTAGCCCACAACCTTTTCATAATGGATGTCGGCAGATGTTCCGTACTTAATGATTTTCACCACCTGTTGCCCACCTCAGCCCACAGGATTGGAAGTCAGGAGTTTGGAAGTGCCCATTACCACAGCCAGTTGCTCTCTAGGCATTTTTAAATCCCTCCTGATTTTCCCAGAGCAGTCTGGGAGACCTCCTGAGTGGGCCTGAGGTGCCTTCATACTATAATGATGAGACTACGGGGCGTCCGCGTTTATTCGGCGATTCTGAAGCAGACCCCTTCCTGTAACCGGGGTGGTGCAAGGGGCAGAGTGATGAGCAGGCAGGCTGGAGCTTGGCCCTAACCAGCTGTGTGACAGTGCACAACTTACTCTCCCTCTCTGGGCCTCAGTTGCTTCGTCTATGACATGACGAAGGTGGACTAGAGCACCTCATTTCTTACCCAAACCTTGCTCAGAGCCCTCTGTAAAAACACAAAGAACAACCGTTCTGGTGGAAAGAGGAGCCACAGATGGCCCCGGGGGGAATCTTGAGATACTTCTGAGGCACCCCAGGGCTCCTAGGAACCTGGATTGAGAAGCACTGGACTTGAAGCTGTCTCTGAAGTCTCAGTAGGACAACCCTGTGAATCCTCACAGTGTTCACTGACCTGCAGTTAGTTCTGTGATAAAATGCTGTTTGAAGCAGGGTCCCAGGACATGCAGCCCCCTCTGTCTCCAGGGCCCCTGGACTTCAGGGCATAGCACGTGCTGTCCTAATCTCCCTTGCCCCATGTGGAGGCGAGAATGTTGGTTCTTGCTTCTTCTAGAAGGGGTGGATTTGTTGATTTATGGGTTAAGAGCCCTGGGATGGGAATCCTCCCAACGCAGGCTCTGTAAGAATACAGGAATTTGTTTTCCCACATTGTTTGCTTTTGATTTACTGTTTTGATGTAGGGCTGCTTTATGACTCAGATGTTATCTTCCGCTGCCAAATCACGTGTTAGGTATGTATAACATTTCCCACACAGCGACAACTTATCCTCTTCCACAGTCACCACGGGCTGCACCCCACACCCCCGCGCCAGGGAGAGGGAAAGAAGGTAAAAAACCTCTTCTAGTCACAAGTCAAGGCATGCTGTGGGCATGGGGCCGTGGTTTGCAAAGTCATTGTCTTTGTTGTTGGTGATGATGTTTGCAGAATAGGGCCCTTTTCCCCAAAAGAATCTTAAGCAGAAGTCTGATCAATAAGACAGATAAAATGGGACCCCAGCTCAGGTTGTGGGGTGGGATGGGGCAGGCTGAAGACCCCCACCAATCCCAGCAGCCCCTTGTCCAGCTCTGCCAGAGCGTCCGGGTTGTGGAGACAGACCTGGTGTCATTTCTGGTTCCACTTCCTGTACTTGGTATGACCTGGAACAAGTGACGTAACCTCCCTTTTCCCCATCTGTAAGGTGGGGTTGCAGCTGCTAGCTTTGAGCGAGCCACTTGGGAGTGGCCTCGGCGACACAGACCCTTCTCATTACCTCCTCCTTAGACCCCTAAGCTCCTTTTGGGGGAGCTTCACGTGGGAATGTTTTCGAAAACCTCACTGTACCCCAACCTCAGCAGTTTGTGTAACCCGGTTTGCTTTTTAATCCCTTCTTTCCCGAGAAGGTCCTTGTAAGGCCATTGTAACATCAGTTGTTAAGTGCTTGTGATTTTGCTTGGAATGTAAACAACATTCTGTCTTTGGCCCGTTCTGAAAGGAAGTTTTCATGTTTTCCCCTCGAGCGGAAATAGCTTTACTTTGGGAAGTACGTTTTGATCATTTGCACTGAAGTCTGCAATTTTGGTCAACCCTGAAGATGGGGAAGCTGGCAGTGGTGTGGCTCTTCTCAGTGAATGTGTGTTTGTGGGGGCTTTGTCGCTGTTCACTAACCGAACTACATGATCATGAAATTGCACAATCCTGTCTCCCCTCTCCTGCGCGCTGGCCTCCAGGAGCGTTGTGTCTGTGTGGGCAATGGGTGCGTTTGCACTCTGCCGTTTGAGGGCGGAGCCTATCAAAAGCATCGATCGCCTTCTCCAAGTTGGAGATCGGAAGCTACGTATTTGCTCGTCTTCATTTGTGAAAAAGCAAATAAGACTGCTTATCTAGTATTTAAATTCTCTTTTCATTTACTCTGTCAAAGGTCTTATCCCATGAAGACAGAATTTGAAAAGTATTGTCATAGAAAATAGCTCTCATTGTATAAGCCGTGAATATCTTCTCTAGCAGGGCTCATGTGTTTCTCCTCTAGAGATCAGTGCTGTTCACAACCTCTCGTGTTCCTCGTGAGGCTTACAGCTTCTAAACCCAGTGTTTTCCCTCCTTTTTTTTTTTTTTTAAGATTTATTTATTGGGGAGTGGGGGGAGGGAGAGGGAGAGAGAGTCTTAAACAGTGTCTGCGCTAAACTGGGAGCCCCATGGAGGGCTCGATCTCACGACCCTGGGATCATGACCTGAGCCGAAATCAAGAGCCGGATGCTGACCCGACTGAGCCACCCAGGCGCCCCTGTGTTTTCCCTCTTATCAAGTCCTTCTTCCATTTGGGCTCTGCTTCTCATAAATTGTGAACTGTGTGAGCTGGGCCTCAGTGTCCTCCTCTGTGAAACGGGAATAATAACGGTCCCTCCATCAGAAGGCTGCTGAATGGATAAACAGCAGTAGGGCATACAAAGTGCCTCGCATGGTGTTTGGTGTAGAGCATGTGCTTGGTAAACAGCTCTTGTTGATCTTTCTCTTTATTGTCTTCTCGCCTCTCTCATTCGTAGTCATTGGTCTCACTTGTGACCGAGGCTGGTTTACCTGGCTACCCCGGGACTTTTGTGTATCCCCCTCATCCCAGCCTTCCCATGGAATTCAGAGTAGGCACAGCCCTCTCCAAGGTGCTGTGCACCCGGGGGTCTTTCTGGTTCGTGGTCAGCTGTATGTTACTGCAAGACTTGGGCTTCTAACAAGCCGTCCCCCCTTGCTGTCCAGGGACAAGAAGCGTAGATGTCACCTGGCTGTCTTACCGGTCAGCAGGGTTCTGCTAGGGTGTGAATACTAGGTTCCTCGCCTACTTGGATGGTGAAAATGTGGTTTGTGCCTCCCCCAAGCCCAGTCCCAAACTGTAAGCCATGCACAAGGAAGCAATGGGGCAGTGGAGTTAAGAGCCTAGGTTTGAGGCCAGACTGCCCGGGGTCACCTCCCGACCTCACCACTGACTAGCTGTGTGACTTTGGACAAGTTCCATAATTTTTGTGCCTCAGTTTCCCCATCTTTCAAATAGGGATAGGAGTACTGCTTTAGTATTAAGGGTCTGCATCTCTGAAACTCAAATACTCTGAAAACGGAAAGTTTTTTTCCCCCCAGAGTTTGAGGTACACTCGTATGGCATCAAAATCTGACCAGCACTGACATGTGGCTATTTATTATACTCTTTATTTATTCAAATTAGTATGATTAGTTCTGTGTTTCACTACAGAAATATTAATGTTTTTGATTATAGGATGCAGCAAGTACAAACCACGAGGCAGTCATTTATTTTAGGATAAGCAAAAACTTACACATGAGAGGAAGTGTAAATGCCAGTATCTAAGATTGATAAATGATGAGGTCATCAATACACATTATTTTTGGAAGAAAGTGGAGGTAAATATTCCTTGGCTCTGCTGTAAACATTACAGGTGGTCCCTCACTCTCCAAACCCTCACTCTCCATCCACTGGAAGGCAAGATATTTGGATACCTTTTGGGAGATCCATTCCTCTTATTGGAACTCCCTCTGCTTACATCCGGAACCCAGAAACCACATTAATGTGGATCACGGGGTGCCCCTCACTTTCTGAACTTGGAGTCTGACTCCAGAACTCAAGAGATTTAGATTATTGACACTGATATCAGCTTCATGTCACCACAGACCCTTCCCTGAGAGCCCTGACACAGCCTTGGGGAAGGGTCGGGGGAAGGAGAGTGGGGTGAGGGGTACGAGGGTCAAGCCCTCCTTTCCTAGAATTGAAGATGCAGAAAATTTCTGGAATCGATAAATGAAGAAATACTCACCTGAGCACGTGTCCTACAGATACAGAGGAAGACAAGAAGAAATTGCTAAAAGAATGGAATGGTTGCTTCCAGGGGGCCAAGGCCTGGGAGTGGGTCGAGACAGGGCAAGGCGCTGTTGTTTGGGGCTTCAGCTGTGTATGTATTACTTTGAAAAGAAAAAAAAAGCTCATTAAAAAATTCTTACAAAGCACGAGTGGCTTGGAGGTTCTGCAGAACTTTCAGTTATCAGCATGTGGACGCCTTTTCCTGAGGCTGTCTATTCTGTTTTGTTTTGTTTTGATTTGTTTTGTTTAGGAGACTAATGCTCCCCTTTCCTGCCAGGAGGGTGCTCTAATTGCAGATGGAGGGTGGGGACCAAGAGCATCACGGCTTCTAGTGTGGCCGTCTTTACTCTGTCCCACGACAGCAATGTCTGTCACCCTGTCCCTCCACCGGGCCTCCTGTCCCCTAGTCTGGGGACTTTTCCAATTCCTTTCCCGAGAAAATAAGCCGTCAGACTTTCTAATAACTACCCCCCATCAGATTTCTCCAGCTCCCAAGCCTGCCCAGTTATATCCCAGACACATACGCTCTCCTTGCATCTGTATCCCTTTCTGTAGACATATCGGTCACTGTTTCCTCCCATCTGCCTATTCCGTGATCACCCCTCTTCTGGCTTCCACAAATATCATTTGTTTGTTGATCTTTCCCACTTCCATTCTTTTTGCATTTCACCCCGTTTTCTTTACTGTCACATTAGGGGTATCTTTGTTGAGATAGGAAAAGAGAGTAAGGGGTAGTCTATCCACCATTCATTCAGTCGGTCAGCAGCCTGAGATCGTGTTCTCACTAGGTTCTAGGCACTGCTGGGGGTAGAGCAGTGAACAAATCCTTCCTTCTTAAAACTTCCAAAATCATGTGTACTGGACACTCCATGCTCTTCAGTGCCACAAAATGGTAATTGTTTGACCAACTGTAAGAAGAAGCTTGGACTTGTTATGGTTCAAGAGCCAGTGTGCCACCACCTGGGCACCCCTGTACTTCCTTGAACCTTTGCTGCTTGTAAGTGGCCACAAATGATGCTGAAACTGGGGTGCCTCTGCTGTGTGAGCTGGAGATTACCGTGTTTGCGTGTCGCTGGAATCCTTTTACAGAGAAAGATGATTCGTATCAGCCCTAAACTCCACAGGAGAAAACACCTTCTATGAGTCTTTATAAAACCAAGGTTAGGGGCTCCTGGGTAGCGCAGTCGTTAAAGCATCTGCCTTCGGCTCAGGGCGTGATCCTGGCGTTCCGGGATCGAGTCCCACATCGGGCTCCTCCGCTGGGAGCCTGCTTCTTCCTCTCCCACTCCCCCTGCTGTGTTCCCTCTCGCTGGCTGTCTCTGTCACATAAATAAATAAATAAAATCTTAAAAAAAAAAAAAACAAGGTTATGGCTTCACCAGGCCGGGGTGCAACCTGAAAACTACACATCATTACCATTTCCTGACCAAAAGTCACTAATAACGGTATAAGGAAGAAAAAGGAGCAGGACAATCTGTTAATTTTCGGTAGTAGGAAGACTCCTCCTTAGAGAAGAGATCTCCAAGCTATTTCCCTCATGCACCCATATTGATTAAAATATTTGGAGCTGGTACCCCAACATATGTGTATTTAATACACTGTTCTATGATTGCAATTATAATTCATAATATATTGGGAGTATTATGAAACAGATACGAGATTTAAAATGTTAAAAGGATGAACTAAAAATAACTGAAATAACTAAAACTGCACTAAAAAAATAAAGTATTAATTAACAAAGAAGAAGAAATAACTAGGATTGGAAGTTTTAATATGTTTCGGCTCCCTAACGGATCATGTTGGCCATCTGACCCTCACTTAGAACGAATTGCTGGGAGAAGGGAAATGAGGACTTGGTCATAGATCGCACCTAGCCTAGCGTGGGATGGATATCAGGCAAGCCACTAGATTCTGGGCTTCAGTTTCCCCATCTGTGAAGTCATAATAGAAATACTGCAGTTTCCCTGCCTTCCTCATAGGGTGGCTGTGAAAGGGACGGGGCTGACATTTCTGAAGGTATTTTCTAGACTGTAGAGCACTCATTACACAGACCTAGTCGTGTGACCAGCCAGCCACCTCATGTCCCCGGCCAGCTGTTCTTTTTCACCATCCAGAAATCTGGCCTGCTGGTCATAAGAAGTCATGGGGTGGAAGTGGGCAAGCAAAGTCGTGGAGGGCTCCCACCCTTACTTAAAGAGACAAACACCAAAAGCAACACCAAGGCCAAATCCTGCAGCTAATGAGTCAACAGTGTCCTCTCCATTCACAGGGGAGCCTATTCTTCTCTGCGGCTCCAAGGGTCTTATGCTCTGCTCAGATAGACACTGTAAATATTGAAAAGAAAATCTGTTGTTGAGAAGCAGTATCCGTGAGATGAGAAATTCAGTGTGTCCAGCTGAACTGTCAGAGAAGGGCTCCGTGGCCTCAGCAAGACAATTAATGAGCTGCCTGATGGCGAGTCTCTGCGCGCTGCAGCTGGTCCCCGGAAGATGTCTGGGGCTGACACATTTTCATGCTACAGTGTAGCAAAACTGTATCTCTGGCATCGAGCAAAATAGAGGATTAATTATGCACGGGGAAAATAAAATGCTCCAAGAGCCAGCCAGTTAATGTAAGTACCGTGAGAGCTATAGCAACAGTCCCAGTCTACCATACTGAGCACTGACTTCATTCTCGCCACCTGCACGTCCGTGATATATAATCCTCATCACTTTCATTTCCATTTTGCAGACGGGGAAGTGAAGGTAAAGAGAGGCGGGATGGCTTGCTCCTGGTCAGGGTGGAGCCTTAAATTCTAACCCAGGTCCCTCTGTCTCCCTTCTGCCTATAAAATGAGCTGTTTTCACCTTTGATGACAACTCACCTCACTGGGATATCCGTGTAACCGATCGTTGATGGAGTTATGAGAGGACCCCAACCTGGAAAAGGCCTGGAGATCTCCCAGTCCAGCCGCTTCCCTGAGGCCAAGTGGGGACAGAACCCCAGGCCCCCACTGCCTGCCATGGGATCTTAAAGCAGCAGCAGGTGATCTGTTGGCTTGTTACAGCCGAATCTTCCAAGGACATGGAGGGAAGTCTGCAATTGAAAACGCTCTGCTCCCCTTTTACCCAAAGCTGGAGCGCAAGTGGGAAAGTGATAGTCTTTCATCTTGGTGGCCCAGGAGAAGGCAGCTGCGTGTCTGAGCCTTTATAGTGATGAGAACCACAACTGTCTGTCCATTCAAGCAGAGGGGCTCCAGCTTCCCCGAGGGGCCAGGTGAGCTTTGCAGGTCCCACTCCAGTCCCACTCCAGCGCCAGCACCTTCCCCCACTTCATACTCGTCCTTTCTACATTCTTCCCAAAAAGCCTTGCTCTCTGGAAAAACACTCAACTATCAGTCATCCATACCCCAATATAAATTTTAGGCCAATACACTACCTCCTGGCAATATGGACATTTTAACTGTTTTCTTGAATATCAGTTTGCAAGGCTTTGCTTCTATTTCTGTGACCTACAGACATCAATATTAGATGGGAGAGAGGACATTTGAATGGGACACAACTATTAAAAAAAAAAATCCCTAAACAAGTTAATACTTTCTACCTTTCTGTAATTTTAAACATTTTTTATTGTTAAATATCCAACACAAATGCAGAAAACTTCATAAAACAAATGCACAAATTTGTATGAGGCTAACACTGTTGTAACCACCACCCATGTTGAGAAAGGACCTTTGTAGTCATTTAGACACATGCATGTGCCCCGTTTCATTTATCATTCCCCTCCCACCCCCTAGAGCAACCTCCATCCTGAATTTTTTTTGAAGATTGTATTTATTTGAGAGAGAGAGAGAGAGGGAACACAGGCAGGGGGGAGGGGCAGAGGAAGGGCAGAAGCAGACTGCCCACTGAGCAGGGAGTGGGACTCGATCCCAGGACCCTGGGACCATGACCTGAGTCAAAGGCAGACGCTTAACCAATGGAGCCACCCAGTCGCCCCCATCCTGAATTTTTAAAACAAAGTTAAATTCAGTGTGAAAATTAGCCACCCATGTGTTCAGCAATAAGGGATAAATATAGGCATCGTCTTTTCTAGCTGCAATGTTTTGGGGTCCTACTTGGCTCCAGTAACCTGGGTTTTTGGTGTAGCATTTCCACCGGGGTGCAGTTATAAATTATCCTAATGCATGCTGGCCTCAATGCCTGCTGCGGACTTGCCCAATGTGTCCAAACTTTTGGAGACCTCCCCCTTTCTGAAATTATCTTGACATCAGTCAGACAGTGGATGGTACCTTTGTTTTAAACTGAAGCTGTGTTGTGCAACTCGTCCTTCAAGCCTTGAATTTGGGCCATTATGGAGTCCAGCAAAGCCCGAAAGACTAGTTTTCTTCCACCTTAAACATTCTAAGACTGCTTTGCTGCTTTTGCTGCTAAGAATCCTAAAGCTATTGCAGAAGACAAGGATTTTCGCACAGGCAGCTTGTTAGAGTTAGCGTCTGGTATCTGGCACTCAGCCAGGATGCTTTTGGCATATTTGCAAAGCCATCGGTCATTTTCTTAACGGTTTCACTTGGGATACTATCCATCCTATCTTATATGATTTTAAACTCGTTATCTGGAAATAACTTCAAATTTACAGAGACGTTTCAAGAATAAGAATAGTAGCCCCCTATAGGTTTTACCCAATTTGTTAACTTTTGGCCCAATTTGCTTTATCAATATCTCTTTAGATGGAGAGAGAAATACATGCATACATAGAGGATAGGGATCTATAGATACATATCCATGTGTACTTTTTAATAGTCACACATCATATTTTTCTGAGCCATTTGAGGGCAAGTTACATTCTTCCTGGCACCTAACCAATGACTCGAGCATGTGTGTCTCTTACATAACCTCAGTACAGTCCTCAACTTCAGTGCGTGGAACAGCCGAGCATTTAATGCAATCAGAAGAAACCACCAACCAGCCGTGGTTTATTTTCTTCTGCACACGGAACAATAGGGTTCCATTTTCATGTGGTTTGCATGCAGCAGTCTTCAAGTCTAATTGTTTCAATCTTATTAAAATTGCCTTCTCCTGTATCCACAATAGGTAGAGGGTGCATATTGACATTTCTGTTTTCAATCAAATGTTTGTTTACTCTCTGCCCTCATTAGGGTCTCTAAATACATCAGAGGGAGAGTAAAAATAAATACTCCACCCCACTCTCAGGCCTTGGAAGTGAAAGAGTAAGCACCAGTATAATTTAACGCTTTCCTAGTCCAGTGGGAACATGTTGCCTTTTATTGGTCTCTAGCCCTTAAGGAGGGAGCTCTCAGTTCAGTCAAACATCCCTTGTACCCTCCATGCCCAGCTTCCCCTTGCTGACTGACTTTCACCATCAGATCCACCAGCTTGGATAAACTACTAAGTGACCCATGCCTGCTCTCCCTTGATTGTCTTCTAAACTCTGAGGTCACTGTTTGTGACACCTGTCATCAGCTGCATCTCACCCTGCTCCCCACACCCTGCGGGTTTCCTAGATTTCTTGGCTTCTCCTGCCTCAAAAGCAAACATTCCAGAACATTCCTGAACATTCCAGCTCACAGCTGGAGGCAAGTCTCAGCAGACATATTCCCTAATTGGAGGCCTCCCCTTGGGCTGAGAACAGATGTGGTGGGAGTGATAGCGATTCGGGGAAACTTCTCAGTGGCCGAACCCTTCCCTGAGGGCCACGGAATGTCCCTGTGCTTCAGGTGTGGGGAAAAGGAGCACGGCACTACAGGAGTGCTGTGCTTGGAAGTTTCTGGCAGCAGGAAAATCACATTTATGGTTTCTGAATTCAAACCATTTCACGCTGAGAATTTTGTCATATTTCCCCTTTGTCCTCCTCCACCTTAATCTCCCCCATTTTGAGTTGCTTTGTCACTGCATTTTCCCTATTAAAAGGTTTTTCTATAAAAATGTCAAAGGAATGCATTATTTTCTTAAATTAAGTTTTATTTTGTCAAAGATAAATTGCAAGAACGGAGTTTAAAAGCCAACAGCAGTACCCTTCTCAGCCCCCTTCAGCCCCCCAGCCTCATTCCCTAGAGCAGCCTCTTTAAAATCTTTTAGCTATTTCTTCTGGTATTGATCTCCATAAATTAGATGCTTATTCTGCATTCCCTGATGGACAGGTTTTAAACATTGCCTACTGACTTCCTGTTAGGGAAGTTTGACCCCCTCATACCACCCGCCCTCCCTCCCCTGCCCCTTCTTCCCAGTAGAGTTACATATAAAGTGGGACATGATCTGTGGTCAGTGTTTCCAGTGCAGTGATGATTTCAATATTGTTCCCTGGAGAACCAGCTCTTGTATTGGAATTACACATCCTTTCTCATAGAACTTTTTGTTTTTCTCAGAGTTAAGTGTTACCTCTAAAAGATTGCTTAGTTGACTACATACCTGTTGCACGTTTTCCCCAAATGCCCCGTAGACCTATCAAATGCCTACCAGTGCCATTTGCCAAATGCTCTCAAGCCTCCGATAATCTGTCACGTCAGCCCTGCCCTCCATGTCCCGCATCCTTCATCCTTCTGCTCCAGTCTACCCTCGTCACTCTCCAGGCATCGTCTGGGGACTTCCCTTCACTACACCTCTGTATCGTGGGTCCTTGTTTTTCTTGGACCCCATGGCTTTCTCTTTTTCACTTTAGTCCTTCATTTGAGGGGAGCACACCCTCCAGCAGCTGAGAAAGGGTGCGTGGGAAGCAAAGTTTCGGAGGCCACATAGGTCTGAAAACGCCTGTGTCCTCCCTCGGCCTAAATGATGGCTAATTGGTTATGGAATTTGGGGCTGAACATAATTTCCCTTCCAAATATTTAAAGTAACGCTCTGCTACCTTCCCGCTCCTGGAAAAGTCTGATGCCATTCTGAGTTTTTGACGTGATCTGTTTTCTCTCTGGAAGTTTATGAGATCCCCTCATTATTATTCGGAATAACATGCCTTGGATGGTTATGTTTCTCCCCCTTCCCTCCTTCCCTCCCTCCATTCCTGCCTTTCTTTGTGGCCCACTCCTTAAATTGGTTATTCCTTGAGAATTTTCAACCTGAAGATGGCTTTCTTTGATTCTGGAATATGTTCATATTTCAAATGATTCCTTTGTTTCCCCTGTTCTTCCTTTCTGGAACTCCCTGCTAGTTAGATGTTGGCCAGCCCAGACTGGCCTCTAAGTCCTTTGCCCTATTCTCCTTACCCCATATCCTTTTATGAGTCTTTTCTCCTTTCTGGGCTATTTCCTTGACTTTATTCTCCAGTATCTTCCATCGAATTTTTTTATTTCAGTTGACATATTTTTAATTTCTAGGAGTACTTTCTATTCTGATTCTTTTTCAGAGCACCATTGTTTCTGACATGTGATGTCTTGTATCACTGGTGATATTAATTACCGGAGTTTGGGTTTTTTTTTCTTTCTCTCTCTAGGTTTCCTTTTCTTCCAGAATTGCATGTTTCCTTTGAGTTCCACTTTCCTTATGATTTTGGCCTCACCTTTTCACTTCGGGAGGCTTTCCTCAAATGTCTTGTGTCTCTGAACAACAGGGGGTACATCTCCCGCTGAAGGATGTAGAGCCATTCTTCCCTCCTGCCTGGGAGGCCTAAATCATAGAGGTCAGTGGCTCATGCTCGGTTCGCTGTTCAGGATGTAGATTTTCACCTCATTCCCCGTTTTCATCCAGCACCACACTTTTGCCCCGATAAGAGCCTACCTGGAATACCACTCTCACTTCCTTGGTGGTGCTGGGCAGGGATGGGGGAAGGCTAGAGGGAATCCCTAGGGGAGGGGCTGGGGTCCAGCCTATCTCTGGTCGGCCTTGACCATAGCCCTTCCCTTCCCCTCTCCGCTACTGAGCACCTCCAGCCCTGAGCCTTCCTGAGCTGATGAACCGCAGGCCCACAGAGGAAGCCCCAGCCTGCGGGTCTGCAGGAAGGCACACCCAGGGGCCCCTCGCACATCTCTATCCTCAGCGCTCAACCATTTTAATGTCTTTAATATATTCTTCCAGGGATTTATAACATGTGGTTGAATCGGCCATGTTTCAAGGAAACAATTTTTTAAATTATACCACTGTAGACCATTTAGGGGGAGACAGCCGCACTCTTAGTAAGGTAGAGAGTCAGTCTGCAATGCGGATACCTTTTTCTGGAGCCACCAACAAAGTGCAAATGTGAGATCTCGATGGTTTCTGACTCTCAGATGGTCTTGCACCTGACACTCCTCCCCCTTCACTCCACAGTAGCTGGCTCTCCAGGCACAAGGGAGCAGTCTTCCAAGTGCCTGAGACGGAGAGAATGAGCACCCCTACTTGGGTTCAGGAATAATGTCTCATCTTTCCCCTAAAGAGACAAAAAGGAGGTGGGGGCCGAGGGGTGGGAGACCAGCCCCATCCACAGCCCTCACACCCCCTCTCAGCACCAATCCTGATCCTTATATGCTCCCCGTAAATGTTCTTTTCTAACAGCCCTGTGAACTGATTGTTCTAGACTGGCAATTTCTGTGAAACAGTAATAAATACAAAGCCCCAGGAAGAAGCCGTTCAGAACATTCTCTTCTTATTTAAGGAAGAATTTATTTTTACATCAAACTTTCTGTATCTTCTCTGAATGTCTAGCCATGAGGAGGTGAGAGACAAAGTAAAATGTTATCTTTTAAACTATGCAAGTATTTTGCAACTCTGTCCGTCCCCCTTCGGGTCCTTTCTTCTTCTGCCTTCCTTTTTATCCCTCCTTACATGTACTGGAAAGAATTTTTGAGTGGTGGAGTCATTGAGTCACTGAAATGAGGGAGAAATTGAGAGGCAGTGAGGGAGAGAAAACACTACCTGAGGCCAAGTAATGATAAAATACCTATTAATATCCTGTAAGTATATGTAAATATAATCTAGTAGCCAGATGTATGTGGGTATCCTAGGGTTCTTTTTTTTTTTTTTTTTTAAGATTTATTTATTTATTTTAGAAAAAGAGAGATCAAGGTCAGGGGGAGAGGCAGAGGGAGAGAGAGTCTTAAGCAGACAGCACACTGAGCATGGAGCCAGACGCAGGGCTCGAGCTCACGACCCTGAGATCACGACCTGAGCTTTTCAGCTCCGACCAAGGGTCAGACACTTAACACACTAAGCCACCCAGGTACCCTATCCTAGCTTTTGTATTCCTCAGACATGAGACCCTGCATAAGCCTTAGTGGAAAACGCTCAACTGAGAGTGTCTTCTCCCCCTACCCCTTCTTCTTCAACATCATCATCATCAAAACCTCAAGTATGGTGGGGGCAGTGATAAGTTTATTGGAGTTTTCTGAAAGTTTTCTGGCCTGAGAGATCAGTTTCAGGACCACGTGGTTGTTGGCCTTGCTGTGGACAATGGTTGGAAGCTGGGACGGGCAGGGAAGGCCCCTGGCAGATAGAGCTGGTGGTGTGGGGAGAGCAGCAAAGTTGGCCTTTATCAGCAAGTGTCTAGAGGATGCTCTATTCTCCGGGAAAGATGGCTTTCTCGTAAGGGAAGACGGGTGAAGAGAAGGTTGAGGCTACAGAAACCTATTAAGAAAGATTTTGGGGGGGCGCCTGGGTAGCGCAGTCGTTAAAAGCGTCTGCCTTCGGCTCAGGGCGTGATCCCGGCGTCCCGGGATCGAGTCCCACATCGGGCTCCTCCGCTGGGAGCCTGCTTCTTCCTCTCTCTCACTCCCCTGCTGTGTTCCCTCTCTCGCTGGCTGTCTCTCTGTCACATAAATAAATTAAAAAAAAAAAATCTTTAAAAAAAAATAAAAATAAAAATAAAAAAATAAAAAAAAAAGAAAGATTTTGGGGGCACCTGGGTGACTCAGTCAGTTAAGCGTCTGCGCTTGGCTCAGGTCATGATCTCAGGTCTTGGGATCAAGCCCCACATCGGGTTCCCGGCTCAGTGGGGAGCCAGCTTCTCCCTCTGCCTGCCACTCTGGCTGCTTGTGCTCTCTCTCTCTGTCAAATAAATAAATAAATAAATAAATAAATAAATAAATAAATAAATAAAATCCTTTAAAAAACAAAAAAAGAAAAAGAAGAAAGATTTTCGGGGTGCCTGGCTGGCTTAGTCAGTAAAGCATGAGACTCTTGGTCTCGGGGTCATGAGTTCAAGCCCTACATTGGGTATAGAGATTACTTAAAAATAAAATCCTTAAAAGAAGAAGAAGGAGAAAGAGGGGGAGGAGAAGAAGAAGGAGGAGGAGGAGAAGGAGAAGGGGAAGGAGAAAAACGAGGAGGAGGAGGAAAAAGAGAAGGGGAAGAAGAAGGGGAAGGGGGAGAAGTAGAGGAAGAGGAAGGAGAAGAAGAATAATTTTCTAAATGGACAATTTACTAATATCTGCATCGTTTTTAACTTTAAATTAGCTCAGCCATTGGATCAAAATTAATGTCAACCAAGTTAAATTGGACTTAAGGTATTTGTATGATATCTGCAGTACATTTTGCCTATGGCTTGTAAATATATGTTAACTTTAAAGAACTTGGCAAGATTCTCCTAGAAATGCTTTTATTATGTAAATATATGCTGCATTAATGTAATAATTTGTAATTTTTCCCCAAAAAAGACGAAGAAAGATTTGCAAACTGTGGGACTCATAACTGATAAGAGGAAATGGGAGTTCAGGATAGATGGAGAAATTATCCAAGAAGACCCAGTTATTGTAAGTTCAGATTTCAGAACCACTTAGTGATATTCTAAGATAATGATAAAAAGGAGATGGACTTGCTTTTGGTGAGCGTGGCAGATTCACAGAGAAAAAGAGAAGTCCCGGAAGACTGAACATAGTCAGTGATTTTTTTTTATTTCCCCAAAAGGAAAAGAAACTAATTCCAGAATTTATAGAACAGAGGAGAGTCTAAACTGCATTGATAAAATGATAGGTCATGAATGCTGGAAAGGGAAGGCAGTGATCAACAGAAGCCACCCAGGTTTACTAGAAATTACACACGCCAGACAAATGCTATTTCCTCTTCTGAGAGGCTGCTGGACTGAGAGGTCAAGAAATATTTAGACACAGTGTCCCTGATTTTAACAAGGCATTTGACAAAGGTCTCTCATGAAATGTGTGTGGATAAGAGGAGAATCTGGTTCTGAACATCATGTAAGTAGGTAGATTCGTAGCCAACTGAAAGGCTGTGCCTGACTATAAGTTGTTAGGGGCAGGGATCTTTGTTTTGTTAACTGATAACCTAGAACAATGCCAGGCACACAGCAGGTGCTTAATAAATATCTGCTAAATGAGAGCACCATTACCAAGCCAGAGAAACAATTTTCGGGAAACATGATGGGATTCTTTCCTGCCCCGTCTTGCTGAGTGTTGTGTTACTGACTTGAGTAAAGACATTGATGATCTGCTCATTAAAGTTTGTAGAGAAGAGAAAATGAGGCTTGAAAGCTAGTATTTTTTCCAGTTTTACTGAAATACAATTCACTTACAACTCCATAGTAGTTTAAAATGTACAATATAATGATTTGAGTCATGTATATGTTGTAAAATTACCTGAGTAAGTTTAGTTGGCATCTATGGTCCCAATAGTTACAAACCTTTTATCTTGTGATGAGAACGTAGATCTACTCTCCTAGCAACCAACTTTTGCTGCCCTGCTTTTCCCCATACATCCTAGCCTTGCCCACCTCAGGACCTTTGCACTAGCTCTCCCCTCTGCCTGGAGCAAGATTCCCTAGATAGCCTTCTACCTCATGATTGATGCCCTCACCTTCTTCCCGTCTTACTCAAATATCATCTTCTCAATGACACCCTTCTTAAAATTCCAGCTAGCCTTCCCACCAGTGTTCCCAAACCCCTATTTGCTGAAGTGGGTTTTCCAGAATCCTTTCCCTTTCTACATACTACATGTTATTTGAAGTATTTATTATTTATTCTTTGTCTTCCTTGCTAGAATGTAATCTCCATGAGGCAGGGCTCTTGTTGATTTTGTTCATTTTCATTTCCCAAGTGCCTGGAGCAGGGGTAGAGCCAGAATCGGACGTAGGCCTCCCCGGCTCCAAGCTTTCTACTGGGAATGACCCCTTCCAAACCTGCAAAGGTGAATCCTTCAGACACCACCTCTCGCTTATTCTCCCTGCCCCGTCTTTTGCCATCATCCTCAGTGATGTCAGTATCTCTATTAAACGTATTTGCCTAAAATGAAAAAGTTAAACTGTCCAGAAACAAAGTGCTTGTTATGTTCATACCAGGTGAGCCTGAGTACATGACATCACTTCCCTGTGCGAGTTGTTGTCCCTCGGCTGTAGAGTTTCAGTTATACAAGATGAGAAGGTTCTAGAGATCTGCTATACAGCGTTGTGCTTATAGTTAACAAGCCTGTACTGGATTCTTAAAAATGTATTAAGCTAGATCTCATGAGGGGGTTTTGTTTTTGCCACAATTAAGAAAAAAAAAAGAAAAATATTTTTAGTTCTTAATCCCTTCATTTTACTGAATTTTCTCAAGGTTAAGAGACTTGTCCAGGGGCACCTGGGTGGCACAGTGGTTAAGCGTCTGCCTTCGGCTCAGGGCGTGATCCCGGCGTTCTGGGATCGAGCCCCACATCAGGCTCTTCCGCTATGAGCCTGCTTCTTCCTCTCCCACTCCCCCTGCTTGTGTTCCCTCTCTCGCTGGCTCTCTCTATCTCTGTCAAATAAATAAATAAAATCTTAAAAAAAAAAAAAAAGAGACTTGTCCAAACCTCCCAGCTAATAAATGGCAGGGGGTGGCAAGAATGGAGCCTCTGACTCTCGGGGCTCTTTGCCCTGCCCCAGGTGGGGCATCGGTCCTGTCCATCAGCGTCCAGATTATGGAAGGACCATATTCTGCCATCCTGGAGGGGCACACGCATACTCCCTCAGGAGAAACGCCTCACGTTTGGGCTCCATAAAATTCTTCAATGCCCCATAGGTTGGGCAATGAGAAATAAATAATCCAGACATTGGTGTTATTGATGGGTGGCTAAGGCTTCGCAAACAGGGGGTGTAAACAAAAGAACTATCTTCATTTCAAGCTTCATTAGAACCAGCAAAGACTAAAAGTCATTTTTCAAAATGGCGGGCAGTGTCAGGCATCTGTCCCCACCTGTAAGGGGCACTTGGTCTATAAAAGCAGCAAAAATAATTGTGTCTTCTGTGTCACTTGGGTAGAAGCTCCTGTCCTAATTAATTCTTATCTCCTCCTCCCTTTATAAATATGCTTGGGGAAGGTGACATCCTAGCATTTTGTTGTTGTTGTCTCTCTTCCTAACAAAGAATTCTCTTTGCTTAGGCATTTTTAGGTGCTGATTTTTTCTCATGTCCTAGAGATGCTTCTAATTAGTTGATGCTTCCTTTCCATAATAGTTCACCACAGAGAGTGGGTTTGGACTGGAGGAGGGAGCAGTTTTGCCACCTTATCAAAGTGCCACGGATCAGGTTAGCTTTCTTGGGTACTCATTCATTTTTATGCTTGTCTGGAAACAGAAACAGCAAGCTCCTTGCTAAGCGGAGCTGGAGATTGCTGGGTTTTGCAGAGCCTCCTGAAAGAGCTCCTCCAGCACTCTTTGATGAAATGCTGCCTTGAAGCCTTTGCAGTAGTGCTCACTGAAGAGATGATCTCCTTCCTTTCTCATCAGTGGAAAAACACTAGGCTCGGGACAATATATGGCAGGAGCAGACTACCGTGTCACCTTGTCCCCAAATAACCTGGCACCCACCAGGGGCTGCCTGCTGGCTGGGGGCAGACCGACTGTGCCTTCCAGAGGGAAGGTACACAGAAGACTGTCCCTTTTCCTGCTCCCTCCAGGCCAAGGATGGTGGTGTATTCTTAGGGTGGTTCTTCCATTGCTGACGGAGTCTGTGGGCACCAGAGATCCAAGATTTCCCTCCACTTTTCAGAGCTAGAAGGAGAAGCCGGTTGGGGCTTGCTTTCAGGATTTGGATTAGTCAGCCTTTACTGCAAAACAAATCATCCCAAAATTTGATAGCTTCTTAAGACAATAAACATCATTTGTCATGATTCTGGAGGTCATCAGAGTGGTTGTTCGGGTGTGGACAGCTCAGCTGGGGCTGGGCAGTCCAGGATGGATGGCCACATTCATCTGTCTGGTGGCTGGGAGGCTGGTTGAGCTGGAGTGGCCTTCCCAGCAGTGGCTTATCCCACTCCATGGTAAGCCAGCCTGGGCTTCTTCACCTGAGACATCAGCGTTCCAAAAAGCAGCATGAGAGGGCAAACAAACCCCAACACACAAGCACATGATGTGTCTCTGTTTGTATCATATTTGCTGTTGTCCCCTTGGCCAAAGCAAGTTGCATGACCAAGCACAGAATCGGTGTGGGAGGGGAACGCCCAAGGGCATGGATATGCGGAAGAGTAAATGAATTGGGGTCATTCCTGCAACATCTGCCCAGGAGTGGCATATCATAGGTATGTCCTATCCTGTCCCTGTTGGGCAGTGTGCGGGGTCAGTACGGGGTGGCTCTTTCAAGGAAGACAGGAATGGGAGATACTCTTCTGCAGTGGGAGAGTGTAGTGGAGTTTGACCCATGGGGATTCAAATCCCACACCCCATTTACTATCCGTGAGACTCTAGGCAGGCAACTTCACTTGTCCAATCTCCAGTTTCTTCACCTGTAGACTGGGTGGTGCAAGCCTCCTTCGTGAGGTTCTTCAGAAGGACTGGACGATAGGATGTTTGTGAAGCTGTGTGCGTCTGGCGCTAGCTTACACCAGGGGGCAGCTGAAGGGCACTCATGAGGGCAGCTTGGGCAGAGGGGGTGAGAAGGGGTCTCCCATGCCCAGGAGGCTTGCCTGAGCCCTGGGCTGCAGTGCTCCCAGTTCCCAAAGCCGGGGAAAGACCCTGGGAAAGGGCAAAGAAGGCTCTCCTGGCTTCTGGGAGACTAAACCCTTCTTCAGATATTTGTTGTTTAAATCAAAAAAATAAATCACCCTTGCTTGGTTGCTCGTGTCCTACAGTGGCCACTTGGCTTTCATAATAGCGTTTGCCCCCAAAATAGCATTTGCTCCTTGTTGTCAGAGGCGTTGGGTCCTCTGCAGTGTTTTCCTACCTGATGTCCCATGCACGGTCCTCCGTGGCCTGTGCTGTCCTCAGCACCTGTGGATGACTCCCCTCCCCGTCTCAGCTTCCTGCACCTATTCCCTTCCTCTTCTTGTCCTTTCCTGGTTGGTGTCCCCCAGCTTCCATCCTTTGCTGTTGTTACCAACGCCATTTCACAGGCCGACCCCGCCATATTCCCGACTCAGAGACCATCTACACGCTCGTGATTGTCTTCGTCTCTCTCTGGCCCCAGCTTGCCTCTTGAACTGCAGATCAGTTGTTCAGACTCAGTAGGTGGCAGACAAATATACCTTCCCCATTTGTCTTCGTCCGTTTGGGCTGCCATCCGAAGTACCACGGGCTGGGGCGCTTAAACCACAGATATCTATGCCTCTCCATTCTGGACGCTGGAAGTCCAAGATCAGAGTGTCAGCATGGTTGGTTCCTGGTGAGGCTGTCTCCCAATCCCATCACACTGGGAGTTAAGGCTTCAACATATGACTTTGGGGGACACAGTTCAGCCCATAATACCTCCTACGCTTCTGCTGTCTTCCCATCCTCCTCCTTCTTTTCCCAGAACCCCAAGCCACGAAGCTCTAAGTCACTTCCCACAGTGGGTCTGTGCCGGCTGGGTCTTGGGTCCTTCCTCCTCTCTTTTCTTGTGGCCACTCCCCCAGGTCAGACGTACGCGCCCTCCCACAGACCCCTGCAGTGGCCTTCCCAGCTCCAGGCGTGCCCCAGCACGTTTACCAGTGCCGCCAGAACGAGCACCCACCACCGTTCTCCACGCTCCCCTCTCCTGCACGTGCACGCTGTAAAATCCTGCCTCCCGCCTCTCTGGCCCCGTCTCCTGCCCTTCCGCCTGCCATCCTTGCTGTCTGCTACTCTTGGCCTCTGCCGTTCCCTCACCTGGGGTTGGTGCTCTACCCTCGGCTGCAAGAAAACTCCCGCTCTTCTGCCAGGATCCAACTCCAGGCTCATCGTGGCCAAGCCTTCCCTGCCCTCTGCCACAGCACAGGCCCTCCCTCCTTTGTACCCCGTACACCCCTATTTATCGCGTGCCGGCGTGTGTTGCAGGCCTGTTTCCCTTGGTGGTCACTGGGTTCCTTGAGAGCAGGAATTATCTCATTCGTTCCGCTCTACCCCAGTGCCTGCATATAATCAGGACAGTGAAGAAGTATTGAATGAACGAACGAAGAAATGAATGAATGAGTGAGTGAATGAATGAATGACTATGGTAAGTGTGTGGTTGAGGGCGGTGAGTGAACTTCCCCTGCTGAATCACCTCAGATGCCTCGTTGGCACAGGTGCCGTCGGCGACCAGCCCACGGCCAGGATTTACCAAGCCCAGGGAGGCATGGGTGTACCCCTTCCTGCCCCCCAGCACCGGGGGCCCCTCCAGATCTCCTGCCCTGCCCACGGAACCCACCCTCCTGCAGCAGGCCCCTGGCTGCCTCAGCAGCCGCCCAGCCCAGGTTCATCGCTCCCCTCGGCAGCCCCCTTGGCCTCTCCTGCCTGTTCTGCTTAGTTCTGACATCGCTGTGTGTTGTCCTGTCGTCTGTCTGCACTGGTTACCCCGTTACCCAGTCCGGACCTTCTGCTGTCTGGCTGTTCATTGTCTGAAGCGTGCGTGTTGTCCTAGCTGTGCCCTCGCTGTGGGCGGGGGCTGCGGTTCATACTTCTGGACTTGCACAGGCCTTGGACGTTCGGCACCTGCAACTCTGTATTCGTAACTGACCCGGGATTCCCGTCGATTCCCCACTCCTTTCCTTTCCTCCGAACCTCCGTCCTCTTTGGAAAGGCAGAATGGCCTAGGACTTCAACGTCAGCAGACCGGGTTCCCATTTTGCCTCTGCCATTCCCAAGCTGGGAGACTGGGAGCCAGCAGCTTCCCACTCTGAGCTTCTACTTCCTCACCAGTGAAATGGAGATACCATCACCCCTGCAGGGCTATTGTAAGGATTAAATGAACCAGTCGATGTCAGGCACTTAGCACGGTGCCTAGCAAGGAGTAAATAGTCAATAAGTATCGGCCGCTGTGATTGATGTTGTTTGCAGTATTATTTTATCAATAAATCCTCCCCGTAAGAGTCTAGCATAGACCAGTCCCTGGCCGGCAGCTAACATGTGCGATGAGTGTTGGTAGAAACGTCAGACTAGCATGCAAATGGTTTCATAGGGCCGCCGCTGAAACTCTACCCCTTACTCATTAGTTGGAATGAGAGACAGATTTCCTCTGGGATGGGAGGAGAACGTGGGGGCAGGGAGACCTCCCGTCCTCTCGGTGAACGTAGCGGTCTGAATCTGATCTTGGTGCAGGGTGGGCCATGCTGGCTCTTTTCCCATACATGCTCACATCTGGGACAGCCAGACCCAGGAGACCCTCTTTAATCAGGCTTTGTCAGAGGTCATTAGCCAGGCCCTTCCCATGCATTCACATCAGGAGGTGAGGGTTTGCTTTTCCTGGATTAAGGTGGTCTCATCATGGCTGTCACTTGTCTCGAAGGGCTTTTCTTGACACACCAATGAGGGGAAGGCCAGCCTGCGGGACCTGACAGGGGATCCTGGGCCAAAGGGAGACCTGGGCCACACCTATCCAGCACTAGGGTATGGCTAGGGCTGAGAGCAGCCCTCTGCCTCTTCATCGTCCTCTTACCGATGCAGTCCTGTCCATGGGAGGTGGGAGAAGGGGGGCTGAAGCCTTAACGAAGGCATCGCTCATCCCTCACCAGCGGTGGCCCCCTACTGCCTTCTGTGGTTGGCTAGTGGCCACTCAATGGGGCCAGAGAGGGGACAGTATTCTAGCCCCATCTCTGTTTGCTAGAAAGGCAAATCGTGCATATGATTCTTACCCCCATGCTTTCCCTTCTCCGTCCCGGCTCATAACTGGGTGAAAGGATGTAAAATAGTAGACTTTTTATGGGAAGTTTTTATGGGGGAGCCTAGCCCAGTGCTGAGTTGAACAGCTACAGCAAAATCACCTGAGAAACTTTATTCCGAAACACAGATTCCTGGGACTCACTCCCAGAATTTCTAATTCACTTGGTCTGGCTAGGAGCCAGGGATCTGTACCTTAAATCTCCTAAGAGATTTTGCTGCTCAGCTAGGTACGGAACCACGAGCCTGCTCTCATGGCCTCATTTCACCGGCAGGGGCCGGGGTGCTCTAGGGACCGAGAGGGGTCTCACGTGTTGACAGGTTAGTGACAGAGGCCCAGAGTACCATAGTCTAGCCCTGTCTTCTCCCAACAGCCAGCCAAGGCCAGATGGCCGGGATCTGGGTGTCTGCGGTGAGGGCCAGCGGTGGGGCACTGACTCGGGGGCCCCCAGTTGTCCATAGTTCCAGGGAAGTGGAGGAAGGAGCCAGGGCAGAGAAGAGGAGCTCTTTGACCATTCCTTACAGAGGCCTGGGCTCCCACTCTCCGCCCTCCACAGCCACCCGTGACCGTGTAGGAAGCACCTCTACAACCCACCATTGCTGGCAGTGGAATCCTGGTAGGGGTCCACACTGAACTTGGCTGGACGGTGTCTCAGCTGCGTAGATTTGACACAGAGGTAGAAGTAGAAGTTTACCAATATAGCTGGCCCCAAGCCCCCAAGTACACTGAGTACATTTGTCTTCTGATCTGAGCATTAGACCCTTCTAGAAAGATGAGACTGTCCAGAGATACCCAGCCCTGCTCCCAGCAGTTCATACTGGGAAACCTCTAGAATGGCAGGCGCAGACCCCACAGAGACAGGCTAGGCATCGGGACCTCAAGCAGCATTTAAACCAGGAAAGCAGAAATCCACGCGCGCTGGGCAGCCCCACAAGGGGAGCGCTGTGCAGGGTGCATGGGGGAGCCTCCTGCCACAGGGACTTGAGGGCCCAGAGCTGCAGTCCTGCTGGGAAAGTGTCTTCCTCAAGTCACTCCCCACCAGGTTTCAGATGGCCGCGGTGCTGGCCTGCAGGGGTGGGGGGAGAGGCTGTGTGGCCTGGCTCTTGCTGGTAGTCTTCCAGGAAGGTGGAATCTTTCTTTTCTTTCTTTTATTTATTTATTTTTTCTGGTAAATGAGAGGCGATTTGACGGCACTATGAAAAAGCTTCCCCAGGCATGCAGACCTTAAGTAAATAAAAGCACAAAAATAGATTTTTCAAACCGTGTCCTTCCAGAGCATGGGAGGATTTGCTGGGAAATTGGATTGAATTCCCCCGGACTCACCTGACTGCTGCATGGAAGAACTCAAAGGAAAAGTGTGTTTCCCCCGGCCTATCGGCCAGATCAGTGCCAACTGCAGGGCTCGCGGCTCTTACCAGGTGACCTTTCGAAAGGCAGCTGGGGCTGTCTCAACAGCAGGCTGCGGACTAGGGCTAAAGCTTAGCTGGGCCACCCCTACACCGGAACCCTCCACTCCGTGGGATGAGAGGGAGAGTTATTGTAGGATCTCTGCCCTCCCTGGGTATTCTAGATTGGTTTCCTGCGGGTAGGAAGGCCTCTGGGCAGTCCTCAGGAGAACAGGGTTGTTTTTCTAGTGGTACTGAGGGATTGGCCCCAAAGCACCCACATCCGATTCTCTTGCACTTGGGTATGAAGACTGAATTTGCCTCATGGCCAGCCCAGGACTGGGGCTTGGGGTATGGCCGCAGGGTGTGAAGGAGGTTTTCTCCTGAGCCACAGCATGAAGACCTGAACACCAGAACACCGTTAGCATAAGAGCACCATCAAGCAGGTAGGCTTTCCGAAGCCAGGCTTGAAATGGTCCCAAACCATCCAAGGACCTAAATACAGTGCCCAGGACCACGTTCTGTAGAGTTTGGGTTCCAGCGGAGAATTTATGATGGATGAGAACCAGTGGAGTGCTGGTATACTGGTCCTCCAAACTTAGAGCCCTGATTGTATCATTTGCTGATTTTTGAGGTGTAAGTACTCCCACCATGGTGAATTTCGGAGAGCTGATGGGAAGCCGCTACATAGGGAGTTGGGAAAGTTAGTTCTCGCAAGTAGTTCGGGGAGGCTCCAGCACACCACTGACTGCCTCTGACTCACAGATCCCTAGCACTTACAGTGGAGATACCTAGGAGGGGCCCACAAATCTACATGCCACAGGGACTTACACTGGCACACCCCCCCACACCATGTACAGAGCACGCCTTCCCTTGGCTAACAGCGTCTTTGAACCAGTGAGAGGTTCCATATCACTGAACTAACACTGGTGTGTACCTCTGGGTGTCTCCGTATCAGTAGTTCCTATGATAACGACAGCATTTGGACAGCTTTAGAGGAGCTCACATCCCTTGAGGAACTTGTTAAAAGTCCATCCTCCGAGACTCCACCCCCAGAGAATCTTGTTCCACAGATCTGGGATAGGGTCCAGGCATCTGCGTCTGGCCACCAAATAGCAGGGAGTATTCACACCTTGGGAAACCTTCATCTACTGTTTCCTCTCCCTGTGGCTTCGACGACTTGAAGTTCAAGGTCTGGAGGCTTTGGGCATCATGATTTCATTCTCCACATTCCCTGTTTCCCTCCAGTGAAACAGGATTGTTTTCTTAAAGTCCCACCATGCAAAATCAGATTCCAAATCATAATACTAGCTGACATTGATTGAGAGCTTTTGCAAGCACCAGACTTCAAAGTGTGTGACTCCCATCTCATCCTCACAACTACCCTGTTATTATCCTTCCCATTTTGTGGATGAGGAAACTGAGAAATTTCCCAAGGGTTCAAATCCAGACAGTCTGACTCCAGAACGCGCGTTCTAAGCATGACACCGAGCTGCTTCTGCAAAACAGTGATCCTCTGAAGGTGTGTCGCTTTGACTCAGCGAGTTCAGGCTCTGGTTCTGTTCGGTTGCATGGGTATTGAATTGAGCGCTTGCTGGACACTGGCACTGGTGTGAGCTATCTCATTGAATCCGCCCGGCATCCTGATGGGGAAGGTATGACTGCTATTTCCCGGAAGAGGAAAGGTAAATCAGAGAGGTTCTGTGGCTTGCCCTGTGTTGCACAGCCAGCTAGAGGCCGAGCAGGACTTTGTTGCTCAGCCTGCACTCCCCCACAGCTGCCCCGGCTACGTCTCCGGGGGTGCTCTTTTAAGCATTTGAGTGGATTTCCTTGAGTGGCTGCCTTGATTTTGATTTTTGACTCGTAAATGTCTGAGTCCATGTGTAAAACGTTAGTGTACAAATGGGGAAGCTAGGCCTATCCACCACTATCTGTATCCACCGGGTACCGAGGGCCGAGTGAGCTGATAAATGCAGTAAATACAGAGGAAGGGCTGGTTCGTTGTATCTGTGGCAGGCTCCCTGGAGGAGGTCACACTCACGCTGGCCAGGAAGGACGTGCAGGACCTCAGCAAGTGTGGAGGGACGGGTAGAGGAAGGGCTGTAGGGGAGGAGGATGTGGTCAAAGCTGAACAAGGGACTCAGGGGCAGGGCTGGATCCCAGGGGCTCACAGACCCTGCCAAGAATCTCCCTTTTCTCCTCGGGCACATAACTAGCTTCATGCTTGATTTGTGATGGAAGACATTGTGATTTTTCTCCTCCAGCTGATCGATCTTATTTTCCATTAGTACCTTCAAACAGCTTTCTGTAATCCTCTCTGTGGTGGATTTTTTCTTTCTTGGTCTCTGCTCCGAAATCTGCCAGTCCTGAAGCACCGGCCCATCATGGTGGCAGCCAGGTGTGTGTGACTGGTTTGGGGGCCTTCGTGTGACGAGAGGCTCCTTTCTGTTCTCTTAGAGCAGAGACAGCGGGAGTGGCCCTGACTCCCCTGTAAGCACCCTGCCCCTGGGGGATGCCTTGGGATACCTGTCAGCAGCTTCCTGCAGTGTGGCTGTCCCAATGGCTTGAATGCTTTGGACACTGATTCCCAGGGACGTTAAACAGTTCTTGCTACGGCCCTCTGGCTGTGCCAAGTGGACGCTTCTCATGACGGAGCCAAATGGCACATTCTCCTCTGCACTTGGCAGCATCGTGTGGGTGATCACTGTGGTCTTGAAGGGCACATGTGGGGCTCCCCAGCCTTGACAAATGGCCCCCTGGGGAAAAAAAATGCCGCCTTCTCTTTGCCAGTTACAGCCAGAGCCATCTCTGTGTTGCACTCAGTTACTGACACATGCCACAGGATCCAGGGGTCTCTCTTATCCTTAGACCCTCTGAATGCGAACGAGCTCACCACTGCCAGGGGACTCATCAAGACCACCAGGCACTGGGGCCACCCGTCATTCCTGGCCACTTATCTCGCGGATTCCCAGCCTACAGCTCTTCTTCATCCCCAAATCTGCAGGCGTCTCGCTGACGTTACCCCTCGTAGCTGAGCAGGGGTTAGCATGTCTGAAATGACGGGGGCATTTTCTGGGGTGGGTGTGTTCTTGGCCCTGGGGTCTCCACTGCATGTTCTGGATGGCATCAGGAGCGGTCATTTGCTAGCTGAAGCCTGCCATGTTACAGTCTCATGAAGGCATCCTCTTGTGTCTTTAAAAATGCTGCGTTTCCAGCATTTGTGAGGCACCACTGGGGGCTTCTTCGTCGACTCCGCAGGTTTCAGCAGGTTCCAGCAACACGTCATCCAAGAAACCTCGCAAACCGCTGTGTGGGAACCGTAGAGCCCCTGTGTGGTAGATGCTGCCTGGCCCCTCCGGTCCATTTCTAAATTAAAATCTCTACACAGTGGTGGCAGGCCCAGTGAGACATCCTTCTTACATAACTGTCCTGATCTTAGCGGGGCTGTGAAAGCCCTCAGTATGGCATGGTTTGATTCCCACAGACGGGTAGCCCAGTCCCATCCCATTACTTTGCCTGGGGCTCTTGCTTTTATTTTCATCCAAGATGGAATGAAAGCCTCTTGGCACGTGAATCTCAAGAAGCAAGATGGCGGACATTTAAAGCCATCTCACCCTTGTCACCTAAAATTGTAGCATTTGTTATGGCAATAAAACAGGCTGAAACTGAGTTAAGTCCACCTCAAAACCACATTGCTCAAATAATATAATGCTTCCTAATATATATAGAGAAAGAGAGATGATAGAAGAAAGAAAGGAGGAAGGGAGGGAAGGAGGGAAGGAGAAAGAGAGAAATGAGAGACATAGAAGATAGATAAGGGAGGTAGCTAAGTAGGTGGTAGGATAGATATGATTGATACATCAGTACAGGTGATTGATAGATCTAGAGAGATGATTGATGAGAAAGATATGGGAGATGAGATAAAGATAGACCAACAGATAGATGGTCCTCACTAACTCCTCTTAAGAATAAGCCACTTGGACCTTGTGCTTCGTTTACCTTTTCTAGAGATTTCCTTCATAACATGAATGTGACGTCCTCCCCTTCTCCCATCCTTCCCTCCTTCTCGGCCATCCTTCTCCTGACACACTCCCTGTTGGACTTGTCATCATAACTGAAGAGCCAAAAGGAATTAAGGGACTGGTTAGCCCTTCCTCCAGACTCTGTCAGATCGCCACAAGAAGGCAGACTGTCCTGTATGAAAAGGCACCAAAGGAGATGTTTCCATTGATTTGCCCTTGACTCATTCAAGTAGTTCTTCATAGCAGTGCTCTGTTCAGTATGGCAATTATTTTTGACCGTCCCTGTCTTATAAGGAAAGGCATCATCACCTCCTCATCCCCAAACCCACTGCCCTCTTCTTTGAGATATAGCACCTACCTCCACCTCTCAACGATCTCTCTTGGGAGGGGGTAACAAGGAGGGAAGGCATCACAGACTGTGCCAGGAGACCCAACCTGGACGCAAGAGATGCCCCGGATGGAGGTGGAAGGAGTCACCCCAGAATGAACTGGAAACAGGCCTCACACATACCAGCTCTTAAATTTCCTACCCTGAAGGCAGCTCAGGGTAGGAAGAGCCTATTCCAAACAAAGAAGCAAAGCAAAGCCCACTGAAGAAGAATTGAGGAAAATTGCCCAGGGAGGTATACTGATTTTGTGAAAACAACTATTATCTCAACTGTAGTCCTCAAGTTGAAGGTAATGTGGGCATAAAGATTTAGGCAGACATTTAAACACTTAAATGACCCAGGTGGGAGGGGTACCTGGGAGGCTCAGTCAGTTAAGCTTCCAACTCTTGGTTTTGGCTCAGGTCGTGATCTCAGGGTCATGAGATCAAGCCCCGTGTTGGGCTCTGCGCTCAGGGGGGCGTCTCCTTGAGGATTCTCTCTCTGCCCCTCTCCCCCATAAATGAATGAATGAATGAATGAATGACCGACCCAGGTGGGAGAACCTGAGAGGGGAGGAAGTCTGGTGATGACTTGCAGCCATTCCAAAGCTTTCATAGGCCCTTCTGCTTACCTAAAGCTGGAGGAAGGGGCTAGAATTTCCCCCAATAGGTTGATGCTTCTCTCTCTAGTTGAGTCATAGTGACCTAGACAGTTATTACGTCGCAGGCCTTTGGCTGAATGTGCTACATCCGCTCTTGTCCTCTCCACAGAACTTCTCTCTTGCTGGGGCCAGGGCACTGGGGCCAACATGGTGAAGGGGCTTGGAGGCTAACCTGCCCATGTGGCTGATCTCTAAACACAAGCAGCCCTTGCTGTAAGCATAGGACATCTTATCAGGACTCGACAACCTGCCAGAGTGGTTACGTGTTCCTCATTCATCCTGAGGGCCAGAGGTGGGGATGTCAGGCCTGAAGCTACCAGCCGACCTGGCTGGAATGCTGGACAAGGATGCATGTGACTGGACAGGGAGGAGCCCGGGTGTCCCTGCAGCTGCTTGAAAGGGAGTCAGGGCTGGGTTTATATCCTGGGGAACATTTTTAGGGACAAATTGCTGCCATTGTTGCCTCAGCCATGCATAGGCAATGGGGTGCCCCTTGCAAAATGACTTTCTTAGCTACCAGGGTCATTGCTGACCTGGTAGATCCCCTGCCAGGTGTGCGTGGGGCTGAGCCTGGCTGTTGTGTTGGTCCAGTGTTGGACAGGAAAGGGCTGAAGCAGGAAGGACTGGGGGAAGTCTCCATCTTCCAGGCGTAGATCACTCACTGCCTTGATGTACAAGACACCTTATGGCCCCAGGATGAGGAAGTGGAGAATGAGACCAGGGAGAACATTCAGAAAACATCCCTAAGCCCACCCTGAATGCTGGCTCTGAGGGGCCATCACTGGGGCTGGAACGGGGAGCAGCCATGTTTGCCAGATGGGGAAGGACACAGCCTTTCATGAGTCTGGCATGGTGAGGGACAGGAATGAACCACCTCACTACAATGGCCCACCTGGTGCTTCTTAAATTCTTCTTAAATTCAGGCAGAACTTGTCTTCCAAGGAGCTCAAAGAACGAACAAATAGACATAGTTATTGCCTTCATAATCTTAGATAGCAGCATGGATATTAGGGCAATTTATTATCATTTACAACTTACCCCTTTGAGGGAAGAGAAAATTAAGGAGCATAGAAAGTAAATCAACTTCTTGGGACCTTCCACCTCATGAGCTAATTGGCATTTATGAAGCATCTACCACGGGCCAGACTGTTTGGCTGTAGAGCTAGAAAGGGTCCTCAGTCACAGTTCTTGTCCTCGAGAAGATCCCAGTCTGGTGAGAAAGGTAGAAGCCACGTGCACTGGTATAGCCTGGGAGCTGTGGGCACATGTGGAGGGCACACTGGGAGGGAGTTGACTCTGCCTGTCCTCTGGGGGAGGCAGAGAAGGCTTCCCAGGAGGGCAGGGGTGAGTTGGAGAGACAGGAAGAAGGCCATAGGTAATAGTATATTGTTCCTTATATCCTTACTGTGAGCCAGCCCCTTCACACATGTGTCCTGTAATTCCAGATGAGCAAATGGTTTAGAGGGGATTGTCATGCCAAATGGCAGAGTCAGGACTTGAACTCAAGGCGGCCTGACTCCAGGGCCCAGCTCTGCAGCCCTGCATTTTACGAGGACCGTGTCTCACAGGTTTTGTTCTAAACCCTGGAGTGCAGTCTCCTCCTGGGTCCAACTGCATCCCATCACCCTTCCTTGTGCGGCAGGTTGGGAGTTCTGCTGGGTCTGAGGGGAAGCCAGAGGAGAGTCTGCTGAGGGGAGCCGGCCGAGGCCCAACGTCCAGGGAGCAGCCCCCCTCGCCTCCACACAGCGTGACCGCGTGGGTGGTAAAGGCCCTTCTGAGCAGGGAGGGATTAGGCTGTCTCACGTGGCTGAGACCGTGGCCGTGGCTGTATTGGCCAGCAGGGGTTTGTGGGTTGGTTGGGTTGGGGATGGTTCACACAGCATCACGGGGAGCATCCACCTGCTACCAGGCCTCGCTCCCGGCTGCAGCCTTGCAGGGGGGTGCCTTCCGGCCCAGCCGCAGCACGAAGAGGCTGGGGGCCCCTTTAGTCCTGGTCTGTCAGAGAAGAAAGGCTGTGTGTCCGCCACCCGCCACCCGCGCACGCTCGCCCGCCCGCCCTCATTGATGCTGGGGAGCTCACCGTTGCTGCTTGCTTTCTAGTCCTCCTGTTGAGTTTCCGTTTCCAGATTTCATTGTTTTTGAAGCCCTCACAGTCAGGCGTTGGGTTTTCAGAGATCTGAAAGACGGAAAGTGACCGCTTTTTTTAAATTTTTTTTTTTTTTTTTTTTTTTTTTTGCATTTTCCTAGAGGGGAGTTCAGCATTCTGCCGGGGAAGTGGGAGGTATTGGGTCTGAGGTCATCGCTTTGAAGACCCCACGTTGTTTTGATCTCCGAATTTAAGGAGATTTTGGAGTTGAGGAACAAATAGAATCACACTGTCAGAGCAAAGGAGAGACATTTTTTATATCCCCTCAAGCTTTCCGCTTGACACAAGTGATTAAAGTGCAGCTGAAAACTCCACCGGCAGAGAGAAAAGACGAATTAATAAAAACTGTGTAATGAGCATATTAAGATTGATGGGGGACAGGAACGTGCTCCGGACCAGCCTCTCCCAGCGTGAGGAGTGCCCCTCCCGAGGTGGCCCGCGTCATTCCTGTAGGTGCCCTTCTGCGTGCGGATCAGAATCTGCTTGGAGGCAGTCATGTGTGTCTTTGAACTGCAGTGACTGTTCTTCCCAGTGATTTCCCTGTTTGAGTTTATGTAAGGGGGAGCCCCCAGATCACCACCACTGCCAGCCACCAGCTCATCTTTTTGAGAGTTTTCCAAGGAAGCCCGGCAGCACCCGGCTCCCCAGCTGTGGTCACAGGGCGGCCCTCCCTGAGGTCCTACTGAGCGCTGTGTGTCCAGCTGTCTCCCACGGGCAGAGGCGCACATTTCAGGCAGGGCTCACAATCACCTTCCTGGAAAGGGCGTGGTATGTTACAATTACATAAATACAACCTCAATTTTTTTTTTCATTACAGTAGTTTTTTGGAGTCCATTAAAAGAGAAGCATAATTTTTAAATTATAGGAAATTGTTGTTATAATAGAGTATTAGGGATGACTGCCTTGACATTTTTAGAATTCCTATAGCAACTGGGGTGGTTCCTCAACCCTGGACCAGGCTTTTGGGGAAACTGAAGGACATTTTCTGGGGCTTTTTTTTTTTTTTTTTTTAATGGAAACTGAAATTCAGCGTTGTCTGTTTTGCTGTCTTCCTTTTCGGGCTGTGGGGTTGTCTCTAGCAAGCACAGGTATCACCGATGGCTGATAAGCTGCTGCACTGCCTTCAAAGCAAGTCTGCTTCTTGCAGCTTCTCTGTTCAGCCTGCGCTGCGCTTGGCATTCCCACTCGCAGAGGGAAGGCATCAATCCTGACTCACGCCTTCTCAACTTTCTCATCTTCTGAGCTCTCACCCGGTTGTTGCTTCATAATGTCAGAGTCTTAGGCTCTGGAAGGTGTCCAGGGGCAAATTCAAAGGCGCCCAGCATCTAGCTTGATCCCGAATCCACAAAAACAGCTGTCGTCCCATCTTAGCGACACATCCTGTACAACAGTGGGTTGGAGCTGTCACCCTGCCTTTTTCTTAACTGCAGCCGTTTTCTGAACATGAGGACTGGATGCAACGGAAGTCCACACACACATGTGGGCTTTGCGCGTTGAAAGTGTTCCCCTCAAAAAGCTGTGTATCTGGAATAAAATGCTACTCCTATCCAGCCCATTTCTTTTCAGTATTGACTTAAGGAACAGTCAACCAACGACACCAGGCCATCAGAGTTACTGTTTTACTTTCATAGAAACCATTCTATTTTCCTAAACTGTGTCTGTCCTTCCATCACAGCTGAGCTCTGTCCCCTCCCTCCCTCCTGTGTTGTCTGGGGGTGGGGTGCGTTTAGAGAAGGGGAGGCCGTCGGGAAGCAGGCCGAGGATGCCAGTCTACACGCACAGCATGAATGCAGTTGACAGTCGTCTCTGTCACAAATGAGAATTGTAGCGGTAGCTAGGTAGGACAAGTACAGGAGTGCCCGCTTTAAATCCGGCACTGAGAAGAGCCTGCGATAAATTTATAAGCAGCCTTAGGTTAATACCATGCGCCAAATCTGTGAGTAACCTCCGTGAATAACCCTTAATAAGTAAGCATTAAGTTGACAGACATTGGAAAGAACTCCAATAACTTAATTCTCGACTCCCCGCTACCCCCACTCCACCCACCCCACCCCCTCTTGCCACCAGACTGTGGACACGTTGTAGCCTCTGTGTGCTCATTGGATACAGAAAGTGATCCACACATTTACCTGGCTCCGTTGTGCATGGGTTCTTGGGTTCATGATCAGTACCCCAACCATAACTTTATATTAATATAATGATTCCCCCCCCGCCAAGTTCACAGAACACTCTCTGCATCCCATTGTGGTAGATGATGATTATAACCTTCTCCATTTTTGTAATGAGGGAGGTTAATACAGGGAAGAGTGATGCCAGAATGGGTGCTCGTCCATGGTTTAAATGTTCCAATAGCCAGCTCTCCAAGAGAAGAAGCCCTAGTTTATGGTGGATACTGATTCACGTGGTATAAATATCCCCACCTTGGCTGATTTAAGCTACCAACATACCTCCCTGAATGCTGAGATAGGAAGAAACAATCAGCTCTTGTGAGCTGGTACGACGGGCTCCAGCATAAAATTGGCAGTAATGATTCTGTTCAGGGCTCCAAATTCCCCATGACCACTGGGACCAGCTCAGACCTCTATAAATCCCCAGTGAACTGTCAGGCTGAGCTCAGCCCCTGACTCGCTGGATTGCCTTGAGAAGTGTTTTTTCAAACTTTGAGCTGTGACCCATTAAAGAGTCCTGAAATTTTGAAATCTCAATGAGCATTTTTTAAATGAAGTAGAATATAATAAGACAAAAAGAAATGAGTAGAGCAGAATATATCAGAGTATAACGTGCATGTTCCAAGGAGAGATGATGGATGCATAGATGGATGGATGGATAGATATGTATATGTGTAGAGTGGGTTGGGGTCAAAAACCATAAAATACTGACCTAGAAGCAAGTGTACTCGTATCTGCAAATGGAACTAATGAAGTTTGCTCCCTCCCTGCCTGTTACCAGGCCAGGGGCATGACTAAGGTCACCTGTGTGATAGTGCCCTGGTGGTGCTAGCACCCTATCTGACCTGCAGTTCGTCTATGTGCGGGGGCAAAATGAGGCAAAACGGAGAGGTTTGGCTTTCTCTGGGAGATGGTTGAACACTGTGTTTGAAACTGGGCAAAGTCTCATCATTTTTGTGCACGTGCTTTCCTGGAATCCAGCCGCAGCCAAAGAGAGAGCCCTCCCAAAGGCTTTCAGCCCTCATCAGTCCACACACGTGTGCAAACTCTGCAGGTGGGAGGGACCCCCGGGCTTCCCTGGAGGTCTGCTGTGAGTGGTCGTGAGGGAGACACAAAGGATATGTTGCCTGGAGCAAGGACTCTCTCAGTGGAGAAAGAGCTAGTTAGTTCTGAAAGGTAGGAAAGATGAGCTTGGTTAAGGCTTTCTCCACACGTTCTCCTGGATCCCTGGTGGAAGAAAACACAAGCTTTTATGAGCCATCACAGCAACCCCGTGAACTGTAAGCCCCATTTCATTGATGAGGAAACTGACACTCAGAGAGGTTGGGCACTTTCCCTGAGGTTGCACAGCAATGAGCACTGTGCAAAAACTCCCTCCTTCTGACCTGTGCTCATGCCTGTGCTTATGCCAGGAACTCCCTCCAAGTCTTCGGAAAGCCTGTTAGTCACCCAGTAGACCCTTCCAAACTGGTTTCTTCATCTGTGAAATGGGATTTTGCTCTATTAAGGAAGGAAGCAGCCTTTTGCTAGGAGGGAGCATCGTCCGTAGAGTCATAGAGGCCTGGCATCTCAGCCCGATTTACAAATCACTGCCCCAGGATCTCAAGCAGATTACCTTTGTTTCTTTGCCTGGAAAGTGGAGATGATGGCCACTTTCTAGGTCATTATGAGGATTAACGAAGGTAATGTTTTTACATCACAAAGTCTAGAAGGATCCATATTAACCTGTCAAGGGTGGCTTCCCCCAGGTGGTCTCCTTGCAGGTGGTTTCATTTTTCCCTGTTTTCTCATCTTTCTTCAGTGGTGCTCTGGTAAGTGCTTGGAAACCGGCTCTCCAAAAGACCAGACCTGATTTGTAGTCTGTGCCCCTTTCCGTGGTGTAAGTATCCCACAAAGGCTGATGTCAAGCTACCACCGAATGCCACTGAACAAACTGGGGAGAGACAGGCTGGGACAAGCCCACTGCAGCACACCACTGTTGTTCTTTTGCACTGAATGTGTTGTCTGGGCAGTAAGCTGAGAGAGAGAGGAAATTAATGAATAGAGTACCCAGCATTGTGCCGGGCATAATAGTTTTCAGTGCTGCCTGACTTTCCTCCATCCCCAGGCAAACAGCACACCGACTGTGATGGCCAGGCTGTGCGAGGTGGTGGTCTTCTGAGAGGCTGAGTGCCCTTATCTTGCTCCCCATCTGCCGGGCTCTCAGAACCTGGGCAGCCTATAGAGGAGACTCAAAGGTCGGCCAACTGAGGAATAATCAGGCAGGCAAGAAGGTCCTTTCACTTTCCATGGGAGACACGCTTTTAGCCAACGTGGGCAAGGTTGAAACTGTCCTAGAGGAAACCGAGAAGGGTCTCGGAGCAAAGAGCCTGAAGGGGAGCGCACACATAGACGCACGCACGCACGCAGGCACTCACCCCTGCGGCCAGCCTAAGGCCAGTCTGACTCATGACCAGAGAGGAGGGTGTGTACCTTGGGGGGGGGGGGCTCTGCAGATTTCTGAAGGATTACAGAAGAAGTGGGAGTCCTGAGAGCCTTCCGACAGGTCAGCAGGTGTGCACAGCAGAGGGGCAGAGGCACGCTCGCTCCCCACACCCTGCGGACTCCGCACAGCTGCCCGCAGACAGTAAGCACTCCAGCCATTTTTATTAACGCTTGTGTTTTTAATTCATAAATTTCTTCTGTTCCCGTATAGCTTGATCTATTGCAGAAAGGATGTAAGGCCCCTCGCTAAATGCTTGTCGAATCAATAAGTAAGTCTTAGCCCTCGCCAGCTCCTGGTTTCACATGTTCCCGGACATAAAATGTGACTAAATCTAAATGAGATGCAAAATGTTAATGAAGGCTGCCGGTGACTTTGTTTTTAATTTCTTCTGGCTCTTTTGCATTTTTCAAATGTATCTTCAAAGAACATGGATCACTTTTGTTATTTAAAAAAAAAAAAAGACCACGTATTATAAAAATAAATAACCCGTAATAAAGAACAGGATCGAATGGTATCAGCCGTTAAGGATACCAACCGATGTCCTCTCCACGCTGTGGTGCTCAAACCAGGGGTCCCGGACATGTTGGGTGGCCCAGCGTGGACCTCCTCATGCTTCAGGACACTTGTCACAGCTGGGTTCTGTCTCGGCCTCTCTTTCCTCAGGCCTCCCGCCCACCAGGTACTGACTAATAACGTTCCCCTGCGGTAACAAGTCTTAGTCAGAAGTGGAAACAGAGGCGAGTCCTAGAGAGGGGAAATAACAGGCCGCGCCCAGGGCCACCAACAAGTGAGAAGTTCACAGGGCCTGCGTCCCCAGCCCCACCCCGGCCCCTTGGCATGTGGGCCCTCAGGCACCTGCAGCTCGAGGAGGACCTGCTGCCACCTTGTAGCCACACGTCCCCTCCGGGGCAGCGCGGGACCCAGCCCCTCATCCGGTGACAAACGTGTCCGCTCCACGTCTGTCTGAGCGGTGGGGCTGTTCTGAGGACGCAGCGCTGACGGTGCCCTGTGAAAGCGTGTGCCGGCTGATAAACGAGCCGTCCCCACGTCATGAGGGACTCGGCTCTTCCCTGCGACCTGGCTCTGCAGTTTCGGGAGCCTTCGCACGTTTGTTAGTTTTTTTGTGAAAGACGAAGGTTGAGTCTAGAAAATGAGGGCCTGAGGGATGGGGAGAGAAAGTTCAAGAAGTTTGCGACAGAAAGCATGCTCGTGTGTACACTGTCTTTTAACTCCTCTGTCAACCATGTGGGTGCTTCCCAGCCTCCCGCTCTTCGAGGCTCGGGAGTGACTCTAGAGCCGGTGGGCTGAGAGGAGGCAAGGCCAGGTGCCCCCGGGGCTCCGTGTGCACCAGTGGTACACAGGGAGCTGTGACCATGTGTCCTCGGAACCTAACTAATTTTCTTTCTTTTTTGACTTTTATTCACATACTGTACAAATTCCCCCATGTAAAGTGTATAAGCCAGTGGTTTGTAGTATATTCACAAGATTGTACAACCATCACCACCATCCGTCTTAGAACATTTTTGTCACACCCAAAAGAAACCCTGAGCCCCTTAGCAGCAACCCCCCCAAACCCCTGCAGGCCCCCGAGCCCAAGCCAGGCACAAATCTAGTTTTGTCTCTCTAAATTTGCCTGATCTGGACACACGGAGTCCTACAGCATGTGGCCTCTTGTGTCTGTCTGCTTTCACTTTACGTCATGTCTTCAAGCTTCACCCGTGTTGTAGCCGGCGTCGGCCCCTTGTTCCTTTTCATGGCTGAATAGTATTCCATTATCTGCTGAGAACGCGTTTTGTTGATCTTCACTGGTTGATGGACATCTGGGCTGTTCCCACTTTTTGGCTGTTGTGAATAATGCTGCCACAAACATGCATGGACAAGTCTTTGTGTGGACTTGCATTCGTGTCCCTTAGGCCACACAACTGATTTTTTTAACAGTGTATAGCTGATCGTGTCTCTCCTTTGCTTGAAAACCTTCAGTAGTTTCTCTTGTTTTTAAAATCAGGTTCAAAATCCTTACTTGGTCCACAAGGCGGACAGCTTCTGGGCTCTCCCCTTCTTCTCCTGTTCCAGCCAAGAGGTTCCACTGACACACAGCCCTTCCTACCTTGGAAGCCCCGGAACTTGCCTCCCCGCCTCCCCCCAGCCCTTTGTTGAACCCCCACGCCTCCCAAGGTCTCAGCCAAAATACCTCCTGCTCAGGGAAGCCTCTTCAGTGCCTCTGACCAGGTTGGGTCCACATGCTCTCATAGGATTCCCCCATCCCTCTCCTTAGCACATATCCCAGTGAGAACCACATGATGGCTTGTGTGGTGAGCTGTTTCGTATTTCTCTCGTCTGCCGCTGTACCCTCAGGAGAGTGGGGCCCTCGTTGGCATCAGCCATGCCCGGCACTAGCACGGTGCCTGGCACTTAGGCGCTCAGTAAATATCGGGCAGATGAGTAACAGGTAATGAGGGCAGCAAACAAATCGCTTGTTTGGTGGCTTCCTTTTGCCATGGGGTCTCCCTCAAGTGGTGGGGAAACAGAGGCAGTGGCTCTCTCAGGCCTCCTGCCCCCCAACCCACCTGAGAGACCTCTGCTTAAGTTGGAATGGGTTTGGGGGAACCCCCCCCCCCGTCCTCGAATAACTAGAGCCCCATTGGGTGCCAGCTAACACGTGGGCTCTCTCTCAGGACAAGGTAGCTCCCCGCAGCATAGGACGTGGGGCAGCTCCCCACGCTGTCCACACTGGGGGTTACAGTGGCCCACCTGCAGGGGTGATGTGAAGAGGGGGGGTCCGTGAGTCTGCAGCTTCTGTGATAGCCGGGAGCCGCATTAGGACAAACCTTGTTCCGTTTAGTAAAGATCATTGCTTTTCTGTGCGTTTCGTTTGAAAAACTGTCCTTGAGGAAATTGCGAGAGGAAACTGTAGACCTTCTGAGACTTAATTGCTTTTTTCAAAACACCGTGTTTTCATTTCCCCCACAGATATGCACTTATTTGGCCATTATCCCGCACATGACGACTTCTATCTCGTAGTGTGCAGTGCCTGCAATCAGGCCGTCAAGCCACAGGTTTTCCAGGCGCACTGCGGTAAGTGGACCCCCGCACCCCGCCGCACGTTCGCAGCCACCACTCCCACCACAGTCGCCTCCCCTTCAGCTCCCAGGCGGGTCAGCCCCGTGTGCGGGGCCACTCGCCCAAGGCGGTGGGTAAATTCTTCCTGCGGCTCTGCCTCTGCTCACAGGGGAACTATTTGCGGAGCTGTAGTCCTCGGAAATGCTCAGCCCTGTCAGAACAAATGAGAGAAAACCTGCTACTTGTTTAGGGAAACGGGACCAGACTGAAGCCATCCGCCCAACCTTCGGGGGGCCTCCCAAGGTGACCATAGGAAAGGCAGAGCGGTGGCTTGAGGAGCTGCTCCTGAAAGAGGGGGCCAGACTGAGTCCTCCAGGGGTTACCCCAGGAGGGGCTGGGACTGAGGGGTTCTTGGGCTGCCGCCCCAAGGAAATGCCTGGTACTTGCAGCCTCAGGTTCACTTTCTCTCTCTCCAAGAATGCTCTCTGTGTTTGGGAACTTGCTTTCCCTCTGTATCTCTACATCCTTGGTGTAATAAATTCCCTTCAGTAGTACAACAGCAAACCCTAGACCCCCCTTTAGAGCAGGTGCCATGGACATACAACAGATAAAGTCCACATGACCGCTACTCGGGAACGCACAAACAGCTACTGACCTTGGACAGGCAGTTGCTTAACCTCGCAGGATGGACGTTTCCTTATCTTTAAACGGGGAGTTGGACCAGATGATTTCCAAAGCTGTGAACTCCCCAAGAGGCTTTCTCGATCTTTTTGCTTAAGCCCCACTCCCTTTTTGATGAACGTCATGTCTCACTGCCCCCTTTTACTGTTACAGCTCAAAGCACGTTAAGTATCGTGCCAAAAAAAATCAAAGCAATAATAATATTGGGTATGCTTTTGTAAATTACACATTTCCCCTTTCTCACACTCAGCATTTCTGACTTTCCCCCACACCCTTCAGTTGTCAGTGTTCTGTAATAAATCGGTTTAAAGTAAAGTGAGCTGCTTATCCAAGCTCCTCCTCAGTAAATGTATTTGGGCCTTAAGAATAGTTCTTATGTAGTCTAATATCATCTATGAATATGTATGTATATGATATATCCATATCTAAATATGTATATAATCTTTATCAGTGTGTGCATTTATATATATATATATATATATAGTGGGAATATCTTGTGTTTTTAATATGTAGAAAGAGAATCTAGGATTTAGGGGCACTTTCTAGAACTTTCTTACCTACACAAGGTAGAGAGAGGGCCCAAGATAAAGTACCATACAGAGAGCTCTGCGTAGATGCCGAGTCTCCCGCCGTCCCTGCAGCCGGCTCCTTGAGCTAGGTTTCTTTTTTTTTTTTTTTTTAAAGATTTTATTTATTTATTCGACAGAGATAGAGACAGCCAGCGAGAGAGGGAACACAAGCAGGGGGAGTGGGAGGAAGAAGCAGGCTCATAGCGGAAGAGCCTGATGTGGGGCTCGATCCCATAACGCCAGGATCACGCCCTGAGCTGAAGGCAGGCGCTTAACTGCTGTGCCACCCAGGCGCCCCATTGAGCTAGGTTTCTCCTCCTCTTCCATGAGGAGTGATCTCCATAGGTGCTTCTAGCTCTAACATTTTCGCTTCTGGCAGACTGAGCATGAAAGGAGCAAGTTATGTGCTCGTCACGAGCTGACCTTGCTCACTGCTCTGTAGCAAATGACCCTCTCTTCCTCCAAGAGGAGAGAAAGGGTCAGACCTTTCCAAAGGGAAACTGTCAGAGACCCAGAGGTGGTGCTACCAGCTGAGGTGACAGGTGGGCGAATGGAAAGCAGAGCAGTGGCGGGAAGATCCCACACAGCTGGTTTGTTCAGTGAGTGACCATGGCATCCATGTGGCCAATTGCTTCTGTCTGTCTCGTGAAGATGCGGAGGCTAGGGCACCCCAAATGTGATAGACGTTCATTCATTCGCAGGGACTGCTGCTGTTCTGGGCACTGGGATACAGCTGCGAGTGGGACAGACGAAAATCCCATAAGCCATCAAAACCTTCCCTGGGAACTTAATTCACTGGCAGAGGCTTTGATGGAAGGAACCAGAAAGGGACCTGGGACCCCACTGTGCCCTACAGAGTTCTGCCCAAGGTGAGGCCTCATCTAGCCAGTGAAAGAGGTCTCGAGGTCTTGGCTCTGCTGACACACCTGCCTCCCTCTGTTCTAGGCCTTTTGGTTCAAGAGCCAAGTCGAGCTTAGGGAGACAGCCCAGGGTTTTGTGGCCACCTCCTCTGAGCAGTGGCAGTAAATTAGTTTGGGGGTTTGGGGTGATTGGCCTCATCACTCGAAGCCCAGCCTCCTTTGAGCTTCTCGCCGAGCCAGCTGACAAGTAGCAGTGGAAACACAACCACAGCTCAGCAGACAGAGCGCACAACCTCCCTTGTCTTTCAGGCGTGTGTCCTGCTGATTCACAGCCCGTATTTATCAAGACCAGGAGAATGCAAGGCAGAGCTCAGAACCACAGCAATTCTTCGGGGGCAGGGAGGATTTCTTAGTTTCCCTGAGAATTCTTTCAATGGTTTAATGATATTTCTTTTCTTGCTGTTTTATCTCCAGTGACTAGCCTTGCTATTTCCAACAAGTGAGTAAGAATGACACTGCTAAATGCCAGGGACAGTGCTGTGCGCTTTCCCTATCTTTGAGTGTAGAATCCTCTCAACAGCCCTATGAAGTAGGGACCACTGTGGTCCCTGTTTTGAACGTGAGGAAGCTAAGGCTCGGGAGAGCTTGCCTGAGGTCTCAAAGCCGTGCAGGCGCAGAGCCTGATTTTGAATGCAGGCTGCGTCACTCCAGAATGAGGGACGTACGTAGTCTGCTTGCTTGTCCCTCACTGCCCCTCTGCATGGATCCCGTGCCCTCCCTGCCTTGCCCAGACTCCAGGACCTGCCCCCGTTCACTGGCCAGGGAGCACCTGCGAGTCCAGGTCTTTAATCCCTATTTTGTTATCAGAGCTTTTTTTCAAAAGGAATCTCAGGATGAAACTTGATCTATAAATATATATGCAAAGCAGAGCCCCTGGAGTTGAACTTTGTATAGGAACTCGAACCCCACCTACCTGGCCTCGCCTGACTCCCAACCTGCCAGGGGTCCATAGAACAGTATTTGAAGTCTGTTGTAATGGAGAGGACGTGGGCTGGGAGCCAGACAAAGCAGTTCACGTGAACTGTGTGACCTTGGGCAGGTCACCTCTGTCTCTCCACCTTGTCTGCCTCATGGAGTTGTTGGTGTGGAGTCACTGGTAGGAAGCACCGTCTTGCAAATACACCCAGAGTGTGGGTTCCTTTCCTCCCCCTTCCTGTATGTCATCATGTCTCACTGCCCCCAGCTGGACCTGAGTCGGCCCTCCTAACAGCCATCGAATTCCGTTCTCCTGTGCCACGACACCTTCTGCTGTGCACTTCAGTTTTCTGTGGACTGTCTTGGCCCCTCTACCAGCCTCTTGGGTCTCTTCAGGACCAGGGATGTGCCTTGTTGGCTCTGTATTCCCAGCACCCAGAAATGAGTCCATCACCACCGGCCCTGGCCCCAGGAAGCAGAGCTGGGGTGCAGGGGGACGGACATACCTAGGGACCGGTATGCCTGGGGCCAGATCCCAGCTCAGCCGTGCCCAGCCCTGAGACCCTGAACTGGTCACTTTTTAAAAGACAGGGGACTGGATAATGTGTTCTCTTAGCAACATACTCATTTGCAGCATGTGTGATTCAGCTCCTGGATTTTATAGATACTGGCGTAGGGGGGGGGGGGGTGGCAACATCCAAGATCTCGGTGTCCTGGTTGTTTAGGTTAAATTGAAAAAAGCGCACGTCGTGTGTGTGTGTGTGTGTGTGTGTGTGTGTGTGTCTATGTGTGTGTCTGTGTGTATGTGAGTATTTAGGCAGTTGGTTCTGGGGACTTTGAAGGTTGATGGTAATGTGAAAAATTGAAAGCCGTAGTGGAAAAATCATGAATTTTGGAGTCAAACAGACCCGGCTTAGAATCTTGACTAACATTTACTATCTGTGTAACGTTGGGCTAATCGCATGACCTTTCTGAGCCTCACTTTCCTCTAAAATGAAGGTGATAGTTCTTGCCTCGCAGTTACTGTGAGGAACGGAGATAAAGTAGAGTTTCCTGGCACGTGGTAAGGGAATAAAGAAAGGGTAGCTATTATTGTCAATAAAGTGTGGCTCTTTCTTATTAAGTTGAATGTTTCTTATGAAAAATGGGAAAACCGATTCAGTCAAATGCTTCCTGTCTTCGTTTCCTGCCCAGGCTCAGGGGGTGTGCGCGCTGAGGTCAGCCTGTAGACGTTGGCCTGTGATTCATCTTCAGCCTTGCATACTCTTGGAGGCAAGATTTGTCAGCCTCGAGGATCTGGCTTTATAGGTATGGTTTACATTCACATGAGGCCCCAGTGTCAGCTTCTCTGGAAATGCCGTGAGGCTCCAGGTCCCTCTCTGCGGTCCCTGCCAGGTCCATCCTGCTTTGGCCGCCTTGCCATACAGGGTCACATGAGTCCCCACTCCCAGGACTCTCTGCATTCCTGTTTGCTCCTGACTTTGTGCCCCACACTGATGTCCCAAACATAAAAAGCAGGTGGGCCCAGAGGTGAGACCCTGTGCTTGGTATGGAGGGAGGCTCTCTGGGAGCCACCTTCTGGGCCACCCCACCTGTGTTGGTCCTCTGAGGTCTGTTTCCTGAGTCTGTGCAAGCATCCTTTTGATGCCTTTTAAACCTCCACCTTTCCTAATTCTAGTTCTAGATTTTAATTCTAGTTCTACCTTGTTATTAAAGCCCCTTAGGTGAGCTGATGAGGTGATTTAGGGGTGGTCACAGAAAGGGGGAAACAGAAGCCTTGCCTTGGAGGCTGCCCAGCCCTAGTTGTAGCTTGATACGCTGCCATGATGTGATTGGCTTATGGCTGGGAGTAGCCTCTCTGGGGTCAGTCTGCTTGGAATCAAGTTCCAGCTCTGCCATTTGTTAATTATGTGACTTGGGCAGGTTACTTGGCCTCTCTGTGCTTTAGTGTTCTTATTCGTAAAATGGGTAGAGTGGTTTACCTCATAAGGTGGTTGTAATGATTAAAAGAACTTAGGGCGCCTGGGTGGCTCAGTCAGTGAAGCGTCCAACTTGATCTCAGCTCAGGTCTTGATCTCAGGGTCATGAGTTCAAGTCTTATATTGGGCATGGAGACTACTTAAGAAGAAGAAGAACTTGCATTTGGAAAGTACTTCATACAATAGTGAAACAAAGTTTGCTTTAACAAGAAAAAAGGCTATCAAAAACCAAGTGATAAGCTACAGAGATTTGTAATGAAATCTTGTCCAGGGGCGCCTGGGTGGCTCAGTTGGTTAAGCGTCTGCCTTCAGCTCAGGTCATGATCCCAGGGTCCTGGGATCGAGCCCTGTATCAGGCTCCCTGCTTAGTGGGGAGTCTGCTTCTCCCTCTCCCTCTGCCCCTCCCCCTGCTTATGCACATCTCTCTCTCAAATAAATATATAAATAAAATCTTTAAAAAAAAAAAAAAGGAAAGAAAGAAATCTTATCCAAAGGGTTTTCGCTTGGGATTAAAGCAGAGCAGGAGGGTGACATGTGTGACTCTTCCTCTTATGTCAGTGCTGTTGTGGGTCCCACCCTCATCCCAGAGAGACTGCTGTTGCCATTTTTCCAAAAGGAATCCTCTGTGTGATACATGCATGCGGGTAGGTGTGTGTGTGTGTGTGTAGGGGTCTTATCTGTGTGCCCAGGCATGTGTATAAGCTCAAAACAAGGAGATGCAAGGTGCCTACAATGGAAAAAAAATATCGGTATTACTTTTGGTAGGTGCGTGCTTTAACAGTCTGGAGTACTGTAATCCAGGAGAAGACTATAATAGATTTAAGCTGTGTCTTTGTAACGGGGCTGAACATTTATGAAGTTGTAGTTGTAGGATTTGTCCAAATGAAAGCAGTATGATGTTTTTTTCTTTCCTTATCTCCTAATATACTTGCATAATGAACTACTGTGAAGCAGGGTTTCTCACCAGCAACACTGTTCCCTTCAGGGGCTGGATAATTGTTTGTGATGGAGGCACCCTGTGCAGTGTGGGGCCTCTATCCACTCGATGCCAGTAGCAGCCCCCACCCTCAGTCATGACAACCAAAACTGTCTCCAGCCATTGTCAGCGTCCCCTAAGGGACAAAATCTCCCCCCGTTGAAAACGACTCCCGTAAAATAGAACACCCCCCATGTGTCAAAGCATATTCTGTGCTTTTCTATATTTAAATTTTCCTCCACGTGAAAGTGAATGTGCGTGCACATACACACGAAGCCCAGAAATAACCGCCGTGGAATCACACACACACACACACACACACACACACACACACACACACACGGCAGCATGTAGAAAGTTTACTATTTCAGCTTCCACAGAGCCGGTCACCGGGCTATTTCCCCATCACATTTGTATGCAAAGCATAAAACAAGCTATCTTCTAGAAACCCATAAGCTGCAGTTTCCCACCTCAAAACCAGAAAAGGGGAGAAAAGGCAAAAGCAATAGCATGTCCATATACACAGATTCTTCAGAAATGTTCAGCCACAGTTGGTGCTTGCCCTCCACGCCGAGAACCCTGCAGCCCCACACCCCATCCATCAGACAGAGATAATCCTTGGATGTCACTGCTACTTAAAAGAAAAAAAAAATGTATTAGAACCGAAGAACCTAGATGTCATTCAGTAGACAAGAGAGGATTAATTTTTCCCCTCTTTCTCAGAGAGGACTTTTTATTCCCTTTCCTGATTATATTTTTGAATGCCCTTCAAGTAGCTGTTTTGCATGTTGATAGTGATGCAGTCGAATTTAATGAACTGTGAGCTAAAGCAGAGAGGCTGAGCGGGAAAATAAATGAGTGACAGCAACTCACCTTCGTTCCTTCCACGCACGTCCAGATGCCAATGTCGGTTGGGTACCGGCAGTGACACAGCCCAGCAGCCCTGCACACGGGAGCCTCATTAAGGAGGTTCCAGGCTTTCCTGCCATTGTTCTTTTTATTTTATCTGTCTCCGGGTGACCTCTGGTTGAGGAGGAAACACACCATTTGTGCTTCTGAGCCCTAGAGAAAGTCCCTCTGAAAGTCGGTGTCCCCTGGGCTTCTGGGGAATCATCACCGCCTAATTATCCTACAGGACTTCCTGTCTGAACGTGTTGACGGGCACCACCGCGGAGCACTTGGGTCTAGTGTCAGTGCAGTTGGATTTGTTTGTTGAGATTACATTTCTGTTGTTGCTTCTGTTCGTCATCTTTTACGAGAGTGGATTACTTACCCTGGAGAAGTATAAAATAATTAAAGGAAATTGTTCTCATCAAACATATTCTTTGTCGAGTCTGACAGCATTAATTAATAAGGCTTGGCAAGAGCATGTGAATATGTGCAAACTTTATATTGTTAGTAGGATTCTTTTTTACCTTTAATTTGATGAATGTATCCCCAGTCCAGAGTGAACTCCTAGATTGATACGTCTTTTGGGCTTCTTATGATCAGAAACAGTATCAGCCATTGTTTCTTCTGATGTCTTCTTCCCATCAAATCTGGTCCAGTGTGACTCATACGATAGGTCCTCAGGAAATTCCTGTAAATCCTCCAGAGATCGCTATGGAAAGAAATGGCAGACGGACCGATTACCAAACGGTTATACCTTACGTCAAGCATGACATCTGAGAGAATCTACAACAAAGTAGGACTGCGTTTTGCTCCACTTCGGATGTTTATATTTTTGAACTTGCAGCTGCTCAAATTACAGTTAATGCTGGATCTGGAACAGAGCAGGTTGACCTGGTCCCAAACCCGGACTTTTCTTTTTACTCTGCTAATGGAAAACAGAAATACCAATAACAACAATGATGATAAAGCTAATGCACGTGGTGGGCACTTACACGTACTAAGCTTTCTGTGTGTTCGTGAATCCTGTCGCCACCGTGGTCATATTGGCCGTGTCACATAGCAAAGGCAAGGGAAATTCAGAGGATTTAAGAAATTTGCTCAAGATCGGGCCGATGTAAGTGGCAGAACCAGGGTTCCAACCTCTGTCTGACTCAAGTCACTTTAACCACTGTCCAGGTTGAATGTTTTGGGTCTGGAACTCCCTGCAACACTGTAACTAGGCTTGGATACAGAAAGGTCATTGTGGTCCCCTGTGGGATCTGCACAGGGACTCACAGGCAGCTGAGTTCCCTGTCTCTTTCTCTCCCACACTGCTGACCTGGTCTGCTTACTGGCAGAGGTGAGGAACTTGGGCACAGTCTTGAGGAAAGGAAGAAGGGAGGAATAAATCAGCTCTGGTAAGTGTGTTTGGAGCCTCCACAGCATTTGAACAGACCTTTAAATATCGACAGGTAAAAAGAAGGGAGCTTGTAAGAGGTGGTGGAGTGATACCATCGTCAGTACCTGCTGCCTACAGATTCCCCTTTATCGCCAACAAATGAGCAGATCCCCGAGACCCACAAACAGGAGGTACTTTCCTCTACACCCCTCGAAATTCCCTTTCTGCGTGTTTCTGGGAATTAAGTAGAAATGCTAACAAATAAACAGCAGATGTAATGGTTCAGCTCAAATTTAAAGCCAAATTAATAGGATCTTCATAACCTTAGGATTGCTGAATTCATCTTTAATTGAAAAAAAATCTGGGGCACCTGGGTGGCTCAGTCGGTTAGGCGTCCTGCCTTCGGATCAGGTCATGATCTCAGGGTCCTGGAATCGAGCCCCACATCGGGCTCCCTGCTCAGTGGGGAGCCTGCTTCTCCCTCTCCCTCTGTGTACTTCTTCCTGCTTGTGCGCACTCGCTCACTCTCTGTCAAATAAATAGTCTTTAAAAAAAGAAAAAAAACTACTTATAATCTCATCAAAGCCCATTTCTTGAAGGCTGAATCTTTTGGGTCACCTTCAGAGTCACGTGGCTTTGATTCATTCATTTATTTGAAAAATACTGAGCACCTGTTATATGCAGGCATTGTTCTGGTGTCGCAGGCATCGTGGTAAGCATCACAAACAAGGGCATGGCTTTCTTGAGGCCTACATTCTGGTAGGTTAAATGACATAAACAAAAATGCAACCAAGTCCTATGAAGAGCTGGCACAAGAGTGTCCCAGCAGAGAGCACAGCAGAAGAGGTGGGCGGGACCAGAACTATAGAGCCCTGCAGGCCAGGGTCCAGAGTTTGGGTTTGATTCTGAGAAGACACTGAGGGCACCCAGAGAGGGAAAGACATAATTTGGTTGATATTTTTAGATGATCACTCTGGCTGCTTAGAGCCTGGGAAACCTCCTAGGGACAAGTGCAGTGCTGTGCAGATAGACAGAAAAGGATAACTTTGAGGTCCGTTCTGGAAGTGTAACTGACAGAATTTGATGATGGGCTGAATTGGGAAAGAGAGGGGTCAACATTTAGGATTAGTCAGCAGGGGAATGGTCAGTGATCTGGTGGGAATGACGGCGGAGGATGACGACATGGAAACCAAGACAGGAAAGCCTTTTGTAGACCCGGTCAAATGCCAAGAGGTTGAGTGAGAGGAGAAAAGAGAAGAAGCCTCTAGATTTGCCACCATAGGCTGTTACTGATCTTGACAATAGCCATCTCAGATGTGTCTTGAGATTTTTTTTTCCAAGTGCAGGTGACTTCATTTTTACATCCCTGATAGACCTCTTTTTAGGCTGACAGCGCCCCAAGTGTGTTATCTGCATTTGTGCTGAGCTCAGCTGCCACCCAACCAAACCGTCAGCTCATTCCTCTGCCCCTGGCATCCCTGTGTTCTGTGGGACTGATCACTATGCAGCGGGGTCACCTGCAAACACTAGCTGCTGAGCCTTATGCATCCCTGAGTCCCAGTGCGGAGCACATTTCCTGACTTGCTACACAGTCAGGTAGAAGGAAGGACTCCTCCAATCCCAATTAGTGTGCTCTCACACCCTCCACCTCACCAGTATTAGCATATGTGATGGCTATTGCAAATGCTCGTTGACTTGTCCATCCCATCTCTCTCCCTCTCTCTCCATCTATCCCTCTCTCTCTCTCTCTCTCTCTCTCTCTCTCTCTCTCTCTCTCTCACACACACACACACACACACACACACACACGTACCCCAGACCAGGAGTAGTTCCAAGGAGCCAGGAGCCCTGTCGTCACACTCACCATTATATTACCTGCGTCAGTGATGAGTGCTGGATATACAGTTGATGCTCAGTGTACTTCTTTAAAAATGAACCTTATGAGAAAAGAGGGAGGAAGCAAACAATGAAGGAAAATTGGCTTGCTATTTGTGAAGAAGCCAGATTCCACATGTAAACGAGTACATTCATTTAGAAGATACCACTCCTTGAAAGAGAATGACGGGCTCTGTTCTAATACGGTTGGAGAGGCGGCATCCGGGGAAACGTCCTTCCCCGCTGAGCGGCTTGGGAGGCTGCTGCTTTGATCCTTGACCACAGCTGATTTCTGGAGGGCTGTCACTGTAACATGACCCCTGGCTCTGACTCATCACTGGCTTGTCCTCGCTGCGCGGGCTGCACTGTTCCATTCCTCAGAACAGTATCAACCGAGGAAAATTAGGGGAACAGTCATCGCTTTATTTAAATCCGAGGAAAGAATGTTGCCAGCACAGATTCAAAAGGTCATTTTGCAATTCTCCCCATCCTGAGCAGTGAGTAGAGCAGCATTTCCCAGGCAGCGTTCCCTCCCCGGTGTAGTGAACCGGCACCGCAAGAGCTAGAGCTGCAGGTGGGTGCACACATGCCGGGACCCCTGCACCCAGATCCCTCCGGGGGTTTGCAGCAGCTCTCCCAAGATTGAAGTGCTCTGAGGTCTTGGAGTAAAACACAAAAACATCTCTTTCACTGTGGAGTCTCATCACTCTCAATTTATCTGAATTCAGCCATAGGCACTGGGTAATCATCATCACCATCATGATGCACTTCTCTTTCCAGTAACGTGACCCCAGACACAAACCCACCTTATCTGGGGCAGGAGCAGAGAAACAAAGATTTTTTTTTCCAGCCCTGGAGGAAGAAGTGGCCATAGACAGAGCCCACGATCCCCAGACCAGATGCACTGTGCTTTATAACAGAAGGGCATTCGGCGGTGTGGTGGTTACACATCGTTTTCACTGAGGTGATGCAGGAACCCAGCTCTTGTCCAAGCTGGAACTCTGCTGAGTGCTTGTCCTTTTAGAAGGGGCTCTGGAGTTCTCGCTCAAGGAGCTGATTCTTAGTGCTTGGCCGGGGTCCCTGAGAGTGTTACCTCCCAGAGCGTCCCATGCAAGGAACCCGCGTGTAGATTTGCCTTGGGACTTTAAAGAAGGTTCCAAGCCCTCTTGTTTCTAAAGTCATAGCCCTTCCCTCGTGTGTACGTTTACTATGGCAAGTTTCTTTTTCCCTCAAGAAAGGTGCTGTTAAATTGACATGGTGTCTCAGCAGTTAGTGGCATCCTGGAATGGAGGGAATCCTGCAACTTGGATGGGACCTGCCCTGTGCTGTTGCACAGAGCCAGGCCCTTTGGAAAACGGAGCGCAAGTTAGAGCAGGAGACACGGAAATAAATGAGTCCGGGGTCAATAAAGGATGAGAGTGCGCAAATGATTTCGCTACGATGAATCCTGCTTCACATGGAATGAATAATAACTTTCTTTCTGGGGAAAGACACCTTTGTTTTACAAAACTGCAACTGTAGATTTCTAAGGTGTGGTTTCTGGCAAACCCTGTGATTTGTTTGCCTATTAGCATCCTCGATGCTTTGCTTCTCTCCCCCAGGAATTACTTCTTCAAATTCCTGAGCCTTCCCCAGAGCTGCGTGTGGCTGCGTTCGTGTTGTGTCCGTGGTTTCCGCTCAGCTGCACGAGTGGCTGCCCCCAGCCCATACCTGACCCTCTTCAACAAGTGCCGGCCTCCAACAGGGGCGCTCTGCGTCCGTCCCCATTAGTAAGGTCACACTGACACCGGCCCTGCATTACGGGCAGTTCTGGGTGTCATCCTGATGGCGGCCCTATCTCCAAGTTTAGGTGAGTCATTACCAGCGTGTTTAAGGAGGCAGGGCCTGGATGGCAAGTGCTTTCAAAATTCTGACGCTGCTTTCTCGGCTGCCCTGTCAGATCCTTACCACTTGTGACACTCACCGTTGGGTTTGGCAGTGGGGCCCCTCTGCCCTCATGACAAACCTTTGCCCCGCTGCGAGGAGCCCAGAGACCCGCGGGGAGGCCCAGAGGTGGAGGGGTTGCCCGGGCGAGCTGGCCCGCCTGGGGCTTGTGATGTTTGTAAGCCAGGAAAGCACCGGGCTGTTTTAACCACCGCAGGTGCGCGGGGCACAGGCAGAAGAGCTGTGTCCTTCTCTCTTATCTTCCATCTTTCTGCCTCCCACCCCCGCTCACCCACAGAACCTACACACCTGTCAGTAATTCGATTCGGTCCACATTACCCTGATCCTGTGTTCTGTCCATTTTCTGTTGTTTGGAGGTTTTCTTTTTAATATTTGTCTCCTTAGTCAACCAGCACTGGAACTGAATTGGATCGGCAGCACGGTCCAGGGGAAGGACCATCTGTCTGGTTTGGGTTTTGTTCTGAGGGATTCCTTGGGGGAAGCGCTTCCTCCCCGCAGGATAAACGGACCTATATTTTTCCTGTGGGTCTCCCCTGCAGCCTTCCCGGATCATTTTTCAGCGGTGGTTGGCCTTGTAAAAGAACGAACAGGAGGCCCCATACAAACTGTGACCTGCAGTGTTTGCTCGATTCCAGGACACTCTTCTTTGTCAGATGTCACATCAGCCAAATAGCACTTTTCCCAGGTGCCAATGGCACTTCCAGAACAGTCTCTCCACCCAGCCCGCGCTGGTGATTAGAAAGGGATGGGCCTATAGTCTGGCGAGCCAGGCACGGCCTGGGGAATGAGCCAGGAGCAGCTTCTAGGGATACGCTGCTGGGTCATAATTAACCCGTGCACATCCCTCTTTTCTTCTGGGACTCAGGTACTTCACCTTCCCCTTGCTGTAGAATTTAGTTTGAAGCACAGAAGAATGAAGTTATCATGGCTAGGGAGTTTCCTGTTTCTGGTGATAGCCCCTGACAAATGTCATGTCAATTAACCTGGTCCCATAGCAACTCAGCCACACAGGAAAAAAAAAAATCACACAACCACCAAGTGGTAATTTAGGAGTGTGGTTTTAGTTTTCAGATGTAAGAGTAGTTGGGGGAGACCTTACTGTTGTTTTATTTTTGATTTCTGGTTTAGTTTGTGATGGGCAGAGAATGTTAGCTCTAAGTTCTCTGTTTTATAACTTAGGATATTTCCTTTGTGACTAGTTAGCATGCAATCATTTTTTTTTAATGTGTCATATGTGATTAGAAAATGTGTTTAAACTCTTTTATGTGCAAGGTTCCATGTATTTATTATTTTGTTGTTCAAATCTTGTATATCCTCACCATTTTTGTCTGCTTGGTCTGTAATTTCTGAGGAAAGGGTTTTGTTTTTTAAGATTTTATTTGTTCATTTGAGAGAGAGAGTGAGTACAAGCAGGGGATAGAGGGGCAGAGGGGCAGAGGGAGAGGGAAAAGCAGACTCCACGCTGAGCAGAGAGCCCAGCGTGGGGACTCAATCCCAGGACCCTGAGATCATGACCTGAGCAGAAGACAGACACTTAACCCACTGAGCCACCCAGGTGTCTCTCTGAGAAAAGGGTCTTAAGTCTCCTACGATAGTTGTAAGTGTGTCTGTCTCTCCTGGAACTCAAATGGCTTTTGATTTACAGTTTTGAGACTGTGCTGTTGGATGCATATAAGTTTATGACACATGTCTTTTTAGCGGTGGAGTCCTCATCCCATTAACTTCCCCCTTAGGTCCTATTTTATCTGATTAACTTTCCTGCCCAGTTTTCTTTTGGTGAGTATATGCTTGCCTTGTCTCTTTCCAGTCTTTTATTTTTAACTCTTCTGTGTCCTGTTGTCTTGGGCAGCTTTCTTGTAACCAGTATTTGTAAATTGTCCAATCTGATAGTGCCTTTTAATAAGTAAGTTTTAACCATTTACATTTATTGTGGTTACTTTATATATTTGGACTTATTTCTGTCTTTTAATTTGTGTTTCTATGTACGTTGCTTTTTATTTACTTCTTTGTTCTCCTTTCCTATCGTCCATTAGATTAGCAAAGTTTTCTTAACCTTCTTCCCATTTTTCTCTCTGCTAGTTTGGCCAGCATGATCGTATTTTATATGTATGAATTTAGTTTATATTATACATATAGGTGTATATATATATATATATATATATATATACATATATAATGTTAAATATATATATATATATATTTTTGTAGTTCTTGCCATTAAGTTTTTAACATACATACTGAACAATAATTTTTTTAATAAAAGCTACCATTATCCAGGATTTCGGTGTTTTCAAACAACCCAAAGACCTTTGTACACTTTTCTCTTAACTTAAAGTCAACTGGTAATTACAATTAAGAGTTGAAATCCTGGCCCAAAGCATTGCCTTGCATTCTCAGCCTACTGACTCACAGGGGGATTAGAGGCTCCCTGATTGATTTATAAAGCATGAACTTTTTACTAATTCACTCTGTTTTACACCCTGGGGTGTTTTTGGACATCTGTCAAGTTCAGAGTGATACATTCATTTCCAGTTTTTAAAAAATCTGTCTGTCAAGTTCCTGAAAATGTTCTGAAGTAGGATTGGACAAACGAGAATTCAGAATCCTATGCTCTACTGCTAGGGCCTGTTCCCATAAATCCTGTTTGTCATGTGTAATGATTTTTAGTGAGAAAATGAAGGGGCTCCTCCCTGCTGACACCTGCTTACTTATCCCTTGATTCTCAACTGTTAATGTGCATATGAATCCCCCAGGTGTTTGCTAAATGCTCAATTGCTAAAATGCAGATTCTGATTCAGTATGTCTGTATTTCTGATGCTCTTCCGGGTGATGCTGGTGCTTTCAGTCCATAGACCACATTTGAGTAACAAGTGCTTGGAGAATAAAATTTAGCTAGGAAAATTGGGGCTTCAGCCCTGGGTCAGGGTTCCATGACACCTTACAAAACAGCAGATAGCAGAAGAAATTCTCTCTTTGGATTGGTTTGGGATTCAGGGTCATTCGAAGTCTGAAGGTCTCCTGAAAGCCTTAAGGTCTGGCAGAGCCCAGCGTGCGTGCTCAGTGTGCACACTGTGTGTCCCTCTCACCACTGCGGGCTCTGTCTGCCTTCCCTCAGTGCTGTTAGCACAGCACGTGCTTCAAATCTCAGTCCCTTCACTATGTCACCTAGACGTGACTCTGTGAGTCAGTGCCCCAAGAAAGAGCTTGCCTGGGGCCAGGGGCAGGTTTCCTGGTAATTTATGTTTAAGACAAGCTTTTAATAGAGCTACACTTTTAAATAGTAACCAGGAAAAAGATTCTCTCTTTTTAACGGGTAGCCATTTATAGGACTCAGCTGTTGAGGCTCAAGGGTAGCATTAGGCTTAAGTTTAATCTTCTGTATACCATAATTTACAGCACTGAGTAAAGCATTGTACGTACAACGATTTCAGTCATTTGCTGTGATAAATAGCTATTGCTCTTGGCGGAACAGAAACACCGTCTCTGCTTTCCATTTATGAATATTGAATGGTCTCAGGCATGCTTTTGCTGTAAGTTTTTAAAGGGGAAATCCCCACTGATCACAACTTCTCACTAGCCCGAATTGTAATTTCCCTGCTCTGTACACCCATCAGCCCTTGATCTGGACGGTAGTTCTGCAACGTGCGTGTGTCCTGGGGAATAGTGCACAGGGCACTTCTGATGATCCCTGGTGCAAGTCCTGCAGTTTTTCCCTCTGGTGGTTTGGTAGAAGATTTAACTGGCAGCAGGGAGGCACTGACAGGGATCAGGAAAGTACCTTAAAGGTGATCATCTGATGCAGGAAAAATAGACGGGATGTGATTCTGTTGGACTCCTGACAGCGAGAAGATGGTGTCAGGTCCGGAAATTGAAACGAATGGGGGCCAAAGGGGGAAAAAAAAATGTCAAGATTCTAAATCTCTAGGGATCCACTTTTTCGGAACTCGGAGACACACATGCCTTCCACCACTTCCCTTAGTTCAGATACTTTATTCCCTGCCACCTGGGAGGAGGCAAAATGGGCATCCAAGTATGATGCCTGGTAGAGTGACCAGCTTGTCTTGGGAAGTCACTGGGGCCAAGTTGGCCAGTCACCCTAGACTCAGGCTTCCAGAAATTCTCCCCTCAGCCCAGTTCCTTTCCCATGGGCAAATTTTCTGCACTAGGGACTAAAATCCTTAAACTGGCATTCTTTGATTTGTCTCGTGTTTATGAGTACCCACTGTATGCCGAGCATTGCATTGGGTGGTGAGAGAGGACTCAAGGGCGAACATGAGTAGAGGGAGTGAACAAGTAAAATAGTGCCCCTTGGCCTCCTTTTGAATGCCGTGACACAGACTGCCTTCCCGTGGCCCATTTGGGAGTGGCCAGATGCCACTTAGCTGCATCATCTCTCTAGGATGGTTCCTTTGAATACAGAGACTAGAGGCTTCTATTCTCACTACGGCCTTTGGAGGGTGATCGTATATCTTTAGAAACCTCTTCAATTTCTGTAACATCTTGCTGTTTACGAAACACACTCTCTCTAGTACTTCTTCATTCTCACTGTGCTAACAACTCAGTGAGGGGAACTGGGTGCTGGCTTCCCAGTTTGGGAAGCTCAAAGAAATTCGGCGACTTTCCTAAGGTCACTGACTGATAGGCGCAGAGCTGGGACTAGTACTCAGGACTCCTGAATCTGACCTCAGTGCATTTTCTATGGACAGAGACCATGGGGGGAAAAATGCACAGCAGCAGCAAAATATTGAAGGCAAGTGTACCTTTCTGAAACTTCCAACCTCGGCCATTTCGGATTCCGGACGTACAGGCAACCAGCACGTCCTCTCGCCTTCTCGTCTCTGCTTACATGGGATCCAAACTTTCTGTAATAACTACTTGAAACAGTCTTACTGTTCTGATTCTGAAGGAATATTATTCGGTCTGCTTGTAGGTTATGATCCACCCTTTCATTTCCTGGCCAGAAGATTCCATCAGAACAAAGTTACGGTCATTTGAGCAGACGCTGAAGGCGTTCGGTTGCGTTCCGCATGAGAATAAATCCACTCAGCATTCTGATTAGTTACAATCGGTGATGAGAGAATTGTGTGGGCCAAAAACTCCAAGTATGTGTTTCATGCCTGTAACCCTACTAATGAGAAGGGGGTTTGGCAGAAAGCTGAGCTTAGTGTTGCCTGTTAGTATTCTGAGAGCTGGATTATAGACGCAGATACAATACAGTTTGATCTTGATAGCATCTCTCATTCCCAGGCCTCAGATGAGTTTAAGCAGGAAGATGAGAGGCAGTCTGGAGAGAGAATCGTATGTAAGTGGTTCAAGAATCCCGGCCATCTAGGACTCCTTGGCAACCTTGCTATGACCTTGCTTCTCTCTTTGCCCATCTGTGGAATGGGCTTGGTGGTGATGCTCTGAGGTTATTATTAGAAATCAAGAACTTGAAAATGCTTGGCATGTGACTTGTGCTATAAATATGCCTCGCTGCCATGTGGAAAAGGGAGTTTTTAGCTGCAATGTATGATGAGGTGAGGCAGGGAACGTCAGTCACCGGCAGCAGGAGCCTTGCCAGAGTCTGGAGAGGTGTGAGGGAGAGGGCCAGGTGCTTGTGTGAAAGGAAGGAGGACAGAGAGACCATCTATGAAGCAGGCTCGGGCAACCTGGTGGAATGTTCAAAACAAGCAAGCACAAAATAAACGTTTGAACGTCTGGCCTGAATTTAGAAGCAAATAGGGGATTGGAGATGAGCCTCTGTCTTTTCACATTGCAGGCTCTGTGGTCCAGCTGCAGCCATCCACTGAATTCCAGAGGGTTGGGCTTGGGGAAGGAGGAAGAGCTGGGCAGACCAGTGGCCATGTGGGGTTCAGCTGCTGTGTTCGAAAGAGGATTGTATTAGGAGAAGCGGTGCAGGTTAGGAACCAGACAGACCCTGGAGCCGAGCTGTTCCGTGTACTAACGGCTCTGCTTCTCACCAGCCGGGGGACCGTCAGCCAATCCCTCGATCTCTCCATGCCTCTTACCTCATCCACAAAGGGAGGGTGATATTAGTACCTGTCTCAGAGGTTGTCAGGAGGATAAAATGGGTAAACACGAGTGTGATGCTTACAAGAGCAGCCAGCGTCTGTGTACGTAAGCATCGTGAGGGCTTCCCCAGCCTTGCGAATTACGGAGCATGGCAGAGAAGAGACACAAACGGGATTGGTTGAGGGTTGTTCACCTCCGGAAGATTGAGTATGTTGACCATGAGTTATGTGGTCATTGTCAGAGACGCAGTGTCGGCTGGAAAAATGAAGAGTCACAGCCAGATGATAACCAGTCTTGGCTCGACCACTAGCTGCATCCACAAAAGGAGATTCCAGTGGCCAGTATCCTAGAAATTTCTGTCTGTTTATCTCACACAAGTCTGTCTTTCCCAGAGTCACTCACTGATACTGTATCTCTACTCTGGAATCCTACGAAATCATTCCCCTGTTATCTGTCTGCCTCAACATGGGAAAAATCCCTCTCCTCTGGAACTCCTGTCGAATGCCTGCCGTCCTGCCTCCCTGCAGTGTGTGGGCAGGTCTGCTCTCTGCTGCACACGTCTTCAGAATGACTGGATTTCGGGCTTTCAGAGCAAGTGTCTTTAAATCCACTGGTGAAAGGAGACAGCAGTCATCTGCGGGTTGGTGTTTGCCAAAATGTGGCCTTATGACGGGATGAAATGATGGCTCCTGGCATGAAACCTGGTTCCCCCTGGGCGTACACCCAGCCTGAACAGCTCCTTTAAAACCAGAAGCAATTTGTCATCTTTTGATTCTCTTCCAGCACTGTCCCTGTCACAGGTAGATAAATGAGGCGGCATATAGGTGTCCAAACGCAGGAACGTCTAATCCCTGCAGTTTCCCGCGGAGCCGTCACTCCACGAGGATGTAGAGCATGGTGGGGTGGTGCCTGGCTTCAGGATTGTAACCATAAGCAAATTTTTTTATCGCATGTCCCATTTCTATGCATGAAATGCTTTCTCAGAACCTCCCAGCCCCCAGCGTGCCATTGATGGGTGCGTTTCTCATTTCAGACTCCTGAAATGAATCATACGTTTGTGAGCCCAACCTCTCATGTCTCTAGTCCCACAGAATGCCACTAATCAAATCAATGTCTCAGCAGAAGCCAGAAAGCACCCCTGAATTAGAAAGAGATGGGGTGGGGCTTGGTGTTCTAAAAAGCATTGATGACAGAAGGCCAAAGGGAAAGGCGGATGTGTTTCCGTTCACCTCAAGTCCCACACTCCCTATATGGCTCGAGAGATACCCATACAGTCTTCTACCCAGCCCAATGTGGACTGTAGATTTTCTTGGTGGTATATAATTGAAGTCACCAGGTCATTCCCAAGGACACAATAGGCGGAAGAGGCCTCCCGGTGCCTCTTGCTTGCCAAAACATGGGAGAGCCGTGAAGCCCCTGTAAATGAAGGGTAGTCCTGTGGGGCAGAGGAACTCTGCTAGCCAGGGCAGGCCTGGTGCCCATGCTAAGGTCTGCGTGTGCTGCTGGTCCTGCCAGACAGCTTTGATGCCTTCTGTGGCCATCGGTCACACCCTTCACCCCCGTGGCTGCCAGATTAACCGGGCATCCACAGTCACGAGAGTCCGGGCTTGGCTGGATCGACTCAAGTTCGTTCCCTAACCACAGGAAAATCATCTGCCCTGAGAGGATTACGGTGAGTCATCGAGCATCCCTGAGGTGCCCTGAGAAAGGAGCAAATGTGGAGCATTTTGTCAAAGCTGGAGAGTGGACCAGTTTCTTCACAGGCCGCCGTAAGGACTTTGTAGCCAGCTCCTAATTATCTACGGTACTGAAGGAGAAATCTAGCATGACCTTTATCATTTAGAAACAAATCCCCCAATTGAACTTGAGCCGGCAGTTTCCTACTAGAAATCTTTGAGGGGAGGGTGATATTTCCTTTTATGTTTTCCCCATTAACCAGTGGTTTTAAAGAGGGACAAAATAACCCGGTGGCGCTGGGATTACAGCACTGGGGGGTAACTGATGTGAGGTTGAGGGACGATGAGTCTAGGCCCCTTTCCTGCCTCTTCCGTTCTTCGTTCTTCCTCTACCCACTGTGTGTGTCCGCGGCATCTACTTTATCAGGTCAGGAGAAGATCAAATGTAGAAATAGCCCCGAGCCTCACCATAGGAAGCACACAACACATCTTAGCTCTTGTGACTTATCTAGACTTACGGAAACTCTTACTTCATCGAGAGGATGAAATGAGAGGGTAGTTTGTTCATACAAGACAGGTGCGGATCTGAGTGCATCTTTAAGGTAATTCTGTATTTCATTCATGGTGACATCCCATCATCTTTTCTATTTTTTTTTTTAAGCTTAAAAGGATGAGCCAGCTGTACATGATATATTAAACCCACACGTTTACTTACTTTAGAGAAGTTACTATTTTGAGAGTATTATCACTCCTGGAAAAAATAAATAAATAAAACAATTTTGGTGTGCCTCTTGCCCGTCTGGAGTTACATGTGAAGAATGATTTCCGTTCCTTGGATGAGTGTGTTCAAATTCCTGCTTTCTTTTCAAGCTTTGTCATAAAGCAAGAGAAGGGAGGACTGCGAACTGGTCGTGGAAGGAGTTCCTTGTAATTTCTCTTCACCGCCCCAGTGTCTGGCGGATAGGCACTCAGTCAATGTCTTATGAATGAAAGAATGAATAATTTAGATGTTTCATCCTCCAAGTCGGTGATACTGAACCTTTAGCCATGCATCAGAATTGTTCAGGGGGTTTGTTAAAACACAGATCGCTGGGCCCCACCCTCAGAGTTTCTGCTTCAGGGGGTCTGGGGGGGGACCTGGGAATGTGCATTTTCACCAAGCCTCCTGAGGATGCTGATGCCGTCGGCCCAGGGGCTATACTCGGAGAACCACTGCTTTGGGGTCCCTTCCACGGCGTCAGTCTACTGGTTTTTTACCTGCTTCAAGACTTCCAAGAGATTGTCTGACCAGGCCCCACAGAACTAAGATAGACTCTGTACAAAGTACCAGGATGTGATCAGATAGAAAAGCAACCTGGATTTTTTTTAATCGCGAAATACATTTTATTCCTTGTATACGTATGAGAGAAGTGAGAATCAGAACACCACCTTCTTCTTGATGGGGTCTATGCTGGTAGGACACAGCCAGTAGAGGTGGGGGTGGGGGCTACAGCTTGCCACCCTTAGCCAGATTGAATCTCCAGTTTGGGAATCCCTGCTTAGTGTCGGATGCACTTAACTGCAAAGTTGAAACGAGACATGACCTTTTGCACAAACTGCAGATGAGCAAAAAGGGTACAGGAGGTGAGCATCTGATACAAAAGGGAACAAGTGCCTTGCAAAGGCTTCTCATGCTGGCTGTCGGCCTGACTGAAGTCATTAGGCCCCCAGGACTCAGAAGCACAGAGGGAGTTTCATGGCCTGAGGAAGGCTGCTCTCTGCAAAGAGTCTTTCTAAGTCCGGATGTCACTTTGGATGGCAGGCAAAGAGCCGAGAATTCCCAAACCCAGGCCCCGGAGAGCTCCCCCCACCAGGCAGCCCCCTCTCCTCAGGGAAAGAGTCCTTGAGACCATGAGGGCACTCAGTAGAGGCCAGTGACGCGTCAGTAGAAGGTACCAGAGGGACACCAGACTCCCTAAACAGAGAGAAGAGATCAAAGTGGAACCTGAGGAGGGAATTGAAGGGAAGGAGGGAACCAAGACCTTTCTCTAAAGTAGGAAGAGTGTATAAGTAACCGTTTGCCATGTCACAAATGACCCCAACATCTGGCAGCTTAAAACCACAAGTATTTCTTGCACTGCACAGTTTCCATGGGTCACAGGCCTAGAGTGGCGTAGCTGGGGCTTCTGGCCCAGGCTCTCATGAGGTTGTAGTCAAGTAGTCATCTGAGCCGCTGTCATCTAAAGGCTTGGCTGGGGCCGAAGGATCCTCTTGCAAGATGGCCCACTCACCTGGCTGTAGGTGGGAGGCCTTAGTTTCTCCTGCTCACAACAGAGCGGTTGACTTCCCCCAGCACCAGCAAGCTGAGAGAGAGAGGAAGGCGGAAGCCTGAACCAAGGGCCTAAGGCTCTCCCCCACTCCAGGCGGAAGGAACGAGATGCCACCACAGACCGAGCCCCTCTCATCCTCCCCTTGCCAGGCTCAGCAAAGCACGGGAATAAGTGACATGGGGCCTTTGATGAAAGGATGACGGGAGCTTTAAAAAGGACTCCAGGGGTGGCTGTGGGAGTGCTGCCTGATGGGGCTGCGGAGGGGTGGTTATGTGCAGGAAGGGGCATCGGAAACTCTGGGGGCTTTAGCCCACAATCCTGTAGGGGTCATACGGGCCCTTTATCTCTTCAGGCCACGGGCCAGCTTGCTTACAAGGGACTGAAGACCCTGTGAGTCCCAAGGTTCAGGTGTGGTTCCAGAGAAGAGGAAGAAGGGGTGCCTGCTGAGAGCCATCTCAGTGCTAGAGAAAGAACAGTCGACAGCCTTGGCATCTCCTAGGTCGTCTGGGCTGCCGGGTGCCCAGGAGGCAAAGAAGAGCAGGCAGACGTGGTGTCCTGGAATAAAGGGGAGCTTCTGGGCTCTGCCCCCAGGAAGGATATTCCAGGAAGGGGAGAGGATGTTAGGAAGCAGGAGTGGGGAAGCCTCACTCTTTTTTATTAAAGTGACCCCATTAGGGATGATGGCTCCACACTGCTAAGCACAGAGGCAGTCAGCCCTTTGTGGCTATGGCTCCTGGGTCCCACACAGAGACCCTCCCATGGGGGCCCATGTTTATTTTGACCACCCCAGCTGCATAAATGGATCTCATGTAGCGGTCTTCTTTTGAGAATGCAGAACCATTGGTGGTCATATTGTACTGTGTCTGTTCTTATCTCCCCCTATCATCCCCAGGGAATAAGCTAATCAAACTTGCTGATGATTTTACACTAAGAAGGAGATAGCTAATAACTTGGATGACAAGTATTAGAATACAATGTGATGTGGATAAATTGGGCCCATGTATTAAGGGCTATAAAATGAGATTCCATCAAGGCATGAATAATGGTGCCTGTGGAAAGGATTAATCAAATACCCCATTAAAAGGTATAGGAATTCTGGTCAGACAGCCCCTGTTTAATTACACTCCTGCCCCCACCCCGCCCTCTCACTCGGTTCCCTCTGAAACTGCTTTCTACTAGGAAAATGTGGAAATGAGTTTAGAGGAAATTATAGAAAAATTGGGGACATACATTTTGATAGAACAAGATCATGAAGACAGATTTAAGCAACCAGTGTTTAATTTAGGAAAAAAAAAAAGATAAGGCAATTGGCGTGAGTAATCATTTACAAATGTAATTTCCAGAGGAGCCCTGTTGATACCATTCAGCAAATGCCAACAAAGCATTTACTTTCCAAAGGGAGAAAGCAAGACAACAAGACAAATGAAGCCACCTCCAGGAATGGACCGGAGAGCAGCCAAGCCATAGAGGAGAATCAGGTGTGAGAATGGACAGTGCAGAAGGTAGACAGAGCTTCTGAAAGATCTTGGAGGACTGGCATTGTCTGGAGAAGGCTTCCTGGAAGAGGAGACTCCAGCGGAGCCCCGCAGTGTGGACAAGCTTCCATGTGCTGCAAACTCGTGAGCACACTCTGGTGACAGGGTTTAGGGAGAAAATGGGCTTGAGGAGAGCAGGGGGCCTCTGTGGGATTCTTCTCTTCATTTCCACCACTACCACCCTGGTCCAGGCTGTCATCACATATCACCTGGACAAATGCAAAAGCCTTCCAGCTGTTTTCCGTGCTTCCACTCTTGCTCCTCTACAATCCATTCTGCACGCCAAAGTCAGAATCAAAGATCAAAGTTAATCATATCATTCTCTTGACCTGTGGCTTGCCATTGCTTTTAAGCTAAAAGTAAATCATTATCATGGCTGTGAAGTCTTGCATGGTCTGAACTACATCCTGTGCCAGGCCCCCTTTCACTCTTTATGTGCCAATCAAGCTGACCTTCAGCGTTTCAGCACATTGAGTCTTCCTGCCACAGGGCCCTTGCACATGCTTTTCCTTCTCTATATATGATTTTTTTTCTTCCTGTCCGCTTCCCAAAGCTAACTCTTTACTTATCCCTCAAAATGCATCTTAATGATTACTTCCTCCTGGAAGACTTCTCTGATTTCCTTAACTAAGTAAGCAGTCTCTTACACCTCAAAAACAAGTGTTTATTGTGTGAACATATGATTAATGTTTATCTCCCCCACTAGGCCACAAACTGCAGGAGGGCAGGGACCCAGTCTTTGATCCCCCAAAGCCTAGCACTATTTCAATTAATATGTATCGACTGGATCATGACATTTAATTCGGAACAGTGAGACTAGTGAAGAAATGATGGTTGACCGGTTTGTAGGAGAGCGCCATTGTGAATTCTTAACTGGGATGGAAAGCTGAATTCGTGTTCAGACTCTGCCACCTGCTGGTTGTACTGGTGTAAATAAATCACAGGTCCTCTCGGGGCCTGTTTCCTCGTCTGTAACATGGGGGTACCAACGGCCACTTCACATGGTTGGAGCGAGAAATTCATGAAATAATATATATAAACATTTTTGAACTGCAAAACCAGACATAAATATACTTTGTCATTTTTTCCAGTGCTTGTCATTAACTGTCGGATGGATGGATGGATGGATGGACGGACGGACGGACGGACGGACGGATTAACAGTTAGGGAGAGCCGGGAGGGGAGCCTGGTACATGAATAGCGTGATGGAAGCCAAACAGAGGAGGGAATTTCAAGAAGTAAGAGGAGGCGTGTTGATTGACCACAACGTCACATACGGTAGAGCAAGCAAGGGAAGAGGGGGAGAAAAGTCTTTTAACTCAGAAGTGACTGGCGGCCTCAGGACAAGTCCTCCTCAGCCTGTTCACGTTGTCTGTGCGTTCAGTGACATACTTTAATTGTAACTTACTCACTTTACTGATTTTTATCTTTCTGGGGGGAATCAAATTGATGTGCGCACACAGCAAACTTGGTGAGATTGCTCCAGCTGCCCCCAGCAGGTTCTGCCAAGTGAAGAGGTGAGCGTCAGAGGATAAGAAAATACACCACATGTGTATTTTAATAAGGCCTAGTAAACCCTGGTTATTTATTAAATCGCCATGGATTAGTAGGTTTCTGTTGCCAGGGTCGTTTCATTTTTAACTCTCTGTGTTCCAGGCCGAGGAACAGGGCTGGATGTGTAGACAGGCACCTGTGGTGTGAGATCCTGAGGGCAGTTTCACTGCTGTGAGCTTTTTCTGGGTCTCTGTGTACATCCCACTTTCTACCACAACCATCCACACAGGGTAAGTCACTCTAGCACACACACCCCCTAGCTAAGGATAGGGTCCTCTGGAGTGGTTACTCCCCAACATGGCGGCCTTGGCCTGGTGGTGCCAGGCCCTGACCCAGCCGGTCTGTCTGGCTGAACCTGAGCCCCACGCCTAACATCTCAGGACTGACTCCCATTGAGCAAGAAAGACAGGATGAGTAAATGAACCTCCGATGGCCAGTTTCAACATTCATCTTCACCCCCTTATGCTCCAGACCTGACTGACAAAACTAGATACTCGATAGGAAAAAAATTAAAAACAAACTAGAAGACCACGAGTTATTTCATTTCCGTGCAGTAGTTGGTGGTGTGGAACCTGAGTCTATGACGTAAGGAGGTGGTATTCGAGAAGACTTTAAAAGGGCTCAGGGAAGGTTCGAAGACCCCGACCTTTGAGCATGATGGCTCAAGAGCATGCATGTCTCTGCCTCTTCCCCATGTCTCCCAGATCCCGAACTTTCTTTGACAAGCATAGAGTTCAAATGTTTAGTCAGTAAAGTGGTTTCCTGTGAACTGATGCACAGTTTGCCAAAAAGGAATGCCCAGGCCCTGGTGCCTGGAAGCCCTGTTACGTGCCAGCCTGGGAAGCATGGGAGGCACAAGGCAAAGGCCTCATACCTGCCTTCAGTGGCGGACCCTCATGGGGAGGCTGGGTGGTCAGTGGGGGTGCCTGGCTACAGGCAGGGCTGGACCCTCTCCCATGGCTGCCTGACAGGGGTGGCAGAGCTGGAACCTGGAACCACTGATCTGTCCTCCCTCTGGTCCCCCGAAGGCAAACCCCGAAGCTCTTGAGTCCTTCTGATGTCCAGAAACACGAGGACTCAGTCTCCTGGTTCAGAGCAGGGCCTGGAGGTGGGTTCGCAGTTCAGCTCTGCCTCGCCTAGTTCCTGCCCTCTGCTGGCTGAAGTCTCCTGTGTAGAAAATAGGTATGACCATGCTTTCTTGGAGAGGCAGTGTGAAGTTTAAAGGCCATAACGCACATAACATGCTTAGACTGAGCCCAGCCCAGCATGAGAAGTGAGCTAACAGAAGCATGGAAACCATGGTAGATTTAACCCCATTTCCAAGTTCTGGTCTGCCTTGGGACATCCCCGCTGCGCCCCAGCTCAGCCTGCCTTTCGGGAAGGTCACACACTGGGTGGCTCTTAGAGGCTGAGGTTGGAAATCTTGAGAAGCTAGGAGTCCATGATGGGGTTTGGGGTGGAGGACAGGGACAAGAGAAGAGTTTGAGGAAGAACTCTGTGTGATTCCTAGTGAGCCAGAGATGGGCCCAAAGGAGCAGCGGGAGCAGCTGGGAAGACAAGCCGTTAGACTTGAGCCCCAGCATGACAGGGTCGCAGAGCCCAGACAGGAAGGAATTCCAGGGAGTATCAGATCTTTCAGAAAGGTAGCCTAGGACAGGCACTAAGACGAAGAAAAAAGCTTCTGAATCATATCTGCCTTTTCAGTGAAAGTGAATTCAAATTAATTTAGTTGTAGAGTTTTAAACACACACGTTGTCATCACTGGAAATACCCTAGCGCGTTGTAAAAAAACTTACCGAATTGCAACTCACTTACCATCTTCACTCGAAGAGCAGGAACCCAGTCTTGCAAGCAGATTTGAAAAATCCCTAAGCCCAGGAAAGACTTGGGTCTGCCTGTCCACTGTGCCTTGTGTTCTTCTGATTCTATTTTCCTCCCTGCTCCTTCCCGTCCCGCATTCTCCCCACTGTTAACAGGGAGGAGGACACACAATCCTGATCTCCTTCACGGATAAAAACCCCGGGAGAACCAAGGAAAGAAATACGAACAGAGAACCAGAATGTGGTCAGTTCAGGCCTCTGCCTGATTTCTTTTATTCCCCTCTGACGTCTTTCAGGGCCCTTCCATGGCTTTATGCAACTACTGCCATAATAAAGGTCAGGAGCCTATTGAATTTGAAGAGAGCCTCAGGTTTTGAATTTTTTGCTGTACCCATCAGTTTTGGAGTTTTTTCTTTCTGTGCAAATCAAAACGGACCCCACACGTGTTTAATTTTTTTTTCTTTTAAAGATTTCATTTATATTCATTTACTGTGTGAGCACGTGCACACACAAGCGAGGGAGCAGCAGGCAGAGGGAGAAGCAGCTCCCCGCTGAGCAAGGAGCCCGATGCAGGACTCGATCCCAGGACACTGAGATCAGACCTGAGCCGAAGGCAGACGCTTCACCGACTGAGCCACCCAGGCGTCCCTCACACGTGTTTAAGTGTTATAAAACCTCTTGTCTCCTAGTACAAGAGTGCTCAGTTCTTTTGTCCCTTTTGGGATGTCAGAGCCCTGGAGTGTGTAATTTAGGGTCCTCAACTTATTAGGGGGGTCTTGAGGTCACCACTAAGTGGATGCACTCTGTATTAAGTCAATATTTGATAAAGCCTTTTGAAATGCTAATTATGTTTGTGGGACTGTCTTCTGAGATTAGAGAAAGGAAGAGCTTTTTTTAAGTGTAACTTTTCTTGCTCCAAACCGTAAGTAAATGGCCAGATCTCATCTTCCCTTCATCTGTCATTTATATTTATTACATTTGGTGAGTCTGGTTAGTGGTCGAGATTCCTTCGGCTTTTGCTACATCCAGGCTCCTATTATGCAATCATCTTTGATAAAACTTAACAGTATACAACCGTGGGCCCTGGGGCATAGTGTGATGTCAAACCCCATTCCAAACTATATTGGAAGGCATTAAAGAGAAGCATTCCCCAGTCACTTCCAATTGTTAAAAAAAAAAAAAAAGTCATAAATCAGTAGTTCCACAGAGAGCTCCCTCAGATCCCATTCTCCTCCTGTCTCATTACCTCTATTGTGAGAAAGTGATTACGGGGGGAGGGAGGGTGCCCTCCTTGAGAACATGCCTTGCATACGGGGTTTTTCTCAAGCAGGTGATTATTTGCATTAAGAATGAGTAGCACTTGGACGTGTTGGCCTGCACCAAGGCAAAATCCAGACAGTGGAAAAAGGCAGGTTTGGTGGTCTGAGACTTCCAACAGATAATTTGCAAGGAAGAGGCATAGATGGAGGGAGAACTGGTGGTCACTTAAAAGAAACATAAAGGACATCTAAAATATGGATAGGACTGGCCTACAGCGTCTCAGGACACACAGTTGGGTGATGATACCACAAATAAGCAGGAGCTGAAGAGTATAAGTTAGGAGTGTGGCTGCTTCTGGAGGCCGGGGGGTGGGCTGCAGTTGGGACGAGTGCGTGGAGGGGCCTCTGGGAGGGCGGCACAGTCCTCTCCCCTGACCTGGCCGGTGCTTACTGGGGCGCTTGCCTTCTTATCTTTCCCAGTGCATTTGCTTTGTGTGGTTTTGAGTGTCTATGCTTTATTTTACAATAGAAACTTCTATTTTAATGAGTCCATTTGGGGTTCATATTACCTACAGTCTTTGGCTTGGGTTGTGAGGGGAGGTCGTCTTAAAATATGTCTTTGTTTTCTTGCTGAGAGAAAAGTTATAAATCCAGCTGGAAATTCACCAGTGGGGTTGTCTGGCAGCTTGGTTGGAACTATGAGCCTGGTGGTGGAGCTTTTTCTGGGTCCTGGCTACTGAAAATCCTATGGTCTTTCCTTTTTCCCCTTTTTTCCTTTTTTTAATGTAGCGAATTATCTAGTCAGTTCCTTTGGTAATGGTATAAGCACCTGCAAACCCGCCTTCCCTGAACAAAACCCGGGACCCCGACAACACCTGCTCCTGCTCTTCCTTCTCCCTGATCTTTGGAAATCTTTAAAGGCCATAAAGGTTTGCTTAGGGGAACTTACCCCTGCCGTGAGCCCCTACCTTTCTCCACCTCGCTGCCCCTGGAAGTGCCAGTCTGAAGCGACCTCCCTTCTGGTGTGATTTTAGGGTGACCTCTCACATCTCTCCGTCCAGCAGGGGCATCATTCCTTTACCTCGAGGCTTTTGCCCCTATTAAGTGCAGTTTCTCGAGAGCATTGACCACCTTAGCACGAGTAAGTCAGGTGAGAGCTAGCTTCAATGGGGGTAAAGTCATAAAGAGTAGGACTCTTGAAGCCTGAGACTGGGACACAGTGAGAAGACCCAACGGGGGGTTGGTGGGAGTCTACCTTTTCTTCCTTTTCTTCTTATTACATCTGACCTCAACATGTTGATATTTGTCAACTAACTCTAGGCTCCCACTAAAACACAGCATTTCCATCCGTCCCTAGAGCTGCCTGAAGCTAGTTATCCAACTTTCTCGGTGCATAAGCCTGAGTCCAAATCTGTTTGGTAAGGAAGGGCAGGGACCTCATCTGTTTTTGCTCGCCATTGAATTCACAATCCCTGGCACGGTGCTCGGCACATGGTGGCTGCTCAGGAGACACTGGATGAAGACGATGAATGAATAAACAAGGAACCAGGCCAACAACCAGCTTGCAGTGAGAAAGCTTGCACAGGGATCTCCAGAGAGGTGCAGGGATAAAGTGACTGCTGTTGCTCTGTAGGCTCTCGGGGACACCTCCGCCTCGCTTCCACCCCTGGGCATCTCCTCAGAGCAGCCTAGGTCAGCCACCCTGTGCCTCCCTGTCCTCCACAAGGGGAGCAGCCAGCAGCTCGTTCTTGAGAAGTACCAGCTCTTCCCACATTTTCTCCCACTTGGACCACACTCCTGGAGTCATGGAAGTATTTCCCCAGATGCTGTCTCATGGGCACTACACAATAACCCCGTGACGTAGGTACTTCCCACTTTATAGAGGAGGAAACTGAGGCCGGGGAGGATTCAAGTCGCTTTTGAGGAACAGAGCTATAACTAGAACATGGAACTCTGGGTCCCTGCGTCCAGGACCCTTCCTGCTGCTCTGTCCTAGGCGCCGAGATCCCAATAAAGGGGGATCAAGGATCAGCCTTGCCCTCAGGAGGCTTCAAATCCATTTTGGGCACAGAAGGCGACCTTACACAGTAAACATAGGCCACTGAACATCCTGGAGCACCACCCAATCCTTCCCCAGGGTAGCTTCACAGAGATGGTATGAAAGATTCCTGTCATTGCTCCTCAGAAAGTTTCTCTCTCTAAACTTATTTACAGAGTATGGAACGGGGTGGCCCCGCAGGCGTCCACTGTCTGCTATAATGGGGAGAACGGGGAGAGCACAAATAATAGAAACCCAGAGGAAATCCCAAAGACCTTATTTTGATCAATTGTGTCAGTCTCACACTTCGGACCTCATTAGAAACGACCACATTGTGGATGGGAAGAGGAGAGCAATGGGTCAAGTCCACAATTGCGACAACCACTCCCTGGAACAGAGTTACTGCCCGGCACGCTTATGCTTTTGGACACCCCCCCCCCCAGCTCTTTCTCGCATCCCTCTCTTCCGATGCTCTCTATGAACCCCTGCAGGCAGTGGCCCCAGGCCCCCTCCCTGCTGGAACTTGAATCTGAGCTCTTTCTGGCCCACACCTCTTTTCTGGCTTTTTTCCTACGGTGGCCCATGTCGTCCCTCTCTTTCAGCCGTCCTTGAGAATGACCCAGCAGTGGCGGCTCCACCACCTGCGAGCCCACAGCCCTGACGCTCACGAAGTCTTGCTTGTATTACGTTGGTTAAGTGCTCACTGATCGCTTAGCTGCATTATAATCATTTAATTCGTCTATGCCTATGAGGAAGAGATGCTTTATTTAGAAGCTTAATAGTGAAAATTTCCGAGTCTTTAGTTCGCGATGGGCTTGCTGGCATTAGGATGATCCCAGGGTCTGCCCACTGTGCTCCTGATATACTAGGCACAGGAGGGTAGAGACCCAGGAGGCTTGGTCCACGGTCCAGCCAGCGTGCTGAGGACCTCGGGAGGGTTGTGGCTCGGTTCGCGGAGAGAGGACAGACCGATGCAGGAAGGCAGGATAATGAGAAAACCTTTGAAAAAATAATCAGATTTTTTAATGCTCCTCCTGGGGCAAAAAGACAGAAAAATTGATCTTCTTGAGCCCCAGGTCGGGGCTAGTCCTGAGGTTGCCAGGCAGTGGTTCTTAGCCAGGACTGTACATTACGGTGACCTGGGAAGCTTTCCCACATCCTGACGGGGCATCTGTGTTCTTAAAACCACACATGGTTCCAGTGTGCAGCCAAGCTTGAGAACCGGCGATCGGACGGGTGGTGACAGCTTCGTCCTGTGTCATCCTGGCTGGGCTGAACTACATCTCCCAGAATTCCCTGTCCTGTGGGTTCCTAATTGGACTGGATCACAGAGGGATTCTCGGGAGAGCTGGAGGACAGAAGGGAAGCAGTACGTGCGTTGTTGCCTCCCTGCTGGCTCACCCCATTGCTGGGTAGCAGCGGCCGCGCCTGCAGTCGCCCCACCTTTCCCTGGATCCCCCTCCGGCTTCTCTGATTACACGGCCAGCTGCGAGTGCTTAGCTCCATGGCTTCTGGGGGATATCCCTACTATCAAGGTCAAAGGCAGCAAGAGTTTTACTCCATCCTCATGGGGTTCCAGATTATTCTTGGTCTACCAAGGTCTTTCCTTCCCAACCACCTGCCCTACGGACTTCACGCTCCAGCATCAAACACAAAAACAACAGCCTTATAGGGGCTGTTTAACCAGCAAGTCCTACTGTGAAAGGTCAAATAACCCTTCTTGATCCGTATATAGATCCGTCCGTATCCATCCTTATAGTTCTGCTTCCTCACCTGAACCGACCGACATAGGTAGTTTTCAGAATTGTGGAGGAAAGGGTTGTTTTTATCCACAGAGAGAAGGCCTTTCTTAAACTGGAGGCTCAGTTTAAGAAAGAGATCCAAGTGGCTCTGATTGAAGGGAGAGACAAGTCTGACAGTTCCCTGTCTCAATCGCCGTTCCCCACGGTGACACATGAGGGGCAACTTGAAAAACTTTGGTAGATTCATGCTCTCCAAGCCTAGTGGTGCATGGGAAACCAGACTTCTCTGGGGAAAATCTTAAAAATGTAAATTCCTGGGCTTTACTTCACATCTAGGAATAAGAATCTCAGAGGATGGGGTCCAAAGTGGGAATTTTTCAGAAGCCTCCTCTACCCCAGCCTTTCCGGGCTGTTGGTAACATTCCAGTTTTTGATGTGGGTGCTCGTCACGTGAGGCTGTTTTGTACACCCAAAGTTAACAGGTGGCATGCTGTGATTTTTGCTCTTTCCTATATGCATGTTATACCTCAGTTAAAAAAAAATGTACCACCCTCCACCCTCCCACTCCCCATAATCCCATATTCCAGTGACTGGCCAAAGTTGACAACCGCCCGTCTAGAAGATTCCTTGTACCCTTCCAGGCAAAATGCAGAGAGGAGGAGTCAGCCATTGGGAATAGTTAAGGTGCATCCACAGTCCTAACGATACAATCCTACGCAGTTATTATAACACTCGAGGAGGAGAGTATGAAACAGTGAGGCAGCCAGCGGCTTGAAGCAGTAGGCATGGGTTGCAAGGAGAATGAGAGGGGGCAGTTTGGAAGATCATACTGGAGCCAGATCATGGAAAGCTTTGAATGGCAAACTGAGAAAAATGACAAGCCACTTTCAAAGAGTTAAGACCTTATTATGAGGAGTAGCATTGGGGGTGGGGGGGGCTCAGGGCAGGGCGGTTGGGGAGGGGTGGTGCTTACAGATTTTGAAAGTGATTGATAAAAGTAACATTTTAAAAAGTGCAATTGTAAAGAGGCACCTGGGTTAACATTTAGGCTCACAAAACATTGCTTGAGATGCAAACTGGTGAGTGACAGAGCAGAGGGCAGGCCCTGGCCTGGAAATGGGACGTGACCTTCCTTTGGTGTTAAGACAGACTTGGCAACCTGCTCTTCTTCCTGAAGTGCCCGCAGTCTATACACACAGTTCTGGAATGCTCTTTAACAGAAAAAAAAAAAAGGGTAAATCTCCATTTCTCCCATTTGAAGGCCGAGGAGATTCCTGCAAAGCTCAGCCGTTACAGGTACGGGAAGATTTTAGAGTCAGAGTGCAGGGACAAACTTCACAGGCTGGTGATTCATTTTTGGCCGTAAGTGTTCAGAACAGGTCCAGCTGTGGTTCTCAGCAGGGCACTTGGACCTGGGGAGCAGCAGATTTGGGGACAACAGTAGAGAAGCGGGTTGAATTAAGATTGTTTCTGGGGCTTTTGAAATAAAGAAGAACAGGACCTACCGCAGAGGGATTCTGAAGCTCCCCCGATTTAAATCCACCAGCCTAAATACGGTCTTGCATCTGCTTTAACACCCAGGAACCGGTTTCCATAGCCTCTTTTAATGGCCCTTTCTGGGTGTGACTACTCTGTGCACCTCCTCCCCACCCCACCCCCAGGCCCCAGAAGACACCTCCAAAGACTACAACTCCGAGAGCTTTCACAGTAAGGGCAGAATTAGGCTTAAATATATTGGTTAAGAAAATCAAACCTGGGGGCACCTGGGTGGCACAGCCGTTAAGCGTCTGCCTTCGGCTCAGGGCGTGATCCTGGCGTTCTGGGATCGAGCCCCACATCAGGCTCCTCCACTGGGAGCCTGCTTCTTCCTCTCCCACTCCCCCTGCTTGTGTTCCCTCTCTCGCTGGCTGTCTCTGTCAAATAAATAAATACAATCTTTAAAAGAAAGAAAAGAAAAGAGAGAGAGAGAGAAAGAAAAGAAAAGAAAAGAAAAGAAAGAAAGAAAGAAAGAAAGAAAGAAAGAAAGAAAGAAAGAAAGAAAAAGAAAGAAAGAAAGAAAGAAAGAAGGAAGGAAAAAATCAAACCTGGCTGGCTCAGTCTGAGGAGAGTGCAATGCTTCATCTCAGGGTCGTGAGTTCGAGCCCCACGGAGGGCATAGAGATTACGTAAATAAATAAAACTTAAAAAAAAAAAAAAATCAGACCATAGGCATCATCCACCTTCTTTGGAGAGATAGACTTTCTTTTTCCTTCTTGTCTGACTTAGAGTATTTTCACGTCACCCTTTCGTACTCCCCCATGCTGTAACCACACCCTAAACTCGATTTCTAAGACTACTCACAGAGAACTCTTTGACCCCCCGGGAATTCCCTCTGGAGGCCCACACACTCCCAAACATCTCTCCACCAGTTCACTGGCATGTGCAGAGGGAATGCAAACCAATCTTAACATTGGTTTCACTCTAAAATAGCTAGCAAAACAACTGTAGTAATGGAAACAGTAATGTGAGGGGCATTTCAAAGGGAGAAGCCAGTTCCCATGCATTCCTGCCATTTCCTTCCTTCACCTCCTACAGATAATTTGAGAATTGATATCCACAAATTCTGTCTCCCACTGCCCGTTCCCCTCCCCAACTCAGGGCCTTTCACAGTTTTTTTCTTGCCAGCATCTTTCAGGAAAGGGAAGTTTACTTTAAGAGTCTGTCCCGCTGGCTCACGAAACCACCTGACCTGCTCCTTGCTCTCCGGGGTGGGCCCAGCCCTGAGGACACAGAGGAAGCCCTGTCCACACCTGGCTCTGGGTTGTTTTGCTCAGATCATGTGTAGCAGCTCTCCAGAGCACTTTACTTGGCTAATAAAAGTTGGCAGAGACACAGGGCACAAAGGTCCAAAGCCCCAGGCTCGACAAGGAAGCCTCTGAAAGCAGGAGGGTGAGCCTTAGCTTTCTGGCTCAGTCATGCTCAGGCTCAGGTAGCCAGGAGGGCGCCCAGCTGGGTCACTGTCTGGCGGGAGGGTTCCGTGATGTCAGTGTCATGTCTGCATGGATCTCAAAGCATAGCACCCGTCCATTTGTGTGGTCCAATAGGCAACGTCTACTCAAAACAGAACTACGGAGTGTTAGAGCTGGAAAGTGTCCTCCAAGATGACAGATCCAACCTCTGAGCCCCCTCGCTATGGTAGAGGGACCCAAGACCTGCTTAGGTCATGCAGGTGATTTGCCCAGAGTCCCTCAGGTGGCGAGAGAGCTGGGCTGCTCTCCCAGGTGTCAAGGTCCAGCATTCCGCCAATGCCCCTTGTCCCTTTTCACAGAAGCAATGTCTCTTTGTGTTTCTCATCAGGATTGTGGATGGCCAAGACATTACCAGGAACAGCAGAGGGTCACAAGGCCCTCAGCCCTGGAAAAGTCATGGCCCCCACCCAGGCTGGGCCTTCGGTTAGACATACTTTTTATTTTTATTTTTTTAACCACAAGTAATCCTTAAAGCGAATTTGCCTTTGTTTCTTCCTTCTTGGTCTTCCTTTCAGTTACTTGTTATTTAGGTCTCCAGGGGCTGTGCATGTGTGGGATGTTTCTGAGAACTCCAACTGTAGGCACGAGAGCTCATGTTTAGCCTTGACTATGATAAACTTCACCAGTTTTAGAGTAAAAAAAAAAAAAAAAGTGATGTGCTGTGCAGACCGAATCCGTATATGACGATTTTATGTCCATAACACGTGTTTTCACACTGGTGGAAGTGTGCCTTATAACATTCCAGGGGAAATGTGGATTTAATTACAGTGGCCTTTATTTATTGAGATATAATTGACATATAACATCGTATTCGCTTTAGGTGTACAATATAGTGATTTATTATATGATTATCTTAATTCATCAAGTCAGTAATACATGTACCTACTAAAATATTCAGAAGGGGGACAGCTGGGTAGCTCACTTGGTGAAGCGTCTGCCTTCAGCTCAGGCCATGATCTCAGGGTCCGGGATCGAGCCCCACATCGGGCTCCTTGCTCAGTGGGGAGTCCACTTCTCCCTATGCCTGCCACTCCCCTTGCTTGTGCTCACTCTTTGTCTCTCTCTCTCTCTCTCTGACAAATAAAATCTTTAAAAAAAAAAAATTCAGAAGTTACCAAGAGGGTCTACACTGACAAGTCCTCCTCCCTTGCCCCCAGCGACCCATTCACCCTCCCAGAGGCCATAGCTGCTAAATCTTCCCAAAGTTAGGCAAGCATAGATGTGTTCATTTCTTTTTCTTTTCTAATAAGTGGGTGTGTATTACATACACTGTTCTGCTCCTTGCTTCTTCAACTTAACAATGCATTCACTCATTGCTTTAACAAACATGAACTGAGCTCCTATTAGGTGCCACTCAGTAGCTAGAATACAAAGGGAACTGAACAGATCCCTCGCCTCTAGGAACTCCATGGGGGGATAGAGACGGGAAACAAATCAGGAAAGTCAGTGTGGGGAGGGGCAGGGAGTGCTGTTTCCCATGAGCCAGTCGGGGAAGGCCTGTCTGAAGAGGCTTGAGGCCGGTCCTACGTGAACTTGGAGACGGAGCTTCGTGGATACTTTGCAGCAGGACTCCAGGCAGGGAGATCGGCCAGGGAAAGATGCTGAATCTGGGCCATGCCAGGCCGGTCACGCTCCTGGGGCAGCAGAGCTGGGGTGCCTGGAGCTTCTAGGATGAGGAACAGTGATAAAGGGGCGTGACTACGCAGGAGGCCCACCAGGTAAACCCTTGTGAGGACTAGGGTTTATTCAGAGTGAGGCAGAAGTGCATGGGAGGTTTTGAGCTCCCTCTCGTCCCTGGCGGGGGGGGGGGGGGGGACACACGTGGAAAGGGAAGAGCGGGAACGGAACCCATCAGAAGGTGCTCGTGGAAGCGCGAGGGGAGAAAGCACAATGGCCTGAATCGGGCTGGTGTCAGTGGTGCTGGGGAAAAGCCGATTCTGGGTCTGTTTGGAAGGTGGGGCCAACAGGGTGATGTGGCTGATGGTATAGCTGTGAAGGGCCAGTGAACGGGAGGCTGGGCTGACCCTCAGGGCTTGGCCTGAGCAACCGGGAGAATGGAGGGGCTGGACTGAGATGAGCGAGAGCAGGGGAGGGGAGAAGGGGGAGCCTTTGGCTTCGCACAGGTTATATTAGAGGTGCCCATTCAATGGGCAAGAGTTGGATGTTGGATACAGAGTGGGGACTTCAGACAGAGGTCAGGGTTGGGGGACAAGTTTGAGACTCATTAGCATATAGGTGTTCCTTGGAGCCCTGGGAACAGATTAGGTTAGAGCCGTACATTTTTCATACCATGATCCCTCTGCAGGAAAGGATGAGGATGCTGACACCAGGGCCTCACCCCCTCTTGACAGGTCCCCATCCATTACCCCCAAGGCCAGAGGGATCCATGTCCTGTCACAGCTGTCACTCCTTTGTGGCTGAATGCACTGTGCAGTCACACAGTGTGGAGTCGAAGAAAGAGCATTGGGAGGGGGATCAGGACCCAGAATCCAGGGCTGGCTCAGGCCCAGTCAGCTGAGGGACAACATGCACCTGGTCACGTCACCTGTAAGGGCTGGAATTAGGTGGTCTCTGAGGACCCTTCCCACAGTAACGTTATTTGCCTGTGAGTCCAGTGGCCTGAGAAGGACAAAAGAAATCCCTACACACCAGCCACGTGAAAAACTACGTTCCAAGGACATTCACAGAGTGAAAGGGAGACAGTGTGGTTGACTGTGGAGTGCTTGTCTGGTGGGGAGGAAGGACAGTTCAGACTCACAGGAAAGTTGCAAAAATACTTCAACCCCCTCCCCCATATATATGTGTGTAGATGCACATTTTCATATGTTTTTTATATATTGTGGTTTATAGGTTTTTTGAACTGTTTGAGAGTAAGTTGCAAGTATCATGTCCTTTTAGCCCTAAATATTTTAATGTGTATTTCCTAAAATCAAAGAGACTCTCTTACGTAACTGTAGTACAATTATCAACATCAGGAAACTAATGTTACTAACAGAGACCTTATTCAAATGTTGCCAACTTCCCGTATAGCTAAGAAAAAGGTAAAAATCCAGAATTACGTTTTGGGTTTAGCTGTCAACGTTCCTTTGTCTCCTTGCATGGGGGGAGGGTCCTGCAGCCTTCGGCTCCCAGCCTTGACCCTGGTGAAGATTACAAGCTATTATCTTGTAAAACGTCCCTCAGTTTGGTTTGCCAGACGTTTCCTCACTGTTAGATTCAGGTTTTGTATTTGGGGCGGGAAGGCTCTTTCCAGGGGGTAAGGTCTGAGTCTGAGATGTTGGGTCAAGGACAAAGGAAGAGCAAGGGCATTGCCACTCGGGTGAAGAGAAGAAGCCCTTTTGGTGCGGACCAGACAGCTCAGAAACTAGAGTGGGAACTGAAAGAGAATGTTCAGCTAGTGTGGACGCCACGCGTGTTAAATACATTCTGAGCTAAATTTGGCAAGAAAAGTAGGGTTAATCTCCCCAGTTATTCTGAGCCATTAAAAAATCTTTGCTCCAGGGCGCCTGGGTGGCTCAGTTGGCTAAGCATCTGCCCTGGGCTCAGGACATGATCCCAGGGTTCTCGGATTGAGCGCCCTCCTCCCCACCCCGCCAGGTTGGGCTCCCTACTCAGCGGGGGAGTCAGCTTCTCCCTCTGCTCCTCCCCCCTGCTTGTGGTCTCTCATGTGCACACGCATGCGTTCTCAAATAAGTAAATAAAATATTTTTTAAAAAATCATTCCTTCTGTGTAGGGCCTGCGTGGGATATACACTTAACATGCCTCCTCTCACTCAGTATCAGTGACCCGAGGGCCCACAGCGTTTCTCTTGTTTTACAAATGGGGAAACTGAGGCCCAGGGAGCAAGTGAAGTTAGGAGTGGTGTCAGGCTCATGCTCTTTGCACTCCACAGTGCTGTTTCAAACCTGTGAGAGGATTTCCTCCGCAATCAGCCCTCGCTTTGCTTTGCTCACAACAAGGCTTGAATAAAGACTCCAGCTCTATTTTCCACTCATGTCAGTGATTGATACTTGATTAATGTTCAGGATTGCCGTCATCTAGAGCATAATTTTCACAGATGCAAAGACCAATTTTGTTGTTACTGAGGCGGAAAGATCTATTTCCTCCTAAGTTATCAGACAGATTTGGAGGGAACCGGTAAGCACCGGGGCGTCTCGCTGGCTCATCCTGAGAGGAAGCTGTGCCCCATCTGGCCTCCTTAGCCTTTGGGGGGGCAGGGCAGGAAGCTGGGAGCCGGAGGCCCCAGGGCACACGTGTGGGCACTGCCTGGGCTACTACTCTGTTTGTGCGACTCTCATCCTCTGAGGGGAAGAAACCTGTCTTCGATCATTGCTGCCTTCTCAGTGTCGCCCTGAGGGGCTGCGTGGGACCGCGGAGAAATCTCCTTGTGGACTTTACAGATGTAATGGGCGTCACTTCCTCCCCCGACTGAAAATCCTCACTGAGAAGACTCCCGTCTTGTCAGAACTGCTGAGCCAGGCTGCTGCCCCCACACCCCAGCTCCCAGGGGCAGCGGTTGGAGTACCGGGTTCGAGTCCGGCTCCGTGCAGCAGGCTGCCCAGCCTCTTGGGGTTTCTGGCGGTGGGAAGGGTGTGCTGAGTACCTAGCCCCTGTTCCTGGCACAGATATGCCATCATCTTCGGTCTTTCCTCTTCTCCCTCCTTTATTTTCTGTCCAGTCACCTTCTCCTCCATGTTGCTCTGCTGCTCCCTCCTTTCCCTTCTCTGACTCCCTTAGTCAAAGCAAGAGTTACTATTTTGTACCTAAATCACAAACAGAGATTGGGAGTCCCCTGCCCCTCTGACCAGGAAAGTAAAAAGACCCATCAAATCCTAGTTTGCAAAGCAATGACCTTGGCCTTAGGAGGTCTTGCTTTCCCCCAGAGAAGCATTCACTTCACCATTTTAGCTGGATGACCAGGGCTGGAAGGTGGGGTGGGCGTGACGTGTTGAGAGGGGGAAGGGCAAGCAGCTGGCCACTGGAAGATATCCACTAGGGGTAGCTGTGGGATCAGCAGCCAGTGACCAGCTTTATAGGAGGGACCCGATTTTGTGTGTGTGTGTGTGTGTGTGTGTGTGTGTGTGTGTGTGTGTGTGTGAAAATGGGGGGCCTTTTTAAATTCAAAATTGAAATAGCGTTCCTGGAAGTGTGAATATGGAAAAATTAAACAGAGCTTCAATAAATGGTTGTGAATGTGAAATGGGTGAAGAATGTTAAGTATTTAGAATAACACTTGCCGGGGTGCCTGGGTGGCTCAGTCTTTAAGCATCTGCCTTCGGCTCAGGGCGTGATCCTGGAGTTCTGGGATCGAGCCCCACATCGGGCTCTTCTGCTGGGAGCCTGCTTCTTTCTCTTCCGCTCCTCCTGCTTGTGTTCCCTCTCTCACTGGCTGTCTCTCTATCTGTCAAATGAATAAAATCTTAAAAAAAAAAAAAAAAAAGAACACTTGCCCCAGGGTAGCCCTCAAGCAAGTGGTAGCCATTTCTTGTGGTGGTAAAGGGCCTGGACTCTCCAGCCAGATGGCCTGAGTCCACATTCCAGCTCTAACATTTCTAGTTGCGTAGCCTTGGAGAGAAGTTCCTTTATCTCTCTGTGTCTCAGTTTCTGTATCTGTAAAGTGGATATGATCAGAGTACCTTCATGGGAGGATTGTTGTGAAAATTCATCAAAATCAAATGAATTCATATCCCTAAGGCACTTCACAGAGCACCAGGAGTGTATTAAGCAAACCACAGTAGAGTCATTACCTGGGGCGCCTGGGTGGCTCAGTCGGTTAAGCGGCTGACTCTTGATTTCGGCACAGGTCATGATCTCAGGGTCATGAAATCGAGGCCTGCGTCCAGCTCCACACTGGGCATGGAGCCGGTTTAGGATTCTCTTTCTCCTCCCTCTGCCCCTTCCCGCCATGCTTTCCCTCCCCCCACCCCAGAAAAAGAGTTATTATCTGCTGTACTGGTCAGTGAGAAAATTACCCCTGGATTTTGCTCATATCCAGGCATGTTCGAAAACATCAAAAAAGAGGCTGGTACTGTTGAACTTAGAACACAAGCTGTGTTTCAAGGCTAGGTCCCTGCAGCAGATGAAGCAGGGCATATCCACCACGGGGTAAGTTGCACGAGAGATAGAGCGCTCTCACTCCTCTGCAGTTCTGGTCTTTGCCTTGGTGCATGACGGCCTGTTCTAGAGCGAGGATCAGACGCTCGCTGTATCAGCGTCTTAGGGCTGCTGTCACAGAGCACCGCGACAGAAGATCCTTGTCTTACAATTCTAGAAGCTAGACGTCTGAGATCGAGGTGTCCACAGCGTCTCTTCCTTCTGAGGGCTGGGGGGAGAATCTGCTCCTTGCCTATCCCTGGCTTCCGGTGTTCCACCCGCCATCTTAGACCTTCCTTGGCTTCTAGATGCACCACCCCAGTCTCTGTCTTCCTCTTCTCATGCTGTTCTCCCTGTGTGTATCTGTCTCTGTGTTCAGATTTCCCTCTGCTAAGGACACAGTCCTATTAAAGTAGGGCCTGCCCTCATGACCTTGTCTTAATTCGATCATCTGCAAAGACCCTATTTACAAGAAAGGTCACATTCCCAAGTATGGGGGGCAGGGGGCGGGGCGCAGGGTTATGACCTCCGCATCTTTTAGGGACCAGGGTTAGGGACCTCCGCATCCCTAAACCCAGTTCAACCCACAGGACTCACAGCCCCTCAAGCCCTCCCATTGGAATTGCCAAAACCGCCTTCCAGCGGGGCCGATCCCTCGGGCCTCACCTCCCATTCCCGCTCACCTTCCATACAGTGGGTGAACAATCATTGTCCCACTCCATTGTCCCCACAGAAGTATTTATTTCATTCCTGATACTGGGATCAGAAAAGAACGTTGAGCTCAAATGGGTCAGAATCAAACACCATCAGCAATGTGTTGAAAGCCAAGGCTGTACAAGGTTATGGGGGGGGGGGTGACCTGGTTCTTGGGTAAAGAAAACTAAGGCTTTATTTTGTGTGAGCGACTCTGTTGGCCCAGTGCTCTGGCCGAAGTTCAGTGTGGCCATTTGGGGTCGATTGAGTTTTCTCTGAGTTCTTTTCCTGTATCCAGAGGAGGCCACACAGTGTGGTAGAATTAGCATTTGGAGCAGAGCGTCATGTCTGTTCTGCTGCTGCCCAGCTATGTGAACTTGGACCTGCCTTTCTGGGGCTTGGTGTGTTCGTTAGTCCACTGAGGAAGCTGGATTCACAACGAAGTGACTGTTGACCAAGGTCAAAGGTATATGTGACTTTATCATACTTAATCCTCACCACAAGCTGCTAAAATGAGTGTTATCCCCATTTCACAAATAGGAAGCCTCAAAGAATTGAAAGGGCCTCAGAAGCCCACATTCTTCTTTCACTGACTCTGAGACCAGTGGTTTTCCATCGCACTGCTTAGTCTACTCACTCGGGAGAGCTCCAGGTTCGAGGCCGAGCATGTCTGGGAGCAGGGCCTGGGTGCTGGTACTTTCTGAGAGCTCTCCAGGTAACTCTGATATGTTCCCAGCGTGAGAATCACTGCTCTAAATGTTCTCCGGATCTCCCCTGGTCTAGAAGCCATAGGAGTGCCTGTGGCCTCTGAAGTCGTTGCTGAACTCCTCAGGCCCAGCCCTGGGAATTAAAATTCACTTGACCCAAGAACGTGTATTTTCTGATTCTGAGTGTCATGAACCACTGATTGAATCTGTTTTCTTTGTTTGACATTGAGTACCATGCCCAGGGTCACACGGCTCATGAGTGGCAGAGCTGGGATTCTCCATCCCCTGCTGTCCCCCACTTTCTCTTCCACATGCTCTGGGGAAGGCATGGAATGCATGGTACGGTTACCTAAAAATGTTTTTTGTTTTTTTTTTAATTTGAGTACCCTGGCCCCACCCCAGACCAATTAAGTTACAACCTCTGGGGGTGGGTCTGAATGTCTGGCCTTATGGGAGCCTTTTACCAACTTCAGTGTGCATATGACTCCCGTGAGGGTCTTGATAAAATGCAAATTCTGGGGCACCTGGGTGGCTCAGTTGGTCAAGCATTCAACTCGATTTCAGCTCAGGTCATGCTCTCAGGGTTGTGAGATGGAGTCCCGAGCCAGGCTCCACACCCAGTGTGGAGCCTGCTTAAGATTCTCTCTCTCCCTCTCCCTCTGTCCCCCCACCCCTGCCACACAGGCGCGTACCCTCTCTCTCTAAAAAAAAAAAAAAAAACCAATTAAGTTCTGTATCATCACAAAAAAAAATGCAGATTCTGCTTCCATGGTCTGGGGTGGGGTCTAGGATTCTGCATTTCAAAACAGGCTCCCCTGTTGCCGGCCCGGGGACCACACTTGCGCAGCAAGGCCTTCAGGTGTGGTCCCAGGCCCCTCAGAGTCTGCAGACTGCCACCCATCTGCTGGCACCTCCCTTGCCCGCCTCAGTTTGTACTCACTGGATTTGCATCCGCCCTCTCTTCAGCAGAGACTTTCCACTGTATCGTTTATCAAAGTTGGCCTCCCTACCCACACTTTAAAGTATCTCGACCCCAGGGACCTTGGTTCCAAATTCTTCACCTTTGCCCTTCTCAGCCCATCTATGGAGCACTGTGTTCTTCTCTGGCTGAGCAAATACCCAGGACCCATCCACTAAGTCATTTCTTTTTGAAGTAATCTCTGTGCCCAACGTGGGGCTTGAACCCCCAACCCCAAGATCCAGAGTCACACACTCTGTTGACTGAGCCAGCCCGGTGCCCCATTACTAAGTAGGTATACCAGAACCATGCCCACAGCCCTCTGTGGAGGAGCTTGCTGTCCTATAGGGAAGGTAAGACAAGTGTGAAAGTCACAGGTACCATGCTTAGGGGTTAGTGTGTGGGGCCAGACTGCCTGGGTTTGAATCCCAGCTCTGCTACTAGCCCTGTGGCCTTGAACAAATTACTGAGCCTCCGTTTCCCCAACTATAAAATAGGGACAAGAACAATACATTCTTCGTAGGATTGTTCTGAAGGCTGAATGAACTAACAGCTGTAAATGCTGGTACACGTGGTAGGCTGTATGTTAAGTGCTAGTAATATTTAGTTATAGGGAGAGAGAATTGACAACAGTAGCATGACATGCTAGCGCTTGAAGGATTCATCGTATCTGGATATCCAGAGATGGAAAAAGGGCATTCACGGTGGTGGGAAAAGCATGGGCGGAGATCCGGAGGCAGACATCCGAGGACATACAGAGCCTGAAGGTTAGATTGACAGACGCTGCCAGGGTGCCTGAAGCAATAGCTAGACGGGCTTAGCATACCCATTGATGCCAGGTGGTGGGACTCCTTAAAGACCAAACTGAAAAGTCCAGATTTTATTCTTGAAGCAAAGAGAGGGCCAGTCCTGGGAGACCTTTTTTTTTTTTTTTTTTTTGAGATTTTATTTTTAAGTAATCTCTACACCCAACATGGGGCTCGAACTCACAAGCCAGAGATCAAGAGTCGAATGCGAGAGAATACACAAGGCAATTAAGTGACCTTGAGCCAGGTCATGAAAAGAGTCGCATAGCATGGAATCCATCTAAGCAGTGGAATTCACCACCCCGACCCTTGGGCCACTCTCTGCCGGCAGGATCTTGTCTCCTCCGAGCCACACAACCCTTAGATTATCCTCTCTAGTTAAGAGCTTCCAGCAGGAACGCTGTTGTTATTTCTTTTCCCTCCGGCTTAATTCTTAACCCTCCAGTAACAGACTCACATGGTAGGCGATGTCTAAGCTCACACACACACAGGTCAGCAGGCAGCACATAGAGCTGCTGCGAGCTGTTCGCTTCTCTGCGCACCTAGAGGTGAGAAATTTGTCTGTAACATGAGATCTTGAGAGTACCTATCTCACTGAATGGTCCTGAGGGGTAAATGAGCTAGTAGAAGAAAAGCGGTTAGCACCCTATGCCTAGTGCATGGTCAGTGATCAGTAAGCATTCGCTATTACTACAACAGAGGGGATCAGAAAAGCTCATGGTCTGCAGCATTAGAATGAGAAAGAAAACGCAGTTGCCAATTGGGAAAGGAGTAAAAGACTTACAAAAGCACTGTATGTGAGCATCTTTGGCAATAAATTTGAAAATCTAGAGGAAATGAAGAATTTCATAGCAAAATATAAGTTATCAAAATTGCCCCCAAAGAGATAGAACACCTGAATTGACCAATAACCATAGAATCCTTTAAAAAGTTTATTAAAGGGGCCCTTTTTTAAAGGTCTTCATGGTCTTATGACTGGATACTATCTAGTCTTCAAAAACCAGGTATCTTCTTTGTTATTCAAACTATTTCAGGTCATAGAATAAGATGAAAATTTCCCTCAATTCGTTTTATGAAGCCAGCATGACCTCAGTATTTAAACCTGAAAAGCACATGTCTCTTCTATCTCAAAAGCTTTAGAGGAAAAAGATGACCCTACCAAAGAAAGATGGGGAAGAAAGCAATACTCGGTGTGCACCAAAGCACTTGCTCTGAGGCCCCAGGTTCTCCCCTAAAGGTGCATAAGAATCACTGGGGGACGCCAGGCGCCACTCCCAGAGGTCCTGAGTTCCTTAGTCTGGGGAAGCATCGGGCCACAGATATGCTCTTCAAGCTCCCCAGATCCACTGCTTTACAGGAACAGGAAGTTACATAAATCCACAAGCCTGGTTTAGGGTTCCAGACCATCCGAGCACAGCAGAAGCCGTTTGAGGAGAGACTTTTAGCCAAACCTTTGGCACTATCAGAGCTAGAAGAGGCAGCCACTGGCCATGGACACGCCCTGCCTCCGGTCACAGCCTGAAGGGCTCCACAAAGCTCCAGGTGCCATGTCTTGAGAGACCAAAGACCTAGCCAGCAACAAGGCCACTCATATTGGTAAGCTCTGAGCCAGCAGCCTTGCCTGCTGCAAAGGAAGGCCAGGAGAGCCCACAGAGTTTTAGTCTCTGGAATCCAATGGGATTTTAATGATAGACCTGTTCACTATCGTGCCGCAGGGTGATTAAGCACACGTGGGAAGCCGTTACATAAATCATTAATTCGCAGTGTGTGCACACAGTCAGTCCACAGGCCTGGCTTCTCCTCCTTCATCCATTCCCCACTTCCCATGCTCGGCATGGGACAGCACTATGACCTCCCAGGCTGAAGCCTTAGCAGACAGTCCCGTCGGCTCCATAGAGGACAGATGTCCTAAATCCATCCCTGACCGGTGGCCCTAGAATCCCTTCCCACCATCCATCGTCCTCAGAACTCAAGGTGAAGATACTAGTTTCGTATCTGTCTTCAGTCCCAGCGTTAGTTGTAAATCTACTCTCCATCCCTTGTTTCATTAAATCATAATAATAAGGCAATTGAACAACTTTCACCATAAGACAGTAATTTTAAAAAAATGAATAGATTGTTGGCTTAAGTTTGGTTAATTAATAGAGGAGAAATGCAAACTGTATTCCTATGCGCACCACACCCCCTCCATCCAAGTGAAAGAACCAGCAGGAAATCGCAGTGGGTTCTCAAAGTCACTGCATCATTAAAGGAAGTGAAAGAACAAACGAAAAATTCCAAGGAGCGGTGGTGAAGTGGTATAATGTCCGCTGTTCGCTTTATAATAGACCCTAAAAGGAGCAGTTGGGGTGGGAATCGATAAAATAGGAATGGCAGACTCTTAACTGTTGCAGCTGTGTGGTGGGTACGGGTGTGTGTGATGTTCTTCTCTCCTTTTGTGTACAAAGTTTTCCATAAGAAGAAAGAAAAGAAGGCAGGGAGAGTCAACACGCTGGTAGGGATGAGCTTCCCTTGGCACATAACTGATGGAAGATTCTGGACCCCGAAATACATGGGGGCGGTCCGGGAAAAGGGACAGGGGTCTCAGTGCAGATGAGCTTCTGCAGCTCTGCGTGCTGGTGGCAGGGCCTGTGTGAGACTCGGTGTCTCCCTGGCTCAGAGCAAGGGCTCTCTGAAAGCTGGTCGGCAGATATCATCATTACTATTATCGATGTTGCTATTACGTAGCCCAGGGCATGGGGATCTAGTACGAAACAGGCTGAGGAAACAAGGATTTCTTCTAGCTATTTACCTTGAAACCATGTGTAGCCCTCAGAGGAGGCACCACAGAGAGGAGGGACGAGTCTTTGTTCCCATAGAATAAATGTGCCAGCTCTGTCTGCAAGCCTCCACCTTTTCAGCGAATGCTGACAATTTCATGCACCCCATCGGGAAGTGAGAGCATAAATATAAAGGCGAGAAAATGCCAGAGCTCATGGAGATATCCAGTCATGACTCTAGGAAGGATAGTCTCATGTGTATTCTCTCTTCGCTCTCTCCATCGCCCTCATGCTTTGTCTCCCACTCTCTTCTTCCTCTCTCTCCCCTTCCCACCCCCCCAATTATTCACTTTGATTGGACTTTGGAAGACTTACAATATCTTCCCTTTGAAGAAGGCCTAGCCTGGTCAGTGATGTTTATATGTCAACATTCGGGAATCACTTTCATTTACTAGCAAGCCCCATCTTCTAAGAAACTCCAGAGCCAGCCAAGTCAAGGTTTTTACAAAATATGAAAGGAGGCTGAGGGCTGTGACAGCTTTAGAAGCGTACACAATAGCCAACGGGCCCGCGGCCGGAGGAGAGGCGAGGGTGGAAAGAGCTGGTGCAGGCTTGCCTCAAATGTTAACCAAAGATTATTGATGGTCTACTTAATCTGCAAAGGATTACCTTGACAGGGATTGGGCTGCCGATCCTGATTTTGGTCTAACCATAGAATTTTTGAGTGATGGCAGATTGGCCCCCGCCAGAAGCGGCAGCTGCCTCGGGCTCTGAGGCCCACTGAGAAGCCGTCGGAGCAAAAGATGGGAGCTTGGGTTTTTCTTTTGTTCTGTTTTGTTTGTCTGTCTGTTGGTTTGGGTTCTGTTTTTGTGTTTAAGCATTTGCTGCCTGAGAACACCGCACGTGTGTTGAGGACTTCACAGTGTCAAAAGCACATTTCTTTGGGGGTCACATCCTTGGATGCTCCCGGCAGCACTGTGTGGCAGGCTGTCCGGGGCTCTCAGACCCCTGTTTACGGCTGAGGAAACTAATGCTCAGAGTTTAATGAGTTGGGGGTCCAAAAACTAGCAGCAGAGCTATCACTAAATTCTTCAGTTCTCTGCCATTAGAGAGAAAGACAAAGGGATGTACCCAATGCCACTTAATCATGCAGGGTCTGGGGGCGCCTGGGGGGCTCAGTCGGTTAAGCATCTGCCTTCGGCTCAGGTCATGATCCGGAGTCCTGGGATCAAGCGGGGAGTCTGCTTCTCCCTCCCTTTCTGCCCCTCCCCCTGCTCGTGCTTCTTCTCTTTCTCTCTCTCTCTCTCTCTCCCCTCCCTCTCTCTTTCTCTCTCTCAAATAAATAAAATCTTTTAAAACAAAAAAACATTCAGTGTCTGGGACTTACCAGGGCCTCAAAGGGATCAGATGGATAGATGGATGGATGGAACTCGCAGATGTTGGAAAGTGGGTTTTATTCACCTTTGTACCCTTGGGACCCACCACAGTACTTTGACATCCTAAATATTTGTCAAATGAATAATCCACTTACATGTTTGTACTTCCACTTTATGTACAAAAGTGTGCATACTTTTGTACAAAGACAAACAAGAGTTTGTGAAAAAGGTAACATTTTGAGCTGTAAAGAATCGAAGGGACTAAGAAATACAATGTCAGTGTAACTATTACTATTTATCAACACATATCATTCACCATACCACAGTGTAAAAAATCTCCCATGCATTCGTGTATTCATTCCAAAGTTATTACTGAGTGCCTTTTAAGTACTAAGTTATAGGGGCGCCTGGGTGGCACAGCGGTTAAGCAGGTGCCTTCGGCTCAGGGCGTGATCCCGGCATTATGGGATCGAGCCCCACATCAGGCTCCTCTGCTATGAGCCTGCTTCTTCCTCTCCCACTCCCCCTGCTGTGTTCCCTCTCTTGCTGGCTGTCTCCATCTCTGTCAAATAAATAAAGAAAATCTTTTAAAAAAATGAGTACTAAGTTATAGTCTAGATATTGATAATAAACAGTGAACAAGAAAAATGTGGTCTCCGCTCTCACAGAAGTTGCCTTGTATTTGGAGATAACCGATAATGAGCAACTAAATAGACAGCATGTTAGTACAGAGAAAGAAAAAATTCAGCCGGCAAAGGGAACGTAGCATGGTGCAGGGATTGCTATTTTAGCCACAAAGGCCTTTCTGATACTGTGACATTTGAGTAGAGACCCAAAAGAAGTGGTGAGGACAAGTTGTGAGCTCTCCCAAAGGTAGAGCATTCCAGGCAGAGGAACAGCAGGTGCAAAGGCCCTGAGGCAGGAGCATGCTTGTTGTAGGAGCCCAGTGTGAGGGGCAGGGGTAAATGAAGCAGATAGTTACAGGAGATTAAGGAATTTGAACAGAAAAGTGTTGGAATCTCCCCAGGCTCTGGCTCTCACCAGCTACTGCTCACACTGAAACCAGCAGCCAGTGGGATAAGTCCAGGGGCTGACAGGGTAAACCGTGAGTTACACACAAGATGGATAATGACCCTGCCCCGCCCCCAACTTAGGCTCCAGTTGGCTTGGTATTGACCTACAAATGCCTGTCTGGGCAACTGCACACTTGACTTGCCGAGGCCTCAGCAGCCATCACTGGGCGCTGCAAGACCTAGAAAGCCAACTGCCCCACGCAGCTAAATCAGACTACAAATTCATCCCAGCTGGAGTCTGAGGTGCTTGGCCTCCTTGTCCTGAAATCTCTCAATAGGAAAAAAGTCCATGATCTATTCTTGTAAATCTGAAATCTCTACTTAGATTTCGGGTTTGTTTGTTTTTCTTTAGAAAGGAATAGGAAATAGTGTATAAGTTAAAAGAACACTTCTTTTAATAGATTTTATTTTTTAGGGGCACCTGTGTGGCTCAGGTCAGTTAAGCATCCAACTCTTGATTTTAGCTCAGGTCATGATCTCAGTGCAGGCTCCCCTGCAAAGTTCCTCCCCCCACCCTTTTCCATCCCATAGTCTTTGGAAGGAAGTCACTATGTACAGCCCACACTTATGAAGTGAGGAGTCGTGCTCTCCCTCCTTAAGGATGGAGTGTCTACGTATATTATTTGGAATTCTTTTGAAAGGGCGATCTCTGTCTTCTTCCCCATTTATTTATTATTCGATCACTTGTTTATATCAATATGGACTCACAGATCTGTATACTTTGGGGTTCCAATCCAATACTACTTTGTTTATTTTTTTGCTCTAATTGTTCCAGTTTTGGCCATTGGGAGCTCCATTGACTCCTGTGTTCTTTTGACATGCAGGAGTTTGAGGGTTTTTGCGGGGGACGGGGAGTAGGGTGAGCTCTTCCTTACCTTTTGGCACTACCAGACACTCCAGGCTCATCTTGTATATCTTTCCCCTGTCAAAAATCAACCATTTCCCCAAGGAGTCCTTGTTCCTTTTACTGAAGAATGGTATTAGAAACCAGGATCTGGGGTTGCCTGGGTGGCTCAGTAGGTTAAGCATCTGACTATTGATTTCGGCTCAGGTCAGGTTCTCAGGGTCATGAGATCGAGACCCGTGTCAGGCTCAGTGCTCAGTGGGGAGTCCGCTTGAGATTCTGTCTCTCTCCCTCTGCCCCCCACCCCCTGCGCTCACATGCTTGCTCTTTCTCTCTCTCTCAAATAAATAAATCTTTAAAAAAAAAAAAAATGAAAGAAAGAACCAAGACCTGGGCACAGTGTGTGCTCACTGCTGCTGGAATGTTGTTGTTTCCAGGCCCTCTCAGCTGACAGAGCAAGAAAATATCTATAAATATTTCTGTATATAATCATCTGTAGCTATAGGAAGGTAAACAGGAATTCATGCTGATGTCTCCAGCTCCTCCCTGTTACCACATGGATCATTCTAGCTTATCTGTAAATTTCTACTCCAACAGGAGAAAACCTGGCTTCCCCCATATGCTGTCCATTTCATTGTTCAATTCCAGTCTGCTTCGACAGCAGTATCAGAATTGTTAACCAGTGTCCCCATGGGAAACAACTTTATCTGCTAGAATACAACGCTTATGTGCACTTTCTTTTGCCTTTAGTCTTACAGACTCCACTCATTTCGAAGGTTACTTAAGTCAACACTTTTCCCCAACCCTCTTCAGTGAGGTGGTTTCATACATTTGCAATAGAGGTAGAGTCTCTTGTCACAGTCTGCATTCCTTCCTGAGATCTAAGGGGACAATTTTTTTTTTTTTTAGTAAGCACTATGCCCGCTTGTGGGGCTTGAGTTCACAACCCTGAGATCAAGAGTCACATGCTCTACCAACTGAGCCAGCCAGGTGCCCCAGGGAACATTTTTTTAATGTTTTATCTCTAGCAAGGATAATAAATTCACAGAGAAAAACTACCATAAGAAACAAAGTGGTATAATCATTTTTTTTTCATTGCCTTGATTTTTTTAAAAAAGTAATTCTTGGGGTGCCTGGGTGGCTAAGTGTCTGCCTTCGGCTCAGGTCACGATTCCAGAGTCCTGGGATCAAGTCCTGCATCTGTCTCCCTGCTCATCGGAGAGCCTGCTTCTCCCTCTGCCTGCTGCTCCCCCTGCTTGTGCTTTCTCTCTCCCTCTTTCTCTCTGTCAAATTAATAAATAAAATCTTTAAAAAAAAAAGTAATTCTCACATTACGCAAGTGATACATTCATTATAAGTTCAACTGCTTGGGCACCTGGGTAGTTTGGTTGGTTAAGTATCTGCCGTCGGCTCAGGTCATGATCCCAGGGTCCTGGGATTGAGTCCTGCATCTGTCTCCCTGCTCAACGGGGAGTCTGCTTCTCCCTTTGCCTCTGCACCTCTGCCCTGCTCGTGCTCACTCCCTCTCTCTCTCTCAAATAAATAAAATCTTAAAAAAAAAAAATAAACTACTTAATACTACTTCACTGCTACTCCAAGCCCAGTTCCCCTCCTAATGGTGAACATTGCTATCATCTGGGCTATGTCTGTGCTCATGTTTTTCTTGCAAGTATATCCTCATATATGTACCCATAGAAAATGTGTAGCAGTGCTGGGGCACCTGGGTAGCTCAGTCGGTTCGGCATTCAACTCTTGATTTCCACTCAGGTCTTGATCTCCGGGTCCTGAGTTCAAGCCCCACGTTGAAAATGTGTAAAAAAAGAAAAAAAAAAGTGCAGCAATGTTGTATGCGTTCTGACATAAATGGTTTCACTCATAACTGCTGCCACCCAATTTTCTCCAATCCACTCAGTTTCGATATCTCTCGAGTCTGTGTGTGGCTGTGTGGCCCATGAGTAACATTGCACAGAATGGACATGTGGGTTCCGATTGTGGGGTCCGGCTCTACTTTAATCAGCAGCACTACGGTGACAGTCTTGTACGAGCACTTCTCCAAGAATTGCTGGGTCACCGAAATGCACGTTTTCTGTAACAGCTACTGTCAAACTGCCTATCAGTATAGTCAAGCTAGGGGAAAAAAATCTTGTTCCATAGAATGTAGCTGAGTGGGACCGAGAAGAGAATCAGATTTCCAGTTTCTAATTTGTCTTAATGTTTCTCTCCAGAGAATAGTAACTAGGGGGTAAGACTCACTGTGTGTTATTTTAAAGAACCTCATGCTGTGATGATTTCCAGTGCTTTTAAATGTTAATAGTTAAATGATTAGAAGAGGGACACTGTGGTATAGAAGGCTACCCGCTCACCCATCCTTAGCTGATGCTGTAGCAATTATCTGAGTGTGCAGGAACTTCTCTGCTTAACGGGGGCCTGGGACGCCACAGGCACAGAGGGACCAAGATGGGAGACACCGAGGGGAGATTCCTCATGGCCTCTCACATGCCCCCGACGAGTAGGAAGCTCAGGAGTTCATTCAGCAATCATGCTTGTTCATCTACGAAGGGCTGGCCGCGGGGTTGGCCTTGTGGCATCCAATTATTCAGACAGGTTGGAAATTTCCGGAATCCCCATCTGGTATCTGCATGGACAGCGGTGGCCACTTCCCTTCTGCGCCCTCGTTTCCCATTTGATTGAGTGCATGTTGGGTGCCAGGGAGGAGGCCCAGCATTGGGGAGACGGACGTGAGGGTGACATGCCGCTGTCCTGGGTGTGCTCACACCTGGCTGCGCCGGCCATCACCTCGGACCCTCGGCTCAGTCCTGACTGGGTCCTGCGAAGGGGCACAGGAGGCACTTTCTGTGCAGGCTGAGGGCTGGGAGATGCGTTACGCACCCTTAAATAACGCGAACGGCGATTCGAGCCTCCCAGATGTGCATCACTTCCCGCTTCGCTCTCACAGCCCTCTTTGTGCTCCCGGAATTATTTCCTAGGTGATTGGGCGTTTGGGTGGATGTGTGAACGCTAATAACTTGCTGTGCTGCTATTTAATCAGATGTGGAAAGATTAAATTAAAGTTGCTCACGATGTCCCTGTTCTGATTAATCAGAATCAGGTGTACGCTTCACACGCAAAGAGCAGACTCCCCACAAGGCAGGCTCTACTCACACAGCCTGTCAGCCATGGGAAGTCGGAGATGGTGCCGTCCGAGGAGGAGGTGGCGAAGGATTCAGACAGATTTTTTTTAAAGGTTTGCGGAGGAGCTTTCATTAGAACTCTCATTATTGGGGGTTTATTCTCCCAGTGGTCCTATAATTTACCACAACTGGCTCCAGAGTGGGGAGGGCAGAGATGGAGGGAGACTGGTTGTTTCCACTTACTATTGGTTTATAGCTTTTCTCAGAGCAGATGTGATTTCTCTGGTTTTATGGTTGGTCAAGCAGTAAATTCTCTCCTCTCCTCACCTCTGTGTTCTGGACCTTGTTTGTCCTGCAGAAGAGGTTGAACAATGCCCCCTCAAAAAAAGATACACTCAAATCCCACCACCCCTACCTGTGAATGTGACCGTCTTTGGAAATTGGGTCTTTAGACACAGTCGGGGTAAGGCGAGGCTGTATTGGATTAGGGTGGGCACTAAATCCAATTTGCGCCCACCCTAATCCTAAAGGCTGGTGTGTTTATAAGGGAAAGGACAGAAAGATTTGGACATAGCAGAAGCTAGGAGGGAGACCTTGAACAAATTCTCCCTCAAGCTCTTCAGAAGGGACCCAACAACTTGATTTCTGAATTTTGGCCTCCTGAGCTGCGAAAGCACACGTTTTTGTTGTTTTCAGCCACCCGGCTGGTGGTACTTTGTTGCAGCAGCCCTGGAAACTAATACGACCTGTATTTTGGTTCTCTTGGAAAAAGGAGGCTTTGAACACAAATATCCTGCTTCCGTCAAAAAAAGATTCAGCCCCACATCTAGCAATGACTTTCAGTTCCAAAATCTAGCCTTCTCCTGTTCTCCGTGCTTTGCAGCAAAATCAAGTGCCAATCAGATATCTCAGCGGCGGCGTGGACACTTGAAGTCCCGGTCTCTCTGACCCCAGCGGCCCCGCTCAACAGCCCAGCATCGCGGAGCTGCAGCCTGGGGGCGGAGCTGCAGCCTGGGGGGCGGAGCTGCAGCCTGGGGGCGGAGCTAGAATCCACCAATAGGCCAAAGAGGAAGAGTTGTGGCTTCTGTCTCCATAGCGTTCCTAGGGAAGAGACTATAGGCCTGTGGGCCATCCTGATTTGTACCCACCTGAAACACACAGACTTTACCACAAAATACACATAGAGGGGCCAGGAAGAGGGTGGGCAGCCTAGTCCTAGGTTCTCCGTGGCTGGTGTTTTCCTTCAAAGCATCCGTTCAGGATTCACTGAATCTTCCATAATATCATAAAATTTCAGAGCTGCACAAGACCTGGGGTATGATTCAGTCCAACTCTCCACCCCATTTTATTTATAATAATGTCATCTGCTATTGTTGAATAACAATATAAATAATACCAAATACTTATTGAATACATATTGTGTGCCAGGAAACTTTTTTTTTTTTACGATTTTATTTATTTATTTGAGAGAGAGAGAGAGAGTCAGCATGAGTCGAGGGAGGGGCAGAGGGAGAGGGAAAGGCAGACGCCCCGCAGAGCAGGAGCCTGACACGGGGCTCGATCCCCAGACCCTGAGATCATGACTTGAGCCGAAATCAAGAGTCAGACACTTAACTGACTGAGCCAGCCAGGCGCCCCTGCGCCAGGAAATTTTCTAAGAGGTCTGTGTATAATTAACTTATTGAATCATCACAGTAACACTTTGCCACAGGGACTCTCATTATTCCCAGTCTATAGATAAGGAAACTGAGGTACAGAGAGAAAAGGAACCTGCCCAGAGAGCAACAGCTGGCAAATGGCAGAAGCGTGTTTGCCTCACCCTGAGCCCTCTGCTCCACAGAGATGCAACACGATATGCTATGCCTTACCTCACGCAGCCAAAGAGCAAGAGCGTCAAGATCGGGAGCCACAGTGCCCGAAAACTGGAAGTGGGACTCTGTCTTCTTAATATAGACCCAGCTGCGCACACGAGTGCGTGTGCAGGCATGTGTGTGTCCATGCATGTGCACGCACACGCACACACACACACCTCTTAAAAAGAGGGACCACTAGTCACTTCCAGGGGAACACAAGCTTAGAGGAAGGGATTTAGAAGAAAGACCCCATTGTGTTATCAGTTAGGCTACCCAGTTCCCATTAATGTAAAAAACTTCTCCAAAACAAGTTTTGCCTGAGCGTTTCCCTCCCAGAAATGCACTAGTCAGAGCTGGATCTGGGAGGGGCAGTCACAGAAGAGCGCGGCCAGCCATATGGTCTCAAGATGAGGACCGTGGGTCCCGCTGGGCAGAGTAGTAGGCTGAGGCTGCCACACGAGCCCCTGGGGTTCTCCCAAGTGTTCCTCCGGGATGGTCCTTCCCCTCTGGCTTGGGGTGTTCACCAAGTTTGCAAAATGAGGTCCCAGAGGAATGACACCCGTTGGTGCCTGCACCTGCTCTGTCCCCGCTGTTCCCCACCCCCACTCTGGGACAAGACCCCTTCCCCACGTGGCCGGGCCTCCGGGAGGGGCTGTGATAGATGCGCTATGTGCCGGAGAACAGGGTGCACACAGGAAAGCATCGCTGCTCTCCAGCTGGCCTGCAGCAGACCTGTCTGGTGGCTTTGGGGGACGGTTATTAATGATGAGCCACTTGAAGGCCAGCTGTGCCGAAGGATCCAGGAATGGGTCCAGCAGCTAGGTGCAGCGCCTCGTGGCCCCCTGCCCGTTGCCAGGCTTCTCCCTGAGTCAGCCTTCTGTTCCATTCCTTCTTCTGCTTCCCTCAAGGGGTGCTGGAGGCCATGGGGGAGTCAGAGATGTGGGGAGACTTCCATACCCTATCACACTGTGACTCTTTGTGGGTGTCATCTCTCCTCGTTCCAGCCGACGGCCCACTGGTGGAGGGAGCGAGGTCGGGCAGGAAGGCCCCCACCACCTGAAGCCACCATCCTGGCCATGCCGTTCGGCACCCGAGCAGGGCATCTGCTATCAGGTGGTTGTGGTCATGGCTGCCCGGACTGTGGCCTGGGTGAAGGGTCATCTTGCTAGAATTTCTGAGGGGTCAGAGCACAGACAGAGAAGCCATGTGTGTGGAGCCGGGGAAATTCCTGTTGCCCCTGGGCTGAAGAGATTAGAAAGGCCACGGGGCAGGACGTGAAACAAGTGCCTTTGCCAAAATGGAGGAGGCAGGGCTGCCCTGGGGAGCCTGCTCGGTGCTTAGCAAGGTTTTACTCTGCCTCGGCCAGACAGGTGAGAGCGCCCTGGGATCTTCCACTGGGTGCCCAAAGGACGCCAGCTCCTCTGAGGTAAGGAGAAGGTACCTGGATTACTACTAAGCCAGGGTTAGCTCTGCCCGCTCCAGTCTACACTCTGCAGGTATTAATGAATTAACCACCTGCACTGAGGATAACAGCCCAGAGAAGCAGCTGTGGGCCAAGGACGGCACCAAGATCAAGATTTCAGCCTTCCGAAGAGGTATTCAGACCTTTTAACGAAGCCAGAAGCAGAGTCTAGGTCCCAGATTCCAGCCCAGGCCCCCAAGCTCCCTAAGGCTTAAGATATAATTCACCTTCAGCAGTAATAAGGCCAGAAGACCTTTCAGGGATTAGACAGTCACCCCGAGTTTTAGAAGAATCCCAAGTTTGGGGCGCGGCTGAAGGGAGGCTCCTTTCCTAGGTTCTCTGGCAGCGCCATCTTTGAATGCATTCTTGGCCAGGCCTCCCACCGAGGCCCTTTCTGTTCCCTGCCCTTAGCTGAGCAGCAGAAATCGACTTCAAAAGCAGGGCTCACTCCCTGTGCTGTTGTTTTTTCTGTAAGTGGTGGGTTTTAGTCTGTCCTCGGTCTATGGAGCTGCCAAATCCTAACTTCCTGTCTCTGCTGTAGGCTCCAGGTACACCCCCAATTTAAATAGGTGTCGGATTCACCCCAAATGTAATGTAATCCCTCTTTCTGAAGACCCTTCGATTCCTGACCTGCATCCTCTGTATTCGCTCCTGCTCCAGGTTAAGAGGGAGCTCCGGGGTATCTCTCTGGGATCTGGTCAGTACCACGAGGGCGTAGGGAATCCTAACCTAGTGAGCTAAGACACACAGTCATGCATGACTTCAGGAACCCAGAAAGACCCAGAGCCCCAGGTAGCAATTGTGTCTGTCAAAGTTCCTTAATCTGGAAAGGCTTACCTGAATCCTGGGGATATTGGTTTTGCCAACTACCCATGTTCCCTCGAGAGGGCCTCCCAAGCCTCCAAGAAGTGAGAGGGGGGCAGAGCCTACCCCATGGGGGCCTCCTGGGCCGAGTGTGGGAGAAGGGTGTTCCCCAGAGGAAACCTAAAGTCTGTTATTGTCAGGATGCCTGGGTGGCTCAGTTGGTTAAGCATCTGCCTTCAGCTCAGGTCCTGATCCGAGGGTCCTGCGATCGAGTCCCACATTGGGCTCCTTGCTCAGCAAGGAGCCTGCTTCTCCCTCTGCCTGCCACTCCCCCTGCTTGTGCTCTCTCTGACAAATCAATAAATACGATCTTTTAAAAAAATTAAAATAAAAATAAAGTCTGTTCTTGTAAGAGGAGAAGAAGGGGGAATGAATGCTGATCAGGCCAGAGTACCAAACGTTCTCCTTATCCACGCACTCCCTCACCTCTTTCCTTCCCTACCCTTCCCTTATCTGCCCTTCAACTACTGCTTGCAAAAGCAGAGGAAGCTCTCCGTTGTGGTGGGCAAGGTGTGTGGGCCCGGTGACCACTGTGAATGGTCTGTGACCTGGTCTTGTTCATTGGGGATCTGGAGGTAATAGGGACATGCCACAGGCCATGTAATACCTGACTTCCGTTTGTCACCTGTTTGTGCTGTCTTTCCACACCTGGAGCCAGTGCGTCCGTCCTTGCTCAACTCAGAAGCCTTCCCCACGAGCTAAATTCTCTCTCCCTGACCTGCGCTCGACCTGCACTCGGGTGCCGCAGCCTTCTCTCGGCTTCTGTTTTGTTCTGGACTTCCTGTTCTATTTTTGAGCAGTTGTAGCCTGGACACATGCCTTGGCGGACCCAGAGCCCATGTGAATGGCTAGCATCCGACCTGAATACCTGCCCTGCAGTTAGCGACCTGGGTTTGCCCCAAGTGCAAGGTGGCTGCCTGCCTCCTGTCAGTCTCCGTCCTCCACCCTCCCGACCTGGCTGGCCACATTCTCTCCTCCTACTGTCAACAGCTACACAAGAACCGTGTGTGAAGAGGTGTTTCCTTGCCTGGGAGAGTCCAGAGAGTTTATACCCATCTGTGCCCTGCCTCTCTGGGGAGCCCTCGGGCATCCACACCCAAAAGGAGGATGTGGCCCTGTCTCTTTGGAACAGTGGGTCAGGCAAACGGTGTTGTAGCTTTCTTAAACCTTCTTCTATCCCGTCCACCCCAAGGGTGGATCGCATTTACTTGGGTTCTTCTGATCACTCAGCTTACGCAAAGTAGCACACGGGCACTCAGAATTGGAACCGCTGACTTGCTGGCTCTAATCCAAATAAGAACTTCTGCAAAATGCCCTACCCTTCCTGTGGCCACTGGGGCTGGACCCACGTGGGTTGGCGACCACGTGAGCGCTCTTTCCCACTCGGGCATCCTGCCGTAGATGAACTGGGTTACTTAGCGTAGGCACAGGACTCAACCTAAGGGGCCACCCTGTCATTATTTTTGTGTCTGGTGTTTTGGTATTTTTGTTGGTGTTTTAAAAGTGGAGCAGTTTTATTTATTTAAAGATTTTATTTATTTATTTATTTGAGAGCGAGAGGGAGAAAAAGAGAACAAGCTGGGGATGAGGGACAGAGGGAAAGGGAGAAGCAGACTCCCGGTTGAGCAGGGAGCCCCATGCAGAATGTGGTCCCAGGACCCTGAGATCACAACCCGAGCTGAAGGCAGAAACCTAACCGACTGAGCCACCCAGGCATCCCCCAAGGGGAGCAGTTTTAAAACAAGAATTCCAGGATCAAGTTTGGTGACAAAGATTTTTTTTTATCTGATTTACACTTCACCTGCCCCCATTTCTTCTCACTCCACCCCCTACACACACACACACACACACACACACACACACACAAAAAGCACCTTTTAATGCTGGATATTAACCATTTCCCAGTTGTCTTAATAAGAAGCAATTATAATTTTGAACTTATGATTTTAAAATATAATATTCATACTATTATAAAAGAATTCTTGCAGATTAATGACAAAAAGCAAATATACTAATTCAAGAATGGATATGGCTAGGCAGTTCATTAGAGAAGAAATTCAAGTAGTCAATGAACATGAAAAATGTTCAGCCTCAATGGTAAACAAAAACAAAAAATAAAACAAAAACTTATCAAAATGGCAAATGTTTGGAAGCCAACAATACCAAGTATTAGTGAGAAAGAAGGAAAACAGACTCACTTCCAAGCTGATGTGTAAAGGGGGCTCCCTTTCCACCAGGAGTTCGACTACAGAAATCAAGGGCCTGGAACCAAAAATTCTGCTTCTAGGAATTTATATAAGAAAGTAAATAGAAATGTGTGCGAGAATTTACCTAAAGGATGTTCACTACAGAATTATCTAGAATAGCAGAAAAGTAGACCAATCTGAATGCCCAAACAGTAGGGCTGTAAGAGTACTAAGGAGACCTCTCAAAATCGTTTCAAAAAATTTTTCATGGGGCACCTGAGTGGCACAGTGGGTTAAGTGCCCAACTCTTGGTTTCTGCTCAGGTCCTGATCTCGGGGTCGTGAATTCGAGCCCCACGTGGGGCTCTGTGCTCAGCGCCGAGTCTGCTCGGGATTCTCACTCTCTCTCTACCTCTGTGCCTGCCCACGTGCGTGCATGCGCGTGCTGCCTCTCTAAAACAAATAAATCTTGAAGAATTTTTTTTCATAACATGGAGAAATGTTCATGATGCGGAAAAATAAATAACAGTCAATATACTTAATACACAGAGCTTAGTACAGTCTCATTTTTTAAAATATGCACATACATGAACTTTTAAACAAAAAGGTGTGGTAACCATGGGTAATTTTAATTTTCTTCCTTGTTCATGTCTGAATTTTCTAAATCCTTTATTACACACATACTGCTTATATGATTCAAGGTTTTTTTAATGATTTTTATTTTTAAGACATCTCCATACCCAGCGTGGGGCTCGAACTCACAACCCCAAGATCAAGAGTCACACGCTCCACTGACTGAGGCAGCCAGGGGCCCCATATGATTCGATTTTTTAAAAAATGTTAACAAACAAGTAGCATGATAACAGTGCCAGAGTTAAGGTGCATGAGAACCCACTTTGGATGGGGAGTTTGTTAGGTGTTTTGTTTGTTTATTTGTTTCTAGACCAGAATCTAAATGGATCAGGAAAAAAAAAACAAAAACAAAAAAACTGGGCCCCTCATGCAAAATACCTAATATTTTTGTGGAGATTTTCAAATCCTGGAGGGAATAATGAAAAGATGAGGTCTGCTCAGGTTTTCATTTTACCACCTACACCCTGTCATTGAAATTTTTCCTTACAGATATGAAGAGTAACTACTGACATGTCTCAGTGGGATTTTAATTTATATAATAGAGCTAGGATTACATTTTTTTCTTATCTTTTAAAAAATCCTTGAAATTCTGCTTGCACCCCCTTCTCCTGAGTGAAAAGCAGATTTGATGGCAGCTTGCTGAGGCAGGGACGACATAAATGCCCCCCGAGGCGCCCTTCCTCCTCTACCACATCCTTTCTTTTCTCTTTCTCCTCCCCCGCTTTGGGGAGGGTCCCTTTTCTTTGCTTATACCTTAAGCCTGCTGGTGTCTGCTTGGGATGCCCCAGCCACAGTCAACATGATAACTGCTTCCTCCAAGAGTCTATAGGACAGGAGATGGGCAGATTGGTTTGGCTCCGAACAGACTGGCATCGTCATTGTAGTATCGGGTGTGTACTTGAAGCTGATTTTTCACACCATGATCCCTGCTCCACTTCTCGGGTATGGGATTGGGTACATTTTTTGATAAATACGCCACGGGTAACAATTTTACCAGGTGTCATAGGGAAGTAGTCAAGTGCAAAGCTATTGCTTTAAATGTGAATGTCCGCCTTTCACTAGTGAGCACTCCTCCCACACCTTGGGGTTGGGATCTTTGACACAGTTGGAGACACGTGCCCCGCCTGGGTGATAACAGTCATGCCTTGGGGCATTATTTAGACAGCTCGCCACTCCAGTTATTCAAGATCATAACTTCCTTATTCTTTTTGAGAGCTTTTCTCAGCTTGGCACCAAAGGAATTCAGGATTCAGACTGTTGTAAAGCATGATATGAAAGAATGTGAATTTTAGAAAATTGGGAAGCTCTGAGGAATTCCTGGGGTCGCCCAGTGCTGGGCACTTCCGGAGTGGCTTGACACAGTTCTCTCTTAATGCTCCCACGAGCTCCAGGAGGCGGATAGTGCACCCCAGTCTCCAGCGGAGAGGAAAAAGCTCAGACAAGTTAACATTCTTTGCCTAAAGGTTCTGCGCTGGTAACGACTGCTGGAGCTGGGTTTCACACCCCTGCCTAGCTCTTGCTGGCATACCAGGCCGCCTCCCAGAACATTCACCTAAGCAGAGAAATCTATGCCTAGTCACACGTGTGCTGTTACAATGGGTCTGGCCTGAGAAATGAACTTCCGTCAGGTTTTCTCCAACTCCAGCGAGCAGCGGAGTGTCCTGGGGAACCGGGAAAGCACAGATCCCACTTCAGCAGGCCTGGGGTGGGCGCCCACTGATGCTGATGGTGCAGATCCGAATCCTTCTCCTGGGAGAACTCGGCCCTAGGTATGGAAGCAGCACTTGGCAGGCGAGGGCTCTGTTATGCAGAATATGGATTTAAATTCTGACCCTGCCAATTAGTGGGTGGCTTGGGCAAGCTATTTAACCTCTCTGGACTTGCTTACTCATCTTGAAAATAAGGATTTAAATAGCAGCTACTTCTCTGAGTTTTGAGGATTAGATGAGATAAGCCACGTGAAGTACTTACAATTGATAGTTCTTAATCAGGATTTGCTTTGATTAGTACCACACGGAGCCACACCGCCCTGGGGTGGAGGAAAGTGCTCTGGCCTTCTAGTCAGAAGGTTTGAGATCCCGCCTGGACCACTTCCGAAGCGCGGAGGCTCACTGGGGGTGGGAGGCCCACCAAGGCCTCCTGTGCCTCCAGGCAGAAGGGCTGACGGGTACCTGAGTAGCCTCTTGCTCTGGGGACCAGTACAGAGCTTGGATCCGGGAGTCCTCTGGAGCCTCCTGATCGGGGCTTCCCACGGATGCCTACGTGGCTTCCAGGGCCCACGTCAGACACAGCTCAGGCAGGGGGCACACACCAAGTGCCCTGTCGAAGCTGTCCCGCCAGAGCCCTAGCCTTTCCCCCTGGGGCCTAGGGTCACCTTATTGCCACTGTGCCTGATATAGGTTAAGGGCCTCGGGCCCTGCTTCCTTTTCATTGCATTTTATTTAATTTCTGTGTCGAGAAGGCCCTGCAGACCCGCGGGTGGAAATACAGAAACACGGGTACGTCTCCCCAGGGCCCTGTCTGCACTTCACCCGCTGCGCTCCTGCAGCAGCTCAGGCTCCAGGGCAGTGCTGCCGTGTCTGTGGTGCGGGCATTGCCTCAGAGCCCAGCCGCAGCACCCGCGCTCCGTGGCGGAGTGTGGCCATTGAGAGCCTTCTGCAGAGAGTGTCGTTTCCAGCCCAGCAGCAGCCGCATCCCTTACCCGGTCCCTGGCTGTTGGAAGATGTAGGTCTTACTATTACTCAGGGCCTGTGGGGCCAACAGGATCGGGAGATTGTTGGCATTGACAAGGTACTTTGTTACGGTTCCAAAGAGGAGGAGGCGTGCTGTGTCATTCAGGGCCACACGGGGAAGCACCTGGGTCAGTCAGGCGGCAGAGGAAATGGGGAAAGCAGAGGCAAGAGCCTTTACTGTGGTCTCCACGGGAAGGAACAGGTGAGGCATGTAAGCGGGCGTAGTACTGGCTAGTTTGAATGATCGAAGCAGGCTCCAGGGTGTACGGGCTGTCTCTGGTTATCTGTATCTGACCCTGGCGTGACTGGGACAAGGGAATAGTGACCTAGACTGTCAAGGAGGTGGTTGTGGGTATGGGGGCTTTAAATTGGTTGATTTGCATAGGAAAGATACACTTTGGGGTGAGTCCTTTGCTATCTCTAGGAATTGGCCGGCCCAGGGTCAGCAAGGCCCTCAGATTTTTCAAGGCATCAGAAATACAGAAAAATAAAAAGGCATGATTAAGATGCCGACACGTGGAATCTGCATTTTAACCAGATCTCCAGGTAATTAATGAGCACACTCAAGTTTGAGAAGCACTGCTCTAGTGCCCTCTTCTCTGATAGTCGGAATTGGGTCTGTGAAAAGCCAGAGAGCAACAGATGCCCTTAGCCATTCTGTGCACGAGAAGCAGGGACGGTGGGGCGCCTGGGTGGCTCAGTCGGTTAAGCATCTGACTCTTGATTTCAGCTCAGGTTATGATCTCAGGGTCCTGAGATCAAGCCCCGCATCCCAGCTCCATGCTGAGCCTGGAGCCTGCTTAAGATTCTCTCCCTCTCCCTCTGCCCCAAGCCCCGCAAGCACACATGCGTGCTCACTCTCACTGTCTCGCTGAAAAAAAAAAAGAAAGAAAGAAAGAAAGCAGGGGTGGTGACTACAGATTTGGGAGACTAGCTACATTGAAATCTTAAATGGACAGCTAAGAAAAAACTGTCCCAGAACATTAACAACGCTTTTCATTTCCTGGGCATATGCTAATAATATTCTTTTGATGGTTAATAATGATTGGTGTAGCAGTTGTAGATACTGGGAAAACAAATGTGGTATTCATTTCTATAACAGAACTTATTCAAAAGTAGGGAACTTACCACCTCATCAGTGAATGGAGAGAAAAGCCAGTGTTTTTATCCCCTTTTACAATGGGAAAATTGGTCAATAAATTAGCCCATAAAACTCAGGTTTCCTCTCCTCTCAAATGAGTAGTGCTTCAATTTCTTGTAATGGGACATTAATCTCTTCGGTGTGACCAGTTATCTCTGGGTGACCGGTGCAACTTCCATTTGTCAGCACGCACAGAAACTCCTCTAGAAGGAGCCTGACTGGCCCACTCCACTTGGAGAGGAGGCAGTATATTGAGAAAGAATCGAGAGCAAGAGGAACCAGAGCCAAGTGTGGGTGTCGCTTAGAATCAGTGCTCGGACATAAAGGGACCTTTGAATCCATCCAGTGAAATCTCTCGTTTTAAAGATAAGGACCCTGAGGCCCAAGATGTGAGTAGCTCGCATGAGGTGCTGGGACTCCTGGACGCTGAGCAGGGCAGGACGCAGGCTCCAGGCCCAGTGCCAGCCTTCGCTGTTCTCCATGGCACTGGAGTCACTTTCTCCTCCCCCCCGATTTGGGCAGAGCACCTCCTCCTCATAGATGAGAGCCAAGCGCTTCGTGCCCAGTCTGGCAGTGCTGACGGTGCAGCCGTGTAGTTCCTTTCTTTGCTTTATTTATTTATACCCAGCCTTGTTGCAAAAGGATTTAAGGCTGCTTGTAAAATTGCAAACAACAGAGCAAGATAAAATAAATTTCAAATAAGTGAGAAAGATGAGACAAAGGAATAAGTCGCTTCCCAGCAGCTTTGCCCAGCGCCACCCTGCTCAGGCCCAGAAATCTGAGTGATCGCTGTGAGGCCTGTGCACCTGGCCCCCTCTAAACTCAGCACGTTGGCGGGTTTTTCTCCCTGGCTGCTGTGAGAGCCTCTCCCCCTTTGTGGTTAAGATGCCCTTCTGAAGGTCACTTTGAGGGACTTGGAAATTCTTGGCAGTGGGTGACATCAGCGGGGCTGGCCACGGTGGTGATGGTGGCATTGTTGACACTGCTCTGTTAAGGCCAGGCAAGAGAGAAGAGCTCACGGGTCCGCAGAACCTTGGGACCGTTAGAGTTGTCCCATATCCGTCTCCTTCTTGGCCGCTGCAGGCTGGAAGGAAGAGGCCGAGTGTTGCCAGAGTTCACAGCCATTGCTTTTCGCCACCCCGGCTCATCTTGATCCCTTTTGCACCGTGTCAGCCTATGCTTCAGCTCTGATGTCTTGGTTCTGGAAGGCCAGCTCCCTGGATGCTTTGACTTCTTCATGCAAGGGACCCAGGCATCCTCCCTGCTCTGTGGACCTCCGCTGGCTCCCACAGACGGGCCTCATTCTCAGGCAGGCTCTGCCTCAGGCCCTCTCTCTCTCTGACTTCGTGGGCCTTGTCCCGACCCCCCGCTGGTGTGGGTGGCCTCTTTGATCCCTTCCAAGACCCTGCTGGTGCAGAATGAATCAAAGCTAAGTCCACCAGAAATCCCAGGACTCATGACAGCTCTCACCCCTAGACATGTCTGGAAATGTGCATTTTGTGGCTGTCATAGTACTCGGCATTGGTTAGATCAGAGTGGCTAAGCGCTCTGCCATGCCAGGGACAGCTCCGCCCAGGGAAAAATTATCCCACCAAGAATGCCAGGTGCATCCCTGCTGATAAACACCGATAAGGACTCAGGAACGCCTAAATATTTACACGCGTACAGTAGCATCCCAACAGCCACGCTGCAGATTTCTTGGTTTGTGCCCAAGAGCTTAGTGGGAGGAAATCACTAAATTATTTTTATCTACACAGTGTGGTTAGAAAGAATTACATTCTGAAGGGTCAGGCTCTGCTGGGAATTGTTTATTTCATTAGGCCGAAGTCCCACGGTCAGATCAAGCTGCGGCTCTACTGAGGCATCTGGGACCCAGTAACTTCTCAGCTCAGCTGGGCACCCTGGCGTTGGTGAGCGCCCCATGAGCCGCCAGAGCCCCCTGGCACATGAGTGCTGTCGGATCACCCCGGCCCCCACGGGGATGCCGGTAGCTGGCAAAGCACCAGCGACCTGTGACTGGTTGCATTGGGAAAATTTCTCCAGAGGTTTTTTTTTTTGTTTTTTTGTTTTTGTAACAAGCAAAGGAACAGAGCACTCAAAATTAAATAGACTGTTGCCTCTCATAAAAACCCGCTCTCATGCTCTTAGGCTTAAAAAATAATTTTTGAGCCCACTGGCTAAGACAAGTAATTAAGATTAGGTAGCCCTCAGACCACTAAAAACTGCAGGCCTAGCTGATCCCTGCATTCTCTCTCGCTTTACCGTGGATTGGCAAATTATTTCCTGGTTTATCCACACGCTCTCTAACACACTTTGAGTGCCTGCTACGTGCCAAGGCTGACACGAGATCTTTGACTTCGGCTCTTCAGGGAATCATGGAAGAGGGAGGCCGGCCCACGGGTCAGTCCAGGGCTGTGTACCACGCACTCAGTGGAGATGTGCTCAGCGTGTCCTGGGAGCACTGAGACAGGGACTGGAGTGCCACCCAGCAGAGGTGACGGGTGCCGGGGTCTCCCAGATAGCCCGAATGTGGGAACATTTGAACCGGATCTTGAAAGACGACGAAGAGTTAACCAAGGTGCAGAACGAAAGGGTGCCTTCCAGGGAGAGAACACTGTGCACCAAGTCACAGAGGCAAGAAACAAAAGGTTCTCAGTAGTCCAGTGCGGCAGGAGGGAAGAAGGCCGGGGGAGGGTATCAGAGTGAGCCCGAGCGCCCGGAGCCCTGGAGACAAGTGCTGTGACAGATTCTTAGGGACTGATTCTTCTGCAGCTCAAAGACGCAAGAGGCCATTAGACATCTCTCAATGCCACATGTCAATCAAAATAATTAAAAGCAAAAGAACCGGAAAGCTGGTTCATATACTCCAACATCCATCTAGCTTTCCTCCCCCCGAAAAAGCTTTTGATAAAGTAAGATGAAGTGCCAGAAGATGTGTGTGTTCAGTAGCAGGACATGAAGTGAGTAGAGTGAAAGTAATAAAAATAAAATAAAATTTTAAAAACCTCAATCCCTGCCACACTGAGGAATCTCTAACTCCGGATAGCAGAGCGTCCTTGGGTTCAGAGTCCGACAGAGTTCAAGTTCTAAATTCAGGTTCTGCCTTGATTCACTGAAGTTTTAACAGCTCTGGACTTTGATTTCCTCTTGTAGACATGAGGGTGATGATACCAATCTCATCGTGTTGTTGTGAAAATTAAACCATGTCAGCCCAGTGGTTTTTATTACCAGCTCGTTGTGTTGTGTTGTTTTGTAAGTGACGTCTCAACCGAACGTGGGGCCCAAACTCACGACCCTGAGAGTCAGAGTTGCACACCCTACCGAGTGAGCCAGCCCGACGCCCCCACCCGCTCGTTATTTGTTACTTTTTAAGGTACTAACTTAATCCAGAGCAAGCAGCAGATGATGGTATACGAGGACCGGTGATCGTTCAGTGGAGTAAAGAACAGTCACAGAGGAGTTAGTAAAATAGATTCTAGAAAGAAAGAATTCCTATTTCTGTTATTCACTGGATAAACGTCTGTCACATACTTTCTGTGGTCAGGCACCGCGTGAGGCGTAGGGACTAGAAGAGTGAAAGACAGCCCCGGTGTCTGCCTTCATGAGGCTTGTAATCTGGTATGAAAAGGAGTATGTTGGGTGTTTTTTTTTTAAGAGTTTTTACAATTTATTTTTGCTAGAGAGAGAGCAGAGCGCATGAGGGAGGGGAGAGGGAGAAGCAGACTCCCCGCTGAGCAAGGAGCCTGACGCGGAACTTGATCCCAGGGTCCCAGGATCAGGACCTGAGCCAAAGGCAGACGCTTCACCGACTGAGCCGCCCAGGCCCCCGAAAAGGACTATGTTTTAAGGGATCCCTTCCTGAAATCTTGCCGCTAGAGACTCACCCAGAGGCATGCTCCCTGTGGACCGACCTAAGCTGGTTCGGCCGAACAGAACTCCTAGGTTCTGGTAGGAAACAGTTGCCGCTGCAGAAAGGTGTAGAAGGTTGAGGTGCTGAGGGCTGCTTCTCCCCTACAACCTCGCTACCAGCTTATAGTGAACTCTTCCTGTCAGACTGAAGGCTGCCATAGATACCACAGTGATCAAACAAACGTGTGTCAGCCGGTGGGAAGAAAATTGACTTAACCAACTCGGTAAACGTGATGGAGTCCCAGCCTCCCCTCCTTGGAGGTATTCCAGCCATACTTACACAAAAGGTTCACTCGAGGCAGTTGCAAGACTATTCCAAACACAGGACTATTTCCCCAAATCAGCGTCATGCTGGCATCAACCCTCCTAATTCACTGGCTGCACACGGCAGCCTCGGGTGCCCTCCCTGAGGGCGAAGGGCAGGCCTCACTGCATTGGAACCCGCTGTTTATTCAAGGGTGGGATGTCTCTAAAGGTCTTGGCCAGGCCACATATCATGAATACCTCTAATTTCACCGAAAAGAATCCATGTCTGGCATTCATTATACTAAGTCACAAATTTCACCAAACAGAAGCCCATGTTTTATGTTGAGAGCATTGATCAAATTATGGATAGTGAAAAGATTTAAAATAGCCAGCCACTTTGGGGTTTTTTTGTGTTTTTTTTTAAATTTTTATCAAGTTTTTAATCTTAATTCCTGTATAGTTAAAAAACAGTGTTCTGTTAGTTTCAGGTGTACAACATGGTGATTCAACAGTTCTGTACATTACTCAGTGCTCATCATGATAAGAGTAACTCTTTAATCCCCATCACCTATTTTACCCGTCCCTCCACCCACCTCCCCTTAAAGTAGCCACTTCTGGAGTGTGACCTCTCAGATTAATACGGGTTGCCCAATCTGGACTTTGTATTCTTGATAGCATGTGAGCTGATGACCTGGAGATAGAGCCCAGACTCACTGGCTCATTCACAACAGAACACCAGTCAGACTCAAGTACTTTTTTTCTCTTTTATTTATTTTTACTCAAGTACTATAACGTAAATCATTGACATTGTAACCGAGTTCCATTTCTCTGTTCTATTCAAAAGGTATGATTTCCAGTGTCAGGCAGGGGGACTGATTATATCCAAAATCACCATAAAATCCTGGATTGTTCAGGAAAGTTGCGCTGGGCCGGCCCATCCATTTCATACCTCCTTTTACTTTCAGGAGGTGTCCAGTTAGGATAATAAAGTCTATGGCTATTCAATTTATAGAAAATGCTGTAGCACCAAACAAAATGAACACACCCAGGAGAACTGGGTTCGAATCCTGTCTCTACCAGTTCCCAGTAGGCAGGCCTTAGGCAAATTGCTTCATCGGGATAAAGCTTAACGTTCCTCATTTGTAAACTGAGAGTGATACACTTGCCCTCCCTCCCCAGTCATTTTTTGAGGGAAATACCAGTTATCCCATGGATGTGAGTAAACTCTATGGAGAGAAGGGCACTAACAAGAGTTAGGGGTTATTCCTGTCCTTAAAGCCAACTTTGGTTTATGCTTTGAGTTGACTCTGGCTTGGGAGAAAACTAGCTTTAGAATATAGATGACAGGGGCACCTGGGTGGCGTAGTTGGTCAAGCTTTCGGGGCAGGATGTGATCTCAAGGTGGTGAGATCAAGCCCTGCATTGGGCTCCCTGGTCAGTGTGGAGTCTGCTTAAGATCTCTCTTCTGCCCCTCCCCCTGCTCTCTCTCGGCCCCTCCCCCCATCTGCTGGCGCGTTTGGGTGTGTGTGTGCTTCCGCTCTCTCGCTGTCTCTCAAATAAGTAAATAAATCTTTAGAATAGAGATCATGTCAACTCTCTCACTTGTCTTTCTATGGAATGGAGAGACCCCATGTGTAGCCCTGTTTCTGCCAGGGAGGTGAAAGCCATCCCCTTCCTGCTTCGGGATTTACTTTTACCCTTAATTCCATCGGAGAAGAGAGCATGAGCCTTGCAAGTATAACCATAGGTCTTTCCTTTGCCTTAACGTGCATTCATGTAAAAATCTTCCAGTAAAGATTCAACTTACCCTTCTTTATATGAGTAGAACTCTTTTGAAAGTTTGAGAAGACCTAACTAGTGAGAGCCAAAGGTGAAAGCCAGTCTGAGAATCCTGCCTTGTTGACGCCTAGACAGAGCAAATGTTCCCATGGCAACAGTCACAACGGAGGTGAGGATGGGGTGGGGAGCCCCGACAGGAGTACTGTTTTGCATAATAATGTAGTTTTATTTTTTTCAAAGTGAAAATTGCTTTTCTCTCTTATTACGAAAGTAATACATTGTAAAAACTGCCCAAATTTCGAGAAATATAAGAAAGTAAATATTTTGGTGTAAAACTTGACGATCATTTTTCTGTGTGTATGTGTTTGTCTATGTGTTGTACGTGTGTATCTATGTGCATATATCTTATATTTTAAGAAATAAAAGTGGAATCCTATTATAGACATTACTTTGAAATCTGCCCTTTTTTTCCATTTAAAATTGTTAAGGAAACATTTCAGTAAATATAGATCTATGTCATCATTTGTATAGCTTCCTAGCATTGCATGGATTAGCGGTGTCAGTAATTTACTTACCCAGGGCCTGATTGCTTGTTATTTAGGTTTGGTGAGGGGCACAGTATCTACCCCTCTTGCTGTAATTTTTTTAAAAATCAATATAAGATATCTACTCTGAAAAAAAAAAGATATCTGCTCTTACCGCACCTCTGCGCATGCGTGCACACACACACGCTTGTCAACATTCCGCCAGGGGAACGTCTCATTTATTTATTAGTTTGTCTTCTTTGCATTTAGGTGGACAGAGTCCGAGAGTTGAAGTGTAGACCCGGGAGGGCTAGTCAACGACAGGGCAAAGGGCAGCTCGGCTGGGCGTGGAAAGCCAGGCTAGGGCGTTGCGAACTGCCTGGAGTAGGGTCAGTTACTTGCCCAATAACCTCGTACACAGGAGCCCGGGTCTGGTCATTCACGATGCAGCACTGTTGCTGGAAGCTTCTGTCATTCAGTAGCCCTTCAAGCAATGAAAGGGGCTCTGCATCAGAATACTCCTTTCGAAAAAGAGAAACTCGCGTGCACGTGCAGGTGTCCCCATGTGGTGCATCCCATGTCCGTATCGTGAACTCTACTCTGGCCAGGAGCACTCGACGAGCACCGAGTTCCACGGGGCACCCACTGGAGCACCCACCGGGCTGTCCCTGAGAAGCGGCTTCCACTTAGCTTATGCAGGAACCTACCAGGCTGGATGGTCTGATTTCCAAGTTCAGCATATTAGCCCTCTGAGAAGGACGAGGGGGGCAGGCCCTGCTGGGGAAAAAGAAGTGACGCCACAGTGCAGAAGAATAAAAGTGAAAGGCAGAGAGTGGGAAGCGGAGGCCCCTTCTGTGCTGGGGCACATCGCCCTGCACACTTTCTCAGTGTTTGTAAACTGCGGGCACCGCCTGTGATGGGGGGGCCGGCAGCTTCGTGAGTCTGGACCAACGTTTTACACAGCAGATGAGAACGTGTCAGCGTGTTTTTTACTTAGTGAAAAGAAAAATCTTTTTTTTTTAAGATTTTTATTTATTTATTTGAGAGAGAGAGAGAGAGCATGAGCAGGGGAGGAGCAAGGGGAGAGGGAGAAGTAGACTCCCCACTGAGCAGGGAGCCCGATGCAGGGCTCGATCCCAGGACCCCGGGATCGTGACCTGAGCTGAAGGCAGACGCTTAACCAACGGAGCCATCCAGGCGCCCCGTGAAGATAAATATTATCTTTCAGAGTTGGGGTCACATCCATGGGGTCACACTAGGGCGCAGGGTAAAATTTATGACTTCAGGTGGATTGCGGTCAGGAAGTTGGAAGGCAACAGTTGTAGGGCTCTCAAGTCGTCACCGTTGTACAGCAAAGTTTAGAACAGAGTGCCCTGAATGATGATCTTGAGTTATCACCAAAAAAAAAAAGGATCAAACAATGTTCAAAGTCTGCCGTTTAAGAGGACAAAGTACAGTGGGATGATCTTTTGGAAAGATTCCTATTACAAAGTGCCTCCAATATTTTTTGAAGATTTAGTGTTTTAAATTTTAAGTGGAAAGCCTTTCTACCTTCTCCCTACCTTGAATCACAAACATAACTTTTAAAAACACCAAATTTGAGGGGCGCTTGGGTGGCTCAGTCTGTTAAGCATCTGCCTTCAGCTCAGGTCATGATCCCAGGGTCTCGGTATAGAGCCCCCCACCCCCACCGCCGGCTCAGCAGGGTGTCTGCTTCTCCCTCTGCCTCTGCCCCTCCCCCTTGCTCCAGCTCTCATGCTCTCTCTCTCATGCACTCTTCTCTCAAATAAATAAATAAAATCTTTATTTAAAAAAACACCAAATTTGACTGGAGGGGAGGAATAAGAAAAACCTAAAAAATAGCAAAATAAAATATTGTACTTTAAAATAATTGACTAAAAGAAAATTAATTGAAACACCAGATCTGAGACATATTTAATGTGATGGTATTCCCCTTCCAAGTATATACCTAGTGAGGTATACACGTGTCTTTTTGATGTATGTTATGAGGAATTTCAGTCATTCGTTCAAAACGCGTATTAAAAACTCACAGCAAGGCTTCTGCACTTGGCTAGGCGTCAGCCTTCAAGATAAAAGAGGCTCGGAACTGGCCCTCAAGGAACCTACAGTCCAGTGGTCCGATTCCAGTCAGCCCACATTTACAGGCGCTTTGCAATTTGTGATGCAGTAGGGCTCAGGCTGGCTGAAATTGATACTCTTCTGAAAACCCCAGGGTATGTGGCCTCCGTGTGTGTAACCACTGGCCCTGTGGCTTTGGTCACGAGGCCACATCACCAGGGATTAAGCCAAAAGCCAGTGCCAGGTAAGATCAGGAAGGCTGGCTCAGCCCCTGTGAATCCAGGCAGAAGTGAAGAGCCCTGAGCTGGGCCACAGGTCCTGACCTGAAAGTGTGCAGGGCAACGTCAGGGACGAGAACCCAAGGGGCAAAGCCAAATCTGCGGCCACAGCTGCTGACACACTTACCTTGCCTTTCTGGCTCCTGACACCTCAGGCCTCTGCCCTTTTTTTTTTTTTTTTTTTTTTTTTGGCTCTGTCCTTTTCCTGACCAGCTTTCCACGTGTCTGGGCCATGTTCTGAAGACCTTCCCGGTCCCTGACCAGCTTCCTCCTGTGGGTATGGACTCTGAACCGGCTCCCTTTGCTAGGGGCAGTCCTGACGCCCAGAGTGTGGGTCCAGGGCCCCAGCTCTGTCTCCCCCTATGCCGTCCTCCTCCAGGGGCTGGAGGTATGTGCTCATCTGCCTTCCCAAAACCACCGTCCCCATTGGCAGAGCACCATTTGTCTGGTCTATGGTAGAGCCCCTTTGCGGAGCACACCAGTACTAACCACGTTTCCGCTAATATTCCATAGCCCTCTCTTAGTGCACTTTTACTGATTTGATAGTACAGATCGGGTGGTCATGCCTCAGGGATTTTCAGAAGTTCCTGATTTTAAATAGCCTACCCTGTCTTCCCTAAATATGCCAGTGCTTGTCAAACCATGTGTTCTCCTTTTAAGTTTTAAAAAAACGGTCTCTCTGCTCAGAGGAGTCACAAGTTATGTGGAAGTACTCTACTCGCTTTGTATCTTGTAAGCAAATGAGTTTTCCTGCCGAGACTGTTCTCATTTACCCAGGCCCTGTATTCTTTTCAGGCAGCATGGATGCAAATGTCCTGTGGTCACCAAAACAACCTCAAATAAACCAGTGAGAGGGACCACCTGTGCATTCCTCTGACCATAGAGCCTCTGCAGTCAACAGGAGCTTATGCATTTGATTAGTCCTCACCAGCTCAACTGCTTTAGTCACTTTGAACATGAAGTCCACCTTGACCCCCACCTTCTCTGGCCTTTGCTTCTATGCTTTCTTATTGTGTTTTCAGGGGAGAAAGGAAGGGGAGAGAGATAGACTCATAAGGCAGTGTCCAGGTACTCTAGAACTCTATAATCTTCACCTCCGGACCATCCCCCCTCCTGCCCTCTACATTCGGCATCGCTGGTCATGGTGCTGAGCACTTGGGTCCCCAACAGATGTCCCTGTTCCCCTTACAAACCCTGTGGCCATCCGCAGGAACTCACTACCAAGCTCCCTCGGAGGAAATGCCCTAAACCTGCAATAAACTTGCTCACAGTGTATCATGCAACAGTGATATCATTTTCTATCAAGCTCTGAGCGTGTCCACTCAGCACAGTCAAGGAAACCTTCATTTGATCCAGTGTTTTCAGTGGCCTCTGCTGCAGAAGAACTCAACAGAAGCATAGCTCTGAAACACACTCATGAAGAAGACATCCACCACACCGTCTGCTAAGCCAAATCCCTCCCCCATGCGAGACAGCACACCTTGGAAATGCAGACTACATAATGTTCAGCAGAGCAGGCCTGCTGGGACACTCCGCTCGGGCTTCTCCTTAGGGGAGGATTAGGTGAAGAGCCAGGGGTTAGCACATGGGTGAACTCATCAAATCAAAGAAGGACAGTGTGCAAACGGGGTGGAGGTGGTCGCTTCCCATTGACTCGGAGCTGTGCTGTCCAGGTGTCTGAAGCTTGCAGGCGCAGAGAGGAACCTTCTGGGTCAGGGAGTTGCAATCTGAACTGTAACCGAAAAGCCGTGAAGACAGTTCTGAGAGAATCTAGAGGTGATGTGCTCTGCCAGTACAACCATTTGGGTGGCCTTTTTGGTACGATCATTGTGTGTTCTGGGAACATGGCAGAGGCAAGCAAGACAGGCTGGGTGAGGAGTCAGGAGACCCAGCGCTGCGCATTCTTTGCAGTGTGGCCCTCGACATGATTGTGGCCCTTCCAGAATCTCGGTGTCCTTGTCTGAGAATGGGAATGATAAAGCCCGCCACTTTTAAAGTGCTTTGCGAATAGAAAGCACCAGGCCAGCGCACGCGAGTCATCATCGCTCGTTCGCTCGCTCGCTCGCGGGGCTGAGACCGAGGCCTCCCTGGGCCTCAGCTTTCTTCCTTTGTTGCTTGGGCCCTGCCCATTCAGGATGTTTCTGAGGGTCAAAGAATTTAATGTGCATGAAGGGGACACGTAAACCATGGCGTTCCATGTGAAGGGCACGCCTTGTGAAAGTTCTGGGTCACTTCGTGGAGTCACTTGATAATCCGGAGGCCGGGGCTGGTTTGAGACTCCCTCTGCCCGACCTGATCCGTCTCTCTGGTGGCGGCCCTTCCCCTGTCCTCCCCTCCCCCACCCCAGCCTTCTTCCTCCCCAGCCCCTTCCTTTGTCTTGGATGCTTTCAATTGCCTTTGCTCTTCTCTCTTGATCTGTCAGGCAACTGCTGTGTTTCGCTCCAGGGGGGCTCCGTTCCAGACCACAGAGAAACCATTTCGATATACAGTTTGTAATAAAATGTGGATTCCTTCGAGAGGAAAGGAGCAGCCACCAGGTGGGCTCATGTTCACCACCATTGTACTGCTGACCCCCCAGAACTAGAGGAACAACATTTACTCACAAATCTGGCCTGTGTCACAGTGTTTTCCCAACAACCTGTTACTACTTACTTGTTACTTTTCCCTAAGCCTCTGGAGTGGGGAAGTGGCAACACTTGATTCTTCAAATCAAAGCTGGATGATAGATAATTAGTGTAGAACAAGAAAGAATTCACTGAAAATTTAAGCCAACAGGCATTCACTTGGACGGTTACAATTGGAATCGAGGAGACACATTCAGGTAGAAACCGGGACGTGTTCTAAGGAAGACAAAGAGGGGGCAGGGCTAGGCATGCAGTTCTCATTCAGGTCCTCTATGCAAAACAGGGATTGAAACTAGGCTAGCTGGGATTGGTCGGGTTAATATACAAATGAGGGATTGAACCGTGTTAATTGCACGGGCTCTTTCTGAAATGGAGAGTGAGGATGATTCAGATGTCGTGATGAGGAAGTTAAGTCCTGGCTGAGGGCTTTCGGCTGGCTGAAAGGTTTCTAAAAAGTTCCTGGATCTGCGATAAGGACATGCATATATTCCTCCTCTCCTTATGGCCTCCCAACCCCATTTTAAAAAGAGACGGCCTTAGCTAGGCTTGCTTGCTGCATTTTGCAATCTCCATAGGTAGACAGATAGATGATAGATGATACATAGATAGATAATGGGATAATTTCTCACTCTTACATCTACACCCCAGTTCTCTTGGAATTCAGTTTCTCAAATCTTCAGGTAACTCTAAAATGTTATCCGGCTAATTGTCTTGGTCCTAACCTGAGATGGTGCTGAATGCATTCTGAAAAAGAAATGGAAAACCTGGTTAAATATGAGATGTAAACATTCCTTTTTATTTTATTTTGCCAGATGAAAATACTTTATTCACTGTCACCAAAAGAACACAGAGTGCAGTCCTGGACGAAGGAGAAGGGTTGGCCCCAGCAACCCTAAACCCAAAGGGGACAGGGAAACCTTTCTCAGGACCAGGACAGAAACAGCCCAGGGACACGGCCCCCTCCATCTGCTTCCTGTGTGGCTCCGTGATCTCACTGCATGGAGCAGGGAGCTTGGAAGTCCCTTTCCTGTGTCTCGAAATCTCCGTTCAGCACGCCCCTTTTTTCTCCTCTGGGACTTGCCAACTTCCAAATCCCAGGGCTTCTGCAGTCACCCCCAGATGTGCACCAAGGCCTCAGCATTTGCACAACCTCTTAGTCAATCTCAGAGTAAAAGATGCTTCAAGGAAGCACCCGGTTCCTTCTGCTAATAACGGCAGTTTGTCATGTGACACCTGCCCCTCCCCCCCACTCTGATTCTCTCCGAAAACCCCCCACCCACCCCACCAATAAACTAGGTTGACGTCTGTCCTTTATCTGCCAACATCTCCATTTCCTTCAAGGTGGTAATCTTTTTGCTTTTGTTATTTAAGTTATGCTTTCTTCTTAATTGTTCCCCAATTGCTGTGGGGCTTGCATAAACAGTTAACAAAAACACGGCGCACGAGGCAGCCGTTTCGCTTTCTGTGCTTGTTGTTCTTGGCACTGGGTCAGTTCTATGAACTTCTGGTGTCCAACTGGTAGGACCTGAAACTCTGTGTTTAACAAGTGCCTGTAGTCAAAACAGTCGGCGTGTGCAACCTCGGCTAGCTGGGCCGCTGCAGCTGGTCAGCCGCAGTCCCGACCGCGCAGAGCGCCGAATCACGTTGCTCCGTCTCAGGGGTGGGCTTTTGTTGTTTAGTTGTTGCGGTGTTTTGTGGGCTTTTTTTCCTCTTTTTTTTTTTTTTTGTTTTTTTGGGTTTTTTGTGGTGGCATCCGTGCTAATGTGGATCTCTTCAGGTTCCAAAAGTACAACATGTTACAGTCGTCGTAGAATCAGATTAAGTTGGCAGCCTGAGTCTCTCTGTAAGTGGTTTTAGTTTACATTTCTTCTCCTAGCAGGATGTTTTGCATAATTTTGCTGATCCTGGGTTATTTATAGACTTTTCTGAAGAAATGGGGATGCATGAGAGTTTTCTGTTCTAACTGGGGAAAGTGAGAGCCGTGTCTGCAGGGAGGAAAACGGCCCGTGCCTGTGTAGGCAGAGGGTTATTTTAGCTCCTGAAAATTAATGTCTCCTCGAGGTCACTTGATAACATTCCGGAGCGTCCCGTCCAGCCACTGACATCGGATACCCTGATGATTGTCTTAGGACGCGTTGTTTTCCTTTGGTCGGTCAGAAATGGAGTAAAATGAAAGTCGTGATGCCATTTCCTCCGGGGCGCTCTGGGAGGGTGGATGCAGTGATTGGGTATTGTTTCAAATGGCCGGAGTGGGTTTGCGGTGGCTGTGCTGTCCCACCCGCAGGAACCGTGTTCGCTGGCTACCGCAGCCTGCCCAGAAGCCGCTTGGCAGGACCCACCGGGAGCCGGGGGGAGGGGCAGAGGAAGGCCGGCCGCTGGAAAGTTGGTGGCTATCAGAGTTTGTCCTCTAAATGGCAGTGATCCTCGGGTGTTTATAACATTAAAAAAGAGTAATGATCGACTGCAAGGTGGCATACCGGCTAATGCGTGATCCCTTCGACCTTCTGGCCTGGGGGTAGCGTCTTCGGGGGTGGGTGTGTGCAGGAATGAGGAGGAAATCTGGGCACGCTTGAAATCACTAAGCCAGAATGAACACTCCATGAAAGGGCTTCCCATAATATTTACCAGAAGAGTTGGCTAAAAATTGCTCTGCTTTGCCCACTGAATGGCTGTGTAATTAAATCACCCCTTGATAGCGTACCTTGAGCACCTCCCATCTCTGCTGGCCGCTCCCGGAATTTGCATGGGTAAGGAGCACGTTTTCCAGCATAATGAGTGCGGGAGTCCCAGTCTAATGGTCCAGGAGAACGTCGTAAATGAGACACTTCATTGTGCCTCGGGTTAAATATTTTAAAACAAACAAATCGGAAGGGAAGGAGAAAACAGTAAACATCGTTTGGGCCCGTGAAAGGCCTTCTAAGTGGGGAGTCCGCCCTGCTGCTGGTTGTTGGGTCCCTCGCAGACAGGTCCACACTTCTCACCCCCACCATCACCGACTCGCACACGCAAATGAAAACGGATGGTTGAGACGGAAATTTCCAAGGTAGTAAACATGGCGTCGTCGTGACTGCTGAGTGCTGCCAGGAGCAGATTTCTTTTTCTCCTCCATGTTTCTCTCATCTGTAGGAAAGTGGGGTTTTGTTGGTGGTGCTTTGCTAAGCTTTGGTTTGGTTTGGTTTGGTTGGCCTCTCACCTTGTGGAGAGTGATGATGAGGCTGTCTTGCTTCTGGTCTTTTCATTTAGAGCGTGCGCTCTGCTTTCTCACGGTAGCCCCGCTGAGCTGGTGAAGGATGGGTTAAGCCCTTGGGTCCCAGCAGGAGGCTGAAGATGGGGCCTGGCTTGCACTGCAGGGCCTGAGGAACGAGCAGGCAGGCCCTGGACATTTCTCCGTCAGGCTGCCGCGCCCTCGTTGCGCACCCAAACCCGTGAACTGCCCGCGGATGTTTAGGGGACCCTTTGTTCTGTGATTCTCATCTGCCCCCATGGATGCGGTCCCTACGACACTTCGCTCTTCCTCCTCCTGTATTGAGGGTGAGATAGGATTTGAGGCTCACGTTTTGAAAGGGTCGGAGGTGTGTGTTGGTTTGTGGGCATCTCAGCTGGCGATGAATATGGGGCTCCCACTCCGCTCTGTGAATAACGTCATGGCCAGAGTGAATGAAGAGACGAGAAGGGAACCTACAGGCCTTTCTGATGGAGTTGGAGAGGGATGGCGGTGAATAGGGAAAGGTTTCCCAGTCATCCTGCCCTGAGGCTTTTGCATTTGAATTAGCCAGTCCCGCCCACCGGGGGATCCTTGAGAAAGTGAAGGCACAGCCCTTTGCCAGCCTCCCAGAGCATGTCGCCCCTCCCAGGCCCTCCAGACATCTGCCGGCCGACACCTTTCAAATACCCTCCTTCCTTGCTTTGATCCCCAACGCCAGCCTGGAGAGAGCTGTGCTTGGATTGATCATTGATTGGTATGTCTGGGCCCCTTAGCAGCAGTAAGCATTTGTGGGTCCATCTGGGGGCCCACTCCTGGCCCCTGGGTAGTGGTTCCGCTGGGCCCCACGCTCAGTGGGAAGCCCAGGGTCTGGCAGAGTCCGGGGGGGGGGGGGATGGGCGGAGGCATCCAGGCAAACTTGGAGATTGGGTGGATTCCCAATTCCCAATGCCTAAGGCAACACTGGGCCAGAAGATCTGGAGTCTGCTGGTGGCTACCTCACTCAGCTATTAGCCCACTTATCCCCAAGGTCTTATCCTTTTCTGGAACAACAGCAACGACATACAGATTAGGCGGAACCCCCAAGGGTAAGAGGCCAAACCAGAAAGTTAGCTGATGAAAGGAGTTGGTTACTACTCAGCTGTGGCTTGGTCATCCTGTTTCATCCCAGACGCTTGTGCACCTGTAGGCTACCTCAGCCTTGGGCCTCTGGGGAGGGCAGGATTTGCCAGTCTTCAAGGACGGGTAGACTGTCCCCACTTTGACCTTGCTACAGTTTGCCATCAACGTGGCACATCTCAGACTAAGGAGGAAGATACATTTGATCCACAGCCTGTCAGAGGTTAGGAGTCCCTTGTCCTCTGTCCTCCGTCCTATACTTTTTCTCTCCAATCTGGTAAACCGGAAGGGTTTTTAAGTAAATCAATTGCATGAATTTGCTAGGACTGTTATAACAAGATACCACAGACTGGGTGGCTTAAAGCACAGAAATTTATTTTTTCACAGTTGTGGAGGCTGGAAGTCCCAAGATCAAGGTGCCAGCAGGCTTGGTTTCTTCTGAGTCCTCCTTCCTTGGCTTACAGATGGCTGTCTTCTTGCTGTCTCTTCATCAGGTTGTCCCTCTTCTTACCGAAGGACTCCAGTCATACTGGAGCAGAGCCCACCCTAACTGGCCTCATTTTTAACTTTATCACCTCTTTAAAGACCTAATCTGCCCATTCAGTCACATTCCGAGGTACTGGGGATTGGGACTTCAACATATGAATTTGGGGGCAACATAATTCAGCCCATAACACCAGTCAACTCAGCCTGGTCCCACCTCAGCTCCATTCCTTAGCAGCGTCAGAACACTGCAGTAACCAGCATGATGTAGAACTTCGTCTGTGACTTGTTTCTGTGCGTGTGACTCTGGAGAATCAGGCCCCATCTCTCTGTGTGGGTGCATAGTCAAAGAGAACACAATGAGAAAAAGACAAAATATGTTCAAAGGCACAAGAAGTCACCGGTGGCTGTGAAAGTCTGAGTAAGCTTTCATGTGTCCTGTGATGATTTTTAGATGATTTCAGCAGCCCACCTGTCTTGAGGAAGGCTGTTGTAGGGGTGGGTTGAGCAAGGGTAGCTCGCAGACCAGTGGGCCCCAGAAGTCATCTGACAGAAAGCGTTACCTTCCCTTCTGGGCCTCTTCCTCCCGGTGCCTTTCTGGGCAGACTCCCTGATCTGTGAATAGATTCATTGGCATAATCCTCTCAGTGTCTTGCCAACAATTATGTATATATATTTAAATCTGCCCTCCGTGTTCATTCCCTCTGGAAGTTGGGAAACCAGCCTTACATGGACCAGGAGAGGAAAATTTAGCCACTTATGTCTCCCATTTCAACGGCTGCTCTTTTCCCAGGGGCCTGTGGTTGGCCATTCATCTCCCTCCCTCTTCCCTTGCTGTGGGACATCTTTGACCTGGAGATGCTAGGGGCCACCAGGTTGCCTTCTGATAGCCCTTTGCAAAAAATGTCCCCCGAGATCTTTTCTCGATAAAGAACATTTGTTCCCTAAGAAGGCACCCGCCCTCCGCCAAGACAAGAGCAGAGTTCCTGGGGGCCCACCATGAGAATGGCAGAGACAAAAGCCTAGTATTCTTGGAAACTGCCACTCCATTCAGAAACCTAAGGATGAGTTGTGGTCAAGCCACAGGGGAGCTAAGAGCAGCCCTCCCAGCCCTTCATTACCTGCTAGGTTCCTGCTGCAGATGACTCAGGTCCTGGGCTCGACAGCAGGGCCATGGAGAGACAGTGTGTTCCTGCAGGCTGGTGGGAGGACCTGTTACCCTTTGTAAGTTAGCCTGGATTCTGGTCTGAGACGAGGGAGAAAGTGATTGCTGCCAGGAGAGGAGGCCAGGAGTTGGCTCCCTTGCAGCAGTCCAGCTGGTCTGTGCTGAAAAGACCTGCCTCAGTACTGCTCCTGGTTCCTCCTAGGTTTCACAGGTGGGTTTCTGCCGGTGGAGGTGGGATCTGGGTTATTTATAACCGCAATAATCATAAAACTGTTCTTTTATGTTTGCGTAACCCGACTCAACTTTTAACCCTCTTTTACATGCCTGATCTCACTGACTCCTCCTTATAGCCCTGGAGGGGCAGGTATTGTTAACCCCAGAGCATGGAAATTCTGGAAGGAGAGCCAGGGTTGAGACTCCAGCTCCTGGACTCCAATGCTCCTTCTCTTGATTTCAGCTGCCTACTGTCTGGATCTTTAGGAAAACCTAACGTGTAATTAATGAATTGCTGGGGGCTCAGAATAGACAAGTCTGAGAGCTAAAAGCTCCAGGGGTCTCAGTAATGGGGGGCTCTCACACTTTGGTGAATTTTACCTTTGGAAGTTTGATCAAGTTCTCACAGTATATGGCGAAGAAAAATCCCCTCCTGCTTCCGTTGCCAATAAGAAGGTAGTTTGGGAATTGGAAAACCAAGTGGTTGGGTTTTTGTTTTTTTTTTAATTGTATTTCTTGTCAGTTATAAAAGCAACATTTGATTGGCTCACTATGTGCAATGCACTGCTCTGACCTTAACGCTTAATCTTTACCACCAAGAGGATGGCTGTTGTTAGCTCCATTTGTCAGTTGCCCATGAGATCCCTACGAGGGAAGATGAAGAAATGCGGGCTAAGTGACACACCTGCCCTGAATGGCCAAGAGCGCTGTTCCCAGGTCACGGTCACTCTGGGCGGTGTATATATACAGGCTGCACACTTGGCCGCGTCCTCTTCCACGTTATAAGTAAGGGTTTGGAAGAAGAATGGTATTGGTGGCAGGCTTCTCCAGTTTGCAGGTGGCAAGTTTGGAAGGGAGATGGATACGTTAATGGGTCAGGGTCCAAAACGATTTCAGCAGGCCAGAGCAGTAGGCTAAATCCAACCAGCTGACATTTTTAAAGGATACCTGTGGATACGCTGCTTGGCAGGAAAATGTGTGAAATAAGACTTAGGGGTGATACAGTTATGAAAAATAAAAAATCGAGGTTGGCTCTCTAGCTGCGTGAGTAGGAGGATAATGTTGAAGATAGACAGCTAGGAGCTGCTCAGACCCCATCTGTAATGTTCTCTCTTCTGAGTCCCACGGTTCGTGAAGGACAGATAGTAGAGCCAAAGAGGACGCACAGATGAGAACAGTGAAAATGATGTTTTGTGAGGTATGGTTTAAAAAGACATCTGGGGTATTTAGCCTGGAGAAAGATTTCAAGGAGCAAATATTTGGCAAAGTGTCCCATCGAAGGGAAGTAGACTGGGTCAAGGTGACCCCCGTAGAGCAGAAATGGGATTAGCGCGTGGCATTGCAAAGCAGCTCAAAGTAGGGGAGGTCGCTCCAACAGCCGATGGAGACGCCATGCTGTCTCACCTGGTGCGCGCTTGGACGGCCCCATCCACACTGCAGCCTGCAGGGGAGAAGCCAGGCTGGGCCAGAGTGCTGGGGACACACCAGCAGCCCCGAGAGGGGCCGGCAGGGGTTAGCAGAGAGTGATTACCTGTGGGGCTTCTTCTTGCCTCTTGGGAGTCTGTTACTCTGTCCCAACTTCAAGGTCTAAGACCTAGGTGCCTTTGGTGGCAGTGATGATTCCATCAAGGGAATGGTGATCCCTTGATGGAAATGACAGTTGTATCAGAGGTGAAGGGCTGGCAGAAGGGAACTGTGCTTCAGGGCCTGGTGTGTATATGTGCGCGTGCGTGTGTGTGTGTGTGTGTGTGTGTGTGTGTGTGTGTGTGTGTATGTGCACGTGTGACATTGTTTAAAATAAATTCACACTTCTTCATGGACCTGAACTGGCCTTGTTTGAGAACTACTATCTTGGAGTGCCTTTGAGCTGTCTCCTACTGGCCACTTTAATTCCCTTAACTTAAAAATTAACCTCCTTTAGGGGCGCCTGGGTGGCTCAGTTGGTTAAGCAACCAACTCTTGATTTTGGCTCAGGTCATGATCTCAGGGTCATGGGATCGAGTCCCATGTCGGGCTCCTAGCTCAGCGCAGAGTCTGCTTCTCCCTCTCTCTCTGCTCCTCCCCCACTCTCTCTGTCCCCCTCTATCTCTAAAATTAATTAATTAATTACCTCCTTTAAGTGATTCCAAGTAGGGTTTTGAAGGTAACTCTGAGTTATCCTGAAGCCGTTTTTCCTTGTGTTGCTGTGAACATTTGTACACAAGGATTTAGGTATATCTTTTGGGTATATACTTTAGGGTAGAATTGTTGGATTCTGTGGTAATTCAATGTTTAATTTTTTGAGGAACTACCATACTGTTTCCTTTCTGTTTCTTGTTTTTGAGAGACAGAGCGTGAGTGCAAGTGGGCGGAGCAGCAGAGGCAGAGGGAGACAGAGAATCTTAAGCAGGCTCCATGCCCAACGCGGAGCCCGACTCAGGGCTCGATCTCATGACCCTGAGATCATGACCTGAGCCGAAATCAAGAGTCTGATGCTTAACTGACTGGGCCACCCAGGCGCCACCCAAACTGTTTTCCATAGAGGCTATACCATTTTAGTCCCACTGACAGTGCCTAAGGGTTTTGGTTTTTCCACATCTCTCCAGCACTTGTCATTTTACATTTTTAGTTGTTCTGGGTTATTTTTTATATATAAGCACCTACTAGGTGTGAAGATTTGCTCCTTAGTGACTAATGATACTGAGCACTCTTTCCTGTGCTTTTTGGCCATATCTGAATCTCCTTTGGAGAAATGTCTGTGTTCAAGTCCTTGTCCATTTTTTAACTGGGTTGAACCTGTCTGCTTTGTATTTAGAATTAAGGTCTAAACTTCCTGTTCCTCCGATGCTAGAGCAGTAGTAGTAAATATTGCATCTTTTTATCATAAACCACCTATTTGCTGAGAACCCAGGCCACCAACTCATCACCTGGGCACCTGAGGTAGCAGGAGAGCACAGGGTGAAAGAGGCAGGGGAAGGTGCTCCAGAAGGATCAAAGGGCTCTGGGAGAGTTGACCCGAGGAAGCTGTTCACATTTGTCTTTGGAAAGACTCTGGCTCCCAGGCCATGGAGCCTGCCCTTTCTTCTGTGAAACATTGCAACATCCTGCAGGCCTCCTCTTAACAGTCTCCTGAGCGGGGGAAGTGCACCCATGGGCCCTTGACCTACTGGCCTGGGGTCCAGCAGAGAAGGCTCACAGCCTTACCCAGCTCACAGCCTTACCCACGGGAGCAGCCTGTCTCCAGGCAAAGCTGCAAGTGACCGGGAAAGGAGGGCCGGATGCTCCCTCCAGTGAGCCTGGGTCAGGTGGGTGGTTAGCTCGTGCCCCCTCATTCCCACTGGCTCCGTCCCAAAGAAATGGAATTGTGGAGACCAGTTCTTTTTTGCCAACCAGCCCAGTGCCCTCCGTGTCAGAAACAGATGAATTCTCCTCCATTCTGGGAAGAAACTCTCTCTACAAGAGAGGAACGGGAGCCAAGAACCCAGAGGCCCAAAGTCATGTTGTCTTGAATTATTCTCTCGGGAAACTCCCTCTCGCTGGCTTCGGTTATGCTGATAAGCCACTGAAGGAATGGTCCCAACATAGGACAGTCTTGCAAAGGCAGGTGGGCCCTGCTTCGCTTGTGTGGCATGGTTTGGCTTGATACCATCTCCCCTGGGCTGAAAGTTCTCCATAGGAGCTGTACTTCTGAGGCTTGTAAAGCTTTTGTGTCTTAAAAGTTTGTTGTTATTTTTCCTTATTAGAGGGCATATATTCTTCAGCCCGGATTGACTTAAGATTTATCAGGTAATAGCCAGGTTTTACAAAGAAATGTTGGGTGGAATTCAGCAGAGATCTCAGTAGAGATCTCTGCCCAAAACACACTGTGCCACTGGATTTTTTTTTTTAATTGAGGTGAAATTCGCCTAACATTTTTAAAAAGATTTATTTATTTATTTTAGAGAGAGAGAGCAGGGGGAGGGGCAGAAGGAGAGAGAGTCTCAAGCGGACTCCACGCTGAGCCCAGAGCCCAACTCGGGGCTCGATCTCACGATCCTGAGATCACGACCTGAGCTGAAACTTAAGTGCCAGAAGCTTAACCGACTGAGCCACCCAGGTGCCTCTCACCTAACAATTTTAGAACATACAGTTCGGTGGCACTGAGTTCCTTCCCAATGCTGGGTAACCAGCACCTCTGTGTAGTTCCAAAACATTTTCATCACCCCCAAAAGAGCCCTTATACCCATTAAGTAGTCACTCCCCTCTGCCTTCTTCCCCAGCCCCTGGCAATCACTGATCTGCTTTCTGTCTCTACGTATTTACCTATTCTGGATATTTCTGATCGGTGGAATCCTACAGCATGTGGCCTTTTGTGGACCGTTGGGTTTTTTTGGACCATCCTCCTCCCCCAATCTCCTTGCCAAGATGAAGGAATGAACTCCCTAAATAGCCAGAATGAATGAAAACTCCCTGCTGGAATTAGTAGTTAAAATGTCCCACAAAAGTATCTTTCAGTCTTTGTAATGATGTCCCTACTCTCCAAAGCACAGTGCCGGGCATTGCAGTGGACTCTGCCCGGCATGCTGGACCGGCCCTGGGGGAAGGAGGAGCGGAAAGGCCTGAGCGCCCGCAGGCAGCCCGGACCAGGCCCGAGTGGACAGCGGCTCCGGGAGCCGGGCCCATGCAGTTTGCACGTGGCCATCAAACCCGGGAAGGGGGAGGGGGTTGCAGCAGGGTCCCCAGCCCTTCCCAAACACTGCTCAGATCAGCCCCCCGGGGGAGCCTGCTGCCTCTGACCACACCTTATGTGTGCAGTTCAGGAAAACCCAAGTTCATCTGCCAAATTCAGGATACAGCCCTGACTGTTCCGGGCTTTTCTTTCTGCCTTTCCCTAATCGCATCTGGGCGTGCTCTCTTAAAGGGGAAGTGGTGCGTTCTGACTGGCCAGGGCCCTCCGCCAGGAGCCAGGAAGCGTCTCTCACGAGTCGCGTTGCCCAGCGTGTCACTGGCTCAGCCTCCTTATCCAAACGGCAAGGCTGTCTCCCCGGGATGTGTAAGTGTGAGCGCAGGGCACGTTTGCCACACAGGACGGCGTGGGGCTGGGCCCAGGTCACGGAAGAGAGAGCCCGGCAGGCGGAGCGTGCTGTCAACCCACGAGCCATTTAGCAAGGACGAGGTGTAGCACAGACAGCGCTCTCGGGCTGTGGGCTGGCGCCGGAGCGAGACAGGGCTGAGGCGTGCAGTGGGGAGAGGAGCTGCCTCAGAAAGAGGTCAGGAGTAGGAGGCTGGGTTGGGGACCAGTCTATTTTGGACAGCCCTTGTGGAGGCGCAAGCCTCGGGGCCTGGGTAGGAGTGGAGTGGAAAATTTTGTAGCACACCTCTCCTAGCCGGGGGAACCTCACCCACCGTCCCCCCACTTCTCTGCATTTCTGCACAGCCCCAGCCACACTGAGGCATAACCCTCCCCGGCCATTAGTTTGGTCATTTTTATAAGTAATTTGCGTGAAGACATAGTTCAGGTCTCTCGCACTCCAACTTTGAAAATCACTTGCCCCTCGCGACTTGTGATTTTTCCTTGTTTTCCTACTTGTGGATGGATGGTCGTCAGTCCAGGGGGTGCCCACGGTGGGCCGCGGGTGGCCTCGGGGGGCCGGCCCCCCGCCCCCCACCCCTGGCAGGCTGGCTGGCTCCCGAGGATGACGGGCGGTGTGCCCGGCCTGGTTCCTAGCTCGGGGTTTGTTTCCTGTGTGCCCACGGAGACATCGAGGGGAAAGCTCACACCCGCTCATGCACACAGTTACTAACTCAGTGCCCCAAGTGAGTGACTGCCGGTGGGAGGACAGACCCCCCACCCCTGTGTTAGACGCCCTTCTGCCCCAGGCTTTTGTGCGCATGGGGCCGATGGCTGATCTTCAGTCAGGTAAAAGGCTTTGTTCTCCCCGAAATAAGTCAGACCTTCCGCTCCTAAGGAAGGGGGCAGAGGGAAACAGGAGGGGGCCGGGGAGAGACCAAACAAATGTGTGTGTCTGTGCACACATATTGACAGGGTACAACCACACCCTGTTTCAAGACAACTTCCTGTTTGCCACTGCCAACTGCCACTCCAAGGAGAACAGAAGTGGTTCCGTTATTAGTGGCTGCTGCTGCAGGACCCCGGCAGCCTGTGGGGTGAGTGGTCTGAGTGCCGCTGCGAGCTGAGCAGGGAGCTGAGACTTTGCACCTTCTGTCCCGGGAGACTGTGGCCCTGCACGCGTGAAATTGGAGGTCAGGAACAGAGAGAAATCGAGCCGCGGTGGCCTCTCCTTCCTCAGCCTGTGTTTTTTCCAACAGTGTGCTCCCAGAGGATTCTTGTCCATGGAATAGTTTTAATTCAGGGGCGGGGAGAAGGCAGGAGCTACCCACTTAGTAAGGCTGCTCCTCATATTTTTTTTAAAATCTACATTTTCATGCGTACGGGGAACGGACAGTAAGTGAGTTGGCACTTACTACAGGGGTTTGGTCGCTACCTCCTCTGTGTTCTCGAGCCTCTCAACACTCATTTCTTCAACACTGAACGCAGCGAGTGCCTATTAGGGCGAGACCCAGGGCTAAACGCCAGGGGTAAGAGTGAACAAGACACCTGCCCTCGAGGTACGTCCAATGACAGGACGCCTAGGCCAGTCAGCCAGTGATGACAGCCTGTGATGTGTGCTGAGATTGGGCGCCTCAGTGTGCTGGGGGGGCACCTGCCCACTTACAACCCTATGACGTGGACAGTGTTGTCCCCATTTTATAGGTAAGGAAACTGGGGCTCTGGGGGGAGGGTTACATTATCTGCCCAGGCACAGAGCTAATGGGATTTGAGCCCAGATCTTTCTGATTCCAAAGACAGCAGTGTCTGGTCCTCATTTTCTTTGACTCCCAAAGCTGGCGCAGGGCATGAGAATCACCTCAGTACCTTTTTTTTTTTTAATAGGATTTCATTTATTTATTTGACAGAGAGAGCGAGCACACAAGTAGGGGGAGCGGCAGGCAGAGGGGGAAGCAGTCTCCCCGCTGAGCAGGAGCCTGATGTGGGGCTTGATCCCAGGACCCTGGGCCGAAGGCAGATGCTTAACCGTCTGAGCCACCCACGCGTCCCACCTCGGGACCTTTTAAAAAATACAGATTTGGGGGGCACCTGGGTAGCGCAGTCGTTAAGCGTCTGCCTTCGGCTCAGGGCGTGATCTTGGCGTTCCGGGATCGAGTCCCACATCGGGCTCCTCGGCTGGGAGCCTGCTTCTTCCTCTCCCTCTCCCCTGCTGTGTTCCCTCTCTCGCTGGCCGTCTCTCTGTCACATAAATAAATAAAATCTTTAAAAAAAAATACAGATTTGGGGGCCCTGGCCTTGCTGCGCCGAGTGGTCTCTGAGGTAGAGGTATGGCCTGGGCACTTTCTCCACCTCGTGGCAGCAGGACCCACCCCGCCTCCCGTGGGGTGTGGACAAGGCACGCCTGTGATAGGGACTCTTCATGCACTCAGCCCAAGGCTTCTGGGGAAAGGTTACTGATGTCGCCTCAAGACAGTATTGAGAAGATTCAGTCCGGCTGTTCAGGTGTTTTAGACATTGGGAATCCCTCCCTATTCGTGTATCTTCTCCCCAAAGACACACCAGCCTATGCCTCCTGCTTCACTCAGTTTCCAGCTGCCTGTCACACCCGTCCCCCGGGCGCCCCTGGGGTGGGAAGGATGTTAGCTGTGCCATCCTAAGGGAGAATCCAACAACTTCCCCTAAAGCTGGAAGCCATCGGTTTTCATCTAAGTTTTGGTGGCTCCTGTGTTTGAACTTGTGTGGCTTGTGCAGTGGGTATGTTGGGTGGTTATGGGACGCGGTCACTCTGATGGTGAAGTTAATACCGTGCAGGGGGAATTCCTTGTCAACCCCTCCACTACCATGTGGGCTCTGGGCACATGGGAACAGCTGGGACAATAAAAGACCCGATATTATTAAGAACATCAGGGCTCAGGCTGCAGGCAGAGTCCCACAAAGCAGGAGGGCTCTTCACGGGACCCGCAGGCTGCCTCCTTAGGGGGAGCCTTCCTCCACCACTCAGGGTGACCGAGTGGTGGCCAGCCCGGGATCTGGAGGGTCTCCCCACCCGGAGGGAACCCTCTGGCAATGACAGTGTCTTGTCTCCACCATCATATCCCAGTGCTTGGCGCACAGTTTCGTGCCTAGGAAATGCTTTATGAATGAGAGAACAGGGTTGACTTGAACACGTTTTACTCCTTCCTACCTTTGTATTTGCACCTGTTCTCCCTCCTTTGCCCCCTCTCGGATTAAGGACGTGTTAGTGTTGTTGTTGTTGTTGTTGTTTTTATAAGCTTCTTTTTTTTTTAAGATTTTATTTATTTATTTGACAGAGAGTGAGACAACGAGGGAACACAAGCAGGGGGAGTGGGAGAGGGAGAAGCAGATTTCCCGCTGAGCAAGGAGCCCAACTCGGGGCTCGATCCCAGGACCCTGGGATCATGACCCGAGCCGAAGGCAGACACTTAACGGCTGAGCCACCCAGGCGCCCCTGTTAGTGTTGTAGTGGTTTTTGTTTGTTTATTTGATCTTTTTTCTTGTATGGACTTCAACAGGTTTTCCAAAACTGAGCCTATTAAGCAATCCATCCCATATCCATCTCTTTTTCCCTCATCTATCTATATTATATATTCATATGTGTGTGTTACAAGTTTTTTGTTTTTATAAAGTAATGATTCATGTTTACACATTATTTGTGATATTTGTAATTTCCTTGTGGACTTGGGCATACGATCTCACATACACCTTTCCTTAGGTTGGGAAAATGGCCCTTATTCTTGTCATTTTCAGTTGTTTTATTATAGATCGTTCAGGTCAATTGTGATATTTTTTACTATTATAAACAGAGCCACACTGAGAGTATCTTTGCACTTTTTTGCTGGGTGGGGTGGGATGGATGATTTCCTTGAGGTCTACTTTCCAGACTACAGTTACCAGATGACTAGGTCAGAGGCTGTGAATTCTTGTTTGGTTCTTCCTATCATAACTGCTTGGTCTCCAGAGAAATGTCATCCCTTGAAAGTACCCCCAGCAGTGTGTGCATGAGTTTGTTTTCCCAGAGGTCTGTATTTGCTGTGGTTTTTTCTTCGAGCTAGGTTTGGTGCCTAGTGAGGGCTGGGGGTTCATCCCTGAGGGCTGGTGGAAATATTTTAGGGCCCTGAGAAGTCCCTGGGACTCCCCAAATCCTGCTCAGCAGTGGATGATGCCAGAAATTTGCACCTTAGTATAAATAACCAATAAAAGAAGGAGGGAGAGCTACAGGGAGGAGATAAGAGAATCTCAAGTTACCTAGCTTCACAGTTGTGTCTCGGGCCAGCTCTGAAAATGGGAAATGCTTTGTCAAGAATCGTGGGAGAAACCACGTTGCTGAGGTGTAGAGGGGAGAGAATATCCAAGCAAGGTGGCATGGTGGGAAGAGCATTGGCTTAGGCTGGGCAGACCTGGGCTCTCCTCCCAAATGCCGAGGTCTGCATGACCTTGGTCTTGTTTCATAATCTTGCTAAGCTTTCATTTCCCCATCTATAACAAGGAGGCTAACAGCATCCACTTTGGCGGGCTGTTGGGCAGATTATATGAGCTGGAAGGCGTAAAAGTAGCTTGCGCCGTGCCTGACGCAGAGGCACTCAAGAATGCCAGCTCTCCTCCTAACGAAATGAATGGACAGAGTGACCAGATGACCGAGAAACCAAACTAGAGCCTGGAGGGATTTGAGAACCGAGCTGGCACGAGCCACAAGCTCACAGTGGCATTTGTCAGAGTGCTGCAGACAGTGCCCACTGCCTGGCAGTGGGTAGGAGGTGAAGAGGGTGGAGAAGACCTAGTATAAGCTAATTGGTGGCAGACGCGCATGCCTTCAGGAGCACTTCTGCAGCCACTCAGGCCCCGGTATCTTTTAAAGAGGTGCTCCAGCCTGAGGAGGGAGTAGGCATTCCGAAGGAGCTCACAGCACTCCTGGCATTGGAGCTGCTTGGCACGGCTCTGCCTGCCACAGTCACTTGACTTTGCTGTGTCTTCATTTCGTCCCCTGCTGAGGACGGCTGATTCAATATGCCTCCTCTAACCACCATGGCACTATATTTAGTGTCTAACTACCATTGTAGCAAATGAGACCACAGGCTCAGATTCTAGCCCCCACTCTTCCGCTAAATTGCCTTGTGACTCCAGACAAGTTTCTCCTAAGGCAATCTGCCTCGTGTCCACGGCTGTGACCTGGGGACTACCTGCCTCAGTGGGGGGTTACAGGTTCCCTGTGCCGGGGGCCGTGCTGCACCCCTCAGCTTCTGGCTCCAGTCTTCTTTTGGAAGAAGGTCTGTTGGAATTCAGGGTTGTCCTTTCTGGAAGGCATCCTGACTGCAGCTTCGACTGCAGATGTAGTCCATTGATAAAACAGAGCCCGGCTAATGATTTGCCAAGCACTTGCCCTCCAAGCTGGGGGCTGAGAGAGAGTCCGCGCTGTCAAATGAGAAAGCCGCATGCTAGCCTAAGCCTGAGTGAGCCAACACAGCCATGGTGGGCCACGGGTGACCGCGGTGCTCAAAGTCTCTTGGGAGGGGGTGGGTCCTCTAAAAGCCATATTGGAAAATTCTGGGACAATTTCTTTCTAAAGCCGCTATAGGGAACCAACCACCCTGGGTGTTGATAGCGGGGTCAGTCATTCATGAGGCATCTGTGCTGAGGTTTTCAATGCAGGATATTGATGCTGTATGAAAATATCCCAGCGAATAAGCATGGGATGGGGGAGGTCCAAATTTTTACTGAGACGGAATTGCACGAGGACCTGGTGGATCTGGCCAGCGGAGAGCAAGGGGAGAGGATGGTGGAGACACCAGGCTCCCCAGGCCTACCGGAGATGTTCAGAATGCTGGGAGGCGGTGTCTGCAAGCGCCCTCCTCGGCTGGCCTCCAGCTGTGAGCCCTGGAGTCACACCTGGATGGTTAAGGCGTGTGTGGTGAAGGCGGCTAGGGTGGCCTTAGAACAGCCAGCTGCCAAGACCACGGTCAGGATGTCTTGTGGCAGAAATGCAAAACAAGTAAAAGGATTTGGTTTTTCATTTCTTTGGTCCTGGGGTCCCCAGCTTCTCCGAGGCTGGGGTCTCAGGCTGTGGGTGTGAGACTGCTGACCGCCACCTAAAAGTTGTCTCTTTCCTCTTCCTAAGGGAGCAGGCGTGCCCTGCTGGGATGCCCACACACGGTGGGCGGGGTGGGGTGGGCGATCCTGAGAACTCTTCCAGGCTTCCCCCATCGACTGCAGCATCTTCCAAGATTGTAAGGTGATAGAGCTCAGACCACAGGCTCTGATGTTTCCTAGCTCTGCACCCTCGGGCAAGTCGTGTCTCTGAACTTCGGTTTTTTCATCCGTAGCATAGAGCTAATAATAGTACCTCTCTTAGGGTACTGTAAGATTAAATGCTCGAAGGGAAATCAAGTGTTTAGCAGAGTGCGTGATACATGGGACTTTCTTGATAAATTATTGTAGTGTTGGCCAGAGGACAGAGGGGTGAGACCAGAGGTTGCCGAGCCCAGATCAATCACTGAGGTTGTTCTTGACACTTAAGTCCACCTGGGTGTTCTCACAGTGACTTTGTTTCCACGTTAGTAGGTCAGTGGTAGTTCTGTTTAGCGTTAGCACGATAGATCGATTTGGTCTTTCTGTCCGGAAAGAAATGTGTCGTAAGAGCGATGACCTGTTGCAGTCTTTCCCTTTGAAAGCTATCCCTCAAAGAAATAATCCTAAAATACTTTTTAAATAAATTATTTTTAAAAAAATAAGCCCCCCCAAAAAAAGGGAAGAAGGAAACCAGACAGTAGGTAGTATGAGAGTGGGTAGATAATATAGAGCAATGACTGGATATTATCTAACCATTCAGAATGACCGGTATATGGGGATCAGTAATGTATAAATAGAATAACGTTAGTTGAAAAAGAATAGTCCAAAATATCAATTGATTCCAGTTTTGCTCATGCATCTATTTACGTTACCAAAGAAAGAAAAATTGGAGAAAAAGACTTTTTCTCTAAAAAATTTTTTAAAGTCTATAAAATATTTGAATAGTGAATAAAAAATAAATTGTTCTATCCACTCTTCCTGGGCAAGGCAACTGGAAGAAGAATAATTATAAGGCTCTACCTTAGGCCGTCCCTTGGCCAAAACAGCAAAAAATAAGCCCAGAGTAGGTGAGGACTCGTGTCGGAATGATTGTCATATAAATCTGGCACACTTTACCCAGAGACATTGCGCCCGCACAGCAGTACCTTTTACAAGAAACTCAGACCCTGTCTGCTCCTGTCAGCAGCCCACCCACCTCTCCACCAAAAGACAAAAGCCATGTGAGTTATCCACAGGCAGGTCCTCCCAGACTAGAGAAACACCAACTGAATAGGAATTGGATCTTTCTGAAAAATCTACTCACTCCACGCTACCCAGGACATCAGTTCTCCCCATTTTCAAAAGCTTCTCCGAGTGAAGCGTGCAGCTCGCCTCCTAAGGGAGGCTCTGATCACTGTGACCCGGGTTCCCCACTTTAGATCCCTGCACAGCCTTTCTCGCCTGCACCAGTGGCTGCCAATCTTGTTCTCGAAGCTCAGGGGACAGAAGTACGGGTCTCTTTGCGGGACACCTTGAAAGAGTGAGACATTTACTCCAGTCTGAACAATAAGGAGCAGTTCAAATAGGAAGCAATGCTTTAATCTGTTTGTCACAATTCAAAATCACACATTTAAAAAATGAAGGGTCAAGGACTATCTTCAAGTTTTGACGAGTAGTCTCTCCTAGACAACTTGTTCTAATTGGTCATTTAAGAAGAATTTATGGAACTAAAAACCAAGAAAAAAGCATATCCGTTGATTTCACTTTTTCCTGTGAATTTAGCAGAAGGACATGTTGGCTGGGTCACTAAACAGAATTCCCTGAGAAGGTGATTTTAGAATCATTGGTCTGGCTCATTCGTTTTGTCCTTAATGGCACCCTTCCTTGTGATTTATCTTTGTTTACTTGTATTATCATTATTATTACTTAAAAACTATAATTCCAATAGAGTTAACATACAGTTTATTTTAGTTTCAGGTGCACAATATAGTGATTCAACAATTCTGTATGTTACTCCCTGCTCATCGCAACAAGTGTACTTTTTTTTAAGAGAGAATCCTTTTTTTTTTTAAGAGAGAGTGTGCAAGTTGAGTGGGGAGCAGAGGGGGAGGGAGAGAGGGGATCTTAAGCAGGCTCCCATCCATCAACAGAGCCTGTCTCGGGGCTTGATCTCAGGCTCCTGAGCTGAAATCAAGCGTCGGACACCTCACTGACTGAGCCACCCAGCCAGGCACCCCAATCTTAACCCGCAGCATCTCTTTCACCCATCCCCCCACGCACCTCCCTCTGGCAAACCACCAGTTTGTTTTCCCTAGTTAAGAGTGTTTTTTGTTTTCTCTCTCTCTCTCTCTCTCTCTCTCTTTTTTTTTACTTCGTTTGTTTCATTTCTTAAATTCCACATATGAGTGAGATCATATGGTATTTGTGTCTCTCCATTTACTTGTATTATTTTTAAAAACTCTTAGTTTAGCAAAACAAAGTTTCTCTTCGTTATCAAAGGTTACCTCTCCACCAGAGGACTATTTCTGCACATCCTTTCCCCCTACCCACTGTGTCAGCTTGAGCAAGTGATCAGCAAGTGAGTAAATGAAGAAAATTTCAAAACAGTGGTGGTAAACATCAAAGTCATATTTTCATTCTGGAAACCCCTGCCAAGAAAAGGAATTACTAAGCCAGATGCTTCGGAAGGGCAGCAAGAACTATGGATTTGAAGTGAGAAGACTTGGTTCTGGTCTCGGCGTGACCCCCAACTAGCTTTGCCCTGTAGGCTGGTAACTGATAACCCCTCTAACCTCACCCATCAGCAAGGAGATCGGACCAACTGACTTTCGATCCAGTTCTGACCTTCTGTGATTCTGAGTCCTGCACTTCCTAATTTCCTGGCTTCAAATCTTGGTCACAGTACACCCCATTTCCTGTCTTCCTGAGAAGCCGCTCGGCCCCTGCACACGGCACAGAGGCCCATTCCTCGCATTGCCATTGGCCCTGACCTTGGCGAGTCACCTCGGCACTCTGGGTCGTCTTTGGCCAGTCAGCCGTGAGGAGGGTGGAGACGCCTGGCTGCTTCCTGCCTGTCTCACAGGAGTTGTACAGGCCAGTACAATTTCACAAAGGATGAATTCCTACAGGGAAGATCCTGCCTGGGTAAAATATTTCAATACTTCAGCTGTAATTATTGCCATAATATTCGGGAATCATGAGGGACGAGGAGAGAAGGAACAGGTCCAAGTATCCTTGTATTTATGGTAATGGAGAAACAAGAGACCTGAGAAGCCACCTGGGGACCCTCTTCATTTACAGATAAAGATATGGAAACAGAATGTGTAAGTGGTGAACTCCGGCCGTACCCTCAATACTGCGATGTGGCTGGAGTTGGGGCCTCGATCTCTGGCTCACAGCCCAGGGTTCTCCCATACATCAAAACAGATGCCCTGGGACCAACTCTTGGTTTGTAAAACCTACAGCACGATGACTCTGGGACCTGAGCGTAGATGCAAGGTCTACTCTGACTCAGTGAAGAAAAATTACCCAGTAAAGTTACTCAGTGTAGGCAACCTGTGAGCCTTGGTCAGACAGAAGTACCCAACAATCAGATGATGCTCGAAAATCCACTCCCCCACCAATCTCCACTTCATCAGAGGATGAGAGTCGGTCTGCTTGAGACAGCCTGGCAGCCCATTGGCGTGAGGCAACCCAGAGAAACCCCCAAAGTCCCATTCCTGATCGCCAGATTAGTCTGGCTTTCTTCTCCCAGGTCAGGTGCCTGGAATAACTGCCAGAAATGTCTCGCTCATGAGAAAAGCCTGATACCCAGCTTGGAGATGGCGGGACAACGTGGACTGCCACCTTGTTCATTATCAATGTTCAACCCAGATTTCCAGATTGTGGTCTCCAGTTCTTCCCATCAGGACATCTTTTTTTTTTCGAAGATTTTATTTTTAAGTACTCTCTACCCCCAGCACGGGTGAGGCTCGAACTTACAACGCCGAGATCAAGAGTCTCATACTCTGCTGACTGAGCCGGCCAGTCGCCTCCCATCAGGGTGTCTGACATAATTTCGTTTATTTATTCAGCACATGAACGAAGCATTAAGTGTAGGGGGGGGGGGTCTTGTAGTAGGCGCCAGAGAGCCAGAGCGGACTTAGGATTTCAGAGCCTTTGTCTTTTGGGGGTCCAGGATTCCTTCCTATAATTGTGTACAAAGTATTTGTGCATGTGTCAGTGTGCGTTTTTCTTGAGAGGTGGTCCTTAGCGTGGATCAAACCTGTTACCCTGTAACAGTTAGGGGCTTTACATCGTGCACCTGTTGTACTGGCCAGCATCCTCGTCCTGCCCGTTGAGTCGCAACCACAGGGGCTGATGGCGTGAGAACAAGTGAGGCATGTCTGCCCAGAATTCTGGTATTTTCTGTAGAACCTCAAGAAGCTGTACCCGTCCGCCCACACCCAGGCCCCACATCTGTGACTTCTCCTCGGCACGGATGTCCTCCTGCAGGTCCTGGCCCAGCCGCTGGGGCCTGGCCCTCCGTGAGCCCTGGAGAGGCCGCAGTGGCATGTGGACAGAATCCGGGCCCTTCCTGACATTCAAAGACCCTTTCATTCAGCCCTTCTGGTCCTTCCGACCTTTGTGCTCCTGCTTGGGGTGGGGGGCGGCCGGGTTCAAGAATTTCCTATTTGTTCTCTTGAGAGCCCCTGCCCTACCTGCTGCTCTGAGGGACCTTGTGGCCTCCGAGTAGCTGTCTGGGGGTCAGTTTGGCTATGTGGTTATCCCACTGTGCTCTGGGAACCCCTGGTGTCCCCTCTGCTTGTCCTGCAGTGGTCGTTTTGCAGAAGGCTAGCCTGGTGAATGCCTCCTGTGAGAACCTGGGTATTAGTTTAGCCTGCCATTCAATACAGAAATGTAGAACGCCATCACTCCTCATTGGTAGGATAGGAGCAGAGGTCCAGACAAAATCGTAGTCAGAACTGGGGCTCAGGGGTGCTGACCGTGCAAGATAAAGGCTTTTGTCTTTGCCTGTTGTGTATTTGTGCATGAGCATGTGAGTCTCACTTGCTTCGGATGATGTGCTGAGTTCTCTTCTTTCTTCCTCTGTAGAGAGAAGACACGGTTCAATGTGTAGACCTTCTCCCTCTCCAGCCTCTCCACCCTCCAATTCCAGGACATCGTTAGTACAGGTGAAAACAAAAGCCTGTCTCAGCGGCCAGAACTCTGCCAGCAGCACCTCAAAGCCATTCAAAACGCCCAAAGACAATCTACTTACCTCCAGCAGCAAACAGCACACAGTCTTTTCTGCAAAAGGATCAAGGGACAAACCATGGTGAGTGTTGGGGCCCTGGCAGCCAGCAGCTGTCTGTTCTCCCTGCTCGTCCCCGGTCACCGCAGGAAACGGTGTATACCCTCTGGCTTTGTTCCTGGGCGTCGTGTCCAGGAATTTGGGGAATGAGGAGGGAAGGGACAGAAAACCAGACCTGTGGGACGGAAACCTAAACCCCTAGAAGGCACACGGGGCCTGAAAGCACCACATGCCTGACGGGGGAAGCCTTTCTGTTCCTGAGAGCTGAGCCAAGTCGTGTGGAAGAACAGGGTGACAGGAAAATACTCCTCAGTTAGGTGGTCATCTCTCAATTTTCTGCCCCAGTGAAGAGAAGCACTGATGTAAATAATCAAAAGCACGGACAGTCTGCCCAGCGGGGAGTGAGGCTGTGGTCCCTGCCTGAAGGCCCTGGGAGGCAGGCCTCCCACCGAGCCTCCCTGCCGCGAGCAGCCGGCCTCCACTCCTGGAATAGCTGTCCACAGAGGCAGGTAATTGGGAGCTGACCACTGGAGGAAAAGAGGAAATCCTAAGAGAATGTCACCCCTTTGATGGGGTGGGTGAGGGCTAGTTTCAGGTGACTGTGGAGAATCAGAGGCTTTGGGTTCATGTTTTTATCTCAGTCTTTACCCACAAGTCAAGAAGGGATTGCCTGTGGAGTGGACGGATAGGAAACCAGACCTGAAAAGGAGGACAGGAGGCAGAGGGGAATGTCTTCAAATGCAGGCAGCCCCAACGTGGGACAACACTTAAGGGCTGGCTTCTGACAGAGCCTCTAGCCTTCTTGTTCAGGCGTCGTGAAGGCAGACAAGGGATAAGTGTGGAGCCTGCCTAATTTATATATTTAAAGAGAAAAAGTGTTCTGTTAATTAATGATAGTTAATTACACTTAAGTTCATACCTTGTAAAGCTGTGGACTAAAATCATCCATCAATTAGTTTGTCACTGCTCACTGGAAATTATGATGACTTTGTAAAGAGCTAATTATGCCAGATCAATTAGAGAGCCTCTTGTGATAGAGTGGAAAGGTTTAGACACAGCTGTCAAGGAGGGGAGTTACCTGTCATGCAGGTGGGCCTCGTGGGCAAGCTTTGTTCTCTTGGCTTGTTAGCATCCTGGGGCCATCCTGTAGGAGGGTGTAGCTGGCTAGGGGAGATCCAGCCTGAGAGTGACGGTGGGTGGCCTCTGGAGCTGCTGGCTCAGACCAAGAGGCCCCCTTGTATCAGTGGCCTCAGAGAGTACCTGCAAGCTTCTTCGCCGAGGCAGCCTCGGGTGTCCCTCTGTAAGCACACGCTCCGGCATCATGGCCCATGTACGGAACTCAGCCGGGTGACTCTGGGCAAGTTGCTCGATCCAGTGTGCCTCAATTTTCCTCACCTGTAAAATGGGGCTAGTGAGAGTTCTAGCCTGTGGAGTTGTTGTGAGGGTCCAGTGAGCTAATCTTTATAAAGGCAGCGAGCGCAGTGTCTGGGGCAGAGCACGCATTCGGTAAATATGTGATGACAATGGTACCATCGTCACTGTCATGTGAGCCCAAGGACAGAGCTGCTCTAACTGGTGATGAAGGTTGAGAAGTCAAATCTCTCTGCAGAGCTAGAGAAATGGAGTTGAAAATGGAAAAGGATAAGTCATTTCTTCAGAGTCCAGAGTACTGAGAGACCAGAGGAGGAGAGCTGGACAAGGGGCTTGTGAGGAATGAGCCAGAAGGAGAATCAGGGGTCATGGAGGATCATACCATGAACACAACGAATGACAGGTGATAGACATGGTCCCAGCAGCGTGAGACATGCTCCAAGACGTCTCGAGGAAGGCCAGCCCCCATGGAGACCCCTGGGTTAGATCAGCCCCCAGGCTCCGTTCAGACCAATGCCATGCGCACTCATGAAGACTGCTGTGGGCCGGGCCCTTCAGCCAGTGCAGGGTGGTTCTGAAAGAGTCTGAGAACATGAGCCAGGGCCCAAAGAAGAGCAGCCGGAAGGATTGCATGGAGGGAAATCCTTCTTATGAAAAAAGAGGCTCCAGAAACTAGAGCGCTTGCCTTGTGTGAAGAGCAGAAAGCCAGCTGGCGATTGCCCACCCCAAGGAGGCAGATCTGAAGACCGACGAGGGGTGCGCCGCGAGGGAGGCTCAGCGCTCACTGTAGCTGCCTCCCCCTTTCTCCCCGCCCACCAGCCCAGCTACCGGCCCCTACCCTGCATCGCCAGGATGTGTCGGGAAAGCTGGGGAGACTTTTCCTGGAGACTGGGAGGGCTCCACCTTGGCTCTGTCAGCCTTCCCCAGAGAGCAGTGAGAGCCAGCGCTGAGCTGGGGGCAAGAGAAGTCTGGGCTCAGCTGCGAACTTTCTGTGTGACCTTCAACAAGTCACTCACTTTTCTGAGTCTCATTTTCAAGCCTGAATAGTTTGTGATTCTAAGTCACAGTCATCTCAAAAATTCTCAAAGGTTCCTCATTGCCTACTGGATTAAGAGCTAGGCCCTCAGCCCAACATAAGAGACCCTCTGCAAACTGGCTCCAAACCCCCTAATCCAGTGCAGTACCATCCCATTACCCCAGCTTCCCCACCATGTCTTCCTCTGGTCCCTTTGTCTAGAACATCCATCCGTCTTTACTCAATTTAACATTTAATAAGCACCTACAATAATACTATGTGCCAATTCTGTAACAAGGCCTGGGGATACATAGGGCCCCCTGATGTCATCTGTGGCATCTTTGTGCAAGATGGAAAAAGGCCTGGAAACAGCCCTGTCCCAGAATGCAGTGTTGGCTAATGGTCTTTGTCCCCTACTCACTTCCTCAAGCAGACATCCTGGTGCAGTGTATAACCCATACAACTGTACACTACAGCCTTGGGGACGCAAAATTAAATAAGAAACAGACTCTTGGGGCGCCTGGGTGGCTCAGTCAGTTAAGCATCTCCCTTTGGCTCAGGTCATGATCTTAGTGGGGAATCTGCTTCTCCCTCTCCCTCTGCACCTCTCTCCACCCCAGCTTGTGCACTCTTGCGTGCTTTCTCTCTCTCTCTCTTTCTCTCGAATGAATAAGGTAAATAAATAAAAAGACACAGACTCTCTTAGGGAGTCTGTAATAAAAAGAGACATAATCTAACACCGAGTACATTGTGTTAAGAACTCAGATATTGGTAGCACAAAAGATGGGCACCGAACCCAGCCTGAGGACTCAGGACAAGTTTTTCAGAAGGGGTCACCCTTGAGCTAAATTTGAAGGATAAGTAGGAATAATCTGGAGAAAGAAAACTGGATTCGAATGGTGAATGTTATGTTGTATATATTTTACCACAAGGTGGGTTTTTTTTTTAACTTTTTTTAAGAAAGTGGGAAGAGGGTCCCAGGCAAAGGGAACAGAATGTACAGACCTATGTGCACGTGGGGAGAGGTGGCGGGTGAAATTGCACCGTATTATGAAGTTCCGCTCAATGTGCTAAATTCAGGGACTTGGACTTCATCCTGAAGCTTCCAGGGGCACCTGGCAGCTCAGGCGGTTAAGCATCTGACTTGATTTCAGCTCAGATCATGATCTCAGGGTCGTGAGATCCAGCCCTGCATCAGGCTCTGTGCTGGGCGTGGAGCCTGCTTAAGATTCTCCCTCCCTCTGCCCTCCCCCCCCCCGAAGCTTCGGTGGTGGTGGAGCCCCTGCCAGCCGTACAAAGGATAGCTTGAGGGGCCACTGGGAAAGCAGCAAGAACAGTGAGGGTGCGCTTGCATAAACCAGGTGAGGTGCGGTGACATCCCACACGCAGGCAGCCGTCGTGGGCATGTGCAGAAGGGGTCAGGCCGGAGAAGTATTAGGCAGGAAACTGCCACAGGACCTCAGTGTTGCTTGCACGCGGGGCTTGGAGTACAAGAGAAGACCAGGATGCCGCTGACCTCCCAGGCCTGGGCACCTGGGTGGCTGGTCCTGCGCTTTCTCAAGAGGAGGATAGGAAGGGCCAGAGTTTAGGGTGGATTCAGCTGGGGAGTCCGTGCAGTGTGAAGTGCAGACACCCGGAGATAGTGCAGGTTCCGGTCCAGACCGCCGCGATAAAGCGAATAGCGCAGTAAAGCAAGTCACACGAATTTTGGGGTTTCCCAATGCATATAAAAATGTTATGTGTACACTAGACTGTAGTCTGTTAAGTGTGCAACAGCATTGTGTCTTTAAAAAACAGTGTATACACCTTAATTTTAAATATTTTATTGCCGTGAGAAGTGCTCACCATTATCTGAGCTTTCGGTGAGTCATCGTCTTTTTGCTGGTGGATGGTCTTGCTGCGACGTGGGTGGGTGCTGACAGATCGGGGTGGCGGTTGCTGGAGATTGGGGTGGCCGTGGCAAGTTCTTAAAAGTAAGACAACAATGAAATTTGCCGCATTGGTTGGCTCTTCCTTTCAAGAAGGATTTCTCTGTAGCATGTGATGCTGTTCCATAGCATTTTATCCACAGTCGACAGCACTCCTTTCGACGTCGGAGACCATCCTCTCAAGCCTGCCGCTGCTTTATCTGCTAGGTTTCTGCCGTATTCGCAGTCCTTTGCTGTCATTTCCAGTCTTCACAGCATCTTCTCCAGGAGTAAATTCCATCCCAGGAAACCACTCTCTCTGCTCCTCCACCAGGAGTGACTCCTCATCTGTTCGAGCTCTAGCATGAGGTGGGAACATTCGGCCACATCTTCGGGCTCCACTTCTCATCCTGATTCTCTGGCTGTTTCCACCCCCGCAGTTACTTCCTCCCCTGAAGCCTCGAACCCCTCTTCATGGCATCTAGAGTGGTGAATCCTTCCCAGATGGTTTTCGGTTCACTTTGCCCAGCTCCGTCAGAAGAACTACTGTCTACGGCAGCTATGGCCTATGAAAGCCTTACTATTTCTCCCATAGTAAGACCTGAAAATCAACATGACTGCCTGATCCCTGGGCTGCAGGACTGGACGCTGTGTTAGGAGGCATGAGAACAACATGAATCCCGTTGTCCATCTCCATCAGAGCTCCTGGGTGACCAGGTTCATTGTCAGTGAGAGTCATACGTTGAAAGGAACCTTTTTTCCTGAGCAGTAGGTCTCAACAACGGGCTGAAAGTATTCCGTAAACCATGCTGTACACAGGTGGTGTCATGCAAGCTCCGGTGTCTGTTTAGAGAGCACAGGCAGAGGAGATGTAGTGCAATTCTTAAGGCCCCAGGATTCTTGGAATCGTGAATGAGCGTTAGATAGAACCTGAAGGCACCAGCTGCCTGTCAGGAGGGTCGGCCTGTCCTTTGAAGCCTCAAAGCCAGACATTGACTTCTCTCTAGCTACAGAAGTCCCAGATGGCATCTTCCTCCAATAGAAAGCGGTTTCACCTACACTGAAACCCTGTTGTTAGTGCAGCCACCTTCGTGCATGATCTTAGCCTCTTCTGGAATCTTCTGGAGTAACCTGCTGCAGCTTCTACACCAGCACCTTCTGCTTCACCTTGCACTTTTATGTTATAGAGACAGCTTCTTTCTCTAAACCTCATGAACCAACCTCAGCTAGCTTCAGACTTTTCCTCTATAGCTTCCTCACTTCTCTCAGCCTTCACAGAGATGAGGAGAGTTAGGGCCTCGCTCTGGACCAGGCTTTGGCTGAAGGGAGTGTTGTGGCTGGTTTGATCTTCTGTCCAGACCGCTAAAACATTCTCTGTATCAGCGATAAGGCTGTTTTGCTTTCTTATCATTCATGCGTTCGCTGGAGTAGCACTTTTAATTTCCTTCAATAATTTTTCCTTTGCATTCACAACCTTGCTAACCGGTGCAAGAGGCCAAGCTTTTGGCCTCTCTCGGCTTTCAACATGCCTTCCTTTCTACACTTAAGCATTTCTAGCTTTCGGTTTAAAATGAGAGACGAGTGACTCTTTTTTTTCCCGTTGAACACTCACAGGCTATTGTTGGGTTATTCACTGGGCTGATTTCAAGATCCTTGTGTCTCAGGGAATGGGGGGGGAGGCCGAGGAGAGGGGGAGAGCCAGAGAATGGCTGGTCGGTGGAGCCGTCAAAATACATTTGTTGATCACTGCATTTGTGGTCTTACAACATCCCAAACCAGGATTACAATAGTCACACCAAAGATCACCGATCACAAGTATAATAATAATGAAAAGTTTGAAATATTGCAAGAATTACCAAAACGTGACACTGAGACACAAAGTAAAAGATGCTGTTGGAAAAATGGCACTGAAAGACTTGTTCAGTGCGGTGTATGGGAAGTGCGACAGAGCGAAATGCAGTAAAACGCCCGCATGGAGATGTTCGGTTGGTGGCGTCGGATGTGTGGACCCAGAGGTCAGGAGAGAGGCCTGGGCTGGGAATGGAGCTTTGAGAGTCATCAGTGTAGACACAGGCATTGAGACTGGAGGTACAGATGGCTCCTCAGGGAAGACACGTGGCTCGAGAGGAGCAGGGGCCAAGGGCAGGGCCAAAGACTCGAGTGGGGGGCCCGGGGGAAGAGGGGTCTGAGGAGGCAGGGACTGCTTAGCCGAGATTCTTCCCACAGCATCCTGGCCCTTCTTTCCTGGTCCACATCCTCACTGCCTCTCCCACTGGCCCCCTTCTTCTTGAACCCTGCCCCTCACCCACGTCCTCCCCATCAGGCCCCCAGTACGCTCTCATCTCCTTTCAATTCCCACGACACTTCATTCCTGCCTCCCCTGGGACTCTATCCATGGTCTGCCCCAGGTTAGACCTCCTGTCACTCCTTCGGCTCGGTAGGAAATGCAGGGCCTTGCACTCAGCAAACATGGTCCCCTTGTCGGTAAATATTTGTTGAATTGAATGAAATTGATCTGACCATTGAAAGGGTTTGTCAGATTTCTATTCTTGGAGACAGTTAACCTTTTATCTACAACTGTTTGGACTGGCACTTTCCAATGGAAATATGATGTGTGACACACGTGGAATGGTACATTTTCTAGTAGCCACGTTGGAAAAAGCAAAAAGGTCACAATTTTTCGTAATGTATTTTATTTAACCTAATGTAGCCACAATCTTATAATTTCAACATATAATCAGTGAGATCATTTTCGTTCTTTTTTTTTTCCTACCAAGTCTTTGAAATCCTGTGTTTTACAGTTATAGCACGTGTCAATTTGGACAGTACATTTTCATCAGAAACACTTAATCCTATATTTAGATTTCATAAACAACTAGAGATTATAAAATGAATTCACATACTCAGCTTGTTCCAAACACACTTCGCATTTTCTAATAACTGAATCAAGTTCCTCAAATTCGATCAAATTTAAAATTCAGTTCCTCAGCCACTTTTTAAAGTGTTCAATAGTGGGGCATCCGGGTGGCTCAGTCGGTTAAGTATCTGTCTTCAGTTCAGGTCATGATCCCAGGGTCCTGGGATCGAGTCCCGCATCGGGCTTCTCGCTCAGCGGGGAGCCTGCTTCTCCCTCTGCCCCTCCCCCCTGCTTGTGCACTCTCTCTCTCTCTCTGACAAATAAATAAAATCTTTAAAAAGAAAAAAACATGCTCAATAGCCATAAATGGCTAGTGGCTGCTGTACACAGCACAGATCTGGACATCTAGGCCGGGTCACCCTGGGTGGGGCCCTCTGGTTCTTTGATTCACGGGTGCGTGAATGTGGCTCCTGGCATCTCTGTGATGTTATGCTCCCCACAGGAGCTGACAGATTCCAGGATGGAAGGCACGTTTGCTCTGCTCCCAGGTTATCCTGCTGCTGCTGGGTGTAAGGCAGGATCGGGCCTGGCGGACCCAGGCAGGAGCTCTGTAGCAGCCCCTAAAGGTCAGGAACGCATAAGGCTTGTGTGCAGGTGCTGGACTGTGGCCTTTAGAATAGACTTAACAGCAGGTCAGGGGCGTCCTTTTCCAAGTAGCTCAAATTCCCATGTACGGCAATAAACAACAGCACTCCTGAGTTCAGGCTGACCTCCTGGCATGTCACGCAAGGTTAAATGGCCTGCAGGTGTGTTGTTTTCTCCCTTCTGTGGCTGGGGTGGTTAAAAAATAGCTTTGCATTAGAAGAAAGGGAGAAACAGAGAGGGCGTCCCTGCACCACCAGATTTGTCCCCTGCGGATCTGCCGGCAGCACTCACAGTCCTCCCCCTCCACCCCCCACCCCGTTTAGCACTTCCCAGATAATACCCTGCCCATCATCTTGCTGTATAGGTGTCCACGGAGCCCATAAAAGCCAAGGGACGGTGGCAAGATGATTCTGTCCCCAGGTGCAAGTCGAGAGGGAATTACGGCTCTTTGGCTCTTTTGAGCTGAAATGAACATTTCAGCTTTTACTTGTGAGCTTCCTGCTCAGCCAGGGGACTAGCCCCACATAGGGACATGGTCGGCCTCTCTGACTTTCCCATCTGCTGTCCCTTTGGCCGCCCTGGTCCAGGATGGGAGCCACAGGGACACTCAAACCTGCAAACCCATTGATGTGGGTGGGAGCAGGGGGGAGACTTTCCTCCTTGCATGGCTTGTTGCCTTCTCTTTGGGCCTTATCAGCCCACACGTGTGTGCTGAATGCTAAATATGCTCAGCTATTAAAAATGCAGGAGATGAGCCTGCTACTCCAGAAGGAAAATGAGCCAGAGCAAAAGAAAAATCAGCAGGCTCCCAGGCCTCCTGTGTGTGCCCGACAGTGAGGTGGGGGGCAGAGTCCCTCCCCTCCCTTAGGCAGGGCTCCTCGGGATGCCTAGAATGGGAGCTGTGTCGTCCTGGAATGGTGGGGGCTTGGGGGTTCAGGGAGTACCCGTGCTCGGGAAGCCTTTCCCAGCACTGTATGGAGAGGGGAGGGATAGCTGAGAGGCCCTGGCCCAGCCCCTTGGGAGGAGTGAGGCTGGCTTATCGGGTCCTGCCTGGTGTTGCCATGAAGTGGGGGCAAGACTACGGCTTGTTAGTAATGGCTCCTGGAGGATGTAGGGAGTTGTCTCGGGGCTCCCACTCAGGCTGGGAAATACCAAAGATCTGAATGAATGAATGATGCGTGAATGAATGAAGAAGTCTGTGAAATAGAACTGCTCCTTCCCCCTCCTCAAGAGATTTTTCTGATGCTAGAGGAAACGACAGTTATAAATGGCCTACCTTTCAAGTTCTTGATGAGAAATCAGAGTCCCAATTCCCATCATGGAATTATTGTCCCTGTCCCAATTATAAGAGCTAGGAAGGGAGAACTGTGGGTCCTGCATGATAAAAAGGAAAAACCCTTTGTGCTCTGGCAAGAAGGGGAAGGTTTGGTGCTTCCCATCCCACAGGCTCCATCTATGTTTGTGCCCATGTCCCAGCAGGCACTTGACGGAGTCAGAAGGGAGCTGAGGAGTCATCAGTATGGCATTGCACAGAAGTCCCTCCCTGGATCCCACATCCAAATCCAGACCCTCACACGAGAGATGGGGGGGGGGCAAGGGAGGAGGAGTGGGGCAGAGGGTGGGAGAGGAAAGGCGGGTGGAAAAAAGTAAGTAGGTGGAGGTTACTGGGATGGGTCCCAGAGGGAAGGATTGGAAAGGGTAGCTGGCAAGAGATTGGGAGGGACAGGCCAGAATATGCAAGCATCCAGGTGGGAACGGTGTCCCTTCCCGGACAGGGAGTCATAGGAACTGAAACATCTCAAGAGCTGCAAGCTCGCTGGGTTTCCACACAATCAGGATAAGGACAATGGACAGCTCCTTGTGTATAAACTCAGCTGACCTTGTCAAGTCTCAGAAGTGCTCAGAAGTAGGGACCAGAGTCTGGGGAAGGAAACCAGAGGCTCAGACAGCCGGGGAAGGGGGAAAGTGGTGTGCCGGAGAAAGGCAGTAGGAGCCGCAAAGATGCGTAGCCACTGTGTCCTCTGTGTTTGTGCTGCACATTGTACTTTTGAGATGCCTCCGTAGCCCCAACCCCTTTTAAGCCTCACATCTACTTGGTGATGAAGCAGGCCCACATTGATAAAGCGAATGGCCGAGCCGGAACCCTACCACCGGGCTTCTCACTGTCAGTACCAAGATCAAGTGCTCCGTCCATAGAGCTGCCTGAGGTCAAGCCCCATTGCTGCCCTTCTCTTTGCTGAATGAATGCTATGGGGCAACCTTTCTAAGCCCCAGGTTCCTTACCTATCACGTGGGGCTGAGGGTGAGGCACGACGTTCCGTGTAAGCTCGAAGCCTACTGGCCAGCATGTGGCAGGTGCTCAGTGTGTGAGTGTCAAGGGACAATGAGAAGAGTAAGGGACCAGGTGGAGGGTCGACAAGCTGCCCCCAGTCTTCGTCATCGTGTTGGCACCATGGAGAGAGAGCCGCAGGCTGGTCCTTACCTAAACCATGTGTTCTGGTGGAGCGCTGGTTTGGTTTTCATCCTGACTTAACCTTTGCTGAGAACCGTCATTCATTCATTGACCATTTCTTGAGCCCTTCCTAAGTGCCCAGTAATGCATATGTCCCTGGGGTGACTCCAGAGCGACGGGTACACTTGGTCAAGATCCTTGTCCTCAGGTGGCAGCTCGTTTTCTCGTCAGGCCACATAAACGCAGAACTGAGCCCTTGCAGTTTGACATGATGAATGTGGTACAAACACGTAGGAAGGAACAGCCAGCGCTTCAAGAGAAGAGGACATTTCATCCGGATCTGGGCAGATGGGGAGTGTTCACCCAGAGAAGGGAGGAAGGCACCCCTGAAGAAGGAGCCACCCAGCCCACGTAGAGGCCTGGAGCCAGGCCGCGCACGCCGGGTGTTCGAGGAGCGGTGAGAGCCCCAGGAGGCTGTGGGGAAGGTTCCCCGGGGTGGGAGCTGTGGTGGGCTGGGCTGGGCCATGAGGTTGGAGTGGGGAGTGGAGTGGGCCGTGGGGAGCCTGCTGAGTCTTCCAGCAGCGGGGCAGCAGGGTCAGATGTGCCTGGTGGCCGAGTGGGGGCGCGGTAGAGCCAAGGGGCTAGGACGGCAAGGACGGGGCAGGCTCAGGTAGGCTCGTGAGTGACTGAATGTTGGGGAAGAGCCAAGGTCTCTAACTGGATGGTGATGTTGTTCACATATGGTTTTTTAAAAAGACAAAGTGTATTTAATTTGGGACAAAGAATTTCCTGAGTCTGCTGTCAGTCCATGTGAAGACTCTAACTCTCGATGGTTTAAACAAAGTGTGCTCAGTGTTCTGGATGGAGGCGGGTGGGGTGCGGGGCAGGCAGCCTGGTATTGGATTCGGGGATGGAGAAGGAAAGAGCAGGGCGAATGACAGCCTCTTGTGAAGGAAGACGCTCCCTGGGGCTCTTCATCTCGGAAGGAAGCTGGGGAGCAGCGGCTGGGGAGCAGAGGCTGGGGCCCCCACAGGTGGCCCGGGATGCTAGGCTGAGCACCTGAGCTCGGGGCTCGGCTCCCGGCCTCCCCCGGCAGGGGCACGGATGCTGTTCTGTGAGGAGTCCTCTTCCCTCTCCTGGGTCGGCTTTGGCTCCTGTGCTTGAGAGAGACCGTGAATGTCTTGGCGGCGCTGGCTCTGGAAGGCGAGGAGCAGGCCGGCGACCCGGCGCTTGCAGCTCCAGTCGCGGGAGCCTCTGACCTCTGGTGGCTGCAGAGGGAAGTGCTATCCACTTGCGGCTCCAGAGCCAGAGCCGAGCCTGTCCTGGGCCCGGGGCTTCTGGAGCTCTCTTCCGCTCTGCACTGGGCCCGGGGCTTCTGGGGCTTTGTTCCGCTCTGCACCGGCGCTCCCTGCAGAATCCACTTGCTCCCTGGCCCCTGCCCTCTCACATCCTGCCCTCAAAAGCTGTGATACCCTTTATGCATTGATGTGACTTTCACTGAGTATTCATTTTAGGGGCCATTGGGGTTTGGCCTAGGGTTTGAGTCAAACCCCTCTTGGATGCACTGCCCAAGGCCGCACCACTGTAGGCAAGCTAGTCCAACATGCACCCCAGAGGCAGCCTGTCCAGCATGCTGTACTACTGTGCCAGGACTGTTTTTCCTTCTCTGTCTTCCTCTCTCTAGCTTGTTGATTTTCCCCACAATCTTAGGGCATTATGACTCCCCAGGAACGTCATTTAGTGCCTGTTGATCTCCCAGCGGGCTTGGAGACCACCTCCTGAGCTCCCTGCCTTGGGAAGCCCTGATTAACAAACTGTGCTGGAGAGACTAGCAGAGGCTGGTACTGGGGCCTCCTGCTTCCAGGAAATCTGGAGCAGCTTAGAAGGGGGTGGGTGCAGTTATTCTTCCAGAAGACACCATAGAGCCAGAAGGACCCCCATTGCCTAACATACTTTGGGGTTGCAGGACAACATGTTCGCGTTAAGGAGGCTGGAGTTCCTGCCCGCTCTTCCTCCAGAATGTGTTCTCCAGGTGGGAGCTCGAACCACTAGTCCAGGCTTGGGCAGTGCATAGAAGACCAGAGATTGAGAAGCAGGGAGGGGAAGACTTCCTCCCTAGTTCTGTTTTTCCTTTTCACTGCACCCCCCAGAAGTGGCCCTCCACTCTGGGTGAGTATGGAAGGCCACCAGCTCCCACACTCTGCTGCCCCTGCTTCCCCCCACCTCATGTACCCCTCCCACCATGGTGGGACCAGAAGGGCGAAGGGGACATATATTTCTGGTGAGTTGCACCCCAGATGTATACCCCAGAAGAATCAGGGTCAGTAGGGAGAGGGGACAGCGGGATCATCTCCCCTTTTTGTTTTCGCTCCAACTTATTGAAAGCCAACCGTGTGCCCAGCGTTCTGCTAAGCACTTCATGTGTATCATCTCATGTCATCCCTTCAGATCTCTGTCATGATCTTCACTTTACTGATAGAGAAACTGAGGCCCAGAGTGGTGAAGTCCTGAGCTGAGGTAGGCAGGGCAGCCCTGTATACCTGAGTGGGTTTTGCCCTGCTGGAGGCTGTCCCACCGAGGAGGCAAGAAGCTGAAACCAGCTGTCCTCCACTTCTTCTAATTCTAATTCAGCCTCCCTTCTTGTAATTCTCCCAAAAGTCCTTAGGGGCTCACGGAGGCCCCGAAACCGGGAAGTCAGATGGCCTTCCCACCCTAACGCAACCAGCTTTGGGAAAAGCAGGATTCAGATCTAGGTTCGTCTGACTTGAAGCCAGCATCCCTAACCGTTATCCTCCACTCTCTTGCAGCGCCCTCTAGAGCAGTGACAAGGCACAGACCTTAGATTAGGCCCTGCTTGTCCTTGCTGGGTTTATTTCACTTGCCTCTGGCCACTTTTCCAATTCATCAAAGTCATCTTGTTCCTCTCTCCCCCGCTCCTAACCAGCTTAAGGGAAAGTCCCACATCATTCTTCACAGTGGCTAATCGCCTCTTCCCCCAGCTGATGGACGAGGTGTTGGCCCATCATCCAAGCCCCTGATGAAGATCTTACACCTTCCTGGACAGCGAGGGCCCCTGTGAGCTCTGCTGGGTGCTGCTCGGGGCTGACACAGGACGCTGCTAGCCGATCTCTGCCGCTGCCGCCAGGGCCACTCACCCCCCACAGCTGTGTGGTCTGACCACATTTCCCCAGGTTACTGAGGGTGGGTTCTATGGGAGCAAATCCAAAGCCATGCAAAAGGCCAGGAGAGGTTATACACAGTGCTTTCTCTCTGACCGCCAGACCTGACGCTCAGCCACCAAATAATATTAGATGAATCTGGCAGTTTTTTTATTGACTCTGCCCTGTGGCTGATTACCCTGTTTTCTGTTTGCTTAAGGTGTTTACAAATTGGCTTTCTGAAAGTTTTCCCAATCTTTTCCCAGATTAAATAAATTTTAAAAAAACATTTATTCATTCATCAGGATGTATGTCGTACCTCTTCTCTGCATCGTCCCGTGGTGGGACTTTGTAGCTCTGTGAGGCCGATTTCTTAGCAATTGGCTGACTCAGGCCTCAAGAACGTCCCAGGGGTTTTGTCTACTTACAGAATTTAAATGTGATGTAAATAATGTCCTGATAGCAGCCCCACAGAATGCACCCCAAAGAGCCAAATAGAATGCCTTCTCTGAGGGTCTTTTAAAATAGAGCAGATCCTCTTCTATTCGGGACGACTTAAATGCCGTCACTGCTTAGAAGGCAGGAGGCTGGGTGAGGTGCAGTAAATCGGGAGAGCCTCGAAATTCTGCCAGGCCAGTAGCAGAGGCACATGGGCCTTTGTTGAAAGAACGGGTGGGAAGAAACCAGACAGCTGAGCGCTCTCATGACACATAACCCGCAGCACAAATACCATATGTCTTCAGGCTCTTGCCTGACAAACCCATCCTCACCCTGCATGGCTAAGTGGAGCAGAGCTGGCACCGGTGTCTGCGGGCCTGAAGACTTTCCGAACCATTCTTTTAAGGCTTATTGGTTGACAGTGAAAGACTAAATCATGATCCCCAGGCAAGGGGAGCGGGCCGGAGAGTGGCTGGCCCCGAGAGACACGGGTGGCCCTTGAAAGGGCGCTTGTACAAAGCTCCACTCTGCTCTTCTGCAGACGTCACTGGGCACGGAGAGGAATCCACCTGATGCCAGGAGAGCCATTTTTCTTAGAGCCTGAGCACCCTCCTTGGTCCGAAATGGTAAATTCAGACAGGCCCCCAGGAAGAGGACGTGGCAGCCAGACAGCACGAACGCAGCAAGGTAGACCTCTCCCCCACAGAGCAAGGAGGACGAGGGAGGACTGTTCTGGGCTGTGGGAGCCCTTCCCAGGACCAGAGACAGAGCTGGCGACTCCCAGAGTGTTCAACAAGCCACAGCCCTAAGCCCCCCGAAAGAGTGCATCCCAAGTGAACGAAACAGGCATTATGAAAGCCACGAGGGCCGAGCGTGGACTCCTCTTTCCCTTTCAGACACTGCTTCTCAGAGGAGGGCCAGTAGCGAGGTGGCCCATGCGCCTAACTGGGAGACTCTGGGGCGCACGTGAGTGCATCCCTGCTGACGGCAAGGGACGGAACCTGGGGGCCTTCAGCCAGCCTCGGGGCTCACTGCCAGGCTTGTGTATCACCTAAGCACACAGAGTCATGAATCCGCGTAGTCATCCAGGTGTTGCCAGCTTCCCACGCTGCCCAGCTCCCAACAGCACACGGAGGTGTCTGAGTTACTGGGATTCCATGCGGGGGAGATGCCCACACCGCAAAGGCAGGGGTCAGCATCTTCTGGCTTCTTTCCAGTGGAAAAAATTAAACCTGGTATTTGGGGTCTGCTGCCCAGGGCTGGGATGCCGTACTGGCCAGGGGTGATGGGAGGGGAAGTGGGCCCAATGAGAGCGGCGGCGATGGGAGAAAGCGGGAGGCAGTTCTGAGGCGATGGCTTCCAGACGGCCGCACTCCCACGCCCTGGAGTGTAGACACACGCGGGGATCTGTGTGCACGGGAAGCAGCGGCTGGGGCACTCTGCACCTTCCTGAGCTCTTAGCTGAGAAAAGTTGGAGTCTCTGGGATTGGTTTTCCAAGTTGTGTGGCACCATCTTGCGATCATGTCCTCCCTTGTTCATCAATTTAGGATCTGAGGGCTGTTGCCAACAGTGGCGAAGAAAAGAGACTGAATATTCCAGTGGACCAATGGCTGACATTTGTCCTGGGGAATGAGGTGGCAAGGGCCAACGGGAAGGCTTTTCAACTCTCTATCTCTGATTCTCATTTCTTCTGGGGATGGGTTTGACCCTTCCCGCCATCACTGAGCTGCCTGCTTCCCTGTCTTCTTTTAACTCCCAGCAGAAGTACCTTCTCAGCTCAGACCAGAGGCAGGTTACCTTAGAGGGGAAGCCTAAAAAGTATCCAGGTCAGGGGTGCCTGGCTGGCTCAGTCAGAAGGGCATGTGACTTTTGATCTCGGGGTTGTGAGTTCGAGCCCCACGTTGGATATAGAGATTATTTAAAAATAAAATCTTAAAAAAAAAAAGTATCCAAGTCAGTTCCCAGGTTCTCCTCCTTCATTTTACCTACAGCCATTTTCCATTTGTTATTGGACACCCTTAGAATTCTCACCCAAAACAACTGGAGTCTCCTATTCTCTTCCCACTGCCAAGATGGAGCCCACCCACCTGGCATCAGAGGCTTACTCAGTGGCTCAGCCCCTTACTACTCACCTGATCTTTGGAACTCTGAAATACTCTTGATCAGACTTTATTCCCCCTAACACCTCCCATTCTAATGCAAGAAAACTCAATCCAGAGAACTTCACATTGGCCTTCTCTTCTAGTTTCTGATAGGCTCCAATTCCACATCCTGCTTAAGGACGTTGGGATTGAAGTCCAACTGGAGTTCTGGAAGCGTTGTCAGTACAGGGTATGAATGAACCACACTTGTTATATAGTGGAGAAAATTCCAAATTAGGAGATCAGTCACAGATATTAGCTGGCCTGGCTCAAGCTTGGTTACTACACACAGTTGGGAAGAAGCATCACCAAAGCGATGAGTCAACTGGCACTGTTCCAAATGGCTGGGCCTAGTGTACCTGTGCTCTGATGGCTGAGTTAAGGAGCCCATTGGAGCTGGATGTTGACTTTAGGGGAGAAACACAGACTGTACTGTGAGCATCTGAGGACCGTTTGGCTCAGTTTTAAAATTTATTTCAGTTCCTACAATTGCTCTGGATTATTCTATCCCAACATTGTATATTTGTCTGCTGAGCTCGTGGTACTCAACATGTGCCCTGGCATTTTTCACAGAAACTGGAGGCCTTCCCTTTTCTCATACCCACTCATGGGACAAGAGCTAGATTTGAAACCCAACGGTCCTAATTTTCTTTCCTGAATTTACTGGGCTTCACGAAGAAGTATACCAGAGAAGGCCACTCAGGCGCTAGAGAATCTTCCCACCTGGTAGTCCATCAACACTTGAAATTTAACTTCTTTCTTTAAAAAAATAAAAATCAACAGATCAGAACAAAGGTGACAAAATCAACAAGAGCTTTTTTTTTTTTTAAGATTTTATTTATTTATTCGACAGAGATAGAGACAGCCAGCGAGAGAGGGAACACAAGCAGGGGAGCGGGAGAGGAAGAAGCAGGCTCATAGCAGAGGAGCCTCGTGGGGCTCGATCCCATAGCGCCGGGATCACGCCCTGAGCCGAAGGCAGACGCTCAACCGCTGTGCCACCCAGGTGCCCCTCAACAAGAGCTTTTTAAGCAGGTTCTTATAATGTGTATTTTTTAAAGTCAGGATATTGATGTATAATTTAAGTTGCATGAATTTGGGGGGGTTGGATTGTATTTTTAATTGTGGCAAAATACACATAAGAAAATTTACCATCCTGGGCACCTTGGTGGCTCAGTCAATTAAGCGTCCGACTCTTGATTTTGGCTCAGGTCATGATCTCAGGGTCATGAGATTGAGCCCCACATTGGGCTTTGCATTCAGTGGGGAGTCTGCTTAAGATTCTCTCCCTCCCTCTCTCTCTGCCCCTCCACCATACCCTCCACCCCACTGTGCACGCACACGTGCACACTCTCTCTCTCTCTTTAAAAAAAAAAAAAAAGAGGGGTGCCTGGGTGGCTTAGTGGGTTGAACATCCAACTTGGGTCGTGATCTCACAGGTTGTGGGATCGAGCCCTGTGTTAGGCTCCATACTCAGTGGGGGAGTCTGCTTAAGATTCTCTCCCTCTGCCCCTCTCCTCCCTTACTCTTGCATGCTCTCTCTCGCTCTCTCTCTCTCTAAAATAAATAGATCTTTAATAAAATAAATGAATTGAATTGAACTTTTTAAAAAAGAAAGAAAAAAGAATATTTACCATCCTAACCATTTTTAATATATAGTACAGCAGTGTTAAGTACATTCACGGTGTCGTGCAACCAATCTCCAGAACTCTTTTCATCTTGCAAAACTGCAACTTTCACCCATGGACCAACAGCTCCCCATTTTTCCCTCAGCCAGCCCTTGCAACCACCTTTCTACTTTCTGTCTTGGAATTTGGCCCCTCTAGGCGCCTCATGTGAGTGGAATTCTGTAGTATTCGTCTTTTTCTGACTGGCTTATTTCACTTAGCGTGATGTTCTCAGTGTTCATCTGTGTGTCAGAATTTCCTTCCTTTTTAAGGCTGAATAATATTCCATTGTATGACTAGCCCACATTTTGTTTATCCAATCACCTGCTAATGGACAGCTTTTGAATTGTGCCACTGTGAACATGGGTGTGGGAACGGCTCTTCAAGACCCTGATTTGTGTTAGTGTCTCTTAAAATTGAGTAAAGGAAGCCTAGAAGAATTCCATATCCCGTGGTTTTACTTTTTTTTTTTTTTACCATTCAGAAAAACTCAGGAATGCAGCACTAATTTCACCAGGTAATATCTTTACAATTTCTCAGTGTGCTGACTTTTCAAGGGCTTCTTGTGCCGTTCTTCAGTCATATGTGAGCGCTTTGAGAATTGCCATTAAACAGAAAGTGGCCGCAGTCTAGCTGTATGTCAGTGATTGAGACACTGATCAAAGGCGGAATTATCAGGGGCTTGGTGTATTACTAAAACCCACCGTTCCAGTTCCCCTCACACAGGACTTGAAGTCCCACACCATCCTTCCCCAGGCCAAGAAAGCACGTGGTCCCGGGATAAAGACGGGGAAGTCCAGCTACAATCTGCTTCACCACCGAGTGCCCTTCTCACTGGCAAAGACCTATAAATAACATCTGTGATCTGGTTTCGGAGTCAGCAAAGGGGCAAGGGCTGAGGGGTTGCTGAAATAATTTCATGAACAAATTGACCAAAAAAATGATCTGTGAATAAATCGTAGAGAAGGAAGAGCTCGCCAGCCATGTGAACAGATAAGACTCCTCCCCTGCAAAACCAGCCTCTCTTTCATCCCTACATTGTCTGCAGGCATGTATAAGCTATATTCTAGATCATTTCGCATTCAAATAGCTAAGTCGGCTCCACTCAGCTCAGAGACGATTGGGGGGCTGAAGTGTTAGCGTTCTGCCCTCCTGCAAGGAGGAAAGGGAATCTAGTTCAGGAGCCAAAGGAAAGCGTATTCATCTCATCTCATCTTTTAAGACCTGGAGAGAGACTCCTCCATGGCCCCCCAGATCCAGAGTCCTCCAGCATTAAATGCACAGAAATCAAATACATATCCATTACAGGAGAAATCGTAGGGAAGTGGAGCTGAGGTGACAGATTTTGAAGAGCAAACATGCACCTTTGTGCTCTGTCTTCTTAAAATTCATCGTCTCACCTGCCAGCCTTGAGAATTGCCTATTTACATAACTAGCTGCCTGAAATGGAATATTCGATAACGTTACACAGTGCCTCACTCCATTTGAGCCCATCCCCAGGATAGGAGCGATCCAGAAGTCCTCCAACAGCATGTAGCATGGCGCACTGGCCTGCCGCCATGCCTCCGTGTGGTGTGAGCCTGTCAGCACTCCCGAGCTAAGCAGATGTCAGGCCTGATCGCCGAGGTGGGAGACCAGCAAGCAGCAGGGGGAGGGGACGTGATTCAGCAAGCGGCACAGTAGTAAGCCGTCTTCAGGGGACAAACAGCATCTCTCCCTGAGCTTCCCAGCGGGCACCTTGTTCTGCCCAAGGTGCTGTCTCAGAGCCCGCCGGCAGAGAGGGACTGAGAAGGGGGGAGCTGCAGGATCTATGGGGACAACCCGGTGCAGGAGGGAATCAGTCAGCGCTGATGCCCGCCCTGGCGCTGCGCCAGCCTCGAACCCCCTGTTGTTCCTTTCCAAGGCACCGATCTCCCTCCCATCAAAACGGGAATCCTGCTGCTGGCTTATAAGGGGAGTCAAAATAAGTGATAAGGAGGTGTTCTGGTGATGATAATCGCGTATAGCTTCTCAGCGGACCTCATGTATCAAAGAAGGCAATTGTGTGTGTTTGTTCATTTATTTTTCAGCGTTCCGGTTCCTGTAGTCAGTTTAGAGAAAATTCCTAACCTAGTGAAGGCAGACGGTGCCAATGTCAAAATGAACTCTACAACCACTACCGCGGTCACCTGCTCCACCTCATCCTGTGCTGTCTCCACCCCACCTTTAATCAAGCCAGTCTTGATGTCCAAGTCAGTGCCACCTTCCCCAGAGAAGATCTTAAATGGCAAAGGAATTTTGTCCACCACAATAGACAAGAAACACCAAAATGGCACCAAAAACAACAACAAGCCTTACAGGAGACTTTCAGGTACGTGTCTGTATCCTTCGAGTCTGGCGCACAATTAGACTGCCTCTGACTCACATCCATGACCAAGGAGTGGTGTGTTCTTATCCTTAAGCAGGTCTGTTTTGTTGTAAGGGGAACACGGGATTTACCTGCCAACAGGACCCCAACCGAAAAATGCGAGGAATGGGTTCTCTTATTTCTGGGCCGGACAAGGCTCTAGCTCCCGGCTCAGTGCTCAGCAGGAGGGGTCCTCCCCCCGGCCCAGGAGGCAGGATGCCTTACACCAACCACGACAGCCCACAGCCCGTGCATCCTGAGGGTCTTATCATGCTGCTGGGCTGAACCGGCCCCCCGGGTTCTGTAGAAGCGTCCCTGTGGGGACTTTGGACAGCCACAGGGATACCTCACAGTAGGTCAGGGCTGACGTGGGACAGTACAGTGAGTGCCATCTGCCCCACTCTGCGCTTAGGTCTTAGTTGGTTGCCTGGTTGATTCTGTGGTCTGGGGCTATGACTGCCTTTCCCACATAATCAGGTCGGAATTCCCATTTGGGATCACTTAGGCTGGCATAGCCCATGAGAGCTTGAGGGATTTCTCTCGGATCTCCTTCTCAGTTGTCTGCGTAGACACTTGGGATGCCTGGAAAGGTGCACAGGCCCATCTCTGAGGCAGTGGTTGCCCTGAGGGGCCCTCACGTGGGTGATATGTGCTTTGGATTTGTTGTGGAACTAAATCTGGTGGTTCTGCTTTCTCCAAAAGACCAAGAAAAGCTATAAACTTTACAACTTCTTCACACACAGGGGGCATTTATCAAATGTTGACTGGAAAAAAAAAAAGAAAGAAAGAAAGAAAGAAAATACAGTGAAAGCCACCCGATGAGAGAGAAACTGTGCTCTCCAATAAGATCATAGTTCTGAATCAGCCTAAAAAGTGTGGGTCATTTTTATTTTTTACTTCATGTTAATCTGTATTTCAGTTTTTCTATCTTACATCTCTAACCGTTAAAAAAAAAAAAAAAAGTCATTCCTTTAAAGTTCTTTGGACCTAAAGCATTCAAAAGATTTTTACCCTGGAAGTCTCCCTATGTACTATTCACCCACTCTCAAGAAAGGAAGGTAGAGCCTGGCACTCTCTTTGAGCATGGGGCGGGGGGGGGTGTGTGTGGACAGGAGCCCCCAGCTCCTGGCTCTCTTCCTGAGTGGAAAGTTCAGTTTCACTCTGCAGAGGTGGGTGGCCACATCCCTGGAAAAACCAGTAGACCCAGCTGGGCAGTGTCCAGAGGCAGAAGCGTGGCCATGGCTTCCAGCCTGCACCCCAATTTGAAGTTGTAGAGGGATTGTGGTGGGGTTTTTTTTGGTGTTTGTTGGTTTTGCATTTTGTTGACTCTTTTGTCTCATTGGGTCTTTTGCTTGTTTCTATCTCGCTTTCACATTTGGCAGCCAGCTCCTGCCCCCCAGCCAAACAACCTGCTCAGTTGCAGGCCAACGTGAGCGCTGGTGTGGATCTGGGCCCGGGTCTGACTCTGACAGGCCCAAGGGAAAGAACTCGGTGGCAAGCAGCCTGGGGCCTGGCACCCAGGCCCTACTCAGTGGGCAGAGAGGGCTCAGAGGAAACGGGCATCTCCAGGCCTCGCAGTTTTCTAGTCTTAAATGTGAAGCTTAAAAAAAAGAAAGAAAGAAAAAAAAAGTTGGGGGTGGGGGCGCCTGGCTGGCTCAGTAGAGCACGCAACTCTTCATCTCTGGGTCGTGAGTTCGAGCCCCACGCTGGGTGTAGAGATGACTAAAATTAAAATCTTTAAAAAAGAAGAAGATGATGATGATGACAATGACAAAAGACAAAAAAAAAGGGGGGGGGAGGCCTTTAGATGACCAGCCAGGAAACCTGTCTTGGACCTAAGAATGGTTTTCACTGCAGCCGTCATCATCACCATCATTGCAACCACCACGGGCCCCAGACTTTCTTTTAAAAACAGAACACATTCATTTATTATGCTCACAGTTTCCCCCCACCAATCTCAGACAGCTTTTCAGGTAAGCTCTTTTTAGTTTGCAGCCATTCAAACCTCTTAAGGAGACACTCCGCCAAATTCATATACAACCCCCACCCACCCACCGACACTGCTGCCGGCCTCCCCAAATGCGCAGAGGAGCTGTGTCTTCCCGGTGCTGCAGGACTCAGGGGGTTGCCGGGTGCCTTCCAGAAATAGTACAGACTATCCGAGACGTGGAACTTTGAAGCTGAAAGGGTCCTTAAGGGATTATCTCAGGTCCCTTCGTTTTCCAGGGGAGGGGAGCATGTCGGTAATCCAGAAGGGGCAAAGGATCCAAAGTGGGCATAAGAAGGGCAGGGTCCTCAGGAGTCACCTCACCATGAGCCATCAGCAGTCCAGTAGGAAGGCAGGAACCAGAGAAAGCCCGGCCTCCCTGCAGCCATCCTTCGTCCCCAGTGGGTTGGCTCGCCGTGGCTGTTCCCATTTGGAGCAACAGGCGCCATGCTGGGAGCAGAGCAAGCTGTGAGGCCGGCAGGCCTTGCCCTCTGTGCACCTCCCCCTGCCGTGCGCAGACAGCACACGCCCAGACTTTCCCCCTGCCCCGCCTGTGACACCGCCAGACGCTCCTGAATCAGGTAAAGGACCTTCCTGGGCAGCGGGGCTGCATGGATAGCCCGTTGCTGAGGACTTTGCAGAGCACAAGAGAGGCAGGTCACACTGACACGGCAAGGAGTAATTTCCCGCTGAAATGGCCAAAACTCAAGGGAAGGCAAGGGGCTGGGGGAAGGTGACATATTCTTGGAGCTGCCCAGGAAAAAGCGGCCCTCGAGCCTCGGGTGGCTCTCCCCGGTCTGCAGCCAGCTACGCCCGAAGTGCCAAGGGCTTGGGAAACCGTCTAAGTGAAGTAAAGTGTGCGAGCATCAGGGCTCCCTGCCCTCGGTGCCTGCCCCCACCCTAGTCCCTGCGCCTTGTGCTGCGTCCCACATCCCCACCGAAGCTGGACGTAGAACTCGGGGGTCAGAGGGGAGTGCCATTTCCCCCTGAGCGGTTCTTGAAGCATTTTAGCAGCCGGTTGGAGAAAAAAAAAAGAAAAAGAAAAACAAAACAAAACAACAACAAAAAAAACCCAGATTGCCTGACAATGTCTCACTTGTTGGTGCAAATGTGCATTTTTTTAAAAATGTAGTCTTAATGCCAAATCCTATTTAGTCTCCTTTTTTCTTATATTTTTTGTTTGTTTCTTAAACCAGAGAGAGAATTTGACCCAAATAAACACTGTGGAGTATTGGATCCCGAGACAAAGAAACCTTGCACAAGATCCCTCACCTGCAAGGTATTTCTCTTTCCATAAAAAATACTTCCTGCTCTCGCTGGGGCCTTTGTCGAAATGTTTGCATGCCACTCTCTGCACACGGCAGGGTGTGGAACCTCGACATGACCCCCAGCTGTTCTTTGTAAGGGAAATGCTTTCTTCTCTTCCATGGTAGCAGAGTGCCTGCCTCAAGCTGGCTGGCTTTTTAAGAAGGAAAAAAAAATAGGCTTCCCCTGTTACTTGTGAGGCCAGACAGTAAATTGTATTTATAGGCACTCACAGGCGGTTCTAAACCCTGCTACGTTTTAATGTATGCAGGAGCGGCGGCGGCGGCGGCGGCGGCCTGAAAGGCAGCCGTGGAGGGAGGACCAGCGGCCGCGCCCCTGATCCGGCCACGCCGGGTGGCCAGGGGGACAGCTGACCCAAGGCGGCCGCCATCGGGTAGCCCCCGACCCCGCATTTCATGCTGAACTGATAGCGCTTCTTGGGATCGAGGCCGCGGCGCCCTCCGCCTGGGGGCTCTGTGGGTCCGGCCGCGCGAGCTCCCGCCTGCACCTGGATGAACTCGAGCGCATCCTCACCGGCGCCCTTCCTCAGAGAGGCTTCCGTGGGCTCTGCGCGGAAGCTGTCATTCTGTGCCAGTTGTTGGTGTTTTTTGGTTTTTTTTTTTTTTTTTTTTTTTTTTAGGAAGCTTTGGCTTCTTCACACCAGGAGTGTAGGGCATGGTTGTGTTTGTGTGGTGTCTGCCTCTTCCCAGCCACAGAACGGGAGCTGTTGCCTTGAAGTTGACTTTTCAAGCACCTCTAAATTCCCATGAATTGCTGTTTCTGAAATGGAGGGCCTGGGGAAGCAGGTTTATGTGCTGATCAAAGAGGCTGTGCTTTTCATCTCTCTTCTCCTTAGACACATTCGCTAAGCCATCGGAGGGCAGTCCCGGGCCGGAAAAAACAATTTGACCTCCTCCTGGCGGAACACAAAGCCAAGTCCCGGGAAAAAGAAGTTAAAGATAAAGAGCATCTCCTGACTTCGGCGAGGGAAGTACTTCCAAACCAACCCGGGCCGGCGCAGGACTGTCTGCCAGGACCTTCAGGGAGCTCTGGGCCAGAACCGAAAGTCGCGTCCCCTGCAAAATCCAGGCCACCTAACTCTGTGCTTCCTAGGTAAGTCCCACTTTGGCGATACAAGCCCTGAGTCCTAGGTCAACTGACTAGGTCAAGTGACTTGCCGGGTCGTGTGTGGTCTGATCACATGGCAGACGGAAGTCGTAACAGCCCTACCTCCTAGAGCGGCTGTGAAGTTTAAGCAAGATCGTGGGCTTACGTAAGGGGCCCAGCCAGTGCCTGCCACATAGCGTTTGGTGGATTTTACTGCTGTCACCATCATCACCATCATCATCTTCATAGCAGACCTTTATCAGACAGAGCAAGACTAATCTGGAAATTAATACCTGGAAGGGTAACATATCAGGCACTGGGCAACTCTCCGGTTGCCTGCATTTTTAGATGAGTTGGACACTCCTGGCACCCATAGTGGGGTAGTCATCACACCTTAGGAGCCCATTTGCCACATTATTTTTTTGTGAATTTTTTCCACAACTCTCCTATGATCAGGGCGAAAGGAAAATTGGCATCACAGAGGCTGTTTGTCCTTACATCTCCCTCCACACCAAGAAAGCTAAGCCATCTGTTTGGGGTTTTATTTGGTTGACCTGGAGAGAGGAAAGAACAGAAAACAGAATTAAAACCATTTGGATTAGGAGTGATTTAAAATCCATGCATGTCTGTTTTGATGGGCAGTGGAGTCCTGAGCAGCCGACCAAGTTCCAGGTAATGGGACAGGGAGCCCTTCATCCAAAAATATTTGTCTAGTGCTTGCTCCATAAGCAAGGTGCCGGCATACCTCCTTTTCAGCGGGCTTCACTTTATTGCACTTCGCAGAGATTGCATTTTTTTTTCTTTTTACAAGTCGAAGGTTTGTAGCAACCCTGTGTCGAGCAAGTCCGTCAGCGCCATTTTTCCAACTGCATTTGCTCACTTCGTGTCTCTGTGTCAATAAAATATTTTTAAATTAAAGCATGTACATTAGGAATAATGCTATTGCACACTTAATAGAATGCAGTGTAATGTAGGCATAACTTTTATAGGCACTGGGAAGCAAAAGAAATGTATTTAATTCGCTTTATTGCGATACTGGCTTTATGGAACAGTCTAGAACCAACCCGCGCTAACTCCCAGGTACACCTGAACTGTGTCAGGTACTTTTAAGCAAGGGCACAGAGATTAATGCAATTAGATCCTGCTTTTCAAGAATTCAGAGTTTAGAAGCTAAGAGACTCAGATATCCATAACTTCATGAAAAGGAAACTAATAAAATAATGAGAAGTACAGATAGTGGTCTTATCTGATCACGTACAACATGAATCTCAAAGGGTAACTGTCCGGTCGGCAAGCAGGCATTAAAAGAACACAGTTAGAAAAGAAGGGGAAGGAGTCGATTGTTTAAGCAAAAGCAGATATTTGATGACAGTTGGGACGGATCTGCTGGGTTCTCACCCTCCTGCGTTCCACTTTGGTACAAGCCTGATCCCGTTCGATAGCCAGAGCCCCTCTGTCAGAACCGCCAAGGTCGGCATCAGGTTCAGAGGACACGGTCCGGTGGAACGGCCACCCGCACCCATTTCCTGCGTCGTAACCGTTGCCCTGGTGTTGCCACCGACTTAATGTCACGTCATTTTGCAGGGTCATTTTATAACTGCCTCTCACGGTAACGCCAGAATTTGATGAAGGATATGTATTACCTTTCCTGAGCTTTAGAGTTAAGCAGGCAGTTCTGTTCCAGATTTCCGGGAGAGGCTTCAAGTCTCTGTGTAGTGGCTTTCAAACTCTTTTGTGGCTGTTGAGCTTCTTTCTTCCCACAGAACCTAACACGGTACCCAGTATAAAAGCAGAGACCTGCTTCACCTAAAGCCAGCTCCACTCTGCTCCCATCACACATGTACCTAGAGCCTGCTGTCCTCCAGCCCGTCCGAGAAATCCCCTTGGAGTCCCCAAGGGCTCCAGGGAACCCCGTTTGAAAACCATCTTTTATTATAGGTTCACCGTAGATTTTGACCGATGGAGGCACTTCTCACTCCCCCGCAGAGTACCTGGCTTAACGGAGGAGCCAGGGGGCAGCTGTTAAAAAAATAAAACAGGTAGTGGAGGCTTAAGAGCGGCTTCTTCTTCTTCTTCTTCTTTTTTTTTTTAAGATTTCATTTATTTATTTGAGAGAGAAAACACGAGTGGCGGGGAGGGGCAGAGGGAGAGGAAGAAGCGGACTTCCCACTGAACAAAACCCCTGCTGAGCCGGATGTGGGGCTCGATCCCAGGACCCCAAGATCATGACCTGAGCTGAAGGTCGTGACCAGATGCCCAACTGACTGAGCCACCCAGGCACCCCGAGAGCAGATTCTTAATGTTCTTTTTTAGTTTAATTTTCAGGGGAATGTTTGTCAATAGAGAAATGCCAGGTGTTTATGTTCTTCTCATAAGGAAGCAGAAGAAAGATGGAGAGTGTGGTTCATCAGCAAAAAGAATGTCTCTGAAAGGAAGGATGAGGCCAAGTGTTGGCTAACAGAATAATTGTTAAGGATGTTTTCACAGTTGATATAAACTCCAGAAAACTCAGGGATGAGCTCGGTTCAAAACTTGGTGGGAAATAACTTCCTTTTTCACGTGGTTTTAGTTAGGATGAGACCCCCACACAATCAGAGATTGAAAAAGCATGATCAGAATTTGATGTCCTCCTTGGGGCCTTGGCTGGGTGGCTCGGTCGGTAGAGTGTGTCAGTGACTCTTGATCTCGGCGTTGTGAGTTAGAGCCCCATATTGGGTGTAGAGATCACTTAAAATAAAATCTTAAAAAAAAAAAAAAGAATTTAGTGTCTTAGCATAAAACTTAAATCAACATTTATCTCCTCATATTAGTGATATACAATATATATTATAGCTATTTCAATCACAGTGATCAACTATAATTAGCAAAAATATATATATATCACTCATGAATGGAAATACTGTAATCCCTTCCCAGTGGTGAATTCCTTTTGTAGGAAATGCTAACGCATGTGAATATATTTTTTACATATCGTTGGGTAACCTTGAAAATATTTCAGTTCTCATATTCTTGAATTACAACCTGCTCTTGTCAAGGGTTCCTGAAAAAAGAACTTAGGTCTAGAGCTGGAAAAGTTAAAGTCAGTAGCAAGGGCTGGCACAAGGTTGGAAGTGCAAATGTCAGCTCCGTGCTGACTAACGAGATGAGTGCGGCCATGTTTCTGAGCCTCTGTACCTTCAAACTGCTCATCTGTGAAGTGGAGCTTAGAAGAATTAGGTGAGAAGTACCAAGTTCCTAGTACGCACTCAATTAGTGGTAGCTGCTAGTGATTGGTAGTAGCGTTCCATGGAAAGCAGGTGGGTAAATAAAGGCCTTGGTGCCACCTGATTTCCATTTGCCCATCCTCCTGGCTGCTGTTCACCAACCTGGGGGCCCTTGAATAATATACCCCTACTCTCTGTTTCTTTGCCCCAACTCTAAGGGAACATATTACATGCCCCAAAGAGTCCCAGGGCTATGGATGACCAGCCCAACCAAACCCATCAGGATTTTTGTGGAAAAGGGGAGGAGGACAGAGGGTTGAGCCAGTCTCTGACAAGCCAGGCTCTGACAAGCCAGTCTCTGGCTCCCAGGCGGGAGGGAGGAAAGGTAGGCCATGGCAGCCAGTGCTGACAGAATCTGGGCACATTCCCCTCTGTCTTGTGGACACTCACACATCTAATCTTAAAGTATAAAAATAGTGGGGTGCCTGGATGGCTCAGTCAGTTGGGCATCCGACTTTTGGTTTCGGCTCAGGTCGTGGTCTCAGGGTCCTGAGATGGAGCCCTGCTACTCGCTCAGCGCCCAGCACAGAATCTGCTTGAGATTCTCTGCCCCTCCCACTGCTCATGTGCGAGCGCAGAGCACACTCTTTTGCACTCTATCTCTCTCATTCTCTAAAATAAATAAGATCTTTTTTAAAAAAAGGTATAAAAATGACAAAAATCCAAGGAATCTTAGACTGGCACGGGCAGTGGGGAGAGAGGCAGAAGGTTCTAGATACCTGAAAAAGGGCAGAGATGATTCTGGAGTGAAAGCAACTCCAGCTTGGGCCTCATTAGGATAAATGTTATTGCTACACTGTAAGCCTTGACTTAATGTGTGTCCCTCTGTTTTTTTCTACATCCATTTCTCAGTATGGGGGGCTTTGAAGTCAAGCAGATAGTATCAACTCTCATTTCCGCTTCTTATTAGCTTTGCCACCCATTCCCTCATCTGAGAAATGTAGACAACTTACACCCACCTAAAGCAGCGTGTAAATTGGATGAGAAAATGTATGTTGCCTGTCGAGCACATAGTAGGGACTCAGTTAAGGTCAGTTGCCTTGTGTTCTCTTCCCCAAAGCACTCAGACAGACTGGTGCTCGTGCTTCCTCAAAGGGGTGGAGAAGGGAACTTTCCCTAAGTTTCCTTGAGTGGAACTGGATAGGGACCATTGATTGTTGCATAGTCTTTAGAACAGACTGGTGAATGGAGAATGGCAGGTGATGTCATGCTGACATCAGAAGGGTGGATGGCAGCTTAACAAATTCGAGTGACTTTTTCCAACACACTCTCATAACTAGTTACCCTGTTCCCCATCATTCCTCGCCAAGGCTTGTTTCTGAGACATAGGTTGGTTCCCGCAAGCTCCTTCCCTCAGGTTCTGCCCTGAAGTATAGCGATCAGAGCTGGAAGGTCTTGAAAGCATCCCCCATTTCATTATTGCCAGGAGGGTGCCTATATCTTGAGTAAAACAAGACATCATCACTCATGATTCTGTCTCTGCTCTCAGAGCCCATTCTGCTCTAGACACAAATTTCCATGGACAGCTTCACTCTGTAGGATTCTCCTCCCCCATCTCTCTTTTTTTCTGGCAAGTAGAATTTATTATTAAGTATTTCAGACATTTTTTTCTTTTTTCTTTCCTTGATTAAACTTTTTTTTTAATCAAAGTAAAAATGGACACATAGTTCAAAAGTCAAATAGAACCAAAAGACTTAGAAGGAAAAATAGTAGTTGCTGCCATCCTGGGGGCTCTCTCTCCCCACTCTGTGTTAGAGTACCTGTTTCCTGGGCCCCATTGCCTCCCTCTGTCTTGGTTTCCTCCTTTATTCTGATGGAGTATCTCCTTCATCAGTTTCCTGTGGAAAGGTGCAAAGGGGGTCAATTTTTAGAAACTTTACACACCTGAAAATGTTTTTATCTACCGTTACATTTAATTGATAATCTCTCTAAGTATATAACTGGATTGAAAATCATTTCCCTACAGAATTATGAAGATATTTTTTATTGGCTTCTAGGATCAAGGTTTTTATTGGGAAGTCTGATACATTCTCTTTGCATATGCTCAGTTTTTAATATCTGAAACCTGGGGCTCTGAAATTTCACAGGGATCATTCAATATGGGTCTTTTTTCATTCATAGTACTGGGTACTTAGTAGATCCTTTCAGTCTATGAGCACCTGTTTCAGGGATAATTTTGTATGTTACATCTTGGTTAATTTTCTCCCCACTATTGTCTTTATTCTCTTTATTGGCCTCCCATTAGTTGGATGTTGGACCTTTTGCTCTGATCTTTTCATTCTCTTACCTCTTTTCTCCTGCTCTCTCAATCTCTTGTTACATTTTCTAAAAGATTTTCTTTTATTTTACCTTCAAAACTGTATATGAAATAACCAGTTTATGATTCACTTTTTTTAATCTTTAGGATCTGGTCCTTAGATAAAAAGAACTTCTAACAATTGCTTCTTTTTTAAAGATTTATTTATTTATTTGAGAGAGAGAGAGAGAGAGAGAGTGCATGAGAGGATGAGCAAGGAGAGGGGCAGGAGGGGAGGGATAGAATCTTAAGCAGACTCCCCACTGAGCCAGGAGCCCCACGTGGGGCTTGATCTCAAGACCCTGAGATCATGACCTGAGCCGAAATTGAGAGTTGAATGCTTAACTGACTGAGCCACACTCCTATAATTGCTTCTTATAATATCCTACAAGATACTATCATTTTGCAGAGGTAATACCATTCTAATATTTTTAAGATATGTTTTTTGGTTTTTTCCTCTTTGCTTCATTGTCTTCATTTCTTTCATGTGTGTGTTCATGCGTTTGATGTTTGGCTGGTCATTCTCATGATGGAGATGTTCCAGAAATGTTCGGTGATCCCTAACCATTCACATTTAGAAGAGAAATGCTAACAGGCTGATTGGAAGTCTTTGTGTTGGACTGTCAACAAAAAGGTCATCAGGTCACCAATCAGCTTTTTTTTGGAGGGTTCCCAAAGGCAAGATCTGGAAGCCTTTGCCCCGGGCCATTCAGTTTGTCAGGGTAAGACTTCCCCATGATGTGCCTGGTGATAGGCATTCTGGTAATGCCCACTGAGGATTTGACTTGAGATAGCCCATGGTCACCTTGTTTCCAGCCCTGTGCCTCTCTCCTGATCTCTGCTGAGCCTGGCATCCCCTTGTCTAGGGTCTCTCCAGTTCAGTTTCTCTGGAGAGTAAACTTTTGTTCCCTTGTTGGAGAGTTGATGGGAAGGGGTGGGACCTGGCAGGGGCGATGGTGAGTCACCGGCTGTGTGAGGTCGTAGTGTTGACCTGTGGGTCCAGCTACCACATGGGAAGACTTCAACTTTCCCACTAGGTTTAGCCCTCACCTCACCCATGACCTTTGCAGCTCAAGGTAGGTCCAGGTGCCCTGCTTCTCAGAGGCTCTGTGGTAGGTCAGCTCTTTACCCTGCGGTTTATGCTTCTCCAGACACATTCTGTGTTCGGAAAGTATGTTCTAGTCTCGTGTTCACACGGTATCAGTCAGGATGCTTCAGGAGCAAGGAGCAGAAAACCTAATCTTACTAAATGCTTAAGTAATATAAAATGTTCTTATCACACATGACAAGAAGCCCAGAGGTGAAAGAGCACCAGTCCCCAAAGATGAGGAATTGGCTCTCATTCCCTGACTTTCTTTTACTCCATCCTCCTCAGTCTTCTGGTTTCATCTTCAAAGTTTATAGCAAGTTGGCTGCCGCACTTCCAGGGACATCCAGAAGAGGGTGAAGACCACTTTTTCCTTGTGTCTCGTTTTTAAAATGAGGAAAATCTTTGCAACCTCCCCCCAGAAAAGTTTTTTTATGTATTTCTCACACCCTTTTCCAAACCAATCATTAGCAAGATGAATGAGATTTCCATTATTGGTTTAGGGGTGAAATGGAGGCTGGGAAGTAGTCACCATAAGGATTACTCTATTTCTGCTGGTCTCTTTGTTCTTCGGGGCCCCACCGTTTTCATCCTTTTACTGTGATTTTAGTAGTATTTGGGGAGGACGAGGAGACAGGTGTGTTGGATCCATGCGGCCCATCTAACAGGAAGTTCTTCAGCTATTTCCTTACACGCATCTGTACTACTAGCTCACTTTCTGGGTTTTTTCTGTTGCTGAGGGTTTTTTTACTTTTTGTTATGACATTTTTCCCATGTACAGAAAAGTAGAAAGAATAATAAAACAAACACGTGCATACCTAGTGCTGGGTGTGAAGCAACACTGTTGATTTTAACAGCTATAATATTAATATTTCGCAATTACATTTACTTCATCTACATTTTCTGATGATACATTTTGAGGTAAATTACAGATATGGCATTTCACCTCTAAAGATTTCCACATGCATCTTTAAAAAGTAAAGATATTTTCCTGTGTAACCAAAATTCTATTAATCACACTTAACAAAATCCAGCTCACTTTTATCTTCTGCAGGACAAGGAGGTCCTATCACCATGGGGAAGACCTCAAAAAGAGCCTGCTAGAAATTTTGGAAACAATGTCAGTGTCCATCAGTAGACCAGTTGAGTAAATTATGATATATCCATACTATGGAATATTGGGGAATATTAAAAATGATGATATAGTTCCACACATGGAAAGATTTCTACAACATCACTAGGCTGGGGGAAAAAAAGCATGTCTCAAAATAGTACATACAGCGTCATCCAGTTCTTGCTTAAAAATGCATGTGCCCATGTGTGCACCGTAGAGAAATCTGGAAGGATATAAATCAAAATGCTAATAGCACTTGATCTTGAGTGGCAGGATTATGGATGCCATTTTCTTTCTTTATATGTTTCAGCATTATCAAAATTGTTTCGGTGTTTGGGTCTTCAGCTGTATATAGGCAATAATGTTGTTGCCCCTTCTGATACAGGAGAGTAAGTATCTGGGAATGCACCTGAGGTGATGTGTTCTCTGGACTATACCCTTGGAACATGCAGAATGAATGGCATCTTTGTTTTCATAAATATAGGAAGGTGATAGTCAATAACAAATTGTCACACCAACAGACTTCTTAGAGTAACACTGAAAAACTACCTGCGGCCTTGTTTTTGGTTTCCTGTGGGTTTGGTTTTTTTTTTATTGTGGCAAAATATACATAATGCAAAATTTACCATTTTAACCATTTCTAAGTGTAGAGGTTCATGGCATAAGTACATTCACATTGTGGCACGACCGTCACCACCATCCATCTCCAGAACTTTCTGTCATCTCATACTGAGACTCTGAACCCATCCCTGATACCTGATAGCCACCTTTCTCCTTTCTGTCCCTATGAACGTGACTATTGCGGGTACCTTACATAAGTGGAATCATACAATATTTGTCCTTTGTGACTGGCTTATTTCACTCAGCATCACGTTCTCAAGGCTCATCCATGTTGTAGCTGTGTCCGGATTTCCTTCCTTTTTAAGACTTAACTAATATTCCATTGTCTGGATATACCATATTATGTTTTATCCATTCATCTGTCTATTGTTGGGCATTTGGATTGTTTCCACCTTTGTGGCTTTGCTTTTCAAGCACTGTGCTTTGAGGATCTGGTCTGAACTCAGCTATTTGACACCTGGAGGGAATTGAGAGTGAAAATGAGGGAGAAGGGAGGAAATCAACAGTGTTGCTTCATGTTGCTCAAAGGGGCAGCTCTCAAAGCAGAATGCAGAAAATCCATTTTTTTTTAAAGATCTGGATTTTGGAGCGCCCGGGGGGCTCAGTCAGTTAAGCGTCTGCCTTCGGCTCAGATCAGGATCCCAGGGTCCTGGGATCGAGTTCCGTATCAGTCTCCCTGCTCAGCGGAGGAGTGGTCGTTCGCGCTCTCACTCTCTGACAAGTAAATAAATAAAATCTTTAAAAAAAAAAAATCTGGATTTTTTTTTCCTCCCAAACTTCTTTTTCTCCCTGTATTTCTCCCTGGTCAAACACCTGATAAGAGTGGAGAAGCAGGAAAAACAACTGATAACTGACTATTCCTCTTCTAAGTCTTTTACTGACACAGATATGTTTGGTCTGTTTTTGCTTTTGCCTGTTTTGGTTTTTGCTGCTGGTGAAGCATACAGTGCTTCTTACTGTGACGTTGCTTTTCTGTAAGCTCAGCCTTCATCGAGGTGAGGTCTGCTGGATTGTTCCTACACAAGGAACTCGTTCATTCCTTCATTGAGAAGCATAGTTCTTCAGCACCTATTGTAAGCCGACCATGCCAGCCTGTGGTTCTAGGGGCTTGTCACAAGTTAAATGGAAACATTCATCCTCAGGAGATACAATTAAACTACGTGTGGCTCGATATTAAGAAACACATCTGGAGCTCCCAGGTGGGGCTCAGTCTGTTAAGCGTCTGCCTTAGGCCCAGGTCATGATTCCAGAGCCTGGGATCCAGCCCCGTGTTGGGCTCCCTGCTCAGCAGGGAGTCTGCTTCTCCCTCTCCCTCGGCCCCTCCCCCTGCCCCTCATGCTTTCTCTCTCACTCTGCTCTCTCTCAAATAAATAAATAAAATCTTAAAAAAAGAAAAAAGAAACGCATCTGGGGGTGCCTGGCTGGCTTGGTCGGTGGGTCGGTGGAGCATGCAGCTCTTAGGGTCATGAGTTCAAGCCCCACATTGGGTGTAGAGCTTACTTAAAAAAAAAAAAGGAAAAAGAATACAAGAAACAGATGTGGCTGTGGAGTAAGAGACTTGTGCCCCATCACTGGGACAAAACCTTTTTTCATGCCAGTGTGATAATTTCATAAAGCTATAGTTTAGTAGCCAAAAAACAAGTGGAGGGCTATCTTCCATCACGACTGATATTCTGGTAATTGGTTTGAAGTTGTTTACTTGGCTGGTCTTCCTGTCAGTTTTCACTTTCAGGAAGAAGCAACTACATGGCAAGTACAAATTACTTACATGCAAACAGATGAGTAATTGTAACTGAATTCATTAGAAGACTAGTTTTAAGTTAATTCTCTATTACTGTATTTTATATTCCACTTATACTGCTGGAGTTTTCCCTGGTGCCTGAACTTCAGCAGGGCAGAGCCTAAGCACCGTGGATCATTGTAGAAAGCTGGTTGATGCTAACCTGATCTCAGCCTGAATGTTTCCCTCGCGTAAATTTGCCATTGACCTGCCTTCTTTGATGTATCGAGAGAGCTGATCGGTCTGCCTTCCGAGCGCCCTTCAACTGGGTGGGTCTTCCTCCCTTAGCAAAGTTCATTCTGTCCGTTCTCCTTTGCCCTCAGACCATCATCTGCAAATAGCATCAGCAGCAGCACATCTTCAAATCACAGTGGCTACACCCCGGAACCCCCCCTGCCCCCCGCTGGAGGTGACCTCACCAGCCGACTGTCAAGTGATGAAGGGGAGATGGACGGAGCTGACGAACCCGAGAAGTTAGACTGTCATTTCTCTACCCACCACCCCAGACCTCTTGCGGTAGGCCACCGTGTTTCCATCCTTGCATTCCCCCCCCTCCCCCGCCAGTGCCCTGCAGGCATTTAGGTGGTCCTGCCAGACAGCACGCATTCCGAAGGAGAGGCTGCCAGAACAGTGGTTGATGGAAAGGTTTACCCTGGGGTTGAATGATTGCCTTCAAATTACCCTTGAAAATCACAGAAGGAAAGGGCAGGGCTCCCTATTGATTATAATCCTTTAAACACCTGAGTATCCGTGGTCTACCTTGAAGCGAGAATGCCTGAGAAATGGTGTTTATATAAGTGCACTGGGGAGTTGACCTTGTGGCCCTGCCCAGCTAAAAATGGAGCCTCTGGTTGCCAGAGTTCGTCTAGCTCACCTGCTTTGAAAACCGTCTGTCTTAGCAGTAGGCCAGGTGTGAGCCCTAGCTGCTTTTCTCCCCTGTTGATTCTGAGTTTTATTGTTATTAGTAAGTGTGACCATATGGCAGCAGAACTGAGAGAGAGAGAGAGAGTGTGTGTGTGTGTGTGTGTGTGTGTGTGTGTGTGTGTGTTGAAGAGAGGAGAGGAAGAAGCATTTCACATCAGCATGATTACTGATTAACGAAAAGGTACAATTCTTTCCCAATTCCTTGAAAGAGTCCACTATCGACAGTTCAGAAGGTCCTTGAAATCAAGGTGGGATTTGTAAGGAGGCGTGAGCTGAAGGCTTGTTTTTGTTTTGTGCTACCATCATAGAGCCAAATTCAAACCCCATGACCCGTTTGCTCTGGTCCCAGCTGGAGCCCTGTAGGGTTACCTTTGACTAACCCTAGATGTCATGGGCTGTGCAGGGAAAATCAATCCTGCACTGGGGGCACCTGGCTGGCTCAATGGGTGGAGCATGTGACTCTTGATCTCGGGGTTGTGAGTTCGAGCCCCACACTGGGTTTAGAGATTGCTTAAATAAATAAAATCTTTTTAAAAAAGCCAATTCTGGGGGCGCCTGGGTAGCGCAGTCGTTAAAGCGTCTGCCTTTGGCTCAGGGCATGATCCCGGCATACGGGGATCGAGTCCCACATCAGGCTCCTCCGCTATGAGCCTGCTTCTTCCTCTCCCTCTCCCCTGCTGTGTTCCCTCTCTCGCTGGCTATCTCTCTGTCACATAAATAAATAAAATCTTTAAAAAAAAAAAGCCAATTCTGTGACAAGATAGAGTGAGTCCCTCCTCCCTTCTATCTGTGTGATGAATAAAGGCCAAATTCACTTCCTGTTTCTGTGGATGATGGTGACCTGTGGTTCACCAACAGCCTGAGACTTTGCTGCTTGGCCAGTGCAGAAATAGGGACAGGGAGGAATGCCGTTAACTGCCAGGAATAGAACATTGAACTCGTATACAGTGTCTACACTACAGTCAGTGATTCATCTTACGGAACAAGAGGTCCAGAGGTAGGTGATTGCCAGCTGGGTTCAGCATCTCTGCAATATGGTGCTGCTGACGGAGAATTTCCACAAGCCTCTTTGCCTGTCGTACACAGTCTCCCTGTGCCTGCGACAGCTCCCATGTCACATCCTCACCCACCAGCATTCTCCAAAGGGTGGAAGGGGACAAACAGAAAGGGAGTCTCTTTCTAAGGCGTTATCTTATATCATTTCTTAAGGAAGGAAATCTTCCAGCGAGCTCCCGCAGCAGGCTTCCGTTTCCGCCCAGCAGAAATGGGTCACGTGCCCACCCCTACACCAACCAGGGGTTCAGAATGATGGGATTGCAGTGACACAGGATGAAAGGAGCCATGATTCATCTCAGGGTTCTGGGAAGGGACCCCCCCCTCCTTTCCCTGCTCCCTGTGCTGTGTCAGATACCAGAACAAAAGGGCGGCTCCATTAGGCAGGAAAAAGAGGGGGAGAAGTACGGGTGGGATGGCAGTAGATGAGACTGGCCATCAGCGGGGTCTGCACAGGGCTGGCACGGTGAGGATAGGCAGGGCCATCGAAGGCACGCTATGCGGCGGAGAACAGGAGACTCTTGGACGGTTAACCTTGCATCTGTATGGAATTAGAGACCTAGGTAGCAGAGACAATAGGGAGCCTCCAGCTTCCGATTCTAAAAGAGATACTGGACTCCACCAGAAGGCCAGAGTCCAGAGCATGGGATATTTGTCCAAATGACAGGCTGCCAGGCTCCAGTGGATTAGGTCAACTCTGGGCATGGCGGATTTGTGTGCCCTTAATGTTTTGCTGATTTAAATGGAAAGCCCATGGATTGTTTCCTTGCTTTGTCCTTTCTCTTATGGTCAGTTGATACATTAAATCATTTTTTGTCACAAACAGTCATTCAGGGTGTCTTTAGCAACTGGGACGAAAGAAGAAAAGATGTCTTGACCTGGAACAGCTCCCACGTGCTGCTGGGGACCGGCTTCCACATTGGAGAATCCCCCCTTTATATATTTTCTTGCTCGATCTGTAAGCACTTGATATGAAAGTGCAGGAAAGAGTTTTTCATCAGGAGTACAAGATTTGATGGGTGACAAAATTTTAGTGCAAAACCCCCAAAACATAAGCAGAAACAAAACAAAGGGAAGGTCTTGCATTTCCTCCGAAGAACCGTTCCAAAGGCTGGTTCCAGGAAGAGTTTGTGGAATGAGTGCCAAACCCAGCACTGTGTCTGGGATGGAGGCCAGGGAGCTGCTGGGAGGTCTGAGGAAAGGGGGAGAAGCTGTATTTGAGTTATAGAGTCTTATGCAGACTCTCCTGAGCTCTAGACCAGCCAAATGTCACCTTTTCGGAGGTCGCTTCTCGCATTTCTGTCTGCTGGCCTTCTGGTTGCCCTAACATCATAATCCAGTGATGTCCATTAAACATCTTACTGCTCATACTTCAGCCACGTGTTCTAAATGTGATGATTTGCTTTAAACATTTTGTAGGACCTTGTCTCTCCAATCCATTCTTTAGCCCAAATCCTTTCCCTGCCACCCTCATACGGAGGAGGAAGAAGAGAACGAGGCTTCAGCCTTTATACATTTAAAATCAAGCGAGGCACATAGACATTATATAGAGAGAACATAAAGCAGCCATGCAGCAATTCCAAGGTGAAATGTAATAAGGCATGCGGTAGGTGTGTGGTGGGAGCTCAGAGGGACGCGGTTGGTCAGATAAGGGCCATTGGAAATGAGAGTCTTGATTAGGGCGCTCAGGCAGGGGAGAATTGGGACTTCAAGAGAAGGAAGGAGATAGGGAGCAGAGGGAACAGCATGAACAAGCCAAGGGAACAGCATGAATGGAAGCGTGGTGACGGTGATGTGTCGCAGGGCAGCTTGCAAGTGCCAAGAGGTGGACGCGGGGTCAGGACTGGGGAAGGAAGGAGTTTATGGCCGCATTGGAAGTGAAGTGGCTCTGTTGACAACAGATAGGAAAGCTCTGACCAGTTGGCAGACTGCGTCAGGACAAGCAGTGTCCATTACTGCGATGAGAAGCAGGGAACCGCTGAGTTCCTGAGGAAGACGGATGATACCATAAGCAGGCAGTGCTGAAAAATCCCCCTGGCACTGGTTTGGTTTGGTTTTGTTGGTTTGGTTTTGTGTGTGTGTTTTGAACCTATGATACTGGCTGGATCCCAGGTGTTGAGAAGGTAGCCCTCAGTGCCACAGAAAATTAAATGTCACTACTGTTGAGTCCTAATGCGAGGTTCTGCAAAAAATCAAGAGCACAGACAAAAGCACCACAGAAATATTTTTGGCTTCAGTACTATTTGCTTCTTTATTTTGAGTAAAATTGTACCCCTGTGTGTTTTTGTGCAAATGTTATTTTTCTCTGCATGGTTTATATTAGCTTATTAACCTGTAATCAAAATTAAAATGTTTTTTCCCTCACAGTTTTGCTCATTCGGGAGTCGCCTCATGGGACGAGGGTACTATGTGTTTGATAGAAGATGGGATCGTTTTCGATTCGCACTAAACTCCATGGTAGAAAAACACTTGAATTCACAGATGTGGAAGTAAGTGAGCCGTTTTTGTGCAATATATGCTCAGAGCTGCCCCACGACTGTCTGAACTCTAACTTTCTGGATGAATGTGGTAGTCGGCTTTTCATAGAACAAAATGATTCTGAAATCGGGATCCCTGATTAATTTGTAAATGCCAGTTCTACTTAATGGCTTTCCCACAGTTTCTCAGGGACACGTACGACGTGTGGTATGCTTTGTCCTCTTTGGAGATCATTTTCGGGTTGGTAATCTTCTAAACTAAGTGAAAAAGGCATTAGAAAAGATCTTGTTTATTTAAGAGTGTTAAAGGGCCTTTTTGCTATGACTAAGAACATCTAAGAATACTAAGAATATGCCTCTATCTGTAATGTTAATGCTACAATGTCAAAACTAAAAATTTCACAATGGTTATGGACCAATTTCTAATTGTTTGATGTCCTGTGAAAAAAATAAGTACCGCAGCCAACAGGCAGATCCTGAGTGATGTTTGAAGTTAGTTAAGCTTGTCTTTGGCCCTTCCCGCCTCGCTAGAGCTCTCTCCCCACCACACCCCAGCTTATATTCCATTTTCTGATCCCCCTTTCTTCTCCAACACTTCCCAATGTATTTACGTCTTAACAGGAGATTCATAAAAAAGGGAAGGAAACTTCCTGACTTAGGCAAATGCCCTCGTAAAGGAGTGACGACCTAGATCCCTCTGCAACCACAGCACACACGGGGCTTGCGTCCTGGCCCCTCGGTAATGCACGGCCAGCCCGCACCCCCACTCCTACAAAAGTGAGCCCCTGGGACATCCTAATCCGTTAGCGTCACGGACCTCCCAGGGTCTGGGCCCAGGCGGTTCAGGAAAGCCACTGCCAAGCCCCTCGCCCCTCCCAGGGAAGCCCGGGAAAGGCGAGAAGGCGTTCCTGACAACGGGAGGGTGCTGTGGGGACACGGGAGCAGAATTCAGAGCTGGCCCCTCTCCCCAGCAGCTGTGGCACCTCAGCCCCTTTCCACTGCAATGCCCAAAGAGCCTCCAGCGCCAACCTTGTAGCAGAAGCCAGCCCCACGGGGGGGTGCGGGAAGCAGTCCCAGTGCACTCCATGGTGACACTTACTACCAAATAGGAAAGGGCCACAAGAGAAGCTTATCGTTTCTTCTCACTGCAGCGACAGCTCAGTGTGTCCGAGGGGCGCCCTCCGTGTCTGCCTGGGTCCGCTCTAAACCGCCTCCGCCGGGCGCTGCATGCGGGACTCCTGGGTTCTCGGTGTTTCGGTGATTGACCCTTGTGCGATTGTCCCCCCAAGATGGCAGCCAGCCCTGGCGATTCTCGCAGCCCTTTGCGCTCCCGTGTTGTGGAAGTGTAAATCCCGGACACGTGGAAGGAATGTGTTGATCTGTATTTCGCTACCTGGTGTCCTGTCAGCTCAAGCTCCATATTCCTTTCCTCCTCAGGCACAGAAACCCGAGCCCCAGGGCATCAGGTCCCTCCCCCCTTTTCAGGACTTGCCTAACCAATCTGCTGTCACTGAGCAACATTGGGGCTGCCTGGGTGTCAACTCTGGAGAGCGTAGCACCCCGCTGCCCTCTCAACCTCGCTGCCCAAACCCCAGGCCCCGACGGGCCCGAACCTGGAGGGATGGCAGCCGATGGGGGCGTGGAAGACATTAGGAAGAAAAGGAACGGCCAAGACTCTTTTTTCTTTAACAAGCATTTAACTCTGCATCAGGAGACGCCAACACAGTATTCTCTTTCAGCCAGGTCAGCATCTGGATCTCCATGCCAGCTGGCAGGGGAGGAGGGGCGCTGTCAGTGCTGTACTCGCATCTGTGGGCTTTTGTACGGGACTTCCCTAGGCCAGCGTGCAAAGTTGAAACCAGGGCACAGCCCGCAGAGCTGAAGTCCTCTGCCATCCACCTAGAAAAACACATAAACTGTTGAGCGCGGGAGGCAGGGGCTTCCCGGGACGGTGAGCCGCCACGTGCCCCTCGCCCTGCTTCTCCCCTGCCCTTTCTCCCCTCCGCCTCTGCCCTCCACTTAGGACTAGTGGGGAGAGGAAGAAAAGGGACAGAAGGTAGACGAAGAAAATAGCATCCACCCCTCCCCCGGGTGTCAGCCGGGTAACACCGACGACTTCAGCCCTGCTTGTCCTCACAAGTCGAAACACACTTACACGATTTAATGGGAAAATTATAAAGCGGGGCATTCAGAGTCGATCCCAGTTAAGGCCATTGATTGGGGTCCTCTCTAAATGAGCCATCTGGTATCCATAAATAACATTTCTTAACAAGTCACTGCCAAACCTCTGCCCGCATGTATTTCTATCCCTACTTTAGCTGGTAAGAAACTGGAGTCAGGGAAAGATGGAGCAGGCTGGCGACAGAGACGGCGGGGAGAGTGTCCTAGCATCACACTTCCCGAGAAGTCCTCCCGATAGCGTCAGGGCGGGGTTGTGCAGTGCCGGACAGTTTGAAGGGCGGGTCCAGGCCTCTCGGGTCTGCTGTCGTGGGAGTCCTTGCCCCGCATGCATAGTTATGTTGCTGCCGAGAATCCACGCGCTCACCCATCCACCCACCCATCCATCCATCCATTCATTCACTCATTTGTTCATTGCAACAAGTACTAAGGAGCACTGACTGACAGGACCTTTACGTCCTTTGGGCTTAAGAAAAAGTAGATTTTCGAAGGCCATCATGGCCACAGTGGATTTGGCAACGTTTTTCCTCTTATATTTGATCCGTGTGATCTGATGTTTTCAAGGACCCTGTGCTTCTGCATTCAAGGATTCCTCTGGATTCCACCCTAAAGATGGAAGCCATAAGCTCCACCAGGTTGCAGGCAGAAAACCGAGGCCTCAGGGCAGCGCTAGGAGAGGAATTCCCTCCTCAGCATCTACTCTTTCTGGAGTCCAGGGGCACCCCGTCCTGCTGCTACAGCGGAGAGGGCGGCTTCCAAGGAGCCAAGGAATTTCGAGAGGCCCCGTCTCACACCTGTTCGAAGCCTGGGGGTGCAAGTCCCAAGTCTGCCCACCTTCAAGTGCTGCTTTCAAAGAGAGAGAGCTAGTTCCTGATGGCTCAGCTACACTGAAAATGATGTCCAGAGTAGCAGGGAGGGGGAGCAAGGGGAAAGATAGGAAAGCGCCTGTTTGAAAATATTCACCTGGCTCCTGAGGTCAGTATCCTTTCCTGCAAGAAAAAAAAAAAAAAAAAAAAACAGGAACAAATGGTGACCCCAAGACCCCTGTGCTCCTCCCAGTTCCCAGAGTAGCAGCAACCTCGAGCCAGACCATGGATTGGAGGTGGGAGTCCACAGACAGAGTTTCCAGGAAGGCCCCAAGAGTGACCCGCCCCCTGGTGCTGGCCTGGACCCCACACAGTGCAGGGGGCAGGGAGTTTGCTCGCAGGCACCCCCCAACCTTTTGGAAGACCCCCTCCCCCCGACCATGTGTTCTCCTCTGCCCATATCCTGCATCTGTCTTCAGAACAAACTGGAAATTCCTGACCCCCTGGTCTGGATCCTTGTGGGTCTCTGTCGTCTCACCCCATCCTAACACAGGGACGGGAAGACTGTGGAAGGGCAGCCACACCCCCATTGTAGCCCTCAGAGCAAGAGCTGAGGTCGGGTGAGGTGAATAAGAATAAATCGGAGCCAGCAGCCCAAGCTCACGTGTTCGTGCCTCTCTGCAGAATAAAGCGGAGGCTGCAGACAGCGTAGGCAAGAGGGTGCTGGCCTGCCAGCAGCGGGGGCGGGGGTTGCTGGGAAGGCCCGAAAGGCAGTGTGCAGGGCTCTCCCCCAGGTGCAGGTGGCAAAGCCCTGTCCTCACACTTCTTGAAGACTTCAAGTTAGGACCTACCTGTGAAATGACTACTTCTCATTAAAAATCACCATCATCACTGCCAAAAAAAGAAAAGAGGGAGAGAGAGGGAGAGAACACTGTTGGGGAATTTTATATTCTAAATAACAGTTGACTTGATTCATGAACCCAAATTATCCGGTAGCCAAGCATGGAGAAAAGGATCTGAGAACCTGAAAGTGATTAAAACTAGGTTTCTGGATGTTGCAATGGGGGGAGCCACAGGGAAGGGCCATAATTCAGAGTCCGCCATCCTTCCAGGCTTCATCTTCCATAGTGTGGTCCGACCGGGGTTTCTCTGTAGCCCTGCCGCTCACACGTATTCGAGCCTCTGGAGCGCTGCCAAGCCTGTTTCTCACGGTTTCTCTTTCACTCTTCTCTCATGTTTAGGAAGATCCCTCCTGCGGCAGATAGCCCCATGCCCTCGCCAGCAGCCCACATCACCACCCCCGTTCCAGCATCCGTTTCCCAGCCTTTCAACAACCCCAGTGCTGTGTATCTTCCTTCAGCTCCCATCAGCTCGAGACTCACCTCTTCTTACATAATGACATCAGCCATGCTCTCAAACGCAGCTTTTGTGGCATCGCCGGACCCGAGCGCCCTCATGTCACACACCACAGCTTTCCCCCATGTGGCTGCAACCCTCAGCATCATGGACTCAACCTTCAAGGCCCCATCTGCCGTGTCCCCGATACCAGCCGTCATCCCTTCCCCATCCCACAAGCCATCCAAAACCAAAACCAGCAAATCCTCAAAAGTCAAAGACCTGTCCGCCCGTAGCGACGAGTCTCCAAGTAACAAAAAGAGGAAGCCGCAGCCTTCGACTTCCTCCTCCTCCTCCTCATTAACCTTGCAGACATCCCTCTCGTCTCCATTATCAGGGCCCCACAAAAAGAACTGTGTTTTGAATGCCAGTTCAGCTTTGAACTCCTATCAGGCGGCCCCTCCCTATAACAGTCTGTCTGTGCACAACTCAAACAATGGGGTGAGCCCACTCAGTGCCAAACTGGAGCCCTCAGGACGGACCTCGCTGCCCGGCGGCCCCGCGGACATAGTGAGACACGTGGGCTCGGTGGGCGGCAGCAGTGACTCCTGTCCCCTCTCTGTGCCCTCCCTTGCAGGGGACCTCTCTCTGGCCTCACACAATGCCGTGTCTTCGCTGCCCCTCTCTTTTGACAAATCAGAAGGAAAAAAGCGTAAGAACTCGAGTTCTAGTAGCAAAGCCTGTAAAATCACTAAAATGCCTGGTATGAATAGCGTTCACAAAAAGACCCCGCCCAGCCTTCTCGCACCGGTGCCCGATCCCGTTAACAGCACCTCCTCTCGGCAGGTAAGGGACCCGTGCTTCCAGGGGCCTCCTGGCACTGCCTTCGTGGGCTCTGGGGGGCGGAGGGGGCTGGGCAGCGCCCCTGCTGAGCCGGGTGGCTCAGGCCGGTAACAGAGAGCACCCTCTGTTCTGAGCACGGTTTAGTGAACACGAACTTTGTGCGGCTCTCACTGTGTGCTGAGCTGTTCTAAGCTCTATGCAAGTGTCACTTTGCTTAAACCCCGCCACCCAGAGTGGTTGGTGCATTTGTTATCACCGCTTTACAGACGAGGAAACTGAGGCACGGGGCGATGCTGAGCTCCCTCTCCACTTCTGTTTCTTCTGTATCTTGAGTTCTGAGGACAATCTCATTAAATCTGATCTCTGGAAAGCCCCTTAGGAAGAGCCCGAGGCCCAGGCAGGTTCAGTGATGTGGGGGGCGGACCATCTGGGGTGTGGTGGCTGGTGCTGCCGCCTCCCGGGTGACTGTTCCCGCTCCTATGGTAAAACTGCATCTCACACCAATCGGCACAGAAGTGTCCGATGATGTCACTGTGCAAGTAGGAGGCTGTATGGTGAGGAAGCCCAGGAGGATGGGGCGAGAAGAGTCCAAGCTCAGGCGTCCTCAAGCCTGGTCTTTCCCCCCGGGTGGGAGTGGGGGAGTTATTAGGAGAGGCCTGCACCCCCTCCAGGTGCTGCCGCTTGGGCACCCAGGAGAGGGCGGAGGTGGCGGAGGGCTGAGCCCGCAGGCCTGCCCCGGAACCTGATGGTGGGCTGCGGCTGCCCAGGTTTAGAATTAAGCGGGCCGGACCCTAAGCCCAGCCCTGTGTGGGGATGAGGACTTCGGAGAGATGAGAGGCAGTTGTTAAACAGATGTTTTAATGTTTTATGTCGTCTTTATATGAGGCTAGTTAAAACCTCACAAAGAGAACATCTTGAGGGGGATTCACAAATCACAAGTAGACACATGCAAGACAGCACATTTGGATCCCAAGGGCCAGGCAAGCTGCCAACTGAGGCCAAGGTGAGATAGGGAGAGATGTAGGTCCTTGCACTGGAGCCTGGGACATTCATACCCGTCTGCAGTTGCAGCAGGTGTCCCAGGGTCTGACCCCCAATTCCAGGGGTGTAGGGGAGGGGGGCCAGCCCTGAGACTACTCTGCTGGTCGGGGCCACCACCAGGCCTCAGGACAATGAAGGGCAGAACCAAGGCTTCCTAAACTTGAATGTGTACAGGAATTCCTGGAGGTGTGTGTTGAGGGGGGTGGGGGTTCTTATTAAATACAGACTCTGAGTCAGCAGGTCAGGGGTGCCACTGCACTGGTTTACAGGCCACACCCTGACAGCACAGGGCTTGAATTCACAACCCTGAGATCAGGAGTCTGATACTTACCAACTGAGCCATCCAGGCGCCCCCTAGTGTCACCCATTTTAGATAAAGTTCTAGCCGTTAACACTTATTTAGGGATGGGCTCTGTTCCAAGCCCTTCAGATATATTCATTCATTTAATTGTTACCTGTTATTATCCCCCATTTTACAAATGAGTAAATTGAGGCACAGGAATGTTAAACAACATGCCCAGAGTCACACAGCAAGGAAATAGTAGGGCGGAGATTTAAACCCAGGCAGTTTGGCTCTGGAGTCTGGGCTCTTAACCTTCATGCCTCCGTGTTCATGGAATGTCTCTGTACAGAGTCAACGTTGCCCTGTTTGTCCTTGGGTCAGCAGGACTCTACGAAATGTTTAGCAAACACAATGAATTAGTCAAAACCAGTGGTGAAAGGAGCAGACAGGCCTCTACCAGAGTATTTATCAGGAGGGAAATCGAAAAAGCTGATGCCTTGAATAGCTGCCTCGGCTCTAGCCCTCATTGACTCTCATGTGGGTGATACCTGGGTGCTTGTCACTGGGCCATTTAGGAAACTTTTGTCCAGCGTCACCCCCCGGGGATGGCCAAGTGCTGGGGAAAGGCCTTTGCAATTCTGTTAGGAGACTGGGAGAAGCATGACGTAGGTTGAAGAAATGCAAGGTAAACATGTGCTTTGGGAATCTACTTAATTGTATCTGGTAGGTGTAAGACCCGAATTTCCCACAGAGATGTTAAATTGAACAGAAAAACAAGACTGCGAGTGTAAGGCAGACGTCTTTATGCCAAGCTGAATTAACACGGAGGACAAGCTCTTTATAGGCCCAAGGAGGAGCTGCGGGTGGGGAGCGTACTCACCCGAGGAGCCCGCCCACCACGTGCCCAGGACAGGAAGGGGAGGAGCCCGACGGCCACACCCATCGCCCGGCCACACCCATCGCCCCCCCACCCCCCACCCCCCCGTGCCGGCTCCCACCTGACTGGGGAAGCCTGGGGCCATTTGGCTAGTTTCCTGAAGAACAGCAAGGTGTTCGCTGTGTCCCGTGGCCAGGAAAATCGACCCAGAATAAGAGGCAAGCGTTTATCCTGAGCTAGTCCCAGGGAGTCAGGGCTGGGAGCAAGATAGGTCTGGGACGGGTCTGGGAGGTCAGAGGCGGAGAAGCGGGGCCTCTGCAGGGGTAAGTGCCCCCCTAACCCCCGGAGGGGCGAGGCCTCTCGCCGGACGCCTTCATCCTCATCCCTGAAACTCACAGGCCACATCTGGGACGCAGAATTAAGAGTTCCCCTCCATTCCTCTTTTCCTGTGGGACGGGAGGTGCCCCCGGAGCCATTTGCGTCCTCTGCCATCTGAGATGGAAACTCGAGCGGCACACCACTGGAGGGCGCTGTTGTACCCTGGGCGCCGCGGGACACCGGTGGATCTGAGTGGGACTTCGCTGGTGTCTTTCAGGTCGGGAAAAATAGCAGCCTAGCTTTGTCACAATCCAGCCCTTCAAGCATATCCAGCCCAGGACACAGCCGGCCGGTAAGTCACCGGGGGAGAAGGACATGGGGTCACCAGCAGAGAGCGCGAGGGCCTTGGGACAGACCCTGGCTCACACCTCAGCTCCAGTTAAGAGCATAGCTTCCTAGCTTCTGGAGCTTGGCCTTCTTGATAGTAGCTGTGTGTCCTTAGCTAAGTTACTTAACTTCTCTGTGCTTCAGTTTCCCCACCCACAAGGGGATCGTAATGGCCCCTACCCCGTGTGGCTTTTGTGAGGATTAATTTATTTGCATAAAGCCTGTAGAAAATGCCTGACGCATAACAAACACACAAGTCTTAGCCCCGATTATTAATCGCAGCTGTGTGATATTAGGCACATTCTCTGAATCTCAGTGTTTTCATCTGTTAAATGGCAAAGGTGACACCTACCTCCTGAGGTTATTGTGAAAATTAATGAATTGACCCAAGGGCCTTGCTCGGGGCACGGATCCATCAGCCCTTTCTCAAGGCCTCTGGTGAGCTGTGGCTACTGATCAAGATGTGGTTTCCTGGTGGGAATCTCCGGGTAGATCTAGCAGTTTTTACAAACAGTGTGAGAGTAGTCAGCGTACAAATGATTTTCTCCAGTGGAGTGCGTGTGCCTCTGAGGGGGGCCGAGGGAGGGTAGGGGGTGGGGTAAGGCGTGTTCTACGTGACAGGAAAAAATACATGCATGGCTGTGTTAGGTCGTTTTCGATGTGCTGTAGCTTTTGTAGATACCAAATTGAAATATGTTTGTCTGCATTTTGGCCTCTGGGGTTTCCCCACCAATGTTGGGTCGTGTTTGGGTGAAGATTATAGGGAAGTAGTTTTTGTATCCCCAGATCAAGGAGAGTCTCCAGCAATTTGAGTCACTTTTTGTGCCTGAGCACCTGCAGCCTATACTCTGTGCCAGGGGGAGGGGATGCGGGTGGAGTGGGGGGGGGGGCTATGCCCTGGTAACCTGCCCCTGTTCGCGGCGCCCTCCTGCACAGTTTGCGGGCTGCACCTGTTGCCTACACAGTCACCCTTAACAAACATAATAATAATAAAATAGCATTTGCTGAGGCTTTTCTCTATGCTGCGCCCTTTACATACGTTACATACGTGAAACCCTCGTAGCAACCCTGTGAGGGACAAATGATGATCCTCGTGTTAAGACTGAAGGTGCCCGGACTAAGAGGCTAAGTAACTTGAACCCAAAGCTTCCATACTTAATCCAACACTAAACGTCTTCCTTAGAGAATTCTCCACGTGGTCTACAGGTTAGGTAGGAAAAGGTACAGGTCCATTATTCCAGTGCTCCCTGCAGGAGGGGACCCCTCCATGCGTGTCCACAGGATGTGTCCCTGTGTCTTCCCCCGAGTGAGGACCTGCGTGGCCACATCACAAGCACCGAGCCCTCCGCATCCGGCGTCTCACTGGCTCCTCGCCGCTGCCTTAGGCCCAGGGTGGCTCAGTATCACAGCTGGGAGAACAGAGCCTCTGTTCTCGAATTCTCGCCAGTCATCCCAAGTGTATGGTTTTGAAACAAGCTTTTCTTTTCTTTCCTAGAAGACCACAAACAGAACGGGCAGGATAAGGACTCTTCCATAGCAAGACTGTGAAGCCACTTCCAAACCTATGCCAGGCCGCCAAGGCCGAGGCGGGAGGAGGAGGGAGGGGAGCGCGCAGCCGGGGAGAGTCTGTTTCCTGGGCCGGGTGCCTGTGGCTCTGGCCTTTCTTCTTCCTTTTTTAATTGACCAGTTTTTAGTTTTGAAGAAAAAAGCAAAAGGCAAAAGAACGTGAATTTAAGATTTACGGAAAACAATACCAGTGTTTTGTTTCGGTTCTTTCATTTGCCATGTGTATTCGTTCTTCCAAGTTTGGGGTCGCCCCTCTAGCTTCCGACGCTGCTGCTGCACCATCATGTCGCTCCAGCCGCGAGAGCAGACAGGCCGCATGTCTGTTCCCGCTTGGCCTTGTCTGAAACCTTGAACTTGAGCACGTGCTGCGGTGCTCCTTTCCGTGACCTCTCCCACCCGTCCCTTCCACCCCCTCCCCCCTGCCGCTCACCGGGTCCCCACTGGCCATGCGGAAGGAGCTGGCTCGCACCGGCTCCCCCCGGACGGCATGTGGGGGAGGGGCTTTGCTGGGGAACAGCCTGTGTTTGGGGAGCCGAGACCCCAAACCCCCGCCCAGGCTGAGCGCCCTCGTCAGGTTTCTGCGCTGCACCAGACCCGCGGGAGCCAGATGCTATGGGCAAAACGAAGAAGAATGGCCGTGGAATTATGTCTTTTGGCGAATACCACTGTCCAGCTGTGCAGCTCAGAGAGGATCTGCTGGGTCAGGGACAGGGGCTGGAATGGGCCTGGAAGGTGGCAGGAGGCAGAGCTCATGCAGAGGGGAGGATATCCCTCAAAAGACGGATAATCTGAGCTCGTTAGGAATCCATGCGGCGGAACCCCTTCCAGGGTGCGGGTGTAGGAGGGCGCCTAAGTCAGGCGACCCAGAGAAGGAGAAATCCCAGGGAGAAGGGCACGAGACCCCAGGAGGCCACTCAGGGCTTGAGACGCAGCTTCCACAGCGCTGGAAATTCACAAGCTGCCCCCCCCCACCCGGGGGGACTAGGCAAGAGGAGGATAAGCAGGGCTAGGGGGGCAGGAAGGGTTTGAGCTAAGCTTCCATGGAGGGTTAACACCTGATGAGAATAAATACAGCGCCGCCCGTGCACCTCCGTGCCCTGGGCCCCAGGGGCCCCTGCAATCAGCACACCATCGATCAGCTTGGGCTAGGTTATCAGCAGCCCCACCTCGGATACAGCCATCCCAGGGAGGTGTCGTAGCCCAGCTACCGCTTAGTGAAGAAGCTATTTGGAAGAGCGGGAAGAGAGAAGCTAGAGCCCTACAGCTATGAAACTGTTCACACTGGAGTTCTGAAGGAAATAGCAATACCACAAGCTCTGCTAGGGAATGGTAATCAGGAAAGGAGTTCACCATATGAAACAGGCATTCTGTGCTATTAATCATGAACCTTTATATACGGTGTAATAGCAAGAGATACTAGGAAGTTTTGCTTCATCCCTAAATCAGAAATGAATGCCAGTTTCACAGCTGGACCCAAACCCTCAGCCCTACCCGGAAGTTTTCCTTTTCCTTCCCATCCCCACAACCCAAAGATCAGACTACTGTTAACCTTTCACCACATTGGATTTCACAAAGACGGGAGGCAAACGGAGTGATTTGTATCAATGGAATTGCACTGACCGTGTTTCTTATAGGATTCCTAAAATTTTTAATATAAAATGAAGATTTTTTTAAAAATCAGGAGTTGATATTAGGTACCAGGACATTAGTTCAGATGATTTCATTTTTATTTCTACAGTGTTAAAAGTGCACTTATATGCCGGTTTATTTACGTCTTGGGAAAAAGAGACTACAAATTGAAGGGAAGGTGGTTACTTTTTCTTTTAAAAAAAAAAAAGTTAAGGCAGATTTTAAGACTTATAAAATGTTTAAGAAATTATAAACAGGTTAGACCCTTTGGAAAAAAAGTTTAGAAGATATTCTTAAAGTAAATTTTTATAGTGTTAATTTTGTAATAATTTATGTTTTACTATATTACAGAGCTAACTGACCAGAATAGTTTCAGAAACAATATGAAACGTAGGAAAGTTTAAGCAATGTTTATATTTTTAAAATGTTCTTTGAATTATGTTTTTATTGTACATTTCTTCAGACTGAAAAGTATGTACATATCTTTGTTATTTTTGCACAATTTTTTGTCTCGTTCGGTTTTAGAAGTCTGTTGTTTTTTTATAATTTATTTTAAGTTGTAAAACTTGCAGGAGTAAAAAAAAAACACACACAAAAAAAATCTCAGCAACAAAATAACCCTCTGATTTATAAACTCTTACACTCAAAGAGGGAAAACAAAGGTTGAGAGATTAAGTGGCTGCTTCTGAGAAATAATGTCTCGACAGGGACGAAAGGAGCAATTCAATTGGCTTAAACATTTTAGCTGTCTGCATCTTGAATTGCAAGCTGGAATAGAGAGGCTCCCCACCGAATGCTGCTTACTTGGTGAAAGACTGGCTCTGACCAAGGTGAGGACATTTCTGGAAAACTGAGCAAAAAGGGAAAACCCACGGTGTTTCTTCCTTCACAATCAACCACAAGTTTACTTTATAATGATGTATTAAAAACTCACAGCTTGAAAAATGGAATGCAAATAAAAGGTTTTCTTTGGGTTTGTTTTAACAGAGTTCAACTGGACCAGCCTATAAAGCATTATTAGGGTGATACCCTTTGGGAACTTCTGTTCTGCGCATCCCACCCCAGCCCCTTGACTGCACACACACACACACACACACACACACACATACACACAACGCCACCCCACCCCCATTTGCCTGAAGATCTCGTGACTTGTCGCCAGCCATAGAGGCTCGAAAGCTCTGGGTGTTAAGCATAACACAATGCATAGACCTGTCAGCCATAAAAAAAAAAAAAAAAAAAAAAGCGACTTGGATAACTTGTATGCCTTCTTTTGTATCAATGTACCAATTGTAAATAACACTGATCAACCTTTGTAGAGAATAGTTTCTACAGCATATTCTATTATTGCTGATTCTCAGTGAACTCTTGTTTTAAAAAAGGAAAAAAAAGAAATTTTCTATTTACACCTTATATTTTGTTATGCTGTCAGCCCATGGCACTTTAACAAAACTCGGTGGGTTTTCTGTAGCTGGTCAGTCATGGGGTATATTCAGTAACTGTTGCACAGACAAGAATTTGCACCTGCTCATTTGTCCTTTCCTACTACCGATTTTAGAACCTTTTCCAGAAGAATTTTGGAGAAAGCATGTCCCAACGTTCTAAACAAATGCCACACTTGTGGAGTGGGTTTCTTTTCTATGATCCATATTTTGTAACACTAAGTATTTTCCTTCTTTGTCCCCGCACCTTTACGTATTAGCACTGTCAGATAGAATTCATTCCATGCCTGTGATATTGTAAGCAGAATAAAATGTCTAATGTAGGTGTAAATAGTAAATTCTATGGCTTACAGTTTTAAAAGGAAAGAACAAACATGTATCTCTTGATACTGCCATGGTTCAGCACCAGGCCTGGAGACATTCTCCAGTGAGCGATTGTACTTTTTTTTTTTTTTTTTTTGCTTTTTTTTTTTTTTTTTTGTAACATGGCTTTGTAAATAAAATAATTTATATGTTTGTAAAACAAAGTCTTCGGGTTTTTATAAAATTTAGATTTTTTGCTATTTCTTTTTTTCTTCTGGGTGAAAGTGTTCCCACCTGATGAGCCTTCCTGCTAGAACACACATCGAGAGAAGAGAGTGGATTCATTCAACAAAGATTTATGGAGCCTCCTGCAGTGACAGCCCCTGAGCTGGGTGCTCTGTGCTCAGTGAGGAGAAACAGACACAGTCCCAGCTGCTTTCTGGAAGCCACCCAGGGGGGAAGATAGTAAATAAATAAACACACGATCAAATGTGTAATTACAGATTGTGGCAAAGGCTGTGGTGGAAAGAATTGAATTCTGTGAGAGAAGAACGGGAGAAGCCGCCGTAAAACAGGGGTGATAGGGCGCTCTCAGGGAGTCCCGTCTGAGGAAGTGAGCTGAAGGCACAGTGAGGGGGAGAGAATCCCAGGCAGAGATGGTCCAAGGTAGGAAACGCTGTAAGTTCTTAGAGCCTAAGGAAGATCCACCGTGGACAGAGCAGAAGGAGGGAGATGGACAGAAGTCACGGCAAGGTCACAAAAGGCTTTCTGGAGTTTGGATTTCATGCTCAGTTTGGTGGGAATCCTTTGAAGAGCTTTAAGTAGGGGCATGGCATGACCCTCCCTCCCCCCCAAGTATGAGCTGCTGTGTGGAGAATCACTTGGAAGCTAGTTCAAGAGACCAGGTGAGACGTCACGTTCGTGTGGTCCCAGGATGATGACAGTAGAGATAAGGGGAAGTGAATGGAATCGGGATATCTCTTATTAATATTAAATTGACAAGTCTTGCTTAGGAATTGGATCTGAGAGTTGGGAAAAATGACTCCCAGGTTGTATTAGGTGGAAATGCCTGCCATTTCTTCAGATGTGGAAACCAGAGGAGGGATGAGTTTTTTAGGGGGAAGGCAGGAGGAAAGTTTGGTGAAGCTCAGAAGTCCTGTTCTATGCACGTGTGTTGGCTTCTCAGTGGGGTCCCTGGAACACCGAAGCTGCTGGGCCAAGTAGGCATGACATACGCATGACTGGAAGGCTCTAAGTTGGAGGCAGCCGTCTGGGAACCTTCAGTATATGGGTGACATTTAGAGCCACAAGCATGAGTGGGACTGCTTGAGAGAATGCAGAGCGAGAAGAGCAGACATTTAGAGGTTGGGGGGGCAGGAAACTTGCGGAGAACCCTAAGATGAAGCATTCCCAAAGAAGAGAGAACCCAACAGAAAGTGGTTCCCTCTAAGCCAGGACTATAAGATGGTTCAAGGAAGGAACAGTCACCTGAGTCAGATACTGTAAGATCCGGATGGTATCATGTTTGGAGTTATGCGGCATGGAGGTCATGGGTCACTGTTAGTTTCCTAGGGCGGCCATAACAACTTACTACGACGTAGTGGCTAAAAGCAGCATAAATTTATTCTCTCAGAGTTTTGGAGACCGGAAGTCCAAAATCAAGCAGGGCTGCCTTCCCTTTGAAGGCTCTAGAAGAGGATCCTTCTTGGTCTCTCTCAGTTTCTGCTGACTGCTAGCGGTCCATGGCATTCCTTGGCTTGTGGTTACATCCCTCCCATCTCTGCCTCCGTCTTCACATGGCTTTAGAACCCCCATGTCTTTCCCATGTCTCAGATTTCCCCCTGCCTTTCTCTTGTAAGGACATCTGTCAGTGGACTGAGAGCCCACCCTAAATCCTGGATGATCTCCCCTCCAAATCCTTTAATTCATTACATCTTTTTCCAAGTAAGTGCACACTCACAGGTTCCAGGGGTTAGGACTTGGACCTATTATTCAGGGGGTTACTATTCAACCCACTACAGCGACCTTAGCAAAGCAGGTATGATGGCATGGTGGGGACCACAGCCAGACTAAGGCAGTTTGAAGGAAATTCATATATGTTGGAAAATCTTAAGGAGATTAGAAGGCTCAAGAGAGTGGATTTGCTTCTTTTGTTTATTGTTTTTCAAGGGAGAAAAGACAAGATTATGATTCATATGCTGGTAAGACTAGGACAGTAGGGGAGGGGGAAAGCTGAAGAAGCAGGGGGTGATCAAAAAAAAAGGGAAGGGCCCCTGGGTGGCTCATTGGGTTAAGCGGTTAAGCGTCTGACTCTTGGTTTTGGCTCATGTCAGGGTTATGAGACTGAGCCCCCCATCCAGCTCGGCACTGAGCGTGGAGCCTGCTTAAGATTCTCCCTCTCCCTCTGCCCTTCTCTCCACTTGTGCTCGCTCGCTCTCTCACTCTCTCTCTCAAAAAAAAAGGGAAGGGAAGGCTTTGAGAAGGCAAGAAGGAGGTGAACCCAAACACATGTGTTTGTAGTGTTAAAAGAAAAACAGGCATATTTTTAAAACTCTAAGAGTTTATTTAAAGCAAAAATGGATTTGAATCAGGCAGCACCGAACAGAGAATGGTTGGGAGCGCGCCACCAACAGGGAAGAGACTTTGACAGAGTAAAGGTGGAAGCAAGGAAGTTCTTGAATGGACTGTAGCTTAAAGCCTCGTTGGCTGTTTGTGACTGATTGTCCTCAGTGTTTGGCTGTCGTGACCTTGAGGCATTGGCGAGCAGGGACTTGGGGTGTCTTACATAGGCCGCGGGGCATCAAAGCCCCCGCAGTCTCAGAGCCTCCTTGTTTAACGAATGGACCAGGAGGAAGAGGGGCCCTGTGTCCAGGGCAATGGGGAAGAAGTCAGCGTGCAGACTGGCTGTTGGGAAGACAGGGAAGACACACCTGGTGGCTTCCATTTTCTCACTGACCACAGGGTAACTTGGGTGTGTGTGGGAGCTTGGGAGAAGTGTGCAATGTGTGAAGAAAGAATTAAGCAATTACCAGTGAAACTCGATTGCCACAGCGTTGAGAGCACATTTGAGATTCGTGATCAAGGCAAGGTCCTGGCATGGGGAAGACTATCTTGGAGGGAGGTTTGAGCACCCGAAGGGCAGAGCGGGGCCATTGGAGCTCCAAGGCAAACTAAGGCACATTTCTTATCGTTCTGCCTCACCCCCAAGTGAATATTTTCACTGTTGTGCAGAAAAGAAAACCAGGGGAAGCAGATTTGAAACTTGGCACGTAGTAAGCGCCTTGCGAATAAATGTTTTTTTTTTTTTTATCCGCAAATGGATTATCTGCAGTCACAAAACCTCAGTGTGGTACTTCTAGCACCAAGGACCTCATATATCCATTTGTTCTGAGCTTTGTCTCTGACTGGCCACCCATCACTGCACTGACCCCGGTGACATTTAACTTCATTTTGAAAGGAGCCCATACATTCTGTGCTTTCCAAACCTAGACCTCTGAGGAGCCTCCTTCAGTACTAGTCACAGGCTCAGAATCACTGTGAAAACTAGAAGTGATCTTAAAGACCCTCTTCTACAGGGGAGGGAACTGAGACACAGAGAGGTCAAATGAGGTACAAAGACCACACAGCTGGCTGATGGGCAAGCCTGTTCTTTCGGGCTAGGGCTCTTCCCATGGTATCTCACTGCTTCCTGTAGAAATAAACTCTACCTACAGACTTTCCCATAACAGTGTTTTAAAATTCTGTGTGTCGGGGCACCTGGAACACTTAGTCGGTTAACCATCTGCCTTCAGCTCAGATCATGATCCCAGGGTCCAGGGATCAAGCCCTGCATTGGGCTCCCTGCTCAGCGGGGACCCTGCTTTCCCTCTGCCTGACACTCCCCCTGCTTGTGCACGCTTTCTCTCTCTCTTTGACAAATACATAAATGAAATATTTTTTAAAAAATTAAAAGAAAATACTGTGTGTCTCCTAGTTGGCTTACTCGGGTCTCTGGAATTTCTTTTACTAAAATATTTGTCTCCTTTTTTATTTTTCCCATTAGGCAGTAACAACTTGCCCGATGGATTATGTCTTGCTTTCTGAGCCATTTGGGATTAGTCCGGTTCCCAGGAATGCATTTTAATAAGTGTATTTTCTTTTTTTTTTTTAAGACTTTATTTATTTATGTGACAGAGAGACAGCCAGAGAGAGAGGAAACACAGCAGGGGAGTGGGAGAGGAAGAAGCAGGCTCCCAGCAGAGGAGCCCAATGTGGGACTCGATCCCGGAACGCCGGGATCACGCCCTGAGCGGAAGGCAGATGCTTAACGACTGCGCTACCCAGGCGCCCCAATAAGTGTATTTTCTATTCAGTACATCCTCATAAGCCATGCACCTAGGCAAGTAAATGAGGAAAGTGCAAAAAAGCTGACTATCTCAAAAACAAAACCAGTCCCACCGACGTCTGAGTCGGTACAGAACTACTGTGGGAAGCTTGCCCGCAGCTGGGAGGTGTTGCACTCGTCGTGACATTTCCAAACGCACCTCTGATCGAAGGTCATACATGCTGGAAAAGTTCTCTCAATTTAAGCAATTTTGGGAAGCTTTCTGGGTTTCCCTTTCACCTTCTAAAATTTCAGCAAATTTCTAATCAAAGCAAGCATCATCATCACAAAAGCATTTGCTTCCTCTGAGACCTGAGCAAGCACTGTGGAAGCTGCTAGAAAAATAGGAGCTTGTGCAGCCTGTATTAGGATTTTCAGTTTCAACTCCCTTCACTTCCCTGTCTGATTTCCTAGCCAGTTATTCCTAACCCCTCCAACACACACACACACACACACACACACACACACACACACACAGAGGCATCTCTCAATTTTCCTGAGTAATCTGGACACCGTGTTGGGGGCTGATAGGGATAAGATAACAATTCTGTCAAGTTATCAGAATGGGGTAAAGGCAGAGCCCCATAGAAGTGAAGCGGACAGGGAGGAAACCATGATTCAGGAGCTTTTCTTTTGGAAAAAAATCAGATGCGTGTTTTGGGTTTTGTTCGTGATTTTTGCAGGTCTTTTGGCTCTGTCCAGCTCAATCAGCTGAGACAAGTCCGCTGTGGGCTAGATGCACAGCGCTGAGCACAGCACTGTCTGCAGAGAGGGCGCCTCGGGGGCGCTCACCTTCAAGCGTGGAGGATGTTCCCGCCAGGTCGACATGGAGCCCAGCACTGTTCAACATTTTAATTAATGAATTGGCATGCACAGTAACCTTGGTGAATTCAAGCCTTGAATACCAACAGACAGATTTGTAGACTGGCTTTTACCTTGGCGGGGCACAAGGGAGGTTTCTGGAGCTGGAAGTGTTCTGTATCTTGACCTGGGAACTTGTTAAATGAATATAATCGTTGGTGAAATATTTAACAGGTTGTAGGCTCAAGATTTGTTCATTTCACTGTGCACTCTGAAGTTGAAAAGTTTACACACAGACGCAAGAAGTAAATGGCAGACTTGGAGGGATCATTGTGTCAGCAGAAAGAAGAAAGTTACGAAGTGGTTTAAGGAGAATACTAATGAGAGGCCCATTTTCACCCCCAAGTCCCCCAGGGACAGTAGGTGCCACAGAGGGGAGGGGGCAGCAATGGGTTGAAAATGGAGAAGGGGGTGGAAAGTGTCACTGGAGGTTGTCGGATCCCTGGGAGCCCCTCACCTCCCCCGTGCAGCCAAGGGACTGCTCTTTCCCTGCCCCCCAGCTGGAAACACAGGGTTATTTTCTAGAAAAACGGAATGGGATATGGAGATTCAGGATTAGGGTTACCAGGCTCAGCAGAGAAAGTTAGCTTGGGGTGGGATGGGGGCTGGGATGAGGCATGAGCTCGTCTCTTCTCATCATAAAATGTAGAATTTTAATTCGTTACTATTTGCGTGTGTTGCTTTGATATTTTTAAAATTTGAGTAAGTACAGTATCAGAGGCCTAAGTAATGGCGGAACATATGGGAGCCATGGGGTAATCGCTCATGTGTGTTCGACAGACTACAGTGTTTGGCTCTGGGCTTGGAAGCTTACAAAGTCTGGAAATAGGACCAGAGAAAAACTGAAAGTGAGCAAATATAATTGATTACAATGACTCCACTTTCTGGAGCTGGTTAAAAATGGAATGCCTGGGCTGCCTTTAAAGGCAGTCCTCCTTCACAGGGGGCCTTTCCCACTGGGCATTTTGTGTCGGCGATACACACGGGTTACGCTGACATTCAGGGGCTTCGTTCTCTCAAACCCTGTATATTTCATGTTTCCTTGGACTTCGAATTTACCGTTAGGGACCCCCTTACAGTTCCAAGGAGCTGTCTTGTTCAACGCCACATGGTTCCTAAAATAGTGACAGGCGTACAATAAATGTGGAATTCAGAAATGAAGCAGTCGGGGCCTGGCCGGCTCAGTCCGTGCAGCATGAGACTCGATCTCAGGGTTGTGGGCTCCAGCCCTATGTTGGGTGTCGAGATTACCTAAAAACAAAAATCTTAAAAAAAAAAAAATGGAGGAGTCAATGGTGTGCGGATAAATATCAAATATCCGGCTTTTGGGGGTGACAGGGGCAGCACTTGCTGATTTCTGTGATGTTAAGACCCCCCACCATGGCCTACCCATTTCAAGCCATCAGCCCAACTTTGCTGAACACAGAGAGCGAGGAGAGGTGCACAGCCGAGTGTTCTGAGCCTGAACAAGTCAGCTCCAGGCCACCCTGATTTTGACCAGTGCAACAGATGTGCTTATGACCAGTAATACTATATTAATTCATGTTAAACTACAGGCAATAATTTAATCCATGAACGAGACCAGAGAGGAGAACTTTGCTGTCACTTAGAAATGACCAACATTCAAGCCATCAAATTTTTTTTTTTTTACTGCTTTTTATTTGTCTTTTAAACTTATTTCTGTGTAAAAAGGGCATTGGGGCAAAGTGGGTATCTTAGTTTCAAAAAATAATAAAGCAATGATCTAGCTTTCTTGTAAAAGCCATCCCCACTCTGTGGGCTGTGCTCCAAATGCTTCATTTGGAAGCTAATATATTCTTCCATTAAAATGTAATATCAAGGGTGATTGGGTTGCAGGACAACCCACAAAAGCCCATTGATCCACAATGCGCTTGAAGTCTGACATCGATGCAGTCGTGTTATTTGGGGAAACGCGTTCTCAGTTTCAGCTAGGGAAGACAGGGTTGTGTGCCCCCGGGGCCGCCATCCGCAGCCAGGAGAGACCACACCCCTTCATCCCACCCTACTATTTGCCAACTGCCTGGAGTGTCAAGACTTCACAATAACTCTGTGAGGTAGGCGAGATCATTGCCCCCATTTCACAGATGAGAAAACCGAAGTTTATGGAGTCAAGTAATTTGGTGAGGACCACACAGCTTGTGAGCAGAAAGCCTTCTGGGAAAGGGTCCTTGATCCCCCAGGTAAATTGTGTGAAGAGTAAATCATCTGAGGTCATCCATCATACAAATAATTTAGAAGCACAAAGAATGTTTTTCATAAATTTTGTTCTGGGCTTCAATTTGTGGACCTAATTCAAGCTTCAACAGAACCAGTTAGTGTGATGGAAGTTAAATTTAGTCTCAGTTTATAAAACGAGGCTCAGTTTATATGATATTCTGAAATACAGAAGTGTCCTCAAAAATGAAACAGAACAGGATTGCCTGGCTGGCTCAGTCAGTAGAGGCATCTTGGGGTCATGAGTTTGAGACCCATGTTGGGTGTAGAGATTATTAAAAAAAAAAAAAAGTGAAACAGGACAGAAAAAGAAAAGAGTTCAGGTAAAAACTAGTGAAATGCAAATGAGGTCTGTGCCTGAGTGAATAGTACTGTACCGGTGTTGATTTCCTAGTTCGATGGTGATGTTCTATGGTTATGTGATGTATTGTCATTGGGAAGAGCCAAAGGAAGGACACGTGGAACTTACTGCCTATTTTGGTTTTTAAGATTTTATTTATTTATTTGAGAGAGAGACGGAGAGTGAACGAGCAAGAGTGCCCGGCGTGGGGCTCGATCCCAGGACCCCGGGATCATGACCTGAGCCGAAGGCAGACACTTAACCAACTGAGCCACCCAGGAGCCCCGAGTCTATAGTTTCTTAAAGCTGCAATACAAAATCTGAAATGTTACCCCAGAAAGTCCTCCAGTAGGAAACCAAGTAGGACAGCCTGTGGACAGAGGCTATGGAGACTCCTGGGTTTAGCCACGATTTCCTCTTCTCATTTTTTTTTTAAAGATTTTACTTATTTATTTGATAGAGACAGCCAGCGAGAGAGGGAACACAAGCAGGGGGAGTGGGAGAGGGAGAAGCAGGCTCCCAGCGTAGTAGCCTGATGTGGGGCTCAATCCCAGAATGCTAGGATCATGCCCTGAGCCGAAGGCAGACGCTTAATGACTGCGCCACCCAGGCGCCCCCTCTTCTTCTCATTTTAACAAGACCGTTATGATAATAATAGCAAACACCTACGTAGCACTTAGTACTACTGGGCACCATTTTTTTAATAGCTTTACATAAGGAGCTCATTTGGTCCTCAAGACATCCCCCTGTGAGATAGATAAATTATCCCCATTATATCCATGGGGAAACTGAGGCAGAGAATTTAGGTGCTTTTGCCCAAGATTGCATAGTTATTAATGGTCAATAGTAAAACTGGATTTTAAAAAGAGGCGGTCTGGGGGCAGAGACCACTACACCACCCTGCCTCACCTGTATTTTCCTGGAAAAATTGTGCTTTATATGATTTTTCCCTCCTTTTTAACAGCAAGTAAAACTCCTAGCTGAGGGGCGCCTGGGTGGCACAGCGGTTAAGCGTCTGCCTTCGGCTCAGGGCGTGATCCCAGGGTCCTGAGATCGAGCCCCATGTCGGGCTCCCTGCTGGGAGCCTGCTTCTTCCTCTCCCACTCCCCCTGCTTGTGTTCCCTCTCTCGCTGGCTGTCTCTATCTCTGTCGAATAAATAAATAAAATCTTAAAAAAAAAAAACCAAAAAACAAAAAAACTCCTAGCTGAGGCATCTCTGACTTCCTCCTGGTTGAAAGAGAAAAAACAGAGAGGGAATCATCCCACGGTCTGTTCTGGCTGCTCAGCTTCCCTCTTACACAGTGCCCCCCAAAACACACACACTGACCGTGAGCTACAAAGCCGAGGGGCACGGGCAGCTTGATGAGTCCGATGCCAAAGCCCGTGCTGCTTATTCTAGTGGCCCCCAGCAGGGTGACCAAGGGCTAAGCTGACTTGGGACTTTCCTAGTTTTATCGTTAAAAGTTTCCCAGAACTGCTCCCTCGGGGTTCCGGGAGAGTTAGCAAGGAGAGTTAGTCACTGTGCTCTAGAACCACCCAGGAAGCTGGTAAAAGCTGTGATGCCTGAGACCGCCCCCCACGCCCCCCCGTCCGCAGAGCGTTTTCATCAGAGCCCCTGCGGGTGAAGGGGCAGACGCTGGGTCTGCTAACGGCTCCCCAGGAGGTGCCGGTGCGTGTCCTGGGTGGGGACGGGCTGTGGGACTATATTCTTGGGACTCCCGAGCAACATTTCTCAGACCTTCGTCGGCTGGGGCCTCCCAGGCGGCCATGAGGCAGGGCGTGAGTCCTGGCCGTCCACCAGGGTCGCCTGGGAGGCCTTTAATGCCCGCCCATCTGGGAATGTAAAATGGTACAGCCACCTTGGAAAACAGTTTGGCAGTTTCTCAAAAAACTGCACTCACCGTATGATCCAGCAGTCCACTCCTAGCTGTTCACCTGAGGGAAATGAAATCACATGTCCCCCAAAGACCCATACACCAGTGTTCGCAGCAGCTCTGTTTGTAATAGCTCCCCGTTGAAGACAATCCAAACGTCTATCAATGGCTGAATGGTTAAACAAATTGTGGTACCCCCATCCCTGGAATCTTAGCACTAGCAAGGAATGAAATATTGCAACAACATGGGCCAATCTCAAAAAATAATTATATTGAGTGAAAGACGCTAAACCAAAAACAAATAAAAACCAAAAACAAAAAAACCCATACTGTATGGTTCCATTTATATAAAATTCTAGAAAATGTAAACTAATCTAGAGTGATAGCTAGCAGGTCAGTAGTTGCCTCGTGATGGGGGGAGCAGGGTAAGAACAGGTGAGAGGGAGGAACTAGAAAGGGACACAGGGAAACTTTTAGGGGTAATAGATATGTTCCTCGTCTTGATTGCAGTGATGGTTTCATGGATATATACGTACATCAAAACTTATCAATGAGTACACCTTAAAAATGTGCGGTTTGTTAAATGTTAACTATACCTCAATCATGCGTTTAAAACAACAACAACAGGGGCACCTGGGTGGCTCAGTTTGTTAAGCGTCTGCCTTCACCTCGCGTCATGATCCCAGGGTCCTGGGATGGAATCCCTGCATCGGGCTCCCTGCTCAGCGGGCAGTCTGCTTCTCCCTCTCCTGCCCTTAACCATGACCAAATTCTCTCTCTCTCTCTCTCTCTCTCTCTCTCAGAAGTAACATCTTTAAAAAGAGAGAGAGAGAGATGGCATCAACAAGGAACAGCTGACTCCACTAGGGGGCATCTGGACACTTCTCTTGAGCATGACGTCCGGGAATTGCAGATTTGGGGCTTTGGCTGCCTGAGGGGTGCTGTGAGCTGGTGCACTGTGCACACGAATGTTGCCAGGCTTGTCAGAACAGAAGACACTCAGCGAGTTAGGAAGACGTCAGCAGGGTCCAGTGTGCTCTCCTCAGCCTGTCAGCCTGACTCCGTAGTCACAGGGCATCAGATTGCTGCATTTCGATGTCAAGGTTCTAGTGACATCGTTCAAAGAGCATATTCAGGGATGGAGTAACCCATGGAGAGTAAATGAAGTTCCTACAGGGAGGCGTCTGGGTGGCTCAGTCGTTAAACGTCTGCCTTCGGCTCAGGTCATGATCCCAGGGTCCTGGGATGGAATCCCTGCATCGGGCTCCCTGCTCAGCGGGCAGTCTGCTTCTCCCTCTCCTGCCCTTAACCATGACCAAATTCTCTCTCTCTCTCTCTCTCTCTCTCTCTCTCTCTCTCTCTCTCTCTCTCAGAAGTAACATCTTTAAAAAGAGAGAGAGAGAGATGGCATCAACAAGGAACAGCTGACTCCACTAGGGGGCATCTGGACACTTCTCTTGAGCATGACGTCCGGGAATTGCAGATTTGGGGCTTTGGCTGCCTGAGGGGTGCTGTGAGCTGGTGCACTGTGCACACGAATGTTGCCAGGCTTGTCAGAACAGAAGACACTCAGCGAGTTAGGAAGACGTCAGCAGGGTCCAGTGTGCTCTCCTCAGCCTGTCAGCCTGACTCCGTAGTCACAGGGCATCAGATTGCTGCATTTCGATGTCAAGGTTCTAGTGACATCGTTCAAAGAGCATATTCAGGGATGGAGTAACCCATGGAGAGTAAATGAAGTTCCTACAGGGAGGCGTCTGGGTGGCTCAGTCGTTAAACGTCTGCCTTCGGCTCAGGTCATGATCCCAGGGTCCTGGGATCGAGCCCTGCATTGGGCCCCCTGCCCGGCGTGAAGCCTGCTTCTGCCTCTCCCACTCCCCCTGCTTGTGTTCCCTCTCGCTGTGTCTCTCTCTGTCAAATAAAGAAAATCTTCAAACAACAACAACAACAAAAAATGAAGTTCCTACGGAGAAGATCAAATGTCTTGAGCTTAGAGCACCAGGCAGAAATCACTGTCTCCAATGGACCACCACACAATCTTCTCTCCCTCCAATGTTCCCTCCAGGAACATTCCTGACATTTTTTAAATAGAGATTTTATTCATTTATTTGAGAGAGAGCGAGAGAGAGTACGAGCCAGGGAGGAGCAGAGGGAGAGAGACAAGCAAACTCCCAGCCAAGCACAGAGCCCCATGCAGGACTCGATCCCACCTCCCATGAGATCATGACCTGAGCCCAAACCAAGAGCTGGATGCTTAATCAACTGAACCACCCATGTGCCCCTTGACATTTTTGACTTTGCTTCTCCTGGACCTTAGGCCAGTCAGTCAAAAGACACCATGACCAGCCCCCTCTGTCTTCTGCTTCCATAACCTTTATCCCCTCTGAAGGGGTCCCTCTCCAATTCAGCCCCTCCACCATTGTCCGGCTTCTGCTGAGCTGAGCCAGAGTCACTTTCCTAAGTGATCACGCACCTTCAGGCAGCCCTGAAAGGGGCAAGCATTTGGGGGGCCATGATTTCAAGGGGGACGCACACATTAGGCTTCGCTGTTTGTTCTTCACCATCACCTCCATCGGGGAACATAAAGCAAGTCCCCAAAGGCAAGATCAAAACACGCTGGAGAGTAAGAGCTAGCCCGCATCAGCAGTTTCAAGTTCTTCCCAGAACCCAACAAGAACCAGGGGTCTGAGCTGGCCCTCGGGCCCACAGGCCCCAGAGTAACGCACTGGGGCTTTGTCGGCTTCGTTCCGTCAGGGCTCTCCAAGCTCTGGATAATTCTGTCAGCAGGACCCCGCAGGCTGCCGGCCGCACCTCTGTGAGGAAAGTACAGCTGGCCTGGATAACGGCCCCTGTCATTCCGTGTGAATCCCAGAGCAGTGCTCTCTTCCATCTCTTCGGCATGTGGGGGTGGGGATTCCACGTATGATCTCGTCAAAGGATTGGGGGGCTACAAAGCTAGCCAAGCACTCTCCTACATCATCCTGAAACAGTCTCCCTCTTAGACAGCCAAGCAGTGCTGCCAATGTGGGCGCACGATGTTCAGACCATCTCCGAGAATGACTCCTCCTCCTTGGAGCGCCTCCTCCAGACTTTGAAGACAAAGAGCCCTGTCCCTCCTCTTTGCTCAAGGCTGTGCCCATCGCCCAACCACTGGCCAGAAAGTCTCCTTCTCAAGGGGGGCCTGACCTCTGAAGATTCGGTTCGTGTCCCCGGCATGCCCGAGGCTACCTTCTGTTTCAGACTTGCTTCAGTCCCCTGGCATTGACTTTCTGTTTCCTCATTTCATGCTCTATTTTTCAATTGCTTAAAACTTATTGTTCTTAAATGCTGAGTACATTTTAAAATTTGTAAAATATATATAAAGTATGAAGAATCATGGTCCATGGGCACCTGTGTACCCACAACTCAGGTAACGAAAAATCATATGACCATTACCTCTGAGGTCCCCAGAATAATCTTCCAAAATCCTATTCCCTTTCCTCTACCCTCCAAGGCAAACACTATGCTGAATTTTGTGTATAATTTCCTTGCATTTCTCAATAGATTTCCTACATATGTTATAATCTGTAAACAATATATTGTTTAGTTCTGTAGGTTTTTTACCTTTATATAAATTGATTTCTACAGTATATATTCTCTGGACAATAGACAATAAGATGCTTTTGAGATTCACCCATGTTGTTGCAAGTGGCTACAATGCATTATTCTATTGTGTAATATACCGCGGTCTTTTAAATCCATTCTTTTTTTTTTTTTAAGATTTTTAATTTATTTGTCAGAGAGAGATAGAGAGAGAAGCAGGCAGAGGGAGAAGCAGGCTCCCCGCTAAGCAGGGAGCCCGATGTGGGGGCCCTGGGATCACACCCAACCAACTGAGCCACCCAGGCGTCCCCAGTCCACTGTATTCTTGATGAACTTTGGGGCTGTTGTCAGTGTTTGCTATTACCAACAGTGCTGCTGTGAACACTCTTGTACCTATATCCTGGTATACCTGTCCAAGAGTTGTTCTCGGGGTGGAATTTCTGGGTCATAGTGCAGAAACATGTTTATATTATCAAGATAATTCCAAATCGTTTTTCCAAAGTGGATATTCCAGTTTATGCTCCCATCATCACTGTTTTGTTGCACTGTATCCTTGCCAACCCTTGATACTGTCCAACTTCCTAACTTTTACCCGTCTGGTACATGTAAACTGGCATTTTCTTGTACTTTTAATTTGTTTACAGGATTGCTGAAGAGGCTGAGAACATTTTCGTATGTTTATTGGCCATTTGTCTTTGCTCTCCTTTAAGCGCCTGTTCTGGGATAACTCTCTGTTGAGCGTAAGAGCACAGGCTTCAGAGCCTGGCCCTCAAGGACAGAAGTCCCAGCCTAGAGTCTAGTTTAGAAGGTACAATGACGATTGAGGAGCGGCCCTCCTAGGCACCTGCATCCCATCTGACTCAGTGACTCTCCCTCAAAACTGTTGTCGGAGGGTCTCTGTCTGATACCATCAGCTCCACGCAGCCTCGTTAAGCAGCAGAGATGTTGGAGCTCAGGATCCCAGCATGCTTCCTGACCCCTTGATCCCGTGGAGAAAACCGACTGTCTTCCTGCCCCGTTGCCCAGGCCTGTGCTGCAGGCCGCTCACACCAAAGATGGTACTTAGGGCTCTCCACTGTACGCTCTATAACCCCACAAGTTCCTTCTGTTATTAGTGCATCCTGTGTTATTAGAACCTGAGGTCTCGTTCATTGGATCAACAAGTACTGAGCTAGGTGCTAGGGACAAAAACAGGAAAAGACAATCAGGCCCAGCCCTCAGACGGGCTGGGGAACCGGACCATCCGCCCACAAGGGACTCTGCACCGGGCGCTCTCAGCCTCCGCGCAGGCCCCACCCCACGCCGCCCCAGGCTTCCCTCTCCGCCGCCAAGTGGAGAACTCCAGGCCCAGGTCGCCCTCTACCGGAGGCGCGTCACAGGACCGCGCCGGGCGGAGGGGGTGGAGCCGTACGTCCACGACCGACGCCGCCTGGTCGCCTAGCGACGCCGCCTGGTCGCCTAGCAACGCCGCCTCGCTGAGCAATGCAGGCAGGCGGCAGCAGGGAGCTGGAAGCCAGAAATTATTTGGAAAAACATCGGATAATGGAGTTGCTGAACTATCTCACCAGTGCCCTCCTCTTTTTCCGGCCAGGTAAGAGTCTTGCCTACCACTCGGCTTTCGGTCCCACCCGCCTCCCTGCCGAGACGGTTCCCAGAAATTCCCAGTACAGCGGTCCCTGCACGCCCGCGCCGTCGGCCCGTTCCCCTCCCCCGCCCCCCACACGCACACTCTCGCGTGCTTGAGCCCTTCTGCCAACGAACGCCGTGGCCCTCAATCAAACGCGTCCTGCTTGAACGGCCTCTTGGTGGCTACCACTGGCCGGGTGCGCGGGACTCACGCAGGTGGGGGCTCGTGGCGGGTGGGCGAGAGGCTCGAGGAACGTCCTCCTTAATACTCCGGGAGCGTGGGCGAGGGCCTGCACTTCAGTGTCCTCTTCTGGAAAATGGGGATAACAGCGAGTTTATGGACTTGTGGGGAAGATTAAATGACTAATATATAAATTAACACTATGCCTGTCAACCAACAGATGTTTCATTTTGATTTTTATAAAAGTATACGGATGGGTTTTAAAAATCAAAAAGCACTCCCAGGCTTATAATGAAAAACAGCACTTCCCTCCCTGTCCCAGATTCCTACTCTACAGGATGATTTCCATCTCCTTTAGATCTTTACCTTGATATTTCTAAATCACAGGCTAGTACTGCTACTTACTAAGGTCCCCCCAATCCCCCAGGTTTAGATTTAACTTTATACTGTGTAAGAGGAAACTTCAGCTCTCTTACACAATGCACGCACCTGTGCTCGAGCACGCACGCACTCACACCTGTTCCCACTCATCCCCACCTTCCCAATAATATTAGAATTCAATTTTGGTGTGACCAGTATTCAGAATTTACATTATTGTTATTATTAGGCAAATATCCACAGCTAATCCATGTAGCATGCTATGATTGCATTTCCTTTGTTGATTTCCCTGAAATTAATACTACATTTCAAATGTTTACTTACATTTTCTGTGTCATTAGCACTGATTCATCAATACCCTCTTTTGGTCACCAGCAGAGATCTCCTCTCAGTAGGAAAGGAGATTCATCCTGTAATCACCACCCCCAATGCATCCCCCAGCTCTCTGTCTTCCTGCTCTGGGCTGGACTGATGGCCCAGCTGCCCCGCTGGATGGCTGTCATTCAGGGGTTTCCCTCTCTCTGACCTTAATCCTCTTCACCCGTCTCCTGTGCTTCCAGCCTGTTCATTTTACGGTGCTTTCGTCTCCCTCTTTTTTGCTTTATCCACCTCCTTCCTCTAAAGGAACATATCTTCTCGTGGCTCCCTGAGAGAGTGTGCTTTGTTCGAGCAGTAAATATTTTGAGAACTTACGTATGTGAAAATGTCTCACCCTACACTCAAACATGATGATGACTAGGGTAGATACAATTCTCGGTTAGAAAATATTGCTCTCAGAATTTGGAGGGCATTGCCCCTTTGTCTAATAATTGCCACTGTTGCTTTGAAGAGTTTGATGTCATGACATCATCAGATTCTTGACCTGTTTAATAGAAGACTTTTTTTTTTGGCCTGGAAGGTTTTAGGATTGTCTTTTTATTTTATCCCTGGTGTTCTAAATGTTTATATGCCTCGAAGTGGGTTTGGTTTTGTTTTTGTCTGTTTTTTCTAATTCACTGTACTTGTCGGTACTTTGGGGTCTTTTTTAATTTGTAGATTTTTTTTCTGTTTCCTGCTTCTTTCCTGGCCTTTTTCTCTCGAGCTCTTTATGATGTCAACCAATGTAGTATCTCGAGGATTTGTTTTTTCCTTTAACATAAAAGGCTTTGGACTGGTCTGGCAAAAACAATTCTCTAGAAGGCATGGTGGGGGAAGAGAATATAAGATACAGACAAATTTTCTTAGTAGAGGATAGGAAGGGGAAGTCTGGTAGTAGTTACAAGGTTAATAATGTAATCCCATCACATTCATAATTTAAATAATTATCAATGTAAGAAACTGAGATGCTGTTACCCCCTGTAACAATGTGAACTTTTTTTTTTTAAAGATGTTATTTATTTGAAAGAGAGCTCGCACAAGCAGGGGGGAGGGGCAAAGGGGGAAGCAGACTCCCTGCTGAGCAGGGAGCCTGATGAGGGACTCAATCCCAGGACCCTGAGATCATGGCCCAAGCTGAAGGCAGACTCTTTTTTTTTTTTTTTTTTTAAAGATTTTTTATTTATTTATTTGACAGAGACAGAGTCAGCCAGTGAGAGAGGGAACACAAGCAGGGGGAGTGGGAGAGGAAGCAGCAGGCTCATAGCAGAGGAGCCTGATGTAGGGCTTGATCCCACAACGCCGGGATCACGCCCTGAGCCGAAGGCAGACGCTCAACCGCTGTGCCACCCAGGCGCCCCTGAAGGCAGACTCATAACCGACTGAGCCACCCAGGCGCCCCACTATGTGAACTTCTTGAAACATCTCTACAAACTCCAAAGGGGGTGGGGAGGGGCAGGGAAAAGGTGAAGAAATACTGAGGAGAAGCTAGGGAAGGGTTTGGCTGGCATCCAGGGTACAGGGCAATGCCTCTCCAAGTTCCCTGCCCGGATCCTCCTAATGGCAGAGAAGAGGGGACTTGTAACTTTGGTGTCTGAGACCTTAGCCTGATGTTGCCTGACAAGTTTCTTTCGAGGCACCTGTTCTTACCATCAAGATTTACAAGTTTTGTTCTTCTGTAGATATCTCCATTTCTTATTATAAAAGTTTCATATTACTCACCAGAGTGTGATTGATTCTCAGGAAGAAACGCTATCTTTACCTTGGGTCTTACGAAGCCTCTGGCATTATGACACGTATCCCAGTTTGAAAAGCTTGAATCTTAAGGGATTTATGGAAAATAAGACTAGACAGTTTGATTGCCTTACTACTGTTCAGAGAACAAGTCTACAATCCCACATCCTCAACTCCAAAATTCTATCTGAAAACCAACAGATTTTCATAACTCATTTAACAGCAAAACCTAACATAACCTGAAGTCACTCGGTAGGAAAACGTGTCACTTCCCAGTGACAATTCTGTGCTATGGAGGGAGGGAGTATAAATGCTTAGGGGAGGCCTTTAATAAAGGAGACAGTTATAGTAACCCAGATGAGAGATGCTGCTGTGGGAATGGTTAAGTGAGGATAAGAGATCTTTGAGAGTTATGGAGGAGAAAAACTCAATAGAGACGATAAAGGTTGATTAGGTTTGGGGCTTCCAGATGCTTCCCATATTTGAGTTAGTAGAGTGTGGTAAAGCCTGCAAATTCTAGGGAGCACATTGCCGCGATTCATACTAGCTGTGGGTCTTGGGGAAGTGATTGTTATGAAGAATACCAGGCACATAGTGAGGGCTCAGTAATTATTAGCTGCTGTTACTGAGATGTGAACTTGAGGTTTTGTTTTCCTTGAAACATTGATTGTCATTATCAGCTGAGCTTTATATAACAGGTTGTTAGTAACATTTGGATCTTCCCTTCATGTTTTATTTTGTAATTTTTTTAAAGATTTATTTATTTATTTGAGGGGGAGGGAGTGCACGAGCAAGGGGAGGGGCAGAGGGAGAGAGAGAATCTCAAGCAGACTCTGAGTCCAGGGCAGAGTCTGACAGGGGGCTTGATCCCAGGACGCTGAGATCATGACGTGAGCCATACTCAAGAGTTGGATGCTCAACCAACTGAGCCAGCCAGGCGCCCCCCTTCATGTTTTAAAAAGTTACATCTTTAGGGGCGGCTGGCTGCCTTAGTCAGTGGTGCATGCAACTCTTGTGCTTGGGGTTGTAAGTTCAAGCCCCCTGTTGGGTAGAGAGATTACTTAAAAAAATATTTCTTCAAAGTTAATATCTTCATTATTTCTGTTTTAAGTATTTAAAAAACATTTTTAGAAGCAGGCAGAGCGGGGTGCCTGGGTGGTTCGGTCACTGACTGTCTGCCTTCAGCTCAGGTCATGATCCCAGGGTCCTGGAATCCAGCCCCAAGTGCGGCTCCCTGCTCAGCAGAGAGCTTGCTTCTCCCTCTGCCCCTCCCTCCCTGCTTGTGTTCCCTCTCTTGCGATCTCTCTCTGTATCAAATAAATAAATAAAATCTTTAAAAAAAGAAAAGCAGGCAGAGTATAAATTATAGACTCCAGACATAAACATTATAGCATCTTATGTAGTCTAAAGGATATACAGTAAAAATCCTTCATCAGAGAAAGACACCAAGTTCCATTAGCCTTGTTTACTTTATCCTTTAAAAGTAGTGAATTGAAATTCAAATTTGGCCTTTCTCTCCTTCTGAATTTGATAAGCAGTTCAGAGAGAAGTGACAGAAGACTACATACATGATGTGATTGCCTTTAGTAACCCATTTGTTTCTATCGTCTGTTAAAATTTGTACAAAAAGGCACAAGAGAGATCTAAAAACATAATCACAATGTGTGGATGCCATTTGAATAAGTGTTTACATTCACTTTTACTTTTTAAATTTTCTTTACTATTTTTAAAGATTTTATTTATTTGAGAGAGAGAATGTGCATGAGTAGGGGGAGGGGGAGGGGCAGAAGGAGAGGGAGAAGCAGGCTCCCTGCTGAGCACGGAGCCCAACATGGGACTCGATCCCAGGACCCTGAGATCATGACCTGAGCTGAAGTCAGATGCTTAACTGACTGAGCCACCCAGGTGCCCCTTCTTTTTTTATTTTTAAAAAGTGTTCACAATTCATTAAATTTGTAAGACAACCTGATACCATAAGACTCCTAGAAGAAAACACAGGGAAGAAGCTCCCTGACACAGGTCTTGGCAATGATTTTTCAGATGTGACACCAAAACACAACAAGATAAAAAAAAAAAAAAAACAACTGGGGCTACATCAAACTTGAAAGCTTCTGCACCACAAAAGAATGAATCAACCAAATGAAAAGGCAGCCTATAGAATGGGAGAAAATATTTGCAAACTATGTATCAGTTAAGATCTAAAATGTATAAAGAACTCCTACAACTCAATAGCAAAATATCTGACTTAAAAATGGGCAAGGCAGGGTGCCTGGCTGGCTCAGTCAGGATAGCACCAGACTCTTGATCTTGGGTCATGAGTTTGAGCCCCACGCTGGGTGTAGAGATTATTAAAATAATAATAATAATAATATAACCTTAAAAAAATGGGCAGAGGAACTAAATAGACATTTTTCAGAAGAAGATATACAATGGCCTGCAGGTACGTAAAAAGATGTCTAACATCACTGGTCATCCGGGAAACGCAAGTCAAATCCACAATGAGATACCGCGTCACATCTCTTAGAATGGCTAGTATCAAAGGCAAAGATAACAAATCAGAATGTGGAGAGGAAGGAACCCTCGTGCTCTGCTGGAAGGACTGTGAATTGGTGCAGCCACTGTGCAAAACAGTGTGGAAGTTGCTCAAAAAAAAAAAAAAAAAATCAGAACTGCTGTGCGCTCCAGCGCTTCCGCTTCCGGGTGCGTGTCCGAAGGGAGTGAAAACAGGATCTGAAAGAGAGAGCTGCACTCTCATTTTATTGCTGCATAATTCCCAACAGCCAAGAGGTGGAAATAGCCTAAGTGTCTACAGATGAATGCATAATGAAGATGTGGTATATTTATACAACGGAATATTATTCAGCCATAAGAAAGAAGGAAATCCTGCCATTTGCAACATGGATGCCCTTTGAGGATATGCTAAGTGAGCGAAGTGAGACAAGACAGATACTGCATGCTGTCACTTATGTGGGGAAACTAAAAATGCTGGGTTAAAAACAGAGTAGAATGGGGAGTGGCGGGGGAGCAGGAGAGCTGCTGTTGGGGGCACGTACCTGCAACTAGTAGGTGAGTCTTGGAAACTGAATGCACAGCATAGTGCTTACAGACAGTAATACTGTATGAGAAACATCAAACTTGCTGAGAGAATAGATCTTAATTATTCCTGCCCCAAAAAAGAAATAATTATGTGATGTAATAAAGGTGTTAGCTAATACTACAGTGACAGTCATTATGCAAAATATACATGTATCGAATCAACATGTTATGTAAACTTATGCTACATGTCAGTTATATCTCAAAAGAAATCCTTATCTTTTAGATACATGTTCAAATATTTATTAATGAAATATTATTGCTGCAATTTACTTCAAAATAATACAGGAAGAGGGGACCCGGATGAGATGATGGTGAAATGAGACTGGCCACAAATATAAACAGTTAAAGTTGGTTGATGGGTTCATTACACTTTCTTACTTTTTTATATTTATGAAATTCTCAAGAAAAAGTCTTTTTTTTTTTTTAAAGATTTTATTTATTTATGAGAGAGGGAGAGCAGGAGTAGGAGCTGAGGGAGAGGGACAAGCAGACTTGGTGCTGAGTGCTGAGCCCGACGTGGGGCTTGAACTCACGACCCTGAGATCATGACCTGAGCTGAAATTACGAGTCAGACACTTAACCGACTGAGCCATCCAGGCGCCCCAAAAAGTCTTTTTTAAAAATATTTTATTTATTTGACAGAGAGCACGAACAGGGGGAGCAGCAGGCAGGCAGATGGACAAGCAGACTCCCCACTGAGCAAGGAGCCCTACGCGGGACTCAGTCCCAGGACGCTGGGATCATGACCTGAGCTGACGGCAGACTGTGTGTGTGTGTGTATGTAGTGAGTGGCACTCATCATCTAAGCTGCTCCATCTTAACCTCTTTTGGCTTCACCATAACTGACCTGCATTATTTCTGGAAAGATGGATCTTTTTTCATCTTTCATGTTGCTTAAATGAAAGATAACTTACTTATCCAAAATACTGCTTTTATGTTAGAAGTGAACATTTCATGCTTCCTAACTGGAAGACTATATTAATCTAAGAGTCTGTTTTTATTTACATTTATCCCTTCTTTTAGCTGGCTGCCTTCTTCCATGCATCACGCTGTACCTTTTTTTTTTTTTTTTTTTTTTGGTTTTTGACACTCGTCTGCAAATTAGAACCACCTGAGGAGCTTTTCAAAAAATGCCCAGGTCCCATATCTTGGATAGAGCACTTTATATATGTAATTAATTGTCTAATGTCTTGTTTTTCTTGTAAGCAAGGTCTATGACCCCAGTGCCTAGTACAGTACCTTGAACTTGGTTATTTAATAATTGTTAAATGACTATTTCCATTTGTGATATATCTTAATTTTATATCAGGAAGAATTGGAACTATTCTTTTACAGAAAAACCAAGAGAGTATTTAATATCTGTATTGGAACGACTGAGAATTGCCAAGATAACGGGCGTGGCTTTCCCTTTCTTTATGGATCACTCTAACATTGTGTCTATGTTTGAGATGATGGACACTTCAAATAAAGGCACCATATCGTTTGTGCAGTACAAAGAAGGTCAGTACCATCTACCCACTGAAGTAATAGTTTGTGCTCACTCCTGAACTTTCCCTAGTTGAAAATAATGCTCACTTGTAAATTTTCCTTTCTTCTCATTGATTTTACAGGTCTAAAAACCCTGGGTCTGTTGAATGAAGATGAAGTTTTAAAAGACGATGGACATGCAATAACTTTGGAAAAATTCAGAGCTGAAGTGTAAGTTTATTTTTACATGGCTGATATTTAAATGACATGACATGACTTTGAAGTACAATGAATACCTACCTTTTGACAGAAACATTTCATTCCCTTGAAACTTTCAGCTGTCTAGAAAGCAAGGAGTGACAGTCAAGTCTGGAATTAGGAAGTTTGGGGGCAGCTTCATTCTTTTCTCAGTGGGAAAGCCCAGCAGTTCTCAAAGAATGAGGGAGAGAAGCCCCAGTCTGCTAGAACTAACAGAAAAGCTTTGAGCCCAATACACTAGTTGGAAAATCTCTCTATAAGATATGGAGCAATAGGGGCGCCTGGGTGGCACAGCAGTTTAGCGTCTGCCTTCGGCTCAGGGCGTGATCCCGGCGTTATGGGATCGAGCCCTACATCAGGCTCCTCCGCTGTGAGTCTGCTTCTTCCTCTCCCACTCCCCCTGCTTGTGTTCCCTCTCTCGCTGGCTGTCTCTATCTCTGTCAAATAAATAAATAAAATCTTAAAAAAAAAAAAAAAGATATGGAGCAATAAAGGTTCTCTCGGAGTATTTCCTTAAAGTTATTTATCACCAAGTACATGTTTATCGATAGTATAGGTTGTGGGTCCCTGGCTGGCTCAGTCAGTAGAGCATGTGACTCTTGATCTTGGGGTCGTGAGTTCAAGCCCCATGTTGGGCATAGAGCTTACTTCAAAAAAAACAAACAAAAAAAAAAACAGTATAGGTTGCATGCCAGCCTGACAATTTTCGATTTGAGGCATTATAGCTTGAAAAGTACTAACTAAATGCTAAGTCAGAATAAAAAAAAAGGAATGAAATTTAATAGTTGTAGAAGGCTTCTAACAATGTAACTCAATTCCTTTAAATATTTTGTTCTCTGAGGATTTATTAATCAAGAAATCATTATGTAACAGAGTCCAGAGGCAAGGAAATGTCGGAGGGGGAAAAAAAGCTAAAGATTCCCATCTCATTATCACTTACATAAATATTAAATAAAAACTGTTTAGTTCCCATCCTTACCCCAGGGGAAAGACTGAAACACAGTGCTCTGGCCTGAAACGTTTCATCCAAAAGAAAAGGCTGCCCACTGTCATAGGGAATGGAGCTAGGAAGGATTTTATTTATTTATTTATTTTTAAAGATTTATTTATTTATGAGAGACAGTGAGCGCGCGGGGGTAGGGCAGCAGAGCGAGAGGGAGAGCGAGAATTGTGAGCAGACTCCCCACTGAGCGTGGAGCCCAATGCACGGGGCTGGATCTCTCAACCCTGAGATTGTGACCTAAGCTGAAACCAAGAGTCCAACGCTCATCCGACTGAGCCACCTAGGCACCTATAGGAAGGATTTTAAATGTAAGGACATTTGTGGAAAATGAGAGCAATTCTGTTTTAGTCACCATCTCATATGTTTTCTTACAGGAAATACCGTGAATTTCCAAACCAAATACAGGAACTTCAATTATAAACATGCATTCTAAATTGATTTTTTAAAAATTTATTTGCTGTGTTTGATTATCTACAATAGTCTCCCTTAATTAGCAAAGGAAATTGAAAATTCGTTGTGATTTATTATCTCTGCTCTTGTATCCTATTCAACAGACATACTTAGCATTTCTATTTGTAAATGGAATTACTCTGAGTATTCCTGGCTTCTGAGTTTTCTGTTTTTGTTTTCTTAGGAACAAGAGGACTGAGGAAATATGGTCAGCATTTTAATAACACCATAAGTCCAAGATAATAAATGATTCTATAAAGTTTTCAGTTGTCCAGTTTCATTAATTCAGAACGTCATCATATAACTTGAAATCCAGCTGGCTTCCTCTTTGTTAAAAACAAAAACAAAAACTAGAAAACAAAAAAGGATGCATTACTTTCCAGTGTTAGGCCAGTTTGTCCTCAGATTAAGTAGAATTTCAACATCTTGTTGAGCCAGTTTGTAAATTCCAACTTCATTTAGTGCCGCCGTGGCGGAAGGTCGCCCTGCAGCGGTCTGCAGCACATCTTTCAGAAGTAGGGCAGAACCAATGTTCAGGTTCAGAACAATACAGGCTTCTTTCACACTGTTGGAAAAAAAAAAAAAAGGCAGAAGGGAAATGAGATATCCATTATCTGTATCATCCACACTATTCCATAATATTTTCATTTTCAGAAACTAAACAGCCTCCCTGCACTGCTAGTCCAAATGCCCTCTATGAAAAGTATGTATGGATTTCTTATTTGGCTCTTTTAACACATTAGGACTATGTATTTGTACAGTGTTTATATTTCATTAGGTTACTATAGTGTAATAGGACCATTGTTTTCAACGTATATCTATTACTTCCCAAAATATAATGGTGATACTAACATAACAGCCTATTAAATGTAGCTAAGACCTTAGCTAGATTAGAATATGGAAAGAGAAACAAAAAATTCAGGTAACTTACTAAAATAAGCAAAAATAAATCTTTCATTTTATAATAACTTTAAAAGGAATACTTTATAATCTCAAATTCCTCCCCAATAATTTAAATTTTAAATCAATAATTTCTAAAAATACTCCTCTAAGACTTTATCTTACATACACTTATAGTTATGCTTAGAACCAAATTTAATACTAGTTAAGAAAACAAATCTTCAGGCCTGGCCTACTTTAGGTACTAAGCATATTTTTAATTTCTTTCACTTGAATATGGCAGAATTGCACTCGTTTGCATTTTCTCTCTCCAGTAACAGGCAAATAGCATTAAACCAAATGCAAGAAGCAAAAAGCCCAACACATAATTTAGATCCAGTTCTGATAAATTTGGGGGGTCATGAATCACAGATTATCTGGGTACACAGTGCATGTTTTAAAATTTCAACTGATGCTCTATTTATCCCACCAAACATCACTGGAATCCGAGAGTTAGGAAAAAAAAAAAAAGGAATCCACCTCCTCTGAACACTTGATCCATTAGCAGTCACTGTTAAATATTGAGCTTACTGTTTAAAATAATTTTCCGGTCTCTTGCAATAGTGGGAGAACAAGGGGAAGAGATTCCGGGTCATATCAAACTGCAGCTGAGCCGCTCCTCCTTCATTGAAGTGATTAGCGAGAATGATCTGAAACAAAGAGCAGTTTGTGTAGCGGTCGCCGTGGGCCTCACGGCCCTCCCACGCGGTCTGCTCTTACTTACTTCTTGGTAGATGTATACGTCCAGCTTCTCCACAAGCATTTGCCAGAAAATTTTAAACAAGGAAAAGCAGAGCTGCTGCTCCAGCTGAAGGGAGCGGTCTCTGATGGTGAGCAGGAGTGGGCAGGCCGAGCTGGACAGGGACATCACCGCCTGCTCGGCCTGCGACGGCAAGGACAGCCACCTGCAAGACACAAGAGCGGCACGGCCTGTGGCACCTGAAGTTGGACTGAAAGATTTTCAAACTTGGTGTTTTTAAAGATTTAACAGATCCTTTTGAATTCCAGGAAGTGCATTTTGGATAAGAAATGATGTACAGCCCAGCATGAAAAGCTGTCTCAGAAAATAAATATATTTGGGGCGCCTGGGTGGCTCTGTCAGTTAAGCGTCTGCCTTCGGCTCAGGTCATGGTCCCGGAGTCCTGGGATCGAGTCCCCGCGTCGGGCTCCCTGCTCAGGGAGGAGTCTGCTTCTGCCTCCCCCGTTTATGCTCTCTCACTCCCTCTCGCTCAAATGGATAAGTAAAATCTTAAATAAATAAATTTATACTTTAGTTCTATATTAAATATTCTGAGGATGATACATAGTTTTTTTAAATCCCCCAATTTTAATATGACTTACTGATATAAAACAGGCAAATTGTAACCCGTATTAGCATTTAAGACATCAGCTAACTTCGTGACCTGATTTTCAGCAAAATCACAGGGACTGAAAACACTTCCACACTAATTATGAATACTGTGTGACAAGGACTGTCCTCACCCAGTACACCGTGCGGCAAAGCTAACAGAGACGTGCACACAGAGCCAGGACGGGGCGGGGAGGGGGGAAGGGTACAAGGTGGGCACAGGATACTACAGGAGCACCAGGCTTTGTAAAGTGGGTGACAGGCCCTTCAACCCCAAGTCACACACCAGCTCTGGACTTACTGATACACCTGAAGGCTCGATTATGATCCATTTATTCAAGAATGTCTGAATATATTTTGGAAAGATTTCCATCAAAAGGTCAAAGTTTGTAGTACAAAGGGCCAAATTCTGCTGTCTAGACACCTTGGAAATCTGACTGTATATATCCTCTTTCGATTTTTTTTAAGTTTTTATGTTAATCACCAGTGCTTATCACAAGTGCCCTCCTTAATGCCCATCACCTATTTCACTCACTCCCCCACCCACCTCCCCTCTGGTGACCATCAGTGTGTTCCCCATAGTTAAGAGTCTGGTTCTTGATTTGTCTCTGTTTCCCCCTGTGCTCATTTGTTTTGTTGTCTTAAATTCTACATATGAGTGAAATCATATGGTATTTATCTTTCTCTGACTTATTTCACTTAGCATAATATTCTCTAGGTCCATCCATGTCTTGCAAATGGCAAGATTTCATTCTTTTTTATGGCTGAATAATATTCCATTATAGTATATATTCCTTTATATATATACACACATAAATACACACACATATCCATACGTATATATGGATAAAGATATATATCCATTCATCAGTTGATGGACACTTCAGATGTTTCCATGATTTGGCTATTCTAGATAATACTGCTATAAACATTGGGGTGTATTCATTCCTTTGAATTAGTGTTTTTATGTTGTTTGGGTAAATACCTGGTAGTGCGATTGCTGGATCATAGGGTCTACTTTTAACTTTTTGAGGAACCTCCATACTGTTTTCCATAACGGCTGCACCAGTTTGCATTCCCACCAACAGTGCACAAGGGTTCCTTTTTCTCCACATCCTTGCCAATACCTGTTGGTTCTTGTTTTTGATTGTAGCCATTCTGACAGGTGTGGGGTGATAGCTCATGGTGGTGTTGATTTGCATTTCCCTGATAGTGATGCTGAGCGTCTTTTCATGTGTCTGTGGGCCATGTGGATGTCTTCTTTGGAGAAATGTACGTATCTTCTGCCCTGTTTTTTTGTTTGTTTTTTAAAGTAAGCTCCAGGCCCAGCATGGAGCCTAACACAGGGCTGAGATCAAGAGTCAGACATTCAACTGACTATGCCACCCAGGCGCCCCTGTCCATTTTTTAATTGGACTATGTACTTTTGGAGTGTTGAGTTTTAGAAGTTCTATATATATTTTGGATATATAACCCTTTATCAGATATGGATTTGCAAATACCTTCTTCCATTCTGTAGGTTGCCTTTTAGTTTTGTGGACTGTTTCCTTCGCTGTACAGAAGCTTTTTATTTTGATGTAGTCCCAATAGTTCATTTTTGCTTTTGTCTCCCTTGCCTCGGGGGACCTATCTAGAAAAAAGTTGCTATGGCCAATGTCTGAGTCACTGCCTGTGCGCTCTTCTAGGATGTTTATGGTTTCGGGTCTCACATTTAGGTCTTTCATCCATTTTGAATTTATTTTTGTGTACGGTGTAAGAAAGTGGCCCAGTTTCATTCTTTTCCATGTTGCTGACCAGTTTTCCCAACACTGCTTATTGAGGAGACTGTCTTTTTCCCATTTTTCTTTCCTGCTTTGTCGAAGATTAACTGACTGTATAATCATGGATTTATTTCTGGATTTTCTATTCTGTTCGATCTATGTGTCTATTTTTGTGTCAGTAATGTACTGTTTGGATGTCTGTAGCTTTGTAAAATAACTTAAGGTCTGGAATCAGGATGTTTCCAGCTTCAGTTTTTTTTTTCAAGATTGCTTTGGCTATTTGAGGTCTTTTGTGGTTCCATACAAATTTTAGGATTGTTCTAGTTCTGTGAAAAATGCTGTTGGTATTTTGATAGGGATTGCATTAAATGTGTAGATTGGTCTAGGTAGCACTGACATTTTAACTATGTTTGTTCTTCCAATCCATGAGCATGGAATGTCTTTCCATTTCTTTGTGTCCTCTTCAATTTCTTTCACCCATGCTATAGTTTTCAGAGCACAGGTCTTTCACCTCTTTGGTTAGGTTTTTTCCTGGGTTATCTTATTATTTTTGGTGCAATTGTAAATGGGATGGTTTTCTTAATTTCTTTTTCTGCTTCATTATTGGTGTATAGAAATGCAACAGATTTTTGTACGTCGCGTATCCTGTGACTCTGCTGAATTCATTACCAGTTCTAGCAGGTCGTTGGTGGAGTGTTTCAGGTTTTCTACATACAGTATCAGGTCATCAACAAATAAAGTTTTACTTCTTCCTTACCTATCTGTATGCCTTTCTTTTTGTTGGCGGATTGCCATGGTTAGGACTTCCAGTATTAGGCTGAATAAAGTGGTGAGAGTGGACATCCCTGTCTTGTTCCTGACCTTAGGGGGGGAACCTCAGTTTTTCCCCATTGAGGATGATGTCACTGTGGGATTTTCATATATGGCCTTTATTATGTTGAGGTATGCTCCCTCCAAACCCACTTTGTTGAGGGTTTTTATCATGATGAATTTTGTACTTTGTCAAATGTTTTTTCTGCATCTATTGAAATGATCATATGGTTATCCTTTCTCTTATTGATGTGATGTGTCACGCTGATTAATTTGCAAATACTGAACTACTCGTGCAACCCAGGAATAAATGCCACTTGATTGTGGAGGATGATTTCTTTTAATGTACTGTTGGGTTTGGTTTGGTAATATTTTGTTGAGGATTTTTGCGTCTGTATTCATCAGGGAGATTGGCGTGTAATTCTCTTTTTTTGTGGTGCGTTTTCTGGTTTTGGTATTGGTATGGAATGAATTAGGAAGCTTTCCTTCCTCTTCTGTTTTTTTGGAATAGTTTGAGAAAATAGGTATTTATCATCTTTCAATTTTAACAAACTGGACTTGAAGAGTAGAGTTGTCAGAAAATACAAAAGGACTTACCTTTCTTTTTTATATAATTTTGCAGCTTCTTTAACTTCTCTAAAAACATGGTCTACTTGGCGGCTCAACATGTCATGCTTTAACCGTTCCAGCAGGTTAATCATGTCATCAAAGACAGAACTCTCCATCGAGGCTAGCTGTCCCAGCTGCAACTTACTGAGGGTGTTATTCTCTGCAAAGACCTCCAGTGCTGCCTGCTGAAGCTGTAGGAAGAACTGAAAGCAAAAATAGGTTAACACGGTCATTAGGGTGCTTCTTTTTTAACAGCTTGAAATATAATTCATGTATACATCTTATTCAAAGTGGACAGTTCATTGGGTTTTAGCACATATTCAGAGTTGTGCATTTATCACCAAAGTCAATTTTAGAATGTTTTCAGTACCCCAAAAAGATACCCCACACTTAACCATCATCTCCCAATCCCCTCCCTGCCTGTCCCCCGAACCGTAGGCAACTACTATCTTTCTGTCTTTGTCGACTTGCCTGTTCTGGACGTTTCATATAAATGGAATTATACATTCTATGGCTTTTTGTGACTGGCTTCTTTCACTTAGTATGTTTTCAAGGTTTATCTAGGTCGTAACATGTATCAGTACTTAATTTCTTTTCATTGCTGAATAATATTCCATTATATTTACATTTTATTTATATATATTTATATTTTATTTATCCATTCTTCAGTTGACAGATAATTGGGTTCTTGCCACATTTTGTCTTTATGAATACTGCTATGAACATTTGTGTGTAAGTTTTTTGTAGACATATGTCTTTTTTTCTCTTGGATATACCTAGAAGTACAAGTGCTGGATCACACGTGATTCTATGTTTAACTATCTGAGGATATGACAGACTATTTTCCACAATGGCTGCACCAGCCATGTGTGACCATTAAAATTTCTCCATATCTGCACTAATAACACTTACTATCTTTTTTATTATAGCCATCTTGGTTTATATTTAGTGGTATCTCACTGGGATTTTTTTTTTTTTTTTTTTTGAGATTGTGAGAGAGTGTGCATACAAGGAGGGGAGATGGGGGCTGAGGGAGAGGGAGGCAGAGAATCTCAAACAGACTCTTCACCCAGCACAGAGCCCAACATGGGGCTGGATTTCACAACCTTGAGATCATGACCTGAGCCAAAATCAAGAGCCGGACATTCAACCAACTGAGCCACCCAGGCAGCCCATCTCACTGCGATTTTATTTTTTATTTTTATTTAAATTAAGTTAATTAACATATAATGTATATTGGCTTCAGAGGTAGAGGTCTCACTGTGATCTTAATTTGCTTTTGCCTGATGGCTTTTTTGGGTACTCATTTTTTCTGGACACAGACTGAGAGTTGTAGTAAACCCAGCAGATTTGAGAGTTAAGGAAATGAAAATGTTATTTTTACAGTGGCATTTTCAGTAGAATTCATATTATTTTTCTGTAGGGTAGAAAAATATTTTTCTAATATGAATAATGCTGTGGGTAATTAGCAAAAGATTAAAAAAATGTCCATTAACAGGGGACTGGTTATGGCCACACTAGTGATTGTTCATGGACGGACATACGAGAGGCCAAGTTGGTATTTTCTGCTCAAACTGAGAAGAGGCACTGGTCCTTTTCAGACTGCTGAAGGGCAATGTGAGCTTGGAGCCATCTGGGGCCACACTTCCCAGAGCCTGCCTGAGAATGAAGCCAGAAGTGAACGAGTTTAGGGCAGCCATGCCTAAAGCTTTCAGTTACACAAACAAATTCCCCACCTCCTCACCCCAGCCCCCCACCCCCACTCAGGCCAGCATGAATTGGGGTTCTGTCACCTACAACTCAAAAATTCCTGACTCTGAAGTGTTGGGTATGTCAGGCTTGGCACCATCAGGCAATAGTCAGCGATTAGCATAGAATCTAAATGAATGGAAGGTGAACTCTGTCCACTTTTCTTTTTTCTATCTGGAAAATACAAGGGCTTTAATTTTATTGTAAGCATTTACAGGCTGAAGGACCATGAAGACGGTTAAATAATTTTTGAAGTTAAACAGAATTTGTACTATAATAACATACAAGGACAGAGAACTCATTCATGATTTGAAGAGTAAGTCTAAATTTAGTTATTCTTCTGTTGACAGAAGGACCCAGTTAATTCGGCATCAGATTATAAATTTCCTAAGGACAGGGATGATAGCCAATTCATCGCTGTTAACAGACTACGGCACCAAGTAAAGTAGTTTAATGAGATTCCACAAATAATTCATTGAAGCTAAAAATCTGGCCTTGAATGAGTCTCTTATTAGATCATCTGGCACAAGAATCAGGAATGACAATTTGTTTTATGACAAAGCTTAGCAGAAAATGGAGCAGTGTGGGGGCTGAGTGAAGAAAGTACAGGGCGAGGAAAACAACACAAAGTACACAATGAATAAATGTATTCTAGCTAGGTGACTTTATAAACAAATGCTCTGACCATTACACTCTACATTATATTCATTCTATGAAATAATTATTTTGTGTCTTATTTTCCTAGCTTAGCAAATATTACATACATCAATTTCAGTTAACGTTTTTGTAGAAAAAAGGCTTTAAATCGTTACATCCCAGTCAGAGTCCAGATTAGAATAAACTATGATTATGTTTCTCAGGTTTTCAACTTGTTTATGTTTGTTATTATTATATTTATTTTTGTTTCCTATTTTTTGGTTTATTACCCAGTATTTAATTAAGATAAATACTTTTTTGTTTCATTTGCTCTTTCACAGTAGAGGAACACATTTTCTTCTATATAATGTGCTAGCATTATGCAATTTTTTGTTATAAATTCATAATTTAAAATATATTCTTTTAAATAAAAACAACAAAGTAAAAAATATATATATAAATATATATATAAATATATATATATAAATATATAAATATATATATATATATTTTTTCTTGGCACATTTTCCAGACTCTCTAACCCAGGCATTGAATATTCTTAAATGCCTGTGATTGACTGTATTTCATTTCTCCTTTTATTTTTTATTTTATTGTATTAAGATTTGACAATGTAAAGATATTTTAATTTACCTTGTCCATCTTTGTGACTCATCTGTACACACTCGAAAATTATGTTTTCTAGTATCCTATGAACTTATCACCAATCCTTAGATAATATTTCTAATTATTTTACACTGGAATTTTTCAATTCCCACTTTACCTATCACTTATTATAAGTGGTATTTTTAAGTCTTAGGGTTAACATTATAGTTGTTTTGTTGTTTTACTTTCCTATTTTCATTTCATAACACAATCCTATAATACTTTATAACGTATCTCAGTATGGTTTTTTTTACCATTTAATATATATTTCACTGTTTTATGGTCATGTTGATTCTCTGTTAATACTTCCTATCATGAAACCTACTTCATAGGACACACTGGTGAAAACCCAAGCTGATTTTTGTACCCATACAGATGATCAGGGAACAGCGATTCCAAACCCAAGGGCACCCTGTCCAAGGAGTTCTGGAGACCCTCTGAGATCATTCTAATATGTAAAATATCCAAAGGAATTAATCTATGTTAAGGCTATAAAGGCTAATTAAGTTTCTTCACCTTTGGCTAGAAGTACATATTGAAAAATCTGGCTACCAAATGCCTTGATAGCCAATATATTCCTTGGATTAATAAAAAGAGTAAACAGAAATTACTAATTAATAATTATATTTAGGCAGGGCCACCTAGAGATTACATTAAAAAAATTTTTTTTTTAAAGATTTTATTTATTTGACAGAGAGAGACAGTGAGAGAGGGAACACAAACAAGGGGAGTGTGAGAGGGAGAAGCAGGCTTCCTGCTGAACAGGGAGCCCGACATGGGGCTCCATCCCAGGACCCTGGGATCACAACCTGAGCTGAGGGCAGACGCTTAACAGCTGAGCCACCTAGGTGCCCCTAATTTTTTTAAAAATAAAAATAATAATAGTTGATACTTCTGAATGCCTTAGAACATGAGTAAATACAAGGGCACCTGAGTGGCACAGTCGGTAAGCCACTGACTCTTGATTTCGGCTCAGGTCATGATCTCAGGGTTGTGAGATGGAGGCCCGCGTCTGTGCTCAGCAGGAGTCTGCTTAGGATTCTCTCTCTCCCTCTCCCTCTGCCCCTCCCCCGCACCTCTCTCTCCCAGTCTCTTAAAAAAAAAAAAAAAAAAAAATATATATATATATATATATATATATATGGCCACCTGGGCGGCTGAGTCAATTAAGCATCTGACCTGTGATTTAGGCTCAGGTCATGATCTCATGGGTTGTGGGATCAAGCCCCATGTTGGGCTCCACGCTCAGCATGGATCTACTTGGGATTCTCTCTCTCCCTCTCCCTCCCCCCACCCCACTCTCAAGCATGTGTGCACTCTCAAATAAATAAATCTTAAATAAATAAATAAATAAATAAATTTGGGCAGACCGAATCTGTCAACACACAGAATTGTGTGGAAAAAGGAAAGATAAATAAAATTCCTGGACGTAAAAGGCCTTATAATACTTGCTAACCAGACCCAAGGTTTTGATTTTTAGACTTATTTGAAAGATACTTATAAGAAATCAGTTTTTTTAGATGGTGGTATTGTGGTTATTTTTTTTTAAAGGAGTTCTTTTAGAGATACATTTTGAAATATTTATCATGAAATACATCCATGATCTTCAAAACAAGGGTGGGGGGATAGAGAAGAGGCTTAAATAAAACAAAATTGGTGTAAGAAGCTGGGTCATAGGCATGTGGGAGTCCCTTTTATTATTCTATTTACCCAAGCTGTGTTTCTTTTTTAAAGATTTGTTTATTTGAGAGAGAAAGAAAGCAAGAGCATAAGCAGGAGGGGCAGAGGGAGAGCAAGAGAGAATTCCAAGCCTGACTCAGGGCTCAGTCTCCCCTGAGATCACAACCTGAGCCAAAACCAAGAGTCGGATGCTTAACTGACTGCACCACCCAGATGCCCCTCTATTTACTCATGTTTTGAAGGCATTCAAGAGGCAGCCAATATTAGTATTATTTTTTATGTAATCTCTATGTGGGGCTTCAACTCACGACCCCGAGACCAAGAGTCACATGTGCCACCAACTGAGCCAGCCAGGCGCCCCTCAGATGCTGTTATTTTATCTTTCTTAAAGTTCTGGATTTTATTGATTTTGACACCATTATTCAATCTTAGCTTTTTCTGAGATGGCAATTACCATACATGAATATTTCCCAAGTCTAAAGAAGAAAAAGGTTCATTCTATAGACAACTATTTCATGAAAGGTTGGCTTTCTTTTGTAATGATTAAAATACTGGGATTATTTAACCATGTGAGACTTGAGAAAAATATGTAATTTAAACATACCCCCTAAATTTGGCCTGATTGTTATTCTACCTAATGTGTAATTTCTACACACTATAAATTCAACATTTCAAAAGGTAAAACTGTTAAAAACTACTAATCTATTATTTAATACAAAAGCACATTAATGGAGCAGCTGGCTGGCTCAGTCAGAAGAGCATGTAACTCCTGATCTCAGGGTCGTGAGTTCAAGCCCCATGTTGGGTGTACAGATTAATAAAAAAAATAATAAACTTAAAAAATATATATTAAAATAAATGAATAAAAGTACATCAACTTACCACATTGTCAGCCCAATCTGCTAGTACTGTTGAGATATAGTTCACGGCATTGAGAATCGCACAGTATCGAAAGCCAAGGGAAGCTCTAGTCTCTTCTTTCATCACCTGAGTTAATCGTATCCTAAAATCATCTACTAAGTCCTTCTGTAACTCCAGGAACTGTAGCTTTCTGGAAGCTGCGGGAAGATTTTTATATCTGTCTGTGGAGAAAGTTAATAAGACATATGAAGGTTTGTGTTCTGTCCATGACACACTTAGAGCTTTTCCCTGCTGACATTGTTTGGTGCCTTTGTCAAAAAATCTATCAGCCGTTCAAGTACGGACCTATTTCTACATTTTATAAGGGTGTGGGTTTCACAGTATAGGTACTTGTCAAAACTCACTGAACTATATACTTCAAATTTGTGTTTTTCACTGTGTATAAATTACATCTCAAAAAAAATTTTTTTTAAAGATTTTATTTATTTATTCAACAGAGATAGAGACAGCCAGCGAGAGAGGGAACACAAGCAGGGGGAGTGGGAGAGGAAGAAGCAGGCTCATAGCAGAGGAGCCTGATGTGGGGCTCGATCCCATAACGCCGGGATCACGCCCTGAGCCGAAGGCAGACGCTTAACCGCTGTGCCACCCAGGCACCCCACATCTCAAATTTTTTAAGGCATGAGGAACTTGTAGGTGCGTGATTTGTGATGGTTCAACTTAAGACTTTTCAAGTTTACGATGGTGCAAAAGCCATATGCATTCATAGAAACGACTTCAAATTTGTTATTTGGATCTTTTCACAGGCTAGCAACATGGGGTACAACCCTCTCATGACCCTGGGCAGTGGGAGCAAGCCACAGCTCTGTCAGCCACGGGATGGTGAGGGCAAACAACCGATGCACTTGCAGCCATGACAGAATGGCTGTACCCACACAGCCATTCTGTTCTTCGTGGTCCGTATGGCATTCAATAAATTACATGAGATAGTCAATACTTGATAATAAGTAGGCTTTATGTTGGATGATTCTGCCCAACTAACGGCTAATGTAAGTGTTGTGAGCATGTGCAAGGCAGGCTGGGTAAGCTGTGATATTCAGTAGGTTAGGTGTATTCAATGCATTTTTTATGACTTGAAATATTTTCAACTTAGGATAGGTTTATCACCCACTGTGAGTCTAACATCTGTATATACAAAAATCATCCCATTTCTTCAACAACAAAAAAATGACTTATTTTTTAATGGGAGGAAGGGGTGCCCAGGTGGTTCAGTTGGGTAAGTGTCTGCCTTCGACTTGGGTCATGATCATGTGTTGGGTTCCCTACTCAGAGGGGAGACTGCTTCTCTCTCTCCCTCTGCTCCTCCACACCAACCCCCCACCACCGCTTGTGCTCTCTCTCTTTTAAAAATCTTTAAAAATATTTATATAAATAATAAATAAATAAAATAAAATGAAGGAAGAACTACAATAGGTTAGAAGATATATACTTAAGAATTTAGGTGAGGGACCCCTGTTGGCTCAGCTGGTTGAGCGTCCAACTCTTGGTTTCAGCTCAGGTTGTGATCTCAGGGTCGTGAGATCGAGCCCCCATCAGGCTCCATGCTCAGGGCAGAGTCTGCTTGAGATTCTCTCCCTATCCTTCTGCCCCTCCCTCTCAAGCACTCTCTCTCTCTCAAATAAATAAATAGATAAATAAAATAGTAAAAAAAAAAAAAAAAGAATTTACAGGTGAAATGATGTCTGAAATGTTCTTTAAAATACTCCAAGAAAAGAAAAGTTGGGGAGAAAAAAATATAAACTTTTTTTACTTTAACTTTTAAACTTTAATAACAGATACCTGAGGGTTCATTATATTAATATTACTTTTGTGTGCATTTGAAAATTTCCCTAATAAAAAGTTTTTTAAAAAACAGAAGTTTTGGGGCACCTGGGTGGCTCAGTTGGTTAAGCATCTGCCTTTGGCTCAGGTCATGATGCCAGGGGCCTAGAATCGAGCCCCACATCGGGCTCCCTGCTCAGCGGGGAGACTGATTCTCCCTCTTCCTCTGCCTGCCGCTCCCCCTGCTTGTGCTCTCTGTCTCTCTGTCAAATAAGTAAATAAAATCTTAAAAAAAAAAAAAAAATTTTAAAAGATTTTCTTGTGTGTTTTAGTGTTTTTCACATTCTTCTTAAGAATTAAGAATATGGAATTTTTACTGGCTAGGCTCAAATGATATTTCTTCAGGTGACTACACAGGCCCAAGAAATGGACAACACCATGGTGGTATTGAGGGCTGACGCACCTGGAGCACCAGCAGGTCTTCAGCGGGACAATGCAGATGAGTACCGGCCAAACAGGGCTAGAGACTGCTAGACCCTCCTCCGGCCAGAACATTCTTGCACTGTAAGAAGAGTTCCTATTACTATTCTAATCTGTAAAGTAACTTTATTATTGTATTCTTCTGCAATCTTTTCTTTTTTTTAAAGATTTTATTCATTTATTTGAGAGAGAGCACTAGAGAGAGAGAACAAGCACGAGTGGGGGGCAGAGGGAGAAGGAGAAGCAGGCTCCCCATAAAGCAGGAAACCCGATGCAGGACTTGATCCCAGGACCCTGGGATCAGGACCTAAGCGGAAGGCAGACGCCCAGCTGACTGAGCCACGCAGGCGTCCCTTCTGCAATCTTTTCTATATCAAAGAGAAAAAAAGAATATTTAAAATTCAGGTCAATCTACTGAAGACACTTAAGCTGAATGGCAAGAGAATTCAGGTAATAAAATTAAATTCTCATTTAATTATTTTTAGGTAACCATTCAGGAATTTCCCCCTCATATATACCAGTGTTTAAGATCTTAAATTATTAAAAGTCTGAAAGCAAGAATATTGTGCTAGAGTTCTACCAAAATAGAAATTGTATTTGAAGACATTATAATAACCACTATATAATATTAATTTTGTTGAACTCCTTGAAAAAGTATCATATGAAGAGTCAGTACTTTTAAAACAAAGTTCTATCTTAAAAGACTTCTACTTACCAGTTATCACCAGTAGTAGCGTCATAAAAGTCTCTGCACAATCTGGAACTTTCATATCATCCACATCGGTGATATCCTTATATTGGGATATCCAGGCAGCTTCTGATGAAAGCATTGAATCCATTTTTTGAAGAGCAACTGAAATGCAGAAAAATGGAATATGTCAGTTAAGTAGTTACAGTCATTCTTAATTCTCAGCACAATTTTTTAGGAACGACTTTTCTGTAAAAAATAAACAAACCCACAACCTCCTGGTTGCACTGTATTTAACACGCTCTGGTTTAGGGTGGAACAAGATACTTGACTTCTCCCCGCCCCCTCACCCCAAAGCTTCCAAGTATTTAAACTGATTAGACAAGCCACATCCAACAGCTTCTACCAAGAGAAGTACTGCAGTACAGCGTGCAGGACAGCTGACCGCATACGCTACTGCCTTGACTGCCGCATTCTGGAAACAGGCACAGCGTCGGTGTCGATTCAAGAAAAACAAGTTTGATGGGAAGAAAATAAGGCACCTTAGTAAACCCTCACCAAGAAAAATTCAGATGACTCTAGTTTTCTACCCAGAGCGGGTGAAGAAAAACACCAAAAATTAATATCCACAAAAGGAGACAATTCTCCCCCCCGATAGCTATGAACACTTACATTTTCTCTCCACGGTCAACCATCTCTGAAAACAGGTTTCCTCTGATAGAATGTGCATACAATTGGCAAACGTCCCAGGATAGCCGTAGACACTGTGCAGCTCCCTTTCAAACAAAAGCACCTCATCCACCAGGTGACAGAAGAGCGTGTCATCATAGAGCGAACACGGAATGTCGGCAGCTAACTTCTCAAGCACGAGCATCATAAGGCCCCGGGAAAATTCGAGCTGAAAGAAGTACGTAAGCAGAAGGTAATGCAGATGACGGGTTATTTGTGGACACATCCAGCTCTAAAGCTGGAATGCTTAGGACCGAGTCTCTTACCCTAGCATTTACCGAAGGGCCCACTTTGTCTAATATCGGCTGAATCTTCTCATCCAGAAACTGAGAGTGATTCCCGATCCACATAAGTACCTGAGCCAGGTACCATTCAGGCTAAGGAAAGAAGTAGAACAGTTTGAATTCTTAAGTCATTCCAACTAGAAAGTTACAAGTAAAGGGCTCTACTTAATTGTATATACATAGTGCTTACAAAAACTAGTTGAAAATTCCTATGTGTAAGAATGCAATTTCTACTCTGAACTTTAAGGTCATGCAGGGCTTAATAATCATATGTTTCCCAATGTATTCCCAACAAATTCCCAAACGTGGCATAAGTCAATAAACTCATAAACTTACAATACCATATATATATTGAAAATGTAGCACTTTGGGGGTGTCTGGGTGGCTGAGTCAGTTAGACATCTGCCTTTGGCTCAGGTCATAATCCCAGGGTCCTAGGATCCAGCCCCGCATCAGGCTCCCTGCTCAGTGGGGAGTTTGCCCCTCATTCTCAAATAAATAAATAAATAATCTTTTAAAAATAAAATAATAAAATGTAGCTCTTTGGAAATACATAAAATGATGAGCATTACAGAGATCTGATGGCCTTTAAATTTTTTTTTTTGCCATAACATTCCAAAATAACTTTTAAACTTGATTTTCTTCTGCTTTCTTTTGAAAATGTAAATTAAGAAAAAAACAAAACAAAAAAACCACATACCTTAAAACAGGTATAATCATAGAAAAGTAAATGTAAGTAGCAGCTTTTAATATTGTCCCTAGAGCTGATTCTACAGACCTTCCAAGTTTTGTCGGGCAAGTATTCAAAAACATTTACTGAGTGGTAAATCCCTGTTGTGTGCTAGATGCTGGACATACAAACACGAATAATGGGCATGTGTCATCTCAGGGACTGTATTGTTTAGGCTTGATGACAGAGTGGAACCAGACTTTAGAAAGGAGTCAACGTAACTCACACTTTTCTCACCTTTCTTACTGCTTCTCTGCAGTGCTAGGTTTATTGCTTTGTCTCATTTTCTACTTACTAATTGGTTCTACTCTTCTTTCCACCAACACCCCATCCAAAAAAGGAGGAGCCCCATACATACGAAAGAATAAGCTGAATTTAAGAACCCGAAAAAAAACACTGTGGCATTTGTGGGGCACTGTTTACACCTGGCCCCACATACTTCACTGTGCAATTGCTCCTTCGGGTTCATAAATAGAAAGAGAAGCAGAAGTCAAGATAGTCGAGTATTAGCTGTTGAATAGATTGTTGATGCTAAAATGACTTGTGGCTATACGGGCATGGCAGGCTAACGTGCGAGCAGATTCCGACAACTTCTCAACACAAGTCCGGAAACAGATCTATTGAGGGCAGTGACAAAACAGGAATTTAGCTCTTTAGAGAAAAAACAGAAATGTGAATGGAATCAGATTTTAACTTAAACCAGGGAAAGTACAGAACACTTCACATTTGCTATTAATAAAAACCAAGGACACGAGTTGAGAAAGCACACCTTGCTTATAACATTCGTCTGTCGGTTCCCTCTGAAGTGATATCTGAACCTCTTCTGAAGGGGCGTCAGCATAATCTGGATGGGCAGAACGACAGATGGGGATGCAGGAAGACAGTATTTTTCTGGAAGTTGCTTTGGCTCAGTAAGTAATTCATCTCTGACATAGTTGAGTCAAGGGAAAAAAAAGTGTATGTGTGTATATACATATATATACATGATATATTTTTCCAACAAATATACTCAGTCAAATTGTAATACAGATAATTTTACATTACATATGATTTCCATAAAAAGTGCACAAAAAATGTTATTAGAATTAATCTATCTTTCCTAAAATAAAAAATAGTAGTAAGGAAGGAGACACATTCAAGTAATCACTTTATCAAATTAACATGAAGTTACTGAGGTCTCCTCCCAATTGCCATTTTTTCTCTCAAGAGAGCTACGTGTGAGGTAAACTTGGGTCAGTCATATTTCAAACTGACCCTCCCCCGCCCCACATGCAATTCACTCTGAAGGAGAATAATCCACCCCACCATGGGTATATATAGATCAAGTCCAAGCCCAGTACTCCCGTTTGGCTTCTTGGCCACTTTCAAACAGTTTCACTCTCTAGCCACGAATCCACTCTAGAAAAAAAGCAATTTTAGTAAGTTTTAACTCCAACAAAGATACGAGGTTTGTAGTTTCAGAAGCTGACAAAACAGTGTCTCTAGGTTAGTGTATATCTCAGGGGCACTGGCTGGTCGACTCAGGGCAGCAGTTTGAGCCTGGGGGGGTGTGATGAACGGCCAATGAAGTTGGGCCAAAATTTCCTCAAAATCACTGTAACAGAAAAGTAACACACGTATTTCAGTTAAAATACAATGATCACCAGGGGCGCCTGGGTGGCACAGCGGTTAAGCATCTGCCTTTGGCTCAGGGCATGATCCCGGCGTTATGGGATCGAGCCCCACATCAGGCTCCTCCGCTATGAGCCTGCTTCTTCCTCTCCCACTCCCCCTGCTTGTGTTCCCTCTCTCGCTGGCTGTCTCTCTCTCTGTCAAGTAAATAAATAAAATCTTTGAAAAAAAAAATACGATCACCAAATATCTATCTGAAAGCAATTACCATGAAATATGGGTGAATTCCTTACCTTGTAAGTTTGTCCTTGAGGATCTTATGCCAGAATTTAACAGTGGCTCTCATGAAAGCAAGAAGATGAGTACAAGATGATTCCTGAAGCTTGATATCAAGTTCTGCCATATACACGAGAGTAGAGGCTGCCTCTGGGACGTTATTGGTCATCAGATATTGCTGAATGTTATCGCTGCGAAATGAGGCAAAGCAAACTTCAAAGACAGTTTGTTCAAAATAATTCCAAATGCAGAAAAACTACTTCTCCCTCCTATTGTACATGAAGTTACATACAAGGAAAAAGGAAGCACCAGCTAGAAGTGGCTTTTTTACCAATGTGGCCAAAGCTAAAATTTTTCTAAGAAATCCAGAAATAAAGATTTCCATGTAAAACCAATTAATCAAATTCTTTGAAACCAGCCAAATAGATCCCATGAGCTACCATTTTGCTTATTTGACTTTATAAAGCAAACACTTTAAAAATTAGATGTTGCATGTCAGCTATACTTCAATAAAAAATAAAAATAAAAAAATTAAAATGAGATGTTTCTTTTGATAAAAACATATATTCCAGGGGCGCCTGGGTGGCTCAGTCAGTTAAGCGTCCAACTCTTGATTTTACCTCAGGTCATGATCTCAGGGTCGTGAGATCGAGCACCCCCCCCCCCACTTCAGACTCTGTACAGGGGCGTGGAGCCTGCTTAAGAGTCTCTCCCTCTGCCCCTCCCCGGCTTGCACTCTCTCAAAAAAAAAAAACAAAAACAAAAACAAAAACAAAAACAAAAACAAGAAAAAAAATAATAACGTATTCCATAGCTTAAACCATCTAAGAATAAGGAACAAAAAATTTACTTTTTTAAAAATTTTTTTTATTACTTTTTAATTTAAAAAAATATTTTTTAAAGATTTATTTATTTGAGAGAGAGAGAAAGAGAGTGTCCAAGAGAGCCATGGGGAGGGGCAGACAGAGAGGGAGAGAGACTCTCAAGCAGACTCCCCGCTGAGCACAGAGCCTGACAGGGGGCTCAATCTCAGGACCCTGAGATCATGACCTGAGCAGAAATCAAGAATCGGATGCTCAACTGACTGAGCCACCCAGCTGTCCCAGAACGCTGCTCTTTTATAAAAGAGAGTGCTACAGAATGAAAAGCAGGTTAACATTAGAGAGAAATTAGAAGAAGAGGAAAATCTCAGAAGCCCAAAGGAAGCCAGAAATAGAGATTTATCACGGGAGACTTAAAGGAAAGAGTATGCTATTAAAGAGAGAAATAGCTGTGCTCTACTGGATTATGAGTTTGATTCCTTTTTCTAATATGATTTCCAGGTCAAATTTCTCTTTTAAACAATTTCAACATCAGATCAAAGCTATCCATAACCGTAGTCCTATTTTAATTAATCTATTACCTTGGCTACTATAAGAGTGAGACTTTGAAACAATTTATTCTACTTAATAAGATTATTAATATTGCCCCTTATCGGTATTTTCTTTCAGACGGGCAAGGGATAGTGAAGTAAAAAAGAAGCAAGGTTTAAAATTTGTTCACTGCAAATAATTTATCTAAACAAGGGGACGGTCAAAAAAGCTTAAATTAATTCCTGGACTCACTGGTAACACTACAATCTTGAGCATATCATTCTTTGTGTAAATGTAAAACTCAGATGCAAAACAAAGATTTTCACACTGTACTGGTAGGTAAAATTCTTTAAAATCTCGGGAAACATTCAGGACAAAGTGATACTGCATTACTCTTTGGAAGACATAACATAAAATACATTAACTGTGATACATTTACAATGGGACATTAAGATTCTTGGATGACCTTTCTTTCTCAAGTCTTCCAGACAACATGAACGGTTGCTGACAACTCTCGAGCAAGAGTAGTTAAAACAAAGCAGGATGGAACCATGCAGTTTGGAGGGGCTGGGGGACTATATCATGAAGCCAAAAAATCTGCCAATCTAGGCAGAAATGTTAATGTAGCTTGTCTGAAAGGCAATACCAGACACTCAGAGTCAACACCAGTGAAACACACTCAATTCAGAAAGAAGTATGTACTTCTTTTCCCCCTACCCACAGGTAGCAAACTCTGTTACTCATCTAAGAATACTGTGTAGCTCTTGTTAGATGATTTCCACTGGGGGCGCCTGGATGGCTCAGTTAAGCATCTGCCTTCAGCTCAGGTCATGATCCCAGGGTCCTAGGATCCAGCCCCGCATCAGGCTCCCTACTCAGTGGGGGGTTCGCTTCTCCCTCTCACCCTGTTTGTGCACGCTCTTTCTCTCTCTCTCAAATACATAACATCTTTTTAAAAAAAGATTCCCATTGAAAATAATTCAAATTTTAGAGAAAGCAATCCATTTCATCAAGTGACCATGTCTAAAAAGTAACAATTGAGAACATTACCACATTGAAGAGTTTTATTAATTTGGTTTTATAAATAATGGTTTTTATCATGTGTTCACAACACAACTATAGGACTTAAAATTTTTACTTAGATTACTTTCTTTCAAATGCAAATTAAGCTCCCTGAAAAGTTTATGTTCATTCACAATAAAGGAAAAGAATCATTATCATAATGCTATTTTCATAACAACTGGTAAAATTTCATTATTATAATCTTTAATTAACTCAATTATTTAATGGCATGCATGCACTCGCTAAGACAGAGCCTCAAAGGAAAATAATAATTATGAGAACAAAGAGGCCCTTTTTACCTTAGTTCTTCAATTTGTGAAATCCATTTAAGGTAAGCAAGATGACGCTCAATTTCTTCAATCTGGTTGATCATGGCCCCGAGATCTTCCATCCAGGGCTGTGCAGTCAGCAAATGGCTGTTAATGGAACTGAAGAGATGAGTTTCTTGCTTCAGAAACTGATTAAGGAATTGCTTTGATTCTTCTGCATTTTTTAAGGCACTCTGAATTCTTTTAGGGATTTCTGATGAAATCGTAAGTACCTGACCATACCAAAAAAAAAAAAAGAAAAAAAAAAAAAAAAGAACAGCAGCAATCAGATAAAATTTTCATAACCCTTTTATTTAGACCATTATCTTCAAAATACATGTTTGTTATAACAGAATTGAAAATTATCAATTGTAAGCTTCAAAAGAAAGGTGTGATTTCTGCATCCTGTACCAACGAAACCTAAACATGAAATGCTGTATGCGGAGCGTGTGGGGAGCAGCCCATCGCCCCAGTAAGAACCTCTGGATCTGCCTTCATGAGGCTCAGCACTTTCAGAAGGTCCAGCCAGAGAATATTTTTATGCTTTATCTACTAAATACTTTCCTTCAAAAACGAGTGAAGCTCCGATTCTAAAAGTCTGAGTATCTGTATGTTACAAAAGTTACCCAGGTGATTGTGATTTAAGTCCAGGTTGAGAACCACTGACCTGTAAGACAATATCCAGGTAATGCCTTGAGATATGGTATTTATTAATTCTTCTTCTAGCATATGGAAAAACTATACAAACATTAGGTATCAAAATAATATAAATACTATTATAGTGGAATTTCAATTTAATTGACACTGATTAGACATTTTGTACAAGGCCCTGTGCTAGGAATAGACAGATAAATAAGACATAGCATCTGCCCTAAAGCTCAGTTCGTATGGAAGAGAAATACAAGCAGATACCTCCTGTATCATGGGATTAATGCAATAAAAGAGAGATGCTAAGTGTAATGACTGAGGTAGTGCTTCCCAAACCTGCATGTACACAGGAATCACCTAGAGATCCGGTATAAGACCAACGCGAATGCATTAGGTCTGAAGAGGGGACTGGGATTCCGCGTGTATAACAAGCTTCCACACTTTGGATAGCGAGGTTTTGAGGTACAAGGCAATTGTGCTGCACGGCTCCTGCACACACCTTCGCAGGATGGGCAGGTATTTTCTGGGGAACTTTAGAAGGAAAGGGCATTCCAGGCAAAAGGAATGGCTGTCATGATCAGAGAACAGCAAAGAGCTGGGTAAGGCACAGAATACAGTTCAAAGAAATGGAGAAAGAAGAGATGAGTCTAGATCGGTAGGGAGAGACGAGATAGAGATCACAGGAGCATCTTGGGCCTTAGAAGTATGTGGGCTTTTTCCAACAGGCAATGGGAAACCAGTGAGAGTTTTTGTTTTTGTTTTTAAGTAGGCTCCATGCCCGGCATGGAGCCCAACGTGGGGCTTGAATTCATGACCCTGAGATCAAGACCTGAGCTGAGATCAAGAGTCAAATGCTTAAACAACTGAGCCACCCAGGCACCCCAAGAGACTTTAACAAGGGAATCATTCAGTTAGATTTATGATTTAGAAAGTAATGTGACAAAATATTATGTTTACTCACCTAATATTTGCAATAATAAAAACTGGAAATAGCAAAAATGTTGACCAATAAGGGCCTGATTAAATAAATTATGTACAGCTATAGCTGAATACCATAAAACCATTAAAAAAGAGAAATCTATATACATTGATATGAAAACAAGTGGTATATTACATTAATTATAAAAAGTTAAGCTATGCATATTTAAAGTATATGTATGCTTATATATACATAAAAGATTTTAACTACGTTTTATATAGATTTGCCTAATTATACATAATACAGTTTCTATAAAGAATAAAAATGAAAGATGGATACTGCGGGGATGAGAAGGAAGCAGAAGATGGGCAAACTGCCATCACGTGCAGGAGAGGCTGCAGCCCTAAACTGGGGTGGTGGCAGCAGGGGCGGGAGCGAGCACACAGCACAGGTGTGAAGGGGGCAAAACTCTGATGTCTTGGTGATGAGGCGGTGGAGGTGGATGACAGGCAATCTAGGAGGGCTCCTAGGTTTCAGGCCCGAGTGACAGGCAGATGGTGGTCTTTCCAAGGAAGGGAAAGCATCTGAAGAGACAGATACACTGAATTTAAGGTTCAGTTAGGGACTTTGGCAGAAGCTTCCATGGTCATCAGGGAAACGAGCCTGATTGGGAAGTGGAGAAAGACATTTAAGATGACTTTCTGAGGAAGCCTAACGGTAAAAGGAAGGAATTAACACTTAGTAAAAGATGAGGGCAGGGTTTTTTGTTTGGGTTTTAAGGAAAACATCTGGGTGTGTCCCTATGCTGAGGGGACAGGACTGGCTGAGGAGCAGAGGAGAAAACTATAAAAGTGTGAAGCAAGTTCACTGAGGTGGCAGGTGGGATCTGAGGTGTGAGGACCGCCTCAGATTGATCTTCGGCTGAATTAAGAAGTAGAAATGGTTGCAAATAAGTTTGTGGGATGTGGGGTAAACTGTCCAATGGATTCATGCTGAGAGTGCTCTTAATTTGTTCTTTTTGGGAAAAGGAAAAGGATGGCCAGATGGGGTAGGTATCTTGGGGGAGAATTCAGAAGAACAGTTGCGGGGAGTGGCAGAGGAGTCGACCTTCCCAGGGAAGGAGCCACAGGAGGACTGCCGGGTGGGGCTGAAGACCACTCATCTGGGCTGGCATCCGTGCACTCCGCCGTGTGATTTCCTCTGACAGGCCCAGCACGGCTTGCCTGCAGGAGTGGAAGAGGAGGATGGGGCAGGGCCAGACTCAAGAGACTTGTGGTAGACATGGGGGAAAGACAGGAAGATAGGAGGGCTGAGGTGCTGGGGTTGGGAACACAGGACGACTGACAACCCAGGGCTAAACACCAACATAGCCACACACAATTTACTTAGCCTAACGTAGTAGTTACAGGATGTAAAGCTTTTATCCTTGACAAACACGCTGTTTCAAGTACAGGGATCCACTTATTTCTTTAAGATTACATTCATTGGGTGTTTTAAAAACTATTTTAAGTAATATGTTCTCTGTAAAAAGTAAATGTGAAAATACAGAAAGATGTGAAGAAAATAAATCACCTGTTAACCCACCACCCAGAAATAACCATTGTTATGTTATACTCATTTTCATGTTTTCTCCTTATGAGTGGGCATATACAAAGTTTGGAATGATGGTGTTATAACATTTTTATATACCATGAAATGACTTAGTTGTAGAAGCACTTTAAAAGTCACTGTATGAAAAGCTACTTAAAATGTTAGCGGTCATTATGTTTTTAAGACCTAAAGCATATCAGCAGGCACTTTGTCTTTTTTTTTTTTTTTTTTTTTAAGGATTTTAATTTTAGGTAATCTCTCCATCCAACATGGGGCTCAGACTCACAACCCTGAGATCAAGAGTCACACACTCCCACGACTGAGCCAGCCACGCGGCCCCAGCATCTTTGTCTTTTACATAATTCCTAAAATACCTAGCATACTGTAAGTCTTAAAACCTATTAAGTTTTAAATGATTAGACTATTTGTCACAAGCTATATCTTCAAAATTCCCTATACACTGGTTATGTTTATATTATGTGTATACTTCTGATAGTATTTCAATGAGTTTTAATACTTGCCTGTTCTTCTAACTGCATTTTATTTTCTGTCATCTGTTCTATGAGTTTATCAAGTTTCTTTAAAGATTTAAGGTCATTTCCAACTTCCTTTTCTATAAATGCAGACACGTAAGAAGGGAGATCACCATTATCTGTATCTTCATTGACTTGTTCATTTCCAACAAGAGCTGTAATATTGATGTCACCTAAAATGAAAGAATAACGTCATTCAACATTACTAAGTACCACAGGGTTAAAGGAAATACAAAAGATATACAAAGCAATGTATCTACCTTCAAAAGTTAGTAATTTAAAGAAAACACTATATATGGTATGCATATGTATGTTTGTGTATATATGCCATATATACACACAAAATATATATATATATACACACAAAAACATCAAAATGAATATATATAGTGTTTATACGTACATATGCATATATGTACACACACATACACCAATACCCAAACGAACAGCTACAAAGCAATCTATCAGTCAAGTACTACAAAATGCTTAGGCGTTGAGGAAATTCAGAGTGAAGGAAAAATCCCAAAGTCTGTCCTAGTAACCACGGGTTTCAACAGATGTTGGCATGACAATGCAGTTACAAGCAGATATTAAACTTTTCCAGAAGACTTTTATCTTACAAATCTATTTTATTACTAGAGAAAAGAAAGATCAAGTCTTATTTTATGGATGCAGTTTTTATTAAAGTAGTAATATATTTTCAGAACTTGTAAGGAAACAGATAATGTGGTCTAGAATAATACCAAAGGACTCTGGTTTTAAAATGTTAAAAGGGGGAAAAAAAGTATTGAAAGATTTCAAGTATATGAAAAAAAAATTGAAAGTTTGACCAATGAGTAAAAACTCCCCCTTATGTAACAGTAAAAAAGTTTTAGGGGCTCCTGAGTGGCTCAGACAGTTGAGCGTCCAACTCCTGGTTTCCCCTCAGGTCACGATCTCAGGGTCCTGAGATCAAGCCCCACATCAGGCTCCATGCTCAGTGAGGAGACTGCTTGAGATTCTCTCTTTCCCTCTCCCTCTGCGCCTCCCCCTGCTCACACTCTCTCTCTCTGTCTCTCATAAATAAATCTTTAAAAAAAAGTAAAGTTTTAAAAGCTTCAAATGCCATTGTACAAAGACATGTCAGAAAAAGAATAAAAGGAAGTGTGAAAGAAAACACAAATTACTAAGAAAAACTCAAAATGACTAGTGCAACCACTAAGTTGTACAGTGTGAAGTGAGACTCCTTTCATGGCAGATAAACTAGACTTGGACCGACCCACGCTGTACTTATTTAAAATGTGACAAAAGCAGGTGACTTGGAACCCTGACCATTTCGAGGGAAGAGTGGTAGCAGAGGCAGCACGGACCATGTCGGAGCAAACAACGCCCAGTGAAAACACTGTGTAGCTTTGCTCCCACCCCATTTAGTAGATGGCATTTCCCACAGAGCCCATTCCTTACTGCGTGCTCGAACACCCATCCTTTCCTACCATTTCCAAGTCAGCTTTTCACTCTGCAAGCATCTATACCTTCTTCCACTATCCACGATGCTTAAGAAATAATTGAGCCATTTAAGCTGCCTCTAATTCTTTATGGAATGATGTAAGATTCAAATACATAAATAATAGATTTTCAATTTTTATTCCAAGAGACAAATTTCTAGTAAACAATCCAATTCAAAGGAAATTAAATTCTCTTCCATTGTCCTCAATTTGTGGATCAACAGCACTGCTCCTCTTTTCCAGAGTATCTCCAGCTCACCTTCACTGGCCATCTGTGCCAGGCTGGACATGCCTACACCCCAGAGAAGCCTGAAGGCCACAGCGGCGGCCGCAGCGGCGTGCTGGCAAAGAAGGTAGGAGTGACGTGATCGGCAGCAACTGCCATAGCTCTTTCCACTCCAGCCCTGCGTGCTAAGATACACTGTTTCCTTTGAAACAGTTCCTGTTCCATGTGCAGGCTATCCCCTTTTGCTTACTCACGGTATCCTTCTTGGAGGTTAGGAAACTTGGCATGATGGTGGCTGGTTTTCCACAATTTTATTCCACAGACAGGGCTTAATCTCCCTAGATTTGAATAGTACTAACAGATTAAAAAAAAAAAAGTGGGGGGAACCTGGGTGGCTCAGGTGGTTAAGTGTCTGATTCTTGGGATTCAGCTCTGGTCATGATCTTGGGGTTGTGAGAACAAGCCCCACATTGGGCTCCATGCTCAGTGGGGAGTCTGCTTGTCTCTCTCCTGTCCCCTCTGCACCCCTCCCCCTGCTCCTGCACTCTCTTTCTCTCTCAAATAAATAAAATCTTAAAAAATAAGGATAATGTAAAAATGTAAGAGGAATAGCCATTGATCTCCAGATCAAAATAAGTGCTATAAAATAAGGTCCCAGAGAAAAAGCAGACTTCCCAGAAACCAAACCTTAGAATAACCCTGAACATACAGTGCATTTCTCTACTTCATGTTTTAACTAAAGGATTTGGTACTCTCAAACCATTCACAGTGAGTTTATAAACAAATTAAAAGCTTGATTGTACTAGCATATGTTTAATTACAGAGACTACAGCAATTTCTTAAAAAAAAAAAAAAGTGTGTGTGCAGGAGAGATAAAGCTGGGGGAACAATACAGAGCCTCCTGGGGAGCAGTACTGGTTGAACTTCGCCTCTGTTCTTCCCGGAGCTGCCCTTGTAAGAACTTGGCTCTTTACCAAAAATGAAGTTTGTTTTTTTTTTTTTTTTAAAGATTTTATTTATTTATTTGACAGAGATAGAGACAGCTAGTGAGAGAGGGAACACAAGCAGGGGGAGTGGGAGAGGAAGAAGCAGGCTCATAGCGGGGGAGCCTGATGTGGGGCTCGATCCCATAACGCCGGGATCACGCCCTGAGCCGAAGGCAGACGCTTAACCACTGTGCCACCCAGGCGCCCCCAAAAATGAAGTTTTAAGAAAGCAGCAACGAGAGAAAGGCAGGAGGTTATGATCAGCCTCATTACAAAACAACTGTTACTTCTGATAAAATGAAAATATGAATATCTAAAAAAAGATATGCCTAAATGCAAAATGTAACTGTCAGATATTCAATTATTTATGTAAAGATTAATAGAATATATACCAATGTGTTTAGTAGTGGGACTGTTCCTCCCCCAGCCCCCCAAAACCAAATCTTCCTTCATTCTATTCAACTTATAAGAATTAAAAGCTTATTTGTATGCTATGAGAACCAGTAACTCACTAGTTAAGTAGAAGCAAAACTAGGAGAAATCTATGCCTCAACTTCCCAACTATAAATTATATTTGCCCAGCTTATACTTAAAGGTTATAAATGGGATTAAAGTCCATGTTTCTTGACTCTCAACCCAATTTTCTTATTTTTTTTCTTCAAATATGAGAATTGGATAGTCTGCATCAAATTTTATTAATACAGAAATCCACCTACCATTACGTACAGGAGTCACAGTGTCCTCTTTTTTTTATCTTAAAAGAAGAGCATTGTGTGGTGCATCTGCAGACACCTACAGGCAGGGCCATGTGCAGAGGGACTGGTGAATGCTAAGGTTGCTATAGATTTGGGAGCAAATTCTATCTTCACCTACTTTTATTTTTTTTCAATTAAAATTTTTTTCACCTACTTTTAAATTATATTCTTTTTTTAATTCGATTTTCTTTTTTCCCCCAAGATTTTATTTATTTCAGAGCGAAAAAGTGAGCAAGCACAAGCATGAGTGGGGGGAGGGGCAGAGGGAGATGCAGACCCCCACTGAGAAGAGAGCCCAAAGAGAGGCTTGATCCCGGGACCCCTGGATCATGACCCGAGCTGAAGGCAGACGCTTAACTGACTGAGCCACCCACGCGCCCCTTTAAATTCTATTCTTTTGACATCACCATTTAAATGCAGCATAGTATACTCTTAGTCAAATGATATATTTTTTAAAGATTCATTTATTCATTTATTTGAGAGACAGAGAGCATGGGGGAGCAGAGGGAGAGAGAGAAGCAGACTCCCCACTAGCAGGTCGCTGAAGGCAGAGGCTTAACCAACTGAGCCACCCACGTGCCTCAAATGGTATTCATTAAGATGACACACTGATGATCTGCAAGGTTTTTATGACTCTCTTCTTGTTTTTTGTAATAAGCAAAGAAGTTGACCAAGCCACCAAAGGAGGGAAAAGGACAAAGTCTGTGTCTTTCATTGTACTAAATAACAGCTCGGTAGGCATCAACTTCCAGGCATTGGAATGGGCAAAGGTGGAAAAGGGAAAGGTTTAACTGAAAGATATGGGGTACTCTCCAATCCTTTAACAAAGGAGCGAAGTTGTGGGAGCTATGCCTGTCAAGTGCTATGGACTACTTAGAGCTTTCCTTCTGAGGCAGACTCTATCAGCAGGCAATATTAATGGCAAGCCTAACTCCTAAAGCCATTGTGGTAATGCATACACCCTTCCTCCTAGCACTATTCATTCGTAGACTATTTGCGATGGTCAGAAGAACCAAAAACCCTCTGGTGAAATAGCTGTTACATGCTTTTCCCCTCCCTCCCCTAATAAATTTCACTTCAAACGCCCCTGAAGATGCCTTGATTTCCAAAAGGCTGCCATGCTTAGCTCATTAAAGTAAAATGACAAATGTCCACATCCCTGACATATGCTCCTGTCCTAGGTAGGAAATGGAGGTATCGACGTTTTTCCTCTTCCTTGCCCAGACCAAGATCCAGGAAACAAGTTATCCTTTGTACTCTTCTTCCCAGATCAACTTTTTTTTTTTTTTTTTTTAAGATTTTATTTATTTATTTGACAGAGAGACAGCCAGCGAGAGAGGGAACACAAGCAGGGGGAGTGGCAGAGAAAGAAGCAGGCTCCCAGCGGAGGAGCCTGATGCGGGGCTCGATCTCAAGGACCTGGGATCACGCCCTGAGCCAAAGGCAGATGCTTAACGACTGAGCCACCCAGGCGCCCCCCCCCCATCAACTTTTAATGGCAAATTCACCAAAGGTAAAGTACAACTAAGCAGTTGCCATTTTGACTCCAGTTAAGGTGGTAGTCATCTCTTCTAGATCATTAGCCCCTCCAAATTCCTGATGCTTGGTAAGTTGATGCTTCATTAAAATAACAGGCAGGCCCCAATTATTCTGAATCCAGTATGAGGGGCAGCACTCCCATGAATCCACACCAGTCCTTGCACTAAGTAGGGATCAGAAGTGCTTATCTCCAAATAGTGCCATATTTTTCAATTTTAGAAAGACAGATACATATATAATTATAATCAGTACTTAATATTATGTAAGCATATTGTACAAAAGAGAGATTCATCTAAAAGATAACAGGCTAAGGCACTTCGCTGCAGACCCTGGAGGGGGCTGAGTTTTGGAGAGATGGCTGGGTAGAGAATGCTAACGTGTTTCCAGTCTGCTTACTTTTCTCCTCGACGTCCTTCCTTTCGTCACCACTTTCAGAGCAGCACTAGAAGAACAGGGGTAACGAACACATTAAGACTGAAGAGATAGGTGGAACTCATACAGGATTCCCAGAGGGCATCCCCTGGAGCACCACGAGGTCCCAGACACCTCCCGTGGGGCCTCCCTGAGGGGCCAGGGCCATCTGATGCAGGTGGCCCTTGGGACCTCCAATGCCACCTCCCCAGGATGGCTGGAGTTACCGCGCCCAGCTTCCAGGGCCACGTCCCTGGAGCGATCTATCTGTGTCATCTCACCGGGACCACCTCCCCTGGGAGGTCCGTGCCACCTCACCAGATTGCAAGGTCTATCTCCCCCGGGCCACGGAAACCACATCCCCAGGCCGCCAGGGCCGCCTTACAGACAATCTCCCTTGGGAGATCTGTGCCACCTCACTGAGTCACCAGCGTCCTTTCCCCGGGTCACCAGGGCCGCCTCACCGGGGCTGCAGGTGCCTCGCCGGTCTCGCCGGCCGGGAGCATCCCGCCTCCGCGCGAGTCCTCGGCTCCATGCGCAGCCAGCGTGGCTCGTAGAGTTCGGCGGCCGCCAGCGGCCAAACACCAGCTCAGCCTAGGAGACCGCGGGGATGGGAGCCACCGCTACTTCCCCTCCGTCTTTCTGGTTTCTTCCTCTCTTCCCAGAGAGGTCCTGCCCGCGCAGCCGCCAGGAGTGCGCCATGGCTCCCCCTGCTGGCAGGAGGCCGGCCCGGCCGCTCGGAAAGCGGGCGCCGGCCCCTGAGGCTCTCCCTTCTCAACCTCGGCAAAACGTCCACCTCTCTGAGCACTCAATGGGCCCTTTTAACCTGAAAACTCGTCGCTTTTAGTTTGAAGACGTTTTCTTGAATTTTTTGTTGGCGACCACCTCTTCCCTAACCTCTGTTGGTTTTTCTTCTAGAAATCTTTTTCAGATTTTGGATCCCCTGGAGTGGTCCTCTAATTTCTTATTTTTTTCTTTCTTATTTTTCATTTCTTTGTCCTTTCCCTTCCATTTACTTCTCCTTTCACAGGATGCTTCTGGAAGTTGTGCTCTATTAAAATGAGGGACTAAACAAAAAAGAAGAGATAGGATATAGGAAACAGAAAATACAATGCAGGAGAAAAATGAATTGAAAGTCCCTGACAACAACCATCACCAGACATGGATTGATGCAGGTCTAGAAGGCTCCAGGAAAGACTACTTTAGACAGATGAAACTAATAGAACACCTCATCTATCTAAGTCTTGGGAAGCAGAGATTGAAACAATCATTAAAAAGTTTGGGCTTGGCTTAATGATGAATACTAAATCAAAATAAGATAATTATTAACTGCAGGAAAGACAAAAAGCTGAGCAGGAGAAGAGAAGTAATCTTAGTATATATTACTTCACCCAAGATGTAAGTAATGTTTACCTAGTCATAATGAAGTAAACACAAACCTATTTAAAAAGGACAGTATAACTAGATTGAGCAGGTAAAGAGATGAAAAGGGTGGTGGGGTAGAGGAAGGAATGGGGAAAGGAAGAAGAGCTAAATCCTCATCTTCCACTTAGTGAAGTCAATAGGTAATGCTTAAAAGTGAAAAATTAAGAAATAGCCATGCAAACATTTTATATGGAGACATGGAGGTAAGTATCACAATAACCAGTTAAAAGAGGCGAAATGGGGGCAACTGGGTGGCTCAGTCGTTTAAGTGTCTGACTCTTGATTTTGGCTCAGGTCATGATCTCAGGGTTGTGGGATTGAGCCCCACCTCAGGCTCCACACTCAGTGGGGAGCCTGCTTGGGATTCTCTCTCTCCTTCACCCTCTGCCCCTCCCCCCTCTAAAATAAATAAATAAATCTTTTATAAAAAGGTGAAATGTCTGCCTTTGAGGAGGGGAAAATTGGGAAGGGGGTAGGGGGTACAGTCTTTGCCCTCTCATTGCAACTTTTAAGATTTCTACAGAATTATTTGACTCTTGCAAACATGCAAGATCTGATAAAAATAAAAACATTAAAGGAAAAAAAGATTGCTCTAAACTCAAAATTTTCTTCTGAGGAATTCACTTTCTGGTAAGGGAAATAGAAATGAAAATAAATAAGATTGAATGCAGTAGGCTCAAACAACAGAAATGTTTGCAATGACTGAGGGAGCATAGAAAACAATTGACTACTATCTGGGGAGTCTAAGATGGACAGAATACTAGGCAATAATAAGGATGAAATAAGAGATCCATTGTGTGTGTGTTAGGCACTTAGCAATGCATAGTGCTCGTGTGGGTTAAAAGCAGGATCCTGAATATTATACATTATATACATGTTAGAATGTAATTTGAAAGTCAAGGAGAACATTAAATTATTAAATGATTATTAGAGGGAATTGGAATTTGGGACAGGCTTTGAGTGCTTCTGTATTATTCTAAAAGCCAATAAAGAGTGGCGATTTTGAAAAACAGAAAACTAAATACGCATGTTTCACTTGGACCTTGTCTAACAGACTAAAATGCAAAAAGGTTAAGTTTTGACCATGGACCTAGCTAACAGCCAAAGGAATGTGAATATTCTTTTCTTCCATAAGTGGCTATAAGGAGTTGGGCCACTATCTCAGAGAAGATACTTCTTTTTAAAGTATACAAAAATTTAAGGTTTGGGATCGAATTTTTACTGTGGCTGTGATAAAAATATTTGCAGTTGTTGTCATTGGGACATTAACCTGTGAATTAGCCATAGCCCAAGAACACGTGATTATACATGTATTAGAGACAAAACTGTCTGTGGTACTGTACTTAATTGAGGTGACTGATCTTACAGAAAGGCAATATAGAATCCTACCAGTCTTAGTGAATTATCCATACTGAGTATGGATAATGTAAATCCAGATTTTAGGGGTGCCTCGGTGGCTCAGATGGTTAAGCGTCTGCCTTCGGCTTGGGTCATGATCCCAGGGTCCTGGGTTCGAGCCCCGCATCGGGCTCCTGCTTGGAGGGGAGCCTGCTTCTCCCTCTCCCTCTCCCACTGCTGTTCCCCATGCTCGTGCTCTCTCGCACTCTCTGTCAAATAAATGAATAAAATCTTTAAAAAATATATATAAACCCAGATTTTAAAAACAAGTCTATAGATGCTATAGAAAACAACATAGGGTTGTTCAAAAAAATTAAGAATAGAATTACCACATGGTACATCAGTTCCACTTCTGAGTATATACCACAAAAAATTGAAAGCAAGTTCTCCAATAGCTATTGGAACAGCCATGCTCATAGCAGCATTATTCACAATAACTGGAATTTGGGAGCAATGCAAGTGATGAGAGGTGACAAAATGTGGTTATATAAATATGTAATGGGATACTACTCAGCCTTAAAAAGGAAGGAAATTCTGACGCATGTTACAACATGGATGAATAGTAAGGAAATAAGTCAGTCACAAAGGAGCATATACTGTATGATTCCACTAACATAAGTTAGCTACAACAGTAAAATTCACCCAGACAAAAAGTAGCATGGTGGTTGCCAGGCGCTAGGAGGAGGGGAGACTGGGGGGTTATCACATACTGGGTAGAGAGTTTCAGCTTTGCAAGATGAAAGGAGTTCTGGAGATGGATGGTGGTGATGTTTGCTCAGCAGTGTGAATGTATTTAAGGCCACTGAACTGTACACTTTTACCATGGTTAAAATGGTAAATTTTATGTTGTGTGTATTTTACCACAATTAAAAAAAAAAAAGTCTAACAGAAATAAAAGAACTTGAAATAACACACAGGTTTTTCACCAAGGATTGAAATTTGGCGAAATATTAAATGTGCAAAAGCTATTGAAGGCCCGGATTTGGTTGCAAAACGTGTGCTACTTGAAGGGCCCGGACGGAGTACTGGACTTGATCTTCCTTCACACAGAAGCACAAACTTGCTAAGGATCCCTTTTCCTGAGGCAGACCCTATTGAGGAGCCATCAAGCAGGAGGGGTATATTGAAGAAATAGGAAAATGGTTCTCTTGGATTCTCTGCACTTTGAAGGAATTATATATAGAACAGTATAGTCCCTAAAGTTAGTCTTTTCATTAAGTTGGCTGCGTGTGGAGAGCCACGCAAAAGGGGCTTAACTATCCGGAAGAAACACTAAAATACATCAAACATTCGTAAGGCCATAGCCGCTTCAGAAGTCCTAGAGACTGTCTAAAGGACTCTTTGGTGCACGATGAAATCACTGTTTGCCCCGGTCAAAGCCCAGGCGAATGGGCCCCAGGGATCTCCCCAAACCTCAGCTAGCCGGGCCGCACCGCGGACGCTGGGACACTGGGCGGCCGAGAGGGGGCGGGGCCTTGCCCCTCCGGGCCGCCGTGGGGGCGGGGCCGGCGGCGGAGGCCGGGCTCCGCCCTGGGGGTGGGGCCGATTAGCCGCTGCGCGTCGGTGCGCCGCACGTGTGAGAGCTCGGCCGCCGGCGAGCCCACCCGTGCGCTCCGGGCCGCACGGGCTGAAGGCGCTGACCGAGCTGCCTATGCCGGCGCGCCCTCGCAGCACGCTCTTCCGAGTGGCCTTCACCGCCGCCGCCCTCCTGCGCCCGAAGCAGCACGCCTGCCCCCTCGCCGCCCGGCCCCCGCCGCGCCCGCGCTCCCAGGCCCCGGGTAAGTGCGCGGCCTCGCCGCAGCCCCCGGGCTCCGCGGTCCGGCCCCAGGGCCCCGCCCCGAGGGGCAGTGCGGACTGGGAAGGCGTCCCGGCCGCGGCCTAAACCCGCGGCGCGCCCGCTGCGCCTCCATTACGGACCGTGCCCGCGGGAGCGCGGCTGGAGCCCCGCGGTCCTACTCCGGCGTTGCCAGCCCCGCCCCCCCTCCCGCAGCCGGTCGGCAGGGGGCGCCGCGCTCTCTCGCCTCCCCGCGCGGCTGCCCGCTCGCCGATCCAGGCCCCTTTCCTCCCTTTCTTTGCCCCGGACGCTCCCTAAACTCTTCTCCTCGCTGGGGAGAAAACCGCCTATATCCCGGAGCCCTTTAGAGCTCAGGTGTTTCGCGGGGCCAGTCTTCTGCAGGGTAAAGCCCACGTGCTTTCGTCCTCGATTTCATCCATCACTACTTCTTGCGAGCCTGCTGCACGCCAGGCAGGCGCTCAGCTGACTGCTTGTTTTCTACACGTTTCCCAGAGTGGCAGCGAACAGGTTGGGGCCGAGGAGTGTTTTTCTCCAGCCCTCCGCCGGATCTGTGTTTAATGAGTGGATGTTGGAGGTGCTGCTGTGCTTGTTGAAAACTCACCCGCACCGGTTAAGGACGACCGCCAGCCCTGCATTGAGAGGTTTAGAAAGATATCCTTATTGCCTGGGTTATTAGCGCCTGCCAGGAAGTCGGGTTTGGAGAATTTGGTTTGTCAAAGATTTGACCGCGTTGTCAGACCGCTTTTTTTTTTTTTTTTTCATTCGGAAAACACAGGTTTACGACGGGTGTGTGTGTGTGTTTCTCCAGTCTCCAATCTGATCTGTGAAAACAGGCATGCCCCCTTGGCTTGGGGATGCCTTGACAATTGAGGGATCTGTCAAAAAGCATCCAGTACACTCATACCCAAAAGGGGATGGATAGGCAGTGATTTTGTTCAAAAATCGTTAGGCAAGTAGCCAACAGTCTGTATATATTAACTTAGCAACTCCTTTTGTTTTTTGTGTGTGTTTTGTTTTTTAAAGATTTTGTTTATCTGACAGAGGGAGAGAGCACTAGTAGGGGGAGCAGCAGGCAGAGGGAGAGGGAGAAGCAGAATCCCCGCTGAGCAGGGAACCCGACCTATGCGGGGCTGGATCCCAGGACCCTGGGATCATGACCTGAGCTGAAGGCAGACGCTTAACTGACTGAGCTCCCTGGGGGCCCCCAACAACTTTTGCACATAACTTTTGGTAGAGGCTGGGGCGATACAAGTATTAATAAAACATAGCTTTTGCCCCCAAGTAGGAGACAGAAATTACAATCCAGCTGGTTTGTTGATTGTTCGCTCCTGACTCAGGTCCTTTACTTGTGCTGGTCCCACTGCCTGGAACTCTCCCCACACACATCTTTTTGTGTCTAGTTCTTCCATCAAGTCGTGGTTCAAAAGACACCTCCTTAAAGATGGTTCACTAAAGAGCACCTCCTTTCTCTCCTTCCCTTTACTCTGCTTTATTTGTAGCTATTATGTGTGCATGTTTCTGAGATTATTTTATTCAATGATATATCCTTAAATAAATGTAAAATTAGTGAGGGCAAGAAATTGTCTGTTTGTCCTCAGTGCCTAGAATAGTGCCAGACTCATAAGGGGTGCACAAATATTTATGGAATTAATGAATCTAATGGATTTAATAATTTTGCATATTAGAGTGTTATGTGTGCTCTGCCCTGAGCAAAGGGCTGTTTATTGTGAGCTAGAGGGATTATTGATAGTTTGCAGAGGATGGATGCATTTAAAAAGTGGATGTTGTATTCCGAATGTAGGTAGGATTAAGACAACTATGGCTTTTTTAAGATGTTCATTTTGCAGAAAATAATGTTAAGGGACTGTTAGTGTTGTATTACAGTTTTGAGAATGCTAAACTTTTTTTGTTGAATATGTAAAGAAAGCCTATTGGTGAATCTAATATCTTAATGAAGAAGCCTTTAAAATATTGTTAAAATTGTAATTGTCCTAATCTCACTTGGGTCATTTGAAGTATAAAAGAGACAAAACCCCAGTATCTTAGTACTCGCTTCAAAAAATTGTGTAGGACTTTGAAGTTCATCGGAAAGGATCAGTAGATTTCTTTCTCTTCTCGGTGGTAGAATCAAGCTTCTGGTCTATATTACTTGACTGTCATTAGTATTCTGGATTACGTATTTGTGCAGCATAACATGTTTTAAAAACATTTTTAAAAATAACATTAAAAAAACTCATGAAGCTGTACCCTCCACCCTTCCTCCCCTTTTTAAAAAGCCAGCCATTTTTTTACAGCTGTGAGGTACAACACTTGAATATGTATATTTGGATTTTCCTGAATGCAAAACTGATTTCCTTAGGAAAATCATACTGGGGCAGTCAGGGTGGTTTTATCTTTCTGATTGAATTCTTCCCAGCCTCTTCCATATTCACAGGATCTGCTCCCTCTCTCTGCCCATTTAAAAATTACGTTGCATTTTAGTCTTCCCTTCTATATAGTTCTTGCTCATGAAAATGATACTAATTTGAGTTCTCTTTCTCCTAGTCCAGAAGTGTGCACAGCTGTTCCAGTTAAATATGTTTTCGTCTTCTAGGCCCACTGAAAGAACTTAGCAAAATATATATTAACAGATTTATAATCATTGGTGCTATGTATACTTTAATAATTAATCTCTGTGATAGGGCCATTGGCTAAAACAAATGAAAACTATAATTTAATTTGAAACACAACAGTGAGATTAGTTAATGAGCTTGTCTTTACAGTTAAATATAACAAGAAAAAGAGATTAGGCAAGTGTCCACAAGTATCAAGAAAAAGACTGCCAAAAAATATTAAAAGCCTGTTTATTTGGTGCTGTTGGCAGTGCTGTGAGGGTCTCTTAAAATTAAATGGTATTTGAAGGAGGAGACCATGTTTAATCATTAGCCCAGAGAACAAAAGAAGCATGAGAAGCTTTGTTTTTTCCCCAGACTCAGCAATACAGTTCTGCTGTGTAAACCATCCATAATAAATATTAATGACCAACAGTTGAATAGGAACAGCTATTACAGACCTCTGAGCAAGTCATCATTTTTCAGCTTTACAGAGAAAGAAACCTCAGCCTAGAGAGGATAAGTGATCCACGTAGTAAACGGCAGAACCTCGATTGGGTTGAAACCAGTGGGTGATAACTTCATATGCATGATCTGCCTATATGCTCATTCCAGGGATGGTAGGCCTAACAGTGCTGTTCTAAACCTCACAGAATTGTATGCATGAAATCACTGACGTGGGCAGAGGGGAGAGCAAGGAGTTGGGGTGATGACCATATTCTGACTTAGGTGGCAGCATCCCCTGAGATAAGAGGTGCAGTTTAAACATGCACAAAAAATGGGTGTTGGTGGTGCGAAACGCAGATCAGTTTAGGCCATGTTGAATTTGACCATTTGGTTCAGCTCTTCCGAGCTGGGTAAAGTGGAGCCAGATGCGTAATTTCGGGGGATGCTCATGACCCCCCTGAGCCATAGGGCCGAGGAGAGGCTTGAATGAGCTCACTCCACAGTTGCTTAGCTGTCATCATTGTTGCTTTGGACCCTCAAGCAAAGCAGGAAGCTGGAGATGGGTCTTGGCCTGAAAAATTGGAGAGTGAGCAGGGAACAAGATTCGGGTAGGAAGCTAGAGATGTCCACATTTAAGTGGCAGCAGAGAAGGAGGGGAAAGGAGCACCTTGAGAGGCAGGAGAAAGGTGAGGAGTAGAAGCAGACTTTCAAGGAAGTGAAGCGGTGAACCATGTCCAGTTGGGAAAAGATGTCAGTTAGAACAAGGATGGAGTGGCTGTGGTTTGGGCACAAAGAATCCATCACTGAACTTTAAAGAAACAATTTGAGTGGTGTGTTGGAGGCAGAAGCTAGATCTCCTCCCCCCCCCCACCCCGAAACGCTAGCTCCACACGGTGGGGCATGAGTTGATTCGCTACAACGTCTTTCGTGTGCCTGGAAGAATGCCCAGTGCAGGGTGCGGAGTGAGTGAGTGTTGAGGGGGATGAAGTGCGTGTTCAAATGACTACGGACTTCTTTTAAGAGGGTTGCCATATTTAGGGAAATGGTTATGATAAGTGGTCTTGTGAAGATGCTGGAAAGAGTTGTGTCTGTCAGAGGATCCCTGTTTTCTTTGTGAATGGCCAGCAGGAGTTGGAGAAGCCAGTCCTGACCAGGGATGGCTGTCGTAAGAGAGGAACTCTCCTGACCGGGTGTGGTTTTCTCCAGCAGCAACCAGGAGCACAGACGTGGACAGTAGGGTTGGTACTTGGTTGGGGTCTAGCAGGGATCATGGAGCAGGACCAGTGAGCAAGAGTGTTGAGTGATGGCTCACAGATACTGAGGTTTGGGGCACTTGAAGAAGTGAGGGTGGAAGACGGTTTCTTGGGGCCTGTTTGAAGAATAGGTGATGGGAGAGGGCGGGACAGAAGAATGGAAAAAATCAGTGGTTTGATTGGAACAGAATAGTTTGTGTATCTTTATACTTTGTAGGTTTGAAATTTTTTATAATAAAAATAAAAGCTCAGAGTAGATGTGATGTTCCCATCACTCAGGTTTTGGTAATTACCTACCTGGTTTCAAATTTATACCTGCTCCATTTCCATTCACCACTGGTAAATTATTCTAAAGCAAATTCCAGGCTTCATAATTTTCAACCATAAATATTTCAGTTTGTATCTCTAAAACATAAGGATTCTATTTTTAAATGTAACCACAGTAACATAATCGCACCTTAAAAAGTTGACAACACTGGGGCGCCTGGGTGGCTCAGTCTGTGAAGTGGCCAACTCTTCTCCGACTCTTGATTTCGGCTCAGGTCATGATTTCAGGGTGGTGGGATGGAGCCTTGTGTTGGACTCCAGCTGGGTGAGAGCCTGCTTGAGATTCTGTCTCTCCCTCTTCCTCTACGCACTCTTGCATGCTCCTGCTCTCTCTCTTAAAAAAAAATTGACAATAATACCTTAATGTTATCATATATCCCCAGTATTTCTGCATCTCTGAATATCCCAAACACTTTTTTAAATAGTTGACTTGTTTAAAGAAGGATCCACTCATTGCATTCTTTATAAGCTTACCTGTAAGTTCCCCTCCCTCTTTTTCCCTTATCGTTTATTAGTGAAGGAACTGTCTTTGTCCTTGGAGAGTTTCCCACATTCCGAATTTTGCTGGTTCCTTCCCTGTGATGGTGTTTAAAACCTTCTGTCCCTGTATGCCATCTGACCTACCAATTAGGCATCGCCTTCCAATCAGTAAGAATACTTCACAAAGGGGCACCTGGGTGGCTCAGTCATTAAGCGTCTGCTTTCGGCTCAGGTTGTGATCTCAAGGTCCTGGGATTGAGCCCTGCTCAGCGGGGAGCCTGCTTCTCCCTCTCCCACTCCCCCAGCTTGTGTTCCCTCTCTAGCTGTTTCTGTCAAATAAATAAGTAAGATTAAAAAAAAAAAAAAAGGAGTGCTTCACAGATAATAGCATGTGCTTTCAGGGGCATGCAATGTGTCTGGTTGTCTATTTGTTGTGATGTTGGTGGCCATTCATGGTGGTTGATTGTCCAGGTCCACTGTTTCCTTAGAGATCTGCTGTTTAGTGTGTCTTTGATCTCTGTAGGTGGGGAACAGTTTCAGCACCAGCTCTAAGAAGTCTACAAAATATCCAGAGAGGGCTCATGAGCAGTCAGGCAGGAAACAGGCACCCACTGGGGCAGGGCCTGAGTTGTTGGAGGCGTGTGGGAGATCATGGTATGGGTCTCTAGATCATGGGCAGTGCCAATGCAGGACGGTGCGGACATTTCTGCAGAGGAAATAATTGATGTTCCCGCCAAGGCTTATGACCATCAGTTGTGGAGAAGGAGCTTAATGAATCCTCTGCATTCTGGGAAGGAGGGAGACATCCTGCTGACCATAAAGTCCCTGAGCCAGCCTGCTGATGTGGCTGTTACTGGCTGTGCTTCCTCCCCACTGGGAGCTCTGGGCTGGGGGGTATGGGGATGTCCTGGTGGATCCTGGCATGTCAGCTAGGAACCTTTTATCATCACTGGGAAGCCATTGCAGGTTGGGGGTAAGAGTATGGGGAACGCAGTGTAGTGCCTGGCTTCGGGATGTTCCAAGGTACCTGCGACACCACATGACCATAGGTGGGCTTGTCTTCTCCCACCACCTGCTTCTCTGCCTGGGGTTTCCATGCCAGGAAGAGCTCCCCTGCCCTCTCAGGTCCCCAAGGCAGAAAACCTGAGTCATATTGGAGTGTTTCCTCTTTCCGCCCACATTTGTCATCCAGTCCTGTTCCTACCACCTCCTAAATGTCCCTGAATCCAAACTTCCTTTCTTTCGCCCTTGCCTCAGCTTTAGATCATGTTGTACTCATTTCTTGGCTCAGTTTTGGCTGTACCCTCTTTTTTTTTTTTTTTTTTAAGTTTTATTTATTTAGTTAGTTTTTTGTTTTTTTTTTAGTAATCCCTACACCCAACATGAAGCTCAAACTCACAAGCCGGGAATCAAGAGTCGCACTCTCTTCTGACTGAGCCAGCTAGGCACCCTGCAAATGTGGATTCTTAAACTTTAGTTCATTGTTATTATTAATCTGCTGTAGATGCTTCTGTAGTTGGGTTTCTTGTTAACGAGGCCTTGGAGAACCTTAGAATATTAATTTTCTGCTCATTTATGTTCATTATGAGTTTGTTTACGAAGTTCGTAGCATGTTAATTATATCATCTCTCTATATAATTAACATAGGAAGCTTCTGTCCTTATTTCACCAAGAGCACCAAGTAAGATCAATTTAGATAAATGTATTTATTTTGATTGCCACATGTTATCCCTCTGGCAAGCTGCTTAGTACCGGGAAGTCTGTATGGCTTCTTAGACTTCCCCTCATTACATTGTGTGTGGGCTGGTTAAATGATAATCTGTGTTGTTTAAATTGTGGCAAAATACAGAGAACATGTAACATTATCTTATTCATGTTTTTTTTTGTAAGAGTTTATTTATTTAATTGAGAGAGAGCATAAGCAGGGGGAGGGGCAGAGGGAGAAGTATACTCCTCCCTGAGCAGGGAGCCCAGTGCAGAGCTTGATCCCAGGACCCTGGGATCATGACCTGAGCCAAAGGCAGACGCTTAACTGACTGAGCCACCCAGGCACCCCCATCGTATTCATTTTTAAGCATACAGTTGAGTATGAGTAGTGTTACGTACATTCACAGTGTTGGGCAACCAGTATGCAGAACTCTTTCTAATCTTGCAGAACTGAAACTCTGTACCCATTAAAGAACTCTGCATCCCCCTTGCCTTTTTAATATGGTATGAGTATGCGTTCATGTCAGTAAGTGTATTTATGCACTATTTTTATTTGATCGGTTTTTCGAAAGGATAGTAATCTTCGTGAAACAAAGTTCAAGTGACCTGACTGTGGTATTCAGTAAAAACAGAAAGTCTCCCTGTTGTGCCCAGCCTACCCATACCCTGTCCTAGAAGTAACCACCTTTCCCAGTTTCTATTCTCATGGTTTCTACGTATTGTTTAGTTTACGTTCCCTGGCATTGTTGTTCTTAGTTTTTTGCTAATATAAAAGCACTGAGATGAGTATCCTAACAGCTAAAACTTGAAGCACTTAATGAAAAATTTAAGCATTTTAATTATTTTAAGATACTCCCTGCAAGTAGTATTTCTGAGTCAAAGGACATACATTTTTTTAAGGTTTTTGATGCACACTCTCACATTCTGTGCAGAAGTGTTGTGCCATTTCTCTGTGCCACCAAAGGTATATGCCAGCATCAGGAAGGATTGTTTTAATAAATGAATTTTAGGACCCTAGGAACAAAGTTAACTGCCTCTTTGCTGAAACCCACCTCTTAACCGAAGTAATTGTTACTTCTTTCTCTCTCTTTCTTCCTAAAAGGTTCTCTTAAATGTTTTCTTGGAACCTTAAAAATGGAGATGACAGAAGTGACTGGTGTGTCGCTGAAACGTGGGTCTCATGCTGTCGAAGATAATGACAGTGTGGCCCCAGCTGAGGAGGCAAAAAGACAGAAGGTCTTGGACCACTGTCTGACCGCAGGTCAGGACGGGCTGGAGCACGTCTCTCCGCCCGGTGGCGTGCACGTGCCTGAGCCACCCGCAGCTGTAAGCGCCGGAGAGGGTGGAAAGAATTCTGATGTGCAGTTGGAAGAAGAGGAAGAGGAGGAAGAAGATGGCCTTTCTGAGGAGGGTGAGGAAGGGGAGGAAACTGAGAGCTTTGCAGACATGATGAAGCACGGCCTCACTGAACTTGACGTTGGCATCACCAAGTTTGTAAGTTCCCATCAGGGATTCTCAGGCATCTTGAAAGAAAGGTATGTTTCATTTACGTGTCACATTATTTTCCTTCTATTTGTTCTTTTCTCGAGAAAGAAATCAGCAATAGGTCTTCTATTTAGTTTTCTGTTCCCAAAGATTGTTTACTGGTGGTCACAAAGGACTAGGATGGAGGAGAGCTGCCTGAATAGGCACATGAAGCCATTTAAAGATAAAATGAGTAAACAAGAATAATTTTAGTGGCAGGCATGCCTTGCTCACATGTGAATGAGTGCTATTCACTTCTTTAAGTTATTTTAAATGGTTTTAAGTTTTCTCTTCAATTGGTCTTCAAATCTTAAACTTAACTCCTTCACCTAAATGTGCCACATCTACAGTAGAAAGCAGGTAGTCTTTGGAGCCAGACGGATCTGGGTGTGAATGTGACTGCATTTACTTAACTCAGAGCCTCGGTAGCCTTGTCCAAAAAACGGGCCCTAATGCCACCTTGGGGTTCTTGAGAGGATTTTAAATAATGTGTGTAGAGTATTTAGCATAAAGGTAAGCTTCAGGTTGGTTCATGGTAGATTTATTGGGTTCTGATTTAATTAACCGTGCCATATTTTATGATTCACTTTAGTATGGACTGTCTCTGTAACATTACTAAGCTTTAGTTTATGCGTTTCTCTGAAAGAGTATTCTAGAAGTTCAGAGGGTCTTTTCTTTACATTCTAATACAAAGCCAACTGTGGCTTAGAATTCAATAAGAAATCAGAAGAAATAACTCCATATGAACTTTGTACTGAAGATTCTTTTTTTATTTTTTAATTTATTTTATTTTTAAGATTTTTAAAAAAATCCCTGCTGTGTACAATAGCAAGGCTTAATGTTGATAACCTTTCTCCTAAAATTAATAGGAAGCAAACTGTTAATGCTTTGAAAGTTTGTGTTTTCTTTTCATCAGATACTCCGACTTTGTTGTTCACGAAATAGGGAAAGATGGAAAGATCAGCCATTTGGATGACTTGTCTGTCCCAGTGGATGAGGAGGTAAGAGCAGCTCTCCAGCAAAAGTCACTTTCTGTGTAAAATAGCATTTTCTAGAGATCCTAGAGATAGCGATCTCTGACAGCTTTGAATTCTTTACGTGACTCCCTGGGGTCTCATCATTATTTTCAAGGATCCTTCAGAAGACGTATTTGCAGTTTTGACCGCCGAAGAAAAGCAGCGTTTAGAAGAGCTCCAGCTTTTTAAAAATAAGGAAACCAGTGTTGCCATTGAGGTAAATAGCACAAAAATGTATGGAAAGGTTTTTTAGGGTTTTGATTGCTTCTTTTTGGGTGAACATATCTAAGGGTTTATTAGAAAAATTACAGTTGTTAACAAAAGGATGACCTTGCTCTATTTGATCTAAAAGAGCATTACACTGAAAATGTTTTTTTCGGGGCACCTGGGTGGCTCAGTTGGTTAAGCGTCTGCCTTGGGCTCAGGTCATGATTCCAGTGACCTGGGATCAAGCCCCTTATCAGGCTTCTTGCTCAGCAGGGAGTTGCTTCTTACTCCCTCTCTGCCATTCCCCTCCTTGTGCTCTTTGGCGCTCTCTGTCAAATAAATAAATAAAATCTTTAAAAAAAAAAATAAAAATGTTTTTATCAGTGGCAGATAACCAGTATCTAGATAAACTATAGCCAAAAAAAGAAGCTATGTTTTTATTTTAAGAAAATTTTATATATGACCACAAATCAACAAAGAAATGTGTTGTTTGGGACCACAGAGTCGCCTTTCTGTCACATGGTGTCTGTAGCCAGAGGGCTGGGACAGCCTGACAAGGAGATGTGTGGCCTGATAGGGAGGCTGTGGCTCTGGCTGAGCCTCCTGCAGCCTCTGGCTCTCAGGTGGGTCTTTGAAGGGAGAGGAGTTGGGGAAAGAGAGAAGGGAAATTTTTTGCTCAACTTGAGTCTGCTTCTGCTGTTGAGGAAAAGAAGAGCTCAGCTACCAAATGGAATAGTGGATACCTTTTCAAAAGCTTTTGTTATGAAAATTTTATTCTTCTCAGTGCTGTCCAGTGGAATTATAATGTGAGCCATGTTTTTAATTTTAAACCTTCTAAGAACTTAATAAGAGACAGGTGAAATTAATTTTAACAGTGTGTTTTATTTACCCTAGTACATTTAAAATATCATTTCAGGACACCTATGTGGCTTAGTCAGTTAAGCATCCGACTCGTGATTTCGGCTCAGGTCACGGTCTCGGGGTCGTTAGATCCAGCCCCAGACTGGGCTCTGCACTCAGCTGGGAGTCTGCTTGAGATTCTACCTCTCCTGTGCCCTTCCCCCCACACTTGGTCTCTCGCTCGCTGTCACACTTTCTCTGGAATAAATAAATCTTTAAAAAAATAAAAAAATATCATTTCAATTGGTAATATTTTTTTACAATTACAAATCAGATGTTTTACTTTTTTTTTTTCCTACTTAATGGGCAGGATCCAGTGTTCTTTTATGCTGGTAACATAGCTCGGCACGACTAGCCACATGTCAGGTGCTCGGTTGCCTCTGTCGCTCATGGCTGCCATATGGGACAGAGCAGCTCTAGGTGATAAGATTTTAAGAATCTTGTAGCACAAGATTTTTAGAATGTTAAGTTTATGTTAAATTCATTTTGTACCATAGTTTAATGACTTACTTGATTTGGGGTTGTCTAAAATTCCCCCTTCCATCACTCCCAGTTAACCAGAGTTTACCATAACTTTTCAGAATTTATTATCTGCACCCAATCCTCATCTCCTCTTCCTCTGCACCGAAATGTCCCAAAAGTGTGTTGTAATTTTGGGGTTCGTCAATTGCTGAATTTACCTATGGACAAAATCTTCAGCAGTGCCAAAGAGAAAACTAAGAATTGTTCTGGAGAGCAGTCCAGGAGGATGCTTCCGGTTTCTCTTGCTTACGTAATGCAGTGGTAGATCTTAACCCCATAATGTGCATTTTCCTGTGTGGATGACAAAATTTACAGTCATCTACTGAAAGTTTTTACCTTTAAAGATGAACCCTGGGCAAATTTCCTTGTTTGTAAAATGAGGATGGACTTGCCGATTTTTGAAGTCTAAATACGTATTCGGTCATGTGCACAGTGTGATTCCAACTCAGTGTTCTCAGTAAATGCCGGATCTAGACTCATGTTTTGATATGAAAATGTCACGTGCCTGTAATTATAATGTAGTTTGTTTTCTTTTACGTTTTTAACTTTACAAAATATTATTAAGTTTAGCAAGTAGTTTCGTGTATCCTGTGTTTTTCAGCTTGCAGGTTGCAGTCCTTAGTGGATCATGGAATCAATTTAGTACGTCTTAACCAGTATTTGTGTAAATGCAGAACGATAAAATAGAAAATAACTGCATTGTACACAGTAAGGATAAATACTGTTTGGTCAGATTTTTTTTAGATTTTTAGTAAGGCATATATACATACATATTTCTGGCTGTCGAATCCAGGTGAGAAATGTACTTCTTAGTGTGAGACACATTCAGAAATTGAACAACAGTTTCTTTTCTTTTCTTTTCTTTTCTTTTCTTTTCTTTTCTTTTCTTTTCTTTTCAGGAGAGAACATGGGTGCAGCTGGTGGGGGTGGGGGGTGACAGAGGGAGAGAGAGAATCCTAAGCAGACTCCACCCCCAGTGCAGAGCTGGAGCCCAACGTGGGGCTCGGTCCCATGACCCTGAGATCATGATCTGAGCCGAAATCAAGAGTCAAGTTGTGTAACCGACTGAGCCATCCAGGCGCCCCTGAACAATAGTTCTATAACTAATAAGTTTACATTTTCTAGATGTTGATTTTGTTTTGTATTGTGAACAAATGTGCTAGAACGTCATCAGTATAAAATAGGATTCATTGTGGGGCAGCTGTAGATTGGACTGTTCAAGGGAGTGGAGTTTCTGATCTCTCAAAAGGCCCAGCTTGCTGACATTGCTGTCTGTGAGCTCTGAGTCCCTGAGCAGGAGTGTCTGTGATGGGTGCCTCCGGAGTCACACCAGCCTGGATTTCACATGTGGCGCCGCTGTCCTCCAGCTGTGTGACCTGGGACACATGCCTTTACTTCTCTCAGCCTTGTTTTCCTTCTCTCCAAGTAGGTATGGGGGTGGCATGGTAAGGAGATGATGGGGATTAAATAAGCCGATGACTGCGAAGTTCTTGGTACAGCGCCTGGCAGATGGTCCTGCTCAGTAAATAGGCTCTGAAGATGTGCAGCATTGCGAAGCTCTGAAAGATCCTGAAATCCTACGTGTGGACTTCTGTTACTTTGCACAGTTGATAACATGACTCGTGTTTTTACTGACTCATTAGTAATATTTCCCTGTTTGATGTTTGTTAAATCAGTAGTCACGTTATTTCTGTTTTTAATAGGTTATTGAGGACACCAAAGAGAAAAGAACCGTCATCCATCAAGCAATTAAATCTCTGTTTCCAGGATTAGAGACAAAAACGGAGGACAGGGAGGGGAAGAAATATATTGTAGCCTACCATGCAGCTGGGAAAAAGGCTCTGGCAAGTAAGTGTGTGAGTGACCTGGCACTACTTCTGTCCGGTGGTCATGGGTGGCATCCCACTCCTCCTGCTCTGTGCCCGTTCATGGTTAAGGGCTTCTTGGCTGTTAGGCAGGAAAGGATATTGATCGTGTCACTCCTTCAGAGAAGGTGGATAATAGCTTTCCCATTCACAGAGCAATCCTGCAGACTGCTTCTGGTAGGGGGCCCTAGGTCTCTTATGGGAGTCAAGACTTGCTGTAGTTACAGTGGTGCCTGGGAGGCAGTCCTAGGAATTTGATACGTTCCCTGAAGAGCAGAATGGGCTCAGCAGCAATTCAAGAAGAAAATGGAAGGATATTGCTCATTCTGTGTCTTAATGGAGGAAAGAAAGCTTTCAGATGAACCCAAAATCCCAGTGGCATATTTTCTGCAAAGTCCCTGTATTGGAAGAGCTGTGGTTTTCCAACCGTGAGTTTTTTCACTCATGCATTAAAAGCATGGACTATACAGGAAAGCACCCTTTCGCCCATGTTCATCTTTCGTTGTATATCATTCATTTGAAATGAGTGTGTCGTCAGTGAATCTCTTTGATATTTATGCTCTAATATGTTTTCTACAGCCATGAAAATTTCTACTTGCATATAACCTTAAGAAAAATTAGGTAATTTTTCTTCTTTTATCTGCCAAATCAGCAGGCAAAATTCTAATGAAAATGACGGGGAAAAAAGAGATTTCCTCACCCTCGTCCCCTACCCTTGATAGCTTTTATTAGGGAAGAGTTATTTCTAGATGTATTTGTCAGAGCAAAACGCCCAAAACTGTGTAACAAAAGACAATTCACGCTCTTCGTGCTTTGTCAGTATTCTCTTAGGTTAACTCTGTGAATGGATGAAGACTTAATTGTTTGTAACTATGATTCTAGTGAAATAAGGGCAGTATAAGAAAAATGGGAGCAGAAATAAGGTTTAGTGATGCCTGAAAAAAATAATATCGTCAGTTCAGTAAGTCTGGATAGTGACACAGAAATCCGAAATTTTGAGCAGGTGAGGAGGATAAGGTGGACATCGGAGGCCACTCCTCTGTGGATACTGCAAGAAAAATGAGATGATGTGTTCTGGAATGACTGAGGGCATGAGTTGTTAATTACTCCTCAGACCGCATACTAATGGTTTGGTTGTTGTACATTTCTCCGATGTCTGAGTCACAGTATAAAATAGTACTCCTGCCGGGGTTGTTCAGGAGCAGTAATCCCAGTGGAAAGTGATTTGAGTGATTTTTTTGCCTTCTCCCAAGATTGGCAGTTGGCTAGTAACTATCCTAGGTATAGAGAGGGTGTGGTGGTGCATTTAGTCTCAAGTCTCTCAAGGAGCCCAGGCTGAGGACGGCTGCTGGCAAGCTGTTCCTTGTAGAGAGGCAGTCCACGATGGTCACCCGCCCTCTTTCAAGGACAAGGTCTTAATTCTGCTGAGTGTGGTCATGAGGAAGCAGATTGGACTGGCTGCGGCTTGGAAATGATCTTTCTTTCTTAGAGGATGCCAGCTTTTGTGATCTGCAGGGTGTTAGGGCATTTATTTGCACATCACGGTGGCCCTTAGAGTTTTCCCACCCTTTCACCTTTAAGCGAGTGGTACCAGATCTCTCACGTTCTGTCTTTATCCACATTTTCTATGCTTAAGCCTCACCCACCTTCCTTTTTTTCGAAATAAAAAATTTCTTTACGATTTTTCGGGTGAGATGCTGAGCTCTGTAGGACATGAACCACCCTCCCGGTTTCCCTTGCACGTCTTCAGTAAAAGGAATTTCTCACGTTAACAGGAAGCATGAGGGCAGGTCACATTGGATTGTTACTTGCATAGAGTTCTAAACCTCTTGGGCTTGAGGTGTTTTGGCATTTGGTCAAAGTGGACTAGAGGTCTGAGCCGTTCTCTCCCACCTCCTCATAATCCCAGACAGACACTGGAGAGCCCGTGTTCATCTCTTGCAGATCCACTCCCACCATGCCTTAGTTAAACGCCATTGGAAAAGCCGGAGAGCCGGAATCCAGAGACTACTCTTCATGCCCCTGCACATAGAATCCAGTACCAATGACAGCTTATCCTTTTGGGCTACCTTGACTAGCATATGAATAAATTAGCTTGTAAAGCTTCATTACAAAACTAAGTTTATAGTGTTTTTAGAGCTCCTTTCCTGCCATACCCTGATATAAATTGTTACATGCGTGATCTAGGAGACTTGCAATATTCTCACCTAAACTTCTCTCAGCTAGAGCCATGCATCCTAAAACACAGGCATGGTGGATTCTAAATCATGGTGCCCAAACACCACAAATTACCAGCTGTTTTAGCTCCAATATTATGTTGTTAATCCAGTCTGATAGAGAGGGCACCTTGATTGACCTACCAAACCATACTTACGGTATTTTAATGAAAATAGCATATAATTATTCTAAGCCATGTAATCAGGTAAACTACTTTATATTTTCAGATAGAATGTATTCCAAATGCCTCTAAAAATACTTTTTAAAAAGACTTAAGTAAAAAAAAAATTTTTTTTTGACATGTAGAGGTTCCTGCATACTTTCTGAAATGAGTGGGTCCCAGCAGGGATACGCAGATCGAGGAATCCACAGACTCCAGAGGAAGGGCCAGACAGATAAAAAGGAAACTCCCCAGGACAGACTGGTGTTGTGGAATCCACAGGAAGAGAGAATGCCGATAATCAAAGTGCTTAGCGTGGAAAATATTACAGATGGGTCCAGCAAGATAAGAACTCTGAAATATATCCCATCAGTTTTTAGCCACATAGATATCATTGGTGTGTTTGCCATAGCAGCTCTAGTGGAATAGGGTTTGAAACCACTTTACACCATAGGCTGAGAGGGAAGGCACTAATTACGGAATGCTGTTCGAAGAAGGTGTAAAGGGGGGGCACCTGGCTGGCTCAGCCAGAGGAGCATGCGGCTCTTGGTCTCAGGGTCGTGAGTTTGAGCCCCACGTTGGGTGTAGAGATTACTTAAATAAATAAAGAAGCTTAAAAGAAGTAAGCTGTAAAGAGAGTGAGAAAGGAAAGCAACATGGTTGAGAGGGAGGCGTAAGCTCAACTTTTGAAATGGAAGAGCCCCGGGCGTATTAATACCCTAAAAGGGAAAGAGCCAGAAGTTCTGGGAGGAGAATGATAGTGTATGGAGCAGGATCCTGAGGAAGCTGGAAGGTCGGTGTGCAGGGATGCAATCCTGGAAATGGCCTTGAATAAGAAGGAAAGAATGTTCTGCATGCTACCCCATTGTGTCCTCTTTCTTGGGCTACATTTTTCCTTCCTTATTCATGACGATCTCTGTGCTCAGTACCTGAACCTTCCTGAATGTGGTTTCTTTTTCTCTGGTTTCTATTTCTACTGGACCGGTGCTGCCATATCAGACCATCAGAAGGTTGCTTCCTGTGATCTCAGCCTGAGAATTCTTTGCATTTACATTTTAAATCAGAGTGTCTCAAAAAAGTCTGAAAGTTATTTTAAATTCTCTTAAATTATAAAGCTACATACATGCTATTTAGCATTTTAAGGATTTGGAGTTTTAGAAAGTCAAATCACCCAGAAGTTGAGACTCGTTGATTTTCCGTTATTCAAAATATTCCCAGTTAACTAATGCAGATGCTTACTATTTTGTATACTTAGTGCACTTAGAAAAAGAATCCTCGTATCTGTTATTGACAGAGGAGATAATTGTATGCATGCTCAGTGCTTGGATTTGCTAATAAAAGATGCATGCCTGTGAGCCAAAACTCATACTCGGTTGTCATGGTTTCTCTTAAGGTATAATAGCATTTAGTTTCTTAGCATTGAGGCTTCATTTATTTCTCGCCATTATAGTTGATTGGGAATGTTCCTGAGGGGGGTCATTAAGGACAGATAAAGTTCCACTTCATCAATTCTGATCACAAGTTTTTTTTAACTTTTCATTATGGACATTTTCAAACAGGCACACAGAGTGTTAAGTATATATTGAACCACTGTGTACCCACCAACTACCTTAAACATTATTAACATTCTGTTGTTTTTGTTTGATCTTTTCTACCCACTAATTTTTCTTGTGGAGTGTTTTAAGGAAAATTCTACACAGCATTTCATTTCACTCATGAATACTTCAGTATGTATTTAGCAGCTAAGGGCTAAAATCCCAAACCATTATCACATCCTACATGATGAACAATAATTTCTTAATATCTAATACCCAGTGCACATTCAGTTTTTCCCTAGTTGTCTCAAAAATGTCTTTTACAATAGGTGACTTGTCAATGATACAAAAAAGGTCTGAACATTGCATTAAATAGATAAGTTTCTTAAATCACCTCAAATCCCTTGTAATTTATCAGTTCAAGAACTGTTTTCTGTAATGATTTTTCAAATTTTTATTGAATAAAAAAATCTTTATAACTCAATTCAGGAAACTCATAAAACGTAGAAAAACACAAAACAAAACAATAATTACATGCAGTGTCACCACCAAAAGATAATCACAAGTAGCACTTTGTGAAAACAAATCTCTAGATGGGGAAGCATTTTGTATTAGGTGTTTTTTTTTTTAAGCTTTTATTTAGATTCCTGTTAACATGCAGTGTAATATTAGTGTCAGGTAGACAGCATACTGTATTCACTCGTAAACCCTATGCTGCGTCCTGTGGGTACAGACAGTGCGGCTTTGAGGATGAACTGACATGCCCTTGTGAGGGAGACAGGGAGGCTGGTACCTGTAGGTGAGTTCTCTCCTCGTTCACTGTTTGCCTCTGCGACATTCCATTGTTAATGTCTGAATGGCTGTTAACCCACCACATAACTACCAGGTGCTGTAACAGTCCTTGGTAGAAACTTTCCATGCGCTCATTTGCATGTTCACCTCTAAAGCACTTTAATATTATTATCAATTAAACATTGCTCTCTTGTGCTCTTTATGCTGTGCATTTGGACAGAGGTCAGAACTGCAGCAGGTAAGAGCGGTTGGTGTTTCATGTAGAGAAAATGAAATGCCAATGATTATTCTCCCAAGTGCTAAGTAGAAGACAATTTTGCTTAACTGTGGTGAGCTGGAAGGAAAGCCAAAAATAATCCTCTTATTCACAATTTTCTGAGGATGCGTTGCGAGGAATTCACACGAAGAGCCAAAGAAATCCTCATAATATGTTTGTTCTCCAGGACAGAAGAGAGTCACATTCATATTTATCAGGAAGGAGAAGCAGCCAGCTGAGCATACATGCTATGGCAGTTTTCCAAGATGATTTACTGATTCATTTGTTCTTTGCGTTGTAGCGTCAATCACTAACCTATCAAGAGTGCTTTTGTTTTGACAAAGCCAAGTGTACCAGCAGCTTCAGTACCGGACATTTCTTAATGTCTGAAGAGGGCAGATTCATGAGTTCATGCTAAAGGATTATTTTTAGGGACAAAGACAAAGGAACATTTTTAAAAGAAGACTCTAAGAATTGTATGAAATCTTTTTTCACAGTTTTCCTTTGATGGAGTTACAGAAATCAAGTGAATTAGGTGTGTTTAGATAACAGTTGCAGCTGGAATATTATTGTACAGTGTCTGGAAATGGGGTTGTGGCTTACATATTTTTCCCAAAATATGTTGATTTTTCAAAATCAAAGTTTAAATCTAAATCCTAATGTTTTTTTAAAAATATGTCTGTAGATGATAGTACAATTTAAATTTTCATTTAAGAGAACACTTTTAAAGGTTCTCCAAAGCCCAGACATGTTGGTCAGTTTTCAAAAAGTTGAACAATCAAAGTAACTTGTAGGTCAGAAGTTCATGTTGAAAGTTAACATTTAACCTGGCTTAATTTTTAGAGTTTCTTTTTCCCCAAGGATAATGACCATTACATTTTGAAAGCCAGCCGCTCTGTCAGGTAAACATTTGTAAACCACCTAGGATTAACTCAACTTTTGTGAAGGAAGCGGCCTTTGGAAAACTTGAACCTGTCACCGAGGCAACTCCTCACAAGCTTTATCCCCATCCTTTCTGAGGCATCCAGCGTGCATGTGTGAACTCCCGGCTTGGGCTTGAGGCAAGGCTTATAGATGCCAACTGGAGTGCCGTTTCCCTCTGGACCGCGTGTGTTCTAGAAAGCCAGTACCCACCTAGAAGACACGTGCTTGTGAAGTCAACGCCACTGGGGAGCAGTGGACCCCTCTGTGTGAGGGTTGCTCTGTGTGAGGATTGCTGGTTAGTCTTACTCATTTGTCACACAGCCTGCCTTTCAGCTTTTGATTGTGACTATGGACAGATCATGTTGAGTCTCCAATCACAGGAAGTGTAATACCTGTAGCCCACACAGCTGTAACCACTTAACCTGTGTTTCTTGTCAGACTAGATCGGATTGCTCACTCAGAGGTTCTCTAGCAAAAAATGAGCTTGTAGGTTTCATAAGCAAAAGCTTAGATCACTTTTGTTATGGTCTATATAACATTTAATTTTCTTGTTTTTAAGATCCAAGAAAGCATTCTTGGCCAAAATCTAGGGGAAGTTACTGCCACTTTGTACTGTACAAGGAAAACAAAGACACCATGGATGCTATTAATGTGCTGTCCAAATATTTACGGTTAGTATCTCATTCTTGTGCTGACACAAAATGACAACACGGGAATTCATTTTTCTCTTTCCATGCTAATGAAAAAGGAGCGGGAAGATAGGCGAACAGATAGCAAATGTGCTCCCCCCAGTTATAGTTTCCTTAGACAATAGGTGAATTTAAAAAAAATTTTTTTAACCTCTGTGCATATTTCTAGTGATTCAAGTTGGAAATTTGGTAAGTTAATAGTTCACATACTGGTCCATCCAGCTGAAAATAAATATTAACTTGCTTCCTAGAAAGCCTACACTTTGGTGTGTTCGCAGGGATTTGCTTAACTAGACTGTGAACTCTTAATGCTTGGAGATTGAAGACTTGAGACCAGTCGGATTTCCTCCTAGGAATGCAGAAAGAGCAGGTGTGGGGCTCCTGGGTGGCTGCCTTCGGCTCAGGGCGTGATCCCAGCGTTCTGGGATCGAGCCCCACATCAGGCTCCTCCGCTAGGAGCCTGCTTCTTCCTCTCCCACTCCCCCTGCTTGTGTTCCCTCTCTCTCTGGCTGTCTCTATCTCTGTCGAATAAATAAATAAAATCTTTAAAAAAAAAAAAAAAAAACAGGTGTGAGTCTCTGAGGATGGGCCAGTGTCGAAGACTTGTTCTTTACTCATGTTCTTCGCTCGTGTTTTTCACTCATGTTTTTCAGTCGTGGGTATGGGCACCACTGCCAGTCTGTGTGCAACGGATGTTTACTTTTTGATACATACTTAACCCAGTTTAAACATGGTACACAGTGTGTCGGTTTGCTGTGGCCACCGTAACAAAATACCACAGACTGGGTGGCTTCAATAACAGAAATGAATTTTCTCACAGCTCTGGAGACTAGAAGTCCCAGGATCAAGGTGTTGGCGGGTTTGGGTTTTTTTCTGAGGCCTCTCCTTGGCTTATAGATGGCCACCTTCTCTCTATGTCCTCCCATGGTTTTCCCTCCGTGTGTGTGCGTCCCCAGAGTCCGTGTGTCCAGATTTTCTCTTCATAGGAACAGATTGAATAAGGGCCCACCCAGCAGCCTCATTCTAAATGAAATCCTCTTTAAAGGCCCTCTCCAAGTGCAACTACATTCTGAGGTACTGGGGGTCAGGGCCGGTAGGGCTGTATTTCAGCCAGTAGGGTGAGGTACCCTCTAAGGGACATTTTATTTTACTCTAGGTGCTAGCTCTCTGGGAGTCAGTGGAGCCTGTCTGGACCTGGGCCTGGGAGGATAGACCCTTGTGGAGGGCCTTCCTCTGAGATCTGCAGTTGGGGAATGCTCAGAGTTCAAGAAATTTGTCCTGTCCTTTTCCTTTTCATGTGGAGCAGTTTTCTTAGTTAACTAGCTTACTTACATCTTTTTTTTTTTTTACTTCTTTTTTTTACTTACATCTTTATATCAAAAATATTCAGATCCCTATTTTTAGCATTTGGTCTTTTTTATGCAAACAAATAGCATGTATTTATGGAAACTTCACATTATTATTAACTTATTAAACACTGAAGATAATAAAATTTTCAGAGTGGTCCATGATGTATCTAGAATGAATTTCTCTTTACCTTCACTGTCGTGTCATGTAGTGAATGGCCAATGATCGGCAGGAAGTGCATTCTTTCCTTTTTGGTTACTGGCTAGCCAAGTCTTCCAATGGCCGTTTTTCTCATAGGCACAAACATCCTAAGCCCTGCTAAGAAGGGAGCTGTCCAGGCATCATTTACTTTCTTAGCTTGCACATTATGTTTTCCTGGGTACATTTTTAAATCAAGTTTCTCCTTACTCTTCTATTCTATTATGATTTTATTTACTTTGAACCTTAAATCATGAGAAATAGAATTTCCTAATGGTGTGCCACTTCATATGGTTTTGTTTTTGTTTTAACAGAGTCAAACCAAACATATTCTCCTACATGGGAACCAAAGATAAAAGGGCCATAACCGTTCAAGAGATTGCTGTTCTCAAGTAAGTACCGAGTACATATCGGAATTCGTTCTGCAGAAACCTTAGTATCACCTTCCACAGTTCTCACATTTGCTGTGGGGTTTATCTCTTCCCTTTTTTTTTCTTTCTTCTTATTCTTTTTTTTTTTTTTAGATTTTCATTTATTTGAGAGAGAGCGTAGGGAGAGGGGAAGAGAGGGAAAGGGATAAGCAGGCTCCTCGCTGAGCCCAAAGCCTAAAGCAAGGCTTGACCTCACAACCCTGAGATCATGATCTGAACTGAAATCGAGTCGGACACTTAACCCTTCTGAGCCACCCAGGTGCCGCATCTCTTACCCCCTTTAAATGGTGTCTCTGCCTATTTGAAAAATCACTTTTTATTTTTTTCTTCTTGCTTATCTGTATTTCCTAATGTTTTTAGGAGCAAACAGGTATTATTTGTGTGATTTTTAAATGACTTTTGTGGTAGAGCCAAGAGAATAAGTGCTGCTTCCTTGCTGTCCTTTTTTGTTCATTCATTATTAAATATAAGTTACTTAAAATTTAACTACAAAGCAGTGAATGAGCTCTTTTGTTACACACTGGGGATATACAGATGAAAAGATGGTCTGTGCATTTGAAGCAATTATAATTTAATGGAGCAGACAGACAGGTAAACCAGAGCTTATCACACAGTGAGATAAATGCTAAAATACAGGTGCATTGGGGGCATTAGGGTAGGCCAAGGAAGGCTTTCACAGAAAATGGGATGTTCGAGTTTTAATCTTTTTTTTTTTTAAGATTTTTATTTATTTATTCGACAGAGATAGAGACAGCCAGCGAGAGAGGCAACACAAGCAGGGGGAGTGGGAGAGGAAGAAGCAGGCTCCTAGCGGAGAAGCCTGATGTGGGGCTCGGTCCCAGAACGCTGGGATCACACCCTGAGCCGAAGGCAGACGCTTAACGACTACGCCACCCAGGCGCCCCCCCCCCCCTCGAGTTTTAATCTAATCAGGGCCTCTCTGCCTTCACCAGCGACATTTTGGAATGGATAATTCTTTGTTGTGGGGGTCATCCTGTGCATGGCAGGGCTTTTAGCAGCAGCCCTGGGCTCTACCCACTAGATGTCAGTAGCATCCCCCCCCACCCCCCACCCTCCAATTGTGACAACCAAAAATGTCTCTAGACTTTGCCAAATGTCCCTTGAAGGGCAGAATAGCCTGTGGTTGAGAGCCACTGGTCTAGATTCTAGAAGGACAAATAGGAGTTTCCTGGAGCTGTGGAGGGTCTAGGGTTGCTTGTTTAAACCAAGAAAATACCTCATGAAAAGATGCTGGAAAGGAGTTGGGGAGCACCACACATTTGGTACCTGGCAGGTACTTTAGTCTTGTGGGAGCTCGCAAGAAATCAGGATCCTCAGGGGCCCTGTAGGTCGTGGTGTGGATCTTGGACTTGACCATGATCTAAACGGAGGGCGTTGTGTTGAGAGGCAGGACTAGGGGTTGTAATGAGAGCAAGTGGGTGACCCTGGAGTTCGGGGCTGTTGCCGTGTCCTGGGGGCTCTGAACCCAGCCAGTTGAGTGAAAGGAAGGGGAAGAGATGAATTTATAGCCACGTGAAGTCAGACAAATTCAGGCTTTCATCTTATGCACACACACAGACACGCACATACAAACACACACACCCCAAGGTAAGGAGTGGTGGGAGGAAGAAAAAGGGGCAGGAGGAAACTTCTGAGGGTTATGCGTATATTCATTATCTTGAATGTGGTGATGGGTTCATGGGCTTATTTACATGATAAATCTTGTACATTTGGAATATGTACAGTTACCACACGTTAATTATACTGTAATGACAAAGGAAGTCCTCTGCGCTTGCTGTCCCCACTTAAATATGTATATTGATTTGTAACCCCCTTATCCTTTCATTAAGAATTTGAGGCGCCTTTCCTCTTTACCCCACGATCCCCTGTAGTCTCCTTCTTTCCCATCACTTGAAATGGTGACGGGATTAAGCATCTGGTTGTATCCTAATGGATTTTCCAGCCCTTTTCCTCCTTGACCTTGGGATGGAGGCATGATGTAGTCGTGAAAGCAGAGTGAGAACATCTCTCTGTGACGTCACTGACGGTGTGTGCACACGTTGACGGGTTTGAAAGAGAGCGGCAGGAGACAGCTGAAGATGTTCTGCGTGGTGGCTTGTTCTTTTCTGTCCTGTTGATGCACAGACTGTGGAGTCATCTGCTGAGTGGAGGGGCAGGAGTGGGGAAGGGAACTTGAAAAGGGCGTGAGGATTTGAAACTGCCGCTGCAGGTAGTGGGCCAGTGGGCTAGCCAGAAACTCTAAAGGGTTAGGGGGAACAGCGGGGACTCAGGGGCTCTGGTGTTTCCATGCTCAGTATCTAAAATATCGTTGTAGTCAACTCCTGTGCTTTCTGGCTGGTTCTGCAGATTTTTTTCATCTAAGTTAAAAAATAAGTTAAAAAAATAATAAGTTCGGAGCACCTGGCTGGCTCAGTCAGTAGAGCGTGCAACTCTTGATATCCAGGTTGTGAGTTCGAGCACCATGCCGGGTGTGGAGATTACTTAAAGATAATATCTTTTTAATATGAAATAAATGAGTTAGTTGTTTTATTTTCCTCACAGAAGGAATTAGGTAGAAAATGAAAGTTTTGCCGTAATTGTACTCCCTTAGAGATTGCCTTGTTCACAGCTTGGTATATTTTTGTGGGGGACTCTTTTTTCCTTGTGAACTGAAATATTTATATAAAATGTTTTCTTGTGAACAGTAAATGATATACCTCTTTCACTTTTAGTACATAGCAAAAGATATTTAAGATATGGTGAATCCTAATTTCTGAACTGTTACTCTATTTTTGGATGTTGACATTGTTTCCCATTTCTTGCTATTATAAGCAATTCCATGACAGACATATTGGTAGCTAAATCTTGGCCCACATCTGTGAAAACTTCATTAAGATAAACTTAGCAGAGAGGGGGGCTGCGTGGCTCAGTCGGTTAAGCATCTGCCTTCGTCTCAGGTCATGATCCCAGGGTCCTGGGATTGAGTCTCGTGTAGGGCTCCTAGCTCAGCGAGGAGTCTGCTTTTCCCTGTCCTCTGCCTGCTGCTCCCCCTGCTTGTGATTTCTCACTTTCAAATAAATAAATAAAATCTTTTTTTTTTTGTTTAAAGATTTTATTTATTTATTTGACAGAGCCAGTGACAGAGGGAACACAAGCTGGGGGAGTGAGAGAGGGAGAAGCAGGCTCCCAGCAGAGCAGGGAGCCCGATGTGGGGCTGGATCCCAGGACCCTGGGATAACGTCCTGAGCCGAAGGCAGACGCTTAACAACTGAGCCACTCAGGTGCCCCCCAAAATAAAATCTTTTTAAAAAGATAAGCTTAGCAGTGGAATTCTGATTTAAAGGAAATATGAAACTCGAGGTTTTGGGGTTTTGTTAGGAAAGCCAAATTGCCTGACGGAAAGGTGGTACCAATTTATCACCTTTATTTTGCTTCCCCAGAATCCTCCCTAACAAGTGTTATGGTTTTAAAAAAAAAAAAATCCTTTGCTAATTTGAGGGTCAAAAATGGGCATCTCATTATTTTATACTGCATTATATGATGTGAAATCTTTGACTATTTGTAGTGAAGATATTTCTTTCTCTTCTTGGTAGCCACCAGGTGTCATACTTCATCATAGTGCTGCTCTGTCTCCATAGCCCTTTGCTGCTTTTCTCATCTTCCTGTTGACTTAGTAAGAAACTATATTAGACACCTAAGCGTTGGCCTTTGGAAAGCACATAGCACTTATCTCGCGGATGCAGGCGACACCCTTCGTTTGCTTAATGGATACACAGGGCCAGGCAGTTTGGCCTTTCCCGTGAGAACGGGTAGACAGGATAAACCCACTCTGCCACACGGGGGTTTTAATTATTGCTGAATCGCTCATTCTGAGGGATAAGCAGCGTTTCTTTTCAGCTTCGTTATAACTCTCCAGCCACCTCGTAATTTTAACAGGATCTCCAGCAGGAACAGCCTCGTTCAGAATGATTTGTTTCTTTTCCTGCCTCTTCCTGCCAGTCTCCTTTCTGAGCCTGGGCCAGTGTTTTGCTGGCTTTGTTAATAAAGGCTTTTTGTGCAATGTGTTGCTTAGGTTGGCTCCTGATGTTTAAAAGTGAGGTTTTTAGTAGTCCCAAGTTAGTCACAGAATTCGCTATGATTTTACAACCGTAGAGCTCTGTCGAAGATCATCAGAATTAAAACTGTGAGCAGTGTCATGAAGATACCGTCAACACCATTCAACCTCTGCTCAGGGAGCGCCCGTCCTGTAAGAATGAGTATACCTCTTGCTTTCTGCTGTGCCAGCGGGATTCAGAAATATGTGTCTGTTGTGTGTTTGAGAAGAGGCAACAGAGTGTGCGTCAGCCATAAAAAGAAATGAAGTACTGACATATATTACAATATGGACGGGTCTTTTTTTTTAAGATTTGATTTATTTATTTGAGAAAGAGAGCAAGTATGAGCTGGGGGAGGGGGCAGAGGGAGAAGCCGACTGCCCGCTGAACAGGTAGCCTGATGTGGGGCTCAATCCCAGGACCTTGGGATCATGACCTGAGCCGAAAGCAGACATTTAATGGCTGAGCCACCCAGGTGCCCAACATGGATGAATCTTTTTTTTTTTTTTTTAAGATTTTTTTTATTTATTTGACAGAGAGAGACAGACAGCAAGAGAGGGAACACAAGCAGGGAGAGTGGGAGAGGAAGAAGCAGGTTCCCAGCAGAGCAGGGAGCCCGATGCGGGGCTCGATCCCAGGACTCTGGGATCACGCCCTGAGCCAAAGACAGACACTTAATGACTGAGCCACCCAGGTGCCCCCCAACATGGATGAATCTTAAAAGCATGATGCTAAGTAAAAGAAGTCAGACACAAAAGGCCACATACACGATTACATTTATATGAAATGTCCATAATAGGGAAATGTATAGAGACAGAGTACATGAGTGGTTGACAGGGGCGGCAGGGAGAGGGAATGGGGTTAATAGGTGTAGGGTTTTGTTTGGGGTGATGGAAATGTTCTGGGATTAGATAGTGGTAACAGTTGCACAACATTCTGAATATACTAAAAGCCACCGAACTGAATACTTCATAATGGTTAAAGTGATAAATTTTAGGGTATATTAATTTTATCTCAAAAAAAACCCAAAAAACAACAGAGCTGTCAGGTACTTGCATGGCTATCAGGGAGTACTCTCCAGAGCCTCTCCAGAGCTGCCAAGTTGGCTTAACTGTTGTTTGTTTCTGCAATAGCAGTTCCTGACCAAAGAGGGGCTCTGTCGTCCTCGTCCTCACTCTGGCCCTCCTGATCCTCTGCTTCCTGGACTCCTTGGGATATAATTCCTGGATGAATTTGTGCCACTGTCCGCATACATATGCAGATAAGGACCTGGTGCCTTTTCTCCTGGACCTGCCGCCTCTGAGCGGCTTGCCAGGGCTGAACTAGACCTGCTTTATAACGTTTGGTCCTCGGATTGGATGTGGTGAGGGGGGATAATGGAGTAGGAGCTCTGCTTATTTCCCAGCTTCTCTGGCTAGCTTCCTACATTTTATATTAATCAATGGGGCAATGACAGATTTTTTTCCTCAAGAAATTTGGTCAGGCTGCTTTTGCACATACTGAGCTAGGAAACAAGTATACTGATTGATATGCAGCAAAGGGGTGATTGAGTGTCTTCAGAAAGTATAGGGAAATCTTCAGCAAAGAAAAAGAGAGTTTCATGTGATGAATTGGCTAGCTGGTCTTATATAGATGAATTTTAAACAGTTGAACTCAGTGAACGGCATGTTTTTAACTAAGGACTAAGAAACTTTGCCATCAGTTTTTCCTGTAACGTTGGGACCTCAGAGACTGCAGGGCAGAGACGCACACCTGTGTGGGGCTGCTTCCGTGATGAGCTACTTTGGGTGTATAGACCAGGCACTTGGGGCAGAGCTCGGCCTTTCATGCCGGCCCCGGTTCCCCGGCTCCACATCCAGACACACACCCGCCCCCAGCGCCTGCATTTCCAGGCCAAAGCCGGAACATGGCTCCTGACAGCAGGAATGAGCTCAAGGACTAGTCCTGGAAAACAGTCCAGAGTGTGAAGTGTGTCATTCCACACGGCGAAGCACAAATACGTTTGTTGTAGTTCTCAGAGTAGATGTCTATTCGGAGGAAATCTGAATTTAGAGAAAGTTAAAACCATCATATGCACAATGATGTAACATGCAGCATTATTTGTGATTTTCAAAAATTGTGAACAACCCAAATAGCCCAAATCGGAGAATCTTAAATAAAATGAATGGTTAAATAAGTAAGTTTCAAGCATTGTTTTCAACCATGTTAGATTCTTTCTTTCTCTTTTTTTTTTTAAGATTTTATTTATTTATTTGACAGAGAGCACAAGCAGGGGGAGGAGCAGAGGGAGAGGGAGAAGCAGGCTTCTTGCTGAGCAGGGAGCCCGATGAGGGGCTTGATCCCAGGACCCTGAGATTGTGACCTGAGCTGAAGGCAGACACTCAACCAACTGAGCCACCCAGGTGCACCACATTAGATTATTCCTTAAAAAAACAAAACAAAGCAAAACCTTTTTACTAAAGTAGAGATGTAAGTTGTCATAACAATATAAAAATATTCTAACATGACAAAATATGAAAATCTCAAATGAAAAGCCAATGTTTTATTTATTGAGGAAATACCAGAAGGATTTCATTTAGAGCCAGAACAAAATAAATAAAGATGATCACACTATTACCACTCTTTTTTTGTTGTTCTGGACTATAATGCAAACAAACAAAATTAAGAAGGGTCACCTGGCTGGCTCAATCAGTAGAATACGCGACTCTTTTTTTTTTTAAAGATTTTATTTATTTATTTGACAGAGATAGAGACAGCCAGCGAGAGAGGGAACACAAGCAGGGGGAGTGGGAGAGGAAGAAGCAGGCTCATAGCGGAGGAGCCTGACATGGGGCTCGATCCCATAACGCCGGGATCACTCCCTGAGCCGAAGGCAGACGCCCAACCGCTGTGCCACCCAGGCGCCCCTGAATATGCGACTCTTGATCTTGAGGTTGTGAGTTCGAGCCCCCTGTCGGGTGTAGAGATTACTTCAAAAAAAAAAAAAAATCTTAAAAAAATATTTTTTTATACATTTTTTTAAAAAAGATTTTACTTATTTATTTGTGAGAGAGAGAGCAAGAGCGTGAGCCCAAGCAGGGGGAGTGGGAGGCAGAGCAGGCAGAACAGGCAGAGGGAGAAGCAGGCTCCCCACTGAGCAGGGAGCCTGTTGTGGGACTCAGTCCCAGGATCCTGGGATCATGACCTGAGGCAAAGGCAGGCGCTTAACCACCTGAGCCACCCAGGCGTCCCTAAAATTTTTTTTAAGAAATAGGTGTTGTAAAAATTAAAAGGGAGATGGCCAAATCGCAGTTTTTGTCATTGATAATTATTTCTACTCCAAAGAGTTGACTGAAAGTTATATAAGATAAAAAAGATTAATGTACAAAACGTAATATGAAGACAATAGCTAGTTAGAAATTATAATGGAAAAGAAGTTTTTTTACACAAAAGGATAAAAAAGAATGTACGTAGGAACATTTTTTTATATATATAGGATTTTTATGAAGAAAATTTTGATATACTATTGAGAGATGTAAAAGAACTGAATGAATGAATGAATGATACAACCTGTTCTTAGGTACATATAAATGTCTTTTCTTCTTGAATAAATGTATACATTTATGCTGCTACTAGAGAGAATAACAGTACAATGGTATTGTTTAAGTTAATCATAAAGCAAATGTAGGAAACTTGAGATGAAAACTGGCTATAGAAATTCTGGAAAAAGTCACTAACAAAGGGGAATTAACCTCAGTATATATTAGAGCATATTCTAGAAATATTACAGTTAAAGCAGTTTGATCTTGGCACATAAATTGGTAGAATAATTAGAAACCCAGATCCATCCACAGATTTAGTATGTATTCAAAGTAGCATTTAAAGTTAGCCGAGCGGGGTGCCCGAGTGGCTTAGTCATTAAGCATCTGCCTTCTGCTCAGGTCATGATCCCAAGGTCCTGGGATCCAGCCCCACATTGGGCTCCCTGCTCAGTGGGAGGCTTGCTTCTCCCTCTCCCACTCCCCCTGCTTGTGTTCCCTCTCTCGCTGTTCTCTCTCTGTCAAATAAATAAAATCTTTAAAAAATAAAGTAAAATCAGCAGACGGAGTTCCCTGGGTGGCTCAATCTGTTAAGCATCTGCCTTTGGCTCAGGTCATAATCTCAGGGTCCTGGGATCGAGTCCCGCATCGGGCTCTCTGCTCAGCGGGGAGCCTGCTTCTCCCTCCGCCGCTCCCCCTGCTTGTGGTATCTCCATCTTTCTCTCTCTCTGTCAAATAAATAAAATTTTAAAAAATAAATCAGCAGAGAAAAAAATGGTTGAGTCAATGAATGTTGTTGAGATAACTGACTAGCCATCTAAGAAAAAAAAATTGGCTCCTTACCTCAGTTCCCTATTCTAAATAAATTCCAGGTGAATCAAAAACTTAAACATAAAAAGAAAAAACTGCACAAAAGAATCAGTGATGATGCTTTTGTATGTCTCCACTGAGTAGGTCACGTGGCAGTGCTTTGTCAGATTTTTTTTTTTCTCGCATAAAGAAAACTTTTATTTGAAGCAAAGAAGGAGATCACTGGGAATGGCTTGCAAAGCCGTGACTCCGCTTTGCCAGATATTAACAAAGCCGGTTCAAAAGCAGCACCAGCCACAGTATCACTGCACACAGATGCAGGCAAATAAATATGTATATTTTTTGTAGCCAGTTCCTTGGTGCAGTTTTTATACTCCACAGTCTGCTTTTCTAAAAGGCCATAAAGCAGAAAGGCGTGTGTGTGATACTGTTAATTTAAAATGTGGAGCCCACGCCACTGAGCAGCTGCTGACATGGTTGCCAGTTTGTGTGTGAAAAACACTTTCCCTGTTCTTTCCTTCACCTCCTTGTTGCTTAGGATGAGGAGACCTCCATGATTTAAAGCCCAGGCGAGAGCAGGAAAACCTTCCCGAGTCAGCGTGACCTCTCTCGTAGCCCCCTCCTTCGTAAGGGACCCACTTTTGGCATCAGAAGTGGACTGGGGAAGGAGGAACAGAAGCTTCCACTCAACGCCCCTGGAACAGCAGTGCCCCGAGGTCTTTTTATTCCCCCCCACCCACAACCAGTGTAAACTTAGAACACCCCCGTAATGAAGATTAGTGTGCTGGTGAATGCGTGGAGGCCAGCTCTGAATGAGGTGTGATAGGAAGTAATCACTACCAGGAAGCCAAAAGGAAAAAAGGAAAGGTGCCCTTTTTACTGAAAACAAAACAAAACCAAAAACTGTCGAAGGACTCTATTTGCTCTTGGGAAACTTTAAAAAAAATGATCACTGGCTAGGGATACCCTTTCTCTGTCTTAAGCCTCAGAACTATTCTTTTTTTTCAAGATTTTATTTATTTGACAGAGCGAGAAGAGAGGGAGAGGCAGACTCCCCACTGAGCAGGGAGCCGGACATGGGGCTGGATCCCACGACCGCAGTATCATGACCTGAGCTGAAGGCAGACGCTTAACTGACTGAGCCACCCAGGCACCCGAGCCTTAGAACTATTTAAAAAAAAGAGATTCATGAGCATAACTAAAATTTTACTTTTTCGTCCTTATTTATGAAAGAACGCCATCTGAGGAGGAATGGTAGATAGAGAAAAACACTTTCACATCAACACACTAGTTTTTGCTTCAGGCAGGAAGAATCCTGGGGTGCCTGAACAGACGGATGAAAGACTATGGGGAACAGGATAATCCACCTAGGAGGAAAGGCCCCTTTACACTGGAAAAAACTAGCACATACCATTCTAACCCAGTGATTAATTTATCACCATCGGTGATGGACAAACTGAACATTATTGCCTTCTGCTGGGATACACTGTAAAGGCCATAGCCTCACCTAAGTAATGTGTTTATCTGAATCTAATCACGAGGAAGCAGTGAAATCCGCATGTAAAGTCATGGTGTGAAACAGCTGGCCTGGATTCTGCTAAAAGTCAGATACCAACAGAAAGCAAAAGGCTGGGCCGATCCAGACAGCTTAGTGGACACTAACTGGACGTCACAATAGCAGTGTGTGGTCCCTTGGTTAGATCCTCAGTTCAGGGAGCTTAAAAAAAAAATCGAAAGGATGTTATCAGGTAATTGGGTGAGTGTGGATATGCACTGCCTGTCAGTAGTGTTGAATTCACGTTAGGCTTCCTGAGTGTGACCTGCTTGGGGAGGCGTCTAGGAGACACACAGGGGTCACTAGGGGTAAGGTGTGATATCTGCAACACACTCAAAATCTTTCAGTGAAGTATTTAGATCTTACATTTGTGTTTATGTTTGTGCATATGTGTGTAATGTGTGCGGTGTTCATAGATTAGAAAGAGATATATAAAGTTGGGGGGGAAAGTTAGCAATTGGTAAATCTCCTGGGAAGTATAAGGTTACAGTGTTGCCATTTTTCTCCAGTTCTGAATTTTTTTAAATAAAACAAGTGGGAAATTTTCTAATGTATAAACTACTATAAGTTAACTAAACTCAGAGCGCCCGGGTGGCTCAGTCAGTGAAGTGTCTGCCTTTGGCTCAGGTCATGATCCCATGGTCCTGGGATTGAGCCCCACGTTGGGCTCCCTGCTCAGCTCTCTCCCCAGCTCATGCTCTCTCTCAAATAAATAGACTCTTTTAAAAAATAAACTCACAAAATGGGAGATAATATTTGCGAACTATGTGGTAAAGGACAGATTTCCTTACTCTGTGAAAACAGTAAGAAAAATAGTAACAATCCAAAATAGGTCAAAAAATAGGTAACAGGACAGACAGGCAGTTCACAGCCAACATATGCAGAAATGTTTAACCTCACAACAGGAAGTAGTGTGCAAATAAAAACCAAGGAAATACCATTTTTAACGGTCTGGCAGACCTCAAAAAGGTTTATAATTGGCTATGGGAGTAGACACAGGGACGAGGCAGTAGGCACTTACATGTTAATAGTGTGAGCATAAATTGATAAAACTTTTTTGGAGGGCAGTAGGGATTAAAATTTAAAATCCACACCTCCCACATCTAGGAATTTATTTCAGACATGCACTATGTATAGATGAACAGAGAAGTATATGTAAGGTATTTACTGTAGAATTGTTTGTGATAGCAAAAGATAGGTAGCAATTTAAATGTCCATCAAAGGGGGTCAGATAAAGCATTGAATACGTAGGACAGCAGCCATCCCTTGCAACTGGACTAAGAATGCGGCAGCCTCAGAAGTACTGTGTGGATAAAGCAAATCTCGGAAATGCATTTTTAGGTGGAAAAAAGGCAAGGAGCTGGGGCGCCTGGGTGGCTCGATAAGCATCCAACTCCTGATTTCGGCTCAGGTCACGATGTCCGTTGGGAGATCAAGCCCTGCATCAGGTTCCCCGCTGAGCAGGGAGTGTGCTTTCCCTCTCCCTCTGCCCCTCATCCTGCTCATGCACTCTCTCTCTCTCTAAAAATAAATAAATCTTAAAAAAAAAAAAAAAAGATGCTGAACAATTTATCATGTAACAAAATTTGTTTTTTAAAAGGGAGGCTCTGGGTGCTAGTTACATGGTTGTGTTCACTTTGTGAAAATTCATTCCAGCAGAACACTTACGAGTCATGTATTTTTCCATATATACAATGTATAAAGAGCTTACAAAAAATTTCCTAAAAGGGAGGAGACTTTAGGTACACATATGCTTCTATATACAGAAAGTGTTTCTGGAAGGATGCACAAGAAACTGTTAACAGGGGCTGCTGGTGGGGAGAGGTGTTGAGGGATAGAGATAAGACATAGGTTTTTCAGTTCTGTATTTGTTTTTCTACATAAATTACTACTAAAGAAGTTAAGGAATTTTTCATGAAAATTTCCTTATACATTTTAAAGATTTTTTTTAAGAGAGGGAGTGAGCAAGAGAGAACTTGGGCAGCGGGGAAGGGCAGAGGGAGAGGGAGAACTCCTTTTACGATGACACGGGGCTCGATCCCAGGACCTCAGGATCATGACCTGAGCTGAAGGCAGATGCTTAACCAATTGAGCCACCCAGCCCCTCCATTCTTATACCTTTAAAATGATAGCAAGGTACGAATTTATGGTAGAATGCCATCTCTATCCCTATCTGTCTATATCTATCTATCTATCTATCTATCTATCTATCTATCTAATGTGTTTAAAAAGTGGGAGGAAATGCAAAGTTAGATATTAACAGATTTTTTTTTCAGGTGATGAAACTGCATTGTTTTTCTTATTCTCTGTACATTTTCGATCTTTCTTAGATTACAGTATTTTTCTGATAGATAAAAATAGGACTAACTCTTCTTTAAAATGCGGTAACAGTCCTTACCGTTGTATGGGATTGCTCTGTTATTATCCCCCTTCTCCCTCACAAAAAGTAGCAAATTGCACAGATACGATTGTTCCATTACTCATTATAAATCACATGAGACTTTATGAACATAAATGTGGCCCAGGTTAATCTATCCCGTGAGATCGAACCAGTATCGTTTTGCTGGAGAAATAGTCCAGAGGGAGATGAAAAGTATGCTCAGCCCACCTGCCGTGGCGCCTGTGTTTTGGCTCCTCGTAGCTTGGCATGGTCTTGTTTCGAGCTGTCGTTTCACGTAGTAGGGTATCCAGGACCTTTTCAGTCAGGCGGTACTTCATGATCCTCTTGGTGGTCCTTTTTTATTTTATATTTTTTAGAATAACTGCTCAAAGGCTTGCCCACTTGAACAAGTGCTTGATGAACTTTAAGCTGGGGAATTTCAGCTATCAGAAAAACCCTCTGAAACTGGGAGAGCTTCAAGGGAATCACTTCACCGTTGTCCTCAGGTAAAGACCTACAGGTAGGAATGCAGACCAGAGAGGGTCTCCCTGGGCCACCTCACATCTGTTTGGAACCATTATTAATCCAGGTGAGCGGTTCTAGCAGGTGTGGCAGCGAGGGAAGGCCGAGCAGAGCCTGATAGGGCTGGGAGAGCAAATACTGCTGGAGAGTTGGTACCAACATCCCCTCATCTCTCAAAACTCAGCACTTCCTTTGGAAAGGAGCCGTGTGCTTCAAGCACGGTGTTAAGAGACGAAGAGCCTGTGCTTCCGCTTATAGGCAGTAGCTAGGATGGGCAAATTCACGGACAGAGAAAGTAGAAGAAAGGTTACCTGGGGCGGGGGAGTCTAAGAGGGGGACATGGGAGTACTGTTTATGGGTACAGAGTGGGAAGAGTGGAAAGTTCGGGAAGTAGATAGTGGAGAATGTTGCACAACACTGTTGGTGTACTTACAGCCACTATGTTGTGTACTTAAAAATGGCTAGAATGGTCAATTTAATGTTATGTATATTTTGCCACAGTTTTTTTTTTTAAAACACAAAGTCCTCAGCAGGTAGAGAGAAAGCTGCAGGGGATAAGGACACGGCCCGGAAGCCAAGCCTTATCATTGAGGATACGCGTCCCTGAATGTGTTTGACTCGGTTTTTTCTCTGGCTAACTTGGGCCCTACAGAAATATAACAGGAACTGATGAGCAAGTTCAGCAAGCTATGAACTCTCTCAAGGAGATCGGATTTATTAACTACTACGGAATGCAAAGATTTGGAACTACAGCTGTCCCCACATATCAAGTTGGAAGGTGTGTATTTAATTTCTTTTGTCTGAATGAGCTCACTGAAAAAAAGCAGAAAGGTTTTTTGTTGCTGTTGTTTTTAATTATTCATGTCTGGGCCGAATGAGCCAGTGTGTCTCATCAGCGGATCCACAGCATTCTTCTAATTTTTGTTTTTTAATATAATACCAATTAATACAAAAATAACAATAAAAAATTAAATCAGTGTTGAAAAAGATATAACCTGAAAGGCAAGTTTTTCTCTCATCCCTGATAACCCATCCAGGGATTCTCTTTTTAGTTCCTTCTTTACAGGTAAATCTTGGCTCAGTTCAATAAGCTGTTGGGTAGCCTGACAGACGATGCATTTGGAGATCTCCATTAACAAGTGCTTTCCAGTTTATTAAATTTTCATCTTCACTTTCCCCCGCCCTTAAAGAAAGTGGTGTAGGACGGAAATAGCGTGGTAAAATTTATTTTAAGAACTCTGATTCACTTTCAGGAAAAAGGGAATCCCTCTAGGGTGAGCTAGGGTGGGAATCCCATCAACAAATACTTGGACTTTTGATCTTGGGGTCATTGGAGCGCCACATTGGGTGTAGAGATTACTTAAATAAATAAACTTGAAAAAACTTCAAAAGGGGCGCCTGGCTAGCTCAGTTGGAAGAGGGTGCAGCTCTTGATCTCTTGATCTCAGGGTCGTGAGTTCAAGCCCCACACCGGGTGTAGAGATTACTTAAATTTATTTTTTTTAAGATTTTATTTATTTATTCGAGGGAGAGAGAGAGAGAGCATGAGCAGAGGGAGGGGCAGAGGGAGAAGCAGACTGCCTGCTGACCAGGGAACCCGATGCAGGGCTTGATTCCAGGCCCCTGAGATCATGACCTGAGATGAAGGCAGACACTTAACCAACTGAGCCACCCAGGCACCCAAATAAATAAACTTTAAATACATACGTACATACTTACTTACTTGGATTTGGAAACCTAAACCTGTATATGCTGTCCTGCGTCCAGTAGATTGTTACATAAAGTAATCATTCTCATGGGAGTTCGGATTATAGAAGTTACGAGTTGGAAGTGATCTGAGAGATTATGTAGTTTGTGTTCTTCCCTGTGTTTCAAACCCATATTCTAGCAAAGGTGAAATTTAGGCTTGGGGGTCTGCTGGAGCTCACTAGTTGGTCCCTAGTAATCCTAGCAACAGGGGACTTTTCTTGACTTACCGTGCGGGGTTGTAGCAGCTGACTACACAAACTTGTATTTTTAAAAGCACAAAATGGTTGGGGTGCCTGGGTGGCTCACTTGGTTAGGTGTCTGACTTGGTTTTAGCTCAGGTCATGATCTCAGGGTCGTAGGATCAAGCCCTGTGTAGGGCTCCACACTCAGTGCGGCTCTGCCTGAGATTCCCTCTCCCTCTGCCCCTCTACCTGCTCGCACACCTGTGCACACACTCAGTCTCTCTCAAATAAAATCTTTAAAAAAAAATAAAGTTTTAGGAAAGCACAAAATGATAAAAATCTGTCATGTAGTATTTCCTCTACTTCTTTGATGCAGTGTTTTGAAGGTTAAAAGCTCAGGCAGTTCTGAACCTCAGATTACTCATCTATCAAATGGAGATCATAATGCTAACTTCACAAGGTGGTGAAAATGACGTGACATGATATTTATTGCAGCACCTATTGCTATGTCTAGGACATAGTAAGTGCTCAATAAGCAGAAAGGAATATTTTAATACTAAAGCATACTAACCAGAGAAAGAATTTTTGCCGAGAAGAAAGCTAATGATCATTATCATTAGATAATAAATGATAACGTTTTCAATCTTGCTAAATGGTAAGAGGACATTGATAAAGATAGTGAAGATGTTAATCGTATTATGGGACAGAATATTTAAGGGAAGGCTGTATCAACTTTTGGTTTTTTTAATTTTGTTTTGTTTTAAATAGGATTTTATTTATTTTTTAAGTAGACTCCATGCCCAACATGGTGCTTAAACTCATGACCCTGAGATCAAGAGTCACACGCTCCACTGATGAGCCAGCCAGGCACCCCAAGCTGTATCAACTTTTTTTTTTTAAGATTTTATTTACTTATTTTAGAGAGAGAGAGAGCAAGCACAAGCGGGGGCGGGGGGAGAGGGAGAGAATCTCATGCAGACTCTGCCCTGAGCACAGAGCCCAACATGGGGCTCAGTCTTATGACCTTGAGATCATGACCTGGGCCAAAACCAAGAATCAGACACTCAACCAACTGAGCCACCCAGGTGCCCCTGTATCAGCTTTTGTATTTGGAATTAATTTGGTAGAAGAACAGCCATGGGACCCTGCCAATATTATACTCCAAAGATAATGTAAAATGGCTAATGAAAATGAGATCAGATTTATCAGAAAGGCACAAAAATTGCATTGCAGGCCCTAAATATAGAGTCAGTATATAGCCCATTCAAAATTCCAAACCAACAGTTTCCATAATGTAAGAATATTTTCTAGCTTCAGAGCCACCCACTATTACCATCATAGGACCTCCTAAGGAAAAAACAAAACAAACCTTAGTTTATAGATTAAAGATGGAAGAATGACATAGCCAAAGTTTTTAAAGAACTCTTACAACTCAAAGACAAAAGGGACAAATAACTGTCTAAAAATAGGCAAGTGATCTGAGGAGACATTTCTCCAAAGAACATTGACTAATGGCCAGTAAGCACACAAAAAGATATTCCGCATCATTAGGGAATCACTGATCGTTAGGGAAAAGCAGTTCAAAACCACAATGAGCTATCACTTCATATCCACGATGATAGCTAAAATCAAAAAGACAGACAATAACAGGTGCTGGTGAGAATGTGGAGAAGTTGGAACCCTCATGTGCTGCTGGTAGAAATGTAAAACGGATAACAGCCTGGCCAGTCCCCAAAAGGTTAAATGTAGAGTTACCATATGACTCAGCTGTTGTCCTCCTAGGTATATATTCAGGAATTGAAAACGTGTTCACACAAAAATTTACACCAATGTTTATAGCAGCCAAAAAAAAAAAAAAAAAAAAAGGAAACAGCCCAGATGTCCATCGACTGATACATGGATAAAGAAAAAGTGATGTATCCATACAATGGAATATTATTCAACAATAAAAAGAGAATGGAGTACTGACACCTGCTACAATATGGATGGACCTTGAAAACATGCTAAGTGAAAGAAGCCAGTCACAAAAGGGAGGATATTATAGGATTCATTTATATGAACTATTCAGAATAGGCAAATGCATAGAGACAGAAAGTTGGTTAGCAATTGCCTACCTCTGAGGGAGGGATAATGGAGAGAGACTACTGATGGGTGTAGGATTTCTTTTTGGGTGATAAAAATGTCCCAAAATGATTGTGTGACGTTACACAATTCTGTGAGGATACCAAAAGCCATTGAATCGTGCACTTAAATGGATGAATTATATGAATATTTGAGTCATACCCCAGTAAAGCTGTTTTTTTTTTTTAATGGAATAAATCCTTGCATATATGGTCAAATGATTGTCGACAAGGGCAACAAGACCATTCAATGGGGAGAGGACAGTCTTTTCAACAAATTGTGTTGGGGAAATTGGATATATATATTAAAAAATGAAGTTGGACCCTTCACATCATTACACGTTGTCTCACACCATTTATAAGAATTAACTCAAAATAGATCCAAGACCTGAACCTACTACAACTATAAAATTAGGGGAAAACCTCATGATATTTGATTGCCAATTTCTTGGATAGAACAATAGGTTGGACTCCATAAATTAAAAATACTTATATACAAAGGACGCTATCAACAGAATGAAAAAGCAGTCCACAGAATGGGAGAAAATATTTGCAAATTATATATCTGATGAGGGGTTAATATCCAAAACACATAGAGTTCCTACAACTCAACAATAAGAAAACAACTTGATTAAAAATGGGCAAGGAACTTGAATAGACCTTCCATCAAAGAAGAAATACAAATGACTAATAAACAAATAATGAAAAGATGCTCAATATTAGTAATCATTAAGGAAATTCAAATCAAAACCATAATGAGATAATTTTTTATACCCGTTAAAAAGACCATTATTTTAAAAAAAACAAGTGTTGGTGAAGATGTGGAGAAATGGGAACCCTTGTGTATTGCTGGGGGGAATATAAAATGGACCAGCCTCTGTGGAAAATGATATGGTAATTCTTCAGAACATCAAATGTAGAATCACCATGTGATCCATAAATTCCATTTTTGAATATCTACCCAAAAGAAGTGAAAGCAAACACTCAACAAATATTTACACACTCATGTTTTTTAGAGTATTCATAACAACCAAAATGTGGAAGCAACCAAGTGTCCATTAACAGATGAATGTTACATAGGTACGATGGAGAATCCTTCAGCTTTGACAGGAAGGAAATTCTACACATGCTACAACATGAATAGACCTCGAGAACTTTTATGCTAAATGAAATAAGCCAGTCACAAAAGGACAGATACTGTGTAATTCCTCTTACACGAAGTACCTAGAATAGTTAGGTTCCCACATAAAGTAGAGCAGTGGTTGCCAGGAGATGGGAGGTCTTTAATGTGTGCAGTTTCAGTTGAGGAAGATGTAAAGGTTCTGGGGGCAGGTCGTCCTGATGGTTACACACAATACGAATGTATTCAGTGCTGTAGAACTGTACACTTTAAAAATGGCTAAAATTAAGAGTTTTATGTTACACATATTTTATATAATTTTAAAAAGCTGTAAGAAGGAAAAATAATGTAAGAAAAGTAGAAAACATCTTAATGTGTAGAGGGCCTCTTGTAAAGCTAATCTGCATATTTAATATGGCAATATATACTGAACTTTCATGTATATGGTAGCAACCTAAGAAACTTTGTAATATATTACACCACGTGTTGGCAGACCTTTTCTGTGAAGGGCCAGATAGTAAATATCTTGGGCTTTGTGGGCCATGGAGTGTTCGTAGCAGGTAGTCAGCTCTGCTGTTAAAACAGTGTGAAACCAGTCACACGCAGTGCGTCGTCAGTGCATGAGCACCAGTGTTTTACAGTAAACCTATTTCCAAAATCAAGTGACCAGCCAGGTAACAGGTTTTTGAACACAGACGTCTTCTTCTAGAATACCTGACAGACCAGTGCCCGGTCCTGAACTAGTTCTCCACTCTCTGGAGGTGTTGCGGCTAGCCTAGCCAGCTCCATAATGTGTCACCCAGGAGAGTACTGGAAGACTGATACGGTATGGCTTCTTCCAGGACTGCAAGGATGGCCAGCAGTAAGAAATCTGTTGTGTAGTAAGTCACACTAGTAGATAAAAAAATCCATATGATCATATCGTTGGATACCAAACAGCATTTTACATAGTTTAATATGCAAAAATATCCCATAGAGGTTAACTAAAATATGAAAAATAAAAAACCCAGTTAACTAAAAGAAAGGGTTTCTATATTCTTATAGTAGGGAAGGTCTGTCTTTTTTAAAAGATTATTTATTTTAGAGAGCAGGACAGAGTGGGGGGGTGGAGGAGGAGAGAGAGATAATCTCAAGCAGACTCCCCGATGAACATGGAGCCTGATTTGGGCCTCCCTATAGAGCTCGATCCCGAGATCATGAGATCATGAGATCATGACCTGAGCTGAAACCAAGATTTGGACACTTACCCGACTGAGCCACCCAGGTGCCCCTAGGGAAGGCCTTTCTAAGCATGACTCTAACACCAGAAATCTTAACTGGAAAGAATTTCAGCTATGATACACAAAACAGAATTTTCGTATGGCAAATTGTAATAAAAGTTAAAGGAAAAATTGGATATGCTTATAGATGTATCAGAAAAGTCATGGGGGCACCTGGTTGGCTCGGTCAGTGGAGCATGTGACTCTTGATCTTGGGGTTGTGAGTTCTAGCCCCACATTGGGTATAGAGATTACTTAAAATCTTTAGGGAGCTCCTGGGTGGCTCAGTTGATTAAGCATCTGCCTTTGGCTCAGGTCATGATCCCGAGTCCTGGGATCATGGATTTTGGGTTCCCTACTCAGCGGGGAGTCTGCTTCTCCCTCTGCCCCCTCATTCCCTCTTGCTCTTTGTTGCTTTCTCTGTCAAATAAATAAAATCTTTAAAAAAAAAATAAAATCTTTTTTTTTAAGCCATGAAAAATACTCTGTCAAGTGTTGATTTATAGTGTTAATTAGATAACATGCAGCCTTTCTTATGTACTATTAAATTTTTGAGAAGCATATATATAATCAGCAAGAATAATGGGAAGGATAAAGTGTTATTTATTCTGTTTGTCTAGGCAAGAAGGTATTTAACAAGGGGGAGAAATTTCTTGAGAAGTTTCAAATAAGTTTTACTGCAGAAAGACTTAACTTTGATTTATACAGATAATACTATGTGTAACAGCTTACTGAGTTGGTTACTGTTCATACTATCAGCATTTTAAAACTGTGACGTGATGCTGAATGTTAATGAGTGAACCTGCCCTTCATTTTGTTCTCTCTTGTTTTTAAGTTCTTTTGACATTTACGTCGGAAACCTTTGTCATTATATTGGTTTCTCAGCTTCCTTTTAGATTTAATAAAATATATACAGTTAACATGGTTTGTGACTGCACAGATTTTGGCATATAAAATTCATCTGACTGCAAAATTAAGTAAAATAAATAATGTTTAATTTTAGAGCTATCCTACAGAATTCCTGGACTGAAGTCATGGATTTAATATTGAAACCCCGTTCTGGAGGTGAGAATAAAATTCATGTTAATGAAAAAAAAGAAATAGAATATCTTGTTAGGTATTTGTGGAATTCCTTTGCATAAAAAGTATGTGTGCATATTGGGGGTGGTTATTTCAGAATTTTAAAGATTGTTTTTACAGTAAAATAAAAAGGATAGTTCATTTTTTCCCCACAAATTCTATGTATGTATATATATATATATATATATATATATATATATATATATATATATATGTGAGATTTATAATTTGTATTCTGTTTTCAGCTGTTTAGCTCATCTAATTTATTCATTCATAAATGAATACATTTATTTCTTTTTCCCCATGCACTACTAAATCTCCGAACATGCAGGAATCCAGACACATTGCACTTGTGGTGAATGTGTTAAAGCATAGTGTAATACAGAATGTAAAAACTGGGCCAAAAAATGTGGAGGGTTTTTAGTTTGAAGAGTTTGTCAAAAACTTCCAGAAAGTACCTCTACATTCATACCGTATGAAAAAAGATTTAAATACTACTGTACAAGGTCACCTGGGTGATTCAGTTAAGCGTTCGACTCTTGATTTCGGCCCAGGTCTCGATCACAGGGTCGTGAGTTTGAGCCTCACATTGGGCTCCATGCCCTTTAAAAAAAAAAAAACCAAAAAACACTACTGAACAAATTATCAAAACAATTATGCCCTTGGGGTAATAATTCATTTGCAAATTAAAAGAGATAAAGTTGTCTAATTTTAAGGACAGTGACCTATTAAATTTGCCAACACTGTAGAAAAAGAGAAGGAAGAAAGGAGTACCTCGGTTTTGTCTTGTGTTTAATCAGCTGTGATCATGGAACAGTAATGGTCTTTAAATCCTGGGGTGGTGGTAGGTGGACAAAGCCGGCTCATTCAGTACGCTCTACCTGTCCCGCCTTTTCACATTCTCATGGGTATTCTCATGTGAGCAGAAGCTTTTTCCAATGTTGTGTTCCTTAGGAAGCACATTAAGTTACGGAAATCTATCTTTTCAATAAATTGTTTTAATCACAGCTTTTTATTTCCCCCAGCCGAGAAGGGCTACTTGGTTAAGTGCAGGGAAGAGTGGGCGAAGACCAAAGACCCAGCCGCTGCCCTCAGAAAACTTCCTGTCAAAAGGTGTGTGGAAGGGCAGCTGCTTCGAGGACTTTCAAAATATGGAATGAAGAATATAGTCTCTGCATTTGGCATAGTGAGTGCTATTTGTGAAGTCAGGCAAATGACTTGAGGTGGCTTAATGCTTTTTAAATTTTATCGTTAAATATTTTACTAAATTTTGAAAGAGCAGAAGGGAAATAAGGATCCTTCGGTGATCTCTGAGTGCCGTGTTACCTAAGTGATCCTTGGTTGTTCCCTGAACGGTGATGGGGGTGGAGGGTGGGGGCGGGAATGTTGGCAATATTTATTAATGTTGAGGGCATGAGAAAAGCATTAAGGTGGAAAATATTATCTACAAGGAAATTTAAATTAACCATCGTGGTACTTCAGAAATTCAGTCTGTCTGAGAGTTCCTTTCTTGATCATTCTCCAGCATCAGCGCTGTAACCTACCTAAGAGGTTGTATGAGAAATGGTTTACATGATTGCATTTCCGTTTGGTTTCTTCGTGGTGGTCCAGCAGTGGGTACCATCTTTGCATGTGTGGCCTATGCTAGTATTCGGATATCTATAACCCAGAATAGACTGAAGGTTAACTCTTCAACTTCAGTCTTATTTAATCTTCCCCAGGCAAGCAAAAAAAGCAGAATTTTAAATTAGTTGTCCATTCAGTCATTTAGGTTTTTTCCTTCTATGGAATTATCAGGAAGAAAGCACTGTTTGCTCTGTAAGTGGTGTGTAAATTTCTACGGTTTAAGCACTGTGTCTTTGATTCAGGATATAGTTCCCCCGCAGTTGCTTTATTTGCACGAATGCATGGCAACCAGTGCAGTTGGAGCCGACTGTGAACACCCTGTAGTCAGAGGGGTTCTGTGTCTAACACTGGTTGCTATGTGTCAGTCACTGTGGCATTCAGGGTATGAGCTTCTTGTCCTAGGGTCACCACTAAACAAGTGATATGTCTTGGAAATTACAGTACTTTTAATATTCAGAATATGTATTTTTTTCCTTGCCTGTTTTTTAATTCAGATACCAAGAAATAATCGCTTAATGTATATTCATAGCTATCAAAGCTATGTATGGAATAACATGGTAAGCAAGAGAATAGAAGAGTACGGACTGAAGCCTGTTCCAGGGGACCTTGTTCTCAAAGGAGGTAAAAAGGCAAATATCCTCATTTTTCCACCCAACTAGGGTTAGTTATTTGACACTAGTGCTTAAAATCTGGCCCGGCCACTACTTAAGAGATAGAGAGATGTCTAGTAAGGTTGAAATGGAAAGACATTGTAAACTCAGATTGAACAGTTTGGATCTGTGTCTTTAATGAAAATATATATCCAATTTGGGGCTCCTCGGTGGCTCAGTCGGTTAAGTGTCTGCCTTTGGCTCAGGTCATGATCTCGGGGTCCTGGGATTGAGCCCTGCATCGATCCCTACTCAGCGGGGAGTCTGCTTCTCCCCTTCCCTCTGTCTGCTGCTCCCCCTGCCTATGCTCTCTGTCTCTCTCTGTCAAATGAATAAATAAAATCTTTAAAAAAAAAAAAGAAAAGAAAAGAAAAAAATATATATCCAATTTGAGTAAGTGCCTAACTCGCTCTGGGTCTCTGGGCCTCCATTTTCTCAGCTAGAATAAGATTTGGACTTAATGTCGCCTTACATCTTTTTCCAAACTGTAACCTGGGTCTAGCAAATACTCCCCTCTGCTTCCGGATGTACCTCAGCCTCTCAGCTGTTGTCTGCCAGTTTTAAAGAGTTTCTTTAAGTCAACACTTGATTGGAGCTCGCTTTACATGCGGGCCATGATATAACAGACATTTAGTGCATACCCTGTGCCCGCAGCATTCAGGAAACACACAAATGATCCCATCTGATGCTGAGCCCTCACCATGGGCCAGGCCTTTTGCTGAGCCCTTTGTCGACAGCTTCTGGTTTAAAGCTCTCACAGTATTCTGTCAAGTAGTGTCTCTGTTCTTCAGACGAGGTTCACAAGGTTCCACAGCTGGTTAAAAAAAGAAAAGGCAGGAATTCAGAATCAAGGTCTGCCTGTTTCCACAGTCCCCATGCTTCCGGTGTACCCGGCTGTCCTTCTGCTCTCTGAACACATAGCCTGCTCGTCTGCATGTATCCCCGATAACTCCACGAAGGTGTCTGTTGAGAAATTTTGATTATCCTGGATTAATAGTTTTTAACCTATCCAATGTTGATTATATCTAGGTATTTTAATGTCCCATGTGCCATTACATTTCATCTTCTAAATGCAGACTGATTTTTTAAATTATTCTCTTAGCAAAATGCATCCATTGGTGATAGCGTTCTAGATAGTATTTTGTAGTGTTGCTTAAAAAGGAGCTGCTTTTTTTAAAGCAAACATTCTAAAAAATTGAGGGTGCAGCTGAGAAATAATTTTTTTTTGACTTTCCACTCGTTCTCAGTCATGATTTGTATTTCTTGGGTAGAGCAGAAAGGACAAAAAGATCTCTAACTTCATGTCTTTAAGCTTTGTAGGCCACTCAGCCTGTGTCCACTTGCACATCTGACTTCTTAGATGTGTATAATTTTAGAAGATCAGGCTCTTGAAAATATTACCTATTTTCACATTTTTTCTTAATTTCTCTATTTGTGATTTTGCAGCTACAGCCACCTACATTGATGAAGAAGATGTTAATAATTACTCAATCCATGATGTGGTAATGCCCTTGCCAGGTTTCGATGTTACCTACCCAAAGCATAAAAGTAAGTTCCTTGTCTGGGGAAAATAGTTATAACAAAGTCTGAAGTATTTAAGCCATTGGCCACCAAGCGTAGAGAGACAGGGGAAAAAATCAGTATTTGAAATATAATTTTAGAACTTTGATTTCCATCAGACTTGAAAATGTTTTGATTTTAAGCATTTATAAACCACGTTTACATATAAAGTCCCCCAGGAAGGGATGTATTCAGATGGATAATTTAAAATTAAAAAAAAAAAATTTTTTTTTAAGTCATCTCTACACCTAACATGGGACTTGAACTTATAACCCCAGGATCAAGAGTCACATGATTCACCGGCTAAGCCAGCCAGGCGTCCCTGGATAATTAAATTAAGAAACAGAAAGGTGGTGGTGGTGGTGGTGGCAGTAGTAGGAGTAGTTATAGTAGTATTGGTATTATTGTTACTAGTGTTGCTGTTACTATTGGCATTATTTAAATTTCTGAAATCCACTAATTCTTATTAAGGATAAGAAGGCTTTGGAAAAAGTCACTGAGAAAGTGAATGGACAGTCCTACTTTAACATTGCTTCTTTTAGCCTTTTTTGTTTGACACCATGTAAGTAATACCTGCTTACTGTGTTTTAAAAGTCAACGAGCACAGAAGTTTATAGAGTGAAAAGTTAGAATTCACTCCCCTTATTTCCCGTTCTCCATCGGCTGTTATGAATTACTTCCCTTACCTTCATGGATTAGGGTTGGGGGGTGGGTGGACTGGAACTTTCATTGTTCAAGGATTCAGAAATTTGAAAAAAGAAAGCAGCTCTGAGCATGAGACCAGCTTGGTGGATCTGACCCTGGAAGTTTACTCCTAGCCAGAACTGATCTGTGGGAGGTTATTGTAAAAAAATCTTTTCTTTTGGGGCGCCTGTGTGGCTAAATTGGTTAAGCATGCAACTCTTGATTGCAGCTCAGGTCTTGATCCCAGGGTCATGAGTTCAGGCCCCACATTGGGCTCCCAGCCTACTTCAAACAAACAAACAAACAAACAAACAAAAACCATCTTTTCTCTCAAGGGACCAGAATGTCCCTTATCCATGTTATATTCCTTGAAATTGTGCAAGTTATAGAATGATTAGGTATTAACACCCTTCTTTGATAATGCAAATACTTAAAAAAAATTCATCTGCTGCTTACATGTTGATTAACACAATCAGATTGCTGTGTTCCTAATACTTATGTGACGTTGACTTCACTGAGGGACAGGAGTAGAGATGAGGAGGAGAGAATGACTGGGGAGACGAGGGATGGGGTGGGCAGGGTCTGCCTAGCCTAATGGCTCAGTGGGGCCCCGAGGAGACACTGCTACTGGAACTAGTGAGAAGGAAAGCACTTAAGATGCTCAGAGCCACTCTTGCTCTCTTTCCAAGAAAGAAAAAGTAAACATGCTTTTCTTCTTTCGTGTACCTCTCAGGAACAGAAATGTGGGTTAATACCAGATAAGACATAAATTCAGCACAACCTTTGACCAAGCCGTTCATGAAAATCTTGTGGGTAAAACAGGGGCTGACAGACTGGATTGGTGCTGGTTTGGGCCCGGGGGTTGGTAACATACACACACACTCGGCGTCCAGTAGTGCGCAATTCAGGGATCCCTGTTGTCTTATAGGTGTGTTGTAAGGGGGTCTTTCCTTCACCCTAGTCTACCCAGTATTTTTTATGAATAACTTGAATAAAGAAATCTGTTTATCATGTTTGCAAATTATGTTACCCAGAATGGCTAATACTAATTATATGAAAAGTAAGTTTTTTAAAAGAACTGCAGAAGGCATTGAACATAGGGTTAAATGTAAATTGTTACTTTTGTAAAGGCCTAGTTTGATAGTAGTCTACATAAAGTATCTGGAGTTATTACTAAACATCAGGCTGCTACCCTGAGGCCAGTGAAGGGTTTTGTGGGGAATACAGAAATGGCAGAGGAGGGACAGGTGGAGGACCGGTTGTGTGACCTAGAGAAAATACGGCTTAAAGGGCCAATACTCATGAGTACGTGTGGAAGAGGGCAGTGAAACTGCTGTGTTCCAAAGCAGTCAACAGAAGTTCTAAAAAGACAGATTTCAGCTTGGAATAAGAACTTTCTGACAATCGTGTTCCTCACAAAAAAGTGGTTACCCCTAACTGGCCTCATGCAAACAAAGGCCTGGATGACTGTCTCTCTTGGGTGTTATAAAAAAGATTCCACATCAGGTGTGAGGCTGAGCCCAGATGGTTTTCCAGGTCTCTTACTTTTATGTATATTTATTATTTATATCTGCCTTCCAGAAAGAGTTTGAGGCCTCTCTACATTGTCTCTTCCAACTCTGAGCATGTATAAATTGTATTAATAACTTCTGATGGAATGTTTTTTGTAGTTAGCTTAAAAACCTTACACTCCAGGTACTGTGGCTGCTTGCAAGAGATAACTTACAAGTTGGTCCAGTCTAAGCTGGGGACACCTAGCCCTGGGAGTAAGTCCCTAAATTTTGATTCCAGAGAACAGGCTAGATGATAAATTAGAGGGACTGGTTTTGTTAGGGTGATCTAACTGAATTTACGTCTTACTCTCTTTGTAGTCTAGCTGAAGGTAGCTTGCTGGCATGCTGCATTCCAACTAACGTTTTGTGTTTTATAGTTAGTGAAGCCTACAGGGAAATGCTCACAGCGGACAATCTGGATATTGACAACATGAGACACAAAATTCGAGATTATTCCTTATCAGGGGCCTACCGAAAGATCATTATTCGTCCTCAGAATGTCAGTTGGTGAGTGATAGTCTGGAATGAAAGAGAACTAAATTATGATGTGAGATTGAAAGCTTTTGCATCACTTGTGTATTTTCCAGTATTTACAACCTGGTGTACAAGTGCTACTTGCTATTGTCACTATTATTATTGCTACTACTTGGAATTTTTCAAATCATCAGGAAACAAATGAGTGAAAGTGGTTAAGTTTACATTTTATTGACCTTGCTAAATTATTGAAGAAATGTGCAAAGAATGAAATTTTTCCGCATTAGTAAAAAATTGAGATTTGTTGGGGCACCTGAGTGGCTCAGGTAAGCATCCAGCTTGGTTTTGGCTCAGGTCATGATCTCAGGGTGGTGAGCTTGAGCCCTGCATCTGTCTCCAGAGTCTGCTTGAACCTCCCCCCCCTCCTATAAAATAAATAGAAAGAAAGAAATCTTCTAAAGATTGAGATTTGCTTACAGAGCTATCCCTGAGCAAGCTACCTTTATTCAGAATTAGCTGAGAGTTCCAAACGCTGATCTGTTTGTTTTAATATCATGTTTCTAAAGAGAAAAATATACATGTATTGCCTCATTTCAAATATTTCAGTACCTAAAGTAAACTAAAGCTTTAGTTGATAATTTTTAAAACTAAATATTGAATTAGTTGTTCATTGCCAGGAAGTTCTCTCTCTTCCCTCTCTCCATCTCTTTCTCTCTTTCTGTCTTCCCTCCTCTTCTCTGGGTTGTGGGATGAGGTTGGCCGTGTTGGACTTGGTCCTCCCCACTCCAGAGAGCAGTTCCTTGTGACTAACGCTGTGTTGTTAGTAGTGAAAACCATTCTGGAGAAAACATAAATGCCATTATTCATTCATTCACATCTGTGCAAAGTTAAGTTTACTATTTATCAACTACGTATAAAGAGAAGTTCTATCCTAAGGAAACATTTTATATTTTTTTACATAGGCTGGCATCCTTCGTCACCTTGCTGTGTAATAATATAAAAGAAATACTCATGCGTAAGATCTGGTCCTATCCTGTTAATCGAATAGTCCCACCCAGAATTATTTCCAACAGACCTATGTGTTCTCCTTTCTAAGCAAATGGCAATGAGCTGCTTAGTACCTTTTATGGCAGTTCACATTCACACTTTTCTTTCTTTATGTGTTTTGAAGGGAAGTTGTTGCATACGATGATCCTAAAATTCCACTCTTCAACACAGATGTGGACAACCTGGAAGGGAAACCACCACCGGTGTTTGCTTCTGGTAAGTTTACTCAGCCATCAGTTCTGTGTCAACTGTGAAATGTTTTCTCAATCAAAAACATAAATTAAAGAAAAACTCCTGGGGCACCTAGGCGGCTCAGTTGGTTAAGCATCTGCCTTCGGCTCAGGTCATGATCCCAGGGTCCTGGGATCGAGCCTCGCGTTGGTCTCCCTGCCCAGTGGGGAGTCTGCTTCTCCTTCTCTCTCTGCCCTTCCCCCTGCTCATGCTTTGTCTCTGTCTCTCTCAAATAAATGAACAAAGTCTTCTAAAAGAAAGAAAGAAAAAACTCTTATAATCACCACCACCTTCCACCAGCTCGGTGATTTCTATTTTGTGTTTTGTCATCTTAGTTTCATGGCTATAGCTCGATAATTAAAATGGTAGATTTCGCTGAAAATGAAGGAACGTTACAGAAGGTTGTGGTGTTAGGTGATTGAGTATTTCCTCCACGACCACCCCTCCCCCCGAGTTAACACAGGTGAGTGAAAATCCAGGAACGGAGTCTAACACATGAAATTTGCATTGTCATTGTCAAATTCTTGCCTCCATTCCTTTGTCTGTTTTCACCCTATTGCTTTTGTGTCGTTTGCCCTTTTTATGAAGGTTCCAAGTAGAATTGCCGTAGGGATTAGCTGGATCATATACTCCCAGCTCTCACTTCCACGTTTCACTCTCGGAGGCCACACGGGGAGTAGCGCCTGAGGAAAGGAGCACGGTTGTTTCCTTTCTGTAGAGATGATATGACTCTCCCCAGTCTGTCTGCCGCTGCCTGCCTTTTCTGACCATTCTCTTCTCTCTTGCCTGGCAGAAGGCAAATACAGAGCTCTGAAGATGGATTTTTCTCTCCCTCCTTCTACCTACGCTACCATGGCCATTCGAGAAGTGCTAAAAATGGATACCAGCATCAAGAACCAGACCCAGCTGAACACCACCTGGCTCCGCTGAGTCCTTTCCCCCAGGTTTAGAAGATGCACACAAGTGTTTGCTGGCTTCCTGCTCATTTTTCTCTTAGTAGAGACCCATAGGTGTATTTTAGATCTTTGTAGCTAAAGATTATTAGTATTTTTCCAGGTTTTTATTAGCTTAATTTGCAATATTTGTACACATATACAAATCCTGAGGATCCTAATTCTAGCTCAGAGGATATAAATTGATCAGAATATATTTCAGGTGCTTAAATCATAGTAAAATGTCAGCTTTCCTGGCTTTATAATAATTTAAAAGGACTTTGGTTTGAAGTTGCAGTTTTAAGTTTTGCTACATTCTTAAAGGACAACATGAATTTTTAATGTATCCATGAATGGAGTATGCAAGGATGCATTTTAAGAGAAAATGAAACAAAACAAATCTTGACTATGAATAAATAAAATACCCCACCCGTCGCTATTAATACAAATACAGTACTCATGTTTATTTAAATGATAAGACATTTACAGGTTTATAAACAGAAAAGTGATTGTATCATCATCTAAATCCTATACCAGGTTTAGGTAAGTGTTGGTAGATCTTTCAGTTGCAATAGCTTTGCATTTATATTCTCATTGCCTTGCAGGACAGTTGCATTGATAGGGCCTGTTTTTCTCGATGTAAACACGTGCAGCTATTTTTGTTAGTCAAGGTCTGATTTTTACTCTAGGTGCCTTTTATGTTCAGAACTCCTTCCATCGGACTGGTTATTTGCCCCAAAATAAATGACAGCAGAGAAGAAAACTTTGAACCTTTCCAAGGGCTCCTCAAATCAGCAGCATCCACCTCTGTCACCTTCCGCGTAGGTGTTTCGGTTTCTGGCCTTGTGTAAAACTTGTCTCTGGCGTGAAAGGCTTAGTAGACCTTTCCAAGGGTGTGTGTGACGTAAGTGCACCGATTTTTATTTTCTACCATTTCTAGAACAAAATATAATAAATATTTTTTAAAACTCCTTTCTACTAGTTATATGTTAATCAAATAAATTATCTAAAACTGAGTGTGAATGAGAACCTTGGCCCAGACTGAGGGCAAGGAACGGAGTGAGTGAGGGATCCTCAGAGATGGTGTTGACACAAAGATGTGTCCTGCTCGGGTGTGAGATGTCATGAGAATAATACAGTTGAGTGTCAGGCTCTACGGCTGTTGGACCATGTTGGACTGGATTCAAGGTTATTCTTCCAGTAGCACCCCTCACTTGCTTTCCAGCCTGCTTTCTGGAGAGAAGAACGGAGAAAAGCTTCCCTACCAGGAACATCCCACCATGGCAGTGTGAGTGACATTTGTCTCATGTCTGGCGGTGGAAGACTGAGAACTGATTTTCAGCCCTTGTATTTTAATGGCGTCCATCGCACTGCAGAGGTGAAAAAGGACTAGAAATCTCATGGGAAAGAACCCTTTCAGCTGGCTGGTTTCTAAAGACTCTTCTGTCCTACAAAAGCTGAGATTGTTGAATGTATATGGGCCTGTTCGTACTTCGCAGTGCTAGTGAGTGACTTTCCTTCATCAGACTGATGAGTGAAGACGTGCTCGTGAAGGGGACCTGACTGCCTTGTGCAGGTGCATTTGGTATCTCTGCATTTATACATTTACATTACTGGGGGGAAAAGTGAGGCTAAACTTAGAAATGTTGTCTTCATCTGGGAAATACTTAGGGCCCGATGGGATGAGTTCGTTTTCCTGCTGCGTTAGCCAACTGCCAGTTTGTGCATGTTTCCTCTCAAACACCACTGGGAAAATAATGATTCAAGGCAGAATCTTAGAGCCGTTTTGGGACTTGGGGACCTCCCATCTAATGCCAGGGACTTGTCAGCTTGGAATAAATCATTGCCTTAACATCGATGTCAGGACATTTTGTTGATGTTAACAAAGGGGAGACATTTCTCTGAGGCAAATTTATAAGCCTGCAGGCAGCCTCTTCCTCAACATAAATATACCTTGTGTTCTCAGTTTTTGCCTAAAAAAAATAATAAAAGACCATTATTTTTTATTATGATGTAAACCCAGCACTATTAACTAAGAAGCTAAACAGTCACACTCATACATCAACTGTTTTATTCATGGTTTTATGTTGCAGATAGGAACTAGACAGCCATTAATGACACTAATAAAAAAATATTTCTTGGATGTATCCAACCAAAAAATTAGTAGCACCTGCAAGAGCACGTGGGTACGTACAACTTGACCAGCTGTGCCACACAGTACAAATGAGCACACACTGCTCTTTGTACCGGAATGCTTTTGTGGCCAATTTTGCACTAAAAACATAAAGATCGGTGTGTGTGATACACAATAGGATATAGGCAGGTGCATGTGTGTGTGTGTTCTAGTCTGTACTGACGTGTGGATGTGCGGTATTCTGAAGCAGAAACAGCGTACCATGTCATTACTACACGTGAAGAAGTGAAAGTACGATGGAACGGGGCGCCTGGGTGGCACAGCGGTTAAGCGTCTGCCTTCGGCTCAGGGCGTGATCCTGGGGTCCTGGGATCGAGCCCCACATCAGGCTCCTCTGCTATGAGCCTGCTTCTTCCTCTCCCACTCCCCCTGCTTGTGTTCCCTCTCTTGCTGGCTGTCTCTATCTCTGTCGAATAAATAAATAAAATCTTAAAAAAAAAAAAAAAAGTACGATGGAAGAACTCAGAGCTGTGAATGGCCAGGTTCCGCCCTCCATAAATTGAAGAGTAGGCTTGCAGAGCCAAGGGTCACTTCACGGTTCTCTGTTCAGCGAAATCTGCTTTCTTAATTTCTAGGGCCATATTCCTATAGGCTCAGTTTTGGATCATGAACTTGAAAAATTGGAGGAAAAAGTATGGATGTTGCCTCCACGGGAAGGAAGGGAGCAAGTGTGTACACACATACACACACACACATACACATACAAAGATATGCTCACTTCTTACACAATTTCAAAAAAGACGCCCTTCTCTAATTAAGGGCTTTCCAAACTTGAGTGTGCATAGGACTCAGCCGGCAGTCTTGTATGCTGGGGGATGTACCTCAGGAACTCCAGGTGGAGTCAGAAATACTTGGCATTTCTAACACTCCCAGAGGGACCTGCTGCTAGTCTGCACACCACACTTGGGGAAGCAAGGCTCTAGACTTGCAGTGGCCAGTGCAGCAGCCACCAGCCACAGAAGCTTAATTTAAATTTAAGTTAACTTTAAAAAAAAAAGATTTTATTATTTATTTGACAGAGAGGGAGAGCACAAGCAAGGGGAGGGGCAGGCTCCGATGAGCAGGGAGCCCGATATGGGGCTTGATCCCAGGATCCCGGGATTGTGACCTGAGCCAAAGGCAGGTGCATAACTGACTGAGCCACCCAGGCTTCCCCCCAAAAAAAAATTATTTTTAAGTTAAATAAAATTTACAATTGAGCTTTTCAGTGGTAGCAGCCACTGTCCCACTGCTCCATTGCCGTGTATGGGCAGCAGCTGCTGTCCTGGGTGGCACTACTCTAGATACCACACATCAGTCACCCGAGGTTCGCAGGAGTCTGTGTTGATCAGGTGTGACACCCACGGGTCCTAATGATTAAGGCACATAGTACGTGTTCAGCATGTGCAGGTGGGATGACTGCAGTTAGATCCAGGGCTCACATTGACGATTTAAGAGTTCCCTCTTGAAATAGATCACCTTAAGAGTATTCCTTAAACTTGCTTCCATTTTCTGGTCTTCTCCAGGACCACCTGTGATCCTGTTTTCCTTCCCTTCTGCCCTTGCTTTGATCTAGGTACCTTGTCCAAAGATTTAGTAAACCCTGTCTTGGGAAAATCATCCCCCCAAACGTCTTAACTGCTGCAATTAATAATGTTCCTTCTTGGGGCACCGGGGTGACTTAGTCGGTTAAGTGTCTGCCTTCGACCCAGGTCATGATCCCAGTGTCCTGGGATCGAGCCCCGGCATCAGGCTTCCTGTTTAGCAGGGAGTCCGCACCCTCTCCCTCTCCCTGTGTGATCTCTCTTGAGCTCTCTCTCGAATAAATAAGATCTTCAAAAAAAAAAAATAAATAAGGTTCCCCCTTGGCTGGCACACACTGTAGCTTCTAATGAAAGCGCAACTATAAAAAACAAGGATGGTTAGAGTCCACATGGTTTTGATGTCTAGCAGGAGTACAGTTTTGTGCTGCAGCTTTTCCACCTGTGTTGAAGACTCCAGGAGAGTGAGCAGTATGTAGAAGAGAGCAATAGGGAACTGTAATGGGAGACATTATTCAAGACCCTTATCTTCTAATGTATACTTCCTATCGTGTCAAGAGCTTCAAATGTTGCTTTAGAACAGTGCTGTCCAAGAGAAATACAATGTGTACTCATATGTAATTTAAAATTTTCTAGTAGCCGTATTAAGATAGTAAAAAGATCCGTTGATAGGTGAAGGGGTAAAGACAATAGAATATTGCTCAGCTATGAAAAAGGATGAGATCTTAGCATTTACAACAACACGGATGGATTTAGAGGGTATAATGCTAAATGAAATAAGTCAGAAATACTATGTGATTTCATTTATGTGTAGAATCTGAAAAAAAAAAAGAGACCCATAAATTCAGAGAATAAACTGATAGTTGTCAGAGGAAAGGGGGGTAAGGGATAGATAATGGGTGAAGGGGTGTGGGAGATACAGACTTCAAGGTGTATGGAAGGAATAAGTCATGGGAATAAGAGGCACAGCTTAGGGAGTATGGTCAATAATGTCATAGCATTGTTACATTGTATGGTAACAGATGGTAGCTATACTTATGAGCACGGCATGAAGTATAGACTTGTCAAAGTACTATGATGTATTCCTGAAACTAATGTAACATTGTGTGTCATCTATACCTTAAAAAAGTGAAAAGGGCACTGGGCTGGCTTAGTTGGTAAGAGTGTATGACTCTTAATCTCAAGGTTGGGCGTGGAGATTACTTAAAAAAAAAAATGATAAATTTTTTTAAAGTAAAAGGAGACAAAGTGAGATTACCTTTATGTACTTTACTTAAACCAATATATCCCAAATATCACTTCAACATGTAATTGATATTAAAAGCTGAAAACAGGGGCATCTGGTTGGCTCAGTCCGTAGTGCATGTGACTCTTGATCTCAGGATTGTGAGTTCTAGCCCCACATTTGGGTATAGAGATTACTTAAAAAATCTTTAAAAATATATAAAAGCTAAATACACTCTCCTTTTTATACTAAGTCTTTAACATCCAGTGTGTATTTTATACTTACAACAGATCTCAACTTGGACTAGCCACATTTCCAGTGCTCAATAGCCACATGTGACCAATGACTACCATATTGGATAAAGTTCTAGAAAGATCCCTCCTTTATTGCATGTCACCGATATGATGGTAAATTTGTCTTGAAAGTTACAGCTTAATATGTAAAATTGGGAATATGTAGGTTGGGAGTAAAGTTAATTAAATATTATTTTGAAATGCTTGGTAGATTATTAAATTATACGGTGATTGGAGTAAATATTTTTGCTATGGGAGCACATAAATATCATTAGTAGATTTTGAAATATTTCAGAATGCCTGAAGTTTTCCTTAAGCAGTTCCAATGACACTCTGGAATTTTCTCTCTTTAAATAATGCAGAAGCTAATCCTTAGTTTAACCTCTATCTAGATTTTAAATTCCAAATCTAGGGAATATAAATAGAGGTTTCAGGGCATGAGAATGAGGATTATGTGACTGGTTAGCATAAACTGGGAATTCAGGTTGTGTGGGGGTGGTAAGCCAATCGAGGCAGGGCTGAGATTTTTGTCTTACTTGTGTTTTGTTTTTATTAACAGCTCTGTTGCTGGGCCATCCTGACCTCTTAGGGCAGGGCCTCTGTGCATTAATTAGGAGGAAGTCAGAATGTGAGTAACTCCAAACAGTGAAAATCCAAAATTAGGTATAATCTGTTTTTTTTTTAATTGAAGTAGCTGACATACAGTATTAGTTTCAAATGTAAAATACAGTGATTCAACATTGGTATACATGACAAAGTGACCACCTTGATACATCTAGCTACCCTCTGTCACCATACAAAGTGGTTTTACATATTGTTAACTATGTTCCCTATGCTGTACATTGTACCCCCAAGTCTTATTTGTTTAATAACTGAAGTTTGTACTTTTAATCCTCTTCCCTTATTTTGCCCATCCCCCACAAGATAAAGTTTACTGTAAATACAGAACAGTTTATTGGTATCTCTAGCTTGTTTGTAGGAATAACATGCCTAATTCATTCCACAAATGTTTGTTGCATTCCTCCTATATGGAAAGCACTGTGTTGCTGTCTTTAAGTACACCCTGCCTTGAAGGAGCTCCTGAGGTCAGTTTGCCCGGTACTTCCTTCCTGTGCATGTGCAAACTGAAGGCCAGGGAAAAACAGTCCAGAAGTATGGTGGCGAAGGGAAACCCAGCAGCATAATACAGCTGTGGAAAGTAATCAGAAAATGGAAGCGTTGTTAGGTGGGTAGTTGACACAGTGGAGATAGTTGTTTTTCACAGAACTTTGAAGAGTTTGTAACACTGAAGACATTAAGGATGTATTTGTTCTTAGATGTCTAATGTCCTAATTTTAGGCTCAGCAAAGGCAGATAATTACAAAGACCTAACTGATACTGTAATAGTGCTATATGGTGACAGAGTGGCTAACGCTTGTGAGCACAGCATAACATGCAGAGAAGTTGAAATCACTGTATTGTGTGCCTGAAATGAATATAACATTGTCAACTATACTCAAGTTAAACAAAATAAATGAAAAGACAAAACTATACTGACCCAGCCATACTTCTGAAACCAGCGAGGGGCCCCTGGCTGGCTCAGTCAGTGGAGCATGTCGGGGTCATGAGTTCAAGCTCCACATTGGGTGTAGAGCTTACTTAAAAAAAAAAAAAAGAAAAAATAATAAAAAATAAAACCAGAGAATACCCATTTATGGTCCACTAAAATATTAATGGCAAGACTAAATGTTAAAGGAAAAAACCAGATGATTTTCTCTTATAGCTCATGTTAACTTTTTTAAAAAGATTTGATTGATTGATCGATTGATTGATCATGACATGAGTCGAAGACAGATGCTTAACCAACTGAGCCACCCCAGGCACCCCTCATATTACTTTCTAAAGGAGTTTCTGATATGTATTTTTAGTCAAAATCACCAAAGCTAATGTTTAAGAATTCACAATGTTTTTTATCTTTTCAAAGAACCAGCTCTTGATTTCATTGCTTTTTCTCGATTGTTTTCTTGTTTTCAATTTCACTGATTTCTACTCAAATTATTTTTTTCTTTGCTTAATTTAGGCATAAATTGCTGTTCTTTCTCTAGTTGCCTAAGAGGGAAGCTTAGATCATTGCCTTTAGGTCTTTCTTCTTTTCTAGAATGTGCATTTAATTACAAATGTCCTGTTAAGCACTGATTTTACTACATTTCCAAATTTTGATAAGTTGTATTTTCATTTTCATTTAGTTCAAAATATGTTCAAGTTTTTCTTGTAGCCTCTTTTTTGACTGGTATATTATTTAAAGAGTCTTGTGTAATCTTCAGATATTTGGGGTTTTCAAGCTTTCTGTAATTGGTTTCTAGTTTAAATTCATGTGATCTGGGGCACCTGGGTGGCTCAGTTGGTTAAGCATCTGCCTTTGGCTCAAGTCATGTTCCCAGGGTCCTGGGATTGATCCCTGCATCAGGCTTCTTGCTCAGCAGGGAGTCTGCTTTTCCCTCTCCCTCTGCCCTCCTCCCCTCCCCCGGCTCATGCTTGCTCGCTCACTCTCTCGTGTTCTCTTTCTCAAATAAATAAAATCTTTAAAAAATAAATAAATCAGGGCTCCTGGGGGGCTCCGTCAGTTGGGCGTCTGCCTTCAGCTAGGGTCATGAACCCAGGGTCCTGGGATCAAGCTCTGCGTTGGGCTTCCTGCTCAGTGGGGAGTCTGCTTCTCCCTCTTCCTCTGCCCTTCACCCCACTCATGTGCACTCTCTGTCACTCTCTCTCTCTCTAATAAAATCTTTAAAAAATTTTACACAGGAAGAGGAAAAATTATACAGGTCAAGAACTTGTATATATACAAAGAGCATTGCAAATAGAATAATGTAAAATATAACCTTTTACATTGCTTATTTTTTATAAGCTATTTCTTTTTTTAAATTATTTTTTATTTTTATTTCTTTAGAGAGAGAGTGTGTGCACAAGTGGGAGTAGGGGCAGAGGGAGAGAGAGAATCCTAAGCAGACTCCTCACTGAGCCTGACATGGGGCTCGATCTCATGACCCTGAGATTGTGACCTGAGCTGAAATCAAGAGCTGGACACTTAACCGACTGAGCCACCCAGGCATCGCTTCATTCTTTTTTTTTTTTTTTTTTTAACGATTTTTTATTTTTAAGTAATCTCTACACCCAACGTGGGGCTCTGAGATCAAGAGTTGCATCTTCTACCAGTTGAGCCAGCCAGGTAGGTGCCCCTCTATTTCTTATTCTTAATCAAGCAAATAGGTAACTCTTTGTTCAAAATAATAATAGTAATAGTGAATTGGGTGATTATGGCATGTGGAAAAGTGAAATGAATAAAAGCAGTATAAGGGACAGCACAAAGTAATTGGGAGTACTCTATTATATGGTACCTGTACAATCCACAAATTACCTGTATGACCCATGAATCAGTATAGTGTTGAGAGTGGATTATATTAGTTATAAATGTATATTGTAAATTTTAGGATAATCACTAAAAATTTTGAAAAATAAAAAATTGTTACACTGAGAAGTGAGAAAATGGAATCATATACAATGTTCATTTAAAACCACAGGAGGCACGAGATGCCTGGGTGGTTCAGTCAGTTAAGCATCCGACTCTTGGTTTCAGTTCAGGTCATGATCTCAGGGTCATGAGATCAAGCCCCATGTCAGGCTGTGTGCTCCGCGTGCAGTCTGTTTAGGACTCTCTCTACCTCTGCCCCTCCCATCTGCTTTCTCTTTCTCTCTAAAATAAATAAATAAATAAATCTTTAAAAATAAAATCAGAGGAGGCAGAAAAAGAGTTGAGGAAAAAAAGGTACAAAAAACTAATGCAACAAACAGAAAACAAATAGATATTAACCCTGCTAAAACAACAATCAAATGAAGTGTGAATGATACCAATTAAAAAACAGATATTATCACAGTGGATAAAAAAAACAAGACCCAACTGTATGTTGTTTAAAAGAAGTCCACTAAAAATATAAAGATATAAGTTAAAAGTAAAGTGATAGAGAAAGATATACCCTACAAACACTAATAAAAAGAAATCTGGAGTACCTGTATTAATTTGAGATTTCAGAAGAAGGAAAATGATCAGAGATAAAGAGGGCCATTATGTAAAGATAAAGAGGTTAATTCTTCAAGAAGACTTAATAGTCTTAAACATCTATGCACCTAACAACAGTGCGTCAAAATATGTGAGGCGAAAACTGACAAATGCAAGGAGAGACAGATAAACCCACTATTGTGGCAAAAGACTCCAACACTCCTCTTTCAGTAATGAATAGATCCGGGAGGCAGAAAAGCAGTAAGGATCTAGTTGACCTGAACAGCACCATCAATCAACTTGGTCTGCTTGACATTTATAGAAGATTTAATCCGGCAACAGCAGAATACACATTCTTCTCAAGCTCGCGTGCAACACTCACCAAGATAAACCATATTCTGGGCCATGAAACGTACTTGAAAAAATTTTAAAAAATAAATATATACAAAGTAATATTCTCAGATCACATGAATTAATTTATTTATTTTAAAGATTCTATTTCCTTATTTGAGATGATTGCAGATGCTTACCCGACGGGGGCACCTGGGTGGCTCAGTCATTAACTGTCTGCCTTTGGCTCAGGTCATGATCCCAGGGTCCTGGGATTGAGTCCTGCACCAGGCTCCTTGCTCAGTGGGGAGCCTGCTTCTCCCTCTGCCCTCTGCTGCTCCCCCTGCTTGTGCGCTCTCTCTCTCTCTCTCTCTGACAAATTAATAAATAAAATCTTTTAAAAAAGAAAGAAAGAAAGACAAGGCTTCTGGTGAAGGATTCTCTCAGTTTTTGTTTGTCTGAGAGTCTATTTCTCCTTCACTTTTGCAGGATGGTTTCACTAGGTATGAATTCTAAGTTGGTGTTTTTTAATTTTAACACTTTAAATATTTCACTCCACCTCTCTTCTTGCTTTCGTGGATTCTGATGAAAAGGCCAAATAATTCCTATCCTTATTCCTCTATAGGTAAGGCATTTTCCCCTCTGCCTTCTTTGATGATTTTCTCTTTGTCTTTAGTTTTCTGCAGTTTGAATATGATATGCTTAGTTGTAGTTTTTATGGTTTTTATCCTACTTGGTGTTCTCTGATTCTCCTGATCTGTCGTTTGGTGTCTGTCATTAATTTTGGAAAATTCTTGGCTGTTACTACTTCAAATTATTTATTTTGCTCTGTTGTTGCTTTCTTCTCGTATTCCAATTACATATATGTTGCATCTTTTGAAATTATCCTACAATTCTTGGATATTCTATTGTGGGAAAGGGGGGGGCTTGTTTTGTTTGACCTTTCATTTTTTCTCTGCATTTCAGTTTGGGAAGTTTCTATTAACACATCTTTCAGCTCACTGATTCTTTCCTTGACGGTGGCCAGTCTGTTGATGAGCCCATCACAGGCATTCTTTATTTCTGTTATTCCCACCAGAATTTAGTGGGTTTTTTTAAACATTTCTTTTTTATTCTTACCTTTTCCATCTCTCCGCTTGTATTACCCATCTGTTCATCAGTGTTATCTACTGTTTCCATTAGAACCTTTAACAGTAATTGTAGTGCTTTTAAACTCAAAAATCTGTACCATATCTGAATCTGGTTTTGATACGTAGTTTCCCTCTTTGGACTGTGTTTTTTCTTGCCTTGAAACTTAGTATGCCTTATAATTTTTGTTGAAAGCCAGACATCATGTATCGGGTAATAGGAGATAAGCAGGTGTTCAGTGTGTGGTTTCGTGTTAATCTGGCTAGGAGTTGGACTGTTTTTCGTGTTTGCTCTAGCTGTAGGTGTCAGAAGCTTTCATTGCCTCTCAAGTCCTTGTTTTTGTCTCCTCTGTTGTCTTTCTGATTCCCTCCAAACTCCTTCTTAAATAGAATCTGCACCTTTGCATCTCTTTCAGCTGGAGTCCACTGTTATTATTCTATAGCCCTGTTGACATGGTAAAGGAGAGAGAAAGTGTTCTATAATCCTAGACTGAACTTTAGTCTTTTAGGAGGTCTGTGTCCCTGGGCGTGGCTTTCACAAGTGTCTCTCAGCATTTTCCCCTGTAGGTGTGACAGGAAGGCTAGAGGGGGCTGGATTTGGGTAATTTCCCTCCCCGGAGTCAGATAAAGCTCTGTGAAAGTCTATTTACCCTGCTGAAGAGGACTTCATTATGGAGAACACATTGTGCATATATCAAAATAGTTACTTTCCCCTCCCCCTGCCAGAAACACAAGTGTTTCTTGGCTCTTCATAATGAGAACCGAGTGGGGTTTCTAGAAGTAAAATCTACTAGAATGTGGAGGCCTCTCTAAGACCACAGCCAGTCGGAGTTTCCTGCCCTAATGCTAGTCCACACTCAGCCCCTAGCAATTCATCAGTTACCATTTTAGTCTTCTACCAGTTTATGGCTCCAGCAACTTCTGTCCCAGGTAAGCTGATCTCAACTGTGATTCTCTGTGTTTTCCTGTCTCCAGATTCTGAGGTGACAGTTTGCCCTGCAGCCTGAATTCTCTGATAGCTCCAAAAAGAACTTGTTCAAGACATTGATTTTCAGTTTGTTCAGGTTTTTTCTTATAAGGACATTAGTGACAACTTCCAGACTGTTTATATATGAGAACTGAAACTGGAAGTCCCCCAGTATGTATTTTTTCAAATCAAACATGTACATAATTATGTATAAATAGTACCTCTTGGGGTACCTGAGTGGCTCAATCAGTTGAGCATCTGAGGCTTGATTTTGGCTTAGGTCATTTCACAGGGTCATGAGATCAAGCCCTGCATCGGCTCTGTGCTGGGCATGGAGACTGCTTAAGATTCTCAGGGCACCTGGGTGGCTCAGCCCATTGAGCCTCCAACTCTTGATTTCAGCTCAGGTCATGGGACTGAGCCCTGAGTCAGGCTCTGCACTCAGCGTGGGGTCTGCTTATCCTTCTCCCCTTTCTCTCTCAAATAAGTAAAAATAAAAATCTAAAAAAAAGATTCTCTCTTCCTCTGCCCCTCCCCCCCAACTCCTGCTCTATCTCTCTAAAAAAATAATTAATTAAAAAATAAATAGTTTCTCTTACTTGGAATAAATGTCATGATTCTAGTGCTTCTCAATCACCATTGTATTAATTCTAAACCTCTTAACATAACTGTCGTTAACAGTTTGCTGTTATTTCTGATTTCTTCTCTCTGTTTATATATGTGTATATATCCATATCTGTGTGTGTGTGTGTGTGTGTATACACAATATACATAGACATACACACATATATACACACATTTTTAATCTGGGTATGTGTGTATACTATGCCTCAACTTTTTTTCCATGCAATATTCTATACTTCTTTTTTCTTTAAAAGCTGAATTTATTTTAAATGAGGTTTATATTCAACTGACAAAAGCGTATTTTTCTTGAAATTTCATCTATTATTCATAATCACTCATTTTATCCAATAAAAATGTCTTAAGGGGCCCCTGGCTAGCTCAGTCAGAGGAGTGTATGACTCTTGATCTCAGGGTTGTAAGTTAGAGCCCCATGTGCGGTGTAGAGATTTACTTAAAGAAGTGAAACTTTTTTTTTCTTTTAAGATTTTATTTATTTATTCAACAGGGATAGAGACAGCCAGCGAGAGAGGGAACACAAGCAGGGGGAGTGGGAGAGGAAGAAGCAGGCTCACAGTGGAGGAGCCTGATATGGGGCTCGATCCCAGAACGCCGGGATCACGCCCTGAGCCGAAGGCAGACGCTTAACCGCTGTGCCACCCAGGCGCCCCAAAGAAGTGAAACTTTAAAAAAAAATGTATGTATCAAGTAGATGCTATGTTAAAATTTGGAATTCTATTAAAAACATAGGGAAAGGGGCGCCTGGGTAGCGCAGTCGTTAAAGCGTCTGACTTCGGCTCAGGGCGTGATCCCGGCGTTATGGGATCGAGCCCCACATCGGGCTCCTCCGCTGGGAGCCTGCTTCTTCCTCTCCCCCTCCCCCTGCTTTGTTCCCTCTCTCGCTGGCTGTCTCTGTCAAATAAATAAATAAAATCTTAAAAAAAAAAAAAAACATAGGGAAAAACTCTAACTCATTTCCCACTAATTTTTGCACAGGTATTCAATTAACTTATATTGTTATTTTCCTAATTTCCAAATAAAATATCAACCTAATAAATAGAAAAGCCTCTATTTTCTCCACTTTCCATCTTGTGAAGGTTCAACAGGTATTCTAAGATACTATTTTTTTATTAGCTATACTTTCAGATATATTTCCGGTTTAATATGGCAGACTTGAACGCATGGATCTTACTATCATTTAACTATGAAATTCTAGGAGAGTGAGCAGATGGGATCACCACTGGTAAAGAAAAAGAAGAGGAAATTGCACTTAGCCCAACACACCGTCTGTAATGAAGGATTCCTGGCAATTGGCAAGCTTGAGGTCCACAAATACAAAGAGCAGGGCTGGGCCGGGAAGCCTTATTTAGAGTAATTCATTAAAGAAGCATGCTTGGAATTACAAGGACAGTTGGTTACCTCCCCTCTCTTTTCCATCATTTATTTGTTCAACAAATATTTGTTGGGCACTTTGTAAAGGGCTAGGCTCTGTTCCAAGTGCTGTTGCCCTTGGGATGAAACCCGTGAACAGTTCTCTAAAGAAAGTGGGTAGGTGGCCTAAGGAGGGCAAGGGAGAGCGTCGCCTGAGCGGACTTCAGAACTCCACTGCGGGTGTGCGTGGGGAGGAGGCAAAGGCAGCCTGCCTAGGAGGAAAACACACTTAACCCGTTCCATCTAAAGTACAGCCCTTTTCAATTTGGTGATTGTGGGGTTCCCCAGCCTGCTTGCTGGCTCCTCACCCACACATTTTTTAGTGAGGCATGCTGGAAGGCGGGTTCTGCCACTTCCTCAGAAGCAGCTCTCTCTCCCCGTAGGGAGAGGCCAGCTGGAGGCAGAGAACACCCCTCCTTAAGGTACTGCCCACCATGGCCTAGGCTAACCCACGGAGGCCTTTGTGCGAACATCTGAGTGAATGGCCAAGCTCGCTAGACAGGAAGAGACGTGGCGGCAGCGTGGAAGGGAAGGACCAAGATGAAAAAACTGAATCACGGACCCCACAGGAGACATAAATAACTCTAGAAACAAGAGAATTTCAAGTTGTCCTAATTAGTATCCTCAGAGGGTGGGGCATCAATCCAGCAAACGGTCTGCAAGGAAAGGGGATTGATTGGACAACTGGCAGAGTGATTGCCGAAGTACTGTCATGGATTGGAAGAATGATAGAGTGGGCTGGCGCCAGGCCGCGTAATTGGGAGGACAAAGGAGCGGGAGCCTCTCAGAGCCGAAATCAGAAAGACAGCAGATGGAGGCGACGTCGCTGCAAAGGAGGAGAACAAAGACATGCGTGGAGGAATAAATCATAGAAAATCTCCTCTCACTGAAGAAAAATGCCAAGTGTCAAGCAGAACTAATGGGAAAGGCTCACACATTCTGATGAGATTTCAGAACCAAAAATCTTCCAGAGACGGGGCTGGAAAACCATGGCACTTGTGGAGTATCCACATCAGACCGACTTCCTATTTCTCATCACCAAATGCTAGAGGATATGGGAGCAACGGCTCCAGAGATGGAGGAGAGAAGTGTTAGAACCTCAAATTCTATACTTAGCTCCGGCATCAATCAGATGTGAAGGCAAAATGAAAATACTTTCAGACATAGAGATTCCTTGCATGGGAAATTTTTAAAAGAGATTCTCCAACATTTTAAAAAATCCGGAAGGAGCACCTGACTGGCTCAGTCAGTAGGGCATGTGACTCTTGATCTTGGGGTCATGAGTTCAAACCCCAGGTTGGGTGTAGAGACTGCTAAAAAATAATAATCCAAAAAAGGAAGATGATGCGAGAGTAGCAGTTAGAAACAAAGTACAAGATAGTTCATATTAGAAATAAAAGACGAAATATGTGGAAGATTCTTTGATTGCCAAAATGTTAATGACATAGGGTTACATTTTCCTTTTTTATTAGTTCCGACACACTAGTTAGTTCTGTAATAATATTTGCAATTCACAGCTTTTATGACACTACTACTTTGGTCTTTTTTTAAGATTTATTCATTCAGTAAACGTTTATTGAGGGGCATCTGGGTGGTTCAGTCAGTTAAGCATCTGCCTTCAGCTCGGGTCATGATCTCAGGGTCCTGCGATCGAGTCCTGTGTCAGGCTCCCTGCTCAATGGGGAGTCTGCTTCTCTCTCTCTCTGCCTCCCCCCCCCCCATTCATTCTCTCTCTGTCAAATAAATAAATGTTTATTGAGCACCTGTTAACCAGGAACTGTTCCTGGCACTGGAAACAGCGTACACAACAAAACTCCCTGCATGGACTTACTCTCTTCCAAGTGGGGAGACTCACCTCTGGGGAGGTGGCCGAGATCTGAATCCAGTGAGAGAGTGAGCCATGAAGAGCAAATACAAAGCCTCCAAGGCAAAAATACATGGCCCGCTGTAGCCAAGAGGAAATTCAACTTTATATTTAAGCAGATAAACAGTGTATAAATATTCGTCTTGACAAGTAAGATAATTAGGGGATTAAAAGAATAAATACATTAATTTACTCATTTTCATAGAGGGAAAGCAGTAGATACAATGTGACATTTATAATTTAAGAAATAGATGACTTCATGTAATATCTAAAGACAGAAAGATAGCCTGTAGGAGAAATAGCAGTAAAAGCCAAAACTGGAACTGTTGGAAGTAAATGAGAAGAGTCAGTGTAATAAATCACTTACATACCAGGAAGGAGAGAATACAGCCTCAAGTCAGGATACAAACAGAAAAGGATTTTATTTCATGTTATAAGGATAATGAACTAAAGAATGAAAACCAGAGACTATGAACAGTGGTCGTGTTTGTGTACGTGGACCTGGAAATGAGGAAGGGGTGACTTTCATTTTTCATTACCTACCTTCTGTTCTGCTTTAGTTTTTTCTGCCTTTTCTTTCTTTTTACTTTGCCTGCATAGCTATATTTTTATTTTTTATTTTTTTGCATAGCTGTATTTTTTAAAACAGCTTTAAAATAATATAGCACCTGTTTTGTTCCCAAAAGCATTTCAAGTAACTTATAAAAATACAAACAATAATAATTGTAACAATGAGATGAATTCAAGAAGGAGGGAAAATCATTATAGGAAGTTTGAAGCTTGAGTAATGTTAGTATTTAAAAATTATTTAAGATCTATGTGACACAGTTTTCATGGCTTAGCCATTCAAAAAATAATGCTCTGTTGAATGTTTCTCAAAATTCTGCTAACTCCAACAGAAAATTCTCTCTTTGGAGATCATGATCAGCTGGAGATGTGTGAGAGAATGAGCCAAATCATTCCAGCCAACAGTCCTTGACCAACACAATATGTCAGTTTCACTCGCAATCTGACCTCTCCTCTAAATGTAATTTAGATGTTGAGAAAATGGATACTTTACTGTAACATACTGATAAAGGGCCTGTAGAAATGAACATGGTAACCAAGATTTGAAACACAGGCTACTTCTTTTAATTGGTCAACATTTTGCATGTGGTTTATTATAAATTCCAGAAGATGACAGGGGCACCTGGCTGGCTCAGTCGGTAGAGCATGAGGCCCTTGATCTCCGGGTTATGAGTTCGAGCCCCACGTTGGGTGTAGAGATTACTTACATAAATAAACTTGAAAACATTTTTTGAAAAATGAGAACTTCTACACTGGAAAGATAAAAATCTTTTGTTGACATTTATGACATGCTAATCGGCCAGTGGAGGGCCATCCAGCTGTTAGCAACTATGCTTTTTTTTTTTTTTTAAAGATTTTATTTATTTATCTGACAGAGAGCGACAGCCAGCGAGAGAGGGAACACAAGCAGGGGGAGTGGGAGAGTAAGAAACAGGCTCCCAGTGGAGGAGCCTGATGTGGGGCTCGATCCCAGAATGCTGGGATCACGCCCTGAGCCAAAGGCAGACGCTTAACGACTGCACCACCCAGGCGCCCCTGTGCTTTTTTTTTTTTTTTAACTAGCAGTAAGAAAGATGCCGTCAACAGGTCTTCAAGATCATGCAGACCATTTTTCAGATGAGGAAAATGGCACCCAGAGCAGCAAACTGACTTGGGCCATAGTGAGCACCCATCATCTCTGACTCCTAATACAGTGCTCTTTCCCCTCTATACCTGATAGGGGCAGTTCTGGACGCTCAGTGTTTAGAAAATGTAAGAGGTGGGGGCGCCTGGGTGGCGCAGTCGTTAAGCGCCTGCCTTCAGCTCAGGGCGTGATCCCAGCGTTCTGGGATCGAGTCCCACATCAGGCTTCTCCGCTGGAAGCCTGCTTCTTCCTCTCCCACTCCCCCTGCTTGTGTTCCCTCTCTCGCTGGCTGTCTCTTGCTCTGCTAAATAAATAAATAAAATCTTAAAAAAAAAAATGCAAGAGGTCATTGTCGACTGTCACAATGGTTGGGCAGCATTACTTGCAAATTAATGAATGGAAACCAAAGATCCAAGATTTCTGCAATAAAGGGACATTCCTGCCTATTGAAGTCTTATCCCTCACTCACACAACTTCTTTTTGTTTTTTTTTAATAATCTTTATGCCCAACATGGGACTTGACCTCATGACCCTGAGATCAAATGCCACACGCTCTACAGAATGAACCAGCCAGACACCCCAGCCCCATACAACTTTCAAATGTCCTATCAGATGTGAGTACAAAACTTGTTTCTTATTATCTGAACCTAGAAAAAAAAAAAACCCTTCTTTTACAAATAAACGAGTATTTTTTACATGTTAATAAACCTGAATTTTCCAAGAGTACAGTTATTATGAATATGAGCGAAAGATTTGACTCTGTTATGTTCTGAACGTTTGCAAGAGGTTTCACCATTTCTGAAAAACGTATTTCCTGTGTCAGTGCTATGCGGGATATTGGACTTACCATACAACTCCCATATTACTCAGCATTTATAGCTGTCACATTCACTGTGATTCTGCATTAGGTTTCAAGTATCTGATTATTTCATTCAGCCTTCCTATACGGTCACGTCTGGACATGTACATAGTGAAATACCTGTTTCCTTTATTTCTGCTCTATAATATAGTTGGAGCATTATATTGACCTTTTATGAAACTTTACTTGAGGAGAAATGATATGATCAATGAATTTCCTTTATAGATAATTTTTTTAATAAAATAATTATAATATTTTTAACAACAACTTTTGGAAATAATCCCCAAGTAAATCTACAGATTCAGTGTAGTTCCTGTCAAAATTCCAACTGATTGTTTTGCAAGATGGACAACGTGTTCCTAAAGTTCATAAAGAAATGCAAGAGACCCTAAATGGCCAAACAGTCTTGAAAAGTTGGAGAACTCCCACTTCAGATTTCAGAACCTACTGCAAAGCTGATATAAAATGGCACACGAACAGTGTGTTATCAGCATAGGGACAGACGTATAGATCAGTGAAACAGAATTGAAAGTCCAGAAACAAATCCATACCAAACATCTGTGGTCAGTTGCTTTTTGGCAAGGTTCCAAGCTCATTTAATAAGGAAAGACGAATCTTCCAACAGATGGTGTTGAGACAACTGAATATTGGCAAAGACTCCCTCCTTGACCTAACTCTGGCCAGGCTCCTCTAATCCCTCTAGGCTTTGACTTTCTGTGTTCATCCTTGGGCCTGCATCATCCAGGTTAGCAAGAATCTTTTAATTCAGGTTAGAAAGAACCCCCACACGCAATATATATTCAAATTCCCCTTCCCCCACCAACCCCTAGGTGATATCTGATCACGCTAGCCTGGCTTCAGCAAGAATCCTGTCAAGTCCTTAGGCAGAGTCACCCCTTACCCTGATGTTTCCTTTAGTCATTTTCCACACACTGACACCCCCCACCCTGCTCCTTGGCTGTCTATCCCCACTTTTCCTTATCATATTTGGAGTTGAACCCAGTCTTTCTCTCCTGTTGCAAAACCCCACTGCAGTTTCTTGAAAAGAGTTTTTCTTATCATCTTTAATAAGAGTTAGAATAATTTTTTTTTTAAAGTAGACTCCACATCCAGCATGGAGCCCAGTGTGGGGCTTGAACTCATGACCCTGAGATCAAGACCTGAACAGAGATCAAGAGTCAGGTGCTTAACTGACTGAGCCACCCAGGCACCCCTAGAATAATTTTTTAATATAATATTCACATGTAGAAGCATGAATTTGGATTCCTGCATGACACCATGTATAGAAATTAACTCAAAATGTATTAAAGATATAAATCTAAGAGTTAAAGCTATAATATTCTTAGAAGAAAGCATAGGTGTAGATCTTCATTTCCTTGGATTAGGCAACAGTTTCTTAGATCCGATGCTGAAAGCACAAGAACAAAAGAAAAAGTTAATGAAATGCACTCCATCAAAATTAAAAGCTTTTTAAAGATTTATTTATTTTAGAGAAAGCATGTGCGTGAGTTGGGGGGTGGGGAGGAGAGGGAGAGAGAATCCTCAAGGAGACTCCCCACTGAGCACGGAGCGTGATGTGAGGCTCAATCCCAGGACCCTGAGATCATGACCTGAGCCAAAATCAAGAGTCAGACACTCAACCAGCTGAGCCACCCAGATGCCCCAAATTTTAAAACTTTTCTGCATCATAGGACACTACCAAGAAAGTGAGAAGACAACTCACAGAATGGGAGAAAATATTTATAAATCATATCTGATAAGGGCCTAGTACCTAGAACATATAAAGAACTCTTACAATTCAACAACAAAAGAGAAACAAGCCAGTTTAAAAATGGGTGAAAGATTGGGGCACCTGGCTGGCTCAGTTAGTGGAACATGTGACTCTTGATCTTGGGGTTCTGAGTTCAAGTCCCACATTGGGTATAGAGATTACTTAAAATCTTTTTTTTTTAATGATTTTATTTAATTTATTTGAGAGAGAGAGAGCATGAGCAGGGGGAGAGGGAGAGGGAGAAGCAGACTCCCCACTGAGCAGGGAGCCCGATATTAATTGACTGAGCCACCCAGGCACCCCTTAAAAATAAAATCTTAAAAACAAATGACAAAAGATTTACACAGACATTTGTCCAAAGAAGTATAAACAGCCAATATGCACATGAAACAATGCTCAACATCATCAGCCATCAGGAAATGCAAAATAAAACCACAATGTGATACCACTTTACACCCACTAAGATGTCTATAATTTAAAAAAATAGTAATAATTACAAGTGTTGGCACAGAGGTGAAAAAATTGGAACCCTCATGCATTGCTGGGGGGTGGGATGTAAGATGGTACAGCTGCTGTGGAAAATAGTTTGGCAGTTCCTCAAACAGTTAAACACAGAGTTACCATGGGACCCAGCAATTCCTCTCCTAGCTATCCACCCAAGAGAAGTGAAAACATGTTTGCACAAAAACTTGTACATGAGGGGCGCCTGGGAGGCTCAGTCGGTTAGGTGTCTGCCTTCAGCCCAGGTCATGATCCCATGGTCCTGGGATCGAGACCCGAGTCAGGCTCACTGCTCAGCAGGGAGTCTGCTTCTCCGTTACTCTCTGCCCCTGCTGCCCCTGCTTGTGCTCTCTTTCTCTCAAATAGATAAATAAAATCTTAAAAACAAAAACCAAAAAACTTGTACATGAATGTTAATGGAAGCACTACTTATAATAACCAAAAATTATCAATTGATGAATGGATAAACAAAATGTGGTATATTCATACATGGACTATTGTTCGGCCATAAAAAGGCACGAAGTACATGCTGCAACATGGGTGAGCTTCAAAACATAATGGTAAGTGAAACACACACACACACACACACACACACGCACACACACACGGAAGGCCACATGTTGTATGATTCCATTTCAATATGTCCAGAATAGGCAAATCCACAGGGACAGAAAGTACATCAGTGGTTGCCAGGGGATAGGGAAGGGGGATTGGAAGTTAAGGGGTTTCTCTTTGAGCTGATAGAAATGTTCTGAGAATTAATAGTTGTCATAGCTGCACAATGTTGTGAGTATAATAAAAACCACTGAATTGTGCATTTGAAATAATTAAAATGGTGAATTTTTTACCTGAATTTTAGAATTTTATCTTTATTTTTTTCAAATGCAAATTAAAAGCTTTATTGAATGAAAATGTTTCAGACTAAGCAAAACTATAAGAAAGCAGACTATTTTACATGTCTAAAAAAATATTAGAGCTAAATCTCTAAAAATGCAGTACAAAGAAGTCTATAGCTTAAAATACCTCTCTCCCCCACATACAATTTGGAATATCAATTGTGTACAACAAATGTACTCAAGTTTATAATGTTCCAAAGCCTTAACTACTAGAAAACCATCTCCCCAAGAAAAGACCTATAATTGGTTTAATTGCACCCTGGGAATACTGTCTGCCATAAAAATCAATACATTTCAGAGCTGATAAGTATTAAAAACAACAACAACATCAAAAACTAGTGTCCCAGAGAGGGGATATCAGAAGTGGAATATATAGGGCTTGGGGTCTGGGCTCCAGTGGTTTAAGGCAGTTTTTCTGTTATTCCTCCTTTAAACTCCTCACTTTGCTTTAACATGCAACATGGCAAACAACAATACAAAACATCTTAGAAAAATGTTGCAGCTTTCAGTGAATGAGGAGCTGCACAGATACCACCAGAGCAAGCAGTCCCCTGGGCTGTCGTCAGACTCACTGGCAAATACCAGGGCTTGAGAGGCAGTGGAACCCTCCAGGCACCAGATGTGCTCAAAAAGTGCCCCCAAAGAATGGTTGTGAATTATCTCAATAATCCAGTTCGGGACGTGGTTTCGAGAATGGGATGCGGAGCAGTGACTTCCCCATGTGTACCAGAGTAAGAAAATTAACCCAAAAAAATGTATTAAGGGTTAAATATTTGATCTCTTAACAGATGAACACAAAATAATTAAATTGGTATTCCTTTAAAAATATACAAACTGTGCCCTTTATACTAAAGTGCATTCAGTCATAATGTTTAGGTTCCTAAACGCCCTCTGCATGTTCCCTAATTCCATAGTTGAATTTTTAGTGTAACAGTGTGCTACCAGTCATCTATTTTTGTATTGCCTTTTGGGAATACAGTGGAGTCTGGACTGTATCGGCTGACATATTCCCCCCTCACCAGAAGTCCTTAAAGCACCTTACATATATCATCATTGCTAAAATACGGGACTGAAGTAATAGTCTCTCTAGCACTTAGAATTGGTTCACTTAAGCTGCAGTATGGGATTTTTTTGAAGCAAGAACTCTTCCAAAATGACTTCCACATACATTACAGTTCATGCTAAGATCCCTGTGTACGTGCATCGGTGTGAGAAAGGGCAGGGACTCACTAACATGAACACACATTTAAGGCCACACACCATTTGCAGTTTGTCATTCCTCATCCTCATCCTCATCATAGTACCGACTTCTCTCTGTTTCTCCACACACAGCTCTTTGACTACTTCTCCCTCCCAGAAACCCCCATCCTGGGATTTCTGATTCTGGATAGTGAATTCTTTAGGGGAGGTATTCTCTGCAAAGCTGGACCAATTTGTAGGCTTGGGTACTAGTGGAGGGTGCTGTTTGAGGTTTCTGTCATCTTCATCTAAGTTTGCACCATTTTCTAGAAGATTCTCACTCCCCATCTCGAAAGCACCGACTCCCTTCCTTCTCCTCCCTGTCGCCCCTCCTCCGGATTCCTGGTTTTGCCAGGTTGTTTTCCCCACACTAGCATTCTTTTCGGAGGTAATGGCATTTTCTGCTTGTTTGCTTCCTGCTGGCATTCCTCCTGTAAACTCCTTACTCTGCTCTGACATGCTCCAGCCTTTCCTTATGGATGGGGGCAAGATTTTGGGGGCTCTTGCCTGAAGTGGTTTGAAATGAAGCTGCTACAGTGAATGGGTGGCTTCTTTCTTTCTTTCAGTGAAGGAGATCATCTTAGCTTCTTCAGATCCAGATCTATGTCCTCGGGAGCTTCAGGCTTGCTGATTTCATCCTTAGGAGGCCATTTGGGCTTGGATACTTGGATCCCTTCCTCCAAAGTACTTGCGGAACTACCAAGTTCTGGGGGGCAGGGGGGCGGCGGCCAGGTGATCTTCAGCTTCTTGGTTTCAGCTGGCTTGTCTTCTTTCTCTGGCTGAGAGGAGGCCTTGGCTTCCATACCTGCTGTCAGCACACCCACCTTAGCAATGGGGGCATCTTCTAGTCCTGGGCTCTGAGGGGTCTCCCTTGCATTTGGAAGCTGGGCTGGTCTTTCCAAAGTCCCTTCGTTTCCAGTTTTGCTTGCCCACAGATCCTTGTGTGGTCTGTGCCCAGAGCCTTCATCATAGTTACCTTTAGCTTTGAAGAGTTGGTTGAAGTGAGGCTTGCGGTAGATTCTCCCATGAAAGACGCATGTGTTCCTAGACTAAGTCTGTTGTTGCATTAGGAGCAACGGAAGCAGCTTCTGTGAACCACCTGCTAGGGAGCCGAGACACGCTCTGTTGGGCAGACTGTCTTCTGACTTAGCACACAAGTCTCTCTTGCAGGTGCCTGAAACTTCTTCAGTGCTTTGGGAGGAGAACTTTCAGAGAGGCTGGAGGCTCTGGCATCTGGATTTAGTGGCGTGGGGTGGACAGGCGGCTGGACCTCTCTCTTGACCCGGGAATTTTGGAGTCATCCTCAGTAGGGCTGGAACGGACTGCCAGGCTGTTCTCAGTTGCACAAACCTTTTCTCCAGCCTGATGGGAGATGCAGACCTCAGGCACATTCTCCTTGTGTTCTGATTTATGAGTTTTGATTTCACCACCATCGGCTCTCCAGTCGTTTGTAGAGTTGGTGGAACCGCTCTGTTTGGACACAGCTGCCTGGTGCTTGGCCATTGGATCCTTGATGGAGGTTTCTGACAGGCGTCGTTAAGTCCAGATTTCACCTGCTCTCGCTTTTCTCTGCGTTGAGTGTAGAAGATGACAACTGACCTGGGCTATCTCCACATCATCCGGAGAACAGCTGCTTTCAGAGACCCTCCTTCCACCTGCCCTGCGGCTCTGGCCCGAAGAATCTGCTTGCTTGGAGTTGGTTCACCCTCCTCAAACATCATCTTAAGGCTGTTCAGCGGAACATTGTATTTCTCTATTTCATTTGCAGCTTCTATGTTTTCAGATTTCAGATTTTCTTCCTTCGTGCCTGGATTCTCCTAGACAAGTTTCCATTTTTTTACATTCTTTCAAGTGGTCTTTAAGACACTTATTGATCTCAAGGCAGGGATACAGGCACTGCACAAGGGCTTCAGGAGGTGATCCGAGCCTGGGTCTGAGATGGACTCGTTCTCCATGGTCAGCCTTGCCCTCAGAGGCAGAGCTTCTAGCCCCTTCACCGGCAGGATGGCTGCCTCCGTGTCTGACCTCCATGCTGCCGATTCGCAGGAGTCTGTGTGAGACTCTCCCCAGGGCTGGGCTCTCCCACTTCTTCTTTACCACAGTCAGGATCCCCCTCCTGAAGGGCTGGGGAGATTTTCAGGGTCCTAGAAGAACAAGAAGTAAGTGCCAGTTATAACTTGCCCGTTGAAATATTCAAACGTTGTGCTTTGTTTTTTTGTTTGTTTTTCTTCTTAAGGTTCTATTTATTTGTTTGAGAGAGAGAGAATGAGAGAGAGAGCAGGAGCAGGGGGGAGGGCAGAGGGAGAGGGAGAAGCAGAGTCCCTGCAGAGCAGAGAGCTGGACACGGGGCTCAATCCCAGGACTCCAAGATCATGACCTGAGCCGAAGGCAGACGCGTAACCGACTGAGCCACCCAGGTGCCCCAAACATTTTGTTCTTTGTAAAATGGAAGTTAAAACTCTAAGCTGCTTCTGGTCCACTGGTGTTTCAGACAGCTGTGAATAGTTACAGCCCTGCCGCATGGAGAAAGCATCCACCCCGGGAGAGGTATTTTATCTTAATTTTATAAAGAATAGTAAGCCCATTTATATTATATTTTTATAGAAACAACTCTGTTTTCCAAGACAATTTTAAAAAGTGAGAAGGATGACACTGTTTTACATTTTGGCAAGTCTCTTTGATGTCTGGTCTAATAGAAGATAGATTCTCATATTTGCTTTTGCATTCAGTCTGTTACAATGTGTTGTTTGGTTAAAGATGACAAAGACGGTCTGGCCTTAAATAGAAAGGTAGTTGGAAAACAGGGACATCACCTGTTAGAATGTTTAAAATTTGAATATTTAAAGTTACAGGACTGACCATACCAAATGTTACTGAGAATGCAGGGCATCAAAGTTCTCATACTCCTGCTGGAGAGACTGTAAATGGATACAGCTTCTATGGAAAACAATTTTGTAATTACTTGAAAGTTAAACAGAACCTACCGTATGACCCATCAATCCTACTTCTATGTATTTACCAAAGAGCAATGAAAGCACATGTACATAACAAAGTCTTTTACACACATGTTCGTAGCAGCCTTATTTGTAAAAGCTAAAAAATAGAAACAACCCAAGTATCCACCTACAAGTGAATGGATGTACAAATTGTGATACGTCCATTAACGCAATTGAACTATTGATACAAGAAAAAATGTTATGAGTCTCAAAATTATTATGCTGAGGGAATGAAACCAGACCTAAAAAAACCACGTATGATTCCATTTTTAAAAAAGATTTATCTATTCATTTGTGAGAGAACAAGAGAGCAGGGCGGGGAGGCAGAGAGAGAGGGAGAGAGAGTCTCAAGCAGACTCTGCACTGAGTGCAGACCTGATGGGGGCTCAAGCTCACGACCCTGAGATCATGACCTGAGCCGAAATCAAGAGTCGGATGCTTAACCGACTGAGCCACCCAGGCACCGCTGTATGATTCCATTTTTAAGAAGTTTTAGAAAATGCAAACTAATCTATGGAAAGTAGATCAGTGGTTGCTAGAGGATGGGAGTGTGTGGGGACACTGGAAGGGAGGGATTACCAAGGGGACATGGGGAAACTCAGGGGATAGCTATGTTCATCACCTTGATTGTGGTGATAATTTTTCAGGTGAATAATATGTCAAAAATTATCAAATTGTACCCTTGAATATGTACTTGATGTCAATTTTACCTTAATAAAGCTGTTCAAAAATAAATGGTATTTTTAAAAAAGAAAAAAAAATCAAATATACACAACAGATCTTGTTTAGATCCTGTTTTGAATCATTTGTAAAAAAGATGCTTGAGAGGGGCGCCTGGGTGGCTCAGTCGGTTAAGTATCCAACTCTTGATTTCAGTTCAGGTCATGATCGCAATGGTGTGAGATTGAGCCTGGTGTAAGGCTGCACAGTGCGTGTGGGGCCTGCTTGCGATTCTCTCTCCCTCTGCCCCTCCCCCAAAAGATGCTTGAGACATTGGAGAACGCTTGAATACTGACTGGATATTAGATTATGTTAAGGAATTGTTAGTATTTTTTCAGTGTGATAATGGGGTTGTTATGTTAAAAAGTGTCTTATCTCTTACAGATACATACTGAAGTATTTATGGATGAAATTATATGATGTCTGGGATTTACTGAGTTGGAGGAGATGATGGTATGAAACAAGGTTGGCCAAATATTACTAATACTGACTTTATTCACCCTGCTTAGGATTCTCGATCTCCCTCTCTCTGCCCCCCCCCACTTGAGTACACTTTCTCTCTCTCTCAAAAAAAAAAAAAAATATATATATATATATATATATATATATAATTTAAATGATGGTTGTATAGAGGTTTGTTATACTATTCTTTCTACTCATGTGTATTTTGAGATTTCCCATTATAAATTTTTGTTGTTGTTCTTGTTTGATTTTTTAAAAAATGATTATTTTAGTCCTGCTCTGAAACAGTGGCCTAGACTAAGTGGCTTCTAATCTTCTCATCTGAGAAAATGTACCTTTTCTGTTAAGTTATGATCTCTATCATAAATTATATGTTTCTCACTAGAAGCAAAAAACTGAAGTCTGAAAGACACATGGGGTTTTTTGACCAATTAATCATAAATCTCTACACTAATATACTGTTGGAATCATTGCTTAAAAAATAAAAAGTGAGCCAGTGGCATAGGATAAAAATGCTATTTAAAAATTTCTTTCTTCTTAACTCACCCCAAAATCTCACAGAAATAGCCTGTTACTGAAGAGAGAACATATTTCTTATCATTACTTTGAAACTCAAACAAAGCAACTTACATTTTTATTCTGGCTGAAGGGGAGAAAAGGTGATCTGATCTTTTCTGACTAGCTACAAGTTTTCTAAGTAAAAAAAAACTGAGCCAACTGGAAATTATCTCTAGAGAGCAAGCACTGGATAAGAATTATATCAAGGTATTATTTTCAAAAAGTTAAAAATGTGACTCTTGCAGAAATAGACTCATAAACACAGAGAACAAACTGGTGGTTGCCAGAGGGGAGGGACGGTGAGGGGTGGGGCAAAGTGGGTGGAGGGGAGTGGGAGGCACAGGCTTCCAGTCATGGAGTGAATAAGTTATGGGGATGAAAATTGCAGCATGGGGAATACAGTGAATGGTACTATAATAGTGTTGTGTGTTGACAGATGGTAGCTACTGCATAGGATAATGTATAGACTTGTCCAATCACTATGTTGTACACCTGAAACTAATGTAACATTGTGTGTCAACGATACTTAATGTATATATTTATTTATGACATATATATGACTCCTACAAATAGAGAAAGAACACAGGGAAAAGGGGCACCTGGGTGGCTCCGTTGGTTAAGCATCTGCCTTCAGCTCAGGTCATGATCCCAGGGTGCTGGGATCGAGACCCGCGTCAGGCTCCCTGCTCAGCAGGGAACATGCTTCTCCCTCTCCTCCCTGCTCCTGCTGTCTCTCAAATATATAAACAAAATCTTTAAATAAACAATTAGAACTAAAAGTATAATGAACCAATTTGCTTTCCTTCCTCCCTAACCACCATATTATCAAAACACTGTCATGCCATGTTCTTTAAGTAATTCCTCATATATTCCCTCATCTGAATAATATTGGTCTTCAGGCAGCTTCTCAATTCAGAACTCAGTGTAGAATATGGTCCTCTTACATCACAGCTTGCCAAAAATCAAGGGGTGACCCACCTTTCTCTTGCTTTCTTTTTCTTTTTGATTGAAGTATTGTTGATATGCAATATGATATTAGTTTCAGGTGTACAACATAGTGATTTGACATTTATATACATTATGAAATGCTCACTATGATAAGTGTAGTCACCATCGGTCACCAAGCCATATCACAGTGTTATTGACTATATTCCCTATGTTGTACTTCTCATCCCATGACTCACTTATTTTGTAACTGGGACTTTGTAATTCTTAATCCCTTCTATTGCTTTCACCCATCCCTCCACCCACTTCTCCTCTGGTAACCATCAGTTTGTTTCTTGTATTTATGAGTCTGTTTCTGTTTTATTTGTTTGTTTGTTTGTTCATTTGTTTTGTTTTATAGACTCCACACATAAGTGAAATCATATGGTATTTGTCTTTCTCTAACTTATTTTACTTAACATAATACCCTCTGCGTCCACCGATGTTGAGAATGGCAAGATTTCATTCTTTTTTATGACTGAGTAATAATACATATATTATTTTATATATATGTATACCCCATATTATATATATATATATGTTTTGTACATATTGTATATATACATATACCTCACATCTTTTCAAATTGATTATATTTTTAAAAATTTTTAAAGGATTTCTTAAAGATTTATTTATTTATTTGAGAGAGAGAGAGAGAGCATGCATGTGCACATGCACATGGGGGAGGGGCAGAGAGAGAGAGAGAGAGAGAGAATCCTCAAGCAGACGCCCCACTGAGCAGGGAGCCTGACACAGGGCTCCATCCCAGGACCTGAGATCATGACCTGGGCCAAAATCAAGAGTCAGACGGTCAACTGACTGAGCCACCCAGGTACCCCAATTCTATATTTTTAAATTAAACTTTTTTTATTTTAAGCTAATTGTAAATTTACATGTTGCTGTGAAATAACACTGAGAGATCCATATTCCCTTTACCTGTTATGCTTATAGTACAATATCATAATCGGGATCTTTTTTCTTTTTTTTTAAAGATTTTATTTATTTATTTGACAGAGACAGCCAGTGAGAGAGGGAACACAAGCAGGGGAGTGGGAGAGGAAGAAGCAGGCTCCCAGCGGAGAAGCCTGATGTGGGGCTTAATCCCAGAATGTTGGGATCACACCCTGAGCCGAAGGCAGACGCTTAACGACTGTGCCACCCAGGCGCCCCTCATAATCAGGATCTTGACATTGATGTAGTCAAGATGTAGAATGTCCGTCACCACAAGATTCCCTGTTTTTTTTTTCCTCATCATAGTAAGTGTCTTCTTACTTCCCATCACCTGTTTCACCCATTCCCCCCATTCATCTCCTCTTTGGTAACCTTTAGTTTGTTCTCTGTAGTTAAAGTCTGATCCTTGATTTGCCTCTCTCTGGTTTTTTTTTTTCCTTTGCTTGTTTGTTTTGTTTCTTAAATTCCACATATGAGTGAAATGAATACCACATCTTCCTTATCTGTTCATCTATCAGTGGACGCTTAGGTTGCTTCCATATCTTGGCTCTTGTAAATAACGCTGCCATAAAGGTGCTCAAAATCACTAATCATCAGGGAAATGCAGATCGAAATCACCATGGGGTGACCCACCTTTGATGACATATTTTTGTAGCCACAACTTTTTATAGTCATTATAATTTTTAAATGCTCACAACATTCACCCCAAACTGTTAGTTAAATGCTTCTTTAGTTAAAGAAGAGCGGGTGATTTTCAGATATTTAATGTAATATTACCATCATTAAAATAATTAAACATATGGAGCCCATTAGACTAAGGTGGCGGTAACATCTTGATAGCCTACGCAAGCAAACGGAAACCTAAGCCAGAGTCAAGTCCTGTAAATGCCTCAAGGTTAAGAAATCGAAACCTAAGAACAACTAATCACAAATCCAAGTAGTTTTTTCCCAAATAAGGCTACTCTAAGCTATAGCCAATCAAATAATTTCCTTGCTTTGCTTTTGCATGCTCTATAAAAGCCTTTCCCTTTTCATGGGGTACCTCCCCTGGGTGGCTCAGTTGGTTAAACATCTGCCTTTGGCTCAGGTCATGATCCTGAAGTCCAGGGATCAAGCCCCTGGCTTGATCGGGCTCCCTGCTCAGCGGGGAGTCTGCTTCTCCCTCTCCCTCTGCCCCTCCCCCCACTCATGTTCTCTCTCTCTAGCTCACTTGCTCACTCTCTCAAATAAATAAAATCTTCAATTAAAAAAAACTTTTCCCCTTTCAGTGGAGTGCTCTTAACCATTCTTCATTTGGCGCTGCCCAATCTAATTGATATTGGCTCATAGACATGCTTCAAAATCTTCATGTACCTCAGTTTATCTTTTAACATCATTTATTGAAATAGTCTCAGTATAGGGTTTTTTCATGAATGTGAATAATAAGCTAAACCTCATTCCTGGTGAAAATGTTTTATGCCTCGAAGAATTATATATGTATATATGCATTATTTATTATATATGCCTACATATACATATGTATTATATATTATAAAATACATATGCCTCTGTGAATTCCAAAGACTTATATTTCAAATCAAAGACCACTATACAGTATGTCAAAAATTCAAGAGATCATTTTTATTTTCTCTCTATATATAATTATTTCAATAGAAGACAGTTCATATTTTATCAGTCGGAGCTTGCTATGATTTCTTCTTTGCATTTGCTCTTCTTTTTGCTTAAGTAGTTCACTTCATAGTTCTTTCTTCTTTTTGTGTGTGTGTGTGTAAGTAGGCTCCGTGCCCAATGTGAGGCTTGAGCTCACAACCCTGAGATCAAGAGTCAGTTGCTCTACCAACTGAGCCACCCAGCGCCCCTCTTTAATGACAGTATTAGAATGAGAAAAATCTTGTAAATTGAAGGGGTTCATTCAGGGATAGAAAAACCAGAAGTGCTACTTTATAACACAGGCACATTTATGGAACATATTACTAGTAGAGATAGTATAACCATCAAAATTCCATATGAATTTATGAAGAACTCAGGAAAATTAATTAATAAGAGACCCCAGGGGCACATGCCTGGCTCAGTCAGAGAGCACATGACTCTCGGTCTCTAGGTTGTCAGCTTACAACCATTTACAGGAACTCATCTGAATTCACTTACTTTTTTTGAGAAAATGATTAAACTTAACTGCACACACACACCAATTATCAGAGATTTGCCACTTTTTCTTAAAAACCTGTTTGTTTGTTTTTTAATTTTGATTCCAGTACAGTTAACATACAGTGTTAAAAATCTCCTTTGAGCAAATAATATAATATCTTCAAATCTCCTATGTAAAAATAGGGGAAAAGGACAAGTCTCTGTTTGTGGCTGTCATATTGATGAAATGTGTTTAAATGCTTTATTTCACTCAAACAAATGATACTTAGATGTGATGTACTCTAAACAATGACGTCATCTAAGCACTTTGGAGGTTTTGAAATACCCTAAGCAAAAAAAAAAAAGAAAAGTAATAGGTAAAATTTCTTACCATTTGCAAAGTGCATCTACTCAAATTTATGGATAAGAAACATTGAATTAAGTCAACACACAGACAAAGAATTAAGTCAATACACATTCAGCATAAAAGAGAATGTCTTACTGTCTTTTATGGACTCTCCCTAAGATGCAGAAATTTAAGTCTTTCTATGATATGTATCCTTTAAAAGACCTACCCCATCTCCTACACTAGTTAGAAAACAAATATTTACTGAGGCCTCACAGTTGCAGAGTCAAACCAACATATTAAAATACACAATAAAGAATAGATTAAAAAAAGAATAGATTTTTGTTTTGATTGTCAAAGAATGGACAAATAGAAGTAGGATAAAAAAAGAAAATATCTGGGGCGCCTGGGTGGCTCAGTCGTTAAGTGTCTGCCGTCGGCTCAGGGCGTAATCCCAGGGTCCTGGGATCGAGCCCCACATTGGGCTCCATGCTCCTCTGGGAGCCTGCTTCTCCCTCTCCCTCCACCCCTCCCTTACTCCCTCCACCCTTGCTCCTCTCCCTCAACCCCTCTCCCTCGCTCATGTGTGATCTCTCTCTCAAATAAATAAAATCTTCAAAAAACATCAAATTAGTAAATAGATAATAAATAGGATAAAGAAAATAGATCATTACTAATAACTGCTCAGAATATGACCCAGAATTAGGAGTTGTGCTAGTAGATTGTTGAAAGACAAAACTGAACAACAGTGCCTGGAATTTATCTTTCCTGGCCCTGCCCTCCGATCTTTTTCTCAAAGACCCAAAAGGCCTCTCCAGGCATGGGGCCCTTTATTAGTTCCCTACTGTGGCTGTAACAACATGGCTTAAAACAACAGATATGGTGGGGCACCTGGCTGGCTCCGTGGAAGAGCATGCCACTCTTGACCCCAGGGTTGTGACTCCAAGCCCCACACTGGGCGTAGCTTACTTTAAAGCAAACAAACAAACAAACAAACAAACAAACAAAAGAACAGAAATGTATTCCCTCACAGGTCTGGAGGCTAGAAGTCGGAAATGCAGGTGCTGGTAGGGCCGTGTGCCCCGTGCAGGTGCCGGGGAAGAATCCTTTTTTGTTTCTTCCTAGCTTCTGCTGCCTGCCCACACCCTTGGCATTTCTTGCCTTGTAGATGCACTACTTCAACCCTTGCCTCCAAGGTCATGTGGCCTTCTCCCCTCTGTCTCTGTGCCTTCTGTATCTTTGTTTCCAAAGATTTCTCTCTTCTTATAAGGACACCAGTCATTGGATTAGGACCAACCCTAATCCAGTATGACCCCATCTTAACTTGATGACATCTCCAAAGACTTATTTCCAAGGAAGGTCACATTCGCAGGTATGGGGGTGAAGGGTGGGTATGTTAAGACTTCAAAATATCTTTTTAGGAGACTCAATTCAACCTATTCTGGGGCCCCCTCCTGGGCTGTTCTCTTAGGCAATACCCTATGCACTAACTATACCTTGTGGTCAAAAGTGGAGTGTAGGCTAGGCTACTTGGGATGTTGGAATAAGTAGTATATCATGTATTTATGTTTATTTTTGTGTAAATATCAAATCAAATTAAGCTCAATTAGTATTTAGTATGTGGATTTTTGACTCTGGCACCCTGTCATTCATGCATCGGTCATTCAGTGTCAAATATGCTGTTCTTAAAAGAGACTTGAATTTCCTGACATGGAGGCATCTTCACGCTTTATTTTTTTTTACTTTTATTTTTTAAAAGATTTTATTTATTTATTTGACAGAGAGAGAGACAGCCAGTGAGAGAGGGAACACAAGCAGGGGGAGTGGGAGAGGAAGAAACAGGCTCCCAGGTAAGGAGCCTGACCCAGGACTCGATCCCAGGACTCTGGGATCATGCCCTGAGCCAAAGCAGACGCTTAACGACTGAGCCACCCAGGCGCCCCATCTTCACACTTTAGAATAATGAGCCAATTGCAGATTACACAAGCCTAATTACGAGATTTGTAGGTTGTATTATCTAGTTTAATGAAACCAACCCTCACAAAATTAACCTATGGCTTTAAAAAAATTTCCACCAAGAGAGGTGCCTCGCTGTCTCAGTCGGTGAAGCATGAAACACTTGATCTCTGGGTTGTGAGTTCAAGCCCCACACTGGGCGTGCAGCCTACTTTAAAAAAAAAAAAAGATTCCCCCAGAGCAGCGATTTTCAAAGTGTAGTCTGGGGACCCAGAGGAGATCTGTGAGCCCCAAATACATAGCACTAAGACATTATGTGCCTGTTTCTACTCTCAAACTCTACTGAGTATGCGGTGAGCTTTTCTAGAGGCTCCGTGACATGGATGATGTCATCGTTCTGCTACAAATAGAATGTGTGCTTGGGAATCTGTGTTTTTAAAATTTTGTTTTAATTTCCAATATGGTAAATATCAATAGGTATATAACCACACCAAAAAACATCTCTTTGAGGTCTATAATTTTTAATGTAGAAAGAGTTCCAAGACCAAAAAAGTTGAGAAATCACATATTGAAGATAACACTAACATTGTGGGCATAAGCTAACAAGAAAATGACATACAGTGACAAACTCTTAGAAAGCTACTTTACAAGGCAAAAGCGATCTAATCAGATCTGACAAGAATTGGGCCAGATATAGAAAATTATGAGCGCTATTTGAAATAAGGATTTCTATCCCTTATCATTATTGATAAATTTTGCCCTAAATGTTTATTATATATCAGATCTTTATGAAATATATTTTTGGCTTTCATAGCCATTAAAGTCAAGTGCCACAATAAACTGAACTTAGGAGTGTTTCTATGAACTGCTGTCTCACACAGTGTCAAACCAAGACTTAAAAAATTTTAAAGGACCATAATTAGTCATTTTGCTTTCACTACAAAGTTAGTGCTGACAACATTTTTAGTAAGAATAAAAAGTCTTGGGATGCCTGGGTGGCTCAGTCGGTTAAGCGTCTGCCTTCAGCTCAGGTCATGATCTTGGGGTCCTGAGATCAAGCCCCCAGTCGGGCTGCCTGCTCAGTGGGAAGTCTGCTTCTTCCTTCCCTCTGCTCCTCTCTCCCCCTCTCATGTGTGCTCTCTCTCTGTCTCTCTCTCAAATAAATAAAATCTTAAAAAAAAAAAAAGAGTGTCAAAAGATCCTGAGATTAAAAAGTTTGAGAACCACTGGCTTAGATCCACAAAAATATAGTCAAATAATGGAGGGATGATGGACACAGAAACAAAAAAGGTAGAGCTCTACCCCCATGGAGGGAAGGGGAAGTGGTGTCGTGGGTAGGCATCCAATGATGACTGCTACCAGAGGGAGATGGTTTGGATCTGGAACGTGACTAAAAAAGGGACAAAGTGTAAGGCAAATAAGAACAAGGAAGCTTTTTCTTCCATTATGGCTGTGGGAGACAAGTTTACAGAAGACTGATTAGCAGTGCCCGGTCTGAAGCAGGGGATGAGGACGCCCGGCTATAGTGTCGGTAGCATCGGATATTTGTAGCGAGAAAGGCTGTGTTAGCAGACTAGTTAACCAGTAAAAGGTATTGCAATAATCTTGTGCCTTAAGTATGAAAATATTTTTACCTTTTTTCCCTAGATTACACCTTTGCATTTTTAAAAAAATCATAATTTTATGTAGTTGAACAAAACGATGTAGGAGAAAAGCTATTTAGAAGACGGTTTTACTCCAAAATGAAGAAGTGAAGGAACATGTTCATAGCCCATATAGGGTCTGAGATAGAATCCTAAACGCGGGTCCCGAATGCTGCTGAGGCTAATGGAAACCAGCTAATCCTCTGTCCAAGGTGCTGCAAGTGACAGGGGCTCCCACACTGCATTTAGAAGTTAACACGCAGGACAATATTCTAATTGTAGCTTGTCATTACAGAACTACCTATTTGTACTTTTTAGAAGATACTGGTTGATTTCTCAGACCTTGTCCCACTGACAATGTTATAGGAAGCATTTTTTGTTGTTGTTGTTTTATATATCTCAACATAACTCACTTTGTGGACACATCCAGCATCATTATCTGCTGTAAATTGATTTTAACGCTTGCCAGGAACTATTAGCAGATATGTTTGCTATCATGATATTCAGTTTATTTGTTTTCACACAGTTTAGATCCCTCATTTCTAGTGGCGCTGTATGTGCATGTATATAAATATATGACTGTTAACTCAATTTTCTTCTTTAAACTTTGGATTGGGTTATAAGAGCTTTGAATCCTTCCAGAAATTTTTGCTGCAACGAGAGAGTCTGCCTATTGGTGTGGCTATCATGAGAACTTTTGCTCTCCATTATTTCTCTTTTGGTTTTAGGTTTAATGGTTCCTAGTTCTTTTACATATACAGAAAGGGCATTGGGTAATGTTTTATGATTTATGAAATAATGTTTTATTTTTTTAAAGATTTTGGGGCACCTGGGTACTCAGGTGGTTGGGTGGCTGCCTTCCACTCAGATCATGATCCCAGGGTCCTAGGATGGAGCCCACATCGGGCTCCCTGCTCAGCGGGGAACCTGCTTCTCCTTCTCCCTCTGCCTGCCACTCCTCCTGCTTGTGCTCTATCAAATAAATAAGTGGAATCTTAAAAAGATTTATTTCTTTGTTTATTTATTTGACAGAGAGAGAGAGCATAAACAGGCAGAGCAGCAGGCAGAGGAAGAGGGAGCAACAGGCTCCCTGCTGAGCAGAGAGCCGGTCGTGGGACTCCATCCCAGAACTCTGGGACCATGACCTCAGCTGAAGGCAGACACTTGGCTGACTGAGCCCTTCAGGTGCCCCAATGTTTTTTTTAGGATTTATTTATTTATTTTAGGGGTGCCTGGGTGGCTTAGTCGGTTTAGCAGCTGCCTTCAGCTCAGGTCATGATCCCAGGGTCCTGGGATCGAGCCCCACATCGGGCTCCTTGCTGAGCGGGGAGCCTGCTTCTCTCCTGCCTGCCACTCCCCCTGCTTGTGATTGCTTTCTCCCTCTCTCTCTCTGTGTCAAATAAATAAATAAAATCTTTTTTTAAAATTTAGTTATTTATTTTAGAGAGAGAGCGAGCAGGGTGGGGAGGGACAGAGGGAGAGTGAGGGAGAGAGAGTCTCAGGCCCACTCCGTGCTCAGCACGGAGCCTGATGCAGGACTCAATCTCACAACCCTGAGATTATGACCTGAGCCGAAACCAAGAGTTGAACGGTCAACCGACTGTACCACCCAGGTGCCCCAAAATAATGTTTTATTTTTAAAGAGGAGGAACCAAAGTGGAAAAAATATATGCTGGGTCAAAAGATTGTGTGTGTCCTAGCTCTCCTACCTACTGCAAAAATGGGACCTCTGGTGTGTTTTCCAATGCCAACAACAAATTCTCTGATTTTCAGGACACCCAGTGGGTGTTCAACAATTCACTTCAGTTCTGACATTAACTACCTGGGGTTACCACAGACCCAACAAAACTCCCCCCCTTCCAGCTTTAGGACCAGTTGCAAGTCTTGGAGAGATCACCCATGCTTCTGACTGGCCATAAAGCAGGGGTCGCCACAACCCTCTAGTCAGGTTCGATAATTTGCTAGAATGGCTCCTAGAACTCAGGATGGCATTTTACTGGTTTGCTATCAAGGATACAACTCAGGAGCAGCCAAACAGAAGTGAGGCATAGGGCAAGGTTCGGGTGGTGGGGTGCACAGAGCTTCCATATTCTCTCTGGTCACACCACCCTCCCAGCACCTTGATGCTTTAGCAGCTTGAAAGTTCAAATTTTGTTCAAGACTTTTTATCTGCAAGAGCTCAGTCTTCAGCAATCCTTCTCTCCAAGGAGGTCAGGGGTAGGGCTGAAACTTTCAATCCTCTCATCACTTGGTCTTTCTTTCTGTGACCAGCCTTATCTTGAGGCTTTCTAGAAGCCTACCCTAAGTTGGCCAGGTGTGATGTAAATGGGCTCCTCATGAAAAACAAAAGACCCTTCTAACACTCAGGAAATCTCAAAGGTTTTAGAAGCTTTGAGCCAGGAAATCGGATCAAATACCATATGTCCTGTTATACTACTGGGACATGCACATTTACCTATTTTACAGGATGGATTTGAAAGAAATTTTTTAATGGATCTGAAAGCATTCTTTTAGCCAGAAATTGTAAGATAAATGTAATGTATATTCCAAGCCTATTACTTTGTTCTTTGTGGTTGCTCCACAAAGCGAGAAACTGTTGATGGATTGACCTCGCAGAGGTTTAAGTGCATTGGCAAGCATGCCTCAGATGGAGTCCAGTGGGATTTTACACACGCACCCCTATGGTAGACTACTACAAAGTGGCCCTGGTGACTCATGCCTCCCTAAATTCACACCCTTGGTATCATTGCCTCTTGCAATAAATCTGGCCTTAGAATTTGCTTAAAGCAACAGAATATTCTGGAAATGACAGTGTGTGAGTTTTCTGAAGCCTACACAGCTTGTGCCTTCAGTCTCTTGAGACTTGCCGTCCAAAGAAGCTGAGATAGACCGGTTAGTGATGAAGGACTGGTTAATGATGGAGAGAGAGAGAGGTCCCAGCCTTCCCGTCTTTTCAAGGCCTCAGCTATAGGAAGGGGGTCATCTTGGGCCCTCCAGCTCTAGCTCACCCACTGGATGGATGCAGCAGCATGTGTGAGCCCAGATGAGACCAGAAGAACTGCCTAGTGCACCCACAGCATTTTGAGGAATAATAAATCATTGTTGTAAGCTACTAATTTTAGGGTTTGGGGTTTTTTTGTTTGTTTATGCAGCAATAGACAACTGAGGCCATTCTCAACTTGTGATGACCAAATTCTTTAGGTGTTAGTTGTCTGTGAATCTAGCATTAGACAGGAAGGGGAAAGGAGCAGCAAAGAGTGAGACCTGAAGAAATGCCTGAGGACTCAGAAATAAGAGGTACTTATATCACCTTGAACAATGACAACAGAACATGGTGGCTTCCTCTCTGGTGACAAATAGTGCATGAGAAGAGACATCCATTTGTTGTACATCACTGGGTGTGATGAGTCACAGAAACGTGCCTTACATACCCAGAGATTCAAAAATACCATTGTCTTTATTATTTATTTATTTATTTATATTTATTTATTTATTTATTTATTTATTTAATTTATTTTGAGAGAGAGAGAGCGCACACCCAGGGGGTGGTGGTGGGGAGGGGCAGAGGGAGAGGGGGAGAGAGGGAATCTTAAGCAGGCTCCATACCCAGCATGGAGCCCAATGCGGGGCTCAGTCTCACGACCCTGAGGTCACAACCTGAGCCACAATGAAGAGTTGGACACTTAACTGACTGAGCTACCCAGGTGCCCCACAAAATACCATGGTCTTTTTTTTTTTTTAATTTTATTTATTCATTTGAGAGAGAAAGAGACAGAGAGAGCACAAGCAGGGGGAGGGACAGAGGGAGAAGGAGAAGCAGACTCCCCGCTGAGCAGGGAGCCCAGTGCAGGGCTCCATCCCAGGACCCGGGGATCATGACCTGAGCCGAAAGCAGATGCTTAACTGACCGAGCTGCCCAGGCGCCCCAATACTATTGTCTTTAATTCATAGTTAGGTATATCTGCTTCCAGTTTTTTAAATGAAAAATCCCCGTTATATGGATTGTTTTGATTATTCTATTAATAGAACCTCAATAAGGTTGTATTACTTGTAAAGTTAGAAGAATATCACTCTACCAATCCTATATTATATAAAAATAGATTTATGGCATTGGAAATTGTGTTGTTCTAGAACACATAAAGATGATTTCATAGGGGTGCCAGGTTGGCTCAGTCGGGTGGAGCGTCTGACTTTTGAACTTGGGGTTGTGAGTTCCAGCCCTGCGTTGGGGGTAAAGATTACTTTTTTAAAAGTTATTTTATAAACAAATGTGTATGTTGCCTTCACTCTTCCTCTTTCTTTCCCTTGCCCTAATGTTTGGTGAGCGGGTTGAAGTGTTAGATGGTGGCCAGCTTCCTGTACCAACGTCTTCGAGCAAGCTGCTACTTTTTCTCCATGATCAGGTGAAGTCAGGAGCCCTAAGTTCCCAGCAGGTGCTAGAGACCCATCGGTCCTTCAGAGTTTGGCTTGTAAAGTTTTCAGGTGGGGTCTGCAGAGGTGGGCTGTTTGCCTCAGGGCTTGTATAGGTGATTCTTAATAAATCAAGGAGGTTCGAGGGGAGCACCCTGAAGTCTGAGTCGCTCTAAGAATAAATCTCCAGGGGGTTCAATTCAGTTTGGGGTCTCCATTAAAGATTTTTGAGAAAGGGGGTGCCTGGCTGGCTCAGTCAGTGGAGTCTGTGACTCTTGATCTCAGGGTTGTTGGGTCAGTCCTCATGTTGGGTGTAAAGTTTACTTTAAAAAAAAAGTTCTTTTTTTTTTTTTTTTGTAAGATTTTATTTATTTATTTGACAGAGAGAGAGAGCACAAGTAGGCAGAGTGGCAGGCAGAGGGAGAGGGAGAAGCAGACTCCCTGCTGAGCAGGGAGCCCAATTTGGGGCTCGATTCCAGGATCCCGGGATCATGACCGGAGCTGAAGGCAGATGCTTAACCGACTGAGCCACCCAGGCGTCCCCCCAAAAAAGATTCTTTTTTTTTTTTTAAAGATTTTATTTATTTATTTGACAGAGAGAGAGACAGCCAGAGAGAGAGAGGGAACACAAGCAGGGGGAGTAGGAGAGGAAGAAGCAGGCTCCCAGCAGAAGAGCCTGATGCGGGGCTCGATCCCATAACGCCCTGAGCCGAAGGCAGACGCTTAACGACTGAGCCACCCAGGCACCCCCCAAAAAGGATTCTTGAGAGAGGGTTTAAGCGATAAGATTGATGTACAGGCACAGGGCCGCCCCAGCCCATAAGCAGCCCCCCTACCACCGTTGGTTGGGTCTGCTCCTCTATCAGTTCCTTTAAGCAGACTGTGAGGAGTGAAATGGGTCTTGGAGGGCAACAGAAGCAGCCTGTGGAAACCGAGGCCTGTTTATCTAAGCTGCCCAGGGAATGTGTTCTCCGGTTACCGAGTATGCGCTAGGACAGGACTGACCTCGATTTACATTACTGTCACATTAGCTCAGCTGTACAAGGGAACTTCCTTTTATTCTTACTATTTATTCAACACCACCTACTATGTGCCAGGCACTCCCAGAGGAGTTAAGGACATACAGTCCCTCTTTAAGCAACAGACTCTAGTTTTCTTTAGCACTGCAACATAAAAATCCTGATGTAGAGATTAAATTACAATAGTGTGGGACTTAATGACTTTTAAAAGTTCTGAGATTTGGGGAATGCCTTAAAACCAAAGCAGTTATTGCGGCAACCATTTGGGAAAGTATTTTGGTGGTGTCTGCTAAAAGTGAACACACATACATACCCTATGACTCAGCAATTCCGTTTTCTAGGTATATGCACAAATTCACCAAAAGACAGGGACGAGAACATTCATAGCACTGCTACTCCTAGTAGCCCGAACTGGACACAACAGAACCACGCGTTACTGGCCGAATCATGTGTCCCTTAGAGTCTAGAGAGAAAACAAATTATTTTTTTGTTGCAGTTAGATCAGCTACTTTAACAGAAAAATGAATATAAGGGGCGCCTGGGTGGCACAGCGGTTAAGCGCCTGCCTTCCGCTCAGGGCGTGATCCCGGCGTTCTGGGATCGAGCCGCACATCAGGCTCCTCCGCTATGAGCCTGCTTCTTCCTCTCCCACTCCCCCTGCTTGTGTTCCCTCTCTCGCTGGCTGTCTCTATCTCTGTCTAATAAATAAATAAATAAAATCTTTAAAAAAAAAGAAAAATGAATATAAGGCATCATTCAGTTGAACAGGTACTGGAGAGCTAAAAAAGGATAAAGGGGGCACTGTGGTAACTCAGTACTAACGCAGGAATCGGCACCCATCTCTGTGGCTGGGGGACAAAGTGCAGAGCTGGGGTACTCCACCTCAGAAGCTTAGAGGAGGGAGCTGGGGCCCAGAGGTCTCCGGAGGGGGTACTGCCTGGCCTTGATGGTCCTTCTGAGGGGACACCGTGAGGCTCGTTTGAGGAGCACTATAAAACTTGAGACTGGAACCCACTGCTGCTGTGAAGAGATGGTGGTGACGGGACCCGCCAGCTCTGTCTCCCTTTTCCAGCCTCCGGGCTCCCTCTAGCGCCCCCAACTGGCAGAATCAATTGTAGTCTCTTGGCTGAGTCACAGCTGCCTCATTACAAAGCTGAGAGTAGAAGGGCAATTTTGGGGTTAAGATACAGTATTTGTTTTTTGTTTTGCTTTTTTTTTTTAAAAAAGATTTTATTTATTTATTTGAGAGAGAGTGAGAGCGTGCTCACGTGGTGGGGAGAGACAGAGGGAGAGGGAGAAGCAGACTCCCCACTGAGCAGGGAGCCCAACTTGGGGCTTGATCAGATGCTTAACTGACTGAGCCACCCAGGCACCCCTTGTTTTGCTCTTTTGGAGAGAGAGAGAGCACGGTGGATAGGGGCAGAGGGAAAGGGAGAGAGAGAATCTTAAGCAGTCTCCATGCCCAGTGTGAAGCTTGAGGTGGGGCTCAATCTCACCACCCTGAGATGATGACATGAGCTGATATCAATAGTAGGATGCTTGAATGAGCCCCCCAGGCGCACCAGGATACGGTAGTTTAATAAATGGTGCCAGTGGGGGTGCCTGGCCAACTCAGCCGGTAGACCATGTGACTCTTGTTCTCAGAGTTGTAAGTGCGAGCCCCACATTGGGTGCACAGATTACTTTAAAATAAAATCTTAAAAAAAATAAATAAGTAAATGGCACCAGTGGATTTTAAAAACAAGTGGTATATTCACAAAATGGAACACTCTACAACAATGAAAGTATTACTGTGTGTAACACACGGTTCAGTCTCACAAACATAAGGCTGAGCAAAAGAAACCAGATGCAAAGACCTAGTTTATGATTTCATTACCATAAACCCAAAAACTGGGCAGCATTAATCAGCAGTGTTACTAGTTAGAATAGAGGTTACCTGGGTGGGACTAGTGACTGAGGAGGGATGAGGGGGCTTTCAGGAGGTACTGGGAATGTTCAAATTGTTTTTTAAACAATTCTATTTGTTTGAGAGAAAGAGAGCACAGAGGGAGAGTGAGAGGGTGAAGCCGACTCCCCCCCCCCCCCCCCCCCCGCCAGCAGAGAGCCCAAGGTCGGGCTCCATTCCTGGACCCTGAGATCATGACCTGAGCTGAAGGCAGATGCTTAACCAACTGAGCCACCCATGACCCCAGTGTTCAACATTTTTAAACACAGGTGTTTGTATTTTGTACCTTTGTGACTTATGCATGTTTTTACTTGTATATTATGTAACAATAAAAAGTTTAAAAAAATAAATACAATTGAACACTATGGTCATGGGGACTATCAAGCTGTTTTCTGTTTTGTTTTGTTTTAATTTTATTTTTGGAAGCACCTGGGTGGCTCAGTCAGTTAAGCATCTGACTCTTGATTTCAGCTGGGGTCATGATCTTGGGGTTGTGAGATTGAATCCCAAGTTGGGCTCTGTGCTGGGCATGGAGCCTGCTTGGGATTCTCTCTCCCTCTCCCTCTGTCCCTCCCCTGCCTTAGAAAATGAAAAAAAGATTTTAAGCGGTCCCTATACCCAGTGTGGGGCTTGAACTTACAACCTTGAGATCAGGAGTTACATGCTCCCCTGAATGAGCCAACCAGATGCTCTGACTATAAAGCCATTTTTTTTAAAGCTTTATTTATTTATTTATTTATTTATTTATTTATTTATTTATTTATTTATTTATTTATTTAGAGAGCACACGCGGGAGGGGCAGAAGGAGAGAGAATCTTAAGCAGACTCCACGCTGAGCACAGAGCCTGATGCAGGGCTTGATCTTACAACCCTGAGATCATGATCTAAGCTGAAACCAAGAGTCGGACACTTAACTGACTGAGGCACAGAGGTGCCCTCAGAAAGCTGTCTTTTAATGATAAAGTATATTTTATCACTATACGCAACACCTCTATCTACCCAAAGTTATAAATACACATTTTTGAACAACTGATTGTGAATTATGCTAGAACAGAATTCATGTTTAACTGTGAGAAAAATCATATTGTTTATTTTTACATTAGATTTTATATTGGATTTTTATATTATAAAGTGGAGGACAAAATTCTAATACTCAGAGAGTTCATGTATTTGAGAACGAGTATTCTATCATGGCTCTATCCATGTCCAAATGCTTGAAAGAAATGGGGCTCGTGGAGTTCAGCATAGTTTATTATGGCCAGACCATTTAATTTGTTTAGATATGTGCTGGCATATTAGTTAATATTCTGAATCTCTACTAACAGAGCCCTGGGCAGATCTTTAGGGGCCTTTTTTAACTGGCTTATGTAAGTCTTATATACAGTAGGCATTTTATTTATAACACATCTATTACTAATGTTGATTTTCCCTCAATAATCTCGACTACATTCCCTTTTCTTTATTTAGTGTGAACATTGGACTGAAAATTCTCTTTCATTTCTACTGTTTAGACAATAGCCAAATGAGGGGTCTGTAAGGATTCTCGTTTGCAAATCAGAGGCACTAAAAGAAAGAAGGAATGACCCCTTGTGGTGGTTTAAAAAATACGTCCACATATTCTCTGTTCCTTTTCCCTTCAAGAAGTGGTTTCATGCCCCTCCTTTGAGCATGGGCTGGCCTTGCATCTCATGGATAGAATGTGGTGAAATGATGGATTGTGACTTCTGAGGGTAGGTCACAAAAGGCAGTGAAGTTTCTTCCTTGCTCTCTGGGGGAAGCCGGACACTCAAGCAGCCCTATGGAAAGACCCAGGTGGAAGAAGTGAGGCCTCCTCGAAAGAGCCAGTGAGGATCTGAGGCCTCCTGCTAACAGCCATGTGAGTGAGCCATCTTGGTAACAGATCTTTCAGCCTTCCTCAAGCCTCCAGATGACTGCAGCCCCAGGTGACAACTTCACTCTCCAGCCAAACAGCTCCCCAAGTCCTGGACCACAGAAATCGTGAGATAATAAATGTTTGTTGTTTTAAGTTGCTAAATTTGGGAGAAATTTGTTTTTTAGCAATAGATTAGTAAGATACGTCTTGATGTGGATATACGTAAGAACAGCTAATACTTATTGAACAGTTAGCTCCTTCTCTAAGCATTTTAGGTGAAACAACTCATCGACTCCTCCCATCTATATAAGGTAGTGAATATTACTGTCCTCATTTTGCAGATCAGGAAACTGAGGTGCAGAGAAACAGAGTAACTTGCCCAAGTTACCCAGCCCAAGGTTTACCTAGTAAATGGTAAAAGTAGGCTTTGAACTCTGCCAGTCTGGCTCTGCTGCTCTGTACACTCCCTTCTGGGTTAAATTGCTGCTGTACGGCACTGAGAAATATGCCGTAATAATAAGAGACGGGCTTACGCTTCATAATAGAAGGTATAAATTGGATCTACAGAAACTTTCCTAGAAATGTCAAAGCATTGGAGAGCCTTTAGAAAGGGGCTAGGTTCTCATCCACTAAAGGCCCAAAGCTGGGTTGTATGACCTCTCAGGTCTGTTTCCAATCCCGTGACATACTTCATAAACCTTCTGAGATACAGTATGATTTAATAGCTCTATTTAGAAATATTAGTGTGTAATTGGATTTACAGCATTCTGTAATTTTTTCTTATATTTAGTAAAAATTAATATGATATGTTTGCCTTGAATTCTGTAGTGCTAGGTTGGGAAAAAATGCATAAATACTGCCCTTTTCACTTCTTTTGGACTGCTACAGAGCGCAAAATATATCCAGTTCTAATACTTCTGCTTCTTAATTATAATATTCTCAGAATTAGATTTATTAGGAATAAAGAATGGTAGAATAAAATAATTAAATTTATACTCAGGGTTGTGAGTTTGAGCCCCACGTTGGGCGTAGAAGTTTAAAAAAAAAAACAACTTATACTCTCTGTTTCTTTTTGTAAATTTCCTTTAAAATGTCATTTGAAATTATGATGCATCTCAAAGAAATTTTCCATTTTTATTAAAAAAATTTTTTTTTTCAGTAGGCTCCACACCCAGTATGGGGCTTAAACGCACAACTGACCCTGAGATTAGTCACATGCTCTACCCACTGAACCAGCCACATGCCCTGAAATTTTTAACTTTTAAATTTGCAGAGACTAGGTTTATATTTTTATCATTCTTTCTGTAAGCACCTAATAGAGTATGTGTAGATTTATTGATTGATAATTAAATTGGTGTATTTTAATTCGATAAATTCAAAGCAATACACAAATATTCTAGGTGGCAAATGTAGTTCTCTCCTATTTTATAGACGTAGAAAGATTGACAAGAATACCTTAAGGTCTTTAATTGCTATCTTCTCAGTGAGACTTTTTTTTTTTTAAGATTTTATTTATTTATTTATTTATTTGAGAGAGCACAAGCAGGAGCAAAGGGAGGGATAGAAGTAGAAGGGGAGGGTCAAGCAAACGTCCCGCTCAGTGGGGAGCCCAACTCCGGCCTTGATTCCAGGACCCTGAGATCATGACCTGAGCCAAAGGCAGACGCTTAACTGACTGAGCCACTCAGGCGCCCCAAGTAAGACCTTTCTTAATCACCTCTCCAGGGGCACCTGAGTAGCTCAGTCAGTTAAGTGTCTGCCTTTGGCTCAGGTCATGATCCTGGGGTCCTGGGATTGAGTCCCACAGCGGGCTCCTTGCTTAGCGGGGAGCCTGCTTCTCCCTCTCCTGCTCCCCGTGCTTGTCCTTTCTCTCACTCTCTCTGCCAAATAAATAAATAAGAAATAAAATCTTAAAACAACAACAAAAACTCTTGGAAAAAAAAAAACACCTCTCCAAAAGCTTGGAATTTTTTTGTTTTTCATTTTTTCTTCTTTTTATAGATGCTACTGCCATCTAGTAATCATAGTAATAATTCACATATTTATTTTGTTTATTTTCTGCTCTGGCAGTAGAATGTAAGCTCCATGAGGGAGGGAGATTTTTGTGTGCTTTGTTCACTGCTGTAGACTCAATACGTAGAATAATGCTACATTAATAGGTATTTGATAAATATTTGTTGAACAAATGAATGCAAAAGATCTAGCAGACAGATTGGGTCTGTGTCTCCCATCTAATGTTAATGGTAATTACTATGTATTGAATAGTTATTTATTTTACTTGATTATCATATTGATCTAGGAGGATTGGTATTGATATTATTACCATTTTCCAGATGTTGTAATTAAGTAACTTGTCCAAGGTTATGCAGAAATTAGTAGCAGAAATTGGTTTCAACATTAAAGTAAGTGAAAGCAGCCAGTCACAAAAGGCCACATATTGTATGATTTCATTTATATGATCTGTCCGGAATGGGCAAGTCTATGGAGACAGAAGGAGATTAGTGGTTGCCCAGGGCTTGGTCAGGGAAGGTTGGGGGGAAGGGGGAGTGACTACCAATGGGTATGGAGTTTTTTTTAGGGGTGACAAAGATATTTTAAAATTAGATTGTGGTGGTGGTTGCACAACCATATGAATGTACTAAAAACCATTGAATTTTGCACTTTAAGTGGGTGAATTGTACGGTATGTGAATTAAATCACAATAAAGCTCTTAAAAATAATAAAAGACACTGGTTTCAAACTAACATTTCTTTGGCTTTAAAGCTTCTAATCACCTTCCAGAAGGAGCTAAGACTGGACACATGCTGGTTTTGAGACCAGATCAAGGAAAGTACAAGCTTTCCTGAAACATCTTGTGCCAGAAAGTTAAGAGGTACTCAAAAACCTATTGGGACATGTCCGGAGGACACTACAACTTGGAAGGGTCTTTTCTGGTCAAATATGGAACAATTCAAGATCAAAAATCAAAATGACAGTAATTACTGTCAATATTGATACCAAAAACAAAGGCAAAACACAAGCTGAAAACAGATCTAAGCCAAAACAGAGAACCAAGGAATGGTGAGAAATGAAAGTTCTTCGTTACATAAAAATGTCACCTGAATGGTACAGATGGAACAGATGGAATGATAAGATTATAGTGTCATTATTCTATCACCACTATAGTAATAATTGGATCAGGCAAGCATCATCAAGATATGCTAACCCACAGAGTGAAAGAATCTTGGGGAAGGATACTCACCGAGTTTCAAAGTATTACCCCACAGGATTTTTTGTTTCTTTAAAATTGAGGTGAGATTCACATCACATGAAGTTAATAATTTTAGAGTGCACAATTCAGTGGCATTTATACATTCACAACATTGTGCCACGACCACCTCTTTCTGGCTCCAAAATGTTCTCACCCCTACAAAATAAGATTTTGTAACCATTAAGCTGTCGCTCCTCATTTCCTCTCACCCCCAGCCACTGGCCACCACCATTCTGCCTTCTGTGGATTCGCTTACTCGCAATGTTTCGTATAAATGGAATCATATTACAAAACAGACCTCTTGTGTCTGGCTTCTTTCTTGTGTCTGGCGTAATATTTTGAGGTTCATCCATACTGTAGTATGTATCATTCTTTTTCATTCTTTTCTTCTTTTTCTTCATTCTTTTTTATGGGCTGAAAAATATTTCATTGTATGTGCATACCGCAATTTGCTTATCCATTCATGTGTTGATGGATATTTGGGTTGTTTCTAACCTTTTGGCTACTGTGATTAGTACCGCTATGTACATTTGTGTACAAGGATTGGAGTATCTGTTGGCAATTATTTTGGATATATACCCAGGGGCGGAATTGCTGATAATTCTGTGTTTAGGTTTTTGAGGAACTATGGGACTGTTTTCCACAATGATTGCACCATTTTATATTTCCGCCAGCCATGTACAACGATTTCAATATCTCTATATCCTTATTAACACCTATTTTCCATTTATTTATTTATTTTTAAAGATATATTTGAGAGAGTGAGCGAGTCGGGGGAGGGGCAGAGAATCTCAAGCAGGCTCCCCACTCAGAGCAGAGCCCATGGGGCTCAATGTGGGGCTCAGTGTGTGGCTTGATGGGGGGCTTGATGTCAGGACCCATGAGTTCATGATCTAAGCCAAAACCAAGAGTCTGATGCTTAACCGACTGAGCTACCCAGACACCCCTTATTTTCCATTTAAAAAAAGGAATATAGTCATCCTAGTAGGTGTGAAAGGGTATATCATTGTGTGTGAGTGTGTTTTAAGATTTTTTTTTATTTGAGAGGGAGAGCAAGAGAGCACAGAGGGAGAGCGAGAGGGAGAAGCGCAACTCCCTGCAGAGCAGAGCCTGATGCAGGGCTCGATTCCAGGACTCTAAGATCATGACATGAGCCAAAGGCAGACCCTTAACCGACTGAGCCACCCAGGTGCCCCTCATAGTGTTTTTGCTTTGCATTTCTCTAATGATGTTGAGCGTCTTTTCATGTACTTGTTGGCCATTTGTATATCTTTGCAGAAACGTATATTCAAGTCCTTTACCCATTTTTCACATAGACTACTTTTTTAAATGGAAAAGAAAAAAGCTAGCTTTACCATAGAAAAATGATTAAATGTAACATCACGAATAATGGAACAAACTGACATCATTTCCCTTCTGTTGCAACATACTGAGATGGACACAATATCATCCATACAGTGTACCTGACAAAATTATTTAACTTGAATCTAACAGGGAACAGACAAATACAAACCGGGGAACATCCTGCAGAACAGAATTGGGTTCTTCAAAAGAAGTCAATGTTATAAAAGAAAAACAACAACAACAGAAGGGATTATTCTAGACTAAAGGAGTGTAAAAAGACATGGCAATTAAATGTAATGCATGATTCTTGATTGTATCCTGGATTGGAAAAAAGTCATTTAAAATGGATATTTTGTAAATTTGAATATGGCCTCTGTATATTACAGATAATATTATATTAATATTAAATTTTCTTGGAATGATAATGGAATTCTGATTATGTAGAATATCTTTGTTCTTAGATACTTATCGAAATGTTAAGGGTAAAGGGTAACAATGCAAAAACTTCAATGATTCAGCAAAAACAAAACAAAGAAAGTTCATATGCATACATACACACAAGTAAAGCAAATGTGATGAAATGTTAAAAATTGCTGAATATGGGTTAATATGGGTGTTATATTTTTCTCTTAACTTTCCTGTAGGGTTAATATTTTTGAAAATAAAAGTTGAGAAAGTACTTAACTATGGAAAACCAACTGATGGTTACCAGAGGGGAGGTGGGTGGGGATGGCTGAAGCAGGTGATGGGGATTAAGGAGTGCACTCCAACCAGGTGATTAAAATAAAAATTAAAAAAAAATGTTGAGAAAGTAAGAAGTTCATCAAGTCTAAACAGCACTTGCAGATCTTTGGGTTTAGCATCTTCAGAATAAGACTGCTCTGATGAGTTAAGAATACAGTTGTACGACCAATGAGAGTAAATGGTCAGGGTGGATATCTTTCCAAAACATAATTATTTAAACAATCAAAGGAACACTGCAGGTATCATTTTGTCCCATTTTCAGCTTGAGTCCCGTCTTTATTAGGTAGCATGGTAGGTGGAAAGGGTTTGACGTCAGCTAGGCCTAAATTTGAATTATCGTGGGGCAAACTGTCAACTTCTTTAGGACTCAGTTTCCTCATTGTAAGGTGTAGACAATGACTACTTGGTGGGATTGTTGTGTTAAATTGTTATGCACTTGGTGTTTACTGAGCTGGGCTTTGATTCAGGTGCGAAAACTTCATCGTACTTTCCATACCATTTGCATCTTTTCCCTTATTGAACTCAAACAATCCTGTGGGGTAGGTAAAGGGGAGAGATGAGAGGACTTCTTCAAGGTCACACAGCTGGTGAAGGACCCAGGTTTCCCCGCTCTTGGTCCTGTGCCCTTTCCACACCCGCCGGAGAGGAGAAAGCGGCGCTCATGGGGATGCAAGGATGTAGAGGAGCAAAGGGGGAGAAGAGGCCGCGTGAAGAGAGGTGGTGTGAGACCCGCGGAGGCGCCGGCCAAGGAAGGGCACATGGAGAGGCGGGTGGCGCGATCGGCCGGGGTGCGTAGGGGAGAGGCTGTGACTGGAGAGGGAGGGTCGCGCGGGCCGGGTGCCCGAGAGAGGCGGGAGGCCTGGGCCGGCCATGGGGGCGCAAGAGGCTGAGGCCCCAGCCGCCGGCTGGGCGGGGGACGCCGTGGGCGGCAGTGGCGGTGGACGCGGGGAGGCACTTCTGCACAGGTGGGGCAGGTGGGTGGGTGCGGGGCACGCGGGAGGGCTCGGCGCGGGGGTCCGGACCCCACCGGGCGGGTGGGGGCGGGGCGGGGGCGGGGCCGGCCGGGGGCGGGTCTCGCTGGGCCCCCCGCGGGAGCGGCGGCTGCGGCGGCGGCGCAGGCGCGGTTCCCGCCTCCTCCCGGCTGGCGGAGCGAGTGGAGGCTGCAGCCCAGCTCGGCTCGGCTCGGCTCCCGCGTCGCCGCTGCCGCCGCCGCCGCGAAGCCCCCCGCCCCCCTTCCGCCGCGTCGGGATGAGCTCCCGGAAAGGTGAGTGGCCCGCGGCGTCCCCTCCTCCCCGCCACGAGGCCCCGCAGGCCGGCCGGCCCGACCGTTAATGTGTGTCTTCTCTTTCCCTAGTGCTGGCCATTCAGGCCCGAAAGCGGAGGCCGAAAAGAGAGAAACATCCGAAAAAGTGAGTCCACGCCGCGCTAGCCCCGGGGTCCATGCCCCCGCCAGGTCGAGGGCAGCCCGCGACCACGCAGGGGAAAGTTGCCCGGATCCCCGGGGCCGGCGGGCTGATCCCCCGGGACGCCGGTGCTCGCCTCCTGCGCGCCCCGGCGGGCGGCCCGGGGGGAGGGGCGGGCGGGGGAGGGGCGCGTGCGAGCCCGCGACCGGCCCGCAGAGCATCCCCGGACCCCCGGGCCCGGGGCGGCCACGACCGTGGTGGTGGTGGGGGGCGGCCGGGCGCAGAGACGCCGGGCGTGCGCACCCTCCCTGCGCGCCGCGCTGGCCCGGGGGTCGCGGGCCTTTCCCGGGAGGGGCACTGGCGTCCGCCGCCCCGGCCCCGCCGCGTGCGGGTGTGAGGCTGCTGTGTGGCTCGCACCTGGGCACTGGGGCCCAAGAGGAAGAGGAGCCGAGTGTGCCAGAAAGTGAGTGTGTGTGTGTGTGTGTGTGTGTGTGTGTGTGTGTGTGGCCTTCTCTTCCTCCCCGGCCCCCGCCTCTCGGCCTTTTCTGCTGAAAACCCGAGCTGGTTGTCAAGTGGTTTGCCTCGGGCGTGTTCCTGGCGCGAGTTCAGCGCCGAGACCTGTGCGTTTCGGGGCTCGGGTTTTTATTCGAAACTTTCTGCTCGGGCCGAGCGTCACTTTGCTGCGCGGCGGCTGCGCCCGGGTCGCGGGCTGCGCGGGACCGGTGGGCGTGTGCGCGGGCGGTCCCCGGCGCGGCTCCCCAGCCCTCATTGTGCCGGGGAGTTGATGAATAGGGTGGTGATATTTAAAACGTGCCAGCCGCCGGCCACCTCCAGCCTGGCCGCGGACCGGAGTGGGAGCGGCCGGCGCCCGAGAAGCCTTTCCTGGAGAGCTGCTCCGAGACCGCAGAGCGCCGCCGCGTCGCTCCTTCTCTCTTAATCTTAAAAAACCAACCAGCGTTCAACGTCTTTACTCCTAGATTTGTGGCTTCACTCTTCCTTTTGAGCAAGAGACACTCTGTGGTATTTTTGGTCTTACAGGGAACGGCAGTCCATGATCATCTTCAAAATCACGAAGCATTTCTTATTTTGTTTCCTTCGGGGGACTACCCTGCAGCATTCCCAGGCTTTTCCCCTTCCTGTCCGCCTGGGTCTCTGCCTGGTGAATTTCATGCTCTCTGTGAAAAACTGCCTGAGGCGTTACTAACGTGCTGGTGTATCTTGACAGGATTTTTGTTCACTAAGATGGACTATAACTTGAAAGTATTTTCGGGGTCTCTCAAAATGTGCATCTCGATATAAATATTACAGTGACGGAAAAATGCTTATTAAGGACTTGAGGAACTGGTGGGTAAAAATCTGATACTGGATTCTTAAGACGTTAAAACGGAATGGATATGGCACTTTGAGGTCCTTTACAAAATTAATGCTGGCTTTCAAGTCAGGGCCTTAAATTTGGGATTTCCTTTGAACATTGGGAGATTAAGCCCACGAGTAAGGAGAACTGTAACGTTTAGGATCTTCAGTATTGGGTTTTAAAAACAACTTTAAGTTCAAAGCATTTATTTTCACATAGTACATTATGTTTAGAAATGTAAAAAGGAATTGAAAAACATGTCCTCAGTTTTGGGAATGGTTTGTGTGTGTGTGCGCACGCGCACATACGTATGTATAATATGTACGTGTGTATGTGAAATGTAGACATACATGTAGAAAAGCACTTTTAGTTAACTAAGTCAACACGTGTTTCATATTTCGGGGTATGACTTTCCTAATGGCCAACAGCCTTTTTTGGTGTGCTGCAGTTTGGATTTAAGTGGTATGTTTTAAAGAATTAGCGTATATCCACAATATCCAGTTTTTACTTTCACAGATTAACCTTCAAGATTCTTCCATTGTCTGCCGTATTTATGTGATAAGATTTGAGGGAAAAGCCCTCAGGCAGTGGCTAAGTAAATTGGTTGGTCTGCAAGGTAATTAAGAAGAGGAGACCAGCCTAATTACATAACATAAAAGCAGTGCCATTTTTTGCTTAATTCTTTGAATTAAAACATTATTTTAAAGGAGCGCTGGTTATGATTTATTCATGTATTCAACAAGTATCTGCATGGCTTTCCTGGGAGATGATGATAGAGCTTTGAACAAGACAAAGCTCCTCATGAATGTTACATTCTGTGGGTTTTAGGGAAGAACCCCAAAGAAGACAACAAATCAGGATGGCAATTTCAGGTAGTGCTATGAGGTGGGGACAACATTTGGATAGGGTGCCTTAAGCAATAGTGATAGGTGACATTTGAACACTGGGCCAGGCATCGTGCTGATAGCTTTACTGCCTTTTATCCCTTGTGACAACACTAAGGTAGGCACTGTGGTTAATCACCAGTTTACAGATGGGCAAGCAGCATGCCCGGCTGCAAAGTTGAATATAGGCAGCCTGGAACTAGAGTCCACACTCAGCTCTCTGCGGAGGTGACATCTGAACAGAAACTAAAAGGAGGAGGAGGAGATGGGAGTGTGGCAGAGGACTTGGGGAGGAAAGGGCTAGGAATGTTGGAGGACCCCAAAGGTCAGGGTGACTGGAGTGCTTTGGGAGAAGATGGTGCCAGGGGAGGATGGGAGTTGGGTAGGGCCCTGCCCTGTAAGCCATCCAGACGCTTACCAATGGGCATGACGGGAATGACGGTTCCTGTGGAGAATGGAATGTCAGGAGGAGGGGAGAAGTAGAAGCTGGGAGCTGGCCTTCTGTCTGTGAGGGAGACCCTGGTAACTTGGTTCAGGGTGCAAGCCGTGGTGCCAGAGAGAAGTGGTGGAAGGGACTTCAGGAGATGGCTGGTTTGAGGAGAAGTCCTCATTTTTATAGTCAGCCCTGACAGGTGATAATCACACAGTTAGCTGCGTTTGGACCAGAATTCAGGTCTCCTGATGCCCATTGTTTTTGCTTTTTGATTAATTCTCCAGAGGAAGAAAAGGAGTAATTGGTTTAATTTTAAACTGTATAAATGTAATGACTGGCAAACCTAAATTATGTGACAGCATGGGCCTGGCTTGATGTAATGTGATCTACTTTTGTCATTATCTACTTGTGTACGCAAGCTGGCTCTTCATTCATTTTCATTCAGTGAGCTTTTGTGAATTGAGCCAGTTCCTGTAGGTTACTTTTTAAGAACGCTGGAATTTGTAGTTGTCAGGAATAGCATTAAGATTTCTCTACTTAGCTGAGTCAAAATTTCAGTCTTGTCAGATTGTTCCGGTGAGTTTAGTTTGCTAATTATTAATTGAGCTGCTTTGTGAGTAACAGGCAGCAGGGAAGGACTACAGTGTCAATTCAATCATGAAATCTCCAGAATTAGCTAAATCAGGTGCACCTGGGTGGCTTAGCCCTTAAGCATCTATGCCTTCGGTTCAGGTTGGGACCGAGCCCACATCGGGCTCTCTGCTCGGCGGGAAGCCTGCTTCTCCCTCTCACACTCCTCTTGCTTGTGTTCCCTCTCTTGCTGTCCTTCTCTGTCAAATAAATAAAATATTAAAAAAAAATTAGCTAAATCATATGGCTGGGGACAGTTGCTTTGGGGCATGAATGAATGTATGTATAAAATTTTTTAGGGATCTTTATTTTTTTAATGTGTGTAACTTTTTCATTAAGGCGTAATGCACGTACTGTAAGATTATCTTTTAAAGTGTATAATTTGCTAGTTTTTAGTATATTCACAACGTTGTGGAACCATCACAATGATTATTCCAGAACATTTGCATCCTCCCCCCCCCCCAGAATAAACCCCATACTTATTTAGCAGGCATGCCTCATTTTTCCTTGCTCCTAATTTATTTTCTGCCTCTACGAACTTAACTATTCAGAGTATTTCATATAAATCGTATTATACAATATGTCAGCCCTGTGTCTGATTTCTTTCATTTAGCATAATGCTTTCAAGCCTAATACATGTTGAGGCATGTATTAGTACTTTGTACTTCTACAGTGCCAAATAATGTTGCAATGTATTGATACGCCATGTTTTATTTATCCATTCATCCATTGATGGACATTCAGGTTCCTTCCACTTTTTGACTATAAATTATTATAATCAAATTATTTTTTAAAATATTTATAATAGAGAGAGCTTGTAAGCAGAGAGCGGGGGAGAGGGAGAGGGAGAGAATCTCAAGCAGACTCTGTGCTGAGCATGAAGCCCCCTGCAGGGCTTGATCTGAATCTGAAATCACAACCTGAGCCAAAACCAAGAGTTGGACCCCCAACCGACTGTGCGCCCCAGGTGCCCCCAACTTTTTTTTTTTTTGTAATTAAAACTTCATTTTGAAATCCTGTGACTCACAAGAACTTGCAAAAATGGGTACTGAGTTCCCTGTGTACCCTTTATCTAGCTTCCTCCAGTGGTGATGTCTCACATAACCATAGAACTTTGTCAAAACCAGGAACTGACATTGCCACCACAATGCTATTAACTGAAATAAGATTTCACTGGCTTTTACTTACACTTTCTGTGTGTCATTCCCTCAGACGGATCACTCGTGTAGAGTAGCGTAGTCATGACCAGAGTTAGGATGCAGAACTGCTTCATCACCACAGAGAAACTTTCTCTTGTTACCCTTTCAGAGTCAGACCCTGCCTTCAGCCCTGACCCCTGGCAAACACTGATCTGTTCTCCATCACTGATTTCGCCACGTTGAGACTGTTACAGAAGCAGAGTTATACAGTATGTAACTGTTGGAGAGTCTCTTTTTTCACCTGGCGCAGTGCCCTTGAGATCATCCATGCTGGTGGGTGTATCAGCAGCTCATTCATTTTTGCTGCTTCATAGTTTCTCATGGTGTGAACGTACCAGTTTGTCCATTGACCTGTTGAAGGACGTTTGGATAGTTTCTAGTTTTTGATTCTTACAGATAAAGCTGCTGAACATTTGTGTACAGGTTTTTATGTGAACACGTTTCCATTTCTGTAGGGTAAATACCCAAGAGAATGATTGCTGGAGGACTTACGTTTGTACTTTGACTTTCTAGCAAGGTAGCAACTTGGTTTCTTGATGTGTGTCTTTCTCTCTGTGTGTCTCATGTTTCCTCTGTACAGTGTCTGTGATCTGTGTGTATGCTGTTGGTGATGGGGTTTTGTGCTGGATCCTTTGGGCTTTTAACTTTCTGTTGGTGGGTGGATCCCGTGGGTTATTGCTTCTCTCTGCTCTGTGGTCTAGGTTCTGACTGCTACAGAAAATGACAGGCATGGGATTGGTGGCATTGGGTCAGTAAATCACAGGCGAGACAATTTAGGAATGCTGTCGTGGAAGTTGATATCTTTATTGGGTAATCCTCAACCCTTTCCTGTATTATAATCTCAGGTTCACAAACCCATGACCTTGGAATACCTCCCTTGGAAGGTAATCACTTATTTTTTACTTCTTGGTTTGTTACACATTGTTTACTCAGCAAATATTTTTGCTTACCATAAAACAGTATAACAAACACATATGAAGCAGATTCCTAGTGGTAGGCAGTGTTGTATGCTAGGAAGATGAAGGTAAATAAAGCCCAGTTCTAACTGGCAAGGAGGAGAGAGGTCTCTGTCTCACGGTGAGTAGATCATTGTGGGACAGTGTGCTCAGCACTGTGATTTAGGTGCAATGGTGCTTTGATTGGTAAGGGAAGGCTTTAGGAAGAGACCTTGTTTAATTTTAGCACTACTGTTACTCTAAGGAAATAGCTTTTTTTTTTTTTTATGATTAGAAATAATATGGTCTTGGTGGAAAATTCAGACAGTACCTAACAATTTAAAGAAATAAACATCAGTTGTAGGTCCACCAATTATTTTGGTATATTATCCTTTTACTTGTGCATATTTTTTTCTCCAGCTTTATTGAGATATGATTGCCATATAACATGCAAATTTAAGGTGTACAACATGATGATTTAGTGCATGTGAAATTGTGAAATGATTGCCACAGTAAGGTTAGTTAACACCTCCATCCTCTTACATAATTACCTTTTTTTTTTCCCCTTCCTGGCGATAACAGTTAAGCTCTACTCTCTTAACAACTTCCAGGTATATGATATAGTACTGTTAATTATAGTCTGCTTGTGCATTTTTTGTTAGTTTTTTAAAAAGTTGAGTTATAGCGTGTATATATATATATATATGTGTGTGTGTATAGTAAAGTGCACTAATTCTAAGTGTACAGTTTGATGATTTTTACATGTATTCTTACCCTTATAACCACCACCCAGATCAAGGTACAGACCCTTTCAATATTGACTCATAAGGCTGGTTCCTCAAGCCTCTGCCCAGTCTATACCCTGCCACCCAGAGGTAACCATTGTGCTCCTGTCATTATTGATTACCCACCTGTTCTTGAACTTCATATGGATGCACTCTTGTGTCCGGCTTCTGTGAGGCTTGTCCATGTTGTTGCACATACCAGCGCTTCACTGTTAACCGCTCTGTACTAATCCATTGAGTGAATATACCACAATTTACTTATCTATTCTGTTGATGAGTATTTCTTCTTCAGTTTTTGGTCATTATGTATAAAGCATTCTGAATAGTTCTGCATAATGAATAAAGCATTATGAGTAAACATTCGTTTTTAAAGAAGTGCTTACTACCATACAGTTTGTAACTGATAGTAGTATTTTTTAAGATTTATTTATTTAGTTGGGAGAGAGAGAGAGTGAGCTGGGGGAGCAGAGGGAGAGAGGGAAAATCTTTAAGCAGATTCCCTGCTGAGTGTGGAGCCTCATGAGGAGGGGTGGTGGTGGGGGCTCGATCCCCCGACCCTGAGATCCTGACCTGACCTGAAACCAAGAGGTGGACGGTCAACTGCCTGAGCCAGGCAGCCGTAGACCTTCTTGAACATGCCTTTTGTGGACGTTTGCATTCACTTCTCTTGGAGGTGAGCCCTAGCAGTGGGATTGCCAGCTTACAGAATAGGTATATGCTTAGTGTTAGTAGTAGGGCAAAGGTGTCTCCCCCCCAGCTTTATTATGAAATAGTTTTGATTGCACTGCTTTACTCTCAAACCAGCAGTGTATGATAGTTTTGGTTGCTTTACATCTTTGCCACACTTGATAGAGTCTTTCTTTTTAATTTTGGCTATTCTGGGTTTATATTGACACCTCACTTTGGTACTGTTTTGCATTTTTCCGAGTGATGGTGTTGAACAACTCTTCCTATGTTTATCGATCATTTGAATTTCCTATTTTGTGAAGTGCTTGTTTTGTCTTTTGCCCTTTTAAAAAAATATTGGGTGTAAGTCTTTTTTTCTTGTAGGAAATGATGACACTTTTATTGAGATATAATTTACATACCATAAAATTCATCTGCTGGAAGTGTACAATTGAGTAGTGTACTTTTAGTAGATTCAGAGTTAGGTTAAACTGATTCTTAAAGAGCCAATAATAGTTTGCCAAGTAGGGAAGAGGGGGCAGGGTGAGGGCCTTTCAGGCAGAAGCAGCATTGCGGCTGGGATAAACATGTGGAGGTGTAGCTGGCCTGCTTGGATTTCTGGAATGTCAAGCAGGTAGGAGAGGCTGGGGTGCAGGGTGTGGTGACCAATGAGTGGAGCTCATCTGTCTGAGGAGGTTGACAAGGGACTGGGGAGCTGTGAAGAGGCACAGGTTGACATTTTTAGAAAGATTACTCTAGCTTCTGTGTGGAGAATGCCTTAGAGGCCAGGAGATCTATTAGGAAGCTATTGGAGGAGGCTTCAGGAGACCGATGGGCATTAAGGAAGCAATAGAATTCTTTGAATTTAGTGTCCAATTTAATGTGGGAGGTGGGTGGGAGGGGTCTAGGATGAATCCCAAGTTTCTGAATTAGCAAAATTTGTGGATGGTGTTGTCATTCCTCAAGATAGGGAATGCAGAACCAGTTTGGGAAAAGCTGATGATGGCTCTGGTTAGGCTCTTAGAGGTTAGGGATACTAGTCCGTGTTGGCAGCTAGAGCACTGGGAAGAGCTGGGGTTAGGAGATGTGAATTGGGAGTTGTTAGGAGTAGCTGTTGGTGGCCACTGGTTGAAGGTGCTGAGTGTGAACAGAAGAAAGCCACAGGTAGGGTTGGTAAAGGAGGAGCCAGAGAGGAGAACCAGGAGAAAGGTGATTCGCGGAGACCAGAGTCACAGTCTGCAAAAAAGTTCGAGATGAGCCACAATCTTGGCCTTTGATTTTGGCAGTTAGGGAGACATTAGAGACCAGTACTTTTAGACCAGTGGATTTGCATGAGTGAATGAGATGACAAGATGTCAGAGTCTTTTTTTTTTTTTTTTTTAAGATTACTCCTTGGGACATCTGGGTGGTGCAGTTAAGTCAAGCGCCGGACTTGGTTTTGGCTCAGGTTGTGATCTAAGGGTCTTGAGATTGAGCCCGCCTCAGGCTCCTAGCTCAGTTCAGAGTTTGCTGAGACTCTCTCTCCTTCTTCTGCTCCCCCCCTTCAAATAAATAGATAAATCTTAAAAAAAAATTACTCCTTGCGTAAACTGACTTTGTATAAAGGAGAAAAGGTAGAGGGGTCGTTCTTGAGAAGTGGGTCTCCCCCTCCGCCCCCTACCCCCACCCCCTGTAAGCAGATGATAAAGAGTCAATAGAAAGGGAGGGGTTGAAAATACTGGCAAGGGGGATTTTGGAGCAGAAACCCTGAGTTGACAGGAAGGGGGTTTGCTTTGGACATGAGGACTGTGAGTTTCCCTGAGATGAGGAAGGCTGTAGGTTGCATGTTTTTAAAAAACATGTTCCCAGACCTTGCTGGAATGTTAAATAAAACATTATATAGGTACCGTATTATCTTTGGAAAATTAAAAAAAAAAACTGGAATGGAGTAACATCTGGCCCCTAGGGTTTGGACCTGTGGTAGGTGCAGGAAAGGCTGGCTGTTAATAGGCTTCTGGTGTTAATGCTGTCCTATTTTTTTCTCAGTGACGTATCCAGCTGTCCCGACTGTGTTGCATTTCCACATATTGAGTGTGTTCACTTCTCTGGCTGCTGTAGTTCCATGTTGTTTTAATTGCTATAGTTTCAGATACATCTTACAGTTTTTTGGTGGGCCAGAAGTTCTCCTCCATCTCCCATATACACCTTGTTACTCTTGTTTTCAGAATTTTTTGGGCAATTCTTGCATATTTATTCATTAAGATCATATTTCTAAGTCCCTCCCCCAGTTTGCTTTTGCTGTTTGGTTTGAGGTAATTGAATTTGTAGATTAATTTAGGGAGACCTGACAAGTCTTGAATTAGAAACACATTTTAAAAAGTGACTTTATTTTATTTTTGATTTATTTTTATTTTTTTAAAAGTAAGCTTTGTGCCCAATGTGGCACTTGAACTCACATCCCGAGGTCAGGAGTCACACGCTCTACCGGCGCCCCTAAAAAAATGACCTTAAAAATATGTACCATATCTGGAAGCTATAGAAGTATATAAAGAAGAAAACAAAAATGGCTCATTGTTACCATCCAGCAGGATATGCACAGATAGGATTTTGTTAATATTTTGATATAATTCCTTCTAGGCTTTTTTTCCATTCTTGTGGTTTTTTTTTTAAATTTACTTAATCATTGCATATATGATTTTGTATTCTGCTTTCCTTATTTAACATTTTGTCATGAACATCTTCAACATCCTTAAAAACTTTTTATAACCAATTATTGACTCAGTAACATTATAATCTATTTAATTTGCTTAAACATTTTTCTATTCTAGACAAATGTTTCCTGTTTTCAGGCATTATAATATTTAAGTGAATACCTTTGTCTGCCTTTCACATGTTTTAGACTATGTAGAGTCCTAGGCTGGAAAAATCGAATCAAGGCAGTGAACCTTTTTAAGCCAAATTTTGGAAAGCTCTTGTAAGAAGAGTCAACAGGACTAGAACTAGCCAGAACGTGAAGAAGAAAAGCAATAAAAAAATGAAAGCTTTAGTTTGACTGAAAATGTTACACTGAAGAAAGAGTAAGACAGTTGGGAGGAGTTGTTTGGAGATGGGAAAAAGATTTTATTTTAGGCACATGGATTTGAAGTAGCACGTGGCCAAAAGGAGGTGCATTGTAGGGAGTTGGTGCCCACCTGGGAGGCTGGGACTTAGAATAGGCATTGAGGATGGTTAGGACAGCGAGGATGTTCAGGACAGCAAGGTGGGCTTCCTTCCTGTTGGAGGAGGGCTGAGGCCTCAGTCTGCGGGAATGCTTGCTGGGCAAAATGAAGGAAAGAAGCTAAAGGTCGGAGTAAAGAAGACAACTAAATGGGCCAGAGAAGTCCAAGGAGAACGAGATTTGAGAAAAGTTCGTTAGATTTGTTCATTTAGTTCATCATTGATGGCCTTCATATTTCAAGGCTTAATGTTCTTTCTTCTATCTATCTTGACAATTTATGAAGAACTTACCTGTCATGGTCTTGTCTCATCATCTGATAAAGGCAGATAGTGTTATTTGTGTTGGTGGCTAAGGATTAAAGAGATTTTTGTCTTGCTCTGTTGTGTTCAAGGTTTAATAGGACCCCCAGATTTTTGACACCAAATCTTGTGTTCTGTTTTCCAAAAAACCCACAAAAACCCACAAAAACCCAAAAAACAAAAACAAACAATAAAACAAAAAAAAGTCTTTACCTGCAGTTGCCAGGTTTTTGCACTTGTAGCCTGCCTTGATTCCAGGAGCGTTACCAGCCAAGGTTAAGGGTAGCACAGTCTAGACTTGCGGAGGCGTTAGAGTAACTTGTGTGGACAGGTATTAACAAGAGAAATTTTTCTTTCTTTGTTTTGGTGGGGGGTGCCTTATTTTGTGTCCTATGTCTCTATAGGAACATTTCAGGTTGAGTTTGTTTTGTAAGATACCTTATGTACCTGAATATAAGACACCCGATTATAAGTCTCCTAATTTCCCAGTGAGATTAAGATTCTCTACAACTTGAATGTATAAATCTGAGGTATAGATGGAATAGTCAAATGTTTACTTATATTTAATTTCCAAAGTTAATTACACATACATTTAAATTAAGTGAATTTATACATTACTTTAGGAATACCTCTTTTCCTTTTAAGTTTCCTGAAGCAGTTTTATTCAGACATTTCATATTTATGACATCAATGACTATTACAAATGCTTTTTGATTCACTATACATACAAAAATGGTAACTGTGTAAGGTGATGGAGGTGTTAATTAACCCGATTGTGGTAATTATTTCATAAAAATACATATGTCAGATCATCATGATATACACTTTAAATATATATATATAACTTCGTCGGTTATACCGAATACAGCTGTTAAAGTTATAAGATTCGTGAAATTGCTATTTCTGAGTAATTGGTTATGGAGATTCATTACTATCTTCCTTGTTTTATTTGTTTACAAAAAAAAAGCTTTTTAAACATGTTAAAAAATGCTTTTTGAATCAGTTAATGGTTTTCCAGAGCACATGGCATATATTTTTTAAAACTTATTTTTTCCCTGGTTTTATTGAGAAGTGATTGAATACATCACTGTGTGAGTTGAAGGCGTACGGCACGATGGTCCAGTTAGTTACATTTACTGTGAAATGACTGCCACCGCGGGTTCAGCTAATATCCATCTTGCGTATAGATACAATAAAAAGAGAAGGAAAACAAGTTTCTCCTTGTGCTGAGAACTCCTCGGATCTGCTTTCGTAACAGCTTTGCCGTGTGCCGTAGGGCGGTGTTAACTACGGTCGTCATGCTCCATCATCCTACGTCCCCCGCACGCACTTGTCCTGTGACTGGAAGTTGGTACGTTTGTCTGCCTTCCTCTACTTCTCCTGTCCCCGGCCTCTGGTAACCACAAGTCCTATCTCTTTAAAAACTTCATTTTTTAGAACAAATTTAAATTTATGGAAAGCTGTGAAAATAGTACCAGGAGAGCCTGTGATGCATCATTCTTGAATCCATACAGGTTACTGACACTGGTTCTTTGATCCAGGCTACAGCTAACTGTTTGCAAAACAATGAGACATTTGTTTTGTTTTGTTTTTCCTCATTTTTTTTTATGGAACTACTTTTGTTATTACAATTTAATGATTTACTTGCTTTTTAAAACTATTTTTAATAACAGGCTTGTGTACAGCATCAGTGAGGTCGTATCTTAAGGAATAATTCCCAAAATGTATTGAATATACTTGCCTCCTCTTAAATTGATTTTATGGGGTTGATGTCTCTAAGCCTTCCAAATTAGTATTGATTACAGTGATTTCAGCCAGTTCCCCCAGAAGATTCTCAGTCAGTGAAGAGTGGCTTATCCCTCCTCCCCCATTCTGTCTGACCAGCTCCTCTGAGCCAAGCTCCTCTGGGAGTGATCTGTCCCCTGCCATCAAGCCTAACATTACCATAATCCTGATTGTTCATTTCCTCTTGTCTTGAGGATTTTTTCCTTTATTATGTTAAAGATAGGTTAGTTGAAAGAGCAGTCTATCATAGTAAATGCTTTCTAAGAGCTGGAGTAAGGAAACTGTCTCTTTTTTGAGGGATAATTTTTGGGAAAAGACCATGTCTTATATATTTGGGCATATATGATACTTTATGCTGAGTTCTGAGCCTTACTAGATGAATCCTGCAAAATGTATTATGTAATGTTTTGCCCCTGATATTTGAATTCACTTCTACATTGAATATCTCTGTAGTCACACTGCTTTTCTAGTAATCTAATTAATGATTGATTTATCAATTCCAGGGTGCATTTATTTCAGCTATCTCTTGGACAAATGATGTAAATATTTTTAGACATTGTAATTCTAAAGTCAGGGTCTTAAAATGTGGGGCCTAAGATAGGCACAGGAGGGAACACCTGCATGAGGTTGTTGAATGTTTTAAGCTCCGATACGTTGTAACCCATGACTGTTACTCACTTCAGTGGAGCATAGAGTGTGGGTGCCGGCATCCCCTGTAGGACTGAAAATTTGTACATGTGCCTCTGGATGGGCTGTGTAAACTGTGCAGGTTAACTAGGTAGGGCGTGGGAAGGGTACGGCATAACCCGAAGCCGAAGTTTGAGTCGTGGAAGAGAGAAGGCGGACAGTGCGCTTGGAAGGAGTTCCTGGCTCCTGGGACTCTTGTGCCCGGCCGCCGGCTTCGGTGCCCACGGAGCACAGGTGCCTCGCGGGCTTCTGCCGCCGCCTTGCGGGCTTCTGCCGCCGCCACTCACACAGCGAGGCTGAGCCTCCCGCTGATTGTTGTTTCCAGAATATCTCACTGAAGGATTTTTTTTTTTTTTTTTTTTTTTTTTGAGGAGGAGGTAGGATGTGTTTCATCCCCAAATAGGTTGTAACCGGATGTTACTTGTGGCGTGAATGTGGACCTGACTTTTTCACAGGGGAGACCCACCCGGTGAGGGCTGCGGGTCCGTGAATGCTGAGTGTCCTTCACCTGTACTTTGCAGTAGCAGAATGCTTTTCAAGCAGAATTTTTCGGAGATCTCTTCTGTGTAAAGTAGAGAAAGTTCTGGGAGAGTTGGCACGTGAGGGGTCCGGGCCACCAGGTCTTCCCCTCATCTGCTGTGGGGCTCCCCTTGGCGGCTTCACGGACACGGCTTCACATTTCTTAGGCCTTCATTCTTCTTCCTTTCTCGTTCAGTGAAGGATTGAAGTTACTTGATTCAGGTCACTGAATCACAGGTCCACAGCCCTGGACTCTGACTCAGTGGTCTTCGAAACCACCAATTGATCTGCAAAAAGACAAGCAATTCTGGGTCTGATACGGAAATTAAGTTTCTAACCCCCCAAAGAGAGATTGTTGCAAGAATGTTATTATTTTTTTTTTTAAAGATTTTATTTATTTTTTAGAGTAACCTCTACACCCAGTGTGGGGCTCGAACCCACAACGCCAGGATCAGGAGTTGCACACTATACCGACTGAGCCAGCCAGGCACTGCAAGAACTTTATTTTTTGATTCTTCTCTTTATTGTCCAAAAAAACAACAAAAAAAAGTGTATTCTCTTCCCATGAATGGAGATGACTGTTGACATGCCGCACGGGTCTGGACTGTTTTGTCCTGTGCAGATGTGGTAGGAGTGGGATGGAAGCTACTTCAGGTAGAAAATTTTAGTGTATAGTAAGATAGTTTTTTAAAAAGGTGTAACTTGTTTTCCTTCTTAGCTTTGGAAACTTTTTTTTTTTTTTCTCGTAGCTACAAGGCTGAGGCTTTCAATATCCTTTACGTAGCAACCAGTATCGTGTAGGTCTGACTGTAAGGGCAGACCTGTTCTCTTTCCTGTAGCTCCAGTCAGGCCTGCTACTACCTGCAGCATCTTCGTCATCAAGTTAAGGGACACTTGAAGATAAGTTTACTTTTTAGAGGAGCCTGGGCTTTGTCTATTACTTTGTGTAGGAAAAGGCTGTCTCAGTTCCTCAGCTTACCAGAGAACACGTGATGGGTTCCCTTCCCCAAAGTCTGGTTTACCCTTGGATGTTCTTCACTAAGGCTGGTATTGCTATCAGAGGTAGCTGACCAGGGTTTGAGTTTGGAAGGGATCACTTTTCTGAGTGGTGTTAGATAATTTATTTAATTTTTCTAAAAGCTCAATTTCTTCATCTTAAAGTAGAGCTAAGAGTACTTTACCTCTCAGAGAGTAAATGTGAGGATTAAGTGAGATACACACTCACACTCTGCACATAGTAAACGCTCAGTAATTGGCAGCTATTAGTTTTATGATTTTTCATTGTATTTTAGAGGTTTTTATAATAGGAAAAAAGGCAAGCTGTGGAATTGTGAAAATTTCTTATCTAAACGTGCACATGCTGTTATTTTGGCCAGCTTACATTTTTAAAAATTGAACTACAGTTGACACACAAGCTGTGTTAGTTTCAGGTGTACAATATGGTGATTCAGTAACTCCATCACAGTACCATTGCTTATGTTCCCTCGGCTGTACCTTCCATCCCCGAGACTGACTGACTCCGTGACAGAACCCTGTACCTCCCTCCCCACTGCACCCTTTTCTCCTGTTCCTCCATTCTTCCTCCCCTCTTGGCAAACATTGGTTTGTTCTCTGTATTTATGAGTCTGTTTCTGCTTTTTGTTTCTTTGTTCATTTGTTTTGTTTTTTAGATTCCACGTATAAGGGAAGTCATGTGGTATTTGTCTTTCTGTGTCTTATTTCACTTTGCATCATACCCCCCAGGTCCATCCATGTTATTGCAAATGGCAAGATCTCATTCTTTTTTTTTTTATGGATGAGTAATATTCCATTATGTTTACACATGTATACTTCCACCATATCTTTTCTTATCTCTTCATCCATTGGCTAGACACTTGGGTTGCTTCCATATCTTGGGTGTTATAAGTAATGCTGCATTGAACATAGGGGTGCATATATTATCTCTTCAAATTAGTGTTTTGTTGTTTTTTTACCTACTAGTGGAATTACTGGATCATAATTGTTTCTATTTTTAATTTTTTGAGAACATTACATTCCCACCAACAGTGCAGGAGGGCTCCTTTTTCTCTACATCCACGCCAACACTTCTATTTCTTTTTTACTTTTAAAGTTTTTATTTATTTATTTTTTTAGTAATCGTTACACCCAGTGTGGGGCTTGAACTTATGACCCTGAGATCAAGTACATGCTCTTCACTTTTTTTTTTTAAGATTTTATTTATTTGAGGGGAAGAGAGAGAGAGAGAGCGAGAGGGCGAGCCTGCACACGAGTGGGGGGAGGGGCAGAGGGAGAGGGAGAAGCAGGCTCCCCACTGAGCAAGGACCTTGATGTGGGGCTCAATCCCAGGACCCTGGGAACATGACCTGAGCCCAAGGCAGATGCTTAAGTGACTGAACCACCCATGCCCCTGAGAGTCACGTGCTCTTCTAATTGACCCAGCCAGGTGCCTCAACACTTGTTATAGCTTACATTTTTTTTTTTTTTTTTTAAAGTAAACTCCACTTCCAGCGTGGGGCTCTTGGGCCCCTGGGCCCCTGAGATCAAGAACTGAGTACTTTACCTACTTAGCCAGCCAGGTGCCCCTTTGACTTTTTGATTTTAGCCGTTTTGACTGGTGTGAGGTGATACCTCATTGTGGTTTGATCTGTATTTCCGTGATGGTGAGTGATGCTGAGCATCTTTTCATGAGTCTGTTGGCCAGCTTAAATCTTTATCTTTCTATACCAACCCCTGTAAGTTTTTATAAGAGGTATGTTGTCTAAGCACAAGTCCTCATAGTGAATTAGAGCAATGAAATTACTTCTAGAAATCATGAAGGAGATATTCATTGTTCATTGTGATCTCTGTCTAAGTGTAGAATTTGAAACTAGAAGACGGGGTGGGGAGAAGGAGACAAATGCATGTGATAAAAGGAATGGCTGATGCCATAGTCATTTTTTAAATTTATTTTTTAATTTTTTAAAGATTTTATGTATTTGACAGAGAGAGAGAGCGCGCACAAGCAGGGGGAGCAGCAAGTGGAGGGAGAAGCAGGCTCCCCACTGAGCAAGAACCTCGATGTGGGGCTCTATCCCAGGACCCTGGGATCATGACCTGAGCCAAAGGCAGCCGCCTAACCGACCGAGCCACCCAGGCGCCCCTTTTTAGTCCTTTTTAGGCAGAGTCTAAGAGGGAAATAAACATTTGGTATCCCTTGTCTTATAAAGTAAATGTACTTTGGGTAAGATTGAAAAGCCACCTTTTATAAAGGGAATTCTAGTTCCCTGTTGGCTGGTATTAAGAAATCAAAGCGATGTTTAAAAATAAAACAACCCCCCCCAAAAAAAGTGGTATTTTCACATGAAAAGATTTCTTAATAGATTTGAGAACTTTGGCTAATAAAGGATGAAGGTGGCTCTCAGGCCTGAGCCATAGTGTTGTTCTTAGGGTGGGGAATGCTCTTCAGCTCTACCCATCTCAGGGACTTGGCTTTCCCAAGCTTTGCTTGTCATATTATCTACAAGACCAGAGAAATCCCTCTTAAAGTGGGGAGATTCTTGACTTTGTAACTTGAAGTTTTTAAAGATTTTGAAAATAAGCCTCATTCCTTCTTTTTGATAAGGATGTAGTCTTGTATGTCACTATGAAAAAGCAAATATGGTTGGACATGCCTTAATTTTGAGCTGAGTATATATGACATTGAGCTATATGAGATTGGCTTTTCTTCCTTAAGTGTTGGATTCTGTCAGATTTCTTGTGGTTTATCTCATATCCATAAATAGCTAATAGAGCAACTAATGTTTATTAAGCATTTGTGTCTTGGGCATTCTGCTAAATGCTTAACAGATACTTAGGTTTAATTCTAACAGCCTGAAATTGGGCTCTTTAAATTTTCAGCTGTCCAGAATCCATTTATCCTCCTGGAAGGAGGCCTCTGTTTTTGTATGGGGATTATCCCTTATCTATTTTTGGTTCAGGTAATTCAGGTCTCTTCCCCTTTCTCCTGGCACTCCAGGGATAGAGCATGGCCTGTTTCAGCCACAGTTAGAGCCCACCTAAAGCTCATCGTAGGGCTTTTGCTTGAGGATCTGGAAGAAGCTTTTGCTTTCTTTGGCTTGACTGTGAGAGGTTGTTAAATGGAGTTATTGAAGCCTTTTTGTCACCAGGCAGATCCTGCAAATGAACAGAGAACAGAGTCTAGCCAAAAGGTGGAGAGAAACTCGGTCCTGAAGATGATGTTGAAACTCTGTTTGAAGCAAGGGCTACCTGCTGGACTTCCAGTTATGTAAGCCAGGTTGAGTTGGGGTTTCTATTGCTTAAAACTGAAAGAGCAGCATTACTCATAGTGGTGGGTGGAAATAACCCAAATATCCATTAGCTGATGAACGAATAAACAAAATGTAGTATATCCACATGGTGGAGTATCATTTGGCAATAAAAGCAGTGAATTACTGTTACATACTACATTGTAGATGTACTTGAAAAGCAGTACACCAAATGAAAGAAGCCACTCATGAATGACCAGATATTATGTTGACATGAAATTTCTAGAGGCAAGTCAATAGAGATGGAAAATAGAGAACTGGTTGCCTAACTCTGGGGGGGGGAGGGGAAATAGGGAGCTGTTGTTGATAGCAATGAGTTTCTTTTTGGGGTGATGAAAATATAATAAAATTGTGATGATGCTTGCAGAACTCTGAACATACTAAAAGTCATAAAATTGTACACTTTAAATGGGTGAATTGTATGATCCGTGAATTGTACCTAAAGCTATTATTTAAAAAAAAAAACCCAAAAAAGCCCAAACAATGTTACAAAAAAAACCCTGAAAATTCTAACAGATTGTATTATTATTATTATTATTATTATTATTATTATTTTATTACTTTAAATTAGGCAACATATAGTACATCATTAGTTTTTGATGTAGTATTCAACGATTCATTAGTTGCATATAACACCCAGTGCTCATCACAATACGTGCCCTCCTTAATACCCATCTCCTGGTTACCCCATCCCCCCACCCCCTCCCTTCTGTAACCCTCAGTTTGTTTCCCAGAGTCTCTCATGGTTTGTTTCCCTCTTGGACGTCTTCCCATTTAGTTTTCCCTCCCTTCTCCTATGGCCCTCTGCGCTATTCCTTATATTCCACATATGAGTGAAACCATGTGATAATTGTCTTCCTCTGCTTAACTATTTTTGCGTAATCCCCTCCAGTTCCATCCATGTCAGTGCAAATGGTGGGTACTCATCCTTTCTGATGGCTGAGTAGTAATATTCCATTGTATATTATGAACCACATCTTCTTTATCCATTCATCTGTTGAAGGGCATCTCGGCTCCTTCCACAGTTTGGCTATTGTGGACACTGCTGCTATGAACATTGGGGTGCAGGTGCCCCTTTTAACTACATCTGTATCTTTGGGGTAAATACCTAGTAGTGCAATTGCTGGGTTGTAGGGTAGCTCTATTTTTCATGTCATGAGGAACCTCCATACTGTTTTCCAGAGTGACTGTACGAGCTTGCATTCCCACCAACAGTGTAAGAGGGATCCCCTTTCTCCACATCCTCTCCAACATTTGTTGTTTCCTGCCTTGTTAATTTTTGCCATTCTAACTGGGGTAGGGTGGTATCTCAATGTGGTTTTGATTTGTATTTCCCTCATGACAAGTGATGTGGAGCATTTTTTCATGTGTCGGCCATTTGGATGTCTTCTTTGGAGAAGTGTCTGTTCATGTCTTCTGCCCATTTCTTGACTGGATTATTCGTTGAGTGTTGAGTTTGAAAAGTTCTTTATAGATCTTGGATACCAGCCCTTTATCTGTAATGTCATTTGCAAATATCTTCTCCCATTCCGTGGGTTGCCTCTTAGTTTTGTTGCAGGTTATACTACTATTATTCTCATTTTACAGATGAGCTGAGGCACAAAGGTTGAGCATTAGGCCCATTGCTGAGTGCTAGAGGGTGGAGTGCTGGGGTTCAGACCACCCGTCTGACCACTAGGTCTAAGCTTACAGCTGTGCTCTGCTGCCTTTTCTTTTTTGTTTTTGTTTAAGATTTTATTTATTTATCTATTTTATTTTTAAAAAAGATCTTATTTATTTTGGACAGCGAGAGCACACAAGTAGAGGGAGCAGCAGGCAGAGGGAGAAGCAGGCTCGCCATTGAGCAAGGAGCCCGATGTAGGACTCGATCCCAGGACCCTGGGATCATGACCCGAGCCAAAGGCAGACACTTAACTGACTGAGCCACCCAGGTGCCGCTTATTTATTTATTTATTTATTTATTTATTTATTTATTTTAGAGCACACACGCACACGGAGGGGAGAGGGAGAGGATCTCAAGCAAATTCCATGCTGAGCGCAGAGCCTGTTGCTGGGTTGGATCTCACGACCTCGAGATCATGACCTGAGCTGAAACCAAGAGTCGGATGCTTAACTGATTGATCCACCCAGGCGCCCCTGTGCTTCCTTTTCCGAAGATAAATAAGACTCATCCTGTGGAACTTTGGAGTTGGGAGTTCCTCAGCAATTACTTAATCTAACCCTTTCATTTTACTGATGAGAAAATTGAACCTCAGATAATGCCATGACTTACTCGAGATTGCCAAGTTAATTAGCGACAGCCAGGGATTTATGACCTACTCTAAGAGACAGGCAGGTAAACAAGTAGCAGTGATAAAAAGTGGAAGGGTGGATAGCAAATAGAAGTACAGGCGTTGTGCTGTGGGAAAGTAAGGGAAGGCTCATTTAGTTCTGATGGCTACCCCGGGGGGTTTTCATCGAGGCTGTGACATTCCGAGGGCAAAGCTGGTAAACAGGCCTGAGTGTGAGGGGGAGTGAGAGGTCCTGAAGGTCTCAGTGCATACCTGGAGTGCACAGCAGGATGCAGAAGGTGGTTCGAGCGGAACGGTCATGAAGGTAGCAGTAGGGAATTGGGACTTTCTCTGTAAGCAGTGGGAACCATTGCACATCATCAGGGAGGAGAGGCGTGATCACCTGCTTAAGATAATGGGCAGCTACGGGAAGGATGGGTTGAGGTCTGTGGCAGAGACGGAAGATTTGGAGAGACGTTTTTGCATGTTCTCGCAGTGATCGTGGTGCACCGGGCTGGGTGATCGTGGGAGGAGTGGAAAGGAGGGCTGGGATGTGCGTCTGCACAGGTGGAATCATTGGAAGCAGATTGGAAGCAGCTAGACTGTGAGCTCCTGGGGGCAGCCTTGTCCTGCTTGCCATGTATCCCTGGCACCCAGCACAGTGCCGCACACATTTGTGGAAAGCAGAAGGGGGGGGGCATTTTCATATGACTTTGGATATGTCATCGTCTGACTTTGAAGATTTTGGTCTTTCAGTGAACACAGGAGGACAAGCAGGGTTGGGTGTGGGGAGGAGGGGAAAAATGTAAGGAGTAAGGGGGAGGCAAAAAATGGAGATCTTGTTGAGTTAGAGGTACTTGTGAGACATTCGTGGCTGTTGAGCGGGAGAAATTGGGATCCCATATGTCTACTTGGATGAGGGACAGCGGCTGTAATACATGTAGGAGTCAGAGGGTCTTCTGCAAAGAGGTCCTAATTGAGGCTGTGTGAGAAGTAAGAGAATGTTGAGGATAACCTCCATTTTGAAGGGGCAGGAGGAGTGGCTGCTCTAGCAGAGACCGGGAGAGAACCATGGGTTTGTTCTCTGGAAGCTGAGGCACAGGGACTGTTTGAATGTGTGTCCTGTGCAACAGAGGAGCAAATGAAGTGTGAAGACCAGGAAAGAAGAGTGATGGGTAATTTGGGTGGTTAATGGAGGTGTGCCCTATGGAGAATTGGGAATTTTTGAAGCATGGTTAGAAGACTGGGGCGGCTGCTACTGATGGGCAGATTAAAGAAATTAGTAGCCGTGAACCTTTACTTAACCTTCATTGCGTGCTCTGTGCTGAGCGCCAGACGCGTTCTTCCCTTTAGTCCTCATACTGACTAAGAGGTACAGTAAATGGAAAGATTGTTGTAAAATGGGGAGGGTTTTTAGAGTGCGGTTATTATCTGTCATACTACACATAACAAAACTGATTCTGAGGACTTGCCCCCTAGTCCAGGTCATACAGCTTCTATTAAGAGGTGACCTGCAGAGCCTACACTCTCGATTGTAGGGTGTTGGTCACGGGTGAGATGATGTGTGTTTTCCTTCCTAGCTCTATTAGTTATTTATTACTTTGCAACAAATTGCCTTAAAACATAGTGGCTTAATCACCAGGATGTATGCTTTAAATATCTTAAAATTTTGTCCATTACACATCAGTTAAAGCTGGGGAAAAAAACCACATGGCTTAATACCAGAGACATTTATCATTGCATAGTTTCTGAGGTTAGGAATTCGGAAGCAGTGGAGCTGGGTGGTTCTGGCTCGGGGTTGCAGACATTTGAAGGCTTGGCTGGGGCTGGGGGAGCTCCTTCCAAGCTGGCTTACTGACATGGCTGTTGGCAGGACACTTCAGTTCCTTGCCATGTGGACCTCTCCTTGAGTGTCCTCACGACATGTCAGCTGGCTTCATCCCGAGTCATGATCCTAAGGATCCGAGGGAGCAAGGAGGAAGCTGCCGTGCTTTCCATGACCTCCTCTGGGAAGTCTCACACCTGCCCCTCCGCCACATTTTATTGGTTAGAAGTGAGCTCCTGAGGGGAGAGTGGAGGCTCTGTCCTTTGAAGAGAGGCATATTAAATAATTTGTGAACATATTTGAAAAACCAGCACACAGGTGAGGCACAGTGAGGAGGAAGGCGCCGGGGGGAGGAGTCAGAAGACTGGGGTTTCAGACCCAGCTCTGCTGCCGGCTCCCTGACACTGTTGAGGATGTGGTTTCTCCTCCCTGAACCTCCATTTCCTCTTTGAAAACAGGGTCCTGAAACTGCAGGCTCCTCCACAGTGAGTTATAAAGGTGGCAGCACAGAGGTAACAGCTGCGATGGGCTCTGGACGCCTTCAGGTGCTGTGGGCTTCAGAGGCCGGTGTGAGTGCTCAGTCCAGGCCTGCAGTGTGTACTCATGAGCGTGTTGTCTGAGCCCTCTTGTGCCTCAGTTTCCTCATTTGTAAAACAGGATTAATTCAGGTGTCCATCTCATGGGGTTGCTGTGAAGATTAAATAAGAATTCGCAGGATAAATTCAGTATAATGCTTGTACCTATTAGGCCAGGCATTATTTAATAAATAGTCACTTTAAGGGTCTTTTCTTTCTGCTTGTGTCCATTCTGTTATCTCTTTCTTGGGCTTCAGCCAGTATTTGGCCCTTGGACTCTCACATGGATATAAATTTATGAGGGATCCTTGATCCAAGGTCAAATATGTTTCTTTAAATAAAACATTTCCTGTTTAAAAATGTATCACCTGATTGTACAGAAGTAGTTTGGTTAGAAAATATTTCAAACTTTTCTGTACCAAATAGTGACTTATTAAGTTTGCCGAGTAGTTACAGTCTCATTAATATTAATATGTCATTTGTGGATCAGTTGGAAAATGTTTTGCTTTTTTCTAGGTTTCTGTTTTTAAGGAAAATTTCCAATTGTGATGTTATCATATTTTTTAATGAGTAACTAAGACCCTTGAGGTATCTGTGTTAGTGGTAGTTTAGAATTGTGCACATGACTTAGTAATGGTTCATGGGGCACCTGGGTGGTGTAGTTGGTGGAGCACGTGACTCTTGAAGAAACCAGAGTTTAATTGTTCTTTCACTGGGTACTATTATGAAAACCATTTGAGTTTTTTTCTTTTTAATTTTTGAAAGACTGAGACAAGATTTATTGCACTGCTGTTTGCTACAGTAGAGAAATACAAATTGACACTTCCTACATATATTACTGTTAAAATATATTTATGGTAAAATATCTTTGTGAAGCTTCCAAGATAGCTTATTTCCTAAAAGATTGAAGGGAAAGTTTCAGTAGCAGCCAGTTATTAGGGATACCCCATTGTAAATAATTGAATACATAATAGTCTAAGTTTTCTTTAGAAAAGTTTGTCAGGTTTGCTTTAGAGCCAGTTTTCTGTCATTTGTAAGAAATAATTTGTACATACTCATTTCTTTTATTGTAAAAAAACCCCACAACATTAAGTTTCAGTAGCAGCCAGTTATTAGGGATACCCCATTGTAAATAATTGAATACATAATAGTCTAAGTTTTCTTTAGAAAAGTTTGTCAGGTTTGCTTTAGAGCCAGTTTTCTGTCATTTGTAAGAAATAATTTGTACATACTCATTTCTTTTATTGTAAAAAAACCCCACAACATTAAATTTACCATCTTAACCATTTTAAGCGTACAGTACAGCAGTGTGTACACACATGGCTGGTGTAACACAGCCCTAGAACTTCTTGATCTTAGAGAACTGCAACTCCTCCGTACCCATTGAACAACATCTCTGCTCTTCCCCCTTACCTGGCCCCTGGCAACCATCATTTCCTTTCTGTTCTTAAGAGTTTGACAACTTAGATCTTTTTTTTTTTTAAGATTTTATTTTTTTAAGTAATCTCTGCACTCAATGTGGGGTTCGAACTCACAACCCCAAGATCAAGAGTCGCATGCTGTGTTGACTGAGCCAGCCAGGTGCCCCAAGTCTCTTATATAAATGGAGTCTTGTAGTATTGACTTTTTGTGACTGACTTGTTTTACTGGGCATATCCTCAAAGTTCATCCATGTTATAGCATGTGTCAGGATTACCTGTTTTTGAAGTCTAAATAATATCCCATTATATTTATACATATTCATTTATTTATTTATTTTTATTATTTTTTAAAGATTTTATTTATTTTCTTGCCAGAGAGAGAGAGAAAGAGAGAGCATGCAAGCAGGGGGAGGGGTAGAGGGAGGGGCAGAAGGAGAAACAGAAGACTCCCCGGTGAGCAAGGAGCCTGATAGAGGGAGGGGCAGAGGGAGAAACAGAAGACTCCCCGGTGAGCAAGGAGCCTGATAGAGGGAGGGGCAGAGGGAGAAACAGAAGACTCCCCGGTGAGCAAGGAGCCTGATTCAGGACTCAAGATCGTGACTTGAGCCGAAGATCCTTAACCGACTGGGCCACCCAGGCGTCCCTGTACATACTCATTTAAAAGCCAGTCTATTTAATAGCTAAGTAACAGGACATTCTATATTAATTGATTAGTTCTGGGACAGTGTGCTGTATTTTTCTTTCCCTTATAGACTTTCACTTTTTATTAAGTCGTTGATTTGGGGGGAAGCAGAAAACTTGTCCCCACAAATGTATGGTGCTATTTAAATTCTGCAGCCAACGAAGTGCCATAAAACTAAGGAGCAGCAAAGACCTGATGTTCCATTAATACCTGTAGTTGTGCAGTGGAATCTGGCTTTTGTATTGTTTTGACAGTACTAGAGAGACTTCACGTTCACTGAGCTTTCATGGCAGTTATTCGAGTGCTCCGTGCGCCAGGCGCTGGGCAGAGGTGACAAGGAGGAGCGGTTTTCCATTGGAAAGAGAATTGTGTGATCATCAGAATTACTCACTTTCCAGGACAATGAAGTATTACAGTTGATAGTGGTTTGAAGTTAATAAGGAGATTGAAAAGGTAGGATGATGAAATACTCAATTTCTTTCTTTCTTTTTTTTTTTTTTTAAAGATTTTATTTATTTATTCGACAGAGAGACAGCCAGCGAGAGAGGGAACACAAGCAGGGGGAGTGGGAGAGGAAGAAGCAGGCTCCTAGTGGAGGAGCCTGATGTGGGGCTCGATCCCATAACGCCGGGATAACGCCCTGAGCCGAAGGCAGACGCTTAATCACTGTGCCACCCAGGCGCCCCGAAATACTCAGTTTCTAAATATAAAATTTTTAAGCCATGGTGAAAACATTCAAAATGATTATTTTGCCACGTGAGTCAACCTAGGAAGACTCCCCCCCCCCAAGCTTTTAATACAGCAAATACTCCTGTAGAAAAACTGTTACATGGTACTTTCCAGGAAACAAATGGTTAACATTTTACACTCTTCTTTTGAAGAAAGAAAGAAGATTCCGTTTTTGTGTTCAGTCAGCAGATACAGGGAAGTATATAACGTATTTTAAACCAGTGCAGTCCAGCAGACCTTTGCGTCATGATGGAGATGTTCTCTATCTGTGCTGTCTAATATGGCAACCTTGAGCCTGCTCTTTTTTTTTTCCCCCTCAAGATTTTATTTATTTATTTATCAGAGAGAGAACGCGCACGCATGCATGAGCAGAGGGGAGGGGTAGAGAGAGAGGGAGAAGCAGACTCCGCAAAGCAGACTTCCTGCTGAGCAGGGAGCCCGCCATGGGACTTGATCCCAGGACCCCGGGAACCAGACCTGAGCCAAAGGTAGATACTTAACCGAGCCACCCAGGTGCCCACTGAGCCTGCTCTTGATCACTTGAAGTTGGCTATCGTGACTGAGGGAGTGAAGTTCAATTTTATTTAATATAAGTAAATTTAAACAGTCACCTGTGGCTGGTGGCTGTGATATTAGAGTAGATACAGAACATAGGCCCATGTGGTCATTGGCCATGTCCATTTTGGAAACTTGTTTCTTGCCCAGCTTTATATTCCAAACACATTGATTTCTTCATGCATAACAAATATTTATGAATACGTAAAGGAATTGAGACGTTTTTATCCTTCAAAGGATACGGTGTTTCAGTTATTTTACCTTATTCTCTCTTGTAACTTCTAATTGTTATATAATGTGTTTTCCTTATTTTTAATACAGTATTTTTTCATTTCTTGCAGTATATTTGGTCATATTATTAATTTCTTTGGTCTTGTGCATTTCTTTAAAATGCGCGAGTGAGTTTAGATAATCCCGTTATCAAACTGAAAGGCTACTGTTTTTGGTTTTTCAATCTGTAGGAGAGAAACTGGACTGTGAATTGAGATTCGTCCTAATGGACTCTGAGCACTTGACGTCAGTATAAGAGTTGTCATTGTTTTTTGTTCCCTTTACACATTTACTTTAAAATCCTTTTCTCTTTCTTTTAGTATTTTACATCAGAGACTAGATGAGCAAGTTTTTTGGTTTTTTTTTTTTTTTTTTAATTTGAATGTGGGTGAAGTTGAATGAGTTGAGGTCAAAAGAAAGCCTTTCTGCTGGTTACCCAACAGTAGGGGCTTAGTGGAAAGACTTGCAGGTGAAGTTAATAGTGGTGCTGCGGAAATTTGGAATTATGGAAGGGCCGTACAGTTGGACCTTGAGGTTAGGATGTAGAACAGAAGTCCGCAAATTATGGCTTGCTGGCCCAATACAGTAAACAAATACCTGTGTTTCTGTGTTCTGTGAGGTAAGATGGCTTTTAAGCTTTTAAATGAATGAGAAAATTCAAAAGGAGAGTATTTTGTGACATGTAAAGTCATACGAGATTCAGATTTCAGTGTCCATAAAGTTTTATTGAAACACACGTTCATTTCTTCACGCATTGTATCTGTGTGTTTTGTGCTACAACAGAGATCATACTGCTTACGAAGCTTAAAATATTTGCTCCCTGGGGCGCCTGGGTGGCTTAATGGTTGAGAGTCTGCCTTGGGCTCAGGGCGTGATCCCGGCGTTCTGGGATCGAGCCCCACATCAGGCTCCTCCGCTGGGAGCCTACTTCTTCCTCTCCCACTCCCCTGCCTGTGTTCCCTCTCTCGCTGGCTGTCCCTCACTCTTTCAAATAAATAAATAAATAATTTTTAAAAAAATATTTGCTCCCTGGGTCTTTGCAGAAAAAGTTTGCCAGCCTCTGCTGAGAATGTTACTGAAAAATAGGATATGACATTGTAAACTGAGAAGTACAGTTTTGTGAAAAACGAGAGCGTAATAGCCAGTGCTTGATAATCTAATTAAATCGGGTATTGAAATACCGAGTGCTGAATGGAAGTGTACTCCTAGTGAGTCAGTTATGATGTGTGTGAGCAACGAAAGACAAGTAAGCGTTCTCTCCTCAGAGGCTTAAGTTCTGAGAGAGAACTTGATAGTTGGTCACACAACTTTCTGCAGGTTTTCTCACCTTCACCTTCTTCCATTTTTAAGAGTCAGGTATTGCTAAAATATTGTTCCTCTTAATAACGAGTATTCGACACGTCTGCCGTTTTGCAGTAGGTCCTCTGAGACACATCTGGCACCTCCTCACGGGTTTCTGCTCACTGACCTTGTTCGTCTCTCTTACTGCTTCCTTTCAGTCTTGTTTATTACCTCGTGAACACACCCTGCTCTCCGGGCCCCTTAGCAAAGGCCAACTGGGGACACATTTTCTGTGTCATTTGTGTTTGGGACCCAGTTCAGCAGTTCATTCTTTCACCTCTCTTTAGCTCTGTTTTTTCTCCTCTACTTTAACATACTCCATTTCATTATCCCTCCTTCCTTCTTCCTTGTTTATTTGAAACTTACCTGCTTTTCCACATCCAGGCCACATCTGTAGCTGGGATGCTTGGGGGCTGTGGGAGGAGAATGGCCAGACTGGGGGGAGTCTGACTTTGCAGTGAGAGAAGAGTAGCATGTGAAGAGGCATGGAGTTGAGAGAGCGAGATGGGTTCTGCAAATGATTGGTATGTCTAGAATTCATGTCTTTTGGGAAAGTGTTAGGAGATGAGACCAGGGAGCTCAGCAAAGTTTCTACTATGAAAGACCCTTGCTTTACCCCAATAGGTTTTCAGATCTTACTTAGTGTGTGTAAGATTCAACCTGCCTGGGTAGAACTTGTTTGGCCCCACCCCCAGAGATTTCTAGTCCAAACTCTTGGGAATCCAGAGTAGGCGATGATAGGTGGGGTATGAGGGTGGCTTGGGAAAGAGCAGATTATGGAAGGTCTTGGTGTCTTGTTTGAACGGTAGCTTTTGTTAGTAAGATAGCCGTTTTAAGATTCTGCATCAGGACAGTGACCCTGGGAAAGCCACCTTTGGAATTGTTCAGCTTGCTTTGGAATGAAGAGAACTAGGAGGCAGGGAGGAAAGGCTGGGAGGTGCCTCAGAGGGTCTTTGGTGTTTAGCCTCGTCCAGAAATGTCTTGAATTGGTGAGAAAGAATTTGAAAGAGAATTTGAAAATGGAAAAGAGAACTCCTGACATACAGGACAAAGAGGATGAGAAATGAAGGAATCTAAAATAAGTTGTGTTAAATTTTAGAAAATGCAAAGTGATATTACCTTATATTTTGATTAATAAAATTAAAATTAGCTTTAGTTCAGGAAAGGAGTAAATTTTACGGGTGGCTGTCTTTTCCTTTTTTGCAATTATCAGTTGAAATCTTTCTCTCAAATTCTAGTTGATGACAGATTACTGTCTTGTTTAGTGGTTTTATTAGCAAGTCTAGTTTTATTATACATGAGCACAAGCCCTTTTGGAATTACATGAGATATGAAATAAGTGATGCACATTTCTTTTAATTGGAATGCTTAAAAAATGATGTTGAAAGTGAACTCAACATTTCTAGTACTATTTTCATTTTCTATATATTCTTCTAGACCATTTGCATACATTTTTTTGTTTTGGATTTCTACCAACTTTATTGAGGTACAGTTGACGTACAGTACCCTGTACACATTTGAAAGGGTTTTTTGGTTTTAAGATTTATTTGTTTATTGATTTGACAGAGAGAGCACAAGCTGGTGGAGGAAGAGGGAGAAGCAGACTCCCCTGCTGAGCAAGGAGCCCGATGTGGGTCTTGATCCCGGCATGATCTGAGCTGAGGGCAGACGCTTAACCGACTGAGCCACCGAGGCACCCCATTTGATAGGTTTTTGACGTATGAATACACCTGTGAAACCATCACTGCAATCACAGTCTTGATTATGAATATATCCTTTACCTCCCAAAGTTTTTTCCTGTCACTTTGTAATCCTTCCCTACTGTCCTTCCCTGTTTCCCCCACTGATCTTCTGTCATGTAGATGAGTTTGCATTTTCTAAAATTTATATAAATAGAGCCATACAACATGGATCCTGTTGTGTCTGGCTTCTTTCAGCACAATTATTATTTTGCTATTTATCCATCTTTTTGAGTGTATCAGTATTTCATTTCTTTTTGTCGCTGAGCAGGATCTTATTTATGGATATACCACAACTTGTTTATGCTTGTTATTTATTGATGGGCATTGATTTCCAGGTTTTGGCTTTTATGAAGAAGCGGTGGTGAACATTTGTGAATAGGTCTTTATATGGGCATATGCTTTCATTTATCTTGGGTAAATAGTTGTGGGACGATTAGGTCATGTAATAAAGGTATCTTTTTAAAAAAGTGCCACATGTTTCCCAAAGTGGCTCTACCATTTTTTCTTCCCACCAGTGCTAGTTTCTCAACATGCCTGTCAACACTTGGCATGGCCAATCTTTTTTAGTATTTTTGCATTCAGGTAGGTGTGTGGTTATTGTCTCATGGCTTCAATTTGCATTTTCTAATGACTAATGATGGTAAGCATCTATATTTTCACATGCTTTTTTGCCATCACTTGATTTTTTTTGATGAAGTGTCTATTTAAGTCTTTCAATAATTATGGGTGGTTTGCTTTGAGAGTTCTTTTGTATATTTAGAGTACAAGTCCTTTATCAGATGTGTGATTTGCAAGTATTTTTTCATATGCTATGGTTTGTCTTTTCATCTTCTTGACAGCTTTTTAAAGAACAGAAGTTCTTAAATTTGATGAAGTCCAGTGAACCAATTTTCTTTTGTGTACAACTTTCTTTTGTTATTGGTTCTAAGCAATCTTTGCCCAAACTAGTCTCACAAAGGTAGTCTTCTTATGTTTTCTTCTAGATATTTTGATTGTTTTAGCTTTTACTTTTTCCATTTTGAGTTGATTTTTGTACATCAAGCACAGAAATTAACTACATCGATGAAAGTTTATTTTACAAATGCGTTTATTTTTCCAGTACTTTTTCATCTTTTTTACCTTGAGATCGAGAGTCACCTGCTCTACTCACTGAGCCAGCCAGACAGCCCTCCAGCACTTTTTGTAGAAAAGACTATTCTTGAGGCACCTAGATGGAGCATCTGACTCTTGATTTTAGCTCAGGTCTTGATCTCAGGGTTGTGAGTTCAAATTCCACTTTGGGCTCCAAGCTGAGTGTGGAGCCTACTTAAGAAAAGACAAGACAAGACTTCTTTCTCCACTGAATTGCATTTGTTTTTTTGTCAAAAATTAATTGACCATATTTGATATTCTGTTTCTGGACTCAAATCTATTCTACTGATTAGAGACCTCTTCATCTGTCTTGATGCTTTACTGTCCTAATTATTATAGCTTTAATAATAACTCTTAAAGTCAGGTGGTTTCAGTCCTCCCCTTTTATTATTTTTCAGGTTTTTTTTTTTTTTTTTGGTTATTCTAAATCCTTTGTATTTCTCTATAAATTTTAGGATCAGCTTATCAGTTTCTACCAAAAAGTGCTTATTTAGATTGGGATTGCATTGAATCTATAGATAAATTTGGCTGGAGGAGAAGTGACATCTTAACAGTATGGAGTCTTTGGTCCACGAACATAGGTTTCTGCCGTCATTGAGGTTGTCTTTAGTTTCTTTTCAGCAACAGTTTTGTGGTCTTCAGTGTACAGTTCTTACGCATCTTTCTTCCTGTTTATTCCTAAGTATTTAATATTTTTTGATCCTATTAGTGTGTATTTTTTAATTTTAGTTTTTTACTTTATTATAATTTTAGCTTACATAAATCATGGTTATGATCGTGGTTTCTGGAATTAGACCTAGATTTAAATTGCAGCTTTGCTACTTCTTGGGTGACACGGACTGTGCAAAAATTACTCTTTTTCTGAACTTGTTTTCATCAGTAAAATGGAGAATGATTATAGACAGCATTTTTCGACCTTGGAGCTGTAGATGTCAGTTGCATCTAATCAGCCTGAAAATGAAAAAATGTCTCCAGACATTGCCAGATGTCTCTGGGCATTGGGGGAGGGGGTATATCATATTCACCCCTGATTGAGAATCACTGTTGTTCTCTCTTGGTGAGATTGCGGTGAGGGTTAATTTGATGTGTATGGGAAGGACTTCGAGAACTTGTCTATGGGAGACAATAATTAGTCAACACTATGTCATACATTCTTCAAATTGTTTTGGCATTTTAAGTTATTTTGCTTAAGTATAAGCTCAGAAAGGGTAGTCTTTGGAAGGAAATCATTTAATTACGTCTTCGAGTCCAGGGAAGGTGTGATAAATAATTCAGTGTGGATGCTTTATACTAGTTTGAGGAGGTATATCTAATTACATATTTATGTGGCAGCCAGAAAGAAATGAAGAAATAGAGGATTATTAAGAAATGGACTGCTGTCTACTTTCTACTGTGTCACATCTTCTTGGTGTGTGTGTGTGTGTGTCTTAAAGATTTATTTATTTATTTTAGAGAGAGAACATGAGCAGTGGGAGGGGCAGGGGGAGAGGGAGAGAGAATCCCCAGCAGATTCTCTGCTCAGTGCAGAGCTGGATGTGGGGCTCCATTCCACGACCCCGAGATCATGACCTGAGCCAAAATCAAGAGTTGGATGCTCAACTGGCTGAGCCACCCAGGTGCCCCTTGGTGTGGTTTTATATTTATGTCAAAGGTGGTGGATTTCTAGAATGTCAGAAAATTGAAGTGTGTTTTGGGGTGCCTGGGTGGCTCAGTTGTTAAGCGTCTGCCTTTGGCTCAGAGCGTGATCCCAGAGTCCTGGAATTGAGCCCCACATCAGGCTCCTATGCTGGGAGCCTGCTTCTTCCTCTCCCACTCCCCCCACTTGCGTTCCCTCTCTTGCTGGCTTTCTCTCTCTCTGTCAAATAAATAAATAAAATCTTAAAAAAAAAAAAAAGAAAAGAAAATTGAAGTGTGTTTCAAAAACAGTGACTTCATTTTGCCTGGTGGGTATGTGTTGTTCCTTTGCTGTTTGTCATTTCATCATCTTTTGAAAAGAAGACCTGTATTTCATTTTGCTGAATCCTACAGGGTTGTTTGAGAGTGCTGATGGAAGTGCAGGAAGGGGGTATCCTCTGTCCTCCCTTAGGCACCTGACTTAATCTGAACCTGGAGTTTCCTCCCTAGAATTTGAACCCTGCACCCAGTGACTAGAGGTCCTGCCCTCTAGGCACAGGACCCAAACAAGGTGGTGGAGATCATCCAGGGCTGCCTCCATGTGGACCCTTCCCTTTGGCCCTGTGAGTGCCTGTACCTTTCTCACAACCCTCCCCCTCTTCTTCTGAGTGGTGTTGGCCGTGACAAAATTGATGCTTAGCGTTTCTCCCACACAGTTGAGGTAAAATGTGCAAAAGGCCCAGAAATGCTTTCAAACCCATATGTAAGTATGTGCTTTTCTTACATATTATTTTGTCTGGTTTTAACTTATTTCTTCTGATCATATGATTTTCCAGGGGAGGGCTATTTTGTGAGTATAAATCCGGTCTGTAAAAAAATCTCATTTGAGAATGGCCATCCTTTTTGAGGAAATTTTCTTATTTTTGTATTTGGTGCTCTACGTTTCTGTGACTGATGGAGTGAAGTAATTTTAACACTAACACGCCAGAGAGGAGGACATGTTTTACATTTCCCATTAAAAAAACAAACAGCTCTTGGGTGCCTGGGTAGCGCAGTCGTTAAAGCGTCTGCCTTCGGCTCAGGGCGTGATCCTGGCGATCAGGGATCGAGTCCCACATCAGGCTCTTCCGCTATGGGCCTGCTTCTTCCTCTCCCACTCCCCCTGCTTGTGTTCCCTCTCTCGCTGGCTGTCTCTCTGTCACATAAATAAATAAAATCTTAAAAAAAAAACAAAAAAAAAACAAACAGCTCTTATTCCCTCTTAGGCTGGGATAGTTTTAGCATGTTCAGTTATCGGGATGTGCATTTCTGAAGACCATGCAGATGTCCTAGAAGTCCGTGATTCCCCCTTACAGAGGGGACGGGGAACCCTGACATTTGTTGTCCAGGTGGCTGAGTCATTTTTCTCTCTCGTCTGGCTGCAAGGAGCCTTTCTGGATACTTAGGAGGAGATTCATTAGGACCTGGCTAGTCTTGTTGTTATACCTGATGAGTTGTAGGCCGAGAGGTGGTTGAGGAATTGCTGTCTTGGAAAGTGGGTGAAGTTAGGTAGAAGTTGGTGGATTCAATCTGGGACTCCACCTGTTAATTAAAATGGGAAAGTGGCCACTGCCAGTTTCCAGGGCATCCGTTTCAGGGGCACTTTAACATTTCTTTAGGACATTGAAGCGTTTATTTAGATTAGAAGTAATGTGTGCTTGGAAAGGATCTTGTTGGAAAGATAGACTCAAAGCTTACTTTAAAGAATGGGCTCCATCCTGTTAGGAGACTAGTATGTAAAGTGTTAGTGTTTAGCCTCGTATGATTATATAGTACAGGGCTCCTGGCTGGCTCTGTCATAAGAGCATGCAATTCTTTTTTTTTTTTTTTTAAGATTTTATTTATTTATTCGACAGAGATAGAGACAGCCAGCGAGAGAGGGAACACAAGCAGGGGGAGTGGGAGAGGAGGAAGCAGGCTCATAGCGGAGGAGCCTGATGTGGGGCTCGATCCCGTAACGCCAGGATCACACCCTGAGCCGAAGGCAGACACTTAACCGCTGTGCCACCCAGGCGCCCCAAGAGCATGCAATTCTTGATCTCAGGGTGGTGAGTTCAGGCCCCACGTTGGGTGTAGAGATGACTTAAAAACAACAACAACAAAGATTATATAGTACAGTTTTAAGTTTGTTCTTTTAGCTATAACTGTTTTACATGCAGTTTTTGTTCACAGTATGAATGTTTATCTAATATTTCATCACATCTCCCAGAAATTAACCAGCACCAAGGTTTAGTGTTCTTTTATAAAAAATTTAGTTCACTTGATTTGTTTTGTGATAGGGAAATTAGTCTTGAGAATATGACATGCTGTCTGAAAATCTCATCTGTTGTACCTTTTGAAAATGGGGTGTGGGGGGTTGTTGGTTGATCACAACAAAGATCATCAAGAGGTGATCTCAGTAAAAACCCTGAACTGTTAAGAGTCGGTGATAAAAAAATGTTTATCTTTTAGTCCTGGGTAAGCCGCTGAGTTTTTAATCAGCACCTTTATGGTTGTTTTCTCCATAGTTTGTAGCAGATTTAGTAACTACATACTAGACTGTGGAAGAGTGTCGTAAAATGGACCAGGATTGCTGGGGATCTGTGGGCAGTGAAGTCGCACAGTGGGGATACATGGGTGGTGAATGATAGTAAAATTTTATGTGGTATTTGAAATGTTCTTACTTCTTTCTCTTCAACTTGTATAATAGCAGTTCTCAAACATTGTGGTCTCAGGACCTCTTTACACACTTAAAAAAGGAGGACCCCCAAAGAGCTTTTGGTTTTGTGGATTACATCTGTCAATATTCACTGTTTATTAGACATTTAACTTAAGTTAAAAATTACTTATAATTTTTATTTTTTTAAAATGGCCACATAAATACTATTTTTAAAAATGAAAAATAACTTTCTCAAAGTATTTGTTGAGAAGTGGCATTGTTTTAGGTTTTTGCAAGCCCCTTTAATGTCTGGCTTAAGAGAAGAACGTTGGATTCTCGTATTTACTTCTTCCTTCAATCTGTTGTGATGTATTTGAAGTAAGCACATGAAGAAAATGTGGTCTTGTACACGTATGTAGTTAGAAAAGAGTATTTTAATGGACTTTTCAGATAATCATACATATTTTTTCTTACTACACTGAAATCTGGCAAGTATTAGAAGCAAGGAAGTGAGTGTTGTGGAATCTAAACCCAGACTGGTGAATGTTTCATGTGCTGTTACAGTAAAATCTGTTGATTTCCTTGCACTTTAAATGACTCTTTCCCCTCTGTGTGATCTTGTAGCATCTTGTGTTGGTCATTTGGAAAATGAGTTATGCAGATCTTCCAAATGTTCACACGTCATTATGCAGTATCCAAAAGTAATGCTCATGAATGTCTCATCAGCAGAGTGTGTAAGTGTTGAGACCTGTCATGCTTATGGTGGCAGATACAAGTTCCACAGAATATTCTCTTGAACGCTTGGATTTTATCATTGGCAACAAATACTCTTTCATCTGTTTTTCTTAAATTGCTAGGCTTGCTTCATTTGGTTCTTTGTTTTGTTTTGTTTGTTTTTAGAAATGTCATCCATGCAGCCAAGTCTGAATAAGTATAGTTTGTGTATCTTTTGTTTTTTCAAGTAAAGATGATGTGTGAAAAAAGTGGCTAGTTCCACTCACAACTCAAATGATTACCCAAGTGCATTTTCATGAGATAGCCATCATATCTTGGTGTGTACCAGGAGTTCTTGATGCACATTTCCAACTTTGTCACACAGAATTTTAAGAAGATACATGTTTAAGGGTAGGATCAATAAAAATAATTTTAAATTTTTTTATTAAAGATATTCTTTTTAAGTCATCTCTACACTCAGTGTGGCGCTCGAATTCACAACCCTGAGAGCCATGGTTGCATGCTCCACTGACTGAGCCAGCCAGGTGTCCCATTTTTTACTTCTTCATTAAGGACATTCTTAAACAGGGCATTTTATTTTTGTAGTGGCGAATAATACAACTACTAATAAGGATTGTTGTCAGGATTCATACTGAGGCACCAACACTTTTATGCGCTATTATTCTTGCACAATGAGTGAAAAAAAGCAAACCATATTTTGTTGTTATTCCTGGGGGCCACAGGCGTCCATGTATCTGCTTTGAGATCTGCTGTTGTCCAGTACTACTCAGCACTCAAGGCTCAGTTGGTATCTCCTGAATTTTGGAAATCACAGGTTGATGTTGTGTTTCTTCCTTAAGCATTTTGTTAGAGTATTCAACACACTGCAGTTGTGTGAGCTTCTTGAAGATGGGAATTGTCTCTTAATCTCGTCCTATTCCCTTAGGGCATACTACTTGGATCACAGTGGGTGACCACTAAATGTTTTGTGGAATGAATGAGTTGACTGAAATAAACATCGAAAAAACCAAAACTAGTCTGGAATCTTTTTACTAAAACAGAAAATGGCCTTGTATACCTCTACTCAAAATTCCTGAGGGCGTGTTTTTGGGGGCACAGAACATTAAAAACTATATGCACCGATGACCCAGAGTTATACATAAAATATGAAATTATATTTATTAGTCTTTGCTTGAGAACAGGACTTTTTTTTTTTTTAAGAATTTATTTATTTGAGTGAGAAAGCAAGAGAGAGAGAGAGCGCGTGCACACAAGCAGCAGGGAGGGGGAAAGGGAGAGGGAGAAGCAGACTCCCCCTTGAGCAAGAGCCCAGTGTGAGCTCCATCCCAGGACCCTGAGATCATGACCTGAACTGAAGGCAGATGCTTAACCAACTGAGCCACCCAAGCGCCCCAAGAACAGAACTTCTGTGACTAATTAATGCAAGGATGGATCAAAGGAGTAAGTCGGAATATTTTTCTCTGTTGAAAATTCCTTGTAAAATAAGAATAGACCCTTCCTTAAAATCATTAAAAATATATGTCTTAACATGATAGCCGTGATCATGGTAAATGTTATAAATGTTACCATTCCCATTACAATAAGGGACAAGATTGGGCTGATTGGTTTCCCTCCCTCCTTGTTGCTTAGTGTAATTTTAGAAATGTCAGTGCAGTGAGACAAGAAAACCACACAAAACGTACACAACTTAGAAAGAAGTGAAGCTTATTATTTTCAGATGGTATAGTCTACTTGAAAAATCCAAGACTATTCTGAAAATTATTATAATCAAGAAGAGTTAAGGAAAATGAAGTATTCCAAACAGAAAAAAGTAAATAATATAAAAATATTTCAGCAATAACCTATTGGAGATATAATGGAAAGACATCCTCTTTTCAATAGGATTCAAAAATATCTTTTTCATAATTGAGGACATTTAAGCAGATAAATAATTTTTTTTTAAAGATTTTATTTATTTATTTGACAGAGAGAGACAGCCAGCGAGAGAGGGAACACAAGCAGGGGGAGTGGGAGAGGAAGAAGCAGGCTCCCAGGAGAGGAGCCTGACGTGGGGCTCGATTCCGGGATCATGCCCTGAGCCGAAGGCAGACGCTTAACGACTGCGCTACCCAGGCGTCCCAAGCGGATAAATAATTTGAACAAATTAATTAGAACATTGAGTATGTAAGGTCAGCATTTTTAGCTTGACACTCTTAGGTTAGATAAATTAAAAAAAAAATCTTGTAACAATTCTTACCAAATTTATTGAAAGTTAAAGTTTCATGCCACCTTTTATCTTTGCCTTGTAATAATTTCATTTTAGTACTTTATTTTAAAACATTTTATTTTCAACTTTTGATTATAGGAATTACATTGGAAAGTATTTTCTTCCATTCTTTTTTAAAGCTTTTTTTCAGTTATGGGAAGTTTCGAACTTAGAAGTTGAGCTAATAGCATATTAAATGCAAAAACTGGGGCTCCCAGATGGCTCAGTCAAGTGTCTGCCTTCGGCCCAGGTCATGATCTCAGGGTCTGGGATCGAGCCCCGCATTGGGCTCTCTGCTCAGTGGGGAGTCGTCTTCTCCCTCTCCCACTCCCCTTGCTTGTGTGTTCTCTCTCTCTCTCTCTCTGCCAGATAAATATAATCTTAAAAAATGCAAATGCCTGTCACTTAAATTCAACAGTTATTAAGATTTTGCTCCATTTCTTTTATCTATCCGCCCCCCCCAGTCTTGTGAATGTATTTCATTTATTTTTTAAGTAGGCGTTACCATGGGGCTTGAACTCACAACCCCGAGATCAAGAGTCTTGTGCTTCACCTACTGAGCCAGTAGGTGCCCCTTTTAGAATATATTTTAAAGCAGGTATCTATTTATTTATTTGAGATTTTATTTTCTCATTTGAGGGGTGGAGCATAAGCAGGGGAGAGGCAGAGTGAGAAGCAGACCCCCTGCTGAGCAGGGAGCCGACCCGGGTCTCCATCCCAGAACCCTGGGATCATGACCTCAGCGGAAGGCAGACACCTAACTGACTGAGCCATCCAGGCGCTCCAGCAGATATCTGATTGATTATTTTGCCCCTGTGTACTTCCATCACTGTCTAAGCTCAGGCTGCCATAGCAAAATACCATGGACTGCGGGGCTTAAACAACAGAAATGAATTTTCTCACAGTTCCAGAGGCTGAAAGTGTGAGGTCAGCAGGCCAGGCTCTGGTGCGGGCCCTCCTTCTGCTTGCAGATGGCCTCCTTGCTGAGTCTTAACAGGGGCACTAGTCTGATCTATGACCTTATCTCAGTAAACCTAACCACTTGCCAGAGGCCCCATCTCCAAATACCTTCACTTTGGGGGTTAGAGCTTCAGTATCTGAATTTGGGGGTCCATGGCAGTCATTTATGTTTTCTTATGTAATCACAGTTCATTGTCGTATCTAACAAAGTCACAAAACTCTCTGTGGTCATCTAAAACCCAATCTTGTATTCACATTTCCATAGTTACTTTTTACAGTTGATTTTTTTTTAGAATTGAGTTTCAAAAATAAGTCCATGTGTTACATTTGTTTGTTTTGCTTTTTAAATATGGGCAACTAAAAGAGTGGTTTTAAAAAGCAGTGCAGTGGGACGACTGACTCTTCATCCAGTGGTTGTATTAAAACAAAGGAAGGAGGGGGAGGGACTGCTGTAGAGTAAGATATTTAAAACGCAAAATGAACAAATGTAATACGTGGGCCTTCTTTGGGGGGAGGGTCCTCATTCTGACAAATCAATTGTATAAAAGATGACAGTGTCCTAAGTTGTATAACTAAAATATTCTGGAAAACTGACACAGAAACATTTGAGTTGTAAATTAAAAAAGAATAACATTCTGGAAGTATTTTAATTAAATGAAGATTTTATGTTTTCCACAAATCACAATGGTATTTTAGTTTTAAAACATTCTCAACACACTAATGAAAATTTTGTTAGAGTGTTGTTAAAAGTCAAACTATCATTGACTCATGATGTAGCTTTAAAAACTTTTCTGCCCCCAAAAAACAAAACAAAACTTCTCCAAAGCTGAATTTATCAGAGTAGTTTAGTAAAATTTTGTAAAGATCATTACGAAGAGATTTTTGACTCTGTATTTTGTATTAACTATGCTGAATATTTAATGTGCAGTGATATTATTCAAGTATGAATGTAACCAGTAGGTGGCAACAGGTCAATACCTGAATCTATTTTTAAGAAAATTTCAAGAAAAATAGTAAAAGTAAATGTATATACCTTATGTATAGATAAGGTACATTTGATATTTTCCTACAAATGTTTTGTGTTTATGTCCTTAATACATGCTTTTTTTTTTTTTTTAGAGACAGAGCTCTCAGGAGCACTTGAGCCAGGGGTGGGGGGTGAGGGGTGAGGGGCAGAGGGAAGGGGAGAGAATCCTAGGCAGGCTCTGTACTGGGGGCTTGATCCCACGACCCTGAGATCATGACCTCAGCCAAAACCAAGAGTTGACGCTCAGCTGACTGAGTCACCCAGGTGCCCCACCCAGTACATGCTTTTTAATTTGAAAAATTGGTGTAGATTTTATTTTTGTATGATATACGTAGTTCCTTTTTAAAGCTGTGATTGGTGTTTGATAGTTGGCTGATTAATTTATAGTTGTACTTAAGAGCTGGGAATGCAGTTATTTCATTTATTACCCGGTGGATACAAATAAGCATGATTTGGGGAGTTGTTTTTTGCCTTTATTAGAAGCTTAATAATAAATCTGGTATTATGCTAAGTAGTGTTTTTTAACTTACTAAAAATGAGCTTATATTGAAACCCCACAAAAACCCCAGAAACTTCATAACACTGTATGATAGACTAAATTGGGAGAAATTAGTTTTTATTAATGGGGAGTATATTCATATGTTGTAATGTTATAAATGCATTAGATCTATTGTTACTTACATGAGCTAGACAGCATTGCATCAGAGTTTGACAAACGAGAGGAAAGAGTAATACCATTTGTAAAAGGTTTCCAGTGCCACGTACCGTTGATGGTTGTGTGTCTGCACTCTCTTCTCCCTCACCTCCCTGGGACTCCCTGGCTCGTATCAAACTATGCAGACGTGGATTGTCAGGGTCACATCAGAACGTCGTGGCTGCCTGGAAGTAGGAGAGGGGATTGGTACTCAGGGTTTGTGTTAAAGGGTTAGCTTAGCTTTTTTTTTTTTTTTAATTTAGCCATTTTTTATAACATTCGCAGTTAAAATTCTGAAGAATGGGAAGAAGAGTTCAGTTCTTCTGTTTCAGTTCTTCTGTTTATCTTTTGAATTAAAAAAAACACAACTAACTGAACATAAATCTTGAGCAGAGCAACTAGTGCTTACAGAATGGTTTTTGTCACTTCAAATTTAAACACTTTAAAGGTGTATAAACGTTTTATATTTTGTCCATATATACAAACTAAATGTCATTTTTTAATTCTTTTGGGCGGGGAGCAGAGGAGCAGAGGGAGAGGGGGAGAGAGAATCTTAAGCAGGCTCCACACCCGGCCAGGAGCCAGGCATGGAGCTCAATCGGAGGACCCTGAGATCATGACCTGAGCCGAAATCTAGGGTCAGATGCATAGCCAGCTGAGCCCCCCAGGTGCCCATCATTATTTACTATTTGATATATTTTAGGTACTTTCTAATCTATACTTATATACATTTCTAATATAAACGGACACAATTTACATAGTTCCACATTTTTAGGCTTTTTGGTGGTTTCCTTTTTATTTTATAAGTACCCCTTCTGTTGGAATATATTTTGCCCCCTTGGTATTGGGGGGAGAAAGAGTAATTTTTTGGGAAATAGAAGTCCAAAGGTATGAGAAATGTTGTAATTTCTGTCATTTAGTTTTAGAGTGTCTTTGGAAAGAACACTAGCGTGCAGTTCTCTTTCCTTATCCTGCCCAGTTTTTGGCTTTGTACTTCATCCTGGTTTGTAAGGTGGATGAATGCAGGTGGCTGGCAGGAATGTACACTCCGCTCGCAGTGAGCTACTGTGTGGGAACTTGTGAATATCCTCTTTATCATTTACCCTTGTCCACTGATACTGTTCATAGTCCCCTGGGCTCTGTCCGGCTTCTGGCCTGTTTGAGCTGCTGTTTTCCTCCTCCTTTGTTTTGCTGCTTTCTTGTTCCTTATTCTGGCATCAGCTTTGACGTTGCTTCTCAGAGAGTTATTGCGTGCCCATCCCATATACAGTGCCTCCTCAGTAGGTCTTTTCTTGGAGCAGTCTGTCTGTCCCTCTCTGGTGCTTACCAGGACATTACATTGCTTTTTGTTCTGTTTGCTCTGTTCCCTACCAGCCTTGAGCTCGGGGAGGCCTGGTGCCACATGCACTTTATTCAGACCCTGAAAATGCAGGGCCTACACCTGTGCTTGGAATGTTGCATGAATTTAGTAAGTCCAATGAATGAATTCTTGAATGTATGAACTTTAAAGATTGAAGGTTTACCTCTCACATCTCATTAAACTTTTTTCTGTTCATCTCTCTTGTCTCTTCATTCTGTGGTAATAAATTTTCCTCTTCTCCAAAGCTAGGATATGTTTTTAGGATCAATATTTGTTTTTATGGGTTATTCTTTATATTTAACTCTTTGACACATCTGAAATTTATTGTAGAATATAGTAGTGTGAAGTACAAGTCAAAGTAATTCTTTTTGTTTTAAACTACATTTATTATGTATTGAGTCATTTCTTACTGTTGTAATTAAAAATTTAAATCTGTCTGTAAAAATACTGTTTTAGTCCATTAATATCTTCTCTTTTTATTTATTTAAAGATTTTATTTATTTGAGAGAGAGACACAGAAAATAGAGCACGAGCAGGGAGGAGAGGGAGAAGCAGTCTCCCTGCTGAGCAGGGAGCCTGACCAGGGGCTCGATCCCAGGACCCCGGGATCATGACCCGAGCTGAAGGCAGATAAATGCTCAACTGATTGAGCCACCCAGGCCTCTCATTGTCTTCTTTTTTTAAACTAGAAAAATCTTAACTGTTACATTTTGGAAATCTGGTACCCATGAATATATAATAATTGTCATTTAGATTATTTAATTGTCAAACCCATGTGAATTTTACTATCAAAGGGTCAAGTTATAGAAAACATTCTATGTGATTTCTACTTGGTATTTCACTTAATCTCTAAATTTACGTTATCGTATTTACACTTAGATAGGTTTCGTATTTTTAAATTAAATAGTATATGTTTTATCCAACCATCCACCCTACTCCACCCCACCCCACCCATCCTACAACTTTATCCTTGCTAAGTCATTTAGGAGTAGCCATTGAGAGTTGCTGACATATTTTTTTTAAGATTTATTTATTTGAGAGAGAGCACGTGGGTGTGTGAGTGGGGGGAGGGGCAGAGGGAGAGAGAATCTCCAGCAGACTCCCTGCTGATCACGGAGTCTGACAGGGGGCTTGATTTCACAACCCTGAGATCATGACCTGAGCTGAAACAAAGAGTCAGAAGCTTAACTGGCTGAGCCACCTAGGTGCCCCAAGAGTTGCCGACGTATTAACTTCACCCCTGAACAATTAGGCATGTCTCCTAAGAAAAGGGATGTTTTTCTGTAACACAACTACAATGTTATTATCACTTTCAGGAAATTTAACATTACTATGATATTATCATCTAATGTATAGTCCATTTGTATGTATTTGTATGTGGTATTTATATATACTCTGTTTCATATATATATGTATATATATATGTAAATTTTAAATCCAGGATCACACGTTGCATTTAGTTGTCATGTCTCTTAGCTCTTCTTAATCTGGAATAGTACTTCTGAGACTCTACGTGGTGAAGGAGCCTTTTTTTCTTTCATTTCCAATCTGCTGTGGACCAATAATTTTCTAAAATACAATAATAATAAATTAGTATAAAAATAAAATGGAAGAAATGACATGAAAATAAGGCTCATGTAAAAAATTAGATTTTACTATCAAGTTGTTATAAGAATTTCTGAACTCTAAATCTGTGTACTTATTATCAATCAATAACAAACATTTTGAGGGCTTTTACTGCTCTGTGAGGTAAGTAGCACTGATCTGGAACGGTTTTCCCAGCTTAATTTTTTTTAAGACTTCAGTTATTTATTTTTTAAAAAGATTTTTATTTATTTATTTGACAGAGAAAGAGGGAGAAAGCACAAGCAGGGGAGCGGCAGGCAGAGGGAGAGGGAGATGCAGGCTCCCTGCTGTGCAGAGAGCCTGATGCAGGGCTCGATCCCAGAACGCTGGGATCAGGACCTGAGCTGAAGGCAGATGTTTGGCTGAACCACCCAGGTGCCCCAAGATTTTAGTTATTTTAGAGAGAGAGAGTGTGTGAGCTGGGAATACAGAGGGGGACGGGGAAGGAAAGGGAGAGGGAGAGGGGAAAGAATCTAAGCATACTCCCCACTGAGTGTGGAGCCCGAGGCAGGGCTTGAACTCACAACCCTGAGATCAAGACCTGAGCCGAGATCAAGAGTCAGACACTGAACCAACTGAGCCACCGAGGCACCCCCCCCCTTTGAAATTAATAAGATACTGTGAGACTGTGTGAATATCTGTTCTTACAGGTATGCAATGGTTTTAACATCCCTTGATGTTTCTTGCCTGAATCAGTGTTTTGCATCTGTGGGTTGCAAATGATAATTGTCTAATCTCTTAGTATCTTTTTACATTGATTAGTTGTCATTCTTTTGAAGAGAAGACATTTTTCTGCTCCAGCAGTTTTTAAACCACATTGTAGAGATGAGCCCTCTTCCCTTTTTTTGCAGGATGCATGTCTGACCTAAGGAAAATTGAACTGAGTGTCTTTTTATTAAACACCTCCCATTTCCCTTTCCATTCCTTTTCCATCAGTTTTGCCCTTTGGGTCTGTTTTTTGTCCCAGTTTTCCCTCGGCTCCTGCTACAGAACCTTCTCTAAGGCTTCCTCAGCCCGTGAGGGCCTCATCTCCTTAAACTATCTGCTGTTGTTTTTCTGTCTGACGATCAAAACTGCTTTGCCTAGTCCACATTAATGCATGAAATTCTGTTATTTTCTTTAGCTTTTTGGATCTATTTGTGTTAGATTTTTTTGTAAGGTGAGTGAATAAGTTAGGTGACTAATAGGCAGTGTGACATGTGGGAGAAAGAGGTCTTGGAGGGGGCGGCTGAAGCTGAGGAGCAGCCTGTCCTGTGGCTGAGTTTCCTGAAGACTCACTCCTGAGTCTGGGAACCTGAGGTGTTCCTGTGTTTTGTTTTGCTCTTTGTTGTTGTTGGTCTTTGTTGTTGTTGTTAATACCTTTTACTACTGGGCTGCAGGCTGGTTTAATCCTTTCCCCCTACTTCTCCCCGCAATTTCCTGCCCTACCCAGATCGATTTTGTGTGATGTTGGGGTTTATGACCGAAACGAACCAAGGGATAGAGTCATTCGTAGGACTCCTTTGGAAGTTGATAATCTGTATTTCTGCTCTCTTCTGGCAGAAACTCTTGTAAGTTTGAAGCTCATCCGAATTTAGTACCTGGGCACCTAGTTAGTATGAATGGCATTGCTAGGCGCCGGGATACAATCCTGAACAAGTACATGTGGGCTTGACACTACGTCTTGTAAGGAGACAGTTACACATCTCACATGGCTGCAAGGAAATGGGAGAAGAATCAGGGGCTACAGGGAAACCTTACCTGAACTTGGCAGGGAGGAGGGGTCAGTATGTTGGGGAGAGGTGCAAAACCAAGAGACTGTGGGAGTGGTTGACAGACTTTTCCTGTAAAGGATCAGATAGTAAATGTTTTTGGCTTTTCAGGTCACATGATATCTGTTGCAACTACCTAACCCTGCCATTCCAGTGCAGAAGTGGCCTGGGAAATAAATAAACAAATGAGTGTGAGGGTGTTTCAGTCAGACTTTATGGACGGTAAAACTCAGAATTACTTATAATTTTCAGGTGTCATGAAATATTATTCTTTTGATTCTTTTCCCCCCAACCATTTAAAAATGTAAAAACCATTTTTAGCTTACGTGTTGTTACAGAAACAGGTGGTGGGCTATAGTTTGCTGACTCCTGGAGTATGGTGCTAAAATGCTCATTATCAAGGGTCTTTTGCCTGAACTCTTGATAAAAACACAGCTATCACGTAATAGACCTGCAGTCAGTGTGTGCGTTATGCTTTCAGTAAGACATAAATTTGTAGGTAGGGTTGAAAATTATAGTATTTCTGCAACTCTAACTGTTCTTTTGAAACATTCCAGTAATTCTGGAAATTCAAAGGAAAGGATGTTGGGAATTACGAGAGTGATTGCCTAGTGGTGCCGCACACACAGAGGGGCTTGCGTAGTGTAATTAATGGTACTTAGAAGGCCCATTCCAGTCGTGATCTTGTCAATTACTGGCAGCGCAGATCATTGCACTTTTCTGAGCTTTGTGAAAAAGAGAAAGTAAACTCAACGCAGATACTGCTTGGAATTATTGCAAGTAATAGTATACTTTAGAGCACTGTGTAACGTGTCAACATTAGTATTTTAAAATTAGCTATTTCTCTCATCTTTACATACATCCTGTGCATATAGGATGGCATTATGATTGCTTAGTTTGCTTCACAAGATGAGTTCTTGAGGAATTCAGCCATCATGCAGACGTTCCTCATCTATCGTGTGTTAAGGACTGTTCTAGTTAGGGGGATAAAACAAGGGATAGGTGGGGGTATCGGAATGGTGGATGGGGAACATACTGGGGAAAGCCTCTTAGGAAATAAGGTTTGAACTTGAGGTTTGGGCAGGTGGGGAAGCTTTCAAAGAGCTGGAGAACACACCGTAAAGGCCCTGAGGTAAGGAGTCTTTTAGTATGTTGAATAAAGGCCAGCAAGCATAGGTTGGATCAAGTGATGTAGACAGGTCTGGAAGAGATGTATAGGACCTATTGGACCATGGAAAAGAGTTTGGATTTTATTCTGAGAAAGATTAAAAAGCTATTGGAGGATTTTGAGCCAAAAAGTGAAATCTATGTACATTTAAAACTGATTACTCTCCCTTCCCCCTTCTTCCTGAGCAGTTTCTGTCCTAAAACCGTCAGGTGGGGCAGAGCAAGGTAGGCACACACAATTTGAGGAGGGGAGTGGGGAGCTGTTGTGGTCCCGAGCAGCATGTCTGGGCCCAAATGGGATGAGGAGGGTGGTTTGTGACAGAATGCTTGTGCTCTCTTACAGTCTTGTTCTTTCTTGCTCCCTCTCGCTGTCACTCTTCCTCTCAAATAAATAAATAAAATCTTTAAAAAGAAATTGAAAAATCAAAAACCAACAGTGCCACTCTGCCATTGTATGGTAAAGGATTGCAGAGTGGCAGAATTCCAGGGAGGAAGCTGGTGCAGCAGTTAATCTGGGTGGGTAGTGCTGGTGGGTTGGGCTGGCAGTCTTTTATTTATTTATTTTTAAGATTTTAATTATTTATTTGAGAGAACGAGCAGTGGGGAGGGGCAGAGAGAGAGAAAAAAGCAGACTCCCTTCTGAGCAGGAAGCCCAACACAGGGTTCGATGCCAGGACCTGGAGATCATGACTTGAGCTGAAGGCAGATGCTTAACTGACGGAGCCACGCATGTGCCTCTTGGGCAGGTGGTCTTAGTGGAGGAGGTGAGAAAGATCAGATTGGGGACTTATTTTGAAGAAAGAGCTGATTGGATTTATTGATGGGGTGAGATAAGAGTCAAGGTTAGCTTCTTGGTTTTTTAAGGATTGACAAATTTGGGAAAGATGATGCTGTTAAATAATGCCATGAATTCATTTTTTTAAAATTGAGTTTGTCAAAAGACCTGGTTTCTAGTCTTAGCTCACCCTTGGAGATGGTGTGTGAACTGAACTTGCCTTGACTTTGCTGGCTCTTGAGTTCTTCCTGTGAACAGCATTGTGTAGAATCTTTACAGTAGGACCAACAGGCCACTGTAGCCATACCAGGATTTGATTTCAGCAAGGCACATCTGTAGTCTCCGGTGATACTTTGTTGAGGAGTTGGAGAAATGGGGTTTATGTCATTGCATAGCTAGATAGTTCAACACCTGCTGAAGTATCGATTTAATCATCAACTTCTGAACTTTCAAAGGGTTCCATTAAATAGTGAGATGAAATAGTTTGTCTTTGATTCTACTAAATGTTTTTTTATCATTGACTTGGATGATTTGGGTCACTTATCAAATTAGGATGTGTAGGGATGTTGAGAGCACCTTTTTTGGGGGGGATTTATAGTTGGGAATCATAAAAGTCTTGGTTGAATAAAACCACCTCTACATGATTCTTTCTGATGAATAGCTTCAGTTAACTTCCTAATGTCCCTACTTCAGTTTACATACATGGTGGATTTTAAGTAGGAATAACAGGGTTATTGGGCATTAAATGATAATAGATGGGAAAACCCCAGGCATGATGCCTGTTGGATGCACCCTATAGATGTCAGTAGCGTTCCTCCCCAGAGGGTCTGCTAGCCTTGCTTATCCGTGCTTCACATTTGTTAGCTTTTCAGTTATGATTCATTTGATCAAACTACTTCTAAGGAAAGACAGTTTGATTCCTTCAAATTTTAAATTTGTTTCTATCGTGCATACTTGAGGTGGCATTTCTTACCTTGAAAAAAGCTTCCTTAAGTGAAGTTTGCAGCCAGGTTGTTTGGTGCACTAAGGGAAGAGTGTGAGTGATGTGTCCCCAGATCATCACTATAGTGTTAGAGGCATAGATATATTTATGTGATACATAATACACATACATTTCCACTTCTTGGAAATTAATGTACTATTCCCACTTTATCCTTAAAATACTCACTCTTAAGGCGTCACTGTTCCCTGTGTGCTTTGTCAGTGTGTAGCATCTCATACTTTTAGTGCTGAGTAAGTTACATAGTAAGGAACTGAGAAGAAAGACTTTATTCTTCTTTAACATTTCTGAACAGGGCCAGTATTATGATTTTATTTGCTTTAAGAATCAGCTCTTGAAAAAGTAATAGACTGCCAGCAATGTCTCAAATGTGAAATACGGGTAGGTGTTTCAGAGAAATTTCTGTGCAGTTCTGCCTTGTGGTTTGAAGTTTGAAACTTAAGAAGAGGAAGTTTTTTGCTGCCTGACATTTTTGAACACTGGTGGTGGTGATGCAGACCTGAATGTTTGTCACTGCCTGTAGTCACAGAGTTCCTCACCTTCCATTTGTTTTTGAATTTTGTTAAGTTTTAGTGTATATGTTTCTCTAGTGTTTTTTCCCCCTAGTGTAAAATTTCGGTCTTTATGTAAATATATATTCTTAGAGTTTGTTTTCATAGGTCATTTTTGACCCAGTGTTTTCTCTCCAGCTGCATCGAGGCTATGAGCCAAGGAGACCTAAGGTATTGAGAGGGGCACACTGAGTGAGTTGGGGAGAGCATTCCTGGATCAGGTGGAGATGTATAGACTAGCAAATTAGACATCCTTGCAGACTTAAAAAACAACAACAAAAACTTGAGGTGAAATTCACACAGCATAAAATTAACCAGTCTAAAGTGAACAGTGGCATTTAATATCCACGTAGCCACCAGTTCCAGAATGTCCCCCCCCCCCCCGAAACCAGTGCCCATTAAACAGTTGTGCCCCATTGCTCCCTCCTCCAGCCCCTAGCTACCACCAGTCTGTACTTTGTCCCTTTGGATTTATCTACTCCGAATACTTTATATAGTGGAATCATGCAGTATGTGACTTCTTGTGCCTGGCTGTTTTCATACAGTGTTTCTGAGGTTTACCCAGTTGTAGCATGAATCAGTATTTCATTCCTTTTTATGGCTGAATAATATTCCATGACACGTATATGCCACAATTCGTTTATCCACTCTTCACTCACCGTGGTTTCCACCTTTTGCGTGTTATGAATAGTGCTGCTGTGAATGTGTGTATGTGTATTTGAGTACCAGTTTTCGTTTCTTTTGTTGTATAGCTAGTGGTGGAACTGTTAGGTTGTATTGTCTTTCTGTGTTTATCTTTTTGAGGAATCAGCACACAGAGCTTCCACTATTTGATATCCCCTCCAGCAATGCATAAGTATTTCTCCACATCTTTGCTAACGCTAAGGCTTGTTTCCCAGGCCTCCCTCCCTCCCTTCCTTTCTACCTTCCTTCCTTTTTAAATTATAGCCATCCTTTTCGGTGTGAAGTGGTATCTCATTGTGGTGTTTTGCATTCTCCTAATGATTGAGTATCTTTTAATGTGCTCGTTGGTGATTTATGTATCTTTGGTGAAATGTGTATTGACAGTGTTTGTTATTGAGTTGTGTTTGTTATACATTTTAGGTACTAGATCCTTATCAGATGTGTGATTTGTTAATATCTCTTCTGTCGGTTGTCTTTTGCTTCCTTGATAATGCATCTTGATGCAGAAGAGGTTTTTTTTTTAAAGATTTTACTTATTTGTGTGTGAGAGAGAGCATGAGCAGGGGAGCAGCAGGCAGAGGGAGAGGGAGAAGCAGGCTCCCTGCTGAGCAAGGAGCCAGATGTGGGACTCGATTCCGGGACTCTGGGATCATGACCTGAGTGGAAGGCAGACGCTTAACCAACTGAGCCACCCAGGCGTCCCAAAAAGTTTTTACTTTTGATAAGTCCAATGGATCTATTTTTTTCTTTTGTTGCACATGCTTCTGTTTGTATAATGTAGGAACCTGTTGCCAGATTGAAGGTCCTGAATTTTTATCCCTATGTTTTCTTCTAAGAGTTTTATGGTTTTAGCCCTTATATTGAGGTGTCTGATGCATTTGAGTTAATTTTTGTATGTAGTATGAAGTGGAGGTCCAGCTTAAGTTCTTTGGATTGTGTATATCCAGTTGTCCCAGCACCATTTATTGAAGAGACCCTTCTTTCTCCACTTAATGGTCTTGGTGTGCAAACTTTTATTTCTCTTTATTAGTATATGGGTTTATCAAGAATTCACTTCTGAGGAGGAGCATTGTATGAGAGGGTCTTTGGGGGCCACAGTCTGGCTTTGGTGGTAAATAGGGATTTTTCACTTGAATGCAAAATTAGCTTTATAAATACAACTTTTTTAAAGATTTTATTTATTTTTGTGAGGGGGGTGTGGGGGGATGGGGAGAGAGAGAGAGAGGGACAAGCAGACTCTGTGCTGAGTGCAGACCCCGATGTGGGGATTCAACCCTGAGATCATGACCTGAGCCAAAATCAAGAGTCAGATGCTCCACTGACTTGAGCCACCCAGGTGCCCCATATATAACTTTATTTTAAATGAAATGGTTAAATTAGGGCTGATTTTATTTTGGCTTTTGAGTCTTCTGTTTTTGTTTTTTTAAGATTTTATTTATTTATTTGATGGAGAGAGAGCGTGAGCAAGCACAAGCAGGGGGAGCTGCAGAGGTGAGGGCACAGCAGGCTTCCCACCCAGCAGGGAGCCCAGCACTGGACTCAGTCCCAGGACTCTGGGATCATGACCTGAGCCGAAGGCAGACGCTCAACAGACTGAGCCACCCAGGTGCCCCGCCTTTGAGTCCTCTTTAGTTTGCCTGTGGTAGTTCAGTACTGTGAAGTGAGCTTACTGGTTGCCTTTTCTGAAAACTTACAGTTTATTCTATAATTTATTCTCAAAGTAATTAATTAAGGTATTTTTAAATGAGAATCTCTAAAGAAATATTGATAAATAAATATTGATAAACTTGCTTTAAGTTTGTTTAACATAAACAGTTTGCATATGTAACTCGTCTTTTTCCCCTCTTCCACATGATTAAATTGGCAACATTAAGGGACTGAAGATGAGAGGTACTGAGCAGAAGAGGAAGGTTAGCTTGCAGTTCATTCCTCTGTTGAGGGAGTCGGTGTGGCTGTGTGTGTGTGTGTGTGTGTGTGTTAAAGCATAGATGTTGCTTTGATCTTTTGAGTATTAATTTGCCTTAAATATACAGCCTATGGACAACATTGCGACTAAAAAGAAAATGTAACTATTTAAATTTGATGAACTGGATTACCAGAAAAAGACCACTTAATTATTTGGAAAAACAATTAAAAAGCAGATTATATAATTTTTTCCTCTTCCTGGATTAAATGTAAGAGTGGATGTTGACAAAAACTAAAGCTTGGTAAAGTTAATCATTAATGTGTTTCTTGAGTAAGTTTTCAAGAAAGTGGAAGGAGGATAATTTTAAGCCTTAATACTATAAATGGGTCTTTTAAAAAAGTTCATGAAACAAACACCTGGAGGCTGTTTGTACTTAAGCCCCTATATTCTGAGAGACTAATGTTTAATAGATAATTCTCTTTTGGTTATCTCTTTGCTGTGTTGGAAAGGACATTTGCAGTGGGAACAATTTCGAGTCCTCCATTAGCATGTATAGCATTTTAAAATAGGGATGCTTGGGTGGCTCAGTCGGTTGGGCAGCTGCCTCTAGCTTGGGCCGTGATCCCAGGGTCCTGCTCTCTGCTCCACGGGGAGCCTGCTTCTCCCTCTCCCACTCCCCCTGCTTGTGTTCCCTCTCTCACTGTGTCTCTGTCAAATAAATAAATAAACTTTTTTTTTCTTAAGGTTTTATGTATTTATTTGACAGAGAGTCAGCTAGAGAGGGAATACAAGCAGGGGGAGTGGGAGAGGGAGAAGCAGGCCCCCTGCGGAGCAGGGAGCCCAACGCGGGGCTCGATCCCAGGACCCTGGGATCACGCCCTGAGCCGAAGGCAGACGTTTAATGACTGAGCCACCCAGGTGCTCCCCAAATACATAAAATCTTTAAAAAAAAAAAATAGGTGCTCATGGAAACTACTGATATTTACTTGATCTTTGGTCTCATTTGTAAAATTGGAATAAGGTCAAGGAATAAAATATTGTCAAGCTAGGAATCAGGAATGTAGTGTATCTGGTGGGTTTTCTCTGGCTTTTAGAATTATCGTACTAATTTGTGCCATTTGCTGTGAAGCGCTTACTAACATGGAGGGAGCACAGTACACGTGAATGCTGTGCTTTACCTACTCCTGGAGAGAGTCTTCACTGTGTAGTGGAGAGACTACAGAAGTTAATGCTACTTTCCAGTCCTTTCCAAACAGTAATCTGAGAGGTGGTTTCCACTGTTCAAAAGACTCTTTTCTTCAAGTTAAGAGGCACACTTTTTTTTTTTTTTTTTTTAGATTTTATTTATTTATTTGACAGAGACAGCCAGCAAGAGAGGGAACACAAGCAGGGGGAGTGGGAGAGGAAGAAGCAAGCTCCCAGCGGAGGAGCCTGATGTGGAGCTCGATCCCAGAACGCGGGGATCACTCCCTGAGCTTAACGACTGCGCCACCCAGGCGCCCCAAGAGGCACACTTTTAAGATTGCCTGAAAGATACCTTTTTCATTTAGTACAGTGTTTTGCATTGTATAAAAATGCTGGGGGTTTCAGGATACCAACTGAGAAGTAATTTCAGAAAAATTTTTAGTAACTAATATCTGTAATATGAATATGCATTAGGAGGAAAACTATCATAGAACCTCAGAGTTAACAAAAAGTTATTATGTAATATATTAGAATCATGCCAAATATATTTAACCGGGATTTTTATTATTTGTGTGTTCACCAAGAGTATTTCCAGACTTGCCAGAGGGATGAGAAATGTGTCATATTTAGAATGACATAATACTTCAAGGGACTTTAGGGATTATCTGCTTAAGTGGTTTTAGGACTTTAAAATGGTAGAACCTTTTCTTTAATTGAAATCATATCCAGGAGTCCAGTGTTTAAAGCATCAGTGACAAGTGGTTTGAAATGAGACTTGTGGGTCTGGAATCCTCGTGCTTGCTTGGCGGGTTCTGTGTGCCACTGGTTAACAGTAATAAACAACATTGACATGTATTGAGTGTTCATTCTGGGCCAGATATGAAAGCACTTTACGTGCATGATCTCACAGTTTGAAAACCACTCATCTAGCTCGGCTTGTGAATTTTATCTCTGAAGAAACAGGCCCAGAGAGCTTCCATGAGTCACCCAGGGTTTTTGTAGAGTTAATGTTACTGAAACCCTTCAGCCAGTGTAGCTAATGGTGTGTGTGCGCTGTGTCGTTTTTCCAGATAGGAAAATAATGCGTGTTCCTTGCCAACATTTTTGAGTTCAGAAAAGAGTATAAAAGGAAAAGAATACTTAGCTTCACTAATTAGGGATTGGTAATACTTTGGTGTTGATCTTTCTAGCCTCCTTTATAAATGTGTATTGGAAGTTGATATAGCTACCATACCATTTTATTATGAGTGTTTTCTTAAGGTTAACAATATATTCTAAAGCATGTTTTTTTTCCCCTAAATGTTCTTCATGAGAATGATTATTTAATGAAATTTTACTAAATTGAACAGTTTATTTAATGTTTCCCATTGTCGGACATTCAAGATGTTTGCAGGGTTTTTCTTTTTTCTTTCTTTCTTTTTTCTTTTTCTGTTATATTTAATGCTGTAATGAACACTTAACATAAAATTTCTGGAACATGAACTTCTAGATTTCATATTACTGGATCAACAGGTGCCTTAAAAATATATTTTGAAGCATACTTCCTAACTGATCTCTTTGGAAGGTTTTGCCAGTTTATACTTTCTCAAGTCATGTAATTAAACTCATGTGCGTTCTCGACAGTGCAGTTCAAACAAACAGGTCATTGTTTTAATTTGCAGTTGATTATAAATGAGGGTAAACTTTCCCCCTTTAATTTTATTAGCTGTTTTCTAGTTTTTCATTTGTAAATTTTTAGTTTCTTTGTCAGCTTTTCTATTTCTCTGTTTTTCTCTTTTTAAACAGTAAGAGTTTAGGAAATACCCGCATGTGTCTCTCCACTGTGTGCACCCTCCATCCCCACGATCCCTGTCACATCTTTTGCCATTTTTTATTCAGGTTTAAAAAAAATCACTACTTTTTGGCAGAAAGAAGTCTTAACTTCTTATCTTTTAATTATCCCTTCTTGTGAAATCATCAGCCATTTGTAATGGCCACTGCCTGCATCCATTAATTTATTAGGTATTCTAAAATGTTGATATTTTCAATCCGTCTTTTCTTTTTCTTTTTTTTTTTTTCTTCAAGATTTTATTTTTAAGTAAGCTCTACACCCAGTGTGGGGCTTGAACTCATAACCTTGAGATGAAAGGTTGCATGCTCTACCCACTGAGCCAGCCAGGTGCCACATTCCAATTTTTCTTTATTCATTTCCTAAAGTACTTTGTAGAGAAGCTTCCCCATATCAACTGTTTAGATACTTCAGGTGCATTTTTTTTTATGTAGATAAGTCTGTATACAAGCTTGATTCTTCCCTTTTATTTAGCACATTCAAAATAGTTGATTTACTGGCTTCTTCCAAAATGACTTAAAAAATTACTTACGGATTTAACTGTATTTGTGTATTGTTATACTTACTGATGCATAAACTGTTCCATCTACGGCCAGCAAGAGCTCCTTCAACTGCCAGTAAGTGGCAGGGCTGAGTCTACCTGTTCTGACATCAGCTCTTGCTTTCAAAGACCACGTGCTCTGTGTAGACTTGAGCCCTGTATTCTGAGGTGGCTAGACGGAAAGGGAGGCTGACTGAAGATTTCTGGGGAGTATTGTTAATTAATTTGTTATTGGTCAGCACAACAAATATTTGACGAACCATTTCTTCAGTGTGCTAGGGATATGGTAGTGGCCATGAATAATTTCAGATCAGTGCTCTGGAGAAAATTAAATAGGATGGTAGGATAGGGAGTGAATGTACTAGCTTAGGCATCAGTGAACAGAATAGTTTTTAGCTGTTATGCGCCTGGAGTCTATAAGATAAAAATCTTGCCTTTTATGGATCAGAGACAAACCAGGGAGGTACTGAGTGGTGCTGAGTTACCTGCATTTGTGAGTAGAGTAGGAACCGTCTCCTGAAAAAGTTGAAAACAGCGCTCAGAATTTCTGTTTAATGCTTTATGCTGGAATTAAGTTACTTAAGGCTTGGGAGACTCTACTTCTCATTCCTCTAATTACTTGTGATAAAAATAATTCTGATAATTCAGGGGCGCCTGGGTGGCACAGCGGTTAAGCGTCTGCCTTCGGCTCAGGGCGTGATCCCGGCGTTATGGGATCGAGCCCCACATCAGGCTCTTCCGCTATGAGCCTGCTTCTTCCTCTCCCACTCCCCCTGCTTGTGTTCCCTCTCTCACTGGCTGTTTCTATCTCTGTCAAATAAATAAATAAAATCTTTATAAAAAAAAAAAAATAATTCTGATAATTCTAAAACGGCGACCTGTGCTACAGTGCAACCTGCAGGGAAGAAATCTCTTGGCTGTGAAGTAGAAGGCTCCAGATTCTCAGTCTCAGGGGTTTGTGGTCTTTGAAGAGGCAACTCCTTTGGCTTTCTTTCTGAAAGTGATGCCTGTTGGAATTTACTGGTGGCAGTAAGAGGAACTTGGGAACACTTCTTTGGGAAAGAAAAATCTCTTACACATTTGGGCATGTTATCATTTTGGTGGAGGCGTTACCCAGTGAGCTTTTAAAAATCCGCCCCAAAATTCATGGCATGGGACCTGGGTGTGTGCTACTTCTAGGAAGGATTCGACTCTCCGAGGTTGAAGAGATGCCACGAGATCATCATCGGCATGTTGGACAGCGCCTGTATGAACGGACGAGGGCTCAGTAAACGACCTTAAGGAAATGACTTTAACCTTGCCGAAGTGGTTGTGGATGTTCACAGTTCACAGCCTTTCCCTTTTCACTGGCATTCTTTTTCCTGTTCGTTTTGCCCCATTTAAAAGGAACACAGGGACGCCTGGTTGGCTCCGTTGGTAGAGCATCCGACTCTTGATCCTTGGGGTTGTGAGTTCAAGCCCCACGTTGGGTGTAGAGATTAGTTAAAAAATAATTTAAAAAAATAAAAGGAACAGAAAACCCAAGAATCTTCCTTTCCTTTCTGACCTTACCTGCTTCCCTTTGTTGTTTCCCTTCATTGTTCTCATTCTGCGGGATGGCTCCACTATTGTTTGCTGTGTAAATGTGCCGTTTAACTTGTGTATGTATGCTCCGCATATGGCAGATGTTTTACATTTTCTAGAGAATAACCTCTTTGTTCACATTCTCCATGTTCACTTATTTGCTTCTCCTGCTTTCGACTCCAGTTTTTCTCTGTTTGTTCATCGTCTGTGGACCTGCTATGTATATTTCTCCCGACATCAGTCTGTGGAGTCACACGGTATTGTGTTGTGGAGAGATTAGTAAAGTCAGAAGACCTTCCATTTGCAAATTGAAAGTGGATATTTTCTTTTGCCTGGGATAATTGTGAGGCTGAGGTTAGATGTACTTTGGAAACCGTAAGGCACTATCACAGTCATGATATAAAGGCTGTTGCAGCCAGGATTTGACTTCTCTGCAGTAACGCAAGTTGTCCGTCCTGCTTTGAACATCAGAACGTGACATCTTCAGTGATTTGAAGCTTTCTAAAATACACGGTGTGCTTCTCTACCACTTGAGAATTTTCTCCACGACTCCTGCTGGTCTTGGGTGGCGCTCTGCCTCTGCTGCCCCGCCCCCGGAACTGGATGCGGGGATGTGGGCGCAGGAGGAATTTGTTCTGATCCCGAGGACTTGCTTCCTTGGGTTTGCCTTCTCCTGGGCCTTCTTTCATCCTCCCCCCGCCCCCCTTTTTGTGTTACTTGTTGCTCCTAGTTGAGCTGCTTGGCTCTCACACCTGGTAGCCCGGTCTTTTATTATCTTCCTTAGTCAGTTGTAGTGCTCTTCCTTTGGCTGGGCTGGCAGAACAGGGTCATCTAATCGTTGGGCTTTGGATTCTGCTCTTGTGGTTCCTTGAAACAGCTGCTTCATCCTCTCCCTCCCTTCCTTGCCTTCAGAGCACTTTCTCCCCCTTGGTTTTTTAGCCCCTTCTTCTAATCCCGGAGCTCGTAAAACTTGTCAGTAACCAACTCCCTAGCACAACAGCAACAGAAATAAAAAAAGCAGAGGCTGGACTTGGGACATTTTAGTTAGCGCCCGATTTCAAGTTCAGCCCGGCTGTGACACAGTAGTTACCAGCGGAGTGTAAGAGGAGAATTGACAGCAGAGCAGAAGGACAGAAAGGAGACGGGTTGCAGCAGTGAGGTGAGTCTGTGGCCGCTGAAGGGACACCGCAGAGCCGCTGTGTGCCCGGGGCGGCTGGGGTCCCAGGGCCCGGGAGCCACGAGCGAGCAGACGTGTGCGCTGCTCAGTGGACGAGGGAGCGCTGGGGTGCACGTGCAGCCCTGCTACCCAGACACCGGCCTGCTGTTGCTGTTTTCCTCTGGTAAAGGGCAGAGAGAAGGAAGCTGGTGCCTGCAGGGAACTGACAAGGGTAGAAATATGGGAAAATGGCACTTGACCTAGGAGAGTTCTGGTTTTGTTGTTTTATATGATACCGTAGCTCCAAAAGAGCAGCTGCCTCCTCAGAATAATTTTTACTGAGATATCATTCACGTACTATAACATGCACTCATCCCTCTCTCTGCACACCCTGGCAACCACCATTCTGCTTCCTGTCTTTATGAATTTGACTGCTCCAGATGCCTGATACAGGTAGAAGCATCAGTATTTGTCTTTTTGTGGCTGGGTTATTTCCCTTAGCACAGTGTCCTCCAGGTTCCATGTTGAAGCGTGCGTCAGATTTCATTCCTTTTTATGGCTGAATAATCGTTGCATGTACATCCCACAACTTATTCATCCATTGGTGCACATTTGGCTTGTTTCTCCTTTTTGACTATTACGAATAGTGGTGCTGTGAACATTGTGTACTAGGATTTGAGGAATATCTTATAGTTTTTATTTGCATTGTCCAGTGACTAATGATGTTAAACACCTTTTCATGTGCTTGGTGGTCATTTTTATATCTTCTTTGGAGAAATACTGTTCAAATCCTTTGCTCGTCTTTTGATTGGTTGTCTTTGTTGAATTGTAAGACCCTTATCAGATAAATGATTTACAAATATTTTTTCCCATTCCATAGAGGTTGTCTTTTCACTTTCTTGATGTCTTTTGATGCACAAAATAGCTCTTCACTTTGTTTTACTTTTTTTTTTTTTAAGATTTTATTTATTTACTAGAGAGACAGAGATAGAGATAGAGAGAGCAAGGGCTCTCAGAGCTCGCTCCTGGAGAGGGAGAAGCAGCTCCCCACTGAGCAAGGAGCCCAATGCCAGGCTTGATTCCAGGACCCTGGGATCATGACCTGAGCTGAAGGCAGACACTTAACCCCCTGAGCCACCCGGCAGCCCCTGTTCTTGAGTTTAATTGCAGCTTTTAGTTAACTAAAGCAGTTAAGCAGGCCATACATGTATGAAGCCAAACCCTTCCTACCTAGAGTATGGGTTCTCTGATGAAAAAGAGTACAAAATATCTCTCTCTGACCTGTGTTACATGAAAAGGCTGAAGTGGTTGGCATAAATAATGTGTATTATGGAAAGGTGGTTTGGCTTTTTAAATTGAGGCTTAACTTACTTTTTTCTGCTCCATTTCATATCATAGAAGGTTTGAGGAGGCTTATGGTAGTTGTGCTCAAATGGAGAAGTCTGAGTAAAAGATAAAAATTAGGATCAAAGGAAAAATAAATAAAGATTGGGGAAAAGAATATCATTGGACGTTTCTAGATGGGGAGGAACTGTGCAGTAGTTAGTGTAGGATTATGAGTGATATAACATTTTCTTCTTCGTACATGATTTCTCATTCTTTTGTTTACATTTAACATGTCTTGCTTTAGTAAAGAGAAGATTTTACTATGGTATTATTAAAATTCGAAATGCGTTTGTCAGAGTCACTGCTTTCTCCACACTGATACATGGTCCATTCTCTTGGTTTTTTCTGCTATGGGCATTTGTGTTCATTCTGTCCTTCTTCCCTGAATTTCATTTGGTCCAACTGCTCATGTACACCGCCCTCAATCCTGTCCTGGTCTGGGATCCCTCAGGGCACCTCCCGGCCTCTGGCTCCCTAGTCTTGCACGTTGCATTACTGTTCTCTCAGCTGCAGCCTGGCCTCTCTGCTTTTTCCTTTCTGTTTGCCTCAGTTCTGCTAGGACTCATCCCAGATACCCCACGCCTGGGGAAGACTCCCCTGATTTCTTGCACTCTGTCTGTGCCGACTTGGGTTCCTTTCCTCATTCTTCCACGGCCCCTACCCAGCTCTGTCACTGCGCTGACCACAGGGTTTATGCGTTGTGTGTGTGCTTTTATCCTCACTAGATGAGGACGTAGACTTCTTCACTGTGTGTCCCCATGCCTAGCAGAGTATGTGGTAAAGGCTTGCCCCAAATACCTGGCTATTAAATTAATAAATAAGGTCTGTACTATTATGAGGTGCCATCTGGTGGTTGTGGGCTGGATCATGCTTGTGGATGTGTTTGTGTACCTTACGGTGCTTGGAAACTTGAGATATTTTACATAAAAAAGTCCCTATTTCTGGGGTGCCTGGGTGGCTCAGTTGGTTAGGCGTCTGCCTTCGGCTCAGGGTCCTAGGATCGAGTCCCACGTGGCCGGGGGGGGGGGGGGGCGTCCCTGCTCAGCGGGGAGCCTGCTTCTCATCTCCCTCTGCTCCTCCCCTCCTGCTTGTGTGCTCTCTCTCTCTTTCTCAAAGGAAAAAAAACAACACATCACTTTCCAAGGTTCATGACTTTACTACCCTTAAAAAAAAAAAAATCCCTGTTTCCATCTTCTGAAAATACGAGACTCTCTGACCACCCTGCATCAGCGTTCCTTTCCCATGCTGTTCGCTAGACCTGGTTGTGGTTGTCTCCTCTTTTAGATGATTTGCCCTACTCATGTGACTTGTTGTCCCCTTGAGACACTTGGGATTAGGTCCCTGATCCAGAGGAAGGATCGACTGCATGCCCTACAGCCAGATCTCTCTGTCTGCCTCCAGTTGATCTTTTGGTAGGAGGTGGGCAGCAGACAGAGGTTTTGATTTCTGGCATGGTTTCTACAGTTCTTTCTGTGAGGGTAATGAAGGATAGAGCTTTCAACTTCATGCGTACATACACAACTGAGACATTCACCAAGTGCTGGTGAGTTGAATTTCCAAGGACATCTGCTAATGACACAAGTTCAAATAAAATGACATGTTTAGTTACAGGTAAGTTTATCATTCTGAAGTTCCTAAATGCCCTTTTAAAGTTTTTGACATGTAATCTGTATGTTGATGAATGGGTTTTTGTTAAAATATTAACATCTCTTACCTTCAGCAAATATTTATGGACTTGCTTTGAGAAATCTTTAATTCCTTTATGAAATTAAGGATAGAGTTTTGTTAACTTAAGTTTGGGAATTTTAAGGCATTAAGTAAATTGTGTTCTTGGTGTGACTGTATGCAATATTGGTGTGCATTTTTTTTGGCCATGGTGCATAAATTTCTAGGGGGCTGATCCCAAGTCCCAGCAAAGAACTGCAGCCATAGGAAATGGGACAGCCCCGTAGGGCTTTAAGCGGGGCAGTAAGGGGATCTTGTTTTCTGTTTTTGAAACTTGACTCTGCAGTATTGTGGGCCAAGGATTAGAGAAGTGTGAGATACCAGACGCAGAAATGGTGATGGCTCCAAAGAGAATGAATGATTAGGGAGGGAGAAATTCTGATTATTTTTGGTGAAGTTATATCATCTAAGTACTTAGGTTAATTATGAAACTCCTTTTCAGATAAGAATGAATGAATCCTGGGAATACTGTAGCTGACAGTAGCCTCTTACTCAGGCTGTTACTCTGATTGAGAAAGGAGAGAGTAGTAAGAGTCTCCTGGCTCTCTGTGGGAAAAGAATCTTTTAGTTGAGTAAGCAGAAACTCACGATTACTTCTTTCTGTCCTCCCACACGTCGGGCGTAGTGCTGTCAGGTGCTTTAGGCACTACGGAAGTGGTCCTGCCGATGGAAGCAGTTCTGCCAGCCAGCAGACCTACCAGCCTTCTGGGTAGAAGCAGGAGATGGTGGCTGGGCCTCAGTTGCGAGATTCACCACTTCCGCCCCGTGTGCCTCAGTTTCCTCAGCCATACCCAGGGGCCCTAAGAGTGTTTGCTTACCTCCAAGAGTTGTTGCAAAGAGTAAATTAATATATGTGAAATGTTTACAATAGTGTCAGGTATTTTATAAGTACTTAACACACTTGCGTCTACCGCTGCGGTTACTATTTTTATTAATGGAGAGATCCACAAATAAGAATTCTTTTGAGTGAAATTTCTGTTAACATTATGTTAACGTTGTAGTGAAGTTTCAAAAACAATACTCTTTGGCTCCAAATCACGATAAGAATTTAGCATTACAGCTTTTTAAGTGGTGATCAGAATGAAGATTAAAGTCTGTACAAGTAAGAAAGTCAGTGTATGTCCGCCGTTCCTTAAGGTAACCCCCCGCCCTGCTGCTCGTCCACGTTTAAGAAGTTACAGTGTACAGTATTTTTCATTTAAAGCGTATGAGCATTTCTACACTTTGAAAACAGCACGCAGCAGGTTGGGTTTTCTAGAGCTCTCCGAGAATGTAATCCTGTGAATGCTTGGGCGGTGAAACAGGGGAAGGGGAGCAAAAGAAATTCTTGGGCACCATCTCAGTCTGTTTCAGGGTTGGTCGCTGGCAAGAGGGAGAGACAGGGTTTATTTCCAGTGGTTTTTTTTTTTTTTTTTAATTCTCTTTGGTGCAGAATGAATTTTGTATGAAAACAGAATCATAAACTGTTGTGACCTCCAGGTGGAACAACAGAGCTCTCAGCCCAGACTTCTGACGGCGGGAGGTGTTCAGGTGGTGAGCCTACGGTATAGCAGCGAAGCTGTAGGAGTTCTTAAGCCCTCCCACTTTGCCAGCCACGTTTCTAGATATTATCTTGCGTCATCCTCACTAGTCTCCTGAGACAGATATTCTTTTTTTTTTTTTTTTAAGATTTTATTTATTTATTTGACAGAGAGAGAGACAGCGAGAGAGGGAACACAAGCAGGGGGAGTGGGAGAGGAAGAAGCAGGCTCATAGCGGAGGAGCCTGATGTGGGGCTCGAACCCAGAACGCCAGGATCACGCCCTGAGCCGAAGGCAGACGCTTAACTGCTGTGCCACCCAGGCGCCCCTGAGACAGATATTCTTAATAAATTCTGTTTTTCTGTTTTTTTTTTTTAATAAAAGTTTTATCTGTTTTTAGAGAGAGTGTGCACGCTTGTGTTTGAGGGGCAGAGGGAGAGAGAGAATCTCAAGCAGACTGCCCCCTGAGCACTGAGCTCAATCTTATGACCCTGAGATCATGACCTCAGCTGAAACCAGAAGTCGACCGCTTAACCGACTGGGCCACCCAGGCACCCCTAAATTCTGTTTTTCTAAATGATAGTTAGGGATAGTAAGTAATTTGAATTTTAGGAGTGGTCATGCAGGTCAGGGCAGTCAGCCAGTGCCGATATTCTCAGTTGCCATGGTATATCCCACCTAATTGTTAAATTACTACTTGATTATAAAAAATATATATCCTGATTATAACATGTATATTTATAGTCCAGTGTAGGAAATTCAGAAACCACTTGGACTCTGAATTCCTCTGGATTCTGGATTCTAGCATGCTTACATTTATTAAAGAGTTCCTCAAGGCACTGTGCATTTGTAGAGGTATCCCCTTGGTACTTTCTCTCAGGGAGTTTTTTTCCATGTAAAAGTAAGATTTAGATAAGACTTGTTAGTAGCAGGAGAGAGTGAAAGATCCGTCTATGTCAATGGCCAAATGGATGGCGTGGCCGCGGAGTGGTGCAGAGGGGGAAGGCTTCTCTCGCCTGCCTGTCCTTGTTGGAATTCAGCAGAGTTCTAGCCCACCATTTTTAACAGCCTTAAGTTCTGGAGTCCACCACTTACTTAGTACGTATTGGAAATTATTTGATTCTATATACCCTCTTTTCGTTTATCATTTGTTTATCCTTTTTAAAAGATTGCGGAATTCTAGTTTTAACAGTAAGCCTTTCTTACGTGAAGAAAAGCCTCTTTGTAGCCACCACAGCAGATGGAACGGCACTTGTACTTCTAAATTTTTTAGTAGTAAGGCTCTCCTAAAATAGCACCAAAAATTAATTACTTTAATTGACACTGCCCTCCCCCATCCCTACTGGGGAAGTCGTGGTTTGACATAAAATCTGACCCTTCTACTAAAACCTCCTTTTGAGCTGAGGCCTTTGTGTCCCCAGCGCTGGCCCATTTGCACCTGCCTGCTGCTCTGTGTCTTTCTCCACTAGGCAGAGCTGTGAGATAAGAGGGAGAGGACTGTATTCCCTTCTCGGAACTGGGTGGCATGATGGTTTGACGCCTGACCCTAAGTGTGAGTTTGTATTTCCATAATCAAGTTGTAAGTTCATGTTCCAACATTGCTTTTCTCAGTATTAGAGTCCTTTCCCTACCTTTCGTGGGATTATTTTCTGTTACATAAATGCTCCTGTGACAGTGTTTTCTAATTCTGAGAAATTATGACTTTTATTTTTCATTTTCTTCTTAAAAGTTACTCTCTACTTAAGTTAGAGATGTATTCAACATTAAAATGGATTGCCTGTAAAGACATTTGTAAATGAATGTTTTGGTTAAATGCTTTTCCAGCCGAGGGCGGCGTCTTGCCAGCAAGACGGCGGCAGTTCGCCAGCATGTCTTTCTACATGACTTTTTTTTCTTTGTTCCAGCAGAGTAACATCCTGCTACTTCAGTGGTGGAAAACTCCTTTCTTTCTGGGATTTTTAAAGAATGTCGTTTGCCTGGTTTAAAAGAGTTGACCAGAAGTTGACTGTGGTGTGGTCTCTTAAAAGTTTAAATATTTCTACTTAAATGGTTTGGTTCTAATGATATGTCCTTTGCAGTAATAACTCATAATTATTATGACTTTCATTAATGTTGCGAAACTATTTATGGTATTTTTGGTAAATGTATTGAAAGGCACGAGGTGAGAGTACAGAGATCGATGGCCCTCTAGGGCCTGGTTAAGTCCTTTGAAAGCCTGAAGCACTGGGCCTCTTTTTCTCCCTCCAAAATGAAAAATGATGGTATTCTAAACAGCAAGCTAAAGGAGAATTTCCATTGCCACCCATAGTTGAGAAAGGACATAAAATATCAATCTTAAAGAAAAAAACATTCTTCTAATTTTTTTGGTGGTATTCCTTGAGCATGCTGAAGGCGGAACAAAGTTTGCCACCTCGGAAGACATCACTTTGGCAAAAAGATTGTTTTGAACCGAAAGCAGTTAGCTCTCTGCCCTCTTACTTTCTGTCTAAAAGCAGGACATAAATTTCCACTTGTCGAAGTGTTTCCCTTCCTCATACCGGGAGTGAGGAGTAACAAACCTCATAAACAACCTTTTTCACTGTACTTACGCTAGTCCCCTTTCGCAACTACCCCCAGCCTCTTTTTCTTTCTGAGCCTTTTTTCCTTGCAGCACCTTTTGTGAAGTCCTGCATGCATCCCACCCATCCCTTTGAGTTGCTTGTCACCTGAGTTTTCTGTGTATGCGCTTGACAGTATCCACGACCACATTTCCTTCCTCCTGTTAATTTGCTTTTTATCCGTTTGATTTGTGGGCCCAGTGGCTGAACCTAGGAGGTGAGGGAGTTTTCTTTTCCTCTGCGTTGTGCTTCATCTTCTTCCTTCTGGAAGTTTCCAGCTCTGATTTCCCCCAAATTCTGTAGAAGACAATTAGAATAACAGGAATGAGCAAGAGAGCATAGTTTATTTATTTGGAGGAAGCTTTTTGTTTTTTAAAGTTAATTCTTTAGAATAACTATTAGTTCCTTTTCATGGTTTTTGTATACTGCTGTGATAAGGCAGGATTTTTGTTAAGTAAACATCCTGTATTATCTCTGTCGGAGGCTTTAGGATCCAGAGAACATAGAACCCATTTAAATAGGTACTTGACGTAAAGCATTTTGAGCAATGGTTATTTACTGCCGCGGTCTGGATGCTTCTAGAGTGATAGTTCGTATTTTTCCGTTAGAGCAGGGTCTTCTGTAGCTATGTGGTGGTTTTAATTTTATACATTTTGATTTATCTCTAATCTAGGAAGGCTTTTAGTTTTTCTTTTGCAAGGAGATGGCCCTAGTCTGAAGGGGTCTGTAGGCACTGTGTCGCAGTTACTAATAGCAGCCTGGACAGTCCTGAGGTACTGTGGATTGCTCGATGTATCATTAGTCTCTGGAGTCCTATAGTCACAATACTAAATACTAAATGAAGAGATTGGTTTTTCTTTCAGGGTTTTTCTTTTTTTCCGTCTAATTAAAGTGTAGGATATTACCTGATGGAAAATGAAGGGTTAAGGCAAAACTCTGTCCAGTCTTTGGGCAAGACATTTCTGTTGACTGTAGTGTGCATGTATGCATATTCTGCCTTGTTCCAAAAAGGATTTAAAGTAGTACTTCTCTGCAGTTTCTATGGTCTGAGTAAGACTTACAGATACACTTAACAGTCTCAAGTTGAAATGAATCTGGCTTCCAAATACTGTGTACTTACTCAACAATGCTGCCATTGTACCTCGAAGTCTTGTTACACCTTCAGGGTTTGACTATGTTCACTGGTCATAAGTCTTTATCCTTTGATGTTAGAATCAATTTTTGGCATCGGCCAAAAATCACCGAGCGCCAAGTCTGGTGAATAACCTGGATAGGCAGTCCTGGGTTGTTAGAGTTTTTTGGCTTATTGTTTTTGACTCATAGACTATGAGCCAGAACGTTTTCAGGATGATGAAACCGGTTTCTGAGCCACAGTTAACTCCTTGTTACTTCAGCAGACTTGAACAATGGGGCCAATTGACTTTTGGTCTTTGTGGGATGTTCCTACAGTAGCAGTGCCATTGAGATCAAATAAACAAGTTAGCATTGTCCTCGCTTGTGATTTTGATATGGAGGGTTTTTTGGGGTTTGGACTGCAACAGTTTTCTGTTGCAAATTTCGTGTTTTCAGGTCACTGTGAAACCTTTTATCATTAGTTCTTCTAATTTTCTTAAAATGTTATTTTCTTTAGCTGTCCATGAAAGATTGAAAACAAAGAACAGGTTCTAACTGCTTTTTATCACTTTGTGAAAATATTTGGAACATTATTCACCCTACTTCCTGTATATTTTATTGGCCACCCTGCCTCACCCCTCTCCCCCAACCAACAGATTTTCTTGTGTTCTGATTTTTCTGCATAATCATTCAATTAGATGAATTAAATTTTTACTTTGATAGCATTTTGCAGATGAGGAAAAAGACTTATGGAAGATGAGACTTACTTAATTTAAAGAGGAAAAATTTAAATCCCAATTTTCTGAGTCTAATTTTGAGGACTTTTGAGTACTTAATGTTGTCATGATGGAATTAAGTCCTATTTATTTTTAGTTTTTTTTTATAGTAATGTGAAAATTAAAAGCATTCTCCCTTTATTTCCATATATTTTACTTGAGGATTTAATGCCCCACAAAAATAAGTGTTCATTTTTTTTTTTTTCTCAGTAAGGTCATTTTTCATTATAAACCAGCATGGATCCTGTGCACACATTTACCTCACCACATGGTGCTTTGGCCTTGAAAACAGTTATTGCATATGAAAAAATTATGTTTCTCCTGTTCCTGTTTCTTTGTTTCCATAAATCATGCCAGAAAATCATATGTATTTTAGTGTTGCATTGAAACATTAGTTTGTCTTTTTTATAATTTTTACTAAAGCCACATTTAAAAGTTTGCTCCGTGAGGGCCTCCTGGGTGGCTCAGTCAGTAGAGCATCTGACTCTTGATTTCAGCTCATGTCATGATCTCAGTTGAGCCCCGAGTTAGGTTCTGCCCTCAGTGGGGAGTCTGCTTGAGGATTCTCTCCCTCTCCTTCTGCCCCTCTTCCTGCTCATATTCGTTCTCTCTTTCTCCCTCTCCCTCTCTCTCTAAAAATAAATAAATAAATATCTTAAATAAATATCTTAAATAAATTTGTACATTTAAATTAGGCTGAAACACAAAGTTTCTTTGTTCAATATTATATTTCATTTATGGCAGTATCCTCATGTGCTTATAACTCAAAGAAGTGATCATTTTACTTTGGAAATATTTTAGACCTTTGGAAATGTGTTATATTCTATGATTTATTCTGATTGGAGTAGTTTGGGTCACCTGGCACAGAATTCATTCCCTGGGAAATGTGATAAGGGCATTCACTTAGACACTGTTTTGATGGCAGCTGAGTTGGATATGTGAGTGTTGGGGGAAGAGTGGGTCCCTACATAAAGTCAGAATGCTGTTATCACAGGTGAGAAGATTGGATGAGACTGTGTACCAGAACTAGTCAGTCATTCACTGTAGGCCCGTTACCTGCTCATTTCAACTCAGGAGATGGTACACTTTGCCTCCTTGTTCTTCCTGTAATGACCATCCAGGCCACATAGATACTGAGCTCAAATGGGATCACCTCCAGCTCCTCACACATCTAGGGCATTCTCCCACTGTACTTTCCTATTCCCCACTGGTGGATATTTAAACCGTGCCCCTTTGTTATGTATAGGTATTCCTCTTGTAGTTCTAGAGCAAACATAAATTGTACTCACCAAGAGTTCCTGTGGCCTGTCATTGCCTGTCGGTGGGCAAGTGTTAAGGAACTGTTCTTATCAGCAAACGCTGCCACACACAAACTCTCCAAAGCTCAAGGGGAAGAAATATTTTTATGAAGGATTACATACGGTCCATCCATCCTGTCATTCTAAATTTTATATTAAGCTGAGCCATTTTGGTGACCTGCTTTCCTGTAAGGCATTGTGTTAGAATGGGTTACACTTATGGTGGATAGAGGTACTATTACAGCTCTCCTCTGCCCATGGTAGAAGAAAAGGCTAATATTTCTTATTTTTTAAAGTTCCTCTTTAAAAGTTTAAGAAGTTTCTTTTTGGGATGCCTGGCTGACTCAGTTGGTAGAGCATGCGACTCTTGATCTCGGACTTCTGAGTTCGAGCCCAACTTTGGGTGTAAAGATTACTTAAAGTGGAACTTCTTTTTTTTAAGATTTTATTTTTAAGGTAATCAAAATATATTGATTTCCCTTAACTAGAAATAGATATGTTAGGCTGTAGTGTTCTTTTAGGTTCTGATTTTTTATTTTATATTTTAAAATATTTATTATTTATTTATTTATTTGAGAGAGAGAGAGAGAGAGAGAGTCAGAGCACACACGAGCCAGGGGAGGTGCAGAGGGAGAGGGAGAGAACTCCCCGCTGAGCACGAAGCCCGACTCGAGGCTCGATCTCACAACCCTGAGATCATGACCTGAGCCAAAACCAAGAGTCTGATGCTCAACTGACTTAGCCACCCAGGCATCCCCTAGTTTGATTTTTAAAAATTTGATTAAAAATGAGAAGACAATATAAAAAAGAAGCACTAATAATGATGTAGTTAAAACATATATAGAATATCATAGCACCAAATCTCAAATTTTAAAGATCAGAAAATTGAGGCCCAATAAATTTCGGTATCTCTCCCAAAGTTTACAGAACGAATACAGGCTGGGACTGAACCCAGGTCTTAGGACTCCCAAGTCCAGTCCTTGGTTGTGGGAGGGTGTGCTCTCCTTGAGATGCTACGGATATTGGGAGTAATGACAACTGAGAATTACGTGTTGATTTGGTAATCTGTATTAGCAACCTTTGTTGAATGCTTGCTGTATCAATGGTATTGTGTATGACTTAGGAGTTGAGAGAGGGAGACCCTTGCCATCAAGGCCATAGTGAGGGATGAGGGAAGATGAGCCTTTTGCAAACATAAGAAATGATTGACTTGACCCCTGAGGTCTACTTCAACTCCTTCATCGGATCATTTAACAAACCAGTTTTGGACCTCCCCCCACCCCTTGGGTAGAAACTGTGCAAGTGGGTTTTGGAGTGTGGGCCATGTGGGATGGTGAGTTTCCTTAAAGTTAGGGATAGGATGGAAGAAAGTGTTAGTGTTTCAGTTAAAGAAAGTATTATTTGTTCTGCAGATAACAAATATAAGGCTTTACTGTTCTGAGCATAGATATAGTTTTATCCAGATAGCAATTGACTTCATCTTTACAAGGTTCATTGTTCTTCTTTATTCCTTTTTTTTTTTTTTTTAAAGATTTATTTATTTATTTGACAGAGAGAGAGGGGGAGAGACAGGCAGCAAGAGAGGGAACGCAAGCAGGGGGAGTGGGAGAGGAAGAAGCAGGCTCCCAGCAGAGGAGCCTGATGCAGGGCTCGATCCCAGAACGCTGGGATCATGCCCTGAGCCAAAGGCAGACGCTTAACGACTAAGCCACCCAGGTGCCCCTGTTCTCCTTTATTCCTAATTTCTGAAAAGTTAGTTCACCAATATCTTTTTCAGAAAGGTTAATAAAATGTGGAATTCTCCAAACAGAAGTTCTATTCTTCATCCTATCTGTGCGCTATATGGAAAGTATTCATTTAAAAAATTACATGGATGGAAAAGAGGCTGTTCACAACGTTGAGATGGGGCAAAGCCCTTAGTTGAAAGGATTGTGGGAACTTGAAGTATTGGGCTCTCCCACCTGAACCCACTCAGCAGTAAAAATGGGGATGTGAGAAGAGTGGCCCCACCTCCATCCAGGCCCTGCAGGACGGGGACACTGGAGGAGCAAACGCCTCTGGTCCCTGGGGCCTGCAGGAGAAGTCATGTCTTAAGGGGCAGAGGTTGTGGGGACTGGCTTATGGTTCTTAAGTTCCAGTGGGCGGCGGGCGGGGGGGGGGGGGCTGGGGAAATTAGGGCACATTAGTGGTGCTGGTGCCATGGGTAACTCAGGCTGACAGAACTGAGTAGCATCTGGGAAGGTGGGTAAGCAGCGCTAGCTGAAGGGGGGCTGTTGCTGGTTCTCTTGGTGGCCATGAGAGCCATGTGCTGGGAGGGCACGTGAAGGCCTCCTGGGGAACAAGCTCTGCTGGGGGCCGGTCCACACCTCCTCTCCCCTGCTGTGCCCTGGTGCAGTCACTTGGACCTGTTCTAGGCTGGGGGTGGGCACCTTATTCAGAGCCACACTATCCTGAAAGCCTCTTTATTTGATAATTTTGTTTGCTTTTATAGACACAGAAATACTATTATACTGTAGTAGTGCTTGAATTTTGTTGCTTACTTGTGTGGGGGGTTTTTAGCTTTTTAGTCCCCTCAGATGGCCTGCCAGAAATGTTAGCATGCAGAAGTGCCCGCCGTGAATACAGAGTGGTCGAGAATCCACCCCAGCTATTTCCTAAACAAGCCTTGTTCTTTCATTCTTTGTGTATTGTGTGTTCATGGTGTTTCCTCTGCAAGCTGCTGAGGGCCTTCTCCTGCTTTGTACTTGGAGTAGTCTGTTTTTACACTACTCACCTTGTATTTCAGTGAGTTGATTATGTTGTTGTCTGTATTAGTCTGAGTTTCCAGAGTGGCTGCACCAATTTGCATTCCCACCAGCAGTATATGAGGGTTCCCCTTTCTCCACATCCTCAAAGGGCCAGAACTTTGGATCAAGCAGTAAAAATAAAAAAAAGTAATTGATACCTTGCTCAACATACAAAAATTAACTCAAAATGGCTTCTAGGCTTAAATGTAAAACTACGAACTACTAGAAGAAAACATTTGGAAAAAATCTTTGTGACTTGAGTTAGGCAAAGACTTAAGTAAACCCAAAGCATGATCCATTAAAAAAAAAAAAGAAAGATGAATTGGACTTAAAGTCATCTCCTCTTTGAAAGACATTCTTGGGGCACCTGGGTGGCTCAGTCCATTAAGCGTCCAACTCTTGGTTTCAGCTCGGGTCGTGATCTTGGGGTCCTGGGATTGGGCCCCAAGTTGGGCTCTGTGCTTAGTGGGGAGTCTGCTTGGATTCTCTCTCTCCCTCTTCCTCTGCCCCCCCCATTCATGCTTGCTCTCTGTCTCAATAAATAAATCTTTAAAAAAAAAATTGTTAAGATAACAAAAAGAGAAACCGCAACTGGTAGGCAGTATTTACAAATCATATATCTGATACAGAACTTTTTTTCTAGACTATATAAAGAACTTTGCAAACTCAGGAAAAGATACCAATTAAAAAATGGGCAAAAGATCTGACTTGTCACTAAGGAGGATGTATAGATGGCAAATAAGCACATAAAAAGATGGCCATTTTATCAGTCATTTAGGGAAATGTAAATCAAACCATGAGATGACTCTATATACCTTTTAGAATGGTTAGAATAGAAAGAAACTGACTATACCTAGTGCTGGTGAGGACGTGGGCCCAATGGACCCTTCACGCAGCATACCATATGACCTACTCCCGGGTTTTACCCAAGTGAAATAAAAACTTATGTTCATATAGGAACCTGTGTGCTAATTTTATAGCAGCATTTTTTTTTTTTTTAACAGTGGCCAAAAATGTAACCATTCAGATTTCTCTCAACTGGTGAATGGATAAACAAATGGTGATACATCAGTACAGTGGGCTACTGCTCAGCAAGGAAAAGAAATGGGCTACTGTTGCCATTGCAGCGGATGGGTGACTCTAAAAGGTGCTAATGCTTAGGGGCGCCTGGGTGGCTCAGTTGGTTAAGCGGCCGATTCTTGGTTTCTGCTCGGGTCACGATCTCGGGGTCTTGGGATTGAGCCCTCCATCGGGCTCCACGCTCTGTGGGGAGTCTCCTTGTGGATTTCTCTCTCTGTCTCCTTCTGCCCCTGCTTGTTCGCTCTCTCTCTGTCTCACAAATAAATAAATCAATCTTTTTTTTTTTAAAAAAGGGAAGACGGTGTTACGCTTAGTGAAAGAAGCCAGACTCAAAAGCCTGTAGACTGTACGGTTGCATTTGTATAGGAAAAGGGGAGACAGCAGGGACAGAAAGCAGATCAGTGGTTGCTAGAGGTTATAGGTGGGGAGGGGTTGGCTGTAGAGGCTCATGGAGCAATTGTTTGGGTGTGGAACTCTTCTTTATCTTGTCCGTGGGGTTGGTTACACAATTGTGTTTGTTTTGCACAGAACACATAGGGAACTGAACATAAGACAGTGAATTTTACAGTATGTGAATTATACCTTAATTAAAAATGAAAACCAAAGTAATTTGATACAGGTGATTATCAAAAGTTTTGTTAACTCTCTTAAAGCTTGGTAAAACTTTGCAGGTTTGGGGGGAAACAATTTGCCAGATCACCTCTGAAGGCCTTTCAGTGACTGTCGTGAGGACCTCTGTATGCCTAATCTTTTGTCGGAGTGCATAACCATGGAGGTAGGCTGTAGGACGTTGCCACGTGTTACAGATGAGTGTGGTTTGAAAAACGGGTAAATGTTGAACAAGACAACATTACACAGTTGATGTGAAGGAAAATGGCAAGACGTGATAGGTGTGCTTTATGTGATGGCCTTGCATTCCAGCAGTCGTGACCCCTGCGTGGCGTGTGGAGCACGGCCTGTGGCGTTTCATTCTGTCAGTGTATCACTGAACTCCCTGTAAAATTAAAGACCTGTGATTGGCACTTGGTTTGCTGTTTCCAGCAGTCCACTGGTTTTTATGTTTTATTTCTAAAATAGGTTTATTTCCTTTTGACAGTTCTGTCACACCTGAGAGTTATTGTTACTGAAGATTCCCGAGAGTATTGTCGGCGAGTGTGAGGGGGCCCAATAAGTATTCTTAGTCTGTATGTTTTTTTGTTAGTTGATAGCACTTGAACCCCCCACCATAAATGTTATCGTGGACCTGCCATAAAGATTGTGAGAGGCACTTTGTAGTAGCGGCCTCTGGAGCCAGGTGACCTGGGTCTGTCTCCCAGCTCTGCGGTTTATTAGCTGTGTGACCTTGGGCACAATTTAACTTCTCTATGCCTCTGTTTCCTCATCAGTAAGTGAGGGGAGGGTGATAATTACAGCACCATCTCCACGGAGCGTTTGTGTGGATTAACTGAGCTAATAAGTGGGAAGCCCACAGCAGTGAGCTGCTGCTGCTGTTAGCATCATTCTTCTGTCGAGGAATAGCATCATACGCCTTCCTTAGTTTATGTCCGAGAATGGCTATCATGCTCTTTCACCTTTGGCTTCCTGAGATTGGGTTTCTTTACTTTCTGCAAAGCCAGTGGACATACCTCATACTTTCTTTCCTCTTGTTTCCCTGAAGTTCCTCTGTCCTATATACTTCATTGCATATTTGATTTTTAGTAAGAATGTTTGTTACATTTGGAGTCTGTCTTCTAAAGACTCATTGTCTTAAGAAATATGAGACGGAACTAAATGTATCTCTTAAATCGGGAGGCAGTGAATGTGGTTATAAATTGAGATTTGGACACTTGGTAAATTTAGAGAACCGAATACTATAAATCAAAAGAACAACCTGTTTGCTTCTTTGTGTACTATGTTACTTTTGTAAAATTGTGTCTTTGTATTGCTCTCTCAGCACAAGGCTGATTGTGTTTGTCAGTATTTTGAAGGTACTTGTTAAAAAGCACTTGTGGGATGGGGCGCCTGGGTGGCACGGCTAAGCGTCTGCCTTCGGCTCAGGGTGTGATCCCGGCGTTCTGGGATCGAGTCCCACATCGGGCTCCTCCGCTGGGAGCCTGCTTCTTCCTCTTCCACTCCCCCTGCTTGTGTTCCCTCTCTCGCTGGCTGTCTGTATCTCTGTCAAATAAATAAATAAAATCTTTAAAAAAAAAAAAAAAAAGCACTTATGGGATGGTTTGTGGAATGGCTCTGAGGTTTCACAGAGTATTGTCCTCAGACCCGTTCTTTAGTAGGACAAAATAAGATCTGTCTTTTAAGCTTGATGATAGCAAACCAATTTACTAAGTAAGACTGTTCTTCTTGTGGGGTTAAATTGGGTAGTATTCATTAGAGGTTCTCAGACTACCAACTCATTTGCTGGCAGTGATGGTATCCTCTGTACTGAGAATCTGAGGTCACTTTTGCAGCCTCTCTTACTACCTGAGCAAAGCTTCTTCACTGAGGAACCTGAACCGTGACTCCCCGTATCCCTTTCTCAGCTCCTGGCAACCTCTGTTTTATTTTTCTCTATTAACTTACTTATTCTAGGTACTTCATGTAGGTGGAGTTATATTTGTCCTTTTCACTTTGGCTTATTTCACTTAGCATGTTTTTAAGATTCCTCCATGTTGTAGCATTGTCAGAATGTCCGTCTTTTTTTTTTTTTTTACAGCTGAATATTATTCCACAAATCCAATAATACAATTAAATAATACATTTAACCCAGTATCTCCAAAATCACAGTAATCTGTGTAAAAATATTAATGGAATATTTTTCATTTTCTTTTTATGCTAAGCGCATCTCTGTTGGGAGTGGCCACCTTTCAAGTGCCCCGTGGCCATATGTGGCTAGTGATTTCTGTTTTGGACAGTGTAGGTCTAGAATAAAGGATGATTACTTAAAATTATTGAGCAGCTCAAACTTTTTTTAAAAAGAAAAATATTTGCTGAAAGACAATTCTAGAGAAGATTGTAGTCCTCAGCCACAGAAAAAGAGTATTTAAAAAATGACGAAGGACTCAGGCATGGCTTTTCCTTCCTTTCCTTTGTTTCAAACTTCACAAGGGTTAAGAGCCTTTGGAGGAAGACATACTTAACTCTGAATTTCTTTTGATGAATAGATGTAAAGAACTCTTGACAGGATTTTTGATTCACACTGTCCTAAATGCAGTGCTGGTAAACCATAGGTAATAAATGTTCTGAGTAGAAAAATTTGAAATTCAAGTAGAGCTGGAATAGAAATTTGCAGTGGGTGCCGTGGGGCTTGATGGAAAACTCCTGTCCAAACTCTGGAATTTTTCTTTTCCATTCCCATTCCTTGAACTTTGGGGGTTGTGCCTGATGTATGTCAAGCACTCCTCACTGTCGCTGTCGGGAACGAGGAGAGCACAGGGCTGTAGACTGGAGATGCCCGGTGGCAGCCTCTCCAGATGTGACTCTGCTGTGTGCTGCCTCCCCTGGAGGGATTGGATCAGGCGTGCGCCCTGGCCCAGCACAGGCAGACCCCAGGGAGTCCAGCATCTTGTGGATAGTCTCGCCTGGCTAGAAAAGATGACTTGGAATAATGCATTCCCTGCCCCAGGAATTTGGATTTCTGAAATGGACAGATTAGGCCAGTTTGGTAGGGCCACTGTATCACTGTGGTTAGTAGTAGCATTGACTTCAGAGTTCGATTTACCCGGGGCCAAGTTCTGTGTCTGCCACTTAATGGCTGGGTGACTTTAGACATGTTACCTTACCTCTTTGCTCCTCCCTTACTGATCTACAAAATAGAGATGGTCGTCGTATCTGCCTTAAGTGTTTTTATGAAGATAAAAATCTGTAATCCTTGCCAAATTCAGGAGTTATCGTTGACATCATAATACAAGACAAAGATACTGTGGCCGCCATGATGTAGAAGAGCCTGGCGTACTTCTGTTTCCCAGGCTGCAGGTACAGAGCTAATCACTTGGGACGGAATGAAACGGATGCTCAGAAGCACATGTACTGTAGCAGTGGGACCCTCAAAAGAGAGTGGGCCCAGAACTGCTTTTATAGGGGCCTTGAGTAAACATTCAAGTGTTACAGGTAGTTTAAAGGAAACTTAATGTACAGTGTGCGAAACTATCTCTAGTTTCCTCACCAGGCTAGAATGAGCCAACTGGAAGGGCACACACGTAGCCACTGTAAGGGACAACGAAGAAAGGCAGGAAGAAGCGAAAGGCACTGAAGCAGGCCTTCAGCCACTGTTCAGAGGCCCTGAGAATATTCGAGTAGTGCGTGTAACAAAAGGCTCTGAGGTAGCCTGATTTTATTTTAAAATCAGAAGTATGAATGTCTCAATCCAGAATGGCTTAAATAAGGTAAGACACATAATCTTTCAACTGTCATGAACACATGACTCTCCAGAATCACTCATTCCTTGAAGGCCGGTGGTGGAGGTTCACCTGCGTTCAGAGGAGGGAAAGCAGGGGAAACTGGTTAAGAAGTGGTGAAAAGTTAAAAACATTAAAGAATTATACAGTCTTTCATGTGTGTAATACATGAAATACAGATGTGTTTTTTTGGGTTTTGTTTTTGTTTTTTAAGAGAAGGGGAGAGGGGCAGAAGCAGAGGGAGAGGGCACGAGAGCATCTTAAGCAGACTCCACACAGCGCGGAGCCTGTCGTGGGACTTGGCCTCACAACCCTGAGCGAGAATCAAGTATCGGACGCTTAACCAGCTGAGCCACCCAGGCCCCCCGTGAGTTTGAAGAATAATGAAAAAGGCACCTGAGTACCCCACTCTCCCAACTCAAGAAGTAGAATGCTGTCAGTCCAAATATTTTCCCCCTTTCCTCTTTCTTTGTTGTTGGTCCAGATTTCAGAGAATTAGGCTTTAGAAAAAGGAAAAAGCAGGTTACTTCAGATGAGTTAAAATACGTTGGCTAGTATATTTCAGTGTAAATTGAGGAACCATTTTGTTATTAAAGTAGATAATGATATGACTGGAAGGAAGTTATATTTTTTAAAAAAGCAGGACTAGAATTTCTTAACCTTCTGTTCTTGAGCCATTTTAAACTTACCTCTTCATTGCGGTGGTTCTGTTGTGGGAAGTGTTTCTCGCTGTATAATTGCGCTGGCACTTGACTCTAGTGTCTCAAGCACACGCCTTTCTCCTCTGCACTGTCTGAAAAAGAACGCAATAGTCCATGGCTCTGCGTACAAAATTTAGTTACCCTACCCCTCATCTGCGGGGTTCTGCATTTCATCTATAGCACTAGCTTGTCTCTCATAGGCTCACTGCATCCATTGGTTGAAACTTGATCATTTTTGGACTGCTAAATTATATTTTTAGATACTTTTTTTTTTTTGAACTCACCAGTTTGTCTCAGCAATTTTATTTTGTTTTAAGAGCCTGCTCATGATAGAATTAGAAGGGACAGACTGAATTTAGTTTTTAAAGCGAATTTTAAATGCTCTTTGTACAACCTTCACAAGATTCCCTTTCTTATGATAGAACAGTGTCAGAAGAATTTCGCTATTTTTTTTCCTTCAATATAACACTCTCAGGATTCCAGCAGAAATTGCTTTGATCTTGATTAAACTGTGAATTTTATTTGAAAGTGAAAATTGGCATTTTGAAAGCTATTTATAATGGTGTGATGGCAGTCTTTTTGCAGAATGTCCATTTGAAAGCTGGGTAACCACAAAAGGGGTTTATTTTAAATGGAATATCATTTGGCAACACTTCACATTATTTAAGAAAATTATTTTTAATTACACAACACCCATAAAAAATTTAGGTGCGGGTAAAGGTAAAATTTTCTGAACACCATTTCCTCATTCCTCATTTCATCTGCAAAGTAAGGAAAACCTTTTCCTAATCATTTTGGAATATACTCTTCCCATTTACATGTGTGTATGTATACACACACACACACACACACGCACACACACACACAAGTATACATGCACACATATGTACACCTGGGAAATACACGTCTGTAACAACAGTAGTATTATACTGTGTGTATTCTGCAAGCTGCAGTTTTAGTTTGTAGATCATTCAGTACATGTAGACCTACCTCATTCTTTTCAAATGCTCTGTATGATGAGTGTACCATAGTTCATTTAACAGTCGGGTTGTTCCCTTACTTGCAGTGGTGTACAGCATTAGGATGGGCATCTTTGTGTGATTCTCCTAGACCACACGTGACTGTTTCTGTGGCTTAGATTTGGAAGAAGTGGGCATGCTGGATTGTTGACTATCTAGCATTCCCTTTACTGAAGTCAATAAATACAATATTGTTTGGTATGATTGGCCATTTGCGCTTGTGCAATGATTTTTTTTTTTTTTTTTTTTGTAATACCAGTCATTTTAGTTAGATAAGGAGGACAGGGGCCAAGTATAAAACCAGTGATTCTCAACACTGGGTGCTTATCAGCATTACCTCAAGGACTTTTTCAGCATCATCACTCTGAGAGAGTGATTTAAGTAGTCTGCAAATAAGTGCAGATGGCCCTGAGGGTGAAGAGGAAAATTAAATACAAGTAGTACATCCCGAGACTTTCTGAGAGTACCCAAGTTACCCAGTACTGGCTCAGGACCTAGCTCACCCCAGAAAATACAGCCAAAATATGGCCAAAAAGTTTGATTTTCTTTCAGCTCTTAATATAAGCTAATGGCCTTACCCCCCCACAAATGCTTAACACATAAATGATTATTTTCAGATTGACAGAGAGGAAGAAGATTTTTTTAGGAGGAGGGGACAGCAGGATTATAAGCATGAAGCATGCGTAGGACTGCATTTGTAGGATTGTGTTACAGCTTTCATAGACATTATCAACATAAATGAGTAGTTAGCTTTTTTACTTTGGAAAAATTTGAGAGCATTCTAAATGGGCCACACATAGAGCATAATGGTTGAGGGCCCAGACACTGTGCAGTGGCCGCTGCAGTTCAGTCCCCCTCTACTAGCTCTGTGAACGGTGGCAAGTACCTGAGCCTTTCTATTCCTCAGTTGCCCTATCTGTAAAATGGGGATAATGCTAATGTTTATCTTATAGGGATATGAGAGTATTGAGAGAGTTATTATAGAAAGCAAATAGAAGAGTTCCTGATGCATTGTGATTGGTACAAAACGTTAGCTGTTACTGTTGTCATTGTTGCTAGTTATCACAGATACAATTATGAATCCTAATGTCTTAATCTTTAGGTATTGTTTCATGCTCAGTATATTTTTTTTCTAAGTGACTAGAAAGCAGCAACTCGATAGATGGCCAGAGATGATAAGGATGAAGAACTTGTACTCTGGATTATCGATTCAAGGTTACTTTGATGTAACAAGGTTTTCTGTGTCCTCGATATGTTTAAGGCCCTGTTTGTTGATTTTTGCATATTAAAATGGAGAACTAGTTGAGGTTTTCTGTCTATGTAATTGGTAGGAAATCCCACAAAAATCAAATAGCCTGTGACTGATTTGCGGAAGTATTTGTGGTACTTCATGACACTCTGTAAAGCAACAAAGCCTTGGAAGTAGGCTTTACTATTGCTTGCTGCTGTTAAAGATTTTTATAGACATAAGGGACAACTGATTTTTGAGGTGAGAAGTTTAGGATTTACAAATGATAGAGGTGATAATTGGCTAAGTTCCTGAGGGGCACTGTGTGGGCGGACAGACACATGTGAATTGTGGAGAATCGACAAGTCTCGTAAATAGCTCCATGAAGTTGAGTATTGTTTCCCCAGAATGATGTAAGATTTTAAAAATTTACTTTTCATTCTGATTCACCTGTTGAATCTCTTACTTCGGCTTTAGATGTATAGTTGGTTGTATTCTACCCTGTGGAAAAGCACGACTTTGTTGTACGGCCTGTAACATGCCCCACCAGGGTCTCCGGCTTTATTTCCTACCAGTACGTCCTTCGCTCCCGCCAGTCACCAAAACAGCTTGGATGACCCACACGACAGGGTCTGGCTTTGTTTGTGCCATTTTCCTGTTGGGAGTGGGCTTTTCTGCACCTGGTGGAGTCCTCCTAACCCTAGTAATAAAGGCCAAATGCCTTCGGCCGTTCCCTCTGCCCTGACAGTCTGGTCATTTCCTTCTTGCAGGCTGCAGTGGTGGATGGAGCTCGGCTTTAGAGCTCCATTGTCCGGCTTCTCATGCTGGCTCCCCAACATACTAGCTCTGAAGTCTTTTTTTTTTTTTTTTTTTAATTGGGATAAAATTCACAGATCACCTTTTTCACCATTTTAAAGTTTACAAATCAGTGGCTTTTAGCATATTTATAATCTTGTAAAGACATTGCCATTACCTAATTCCAGACCATTTTCATCATTCTAAAAAGAAACTCTTTGTACCTTGGCAGACACTCCCCATTTTCCCTCCCCCCACCAGCCCTTAGGGCTACTTACCGTCTCTCTAGATGTTCCTGTTCTGGACATTTCATGTAAATGGAATCATGCAATATGTGTTTTGTGTCTGGCTTGTTTCACTTTCCATGATGTTTCAGGGTGTATCCATGTGGTAGCATGTATCATTAACTACATTTGTCTTATGTATGGGTATACCACATTTTGTTGATCCGTTCATCAGCTGATGGATATGTGGGTTGTTAACAGTTTTTGGGTACTACGAATAACACGTGTGTACACATTTTTTTGTGAACATAAGGTTTCAGTTCTCTGGGTATATACTGAGGAGTGGAATTGTTGGATCATGTGGTAACCCTTGGTTGAACTTTTTGAAGAACTGCCAGATTGTTTTCCAAAGTAGGTGTGCCAGGGGGGCCTGTGTGGCTCAGTTGTTAAGCATCTGCCTTTGGCTCAGGGCGTGATCCCAGAGTCCTGGGATCGAGCCTCACATCAGGCTCCTCCTCTGGGAGCCTGCTTCTTCCTCTCCCACTCCCCCTGCCTGTGTTCCCTCTCTCACTGGCTGTCTCTCTCTCTGTCAAATAAATAAATAAAATCTTAAAAAAAAAAAAAAAAAAACCAAAGTAGCTGTGCTGTTTAACCTTCCCACCAATAGTACATGAAGTTTCCAAATGCCCCACATCCTCTTCAACACTTGTTGCTGTCTTTTTTATAATAGCCATCTTAGTGGGTATAAAGTGGTATTTCATCGTTGTTTTGATTTGCATTTCCCTAATGACAAATGACATTGAGTAACTTCTCATGTGCTTATTGGCCATTTGTGTTTTTTCTTTGGACAAATGTCTATTAGATCTTTTATCCATTTTTAAATTGTGTTCGTTTTTTTATTTTAAATTGTTGAGTGTAAGAATTCTTTATATATTCAGGATTCTGGTTCTTTATCAGATATATGATGTGCAAATATTTACTCCCATTCTGTGGATTACCTTTTTTTTCCCTTGCTACTATTTTTTGAGGCACAAAAATTTGTGCATTCTCTGGATGTTCAGTTTATCCTTTGTTTTTTGTACTTTTTGTGTCATGTTTGAGAAGCCAGCCTAACCCAAAATCATGAAGATTTACATCTATATTTCCTTCAAAGAGTTTTATAGTTTTATTTAGGTCTTTGATCCATTTGGGGCTAACTTTTGTATGTGCTGTGAGGTAGGAATCCAGCATTATTCTTTTGCATGTGTATATCGAGGTGCCTAGAACCATCTTTTCTTTTTTTCTAAATTTATTTATTTTAGAGAGTGAGAGAGCGAGAGCATGAACGGGAAAGGCAGAAGGAGAGGGAGAAAGAGAATCCCAACCAGACTCTGCCCTGAATGCAGAGCCCAAGGCAGAGCTCTGTCTCCTGACCTTAAGATCACGACCTGAGCAAAAACCAAAAGTCAGACGCTTAATGGACTGCACCACCCAGGCGCCCCAGCACATTTTTTGTAGAGCCTGTGCTTTTCCCGTCGAATGGCCTTGGCACTCTCATTGCAGATCACTTGGCTGTAATGTGAGGGTTTATTTCTGGACTCTAATTCTGTTCCATTGATCTATATGTCTTCCATTTATGCCAGTTTCACAGTGTTTTGATTACTGTAGCTTTGTAGTAAGTTTTGAAGTTGAGATGTGTGAGTCCTCCAGTTTTGTTCTTTTTCCAAGATTGTTTTGGCTATTCACGGTCCCTTGCATGTCCATATGAATCGAAGGGTCAGCTTGCCCATTTCTGGGAAGGGGGGGTGGAGGGCGGGGAAGGCATTTAGAATTCTGATAGGAATTGTGTGAACCTGTAGATCAATTTTGGGGGAATATGACCATTTTAACAATGGTAAGTCTTCCAACCCAGGAACACAGGGTGTCTTTTCATTTAAGTCTTTAATTTCTTTCAGCAGTGTTTTACATTCTCAGTGTGCAAGACTCTCATTTCTTTGGTTCAATATATTCCTAAGTATTGTATTCTTCTTGATTTTATTATAAATGGAATTGTTTAGTTCTGGGAGTTTTAGAAAGTCCTAAAACTTCCAAAGCTTTAGTTTCTATGCATGCAAAATGGAATTTATGTTAAGTACCTGCTTCTCCAGTTGTGAGTTGATTTGTATAAAGGGCTCAGGTAGGCCTGATGTGATGGTTCAAGCTAAATGTTAAATATTAGGCTGTGAACTCTCCAAGGAGTGGAATTTCGCCCTATGTATTTTTGGGACACCTCCTTCCTCCCCCCGGTCAGGTAGCATTTAGTGGGGTGCCTGTTGGTGCTGAGGGAATGTAGGAGGGTGGAAGAATTGTACTGCATCATCAGTTTCGGTTCTTAAGTTTGAAAGTTAACGTGGATTGGGAGTTAGGGACTCCTATTCCTCCTTACACTTCATATTTTGATAGGGCTTCTTTCTTTACACATGTAAATAAGCCTTGTGCAATAATTTTACCACGTCTTAAGGTAGTGAAGTTACTTTTCAGGATGTTGAATGGACTTTGGTTTACTAAAGGAGTCAGAAACCAAGAAATCATTGCCTTGGTGAACTCACAGTCCTCTAAATGCCAAAATTGTAAATGAAATTAAAATGTCCTAATTTATGACATTGTAAGCCACAATATTAGAAAACCGAATCGTTTCAGTTTTATATTAATATCTAGTATTAAAAGCAATGTTTTAATTAGGATTATAAAATACTTCCTTTTTCTGAGTGCTATAATTTCTAAAATTCATATATTGGAAAAATGTATAGATGGTGTTTATTTTAAAAGTGTAAAACAGAGAAAGCTTTAAACTTGATCTCATGGTAAACAGAGCACTGGATCTCTCAGCCTGCGTGTAACAGCTCAGTTATCTAAGAACTGGTGTTACTTCTGTCTCCCCAACAGAGTCAGGGTTAGAGTGCCTTTGTTCTGTTTAGCAGCCGGGATTAACTATTAATGACACTCTGCTGTGGTGAGAAATGTGTAGACAGTTGTGAGGAATTAGCTCCATTACATTTCATTGCTGATAGAGGGAGGGCATTGATGGTGATGCTAATAAAATTAAGCATTTATTTAAACGTTCATATTTTCTCATTTTTGTATTTAGTTGTCCTGAAATTCCTCAGTATCAAAATAACAAAAACAATGGTAACAAATACTGTATGATGCGCTGTGAAGCCTGAACGCACCCCTGCAGTGTCAGGATGGGTGGTGTGGGGTCTTGGGCTGGTGTAGACACAGCCAGAGACCCTGGCTCCTCTGCTCCCTGCCTCTTACCTCCAGGCTTCTGGGGTCAGTGAGGATGGGAATCCCAGTTGGAGGGGATTGACCTACTTTTCTTGCTACAACTTGAAAATCAGTAACAAACCTTTCCTTTTAAACTAATGTTCCTTTCAGGTTATAAATTATACTCAGTAATAATTTAAAAGGTGACAGAAGGAAAAATATTTCCTCTAGTAAATGAAGGTTGTGGTAAGTGGCAGCAGCAGCTACCGTGGAAGCTCAGACTGAAGCCTAACCAGCTGGAGACCACCTCGTCCTCCTCCCGTGCCTCCACCGCCCACCCCTGCCCCAGTGGGGGTTTGGAGTGAACACTTTGTACTCCACTGGCACTGCGCCATGTTCAGGAACACAAGTAATCCTGTTGGGGGATCGTAGCATGAGGAAATTTGATACTGGAAAAAGACTTTTAAGGAAGGGGGTGAAATTGGGAGTTTTATCTTGAAAAAAAAATCAGGTTCTCAAAGCAAGCTTATTTATCAAAATTTGAATTGTAATTGAAAAACAAGTACTGAGTATTCGATTGAACAAAGAATGTGTTGTTTTTGACATGAATTTTCATTACTAAGTTTTATATAATAACGTGATTGGATATCTTCTAATTTGTAATGTAGTTGTAATGAAGGACATTTTTGCAAACTATTTAAGAGTGTTATTATTTTCCCTGTTAGATAATCAAATTATTGTCATTCTTGAGACACTTAGCATATTATTGTCCTTGTTGATTTTTCTCATCAATTACTAACTTTCCTAACTCCTCCTGTAGTCTCATTTCTCAGACTCTGTCCTCATTTGGAATTCTAACATTTCATTAGTATATTCCACCAACTTTGTCAAATGTTGCATTTTGTGTTGCCTATTTTCAGTTTTCACTTTGTTCTGGATTTGCATTCTATTTGAATTGTTGGGACTGTATGAGCATCGGTGAGACAGAGACAGAGAGAAGGGGGGTTGATGGGTGGACACAGAGGCTAGGGATAACCAGGGACAGTTTATTAACGATTGTTTTTGTTTACACAATTTTTGCTTTTCTGTGTGTTCTTATAACAGATGACTTGAATAATGAATGCCGGGATAACAAGGACCCCTTTAGAGTGGACTGTCTTCATGGTGTTGGTCAGTTAATCGCTGACCGTCCTAGACGTCTCGGAGAGCTTGCTTTACTCCTCCCCTTTATGAAGGATCTCTTAACGCGTCCATCTTTGAATTTTGAGTCAGGAACGCAGTACTTGGTCCCAGATGGACACTTGAGCCAGAGAAGCGTCTGCAGGCCCTGTTTTGCATTTAAATGGGAGCCCAGTAAAGGTACTTCTAGGCTTGAGTTGGAGACCGAGAGAGAAGGACACCAGCGTGCGTCCCAGCAGTAGAATCTGTGAGCACATGAAAGAGCAGGAGACGCAGTTAATTGGTAGCGACAGAAGCAGTGGAATTAGGGTCACAGAGGTGTTGAATCACCAGAATGGTGAAGCGTTAAGATGGAGAGCAGTCCCTCTGAGTGCTTGGGCCCAGGAGCTGAGTATCAGCTGCCCTGCCTTCTGAACAAGATTCTCACTGAGGCCTGTGGTGGGGGCATTTTTCTCTTCTTACGTTCTAGATGTTTTCTTGCAGTATTATCCTATCACCTGAGGTAAACTGAGCACATACCTGTTTCTTGTAGCCTGAAACGGCTCCAAATATATCTAAAGCTTTAATAAAAAAAAGAAAAGTCCTCCTTATGTATACCCAAAATAAAATCAGCTTTGTGAATGATTATGTAAAGACTTTGGCAAGAGGAAGGAAGTTTAGTAAATCTGTTGGAATAACACCCATGGAAAAAGGATGTAGGTGGAAGAATTTAGGTAGAACTCTCTGCCCAATTATGTCTTATTTAATTTCCATGTCCTAAAAGGAAGGGTCCCACGTGAGCTCCTGTTTGGCGTGTGGTGCCGTAAAGGACGTGGGAGCATGTCATCTCGACAGCATCCCTGTGTTAGTCTCATCCACGTGGATTCAGGGCTGCCCACTTTCCCTCCCAGGCTGTCTGATCTGCGAAGCACATCCTTTATTGGACTTTGTTTTAATAGTAGTTATCGGTAACTGCTATTCCTGGTCTTAAGGCTGGGCTCAGCTCTGGACTCATAGCCCTGTGTGTTCCGTGAGTCTCCAAACTCATGTTATTAAGTGGAAAATGAAATATTAGAGATAGTAGGCCATTAACCAAAGAGTTAAAAATATTCATCTTTACAAGGAATTTGAGCATCTTTTAAAGTGTAGGTATGAGAATAAAAGGTGTTTGTGAAGAAGGTCTATGGGTTGGATAGAAGAGAATGCGTGGGAGATCCTGGTGAATTGGTTTTTCCTTTTTGGTTTGTAAAGTGATGAATAATAAAGAGTATTGATGTCATTGACCAGTTGTAATCAAGAAAGCTATTAGTGATGATTTTAATTGATTGGAGATATGAGAAAATAGAATTTAGAAGCTGATTTTATTTATCTTTTTTTAAAAAGATTTTATGTATTTATTTGAGAGACCGAGAGATAGCAAGAGAAAGCACAAATGGGGAGGAGGGGGGGAAGCAGGCTCCCCGCTGAGCAAAGAGCCTGACGCGGGGCTCAATCCCAGGACCCTGGGATCATGACCTGAGCCGAAGGCAGACAGACACTCAACAGAGTGAGCCACCCAGGCGCCCCGAAGCTGATTTTAAAGAAGGCTGAATGTTCTGCTTGGGTTGCTAGTCCTTGGAAATTTAGCTGTAGCTCTCAGAGACAGTAGTCTTTTGGAGAAGATGAAGAGTGTTCTTGCTACCAGTTGTTTATCTTTTTAACTCTCCAATTTATTCTTCATAAATTCACATGGTCAGCTAGGTGATGATCTCTGAGGATTCTTCTAACCCTGCAGTTGTTTGACCCTCTGACTGATTGTATCTGGAAATTTATATTTAAGAATAAGGAAACTAAGTTAGCTAGATTGTAACTTTGACTAGAATAGGCTAAGAAAACCATCAAAGTCTCAATAAGTAAGTGTAAATTGAAGTGAAATGTCAGATCCCCATCCCTAAGGAAGCTGTGGTCTCAGGGATGTCAGACAAGTAGTGTATATATTTTAGTAATTCTCTAATGAAGTGTATCTGATCTGTAGAGGGGTAGAGAAGGTGAAGTGTATTCTGTCTGGGACACTGTTGGAGGGAAGGTAGCACTTGGGCTAAGATTAGAAAAGGGAGTTGGAAATGGCTAGCAGACACATGAAAAAATGTTCAACATCATTAGCCATTGGGGAAATTCAAATCAAAACCACACTCAGATACCACCTTATGCCAGTTAGAATGGCAAAAATTGACAAGGCAGGAAACAACAAACGATGGAGAGGATGTGGAGAAAGGGGATCCCTCCTACATTGTTGGTGGGAGTGCAGTTGGTACAGCCACTTTGGAAAACAGAGTGGAGGTCCCTCAAAATGTTAAAAATAGAGCTACCCTATGACCCAGCAATTGCACTACTGGGTATTTACCCCAAAGATACAGACGTAGTGAAGAGAAGGGCCATATGCACCCCAGCGTTCATAGCAGCATTGTCCACAATAGCCAAACTGTGGAAGGAGCTGAGATGCCCTTCAACAGATGACTGGATAAAGAAGATGTGGTCCATATATACAATGGAATGTTACTCAGCCATCAGAAAGAATGATTACCCAACATTTGCATCAACATGGATGGGACTGGAGGAGATTATGCTACATGAAGTAAGTCAAGCAGAGAAAGACAATTATCTTATGGTTTCACTCATTTGTGAAACATAAGGAATAGCAGGGAGATAGGTAGGAGAAGGATGGGAAGAATGAAGGAGGGGTGGTAAACAGAAGCGGAAATGAACCACAAGAGGCTATGGACTCTGGGAAACAAACTGAGGGTTTTAGAGGGGAGGGGGTGGGAGGATGGGCTAGCCTGGTGATGGGTATTAAGGAGGGCACGTATTGCATGGAACACTGGGTGTTATATGAAAACAATGAATGAGTCATGGAACACTACATCAAAAACTAATGATGTACTGTATGGTGACTAACATATCATAATAAAAAAAATAAAATGCAATAGGTTGAGAGCCTCAAAAAAAAAAAAAAAAAAAAGAAAGAAAGAAAGAAAAGGGAGTTGGGTGTGCAAGAGAAGCAGACGGGGCACTGCATCCCAGGGAAGGAAACTGCATAAGAAAAGACTTGGTGGTGTGAGAAAGCATGGTGTGTGTGCGCTTAGTAGTCCTGGAACATAAAATAGATCGAAAAAGGTGAGCGGTAATAATGATACCCCAGATGAGACAGGGGTGCTGGTCTGGGATCCTTCACAAATTCCTGGCTCAGAAGGGCAGTGCTGCTGCTGTTCAGGGAGATGAAGACTCCAGTAGACCCTGGACTGAGAATTTGATGAGGTTAGCCTTAGATGCTGAGTTCAAGGCGTGTCAGGACCATGTATGTAGGGGAGAGGTCTGGTAGGGGTGGAAGAACATATGGTTCTGGGTTGCAGGACAGAATATTGGGTTCAAAATTCAGGTTTAGTCATCATCAGTGTCCTTTGGTTGTGGATGTCAAGGGAGTAGATGGAAGAGTCACTGCGTGAAAAGAGGGTCTTGCGAGAGAAGTATCACTAACATGTCTGTGTAAAAAAGATGATAAAGCGAAGAACCTAGAGTTAGGAGGAGAATCATAAGAACACAAAAGGACTAGAAAAACAAACAACTTATGTTGTCCCGTAATGTTATTTCGAGATTAAAATAAAATTATGACAAAAAAAAATCACCCATAATTTTGAATACTTATTCAAACTACAAAGGAACCACTTGTTCATTTTCTTTGTGAAATAAAGAAGTGTGGCCTTAGTACTCATTGGCTGAATGAAAAAATGGAGACCGTGGATGGCTGAATAAATACGTATTTATGGGATTGTAAGATTGCTGTTTTGGAAGAACTGAGGAGTGGTGGTGAAGAGAGTAATTTAGAATTGGGGGTGGGTGAGGCATAAGGTTTTAAAATATAACTATAAAAGCATACTGGATAGCTACATCAATTCATAGACTGAAATACTTTCTGAAAGGGTCCAAGATTTACATGCTAAGTAAAATTATAAAGTGTATTAGAAGAAAATGGGGTGATTTAAAAAATTTGGTGTGGGGAAAGTCTAAATGTAACAGGAAGACCATCATTGAGGAAAAGATTGGTGGACTTAATTGCAAAAAAAGTAATAAAGTATAGGGTCCTAGGTCCTAGATACTGTGAAATGAAACAGAAGAACCACCAGCTAATTGTAATGTGTGTAAGAGAGCATCCGAAGTGTGGTCATGGTAGAGGGCTCAGGTGACCAGAGGTTCAGGAGACTGAGGTCCCTTAGCCAAGGGTTTTTGGAAATCCTTTCTGTCAACATGAACATCACATGGCAGGTATTGTGGTGGAATGGCTTCTAGAGTTCTTAGTGAACGTGGGGAGTAATCAGACCGTGGCTGTATCGGTAAGGAGAAGTGGGGAGTAGAATAGATGGGACACACGGGCCTCAGGGTATACAGTAGTAACGTAGTATTTGTGAGCATTCCTAAATGTTTGAGTCCTTTGGGAGCTAGAAACAAATCTGAAGGTTTGAAGAAAATGTGAAAATGGTGGTAGAAACCTGTCCATGGATTATTGGAAACCTTTTTTGTTTGGAGCTCTCAAAGCTCTAACTTTCGTTTCTAATGTTTATATACTTCCTAAGAGCTGTGCAGTTTAAACTTGGGGGGTCTTTTTTTTTTTTTAAGATTTTATTTATTTATTTACTTATTTATTTGAGAGAGAGAGTGAGAGAGAATGTGAGGGGGAGGGAGAGGGACAAGTGGAGTCCACGCTGAGAGTAGAGACTGACACTGGGCTTGGTCCCACAACCCTGAGACCATGACCCAACCCGAGTTGAAACCAAGAGTCAGACGCTTAACTGACTGAGCCACCCAGGCGCCCCTAAACTTGGGGTCTTTCAGTTTACCTGTACAGATAATCTGTACACTGAAGTGCGAATTTTTTGTCTTTTTGAAATGATCAATTACCACAATGAAGAAGGATTCAAGTGTAACCTCATTTCTGACTTGGCTGGTTGATAAACTGAGAATAACTCTCTAGATGGGGAGGCTGAGATACAGATTAAAGTTAAACTTCGATATGTAATCAAACTATAGTGATAAAAAGGTCTATGTTGAGGTTGATAGTAAGAGGGGAAGGTGGATCAGAACTGTGGAGAAGCTGCTTAAGATAAGGCAGACCTGGTGTACCTCATTAACTCATTCAACAAATATTTGTTGAGGATTACTGTCCTTTGCTAGGCACTCCCGAGCAGCGGACACAGAGGGCTGACTACATGTCAGGCACGAGCCTACATCTGCATGACTGTCATGGAATACTGTATTTCATTAAATCCTCACAACAGCCCTTTACAGGCCGTTATTATCCCCATTTTATAGGAGAGGAGATAGAGGCTTTTAGAAAGTCTAAGTAATTTCCCCAAGGTCATGTGGCTCTTAAAGATGTTAGAGGATCCTGCCTTCAAACCCATGGCCGAGGCTGAGCTCTCAAATGTTGCTCTTTTGAAACTGGCGGGAGGGGCATTACTGAGCATTCACTGTGGCACCTGGTGCCAGACTCTGTCAATCCACCAGGAATCCTCAAGGTAAGTTTCATTATCATCGTCTCCGTCTAACCACCATGCGCTGTGCTCTCCCCAGTGGTTAGGGAGTTCGGCCACAGCGTGTGGCGGGTTCTGCGCTCTCATCACATGTTCATGCCAGTTTTATATAGTGCCCGTTGCATGAAGTCGGAAGCTTAAACAATTTAGAAAATCCCTTATTTTAACAACATTGAAAGGCTATTTCTGAACAGGTCCATTGTATTTTAGGCAACTAATTTCTTTCCCTTTCCCATCTTTTCATATTCCTTTGATTTTTGTAATCAAGATTCTTAAAAATTAAGATTTGTTTTGCCCCTTAAAAAAAAACCCAAAACTGTTGAGGTCTACTTTGAAATCCTGAGACTCCCTATAGTGGTATTTCAGTGGCCAAGTGTTTTATTTTTGGTATGTGAACTTTTTATTATGCATAGGGAAGCACGTTTATGAATAGGAAAACAGCTTTGCATGTGAAATAGCCTGGGTAATGGGACCATGTCAGTTTTATTCACATAAAATTATGTGCTTTTAGGTTAGTCATTAATATTTTTAAAGAAACTGTGCTAGGGTTTTTTCTTTTTTCTTTTTTTTCTTTTTCCTCTCCCTCTTATTTTTACCTCTCCTTCCCTTTTAGTTTGTTATTTTTTTTTTTTTCCAAATCAGTATCAGCAGTTCTCTTTTAATTAAACTGAATTGGCGCTTCCATTTCTGTTGCAGATGGCATTGTCAGTCCTTTCCTAAAAGGACAAGTATATTATCTGCTCGGTAACTGGGTGTTGCTGTTCACTTGTGCTGTACTGCGAAGGAGGAGGGGAGAATTAAGGTGTAAAATAGAAGTCTTTTTCTGAAGGAGTTAGGGACTAGATATTACACAGATTCTTCAATTAAAGACAACCAAGAAATTATAACAAAGGTTAAAAAAAATTCAATCTATAAATTGGAGTTCTGGTTTAATATTTCATTCTTAAGTGACAAAAATGATTCACTGAGCCATATTTTTTAGGGCCGGTGAAATGCAAGTAGCCAAGGGTTGCACATCTGTTCCTTACAGCTCATACCTTTATTGCCCAGGCTTCTCAGATGATCTAGGGTATCAGATGCAGTGGTGAGCATTTCTTGTTTGTGTTTTAGTTTGCTGCATTTGAAATCTTCTGGTAGAGCCGTGCTAGTTCTACCTTAAAAAAGAAAACACCCCTCTGCTTGAAAGAAATGGTACTTCCTGCTTTCATAAACAGTCATGTGCATAGTTTAGCAAGGCCTGGTGCCTCTGGAGCTTTTCCCTTTATAGCACCATCGAATCCCAGTCCTAACAGAAGTACTGCGAATCTTGTGGCCTCTTTTTGAACAAAAGGGATCAGGGACGAAAAATCTGTTGATACAAAGCTTGAAGGCAAGGGCAGGCAATCTTGGTTGTGAATATTTTCTGATTTTTCCAGAAATCAAGCAGAAGATTGAGCTGCTGATGTCAGTTAACTCTGAGAAGTCGTCCTCTTCAGAAAGGTACAGCTACATCTCTTGCATGAACAATTAATGGTGTAGCATTGCTAAGAAACCAACCAGGACGTATTTTTTTTCTTGTCAAGTTTTCCGTATGATGTATTGTACTGCATGCTGGTCACTGTGCCGTATTGAGGATGTGTATTTGGGCAGGCTGTTCTGCTTTTACAAAGGGTAATTGATTTTGTAAAAAACAGTGAAGCCTGACCAGCTGCAGCATGTACAGCATAGCACAGCCCAGCGCTGGTTCACGTGTGGCAGCTGTCGAAGGCTTTAAAAAATAATTTACTTAGCTGCAAAACAAAAATCTTGCTTTCTTTCAGGAAATACTAGTATTAGATTTTCTTCCTGTATTTTGAGGTTGTTGCTACAAAATTACCAACAATATTTGTAAGATCTAGGTTAAAAATACTTGGCTTTTGGTTGTCATAAATATTTTCTTATGTGGAAAGGGAGTGCCATTTGTAAATCGCTTAGGAATTGCAAACCCACAGATTAGTCACATTCTGAAAGAGAGATATGATGCTCCTTCAAGTCTGTGCTAGGGAATGGAACAGTCACTGCATGCAGTAATGGTTCGTGCCTGCAGGTAAGGACAAAATGACTCAGAAGTGTTTTTAAAGCAATTATTTTATCTGTCAATCAAGTGATTATACCTGTAAGGAGGTATTTCCTTAAAATGGCTATTTTACTTAATAAATGGAATTAGGGTATTTTTATCTCAAGCCAGAAATGAGGCTATATAGTTGCCCATTTTGATATGTAAATGTTGTGTTCACTTCTGTTTGCCAAAACTGTGTATACTACCTACTGTTTTAAATTGAGGTTCTTGGGCATACAGTTGATGCTTACCTTTCTCCTGGTTACCTAATAGTTTATACTTTATCCTGGTATTTTATGTTGAAGGTCTATTGATGTGTCTTGCCTGTGGTTAGTTTTCAGGTTATCCTTTTTGTTCACAGATTTAATATTTAAGAAAATATTATGGAGACGTGATTTAGTAGTTGTGAAATGATAGAGAAAAAGCACTGGGGGGGGGGGAATGAGGCGAAGAACCTTCCGTGGTAAAATGGATTTAATTCAAGTACACTAGTATATGGAGGACGTGATCTGATGGCAAAATGATGACATTAAATCGATTTATTAGTGTAATTAGGTGAAAGGCTCCTGGCTGTAATTTAGAGCATTACAAATAAGACGTTAACTGCTTTCTTTAGAAACCGAAAACAGAAAAATTTATTCACATTTGTGTTTATTTTTATGTAGTTTCTAACTCCTGGTTTGTGGCTAGCCATCCGATTTTGCACACTCTGTCTGCTGAGATGAAAAACAATCTTGAGCCTTGTGAGTGTTCTGCCAGTAAAATGGTGGTGATGGGAAGGGGAGAGGGTGGTGGTGTAAATAGTGAGCCGTCCGGGTGCCAACTGTAATGTTGGAGTTTTGTTACCAGGAAGGGCATTCTCAGTGGGATGGCGGCAATAATTATGTTAGCTCTTTTGAGCAGCATGAATTCTCTATTGATAAATTGAAGGTTGGACAGAATGGGTGAATATCAGCGAGAAACAAGTTAGGAATGGGTGAGGTTTTTGTGATTAAAATACATTCTTCTAAGGAAAGATTCTAAAATATTTTGGTGATTACATTTATTTATCTTATTATTATTAATGTTATTTATTTATTATTTTTTAAGTCTTTTTACCTAAGCTCTTGTTGTTAAATTTGATGGAAAGGGAGGTTACATGTGGTCATGGTTTTAAAGTTTAGAAATCAACCAGTATGCTTGTGACAGCTTTATACACAGTTTTACCAGAGCTTGCTTGCTTTGTCTTTCTTTTGGGGGTGCTTAGACATATATATAGCCCTTGTGATAGGCTGACTTCATGGGTGATAAATGTAGTTTATGGGTCAGCCAGCACTGTGCAAACACAGAAGTTGTTTCATTAATGTATATATATTAAAAACAGAAGTTACTCCTTTTTTCTCCTCTTTTTTAAAGGCATACAATAATGAGTAGTCAAATCTTCTGTCTTTTTAATGTATTTGAAAAAACTTGAGAAACAAGAATATGAAATAAAAAAAAAATTCATGGCCTAGTAATGCTGTATCCTGCCCATGAATGTAATAGCTTGTAGTATCATGTAACATTACATCACATCCTTCAATTCCTCGTTCACCAGTTACTGAAATTTTGAAAGTCTTAGATTTTTTTTCTTTCATTTAGCTGTTTGAGTCATGGCCTTAAATCTTAAAGCTATTTGGAATTTACATATGGTCAGTAGTGCCCCCCCCCCCCTTTTTTGGTAAAAATAATAAATCCTGTCTTTAAAAGAAGAGAGAAGCTATTTGTTTGCAAGAAACCAAAACTTACCATTTTTCTACAATTGATTTTGTTCTCTCTCTGCAGTGCAGAATGATTTTTTGGTATTTCAGGCCATCCAGTGGAGAAGCAACATTTCTAAGTGCAAAATATAATAAATATGAACAGTGATGTGATATTCCTCATAATTCTTCCATCTCATATTTTTAACCTGCTTCTTGGGAATTTCTAGCCCTGAGTGACAGCTAGTGTTGAATTCTTGTGCAGACAGTTTTGTAAAATGGGAGAAACAAACCAAAAAATAAACCTAATTTATTTTTGTAGACTTAGGATCCTTCGTTCAGAAATAAATCTGATTTGAAGCAATATATGGAATTTTGAAGGTTGTTTTGGAGCTTAAATTAGAAAATATGTTTTCTTAACAGATCTCAGTAACACCTTGAAATTTAAGATGATATTTTTACCTTTAAAAGAATAGCGGCAGTCCATTGAATGTTATTCTGTAGGGGAGGCATGGAGTACTGTTCAGAATGGCTGACTCATAGGACAAAATCCAACAGGGTGACAGAAAGTTATAGTTTTATTTTTTGGTTTTATACTTTGGAGAAAGGGGAAAATGTTAACTTACTCAATTTTTAAATTAAGGACAGAGAACATTATTGAATGAATTAAAAAAAAAACAGCAACAACACATGATACTTGATTTGTATGTTATTGCCAGTTAAGAGGAACACATATCAGTTGCAAGGGGGCCCCCTTCTGCAGATTTTAGGAGCAAATCTCACTATGAGTATCTGCTTTTTAATTGCTGCCTGTTGAATGAATGAATGTATTCATCTTAAATATGGTAGTGAGAGGACTAGTCACAGGTTTACTTTTTTACCTACCCCCATTTCATGGGAAAAAAAAGCTGTGAGCATTTCTTTGATATAAAAACTAGGTTTTCAAGGTTTTGTTTCTTCTTGACTTTTCTTAGCAATAACACTTCTGGGATTCGGAAATTTATGGGGTGGAGTGGGTGGGGAAGAGGAGGAAAAGGAGTAATAATCATGATAATAGCTAGCAAAAAGGTAATAATCATTTATTAAACAGTTCCCAAATACAAGTTCTAAGTGAGGAGGGGAGGGGAGGAGGCAGGGAGTCGGGGAGGGGCAGCAAGGAAGAGGGGAGAGCGAGGGAGTGTGCGCCTGCCTGCAAGGGTTGGCTGTGGAGAGGGAGGACTCTGACACATCATCCCTAAAGATCCTCAGTGAGCAGAAGGAACTTTATTAAAATTTTTGTCAAACTGTATTGCTACTTCTTCAGTGAACTCACGAACAAAATTGGACAATTCTTAATCAGTGAAGAAGAGCTGAGCCCAACGTGCTCAGAGTGGGGATTCCCAGTCGTTACCTGCGGATTCCTGGGAGGGCTCAGGAGTTTGTGAGGGGAAGGTCCTAAGGAGCTGGGAACCTGCATTCACACAGAGCTTGGCCCATGTCTGCTCTTGTGAAATGTAAATGTTGTTGTAATTAGTAAAGTTCACAGTCAGTCAGAAGTTAAGTAAATAGCAGTGCCTACTAGGTTTGTGTTTTCTCAGGGACCAGATACCAGAAAGATCATTTTGTGTGTGTGTGTGTGTGTGTGTGTTTGACATTTTGGCGGGTTAAGAGGGGTTTTTATGCTGTAGTAGATACTAAGTACTAGCTTAGATCATTAGCGTCCCACATAGCTAGCACTTGATTGAATTTATACATTGCTAGCTACCTTTTTCAGGAGAAGAAAGGAAGAAGGAGAAAGTATCATAAAAATATTTACGCTGTGGCCTGTGTTCTGCTAATGCTGTATGAAGAGGATTGGTGAGAAGTGACAGCGATTGTTGTCCCTACCCCAGCATGAGAAGGACGTTTGAAACACATAAAGAGCCTGTGCTATTTTTGTGTGTGTATTTTAATTCCTTTTATTAGTTAGGAGCCTCTTAACTGAAAGAAAAAGGGCATATGATAATGACGCGTGGTTGCAGAAAGCAACAAGAGAATCTTGGAAGAATAAGGGGAATGGAAGGGGGAAAAATTTTAAAAATCAGGGTGGGAGAGAGAAGTAAAGGATATTCGGTGGGAAAAGATCCAGGACCAAGGTCTCTTTTATTTGCTCTTAGGTCGGATGTATTTTCCTCCATGTTTCTATGGGGAACTAAGAGCAGTCATGGAAGGATAGCCAGATTTTATTAAAAAAATTCCCTCTTCCGGGGGGGCCCGGCTGGCTCAGTTGGTAGAGCTTGCGACTCTTGATCTCAGGGTTTTAAGTTTGAGCCCCACATTGGGTGTAGAGATCACTTTAAAAAAAGATCTTAAAACAGAATTCTATCTTCGTTGTGTTCCTCTCTCCCCACTCCAGCTCACAAGGCAGTGCAGGTAGGTAGTGGTGACTGCTTCTCCACTTCTCACCCTCACCCCTGCCGCAGTCAGGCGTACTTTCCCGAGTGCTGAGGAGAGATGATAGTGGCGGGTTGTGTGGTCTCCCTGCACTCAGTCCTTGCACTTTCTTCTGTTTTCATTTAACTTTCAGTAATATGTTTATTGAAGATATATATGGGAAAGTGCACAGATCATAGATCATTATGAAATCCAATTATTGGGTTTTCTTTCTTTTGTAGTTTATGTTTTACTTGTTGTATCTAAGAAATTTTTGCCAAGCCAAATGTCACTAAGATTTTCTGCTAGGTCGACTTAATAAACGTTGTTGGCTCTTAATATGTTAAGACTGGGATTCATTTGGGTCTTAGTATTAAGGTAAAAATGAAGTTATTTCCACGTAGGACCTTTCATTTGTATCTGTTGAACATCATCTGTAAATAGAAGCCCTGTGTACATGGTTTTGGTCTGTCTGCTCCCCGCGTTACCTGTGCGTTGCTCTTGTGTTTTGTGTGTAGCGGGAATTGGCTCGGTCTCGTTGCTGTGCAGAAATCACCATACGAATGTGCCCCGCTTTATTGACCCATTCTACTGTTGATGAGCATGTGGGATGTTTGCAGCTTGTTAGGAAAGCTGCTGCTGTGAGCATTTGAATACGTATCTTTTGGGGAATGGACCTCTGCAGGCATTTCTGTTGTGTGTGCACCTAGGAGCGCAATTGCTAAGCATTAGCGTACGTTGCCAGTTTTCCAGAGTGAGTGTGCCAGTCTACACTCGCACTAGCTCTGCTCCAGGTCCTGGTGAGGTTGGTACTGTATACAGCCTTTTTCTCTGTCTTCCCATTTCTGTTCCCTTCCCCTTTTCTTTCTCTGTCAGAATTCTGGTAGGTGTGCCAGTGTGACCAGTAGTTTGAGCCTTTTTGAGGAGAATTAGATGTAGATAAGGGACTTTCTGAGTACCAGCTTTCATGAAGGAAATCAGAAGTTTAGACCAAATGGGAATCATAAGGTGTAGTCATCTGAGGTGCTGCTCTCCCACTGACTGATTCTGCTCTTCTAACTGGGCCCTGGAGGTGTTAACATTAGTTTTCAGACTTGGTTTCAATAGCAAAATTACTTCTTCATTTAAACCTTACTAGAAGCCTGTCATATAAAACATAAAAGCCCCGGGTGAGAACCGGGGAAGTAATCAGGGCCTCCGTTCTTGGTACTCAGCATCCGACCCTTGAGAACCCCTTCATGGACCTCTGGTCCTCCTAAAACTTACCTTGAGGTAGGTAGGCCACCTTGGGTCTGACCAAGAAATGAGGACATTTTTTGAGATGTTTAGATTTTGTATTACCTTTTTATAATGTTAAATTTGTATAGTGTTACATTTTATATCATAGTCTCTAAAATTTCTGTATCCTACACCTAAATAAAAGTGTACTTTTGTCTTTTAATTTCTGTTTAAAAAAACCTGGACAATTTTCTGAGCTTTCTTCCTGTTGGTCATTATTTATGTGGTCTAGATGCAGTAATTTCTAGATTATTGTGTTTGTTACCAATTTAAACTTTGATTCTGTTTCCCGATGCCTCTTTGGAGGGCTGCCAGCCAGCATAACCTTTCAGAACACCGGTCTGCTCAGGCAGGTCACTCCACTTAAATAACCTTCAGCTCTTTTCCCACTGTTCTTGGTAGAAAAGGAGAGCTCCGTATCTGGGCCAGTGAGTGCCCACATTCTCCAGCCCCACCTCAGACTCCTTTGACTTCAGTCATGTCCCTCTTGGTTTGCTCTTCTGCTGCTCCGATCCCTCCCATCTTAAGGAAACCCTGCCTAGGTCAAATTACACCTATTATAAGCCCTTGCAGGACGTGTACCTTTCCTTTGTAGCATTTGTCACAGCTGTTGTTTGACAGAGGGGAGTATCAATGACATTGGGTCTACTTACTGGTTTGCTTAGTGTTAGCCCCAATTGAAGAACTTAAATATAGAAGTGTTTTCTTTGCAGAATATTTTTACTTTAGATCATTTGCAGCTTACAATTTAGGAACTTTTTGGGAAGACTTTTGGTATAGGGAATAATTTTTATGGTATTGGCTTAGAGTAATAAAGTATAGCCATATATAGTCATAAATAGTTATATATATATATTCTCATATTATAGTCAATTATAGTGATAAGCTAATTTAACTCAGAGTATCCCAGTTATAAATCTTAGGTTTTTCTATCACCATAAAAATACAATTTGTTATTAGATATGTTTTTTACATTTATTATAATGTAAAATGGAAATTAAAGTAAATCTGAACACTTTCCATCTCTTTGCCAAACTGATAACATCAAACGATAGCCATTTATTTCCCAAACGTCAGCGTTTTGTATATCACCTTGGTGCTGTTTGTCTTGCTTGTACTCCATCCTGTACTGTTATTTACTTAATAACATGTTTTTTGCTTGTTTTTAGTTGTGATAAAATATACATAACATACATTTTTATAATGCTTTTTTAAAGTTAATTTTCTTTAAAAAGAAATCTGTGTGTTCCTACCAGAACCTGAAAGAACAATTGCTATTAAATCCTGTCTCTATTCTGTTGTCTGATAAAGGCTTTAGGCCTGGCCATATGCTCCCTCTGTTTACCAGGGAAATTAAATTGGCAAATGTCAGAAAGGAGGTTAAATCTGTGTTAGCACCAAAGTGAGACATGCTCTTTGATATACTCAGATAGCCTGAAAGAAGTTGGGAAAAGAGTAACTCTCTCAGTATGTGATTCATTGTAATTCAGCACCAAGTCCCAAGTATCACCTGTAATCCCTTCGTGTACCCACAGCAGCACATCCTCTTCTCTTTGGGAACTGCCCTCCTCCCCTCCCCCCAAATGGCAGATCAGGGAAGTTTTGCACAAATGTGAACAGCTAGTATAAAAATAACAATGACAACAATAAGAAATAACTCTAGCTCTAGCAGTCATAGTGCAGATTCCCTTTGGAGCAGAATTCTTCCAGCCAGTGGCTGGAGGAAATTAAAGACTAAGTTTAGTGTAGATTACATTTGTCATCCATCCATCCAGCATTTATCAGCAGCTGCTGTGTACTCGCCAGTCAGTGATTTGGAAATCAGGGAGCAGCAAAGGCAGCACAAAAGCATAGGATCTTTATAGAAGAGGCCTTGGTGGGTGGCTTACCCCTGATGCAACGTGGTCGGTTTTTGGGGCATGTAGAGCTGAGCACTGTATCATGGACTATGCCAGTGGGAAGCTCTTGGCACTTTTTTTGAAAAGATTACAGATAACCAATAGTTGCATTTTGTGTGAACGTGCACTAAGATTAGAGGTACGGTGAAGGGGTTACAGACATTTGCCTACCAAAGGCAATTGTGAATGAGTGATGAGGGCCAGGTGCAGACTCTAGAACACTAGAGACCACAGTCCCATCTAAAGAGGTGGCTGCTGCTATGCTTCAATTAAAAAAAAAAAAAGTGAAAACTGGGGAGAAGGGGCATAGAGAACTCAACATCCTTTCCTATTCTACAAAGACAAAAATAAAACACAAAGTGGGTCTTTGTGACTTACTCTGCACCTTTATGCTAGCAAAGGTTTTGGAAATAAATGAAATGATTTGTAATGTGTATTAAATTCATTATGGTTTGTAGTGTAAGGGTATGATGTAGAGATTAAACCGATTTAATAATGCAAAAATGTTATTAAAAGACATTGTAAAAAATAAAGTAAGAAAGGTGAAAAATGGGTGGCAAGAAAGTATTTAAAGATGTTCCAGTGTCTATAAACCCAGAGTCTATAGCATAAGGGTGTGCGCGCGCATGTATGTATAAATGAGTCTATACACACAAATATGTGGTCTGCAAAGACGCACTGTGTAATTTGGCAGTGCTTGGTAGAGTTACACGTCTGGCCTTTTGCTAGTAGGTATGTAATGCAGTTTTTATAATGACGTGTGTTTTTCACATCAAGTGTTTATAAAGACCCCGTATCCCACCAAGATAAGTAAACGAAGAGGAGGCTGCTGTCCTGCTCTTGCCGGCTACCGACATGTTGGAATACAAGCCAGGTTTTGCTGGCTTTTGTGATTTTTAGGAGAAGTTGAGAATTTGTTTTTTTATGTCAGATCTCTTATTTTTATTTATTTTTTAAAAGGTTTTATTTTTTAAGTAATCTCTACATCCAGTGTGGGGCTCCGACCTCCAAACCTGAGATCAAGAGTTGCTCACTCCACTGACTGAGCCAGCCAGGTGCTCCAGATCTCTCATTTTAAATGATGGCGCAAATTAAAAAAACAAAACAAGAACTCACACCGGCCTTAAAAGAGTATCTGCGGTCTAAATTCAGCTCATGGTAGACGTTTTTCTTCTGTGCTGTAGCACATTGATTTTAGCCAGTGAGCCACAGACATGTGCGGGTTTATCGTAAAGGATTTTCAAATCCTGTGAGTACTATACGCATTATCTGTAGATTGGAGGCGTACAAGTCCAGCTATTGTTATACTAAGAAGTGTGTCTCTGCGTTTTTCTGACGGTTCAAATACGCAAAAGCACTGGTGATCACTGCTCTAATAACTGCATACTAAGGTATCAAACCTCCAGAAGAATTCGGTTGTTTGAAGTAGGAAGGGCCCCTGAAAGATGTGCATTTCTCACACTGGGAAGGTTTATGCTCATTCATTCTACACTTACTCAAATGCCCCCTGTGGTAGAAGTTAGACTGCAGTTAAGTTAACCTGGAAATTACAGAGGTAGAGCAGTACCCTGTTTGTGCGGCTGTCTCCTCATCCTTTCTCTCCCTTCCCCTTTCCCTTCTTCTTCCATCTTTCTTTTCCCCTTTCACCCACACTCCTCCCACAAAAAAGACTTTGAGGCTAGATAGAAGAATATCTACAATGCAATAGGGAAAGAACCAGAGGAAGTGCAGGTCAGGGTAGAAGGTTGTGATGGTGGATAGTCAGAAGCACGCCCATATGGGGCATTTGCTTTGCACCTGCTAATGGTGACTGGCAGATTTGGCGTTAAGTCTCCTGACAGCTGGACTAAAGAAGAAAAGTAATGTTGCTCTTACTATCTGTAGGGAGAAAATATACTAGTTCCTACAGGAGAACTAAACCTTTCCTTTAACTTAATTATGATTAATATTATTTAATATCTTTTTTAGATTTTATTTGAGAGAGAGCACACGTACACAAGCGGGGGGAGGGGCAGAGGGAGAGGGAGAGGCAAACAACCTACTGAGCAGGGAGCCTGATGCGGGGCTCGATCCCAGGACCCTGGGATCATGACCTGAGCCGAAGGCAGATGCTTCACTGACTGAGCCACCCAGGTGCCCCTTACACATATCTCAGAAGATAAGTTTATTCATTTTAGGAAATTCAGATAAAAAGGACACAAAAAGCACGATGCTTTTATCACTAAAGGTCAGTCACCTTTATTAATTTTTTAAGAGTAATATTTTGTTTTAGTGTAAGTAGACCTATAAAAATCAAGCAGACATACTTTAACAAAATCGCCATCATCAAAAAGAAAACCCAGTATCATACCGACAAATTACTTTGGAATTGGCTTTTTGTATTTATCACATGCAATCTTTCTTATGTTACTAAGTAATCTTCTGTAGCGTCATTTCTTTGTGGTCCCATTTTTAACGGCTGCGTAGGACTGAGTCTGTGGTACGGAGGGGTATGCCATAATTCTGTTTATTGAGTCTCGGTGGTCTTAGAGACGGAGTCACCTGCGAAGCCGGCATGTCAGGGCCTTGGGCAGGAGTGTCCCATTGCTCCCCAGAGGTGCAGCGTCGCGCTCGCACTGGCAGTGCAGCAAGGACCTTCTTGCCTCCACTCTTACTTGGGAGTCTCAGCCGTTTCTTTCTGAGCGTCGTACAGCTGGTGGCGAACTGTGTGCTCGCCGTTGCTGACCTTCTCCTTAGCTCTTCTCTCTAGTAAAGCCAGCTGTACTGTGACGCCTTCAGTGCTCCTCTGGGTGTGCACACGTACGAGCGAAGTGCACGTCATCAGCTTCAGCCAACTGTAAGACGCAGTACACTCTTGTATTCGGTCGCATTCGTAAAACACTCAAGGTATGCTTAGTGCCTTTGTTAATGAGCCTTAGTTTTGTAAGGAATTTTAAGAAGTTATATGATAGTAGCTTCTCACCCCATACAGATGACAAAACACTTAACACCAATGATAGGTTTTCCTTTTTTAAAATATTTTTAAAGATGTGTAGAAATTAAGATTCTCCAACCCTCCTTGTGAGGGTTGTGGACTGGGGCCTTGTGGGTGTTCAGTAAATATGCACTGACTTTATTGTAAAAATTAATCACCTGTTTAGTCAAGCTCTTTTTTTGGCAAACTGCATTTTTCCTGCTAGAATTTGAGGGTTTTGGGGGGAGGAGCCAGCAGTGCGTGTGCTTTTGTAGAGTGGGAGGCTGAAGTGTGAAGTCACAATCCTCAGGTTAGCCTTGCAGGCTGGGGAGATGGCATGTGAGAGGTCAGAGTGAAATAAAACATTGTGGTACCATCTGGGAATTCTGGATAATTCTGTAAGGCTGGGAAAGAGGTGGAGGAAAGGGTGGGACACAGGTGAGAGAGAGATTGTGGCCTGGCAGCAAGGATCCTTCTGTGCAGTGGTAAGGATTTTGGATTTTATCTTATTTTTAATTTTAATTTGTAAAAGATTGTATTTATTTAGGGAGAGCATGTGAGCAGGGGGAGGGAAAGAGGGAGAGGGAGAGAGAGCATCTCAAGCAGGCTCCATGTCCAGCTTGGAGCCTGACGTGTGGGACTCCATCTCATGACCAGATCATGACCTGAGCCAAACCCGAGTTGGATGCTCAACTGACTGGGCCACCTAGGCGCCCCAGGCTTTTGGATTTTAATGCTGAAGTTTACCAAGAGCCATTGACAGGGTTTAGCAAGGGGAATGTTGCACCTGGGTGTAGAATTTACACATGCTCCTGTGAGCATAAAGTCAGGTCTCAGGTTTTTTAAGAAAGTCTTAAGAAATACATTTTCCCCTCTAGAATAGAATCAAAGGTTGCAAGGTGTGTTGTGGGGTTGGTGGCAAAATGTTATTCATTTGCTCTGGAAAGGGGTGAAAACGTGGCAGTATTTACCGTTTAAATGATAGAAGGTGGATGAATTCCTTGATGCTGTTGAGTATTAAACACTGAAATGGATTACCAAGAGAGGCTGTGAAGTGTGCTTCTCTCCAAGATTTTAAAAAGAGATTGGTTTCTTATTTGTTTATATGGATGAGGATGTCCTAAGGACAGGTGGTTGGCCTGTCAAACCTTAAGTATTTTTTTCTGTGTTGTATGTGGTTAGTCATGATTACAGGATTTTTGTGGTTAATAATTTGTCTCTTGTTTCCCTGAGCTTTTGTAGTTGAAGCAAGAGAGTGTATCAATGATGGATTTATTGCTGTGGTGGTATCTTTGTATGCTTCTGTTTCGGTGTAGATACAAGTATTTATCTCGAAGTAAACAAATCCAGAAACAGTGTTTGGGCCGGCTGAGCCCCTCCTCGCTCTGTCCCTCCACGCCCTTGCTCCTGAGCACCTTCCGCTGCTCTTGCTGCCCACGGGGCCACCATGTTCTCAGCGCCTAGCTCAGGCCCGGCTTGGCAGTCCAACTGGCTCTGGGAGAAAAATACAGTTATTACCCCTGCTTCTCTCAGAGGTGCTATAAAATATTTAACAGCTGGTGACAAAAATGGAACTGCTTATCTGTGGTTCACCCTTCTGGTAGTTTAGTGCAATCAAACATTTTATGGAGAACATTGAAGGCCTTCTGATTCTTGGGACTGGATATTATGATAGATCTGTTTGTAGTGATACTTTAGATAAATGCAAATTAAGCATTTTCCAAGAAATTTCTTTTAATTTAAGGTTTTAAAGTAGATGTACTGAAGTTAACTTTTTCTGAAGATGAGGCTCTGTCTAGTTACCTCGTATGATTTGATACTTTTTGTGGTTCTGAACTTCAGAATTTCCACCAAGAAAGAGTTCAGTGGCACCACACCTTACATATGCATGAGGTAAATCCTGTATGTCTCTGGATGTGAAATTACTGTGTGGTGACTGACGTCGTGTCCCTTGTAAGTCCAGCACAGCCAGCCTTTCATCCACTGGTGCAACACATCAGCATTCCTTTTATCGTTTGTTGCATGTGAGGGCATGTGGTACAAAATGACGTATTTTTGAACACTAGAATAACATGTTTCTCAGCGACATGGTCAAGCTTCGAGAGGCATGTGGACAAGAGCTCATGTGAAGAAATCAAAGATTTACACATCTTATTGCCTGTCATTCCACCTCGTACCCTTACTGAAAGGAATGTTGGGAGGAATCACCACATTACCAGAGTTGTCATTTTCTTTTTTTTTAAAGTAGTTACCACGCCCAACGTAGGGCTTGAACTCATGACCCGGGGATCAAGAGTCGCGTGTTTTACCTACTGAGCCAGCCAGGCGCCCCTAAAATTGTTATTTCCCCTCCAACTTTAATACAGTTGAGATGGTGGAATGTAAAAGTTCATTTATGAATGATGCAACTCAGTTATAATGATTCATTTTTATTAACTAACCAACAGCATTTCACTAGTTCTTTTGACCAGGCATGCATAGATGAATAGAATGAAAAAACATCACAGCAAGGAAAGAGCTTGGAGATCCCATGTATCCTCCATGCTTGTTTTTTGCATGAGGAAGACTGATGCCCTAAACGGTGAAGTGATTCATGTAAGCTTCCACTTTGGATTCCTTTTTTTTTTTTTTTTTTAAGATATATTTTTTAATTTTGAAAAATTTTTGAGAGAGAGCAAGAGAGAGCAAGTGAGTGGGGAGGGGGAGAAAGAATCTGACTCAGACTCCCTGCTGAGTGCAGAGCCTGACGCGGGGCTCGATCTCACAACCTCGAGATCATAACCGAGCTGCAACCAAGAGTCGGACGCTTAACTGACTGAGCTACCCAGGCGCCCCTAGTTTCTTGTAACCAATAACTTTCAGTACTTAAAGTTAAGAAATTTAGAGTCTTGGAACATTGTACAAAGAAATTGGTTTGACAGTTTCCTTTTTCTTTAAGAAAACCAGGAATGGTGATTTTAAATTCTACTAGGACCATTCTTTTAGTTCTGCTCTGGCCAGAGAATAGAAGAAATAACTCCAGTGCTTTTGTTTTATAGTGTATTCTCCTGTTCACTATTAGTTTAATTCTTTAAGCAGTTCTCTAGATGTATAGTGTAGATGACTGTTTTCTCACTTATAGGTAAGAAAACCAGTGTCTTTGTGATTTGACGATGTCAGGCTCTGGGTGGTGGTCGGAGTTGTGCACAGCCATGAGGCACAGCCCCACCCTCTGCACCTCAGGGCACACCGAACAACAAGGATTTCGAGGGTTTCCACGTACAAGGTGTCCCGAGTCAGGTTGCATGCGTTTATTAAGAACGTGCCCCCTCAGGTCTTCCTCCAGCAGCGTCAGTGTATGAGCACCACTAGGCAGAGAGACCCGGGTTGCCAGCCGTGGCCGTCGAACAAAGCAAAGGTAACTGGCACAAGTGGACAGAAATCACACTTCTGTCTTTGTCCCTTGTATTGCCCATCCTGGCCTGACAGGGCTTTTTAACCCCAGATCTATTCTATCTGAAGAGAATTATACAATTTCGTAGGCAAGAGGACCAGTGACTCTGACCTGGAGTCACAGAAGCTGCGGCTTCTAAGTAGTGGTAGGCTTTTCAGGAGAAGGTAAGAAAGGTCATCAGTACAGTCCGTTCTGATACCGAGAATCAAACTTCGTTTCAGCTACTGTTTGATACATTTTGTTAGGTGCCGTTATCCTGTCGTATTATATCTTGTTCAGTTAATGGTTAAAAACTTCAAACAATAAAATGAGAACCCCATAAAAGGTGTAGCTCCTTTTTTCTTTTCTTTTTTTAATTTGTGTGGCTGGAACTTCGATGGTTCTTAGTAGCCACGCAGGCACGATTATGCTCTGGTGGTCAGTGATACAGTTCAGAAAGCTCCTTGTCCGTCCCTCCGTCACCTGGTCTGGAACCTGTTCCAGGCAGGCTGTCGTTAGTCCTCACAGCAGTGTGATCTCTGATTTGTGGATGGGTTGGTGACAACAGCCAAAGCCACAGAGCTGATGAGTTTAAAAAGTGCCTCCTTTTTACAACGTTGAATGGATTTGTACTTCATCTGTAGGGAAAAATGGTTAATGGCGGGAAGAAAGACTTTTGTTAACGTGCAGCCTTGCGCTGTAGCTGTGAGCCCCTGGAGACATGGTTTTGATTCCCAGTTCACATGGTACTGTGAGTACCAGGACCCTCCATTTTTCTCTACACTGAATTTGAATGCCCACGGGGGAGGCTGCAGCCCATGCCCGTAGGACCAGGACCCAACGTTGACCATCGTGTATCTTAGTGCTTCACACTCACCTGCCTGATTCATTCATTCATTCAGTCATTTTTTTTAAAGGTTTTATTTATTTATTTGGTTTAAAGATTTTATTTTTAATTAATCTCTACACCCAACATGGGGCTCAAACTTAGAACCCCAAGATCAAGAGTCGGATGCTCTACCGATTGAGCCAGCCAGGCGCCCTCACCTACCTGATTCTTGAAGGCATTTGAGCTATGAGCTGTATGTGTAAAGCGAAAAGCTTCCTTTATCTGGAAATGTCACTCATCAGCAGATTTAACTCCTGACAGTTCGAGGCAAATGAAAGATTACTGTCACTAACTAGCCACTTACTGAAAGTGGTGAAATTTGTAGTTGTCTTAAGCATTCAAAATATCTGGTGCTGAAATACGTAGATGTGCTTAATACAAAAGGTTTCTATTTTTGGTTAGTAAAGAAGTTGGGGTAGAAGATGAACTATAAGTCATCCTTCTCAATTTCTTTGGATTCTCCTTAACCAAATGTTGGCCCTTCCTCGGGGTCTCTGTCCTAGGTCTTTTCCTCTGTTTGTCTGCATTCTCTCTGAAGATGATCTCATCTGTTTCCATGGTGTTGAGTTCCATCTGTGTGCTGGTGACTCCCAAATTTATATCTTAGCTCTCCATTCTGAGCTGTAGACATATATATCCACCTGCCTACTTTACATCACTACCTAAATGTCTTTTGAAACCATACCATAAACCAAAGTCTTTATCTTGTTGAATCCTTCTTGACTCTGCTGATAGGTTATATGGCCAATCTGTGTCTCACTTTTCTGTCTTGTAAAATGTAGTTGTAAGGGGAGGAGAGGGAATAAATCATCCTTTTGGTGTATGGCTGCCCTTAGGGACTCTGGAGTCAAGGACAAAAATTACCCTGTGTGTTTAAATGTTAATGCTAAAATTTTCCCTGCCTCTGTGGGTTTAAGTGAACGTTATAAATATCTTTGAAAGAAAGAAGAAGGCAACAGGAAATTTTATAAGGTCTATACAAGGATGGAAAGAAGTTCCCTTATCTCAGCCCAGCAAATACTGAGGGTTTTTGCTGATGTGGACAGTTGACCCTTGAAGGAGTTTGAACTGTGTGGGCCCACTGATTTTTTTAAAAAGTACAATAAGTGTATTTTTTCTTCCCTGTAATTAACATTTTCTTTTCTCTGCCTGACCTTGTTGTAAGAATACAGTATGTAATATACAAAACGTGTGTTAATCGTTTAGGTTATCAGTAAGGGCTCCTGTCATCAGTAGGCTATTGGTAGTTAAGTTTGGGGGAGTCCAAAGTTACTGTACAGGAATTGGCGCCCCTAACCATGCGTTGTTCAAAGTTCAACTGTGTATGTAACTTTTAAGCTTTCCTTTGTAGCAGCTGCTGGAGCCACTGTCCTCTCTGCCAGGTTTCTTGCTCATGTTACTTCTTAACTGTCAAGCTCAAATTATGGGCCCACTGTGACCAGGAATGGTCCTTCTGTCTCTAAAATTTTGTCACACTGCTCATTTTAATTTAAATAAGGGAGTATTTATAACTTTCTATAGATTCAAAATCCTCAGCATTGCCTTATCTCCTAATTTTTCCTCACTGTCCACATCCGGTTGGTCACTGGGTGCTGTTAATCCCCTTGTGGACGTTCTTTCCAAACTGTCTGCTCCCCTGTGACCTTGGTGCCCTGCTTTTATTCAGCCGCTCCACACCTCTGGCCTCCAGGGCTGCTCCTTCCTGGCTGCCGCCGGCCTGTCCCCTTAGCCCATTGTGCCACGTCGAGGATCACATTCCTAAAAGAGACTTTTTCGTCTAGCTTAAGAAGGTCTCTTCACCGTCTGGTGCTCCCCACCTGCAGTTCCTGCCGCCCCGCCGTCTTGGTCTTGCCATCCTTGCTGCGTCCGCGGATGCTCTTCCCGCCGCATGGATCGTGGCTGTGCTGAGACAGTTGGCACTGTGAGCTGCCGCTCCAGCACCCCCGCAGAGTGCCCTTCTCTCTGTGTCTCCCAGAAAGCTATTGATACACCTGCCTGAGAAGCTGCCCATCACCTCCCTAGACTGTAGAGAGAGCGTTTTATCCATCTCTGTGTTCTGGTACCTAACACGTCTTCTAGCTCGTATAGTAAGTCACAAACGTTTATTTGAATAAAGGTTTTTAAATTTCTTTCCCAATTAGTAAGGAAGTTTTCTCTGAGAAAAGATTATTTTTGTCTTTTTAATTAGACTATATTGGGCAGTATTCCCTTATTTTACTCTCTTCTGCAAAGCTTCGTTAAACGTTCGTTTCTGTAGCTGTTTTACCCAACCTTCCTATGCTTGGAAACCCTCGCATTGTTTTCGGTGGGATCTCCAGCAGCTTCTTGCTGGTAGTACTCTTTTCTTCTGGAAGGTACCTACCTGATGTTTGAATTACCTGTGAGCCACGAGCGTTGGAGGCATACCAGTGAATTAACGGCAGGCTCGGGACTCGAGCTTACGCTACCTGTTGCTCTTGTGCTCTTTCCCTTGAGTCTCATGCCAGCAGCAAGAACACTAGGCACAGCTCCCTGGATTGGAGTGAGAACATTTTGTTGATGCCTTAAACTTTAAGTGATTGTCTGAACTGCAACTGTTTTATCAATATGCTCTAATTTATAGATAATTATAATCTTGATAACTGAAATTTAAAATTTTGCACCTTTCCCCAAATTCAGAGTTTTTTAAAATTCTCAGCCCTAAATTCACCATTTACTATTTAAGATTGTTTGCAAGTGACTTTAGGATCTTAATTTTAACCTTGGTCACCTTTGCTCCTTCTCAGGTTCCTCAACTGTAAAGTGACTCACACAGACTTGGAAAATTGAGATTAGAATGTAAAGATGTCCGGGCTTTTTGAACTTTGGCCACACCTTCTACCAGAATAAAGTGGGGAAGTAGACTTAAATATTTGAAATGCTACTTCCTTGGCAAGCTTTATGTCTTCAGAGCTTTCTGTTCTTATATTCGGGTTATAGCTGTAGTCAAGCGAAGGTTACTCTTAAGGATTAGAGATCCAGCTTGCCTTCAGGTGCATTGGTGAGCCCCATTGGCTGCTCATTTGGCTGCTGCAGACCAGTCTAGGCCCTGTCTTGAGTGGATGTGAGCTAAAAATAGATGATTCATTTTGGGTTGGCAGAGCACAGCTCTGGATTGTTTTTGTTGCTTGTTTCAGATTGGACTTTGTGTGTGTGCCTGTGAGTGGGTCCTTGTGTATACGGTAGAACCTAATAATAGTGATTTTGCTTTACTTACTGTGGGGTTTTATCTACAACCTCCATCCCCCTGCCCTCCAGCCCCTATACATTTTCAGCCACTTCCTCACAAAGGAAGAGGGGATTTTTTGAGATAACTTAGAGCTCTAAATTGGAAGGGTCATTTGAGATGATGTTGCTCATTTTATAGATGAGGTGGCAGACCTAGAAATGTCGCCTGTTGTAAATCAGGTGATAAAGGCACAAGATAGAAATGACAGTGGGAAATACTGAATTTTTTATTTTAAAAATACATCAATATATGATTTGGTCCTTGGACTTGGAGTAAGGTTATTCATACTATGGCAGACTGTTGACAGTGGCCCTGCCTTGATAACCTTTTCTTGGGGGAAAATTTCCTTCTAATGTCTAAGCTTTTCCAGTTAAATGTTTGAGAAGGGCGGTAGGGGGAGTGACTGATAATAATGTAAAGCCTGGAGAATTGACTGATGGGGGCGTGGGAAGGGAGGAAGAGGAGAAGCTTTGACAACAAAAGATCAAATCTGACTTGATCTCCATCTTGCAGGAATCACAGTTTCCCACAAGGGGGGGGGATCATCTTGTGGTGATGGATTTATAGAATATTAGTACTGAAAGCAGCATGATATATTGGAAAGAGTGTATGGGCTTTGGAGCCATGGATCAGAAACTAAATTTGGGCAAGCTGCCTAACTTAAGTCTTAGGTTTTCTTCTTGTTTGTTTATTTATTTATGAGACAGAGGGAGAAGGGGAGGGGGAGTGAGAGAGACAAGCAGACTCTGCGCTGAGCTTGGAGCCTGATGTGGAGCTTAGTCCCCTGACCCCGAGATCAGGACGTGAGCCGAAGCCAAGAGCTTAACCAACAGCCACCCAGGCGCCCCAGTGTTCTTGTTCTTTAAAATAAAGGTGATAATGCCCAAGGAGATAATGTTTATAAAGTGGATGCTCAAGAGGTGATGGGTGGTCTTGTTTTATGATCACGTGCTTTGGAATCAGGCCGGTCACTGAATTGCTTTGTTTACCTTGGGCAAGTAGGTAACTTTCTCTGGGCCCCAGTTCCTGTATGTGTCTAAAGCAAATATAATAATGCGTACCAGTCGGGAAATCATGAATTTAACCATTCAGTAAATGATCTGGGAGCTGGTAGAGGCCACAGAGAAGGAGTGTCTAAATTTAGCCCGACAGTCCTGTTCTGTACCTCAGTTTGTTACCATCTAATTTTGGTATCAGAATTAGAGTTCTTTATTAGCAAAATTACCAAATGAAGTTTACATCCTTTCCTTACCATACGATCTCTTTTTAAACATTTTCTATTCTGACGCCATTTCAGTGCTTTCACTTCCAGTTCTTGTATCTTTTTGCCTTTAAATTCTTTCCTTCAACTTGGTGAACTGGTTCTTAATCATTCTTTAAACAGCAAACAAACAAAATGATAATAAAAGCATTGTAGGGACGCCTGAGTGGCTCATTCGGTTAAGCGTCTGCCTTGGGCTCAGGTCATGATCCCAGGGTCCTGGGATGGAGCCCCGCATCAGACTCCCTGCTCAGCGGGGAGCCTGCTTCTCCCTCTGCCCCTCCCCCTGCTTGTGTTCTCACTCACTCGCTCTCAGAAATAAATAATAAAATTAAAAAAAATAATAAAGCATTGCAGACTGTGAACTGGAATTGTACTGCCAAAGGTTACTTTAATTAAGCATCTTAAACAGGCCAATATTCAAGAAATACATGTCTGGTTAAAAATACTGATAAATAAGTATTTGGGTAAATACCAGGTAAATATTTTCATTTGTGCTAAGTAAAGCCCTCCAGTGAATCAAGAGCATGTTTAAAGTGCAACATATGAAAAAATGTATTTTAAAAAATGTTGTTTCAGAGCAGTACTCTTTCTCATTCTCCTGCAATCTTTCCATTTTTAGAGGCAAGTGAGGTTCAAAGGTCAGCTGTTAGTTCATCCTGTACTTTTCTGAAATTACAATCTGTGTTTAGGCTTTTAACGTTAAAAAACTTGTTTCCTTCTTCCCTCCCTGTCTTCATCCCTGCCTGTTTGTAATTTCCGTCTAGGATTTCTACATAGAGAACTGTACAAACCAGGCATACGTAGTGCTTCACACGATTTTTATACCTTTTCTATATTCTTGGGACTCAGTTTAAAGAAATGTTTTAAAGTGTGTGCATTCTATATTGCTTCCAGATAAAATTATTATTTCACTGTCACTATCTAAAAGGATAAGATTATTAAAAAATTTACTTTTGACCTTTTAGGCTGAGCCCAAAGTATTTGATTCGGAGACTGAACTTGCTCTCCTGTAGGTAAAGTATGATCAGTGGAGGTGGGGACAGTGAGCAGGACTCATCTTCAGAAAAGAACCTGGGGGACGAGGGGAAAGAATACCAGCCAGTAGGTAAGGAGCGGTGCTGGCTGGGGCAGAAAGCTAGAAGCGAGAGCTGCTGCTGAGCAAGATCACATTGAAAAGGGGGAGAAAAAAAGTGGGCCCAGCGGCCTCTGGCTCTGTGCCTCTCATCAACCATGTGTCACTGTTTTTGAATCTGTACTCTGATTTTCCCATCCTTGAATCGTCTTTCTGTTGCTTTGTCTTGTAGAGGACTGTTCTTCTACCTGCTTCTGTTGAGTTACTCTGTAAATGATGTTTTATTTTTTCTCTCTTCCCATCACTTCTGGTCAGCTTCTAGGAGTCTGTTAGAAACAATGTATTTTATGTTCAGGCTGTTTCCCCTCCAGCCTTCTTAAGGGCTCTGACCTACCTAAAGGGGGAAGAAAACCCGAAAAGATACACTGTTTTGGGTGTGAAGAACTGGACGTACTGCTTCAGTGGTGCCTTGATAATTCAGGAAAAAGTCCTTTGTTCTCTGTATGTTTTTTATTGAATGACTTCCTGTGCAAAGACAAATTGGATCAGCATTTTTTCTGACTTAAGGAAGGAGTGATAGCTATATTTTGCATTTTCTGATGCTAATTATATTGTAGTTTTCTGAGATGGTTTTCTTTAAAATTTTGGATTTGTGAGGACATAGAAAGGTTTATTATCTTCTTGTTTCCCTTTTTGTTAGTTGATAAAAATAAATCATGCTAGGGAAGAATGATTTATAATTTATAGCCTCTTCTGATGAATGGTACTCTTTCTAAAGTAGAGGTTTCTAATCAGCAGGTTGAGCTATTCACATATGTAGGGTAGCTGTACACTTGGGTTTGCCAAGGATAGCCCCAATTTAAGTATGTTTTCTTGGCTTATTAATAGGGAAGGGAAAGAAAGAAGCCCTTTTACTCTTAAAAGTGTATTGGAATGATGAATTGTGTGGTCACCCTGGCTTAATGTCTTCATAGATCTCCAGTGTGGTTACTGTGTCCACACTTTCTTCTCTGGGGTCAAAATGTCCATTTGGGCAGAAAGCTTGGAAAGGTGTTCCAGAATGATTGTGGTTGTGTCTCTCTAGATGGGATTATAAATGATGTTACATTCTTCAGTGTATGTGCTCTACTTTCCAACTTTCTTCTATAAAACCAAAACAAAAGAACTAAAGAAGTTTCAAAAATTGTTTATGTTAAACAAAAATAAAATAGAGACTGTGTAATGGTGAAGCTTATCAATCAGGCTTTTGCATTCCCAGCAATATAAACTGACTTTGTCTTTTTTTTTTTTTTTTAAGATTTTATTTGTTTATTTGAGAGAGTGAGAAAGCCACAGAGGAAGGAGAAGCAGCAGGGAGCCTGATGCTGGGCTTGATCCCAGGACCTTGGCATCATGACCCGAGCTAAAGGCAGACACTTAACTGGCTGAGCCACCCAGGCGCTCCCTGACTTCATCTATTTTAACTAAGAAATACAGCTTATTGGAATGATTGAAGTACAGTTGACTCTTGAACAATGTGGAAGTTAGGGATGCTGACCTCCCAACAGTAAAAAATCTGCTACAATTTTCGACTACCAAAAACAGAACCACTAATCGCCTGTAGTTGACTGGATCCCTTACTGATACTGATGTGGCACACATTTTGTACGTTACGTGTAATGGAGGAGAGTTGGAAGAAAGGCGGGGCAAGGGGTCCCTGTCCTAAGAGGAAACTACCCTTAAAAGGAAAAAGACCCCATCCTGTTATTCTGTTCCACCCTGGAAGGAGCCCTCCACCCTTTCCCCCAACTACCTGATAGGTGGATGAGTGTGGACAAAAACCTGATGGGGTGACACGTGCATGGAGGGTTAATCAGATTAAAATAGTCCACCAACAATCTCATAAAAACTCCTAGACTTAGGAACTCCAACGGCAACCCTCTTGGGTCCCCTCCCTTCGGGAGCTTTATACTATCGCTCAGTAAACTTTGCCTTGCCGCTTGCCACTTTGTCTGGTTTACCTCTTCATTCTTCGAAGCGGCGTGACCAGGAACAGGGGGCACTAAAGGAAAAGAAATCCTGAAACAACATGTATTATAATACTGTATTCTTACAATAAACTAGAGAAAGGAGAATGTTATAAAAACCATAAAGCAGGGAAAGTACATTTATAGTACCGTACTTTATTTGTCAGTAGCATAATTTTATGTTGTCTGTTGATATCATGAATTGTCCGTCAGTACCTGCAATAATATGGTCTTACACGGTAAAAATCACTATAGCTGTTACACATGTTACTAATACCAGACATCAGAAATGAAGACATAGGGGCGCCTGGGTGGCTTAGGTGGTTAAGCATCTGACTCTTGATTTTGGCTCAGGTCGTGATCTTGGGGTCGTGGGAATGAGCCCTGTGTCAGGCTCTGTGCTCAGCGGGAAGTCTTCTTGAGGATTCTCTCTCCCTCACCCTCTGCCCCTCCCCACTCGCATGTGTGCTCTTGCACATGCTTTCTCTCTCAAATAAATAAATCTCTAGAAAAAATGAAAACATAATGTGAAAAAGTAGTTTATATTTATTTACAGGTATAATGATTTGTGCGTTGATAATGAAGCAGCAGCAATGAGGTGGTTTTATATAGCCTCCTGTAATCGATACAATTGCTTCATGGCAGCCTGGCTTATACACTAATGAATGAGTCGTAAAATTTTTGTGCCATCCAGTATTAGAAACATTGTTACATGAAGAAGAATCCGTTACCTTTGATGATAGGATGATGAGCAGTTCCCGTGGATATGAGAGGCATACTGTGCAGCAGTGTACATCTTTAAAAGCAGAGTTATAAAATAGAAAGTTCACCGTATTTTATATGAGCTATCACTCACCTCATGCCCGCGTAAGGATAGGCTACCCACTTCCATGTGGGTCTTCGACGCGCCATGTTCTTTAGGGTGAATATGTAGGCGGTGATGACGACCTAGAAACATCTCACACAGTGCGTGTCCTGCAGTTTAGATTTCCACACGAAGACATTCACGTACACCACAGATGAGTTGATTGCCTGCACTGTTCGCTAGGTGGAAGCAGATCATCCTAAAGCCGTCATCGTTGCCGTCTTCGGGTCGCACAGGCCGCGGGGGAAGTAGCAGAAGGGGCGGGGTTGGGCTTGCTGTCCCGGAGTGGCAGAGGTGGAGGTGATGGAAGGCGAGGCCGGAGAGGCGGGCACGCTGGGCGTAAGCATCTGGGAATACCTCGTAATGTTCGACTTCTTTGGCTGTTTCACGTCTCTGAAAACATTTCTGTATGGTACCAAATCCTTGCACTGTTGACTTTAGTTTCAGTGCCTGTATCACAGAAGGGTCCAGGTCGTGAACGAGATCAAAAGCCCTCTTGAGTAACCAGAGCCCTTCTGCCAGATTGTCCAGCGTCAGTTTGTTTTCTGGCGCTGCATCTCCTGTGTCTTCTTCCTCGTCCTCTGGCTCTGGTAGGAGAGCGCTTGTCCTCTCTTAATTCCTCTGGGGTGGTGTCCCTTAGCTCTTGAGTTTCTCTGAGATCCATATCTTGAAACCCTTTACCCACCCATTTTTGCCATATCAACAGTGTCTTTCGTGATTTCCTTGATTAGCTCTGTCATCAATCCTCTGAAGTCATGCAGTCCTTTCCATGTACGTCACCATGTGCAGTGAGCCTCAGTGACGCCTGATCGCGAGGCTGAGCTAGAGTCCTTGTGTCTGAGGGCACGTAGTCCATTCTGACACCTTTGGTGCTGATCTCATGGGGTTCTGGGTGGCCGGGGCATTGCCCAATCAGAAGAACTTTAAGAGGCATCCCCTTACTGGCAAGGCACTTCCTGACTTCAGGGACAAAGCTCGAGGGAATCCAACCAGGGAAAGGGGTTCCCCTTGTCCAGGCCTTCGTGCTGTACAACTGAAAGACTGGCAGTTGAGTTATCTTTGCCCTTCCAGGCTGTGGGGTGAGCAGCTTTACAGATTACGGCAGTCCTGATCATAAACCAGACTGCACTGGTACAAAACAGTGGAGGTGGATTGTCCCTTCCTTCCTTAAGTCCTGGTGCTCACTTCTCTTTCGTACTTATACATGTCCTTTGTGGCACTTTTATCCAGAATATGGCACTTTGGTCTGCATTAAAAACCTGTTCAGGCAGATATCCTTTCTCCTCAGTTATTTTCTTAATGGCGTCTGAGAAGTCATTTGCTGTCTCTTTGTTGGCAGAAGCTGCTTCTCCTGTTAAGATATCTTAACTTTTTTTTTAAAGCCAAATCTCTTTCTAAAATTATCAAACCATCCTTTGCTGGCATTAAGTTTTCCAGCTTTAGATCGTTCACTTGGCTTTTACTTGAAGTTGTCATATAGTGACTTGGCTTTTTCTCGAATCCTATTAGTCTTAGAGGTGTGCCTTTCATTTAGCCACCCTGCACCCACGTTAAAGCTGCATTTTCAATATGGGATAAAAATGTATTTTGCAGAAGGTCCAACGTTTTCATGCCTCCTGGCGTAGCAGCAGTGACAGCTTCATCAACTCCCTTTTTCCCCCCTACAGCAGTCCCTACACTGGATTCATTTTCCTTGAAATGGTGGTCGCCATAGCTGCAGACCTCAATCCACACACGTACCAAGCAGTCGAGCTTTTTCTTGTAGGGTCGTGCTTCCTGGGAGCGCTTCCTGCGTCATCAGTGGCGCTTCTTAATGGGTCCCGTGGTGTTATTCAGGGTTTATGGTCTTGCACTAAACACAACAAAAAACACACGAGAATAGGGAGAGATCACTTTTACCAAGATACACGGTTTCCGGGAGAGACAGCCTGCTTGTGCCGTGATTGGGGTCACCCAGCGCTGTAAGTGGGTGCTCGCCGCACTGGAGCTCCCCGCATAGCAGCAGAGGTCGCTCTGAAGTTATCACGGTCGTGCGGTGTGTATTGCGCTCAGTTTTGTGCAGTTATGATTTCACACTGCATCTTTGTTTACACTTCTCTTGACTGCAAATGGCACCATGTACAGTCTTCAAGTGTGTGTAAAAGTTTTGATAAGTTTTAACTTTTCTTCTTTTTATAAAGATTTTATTTATTTTGAGAGAGAGTGCACAGGAAGGAGGGAGGGGCAGGAGGGAGAAGCAGACTCCCTGCAGAGCAGGGAGCCTGATGCTGGGGCTGGATCCCAGGACCCTGGGCAGACGTTTAACAACTGAGCCACCCAGGTGCCCCTAAATTTTAATTTTTTATAATTTGTGTATATTTTATGGTAGTAAATGATAAAATAGATCAGTTATCTACATACCTTTTATGCATTTGTGACATACCTGATTTCTTCTTAATTTTTTTTGATATTTCTAGACCATGCAATTTGCATATTTATTCAAATTGTCAAAAATTTCCAAAAAACTTTATATTTTTTGAAAAAATCTCCAGTCCCCTTATAGGGAGATTTTTTACAGTTCAAACCCGTGTTGTTCTGGGGTCACAGATGTAGGTGGTGGAACAACAGAAAAGCTGGGGGAATAGTGGAGAGGCAGCGGCCACCACCATTGCACTGGATCGGCCTCGGGATGCCATGGCTCTTGGACACCTCCCACCACTGTAGCTGGACCCCTCATCCTGTGATTTTGCTTCCTGGGCCATGGGCCTGTGCTTTGGCCTTCAAAGAGCTGGAGCAGATCACATCTTCTTCTCCAGGACTGGGAGGCAGAGCTTTATTGTGACTTCCATATGAACTTTTTTTATCATCTAGTTACACTCAAGAGATGAGAATAATAATAATAATAATAATAATAATAATAATAATAATAATAATAGTCTAGTTATCTTGATATCCCTTCTCTTAGGAATTTGAATGAGGCATGCAGCATATTTAAAAGGAATCTGATTTGATTTGAAAATGATCATTAATTACTGCTGGTTGAGAGTCCCAAGTAATGTTGCTTTGCTGCTGTTTACCCTGCATGATTCAGCCCTTACTTAGAACCTCTTGTCATTTGTCTGGTTGGGGGAGTATGGAGTAGTTATTTTGACAGAGGGGTTGATTTAGATACATGCTTTGCCTCTAGCTCTAGGTTATTTTGCTCATGAGTTGTTTCAAACTTAATAATACTGTAGCTTTTTTAGTGCTTTAATTGTCAGAATGTACTGCTGCTGTTATTGGCTGTTTATAAACATTTAAATGCTTTGCCCGAAATCAGTCCAAGACTTACGTGTATATAATGAACCTAAAACCGAGCAAGAAAAATAGAAATCTCTTGTGTTAATTGCTCTGGATATGCTTTTTTAGGTTCTTAAAGTTTGGCTTGTGGTTCTAATAGAGCACCCAAGTGTCTCATGTCTGGTGGCAGAAGCCATCTGTGTAAGAACTCTTCACTTACCAGAGTCAAGGTATTCAAGCTTTTAAACATACATGATAATTACAGGAAAAACTTTGTGCCTTCAAAGTCAAGTCTGATTTACATTTTTGTAATCGGAAGTGCAATGTGAGATTTAAGTAGTGTTTAGAGTTCCTTTCAGGGATGAAAAATATTTGGGCCCCAGAAGAGTTACCGGCTTAAACGGCTTGCCCCTTTGAACTTTTAGTTGTTTTAGTAAGGAAGATTTGTTTGATCAGCACAATATATTTGTACATTCTTCTCCTAGGAGTTACATTTAATTGATCCAAGTGAAGGTGTAAAGTGTGTTTTGAGAATGTGCTGAGTGGGTTGCATAATTTAGTGGATCTTTTGTTAGTAGACTTGCACTAGGGAGTAGGAATATGCAGGATGTTATGACAAATAATATTTGTTAGATTTTTCTATTCTAATTGTTTTCCTTTGAGTTTTAGGATTAACCATTTTGGCAGCCTACAGAGTGGTGTTTCAAAAAGTCACCTTTCTTTTCTTTCTTTTTTTTTTAAGTAGGCTCCATGCCTAGTGTGGGGCTTGAACTCACGACCCTGAGATCAAGACCTGGGCTGAGATCCAGAGTCTGATGCTTAACTGACCGAGCCAGAAAGTCACTTCCCTCCCTCCCTCCCTCCCTCCCTCCCTCCCTCCCTCCCTCCCTCCCTCCCTTCCTTCCCCTCTTTCTTTTTTCTTTCCTTTCCTTTTCTTCTCTTTCCTTTCCTTTCCCTTTCCCTTTCCCTTTCTCTTTCTCTCTTTTTAAGATTTTATTTGTCAGAGACAGAGGGGGAGAGAGAGAGCATGCAAGCAGGGGGAGCAGCAGAGGCAGAGGGAGATGCAGACTCCCCCTTGAGCAAGAAGCCTGATGCTGGACTCAATCCCAGGACCCTGGGATCATGACCTGAGCCGAAGGCAGCCGCTTAACTGACTGAGCCACCCAGGCGTCCCAAAAGGTCACTTTCCAAACCAAATTTGATCAAAAGCATAAAGCTTGTGGGTTTTGTTGTTGTTTTTTTTTTTGTTTGTTGGGTTTTTTTTTGCTTGTTTCTTCTGTTTTGTTTTGTTTTTGAGAATTGTTTCTGCGTGCTGCTGTGAAATACCTTGTTTCTGGTAGTCTCAGAAAGCTGATCATGCATGGTGTTCTGGCAGCTCTCCAGACCCAGGGCCTGTCTGGGCACAAACCTAGCTTCACGGTATCACCTGCTATAATTTAAAGTGAACCCTCAAACCATCGTCTGTGTCCTCAGAGACATTATGTCATACTCCGCCTCTTGCCGCACTGTGTGAAGCCATGTTCCCAAACTGCTCTTCTGAGTCTATCTGCATTTGTGGAGGTGGTTCATTTGGCTCTTTTCATTTATTTATAGCTCCTTAATAAAAATCTTGAAACAATTCATCTTAACTGTTTGAATTTGGTATTTCACATGTGGTATCCATAGAAACTTTCCTTGGCACCGCTTGTCGGAATGTTCTGCTGCATTGCTTTGCCCTCACCGCCCTTCCCTCTGTCTGGCAGGCCGACTGCTGGTCGCTGCTGTCAGCAGCGGCCTGTGAGGGGAAAGAGGTTTGGTGTAAGTGTCAGAGGTTTTGGCTGTATGTTCTGAAATGGGTCTCTTAATTGCCCTAAAATCTGTTTTCTCGTCTGTAAAATGGGAGTAAAACCTGCTTTTCCCTCTTACAGCACCACTGTATGGGAGCAAAGATGATTTTTCAGTGAATCAGCCCCACCTGTAAATTATAATACACATGATTAAATGACATGCCACTAAGAAAGAAAATTCACTGTGTGTTAAACTCTGTTACAGCGTTGATTACAAAATGCATCTTGCTATCAGAGATTATAAATGTGAAAAATATACATGTTATAATAAGTGAAATGTGTTATATGTGACAGCTCCATTCTCCATATTGCTGTCAGAGTGATATTTTAAAAATCACGAGCCTTGTAATGTCATTTCCCTGCTCGAAATTCGTCAATGATTCTCCATAACCTACGGACACACTCGAAACCCTTGATGTCATGAATGGGGGCCAGTGTGATCTGGACCTGAGTGTGGTGCCCAATGGCACTGGCCTTACCTGGGAAACCTATCAGAAATGGGACTCTTCAGACCCTAGCCCCTTCCTGTGGAACAGAAACCTGGGGATAGATCCAGCAGCTTGAACAAGCTCGTCATGAGATTCTGATACATGGAGATCAAACCTATTTTAAGTTTGCCCCCCTGCCCTTCCTTTTAGGTGTATTTAAGGTAATGTAGAAGTAGTGGGACTGTTCGGATGTAAGGTGAGTACTCGCCTTCCCAAGAAATTATCCCCTAGAGAAGAGCAATGGGGGCGTCTCTCCTGTTGGGGGCGGGGGTCTGTGTCAAGGACATTATTTTGGGTAGCAGAGGATTCTTTGTGATGGCATACTGTAAATCAAAATGACTTCGATCAGTGCTTAATTTCAGATATTTTTAGAATCCGCTAGTGGAAGTAGTAAAACAGCAAAGGCACTTTGACACGGATTTCGTAATATCCCTCACAGTTGCAGGTGTTCACTGTCTAACACCTTTTAAAGACCACACAAAAAGCAAAACAATAAGTGATTGTGATTTGGAGATCGTGCGCGTGTGTGCGTGTGTGCGTGTGTGTGTGTGTGTGTGTGTAAGTCAAATGGAAAACCAAATAAATGGTTATTTCTGACTTGGGATAACAGTTCCACAGGCAGTATCATATTTATTTAAATAAAAACAAGAACAAAAATCTATCGCAAAAGCCTTAGAAATAAAGATGCTTTAATTTGAAAAACCCACGTTAGACTAAAGCATTGGCTTTATTGTTGGATACAGTGATAACAAAGATGCGTATGAAGCATTTGGATAAACTTCATGAATGTAAGAAAAACAACCTAAACAATATTTTATAATGTGCATTTAACTCTATATGCTTAAATTAAAAATTAAATATTATAAGTAAAACATTTGTTTCACTTCTATACCTAGAAGCTTACCAAAAATTTGGGGGGAGTAATTGTCAAATAATATTTACAGTTTCAAAAAAAATCCATTGTCCTCTCTGCCCGGAATGGTCTCCCACCCCTTTCTCTTTGTGGGCTTCTCGTATGAAACTCAGTTCCCGTCTTCTCCCCATGTTGACTGTACCCTTTCTTCCCCTCCCTTGAGGTTAAAGTACCCTTTCCTGCCTCCTGTAACAGCTGGTGCCGCTGCATGTCAGTGCACCCGCCTTCCTTGCTTTCCTGCTTTCTGTTTGCTGCTTTATTTCTTCTATTAATGTGTAAGTTATTTTAAGGCTTTCTCTTTGGGGTAATTCAGAACCAGGTGTAGTGAGCATGGGTTTTATAGACAGTTTTGGTTTGAAGGATGGCTTAGCTATTATTTAGGTTTATCACCTCGCGAAAGTTACTTAGTCTTTCTCAGTCTCCAGAAATTGAAGATAATAATTAGTTTGTTGTTTTATACTGAGGATTGAATGAAGTGTCACAGTTAAGCATCAGTAAATGCTTAAAACCATTCAGTTTTGTCTTCAGTGTATCATAGGGACTCAAGATTTCTCTCTTAAGTGATACAGAAGAGTTTTATCTAATTTACACCCCATTACCTCTGGATACATCAAAAAGCAGTTTTGATTTCACCCATAGATGAAAAATTAGCATATGTTTCAAAACCTTATTTACTAACTAACATATTTCCATTGTTTCAAACAGTATTTGTTTAATTCTGTCTCTTATAATAGTTACCCACAATCTGACATTCCAGTGGCAACTACTGACATACACATCTGTAGTCTTTTTCTTGTCTATTTTTTCTTTTTATGTAACCGAGTTTACTAAAATGTGATCTCATTTATCTGATTATAACGGAAATAGGAGAAGTCTTCTTAATGTGTGTCTAATTTTTTAAAAGATATTTATTTGTTTATTTATTTATTGGGGTGTCTGGGTGGCACAGTTGGTTAAGTGTCCCGACTATTGGGTTACCTCTCTTGTTGTGATCTCAGGGTTGTGAGATTGAGCCCATTATCAGGCTCCTTGCTCAGTGGGGAGTCTGCTTGGGATTCTCTCTCTCTCTCTCTCTCCCTCTGCCCCTCCCCCCATGCACACGCTCATGTGTGTTCCCTATCTCTCTCAAATAAATATTTAAAAATAAATAAAAATAAATTTTATTTTTAATGAATTCAAGAATTTTGAATACATAGAGACAATATGTTTGCTGTTATAAACATTTTAACAGAAATTGTTTGGAATGTTTTCCGTGGACAAATTCCTAGGGAAAAATCACAAAACAGACCATTTTAAAGGTTTCTGACACATATTGCCTAGTGATTTTAGCAGTTTATGTCCATCAGCAGCATATAAGTGCCGTTGTCTGTCTTTATCTGTGTGTATGGTTGTTTTTGAAAACTTCGAATGGGGGCGTCTGGGTGGCTCAGTCGGTTAAGTGTCGGCCTTCAGCTCAGGTCATGATCCCAGGATCCCAGGATCGAGCCCTGAATAGAGCCCCTGCTCAGCTGGGAGTCTGCTGCTCCCTCTGCTCTCCGCCCCCCGCCGCCACCTCGTGCTCCCTCCCGCTCTCAAATAAATAAATAAGATCTTTTTAAAAAATTGAAACAAATGTGAAAGGTAAATCAAGGGCATCTCGTTGGTATATATGCCTTTCATAGGAAAATAAATCCATTCTCTGGGTAGATCATTTCCGCTTCCTGTGTTCCTCCAGTCATCGTGCTTATGTGTGTCACATTAACCCTTCTAAGGCACACGTGGTTTTATCATTTTCCTATTCTCCGTTTACTGCTTACTCAACTTTCTACGGATTTTAGAGCCCAGCAGCGCCGGTCTGCAGCTGGTGTCGGCACCATAGTGGGGCTGAGTTTGTCGACCCCCGCGGGGGCTGCGCTGCTGCTCAGCCCTGCTCGCCTTGGCTGTGGGGACACTCACCCATCTCCGTGTCTGTCACAGTCTGACACATCCTTCAGGTCTCATCCTAAGTATCTTTATCATTTCTTCAAGGAGTACCTGTCCCTTCTGGGAAAGGCTTCTGTGGTTTTGGTCACTTGGATCCTCAGGTCCTCGTGCTCGGCCTGACACTGTGCTGTCCTGCTGTCAGACGGTGCTCGTTTGTGCCCTGGGGTTTGAGCTGGGAGAGGGGGCTCAGACTCCCGTGAGAAAATGTCCCGCCCACTCCCGCCTGGACTGTCCCGATGCGTCAGGATCCAGTTCAGTTCCACACCCCCTCGAAACCTTCCCGGATCACTAAGGCCTTATGATGTCCGTCACAACCATTTAGTTCTTAAATTGAAAGTTGTTTTGAGGTTTTTGCCTTGGCTTCTGGGCTGGATTCTGGGATAGAGACTCTGCGTCGCCGCTTCTGTTTCCGCTCTTACTGTACGCAGAGGTTTCTGCTCTCTGTGTGGTTGCTTGACCTCTCTCACCTCCTGGCCTCGGTGCCCTACATCAGTTTACCCAGCACCTGTTCCTGTTCTACCACCATGGATCCTGACTCTAGCATTTTATTCCTGCACCCCCTCTCCATCTGGAAGGTGGGGTGGGGGATGAGAGGGAAGGAGCAAAGCTGAAGGGTGCATGTTTGGTGTCATAAAGGTGAGATACGTAGATGTCTGGGTTTTCTGTATGTTAGCACACAAGGGAAGGCCCTTGAAAGCAGCACTGTCCCTTCACATTTTGGGGTGGTTTTCTCTGCTTGCTTTGTTGAGCTGAGCTCCCTGCAGTTTTCTTCTCTCTTGGGCACCAGCTTTTTAAACAACTGTTGGTGGGCCAATGTCATTCCAGCATCATGATACTCCAGTGAAAAGGCAGCAGAGGCTGCTGCTTCTGTGAGCAGTAGTTACACTTAATCAGCAGAAACGTAAATGTTTCTGTATGAAAGAGAGAAATGACTGTACATATTAATTTACTCCAAAGTAAACAAAAAGGTGTTTCGGTATCCTCTTCCAGTATCGTTTCTGTGGGCCCGTTATCACACATCTAAAGAACTTGTGGTACATCTTTCATATTCCCTTTAGTATCCAGACACTGGAGTGTCAGGAATTTGTTTGAAACATTTTTTGAAGAGATATTTTCAGAGGGTTGGTGTGCCTTGCAGCCTCAAATGTAAATTTTCAGAGTGTTCATCAAAAGCTCTAAATCCAGGCACCGTACTGTTCTCCTGGCACGTTAATTTTCCACATGCAGTGGGCTCTATCCGTTCCTGGTATCGCTTCTCTCATCCCAACTTAGGATGATTGGTTTGGCCATCATTCATATTTTTATTAAAACTTTCCGTTTTTAAAATAGTAGATTAAAAATACTAAAAATAGCTTGTGGGTATGAAAATTTGCCTGTATTAATTATTTACCCCTTCCTCATTTCTGTGAGGGTTAAGGTAGGTTGTGAGATGTGCACCGTGCTTTTTAAAATAATCTTTTTTTTTTTTTAAAGATTTTATTTATTTATTCGACAGAGAGAGAGACAGCCAGCGAGAGAGGGAACACAAGCAGGGGGAGTGGGAGAGGAAGAAACAGGCTCATAGCAGAGGAGCCTGATGTGGGGCTCGATCCCATAACGCCGGGATCACGCCCTGAGCCGAAGGCAGACGCTTAACCGCTGTGCCACCCAGGCGCCCCTAAAATAATAGAAATGAAAGAGAAAAAGAAATATACTTCTTGGGCCTCTCAGAACTGCTTTGTATTAGTAGAGGACATTGCATTTTCTGTATAATAAGGTACAGTGAAGTATGCTGTAGCTGCTTGGTTTTTACCCCCTCTCCCCCACAATCTGAAAGAGAGAATTGCATTACTGTATTTTTAGTGCTTTTAATATTTTACCTGATTGACAGAAGAACTGTGACAAGGTAAATACATTAAAATCTAAAAATGTTTTTTCCTTAATAATATATTCTGTACTTAAAAAGTACTATTGAGAATTACTGGTTCAATTAATGGCAATAAAGATTCTAGGAGCAATTTTTGCTATAAAGGGATTTCCTGTGGTCTGTGGCATATGGTGTTTGTTTGGTAGCAGATGAGGTAAGCGTATATATAATAATTCAAAGGAAAGGTGGCTATAGGAGGGTGGGGCGGGGAGAATTAATTATAGTTTTAAGACTCGTTAAATGCTCTTGTTGGACTTTTCCTTCATTATTTTCCTTGATATGATTCTGGGTCCCCCAGTTACCAGGCTTAGTTCAAATTGGTCTGTATTCCATTCTGTAAAGTGGAGGATAGTAATATTATCCATGATAGTGTTGTAAAGAGGATTGAATGAGTAAACATATGTCACAAGTTTAGGATGATACCTAGCACTCACTTAATCTCAGTAGTTAGTACATATAATACTTACGTTGTATTTTTTATACTGGTGGCATGGCCACAGGAGTTCATGTTCTCTCTGGTATCTGCCTAGACTAGGAAGCGGAGAAATAGGTAAACATATTTTGTTTCATTTTCTTGCACATGTCTGTGAATTGACTAGTAGATAAATATGTAAAGTTCTTGAGAACCATGAGAGTGCAGTGAGGTGAAACTGGATGGGAAGTGAATATCTGTGATGTGTAATGGGTTCTGAGTGGTGAAAAAATTTTGGATTTGAGGCATAATATGGCTTTTGAGGTTGCAAGAATAGGAATAGTTGCATTGTTGAAATAGAATTTTTAAATATTGGAAGGGGACCTTAGAATCTTTGTGGGTTTGCAGAATTTGAGGGTGAGTCTGAATTCTTCCAAGTTCATAATGAAGTGTTTCTGAGAACATTTATCTTCGAAGCTAGAGTCTGAATTTGGAACGGAAGGGAGGAAACATAGAAAAGATAAGAGGACTGTGCATCCCTAATGTCCATTCAGCCAGTGAAGCTCTTCAGACTTACATTCTGATTGTTGACTGTGTATCAGTGCTTTAACTATTTTCTGTAGACTTGATGTCTTTGTACCTTGAAATTTCCCTGCATGAGGTTATAAAATAATAGAGATGCTTTACTTTGGGGGCTTTATGGGGAGAATTGCTGGGGGATTGTCTTCAAACTCAGGGACATGGATTTTGGGAGGCATAAGCCTCTTATCCCCTGCTAAAGCCTTGGGATAATGTCCAGTCAAATCCTGGGCTCAGATCCTTCCTGATTTTTGTCAAGCTCTCTGGCTCACTGTATGGCTTACTTCATTCGGCTGGTAGCCCCATATCTCTGCTTATAAAGCCTCAAGTGAACAATGCAAGCTTAATAGGAAAATGATAAGCTATGCATTTAACTTTACTTAAAAATGCATATATATAACATGGAGCTATAATTCACGTAGCATATAGTTCACCCATTTAAAAAGTAGAAGTCAGTGGTTTTGGTATATTCACACAATTGTGTAACCATCACACAATAAATTTTAGAACGTTTTCATCACCAAACAGAATCCTGTCCCCTGTAGCAGTCATTCCCCATTTCCCATCGGCCCCCAGCCCTAGGCAACCAGTAATCTGCTTTTTTCTCTACAAACTTGAATATTTTGGGCATTTTGTACAAATAGAACCATGTCTTTGGTTATTGTCTTCTTCGACTTACCCTAATGTTTCAAGGTGTGTCCATATTACAGCATATATTTGTCCTTCTTTCCTTCTTCTGCTGAATAATACTCCGTTGCATACATACCTACATTTTGTTCATCTGTTCGTCAGTTGGTGGACATTTGGATCTCTGCTTTTTGGCTCTTTTGATTAATGCTGCTATGAACATTCTTGTGCAAATTTTTGAGTGGACATATTTTTGTTTGTTTTTCTTATTGGGTATGCTCAGAAGTGAAATTGCTAGGTCATATGGTAATAACGCTTATGTTTCTGCTTTTGTAGAAACTGCCACACTGTTTACCAAAGCTGCTGTACTTCCATTCCACCTGCAGTGTAAGAGATTTCCAATTTTTCCACATCCTTGCCAACACTTGTTACTAGCTTTTATTTAATTGTTATTACAGCCATCCCTATTGGGTATGAAGTGGTATCTCACTGTGGTTTTATTTTTATGTCCCCAATGGCTAATGATGTTGAGCATCATTACTTATCATCATGTGCTTATTGGCCATTTGTTTATTGTCTTTGGAGAAATGTCTGTTAAGATCTTTTGCTCAATTTTAAATTGAGTCGTTTATCTTTTTTATTACTGAGTTGTAAGAGTTCTTTATTTGCTTTCAGTTATTGAGTTTGGGAGTTACGGTGCCTTTGATTCTGGGGGAAAAAGGACCAGGCAGCAGTTAATAGTCCCAGTTCTCACCACTTGCCACTAAGGTGTCTCCAGTAATTTAATGCAAAAAGGTAGAGGAAGTGAGAGATGAGAAGTGATTTGCTCCTGGTGCAGATGAAAACAGTCACTGCTCTCTTAGCCTTTTATCCCAGTCGGGATATTCTTTTGATTTAACCCAAACTTGGGAGGGGGGGAAAAAAACTTTATTTTTGAGGGGGAGGTCTTTACTGCTGACGACATGGAAATCTTTTTAAAGCAGGAATTTTGTTTCTTCCTTGAACACATGTACAGTGTTTCGTTTTGTTTTTTTAAAGTAAAAAATTTTTCTCTTATTTTTGTATATTGGAAATATATAAATATAATCCCTAAATGCTTCACAGGCAAACAAGATTTTATATTTATCTTATTTAAAGTAGATTTAGGGGCGCCAAGCTCAGTCAGAAGAACACGCGGCTCTTATCTGTGGGTGGTAAGTTCGAGTCCCATGTTGGGTGTAGAGATCACTTAAAAAAAAACACACAACGTAAGACATTAAAAATAAAATAGATTTAATATTTTGGCGTACTTATTACCATATTTTGGGAGGTCTTTAGATTCTGAGACACAACAGAAGTTCGTATCTGGTAATAAATCTGTATTTTAAAGTTAACTTTGGGGCACTGGGGTGGGTCATTCGGTTGGGTGTCTGACTCTTGATTTCAGCTCTGGTCGTGATCCCAGGGTTACGGGATCAAGCCCTGCATCAGGCTCTTCACTCAGTGTGGAGTCTGCTTATCTTTCTCCCTCTCTTCCTCCCCCAACTCACTCACTCTCTCCGTCTAAAATAAATAAATAGAATCTTTTGAAAAAGTAGTTAATTTTATTAGCACTGTTCACAGCTTTTAAAATCTGCAGCAGCGTTGTTGAGTAGAATGCTCTGTGATGGAAATACTCTGTCCAAAATGGTAAACAGACCCCATATGTGTAGCTGTTGAGCACTTGAAATGTGGCTGGTAAGACTGCTGAGTCTTTAGGTTAATATTTTTAATTATTAAAACTAAAAGTTAAATAGCCACATGTGGCTAGTGGCTGTGTTGCACTTCTAGACATTACAGGTGTAGAATGTCACTAATCTGTTATGTTTTTTAGAAGTATGAGTTCAGCTATAAGAAAATTGTTATAAGAAATAAGTGCAGTATGTTTTTGGCAAATATTTTTACTGAATGTATTTTCTATTTTCTCTAGTCTTAAGAGTGCTTGCTTTCTATGTGGAGCCTTTTAAACTTTATAAAATAAAATTAAATTTCTTTGTCTATATCTGTAATTACAGCGTAAAAAAATGGCTGGGCAGATTTGCACCAAATTTAGAAGGTTTTGGATGTTGTGAGTGAAAATATAGACTATGTGTCATGCTTTAAGAGTGGCTTTGGGGAGTATGGTGGCTGTTAGCTCTGAGAGACTGATGGATGATGGGAAGCCCTCCCTGCCACACTCCATCTGGAATGTGGAACGGACGGGAACAACTCACGGTTTTAAGTTACTAGGGCAGACGGTCCTAACTGCTGGTTGGCCTCTCTCTGTAGCCTGCTCCAGGAATAGCAGCAGCAGTGCTTCTCCAGTGCAAATGGGGAGGCTAGTTGCTAGTCTTAAGTTAAATAAATTACCCACTGTCTTTACAGACAGCAAAGCAAGCCAAATTTTATTGACAGTTTTTGGATGGTGGAAGTGTTCTAGGTAAATTTAGCTTCATTAACATGATTATGAAAGCTTCAGAAAGCAAAGGGAATCACTTGATTTGGTATTTTAACACCCTTTATTTAAGCTCCTGTGTGTCTTGAGATAAGTTTTTTTCCTCATGAAAAGTTTAACTTTGACTTAGCAAGTAAACATTTTAAACTTTTTCGGGCCAGGGAGGATGTTTAGTTCACTTTAAATGGTAGATAAACATACCAAATTCATGAAATATACAACAGGGATAATGGCAAGATGTATTTTAACTGGCAGTTTGCAGTTCGATTTAGAATTCTGCGTGTTCCAAAATGGAAGAAGGTGGCAAGCTGAAACTTGAGCCAACCATAACTGTATGAGGGGTGTGTTCGGGGGCTAGAGTGGGTTCAAGTCTTTTTTGAGGAAAGGATAGAGACTCTGAATTCCTAGAAATAACTCCGATAAAAGCTATGTATGGTCTTTTTGGAGAAAATGTCAGAATATTACAGAGGACATAAAAGCACTCAAATATAGGGACGGCTGGGTGGCTCAGTCAGTTAAGCTTCCAACTCTTGATTTCAGCTCAGGTCCTGATCTCAGGGTCCTGGGACGGAGCCCCACGCCAGGCTCTGCACTCAGTGCAGAGTGTGCTTGAGAATCTCTCTCTCCCTCTTCCTCTGCTCCTCCCCTGCTCGGAGAGGGCAGGGTGATTTAATATCATGTGCAAGTTAGTATTCTGTAAATGCTGCTGGGACAATTGGTTATCCATACGGGAGAAACTAAAACTAGAGCTCTACCTCACGCCTTAAAGAACCTTCCCAGGTGGATAATTACGTACGTTACCCGTGTATCAGAGTTGAAGATGTGCACCGCCTGTTGATGAGATTTTTTACTTCTAGGTATACACCTTCAAGTATGTATGTAGTGGGTTCTATATTTTATTCTTTTCTGACCCACTGCGTACACAGATCTTTCCATGTAGAACTGAAATTTGTTTAAAGAAACAATACTCATACTAAATCAAACACACTTTTCTACATTATTGCGTTTTTAATAAAATACTGTGCGTTTTTAATAAAATGCTGCCATGACCCAGTGCATTGATTTCATGAGGATTTCATGAGCTACTGAGTGTAGCTTGACAGACTGCCTTTGAGAAACTCTTGTACATGTGTGTAAGGAGATGTGCATGGAAATTTTAGCATGTTTGTAATAATATAAAGTGATACATGCCTGAACATGGTTAAAGCATAAAAATGTGCGTAGGAATGATGAATCTTAATTTCGGGTTGGCTCTTACCTGTAGAAGGGAGAGGGGGAGGAGGAATTAAGGGTCTTCAAGTCTATAATGAGTTAATCCTTAATCTGAAAAGATGTGAAGCAAATGTGACTAAGTTTGTTAACATTGCAGGTGGGCATACCTTTTTTATGTTTGAAGTAATGGAATACGATATAATAAACAAGAGGGAAAAAGAAGAGGAGCAAAGGTGTTTGTTTCACTTAAAATAAAAAGCAGTATTGAGGTGAGGCTAGGTTAGTAAGCAGGACCTAGATCATCAGAGTTGTTTTCATCACGTTAAGAATATTTTTGCTTTGGGGCGCCTGGGTGGCTCAGTCGGTCAAGCATCTGCCTTCAGCTCAGTTGTGATCCTGAGGTCCTGGGGTGGAGCCCCATGTCAAGCTCCCTACTCAGCATCTCCCTCTCCTGCTGCCCCTCCCCCCACTTGTGCACGCTCTCGCTCTCTCGTGCTCTCAAATAAATAAAATCTTTAAAAAATATATGTTTGCTTTATCTTAGCGGCAGAAGGGTGTATTTTATTTATTTATTTATTTATTTATTTATTTATTTATTTATTTATTATTTTTTGAAGATTTTTAAAACAATTTATTTTACAGAGCACAAACTGGGAGTAGTGGCAGGCAGAGGCAGAGGGAGAAGTAGGCTTTCTGCTGATCCGGGAGCTGATGTGGGACTCGATCCCAGGACTCCGGGATCATGACCTGAGCGGAAGGCAGACACTCAAGACTTAGCCACCCAGGCGCCCCAAGGACAGCAGGGTTTAAAAAGGAATGATGAGATCAGATTTGTGTTTTTGAGGATCTCTTCCACCGCAGTGTGGGACAAACTTGGGTGAGCAGAGGCCGAGGGAAGTGTAATGATTCTGTCGTGGGGTGTTTGGGGCTTGAAGAGAGCAGGGCAGTGAGAGGGTGGAAAGGGGAGGGTCGGTGCACATGGAGGAGGCATCAGTTTGCTGGGGTAGGGGCTGACACCGAGGTAACTCCTAGCTTCCCTGGTCACCACCAAGGTGCGTAGAAGGTAGTGGCCTTCCCCGGAAGGGGAAACAGAAGAGCTGGGTTAGCTTCTAGGTGGTGAATGCAGAGAACTGAATAAGTCAGGTTTTCTGTAGGAAGATAATTATGCTCAGCATTGCTGCTTGATTCCGTTTCGAAAGAACTAAAACTAAAATTGTATAATCATTGTTTTTATGTTTACAGAGTAGTATTTCTTTGTAGTTTAGATTAAGAAGGTGATTTTCACATTAAAGATGGAATAAAGGTGCTAAGGTTGTATAACAAAGTACCTGTTTGAGTAATATAGATACTTGAGGTGATGACAATAGGGAATTGGTTTTGCCTCATGATACAATTTGTATGTATTTACAAATGTAAATGTACCACTAGGTATTGGGTTAATCTGTTGAGTTTTTTTGTTTTGCTTTGTTTTATGAGTTACTTTCTCAAACATTCAAGAAATTATTATTATTTTTTAAGTAGGCTCCATGCCCAGTATGGAGCCTAGCGCGGCGCTGGAACTCATGACCCCTAGATGAACAGTTGGATCCTTATCCGACTGAGCTACCCACACACCCCTGAGCATTAGAATTTTTTATTGTTCACTGACTTTGGTCTATAATTTTAACTTTTGTTTTTGTTGCAGTTGGTTTCCAGAAGCCAGCTTTGCGTTTATTCTTTTATTACTTTATTGTCCTCCTCTGAACATGAAAGAAGTTTGATAAAATCCAAAGTTGACTGTTCCAACTGACACCATACATATAAACCATTTTTTTGTAGGAACGTGGTAGAGATGCACCTGCTAGTGGAATGGAAACCAACTTTGCTTCTCTGTATCTGTCTCTCTGTGTTGGAGCTGTTACTTAAGGATCCTCAAAGATGGCATGTTAGTAGCCACTACTGACGCCAACAGGCGTGGCTCTGTGCTTGTCATTGGACGGTCTCTCCCTTTGTAAAGCAGTACAGTGCCCACCACACTGCACGGTACATGGGTGGTCTTTCATAAATATTTGTTGAATGAAAAAGTGTGCCATGGCCAACATATTAAGGGTTTGAATCTTTCACAGTTTTTAGTGTCTTTTGAAGTTCAGTTATTACTTCATGAAGATAAAATGTTGCTCTTGAAAGTGTATTTTTACTTACAGTAAGTAAAGAGATAATGGTTCTCAGTGAGCAGGATTAAATTAAGTGGCTTGGAATGCTCCCTTAAAATAATTTATGATAACGTGAGCCCTTTGGTGTTGAACCCTTCACTGGCCAGGTGGTTTAATAAAGCATTGATGTGATTTCTAGATAAAACCTTATTGTTTGTTTAAATTCCCATATATATTATCTGGAATTATAAAGTAATAATTTTATTGTGTTTGGATATATGATTTATTTTTAAAAACTAAAAGTAGAAAAGAAACTACTACTTAGTGTAGATAGTTTTAAAAAATAAGGAAATAATTTCATGTTTTTAAATTGAAGAAAATATTAGATGTTTGCACAATACCTGTGGAGCAAGAACTCCGTTATTCAGGGTTCTTTTGTTCTTCATCTCAACTACCTAAAACACAGGGGAGAGAGAGAGAACGGAGAGTTGTGAAATTTTGCAGTGTGCAAGGCCCGGAACCAGGAGCCTGGTGGTTGGAGGCGGTGCTTAACCCCGCAAGTGGTGGAGCAGAATGTGTCTGCGGTTAATTAGCAAGCCAGCGGGATGCAGGAAGCAGCAGCACTGTCCTCGCCTGGGTGGAGGTCGCAGACGCTTCACACGGAGTTGATCAAATTGGACTTGATGGTTGAAGGAAGAGTGTAATTTGTCAAGACAGAGTGAGGAAGAAGGGCTTTTGTTAAGCAGAAGGTTGCACCCAGGTGGGAGATGCTTACTGGCGTTCTGGTGCGGAGGTGTGGCAGGGCGAATTGCAAAGGAGGGGCCTTCAGTTCCATATTGTGCCTGGATAATTGAAATGTGGAGAGCCTGTGGTGGGTCAGCATGTGAGGAACCTCTGCTTTTTCAGTTTTGGTGATGTTCGGGAAAGGATCTGGAAGGCAACGGCAAAGAATAGCTTTTGCAGGTTTTTTTGTTTGTTTTTTAAGCTGAAGAGACACACAGATCTTTTTGAAATTATTGCCCTTGAGCCCCTTCTGGGCAAGTGGAGTGGAGGTTGTGAGTTGTCATGGTCTCATGTCTTCTCTGGACTGTCGGGCCCTGGGCTGAGGCAGCAGGTCCCCTAGGGTGTCTGTGTGCGGGCAGTGCCAGACTCAACACTGCGTCTTACTCCTGGGTCATGTGCACAAAGAGTAATTGCATCGATGCTGAATGTTTCTTCTGTGCTGTTTATGGTTTTTAAGAAATTAGTCTTTAAAATGATATACTTGAATAAATGCAAAAGCATTTAGATAGATAAAGCCTGGCTCATAGTAGTAACTAGAGTTTAGCTGGCTTTTTCCACCCTTAGAATTACAAATAAAAACTTCCTTGTTCCGATTCCGGTGACCCAACAGAATACTTCAGGAGGTCAGGGTCCATATCGGTCTTGTTCTTGATGAAACATGAAACACAGACCGATACAGTTAGTGTGGTTACTGTTGCATATAAGTGAAAGTCTTTCAGAAGTGTGTTTTAAAATTCACGTTATTATGGATTCTGCTTCTGTCTTTATATCAGAATGCTCTTTCTCAAAAATGTAAGTAATGATGAAAAACTTATAAGGAATGTGGGGGAACAGTGTTTAAAGAGTTAGCAATACTCAGAATGGATACTGAAGTATGTAAAAAAAAAAATGTAGTTTTAAAACTTGCCAGTGATTTTACCGTTAACAAAAATGGTTTTCTGCTTAAAATGCTTATAAAATTACTAGGCTGTTGTCTTCAGTAATTGTTAGATCAAATTTTACTTCAGATACTGGGTTTCATACTTTGTTGATTATAGGACCTTTATTGTTTTTATGTAGCATGGGACGCTACTTACTGTAAGGAAATAGTCCTCTGTTGCTGGGGTGTCGGCACTGGGAGTGTGGAGTGTGAGTGTGTGGGGGAGCCCTTCCTGAGCAGTTAAGCTACCAGCATGGAAGCTCCCTGATGATGAGAGTGAAGTGTGTACAGGTTTCTGTACAGCAGTTTGGCAGTGGGTTTGGCTTTTAAATGTCTGTAATCTTTGATCTGGTAGTTTACTCCTGAGACTGTGTCCCAAGAAAATAATTTGTAAGATAGCGACAAAGATGTTTGACCGAAGATGTTTTGAAACATTATTATATACAGTCTCCCAAGGCTTGAAACAAAGGAATGGTTAAGTAAGTTTGGTAGATACGTGTCGTGCAGTAGTCTATGCCTAGTAAAATGGCATTTAGAGAGTTTTTAATGACAGAAGAAAATGCTCATGAACAGAATGGCCTCAAATTATGTAAGCTATACATGGGTAAAAGTTGGGAGGACATATATGGAGATATTATGGCTTATCTCTGTACACTTGGACTGTAAATAATTTCTTTATAGTTCTGTGATTTATATATTTTTAATAATGAACATAACAAGATTTTTTTGTTGTTATCTGAAGAAAAATAAATACTACTTTTAGATCGGAAATACCACAGGTCGTGTCTCTAATTTGGCAAGGTAGCTCTGGTGAAGGGAGAGGCTGAATGGGGGGCGGGGCTGGGCCATGAGAGATGGATGCAGGAGGATAGTGTTTAAGGCAGGGGGATAATTAAGGGATAGATCATAGGAGCAGCAGCATTGGGATTCGAGAGAGTCATCAGAGAATGAGTTGGGGCATCCATCTTGGCAGACAGGTATGGTTGGGGTGGAAGTAGGCTTTGGAGTGATGTTGGTTTGAGATCCTAGAAGAAACGTACGGGTTTCTGCACACCAGTTCAGCAGGCCGGTGGACAAGCTTGTCTGGATCCAAAGTAAGGCATGGGGGCTGCTGCAGCTGGCAAATGCGTGAGGTACCAGAAAAGTACGGAGCAGAGAAGGTACACTGGCTTGTTCAAGGCCACAGGCTCATCTTAATTTACATGAGGTCTGTGAACATTCCGGACTGTGCATTTAACTACTACTTTGCACTTTTCAAGTTTTATTGAAAGGAGTAAAATATTACTTAGTTTGTAAAGGCAAATATATAAAGGCAACAGTATAATATGGTTTAGAGATTTTCTTGGTCAAAAAAATCGTGAGTGGGATTAATAAACCTCTTGGACTGATTCACTCACATGAAATTCATTTTCTGACTCTACCAACTAAATGCTGCAACTGTTTTAAATTAATGATTTATAATTTTATCAGTTTCTACTCTTTATTTCTCCCCATTATCAAAAGATTATTATTTCGGCACTTGCGGCTGTTGTTTCTCCTCCAGTGCTCTTTTTAAACATTTCAAGATACCAGTTGAAACAAATTAGCCACAGTCTGGGATGACAGAAGTAATGCTGGGAATCTGGGTGTCTTGATAGATACAAGTGGTTAAGGTGAATTGTAGTGAAAACAAGGTATTAAAATTCTACTAGAGTGGTATGCTAGTTTTGGATTCTTCTAGTGATGTGTTTCATATACTGACAAACTGTTGAAAGACTATTTTAGCTAGGAATCACAAGTCAGACTATCCAAATTATAAATGGACCGGAGAGTTAGGGGACACAAGATTATTAAAGCATTCAGTATATAAAACATGAATTTTATTAAACTCTGTCTTTTGAGGGGTGGCTGTATTTCGTTTTTGTCTGCTGATTTGAAAACATAAGTCATTTAAATGAAATCTTACTTCATTTTTCAGGATTTAAGTCACATATTATTTGAGTTCCTAAAATTCTCCCTAATAAGTAGTAATGAATAGACTAGTTTGTATGCCCCTAGGTCAATGTACACTGTTGGAAATTTTTGCCTGTTCTTGCTACCAGTTTGTAACTGACTCATTACTAAGATTCTTTACTCATGAATTCCTAATGTATAGAAATAGTATCTTTTCCACAGAATTTCTGATATTTTCAAATGGAACCTCATTATTTACTGTATATTTGGGGGGGGAAGAACTAGGAAATATATATATATATATATATATATATATATATATATATATATATATATATATTTAAGATTTTATTTATTTGACAGAGAGAGATAGCGAGAGAGGGCACACAAGCAAGGGGAGTGTGAGAGGGAAAAGCAGGCTTCCCGCCGAGCAGGGAGCCCAGTGCGGGGCTCGATCCCAGGACCCTGGGATCATGACCTGAGCCGAAGACAGACACTTAACCGCTGAGCCACCCAGGTGCCCCTAGGAAATATATTCTTTAATTCAGAAAATTTCTGTGATTGCATTGGAATTCAGAATCAGTGTAAGGTAAGGAAATGAGAGTATTATAGGCGTAATGACTTAGAAAGTAGCAGGTATACACCTTTTCAATTTTGACATTTCATTCAGCATATATTATTGAATGTCTATCTTAGTAGGTCCCTGTAAAGGTACGTAGGCAGTAAGGCGTAGCTCTTGTCCTTGGTCATCTACGATGACATCATACCTGGTAAAGAGTGATCGACCACCCAGCACTGGAAAGCCTGAAGGGAACCTGGGTAGAGGAGCTAATTGAGCTTCTTCAAGGGAGAATCTGGTGGGTGATGAGTAAATGCTTTTACATAGCACAGAAAAAGCATTAAGAGAAAGATGAAAAAAAATTCTGTTGTAATCGTATATGGCTCTGGGCTGGGTGGGGCTATTCAGTTTCTCCAATAAAGAATTGGTGGAGCTGGGCTTGTGTTTTGGGAGCAGGGTGGAGTAAGGAGTCTGAGATTCTCACTGTTCATCTTCAAAACCGTTTCTTATCCCAGTACCTTCCTGTGTCCTCTGTGCTTCGAGGCTCCAAAAGGTCTAGTCTTCGCCTCAGGAACAGTTGTCATCTGGCTGCTCTGAGGGTGAGAGAGTGTGTGGAGACGGAGCCAGGGCCTCCTCCAGCTGCCCTGCGTGTGTTCTGCAGACTTCCCCACCCCCCTCTTGCCAGCCCCTGGTGGCGGTGCTGAGGCGCTCGTGGTTCTGGGGTGGACCGGTTTCTGGTCGGTGTGTTTCTGCGGTGCCTTTCAGTTGTAGCTGCTTGTGTTCTGCTGGTTATCTCCTCCATTCACTGTTTTCAAAAACGTTGTTGAATTTCTTGTTCCTCAAGTTTTTACCTTTCGATTGTTCTTGCAGGTTTTCTTGGTTTTTTATTATTGAAAAGACAGAAGAAAAATGTATGCTATGCTGTTAGTCATGTTTAAATTAGACATTCTTTCGCTATGGTTTTCTGAGGTGGAACTTAAACATAAGGATATAATTATATTTTAATGGGATTAACTAAAAGTTGCTCTTACTTGAAGTGGGTGATTAGGGTAGTAAATTTTAAGAAATATGCATTCATTAAAGGGGAGGTCCATTTCCTGAAGTCTTTTGGAGGATTAGAAGTTTTTATTTGTATCAGCCTTTCTTTGCTTATGTCTGTTCATATCTGTTTGCCTGTGCGGTTGACCCTTGAACGACACGGGCTTGAACGGCAACAGTCCACTTGGACAGATTTTTTTTTTTTTATAAGTACAGCACAGTACTGTAAATGTGTTTTCCTTATGGTTTTATTAATATTTTTGTCCCAGCTTTCTTTATTGTAAGAATACAATATATAATATATATAACATACAAAATATATGCTAATCGACTGATACAGGGAAGGCATCTGGTCAGCAGTAGTTAAGTGTTTGGGGAGTCAGAAATTACATGCAGATTTTTGACTGTATGGAGGTTGGTGGTGCCCGTATCACCCACGTTGTTCAGGGGTCATAAGCACACTTGAGTGCATTACTGGTAGACATCTGTTAGAGGCGGCAGTGACTCCTTCCTAACCGTGGGTGTGTACTAGTCTCCTAGTGACTCGTGTCCAGGACACATTCCAGACCTACTGAGTCACATTCTCCTGGTTCTAGGCTTTTGTTTTTTGGAAAAGCTTTCTGGTGGTTTTGGTGTATAGTCCTCTTCATGAACTATTGTGTTACAGCTTCTAAAATAAAAATAGATTAAATATTGCATGACACTTATAGCTTACCAGAAATAAATTCCACATTCTTCATTCAAGGGTGTCAAAATCTGGTCCTAACCGTTCTTTATAGAATTTCTGCCAATATTCATCTATGGGTCCCTTATGTATCAGCAAACCTGAACAAGCCCTTTCCTGCTTCCATACCTATGCGCTCATGCACGCAGTTCCCTGCCCTGAAAGTCCTTTCCCTCGCTACCACTTGTTCTTCCTCATAGGGGAGCCTCAATTGTCACTCCTTTCTGTAAGCATTCCTTGGGACTCACGTGGCCAGAGAGAACATTGTAGCCTTTCTGTCATTGTATCCCCTGGACCTTACAACAGTGTTGGAAACTGTCTGACTTGAATATGTTGTGAGTTAATTAAGGAAATAATCTCTTCAAACCAGTGTCTGCCTTGTTTTATGTTATTTTATACCTGTCTGATATAATCTGTTAGACTTCTAGTTCCATGAATGAAGGTACATATTTTACTCATTTTAGCAATAAAAATAGAGTTCAGTAAATATTTCTTGAATACGTAAATGAGGTGTACCTTCTCAGTACTTGGGAAATCCAGCAGAACTTGGAACTGCAGGGTAGAATCACAAAATTTATGACACAGGGAAGGAAGGGGAGAGACTATCCCAGGCTCTGCGTCCTGTTTGATCTGAGTCGGTGAGATGCTCAGTCTGGTGGAGCACTTTAGTCCCTGCCCTGTCAGAGCTGTGAGTTTGATGCTTTTCGGGACAGTCTTCAGTTATTAGATACGCTCGCACTGAAATGGGACTGTGTTGTCTGTGAATGCGAGAGAGAGTCATTTGTAATACTTGCTCTCATGGGTGCTAGTCTTAGCACCACTCTGTTTCGAATTTCTGTTCCACCTTAGGTAAGACTCTCAGTGTTTAACTCTGAGGCTTTGGTTTTCTCCCCTGTCAAGTACCGCCCTTGCAAGGTAGCGGGTCGTCTCACACTAGGCGCCGAAGGTCCGGACTGAGTGCCATGTGTGTTAATGTCAGTGACTAAAGGGTTTGCACTATTTTATACTTGGTAGTGAAGAGCACTGGACCGTAACCAGCTGGAATTTGATGGGAGCTTGTGTTGAGGGCATTTCACAGGTGAGAACTCAATGGCAGCAATGATGGTCTTTTTTTTTCAGCTAGCTTTATTAATGTATAATTTACATAAAGTAAAAATTTCCCAGTTTGAGATGTACAATTCAGTGAGTTGTGACCGATGTGCACATACATGGTGTCTTGAGAATCACAACCGTGAGGTGATACTCACGGCCACTCATCAGTTTCCTTGCTCCCCTTTGCAGCCAGCACCACCCCCAGCCCCTGGCAATTGATCTGCCTTCCATCACCGTCATTTTGCCTTTTTAAAACGGGGTCATGTGCTAGGTGGTCATTGGTGTTTGACTTTCTCACTTGGCACTTTTTTTGCTTAACACATGCTTTTGGGTTCATGTTTTTGTACTTATTGTTGATTGTCTTATTGCTGAGTAGTTATTCCATTGTTTAGCCACAGTTTATCTTTTCTGCGATCATCTTTTGGAGAGCATGAAACTGGCACATTATTTGTGTAAAGATTTACTTGACAACACTTATATCCAAAGTGCACATGAACATGATTTTTATTATTTAAAGGGTCATTAAAGTAATATGGAAAATTAGAACAAAAGACTTGTATATAATGTTTATGGTGGTGACATGTGCATGCAGTGGTGTTTCTTAAAGTGCAGCCCTTGAACCATGTGCATCAGAGTCTGGGGCAGGGGTTAGGGGGTGCGGTTCTTACCAAACATGCACATTCCTGGGCCTCATCTCCGTCTTAGTGACCCACACACTCTGATTGGAGGAGTCTGAATGCGGTAAGTGGGTATCAGTACCAGAGAGGACTCAAACCAGTGGGTGTACTTATTTATAGTTTGTCTTTAGCCAGTTATACAACTGAGAATACAGTTAACTGGCTCCTGATACTTCAGTGATCTCACACTACTGTTGTTTGACAAATTGCATTCTTTCTTTTGAGAGCTCTGGTGACAGTGTGATTGTCATTCTTTGTAGGAAATCTGGCTGTTTTTCTCTCTACTTTTTTCTCTGTGCTTTGGTGTTCTTCAGTTTTACTCTATTGTGGTTTCTTTTTATCTGGCACACTTTGTGCTTTCTGAATCTGTGAAGTTATGTTTTTTATCAATTCTGGAGAATTCTCAACTATTATTTCTTCTAATAGTGCCTCTCCTCCATTTTCTCCCTTTTTTGGAACCCAAATATTAGATAGGTTAGACCCTCTCACTCTCAGATACTCCAGGTCTTAACCAGTCTCTTTATCTTTCCTGTGATCAGAATATTCTAGGTGATTTCTTCAGATCCATCTTCCGGTCTATTTGTGGTCTAATCAATTCAACGAATTTTAAGTCATCTTTTTTTTTTTTCTGCTCATACTTCATTTCCTTTATTTCTATTAACATTATGGACATACTTATTTTATATTCTGTATTCCACAATACTAGTATCTGAAATTTCTTTTTGTTGATTATTTCTTTTGGCTTGCTCATAGGGTGTTGTTTCCTTGTTTAGGTGATGATTTGAAAAAAAAAATTGTTAAATTACATTTCCACAGTCTCAATCACTACGAATACCAAGGAGCCCTGATTGAGGGTACATTTCTCCCAAGAGGATTTGTTTTTTACTTCTTCTAGGATGCCTGGGATGGCAATGACCCAGAAGCACTCTAAATTTCTTGGCATGGGCGATTTCCAGGACGGGGTAGGTATGATGATAAATTCAAATGCTAACTCTGCATGCAGGGAAGCATGAGATCATGAATTCTTAGGGAGGACTTCCCCTTCCACACTAATCTGAAGAATTACGAGATACGGTATCCTGAGTCCCTTTCACTGGCTGATCCTAGGTGCTCGATTCCACTTCTTCTGGTCTTACCTTGTCCAAGAGCCTGTTGTTGGATATCAGTTCACTTAGTTGGAATCCTAACGTACTCTCACTTCATTCTGGAGCCTCTCCCACTGAGATTGGCTTTGGTGCTTGCAGAATCTCTTGTTTCCTTGGAAGATGTTTTTTCTGATGGCTTCTTCAGGTGTCCACCAGTGTCTGAGAGTGGCCACTCCTACAAGAATAATATTTATGTGCTTTAACATCTTTGAAGAACTGTATACACAATTCCTACAGTAAGGTTTGTATTACAGCTAATTGAAATGACTGCCTTCAGAAATAAAGCTGTTTATTTAAAATTTAAGAATATGGATGAGTGAAACTATAAAGTTTCAGAGAGAATGTATTGGAGAGGACCAGTATATCTTCAGGTGATCGAAATTTTGTGCCAGCAATTGTGAATTTTTTCCCCTCTGGGGAATATCATTTTTAATATGGGAACAGTTTTGATATGTAAAGCCCATTGTGTGGAACCCTAGCTCACAAGGTCTTCGAGGACTGGGCTTACCTTTATACTTGTCAAAAAAGACCTAGTTAGAACAAGTCATGAGTTAATGGAGAAGATTTATTAAGCAATTTGCTTACTCTCTAAATTTTAAAAATTCATGTTAGACATCATTCTCTTCAAAGACAGTCATAAAAGCGCTATAGTCCCTTTGTCTTATTGTCTTGTAGAAATATGTGATCACTAACAACAGAGATCCTGGTGAGACTTTGCTAAATCTCATAGCTAATCTTGACTATGAAATACATGGGTGTAGAAGCAGAGGGGTTGAGAGGTAGGACTCATGCTGGCCTCTGCATTGGGACAGTCCCAGGTGAACAGAGAGGGCCCGGGTCTGCTGGCAGTGTTAGGGGCAATGGTCAGGGTATACCTGCTGGTCACAGCGGGAGCCCTGAAGAGGCAGGTTCCCCGGCACCACCTGGTTGGTGGGTAGGGAGGGGAGGACTCACTCTTACAGACTGCCTCCCACCACATGCACACTCACGTACCAGCTGATAGATGTATCATCTCTGAATAATCACCACACTCTGACTTTCCTTCCAGGCCCAGAGAACTTGTCACTGGCCTGAGTTCTCATAGTTTTTTGGTTTTTTTCTTTTAAATCTTAAATCCCGTGACAATTGTTTATTATAAAGATGAACCCTCATCCTCACCATAGGCTTATCGCTCGGATTTCTGGCAGCGAGCACAGGCACTAGGACCGCCAAACTTTCTGGATTCGCAGCGCTGGGGATCAGCTACCAGCAGGGTCCGGTCGTACTGGATGAGGATGTCTTTGATCTCCTTCTTGGAAGCCTCATCCACGTGTTTCTGGTAATAGGCCACCAGGGCTTTGGAGATGGACTGGTGGATTACGTACATCTGGGGCATGTGTCCACCGCCGCAAATGGCTCCTCGCCCAGAAGCGAAGAGGTTTCAGGAGCTTGTGTTGGAGCATGTGCGGCTCGATCATCTCCGGGGGCCGCCCGTTCACCTTGATGAGGCCGTTGCCCTGTTTGCTGCACGCCACGGCTTTGGCGTCTTCTTGAGAGTGAAGACCTGCAGGGACTGCAGGAGACCCCCAGTTCTCGTGGATTTTCAAGTGATGTAACTAGTATTCAAACCCGACCCCAGCCTATCAGAAAGCTGCACGGCATTTGGACTTTGACCTTTGTCCTAACTCTGGTTCTAAGTCAGTGCTTTAGTAAATTCTCCCTAGCTGAACTGGAGGGAATGGGGTGTCATAGGTGTGAACTACTTTCCCAGCATGTGATGATGGCATGAAAGTTTCTCTTTCCTTATTTTCCTTTCCTGTCTTTATAAGTTAATACTTTATTTCAATAGGTGTGCACATGGTACCACTTGAAAAAGTATGAAAGGAGTATAGGGAATTTTGGAAAAGTGAATTCCTTTCCCTGATCACCAGTCATTGAGTTCCTTTCCCTGCAGGGAGCCGTCACTGTCAGTTTCTTGTTGCTCCATCCAGACATAGTAACACGAGGCACATGCTTCCTGTCTCTGTAAAACAGATGGTACATGCCATATCCAAATGCTCTGCACCTCTGTGTTTATCAGTGGCATGTCCTCCCTATTAGTATACAGAGAACTGCCTCATTATTTTTGTGTAATGCCTTTATTGAGAGAGAATTCACCTGCTGTAAAATTGACCCATTTAAGATGTACAATTCGAAGGTTTTTCAGTATAGAGTTTTGAAAGCATCACCAACCACTTAATTTTAGAACATTTTCGTCACCCTCGAAAGAAACTCTTACACTTCAGTAGTCATCCCCATTTCCTTCCATCCCCATAAGCAGCTGTTGATCTGCCTGTTCTGGGAATTACATGGAAATGGAATCATTCACTATGATCTCTAGTGACTGGCTTCTCTGATTCACCATAATGTTTTTAAAGATCATCCACGTTGTAGCCTTTATAAGTACTTCATTCCTTTTAATTGTTTTATTGCTGTTAACAGACATTGGGGTTGTCGTTCCTTTTGGCTGTTACGAATGATGATGCACTGAGCATTTATATACAGGTTATTGTTTTGATGTATGTTTCGGTTTCTCTTTGTTGTTATATACCTAGTAGTGGAGGTGCTGAGTCATAGAGTAATTCTCTTCAACGTTTTGAGAAGTTGCCTGCAGTTTTTCACATGTTTGCAAAATGTCTGCACCATTTTCCTTTCTCCTAAGCAGTGTACGAGCATTCTGATGTCCGCACATCCTTGCCATCACATGCTGTTATCTGCCCTGTTGATTATTATTGACTTGTGATTATTATCCTAGTAGTTGTGAAGTGGTAGCTCATTTTGGTTTTAATTTTCATTTTTTCTGATGGTGGTTGATGAACATGTTTTCTAGGAGATTTTTATAGTTTTAGATCTTAACATCTAGGTCTTTGACCTGTTATGAGTTATTTTTGTGTGTATGATATGAGTTTAAGAGTCTGCCTTTATTTTCCATGCATATATTCAGTTGTCCCATCACATTGTTGGGACTACCCTTGTTGAAAGATCCGTTGATTGTAGTATGAGGGTTTATTTCTGGACCCTCAATTCCCATTGATCTGTATGTCCATCCTTATGTCCGAACCACCTGTCTTGATTACTGTACCTTTGTAGTGAGTTTAGAAATCAAGAAGTGTGAGTCTTCCAATTTTTGTTCTTTTTCAAGATTGTTTTGGCTATTCTGGGCCCTTGTATTTCCATATGAATTTTAGGAATGGGTTGTCAATTTCTGCAAATAAGGCAGCTGTTATTTTGCTAGGGATTGTGTTGAATGTGTAGATCATTTTGGGGCATATTGTCATCTTAACAGTATTAAATCTCCAGTCCATGAATATGGGATGTCTTTCTGTTTATTTAGGTCTTTTTAGAATTCTTTCAATAATGTGTTTTAGTTTTTAATGTATAAGTTTTGACATTATTTTGTTAAATTTATTCCTAAGTACTTTATTCTGTTAGATGCTATTGTGGATGGATTTTTCTTAATCTCATTGTCTCATTCTTTCTGGCAGAGTTGTGTTGTATATGTGTGCCATAACCCATCAGGTGTTTTAATAAGTCCTCTCTCGATGCACATTTGGGTTCTAATATATGGCTGTTTGCAGACATTGTCATGGTAAGTGTATCAGTAAGATGAATTCCAGTAAGGAGGTGTGCTGAGCCCAAGAGTGTTCAGATATTGGAATCATCTGTCAAATTTAAAATGAATATACACTCCCTGTTTATAATTTTACAGCTTATTTTTCAAACTTCTAGTAGTGGGCTATATAAAAAAAATCCATTGCTGTGGATTATAAGCTGGTGCCTTCATAACCTTGTACTCTGTCTCCGAACTAGGCTCTGCCCTGGGCCCTTTCATTCATCATTTTTCCTTGGCATTCTCACGTGCTCTGGAAAAGGCTGTAGCTATCAGCTGCTTGCTTATGACCTCTGCTTCTACTTATAGCCCAAACCTTTGTTGTTTTAGCTATAGATGCTATGTACCAAGCAGTTCCTACACTGCTGGGCATCCATATGCCTCTCAAACTGAGATGAACTAAAAGAGAAGGATGTTTTCTCTGGAAGCCTTTCCTCCTCCTCCTGGCACTGTTCTCTATCCAAACCAATGGTAATGCTATCTTACTACCAGAAATCTAGGAGGCAAAGACCTACCTCCAACAATTGAATTACCAAGTTCTGAGTTCATGTTTTTATCCTGTCTTCTCTGGGCTCCTCACTAGTTTCCTTGCTTCTGGCTTTTATCCCTTCTACCCATTCCACATACCAGTTCCATATGTTCTTGGCAGAAAGCAAATTTCTCACATTTCATGGCTCCTACTTGGTGTAAGGATAGAGCCCAGACTCTTTAGAACGGTGCTGTGGGTCATTCTCTGTGAGCTGATTACGGCAGAACCTCTTAACTGTCTCCAGCCACGGTACTCCAAAGGCTCTTTTAGGCCTTTGTGCTTCTGGTCACCTTGTGTCCTGGGCCTTGGGCCTCCACCTGTCTGCTGCCCCCACTCTCCATGCCGTGTTCTGGTCAGTCTCCTGAGATCACTCCCAGCATGTAGATGTTTCTGCCATCTCCCCTTCCATGACAGGACCTGGAGAGCATGGTTTGTGTTCATGCATTTCTCCCCTCCTTGCTGGACTGCATCCCTCAGCGTTGGGCTCCTGGGAAGCTTTTGCTGGGATATGGTAGACACTCTTGACTATTTGTGGGATTGGTGGATGTCTTTTTACATGGCTCTGAGCTCTGGCTTAAACTTTTCTGTCAGTCTTTTTCCACTTCAGTAGTAATATTTCTTCCAGGTCCCACTAATGTTTTATAAAATAGTCACAGTATCAGTGGCTTAAGATGTATTTGCCCTGTCATTTATATGTTGTTAGGTGATCAAACAGTTAACGCCTTTCTTGTCTAAAATGTTAATAAGTTGGGAGGCAGGTCTATTTACTTCTTCACCAACTTTTAGTTGGCTATGTTCCATATTCTACAAAGCAATGTAGTCTTAGAAAATAAGGTTTAAAGGTTCTGGCTTGGAATTATGATTGTTTCTTTTAGAATTTGGGGCATATGTTTTTGTTTTTTGTCGTCGTCATTGTTGTTTTAACCTGCCTGTGCCCCAAAAAGAATTGGCTTTCATTTTAGAATACGTAGCTTCTTAATTCCTCTGGCCATTTTAATTATTTAAAAAACCCGGACCTCATTGTTGAGGCCCAAATCTGATAAATTAACATGAAGTGCTCTATTACTTACTGAGAACTTACTTGGCAGTTGTATTCATTTTCTATTGCTGTGTAACAAATTATCACACACTTAGCAGCCTAAAACAATACCCATTTATTAGCTCATAGTTCTGTAGGTCAGAAATGAGGGCTGCACAGCATGGCTGGATTCTCACTAGACTGAAATCAACTGTTGGCCAAGACTGCGGTTCTCTGTTGGGGCTCAGAGCACTCTTCCAAGATCGTTGGTCATTGGCAGAACTCATTTCCTTGCACTGAAGTCCTTATTAGTCCTTCTAGCTGTTGGCTGGGCACTGTGCTCCCTCCCAGAGGTTGCTCGAAATTCCTCGCCTGTGGCCCTGATGGGCAGTTCACAGCATGGATGTTTGCTTTCTTCTCGGCCAGCTGGAGCACGACTCTTTGACTTCTGTCACCAGCCAGAGAAAACCCTCTCCTTTGGAAAGGCTTATATAGTTAGGTCAAGCCCACCCAGCATAGCTGCCCAGCTGCCGTGTAGCATAATATCGTAGTAAGAGTGGCGTCTTATTCACGGGATCTACCCACGTTCAGAGGAATAGGGAATTCTGCAAGGGTGAAGATCACTGGCGTTCGGTTTTAGAAGCTGGCCTACCACAGCAGACACTTAACATTCAGGTTTGATTTACACGAAGTTGGGAAGTTTTTTCATTAGGGAAGAACACATGAAATCGTCTTGGGGTTTTTTCTCTTTAGCTGTGCGGCTTTACCCAGTGTTAAAGCAAGGCTTTTTGGATAAGCAATTTTGAGAGAAAGTATGTATTGATTAGTTCTGTCCTTAAGCAGAAATGGCAGATTGCATGTTTCTCTGGCTAACAATTTACCATCAAGAATGGGAGAGTTGGAGGGAGGGAGTTTTGGATCAGGAGGTAGACTTATAAGGGGCAAAGAAAACAAAATTTGACTTTATGTGAATGTTCTAGGAGAAGTTCATTTGGAACGTTTTTTTTTATATTTTGGTTAAAGATGAATAAATTAATTTCTTAAATTAGTGTCAGTTGCCATTTAGGTTGATAATAAAGGAAAGGACTTCTTTTTTCTGCCAAATGTGAAGTTTACTTGTCCTTTTCTCTGCTCAAAAGAAATAGCAGCTGGAAGGAAGTCGGGACTCCCATCCGGTTGCCATGACAGTGTGGAGACAATGATGCGCGCATTTTGCTAGCGTTCGCTTTTCCTCCCTTGTGCGGTAGAGCAAATGCACAAGAAAAATACAATTTGCAGTAGATAAGCATGGTAAAATCATCTTAGTATTATAATATTTAAAGAAAAATATTTTTTAAAGATTTTATTTATTTGACACAGAGAGCACAAGCAGGGGGAGTGGCAGGCAGAGGGAGAGGGAGAAGCAGATTCCCCACTGAGCAGGGGAGCTGATGCGGGGCTTGATCCCAGGATGCTGGGATCATGACCTGAGCCAAAGGCAGTCGCTCAACGGACTGAGCCACCCAGGCGCCCCCGAAAATATTTTGTTTTTTAAACTGCATTTTTTGATCATCCTATTTGGAGTAATGAGAATATTTAGTTGTGTCCTTTGTAGGGCAAAATAAATATAATTCTTTGTGAAAATATAAATGACTAGTTGGAATTTTGTTTCTAAATTTTGTATTCTAGTCACTGAGGGTGGAGCCTTCTTTATTTATATGAGAACATGTTCTTTAAATTCGTTTACAGAACTGCATACTAGTTTTCACTGTAAATGTGGCTGGCGCAGTTGTGAAGGAGACCATGTGTACAGATTTTCTAAATCTAAATGTAGGTATCTCTAATTTTTCTTGGAGGCATGTACTTTCTAAAGTGGACATTAAAAGATGTAGGGGTGTGTGTGTGTGTGTGCGCGCTCACCACGCACGCACACTTTTGCTTCTTAAAAAAACAGCTTTTGAAGTTGCTCCGCACCTGTTAACAGTTAATCCCCACTCCCCTCCTTTTCTCTTTCCCCTACTGCCAGCCTTCAGCAACCACTAATTTACTCTGTTCTCTATACATTTGCCTGGTCTGGACATGTTTATGTCAAATGGAATCCTATACCATGATCTTTGGTGCTTGGCATTTTTCATTGAGCATAATGTTTTCAAGGGTCACCCATGTGGTAGCATATGTCAGTACTTCATTCCTTTTTATTGCTTAATAATATTACCACATTTTATTTATTCATTTATCATTCCATGGACATTTTTTGTCTATTTTAAATAATGCTGCTATGAATATTTTTACACAAGACTTTGTGGGGACATATGTTTTCATTTCTTTTGGGTATATACCTGGAAGTGGAATTGTTGGGTTTTATGATAACTTTAAATTCAACCTTTTTAGTAACTGCCAGACTTCAAAGCAGCTGGGCCATGTAACACTTGTGCTATAAATTCAGGGTTCTAATTTCTTTAGGCTCCACAGTACTTGTTATTGTCTGTTTTGCTTTGTTCGTTTATTTTTAAATTATACCCGTCCTATTGGGTGTGAAGTGGTTATCTTGTTGTGGTTTTGATTTTCATTTCCCAAACAACAGTGATGGTTGAACATTTTTTCATGTGCTTATTTGGTGTTTTCAGGTCATCTTTGGTGAAATGTCTGTTCTAATCTTTTTCCTATTTTTAAGTTGGTTTGTCTTTTTATTGTCAAGTTGTAAGAGTTCTTTTAATTTTTTTTTTTTTAAAGATTTTTATTTATTTATTCGACAGAGATAGAGACAGCCAGCGAGAGAGGGAACACAAGCAGGGGGAGTGGGAGAGGAAGAAGCAGGCTCATAGCGGAGGAGCCCGATGTGGGGCTCGATCCCGTAACACCGGGATCACGCCCTGAGCCGAAGGCAGACGCTTTAACCGCTGTGCCACCCAGGCGCCCCTCTTTTAATTTTTTTATTTAAAAAAATTTTTTTAAGATTTATTGAGAGAGCGTGTGCGCGCGCGCGCGCGCGCGCGCACACACACACACACACACACACACACGAGCACAAGAGGAGGGTCAGAAGGAGAGAGAGTCTCAAGCTGACTGCACGGAGTGTGGAGCTCAATACAGGGCTCGATGCTACAACCCTGAGGTCATGACCTGAGCCTAAACCAAGAGTTGTTAGCTCAACCAAGTGTGCCACCCAGGTGCCCTGAGTTCTTTTTATATTCTAGGTACAATATCCTTATCTTGTATGATTTGCAGATATTTTCGTCCATTCTGTGGACTGGTTTTACCTTTTTTTTTTTTTTTTAAAGATTTTATTTATTTATTTGACAGAGCACAAGTAGGGGGGAGCGGCAGGCAGGGGGAGAAGCAGACTCACCGAGCAGGGAGCCCAATGTGGGGCTCGGTCCAAGGACCCTGGGATTGTGACCCGAGCCAAAGGCAGATGCTTAACCACTGAGCCACCCAGGTGCCCCTGGTTTGACTTTTTTGATGGTGCCCTTTGAAACACAAAAGTTCTTAATTTTGATCAAGTCCACTTTATCTTTTTTTCTTTTATTGCATATGCTTTTAGTGTTACATCTAAGAAATGTTGCCTAGCCTAGGGTAATAAAGATTTACTTGTATTTTTTTTTCCTCCCAGTTTTATAGGTTTAGCTCCTTCATTTTAAGTCTTCGCTTCATTTTGAATTAATATTTATGTATGTGTGAGGTAGAGTTACAGCTTCTTTTTCTTCATACAGATGACCATTTTCCCAAGTACCATTTTTTTGGAAAGACTGTTCTTTCACCCTTTAATCGTGCTGGTGCCCTGGTGAGAATATTTGAGTTCCCTGCACGGCTTCTTCAGTGCTTCTAGTAATTCTTATTAGAAATAACTTCTTGATGGTTTTCATCAGGACTGATAAAAATATTTTTTTTTAAATCTGTTGATATATTTCATGAGTATGTATTTGGTGATACACACTGCTACCTCTGGATCTGTTAAATAGTTGAGATTTAACCAGGCTTTGTAATGCTGTGGAAGCCACCGGAAGCCGCTGTGAAGAAGGCAGCCTTCAACATGGTGTGGCCTCGTCCATACAGCTGCCCTAAGGCAAATTTACCTGTTTCTCCTGTGTGGTGAGCAGTAACAAGGATGGATGGGGTGAAAAAGAACTATGATTGGGACAGTAACATTGTTCTGAGCCTTACTATGATGAGTTGGGTGATTTAATAGCTGGTGATAATTGATGTGAGGCAGGTTACCAGGAGAAGCCTTAGAAAAAATCACAGGGCTCCTGGGTGGCTCATTCAGTTAAGTGTCTGCCTTCAGCTCAGGTCATGATCCCAGTGTCCTGGGATGGAGCCCCACATCGGGCTCCCTGCTCAATGAGTCTGCTTCTCCCTCTGCCCCTTCCCCCACTTGTTTTCTCTCTCTCTCTTTCTCTCAAATAAATAAATACAATATTAAAAAAAAAAAAAGAAAAAGAAAAAGAAAAATCAGCACTTACTGGGTGACCAGGAGTGTGTCCTCTAGTGTTAGTGATCCGAAGGGTCGAGAGTAGTGCTGTCCTGGACAAATACCATGTGATCCTCATTTGTAATTCAAAGTGTTCTAGTAGCCACATTAAAAAAGAGTAAAAAGAATCAGGTGAGTTTAATTTTAATACATTTCATTATATCCCAAATATTGTTTTAACATGTAATAAATATAAAATTATTAATAAAATATTTTACATTTTTTGTATGAAATCTTGGAAATCCAGTATGTATTTTTACACTTATCTTGATTTGCATTAGTCACATTTCAAGTACTCGCATGTGGCCAGCAGCTACTGATTAGACAACATAGTCCTAGATGCTGTGATATGATAGCCAGTTGAAGTATTACCTCAGCATTACTCAACTTCCTTTATACTTCAAGGTACCTGACTCATCCCTTTAATCTGAGAGAACTGATGGGCTTTGGGGGAGCTCTCTGCCTGCCTGTTCAATGTGGTCCTCACTGGAGGGACGGGAGGTGCCTGTTCATTGAGACCAGAGAGTCTGAGAGTTTTGTCAAGCAATGTGGGCAGCTCACCAAATGGATAAAGAATAATTAAAAGAAACACATTGTGATGCAGGTATTTGAGTCTGTGAAAGGAGAGCAAATGGGCCCATGAAAATTAGAATTTCTTTTCCCTTATCACAGACACAATCTACTTCATAGAGGTGAAGCTAAATACAGAAAATACTGTGAGAGCAGTGGATCTCAAATGGGCATGACTTTGTCCCCGGGGGAGTTGTCGGGGAGTTGTCGAGGTCTGGAGTAGTTTCGATGGTCACAGCTGGGGGTGGGGGATGGGATGTTACTGACATTAGTGGCTTGAGGCCAGGGCTACTGATAACATCCTGCAGAGCACAAAACAGCCCCTGCTCCAGCGAAGTACCTGGCCCAGATGTGAGACGTGCAGAGCACAGCGGTGCCTGGCACTGGTAGAACAAGAGCCTCCAGTTCTGTTCTTTTCATTAGTTGTTGCACAGTTTCTGTAGGCAATAGAACACGTTTTCTTTTAAATATGAAGAATCTCCTCGTTTATTCCTATAAAATCTCTAAGGAAGAAATAGCTAATTTTCAAAGCATTTCTGATTGAGCATATTGATCAGCGGGGTAGATTTTGCTCACAGCCCTGACGGCTGAATGGGTCGCCTAAGAACGTACTTCCTGCTAACCTTCCCTTCTTCGCTCTGGAGAAGCCGTGAGACGGGCGCAGCCCTCTCCTGCCTCCCCTTCCTCGGACCTCTCTTTGGTCCGGTACCGTTCTACTTGCAGGCAGAGCACGTATGTTAAAAAGAGAAGGAGCATTTGCAAGGCTGCCAGAAAGATGATCCCACTTGCATAAGGTCTGTTGGATGTATTTTTGGACATATTCTGGCGGTGATGTGGGTGTTCGGTTGTGACTCTTCCCTTGCAGTGCTCCGTCATGAGCAGTGGTTAACTCAGAATATGATCACCACCACGCTCCTAAGGTCTGTCACCCCGAGGGCTGTAACTGAGTCTTCATAGATTCGAGCAAGTAGAAATCAATGCAAGTCATTTACAGCTCATAAGCATTCATTAGTTGTTCTGCCAAAGGTAGTCCTTTCTTGCCGGTGTTGGCCTTCAAGGATCCCTACCCCTTCCTCGTGACTGCTGGCGTTTCCGCTGCCTTCCACCTCTGCCCCCCTTCGTTGCTTGTGGCAGTTTGAGTTTTGGGAGCGACCACATAAATGAACTGTAGCTAACCTAGGCTAAAGGCAATACAGTAAATGCTATTCGGGGGATCTTAGATGTGGCAAGAATTTAGAGGTCCGGCTTAGAAAGGGGCAGCGATCAGGGCAGCTCTGCTGGCCCTGCCTCTCACGAGCCACTGCAGATGAACTTGCCCCCCTGTGACCGCTGACCTGAAGGCACCAGGGCTCTCGAGTGAGCCATGGCTCTCTGTGGCCTCAGCTGTACCACGTGAGGAGAGCGGATCTCGAGCCAGCCTTCCATTGTGCAGAGAGTAGCAGTGTCTCAAGGGGTGCTTTTAGAAGGGGAACATGAATACTGGGCAGGCCAAAAACAAGAGCATTTGTCTACCCTATTAGTGCTGTGGGATTCCCCTCGCTCCCCAGACTAGAGACTCCCTGCTCACCTACTGAACTCTCTCTGGGGAACATAGAGTTAGCTTCTGCGGGTGTCTGTACCTCCCCATTTCCTACCCACACAGCTCTGGCCAGCTCAGCGAGAGCAGTGGTTGCCCATTGCTAGGGCGGCTTGTCTTAGCTGGAGGGAGAGATGTGCTTCTAGCGCCTACGTTGTGACCTTAGGTTCAAGTTTCCCCAGAAGAGCATGGTTAGAAATAGCAGTTAAATTTTATAGTAAGTGAAAGCTTGATTTTATAGAATTGCATTATGAACGCTTTACGTACTTAAGCAAATGTATTCAATATGCTCTTGAGTTTCTAGGTGCATGAAAGGTTTATATCTGTAATCTCTCAAGGTTAAAAAAATTTTTATTTTTGCATTACAGGTTTTCTTATCTTTTGTAAAAAGGGCATGCTTAATCATCATTGAGCTGTTATGTGACAATTAGAAATGACCATTTTGCAAACCTTGCAAACCTGGCATTAATGTATGGACTGTATCTGTGTTTGACTGACAGTGGGTGTTTTCTTTGTTTAATTTCCAGTTTGGGGACAGTGTTCTTGATAAGCCAGGTTGATAGATAAGTGAATTCCTTAATGAAAATAACTGTACATCAGCTGTAGCATATATTAGTCAGCTTTTAGGAACCATACATTCTTACTATTTTTATAGGATTTAATTTTAAAATAATGGAAAATAAGACCTTTTTTAAGTTCAGGGCTGCTTTCATCTGTCTTTTTATAATCTCTGTGGGATGTGTTCTAACTAATAAGGCTGTGTATCATGGGGGGCAGGGTGAATGCTCTTTCTGTTTCACTTATATTTCATAATCTTGTCAGGACTTAGGAAATACTGAATCTCTGAGTGAAAATGTGTCTGCAAAGTATAATTTTTCCTCCTGACCGGTATGTTGAAACATTACTTGAATTCAGCTAAAGTGACAAAGTGACATTAATCAACATTTCTTCTTAGTGTGTGACAAGTTTTATTTTTCTCTTGTGTTAAGAAACTCTCATGTGTGTCCATAATGCAAGACTGACTTCTGAGTAAATAGGAATTTTCCTTCCACTGTTTCAGGCCGGAGCCTCAGCAGAAAGCTCCCTTAGTTCCTCCACCGCCGCCTCCGCCGCCCCCGCCGCCTCTGCCGGACCCCACGCCCCCGGAGCCAGAGGAGGAGATCCTCGGATCTGACGATGAGGAGCAGGAGGACCCTGCCGACTACTGCAAAGGTGACGCCTTGCTGCCTCTGGGCCACAGGCGTTTGTCAGGGGAGTTGCTGATGCAGATCGCTTGGTCCTTACTAACCTCTTAGTGTCAGTATCATTTTAAAGTTCTAGGTCGTTAAATATAGAATGCTACCCAAAAATGTAAGCGATATCAGAAGGAAAAACTATAAGAGGTAGAAAATACATACATATGTACGTACATACTCTGAGTACTTCCCAGAGGATTTAAATCTAATAGAATTAAACGTAGTATTAAACAACAATTAAAGATAAAAACACGATAAACCATCTAAGGAGAGCCTAGAGACTTGAAGTTACTAGGCTCCTGAGGCGAACCAGTTTAACTGGCGTGCAAGACATTTGACTTTAAGTTTTCAGGCTGCTGAGACTAACAAGGAACTAGCCCTTTCTCTGTATGGCATTGAATTACATAGTACTCATTGTCCATGGAAAGAGAGCCTGCTCATTTGTTTACAGAAACAGACTTTTTCCTGGCATTGTGCTTAACGAAAAAGACATTCTGTGGGTTCTGCCATTGTGTGACACAGTGGATTAGGTTTTTAGCTGTGATTTCACAGAATACACAGAAATTACTTAAGTGAGGGGCGCCTGGGTGGCTCAGTCAGTTAAGTGTCTGCCTTCGGCTCAGTTCATGATCCCGGGGTCCTAGGGATTGAGTCTCGCATCTGGCTCCTCGCTCAGCAGGGAGCCTGCTTCTCCCTCTGCCTGCAGCTCCCCCTGCTTGTGCCCGCGCGAGTTCTCTCTCTCTCTCTGTCTCTGGCAAATAAATAAAATCTTAAAAAAAAAAATTACTCAAGCGAAGTGTTCCTGTATTGATGCTTTCTAAAGATCAGGAACACAGAGTTAAACTCCTAAAAGGCAAGCGTGTTGTTTGATCAGTTTTCAGAACAGCGTGATGCAGACTCTATACTTGGTGTAGACTGGACTCTGAGAATGCAGGAGAAAGGGAAGTTGCTGTGTCCATTTGACTCCTCTTTTTACTTAACTTACTCATCTGTAGTTTCACTCTCTCTGGTAGAAAATTATCACAGTCTGGTAGTCTGAGCTTCTGAACATTTGATGAAACACTGATTTGCTACAGATTAAGTTAAATGTAAATCAGATTCTGTACAGAGTAATGACAGATGGCAGAAGATGGATGCCTGTACAGGCCATACAGCATTAATGAATCCCTGGCTCTGGAGTGTCTGGATGAACTTACCTAGTGATCGCAGGCCATTCGTGTATTGGTTATGATACATTGTACTCTTTAGTCACCTATTAAGAGGAAGAGAAAATTATGTTCTGCTGTAAAAGTTTAACAACTAATCTTCCACTCTAACCTGATTGTTCCATAGGTATGGGTTTCTACACATGGAATCTGTTTTCTTTAGAAAAAGGAATGTAGATCTTCAGCATTTTTATGAGGAGTGATTATGACCCCAGAGGTCTTTGCCATCTAATATGGAATATAACAGAGTCTGTGGAAAGGTGAAAAGAAGAGGTTTTATATCCTCCCTCCTACTCTGCATTTCTTGGTTCAGAAATGAAGTTGTTTGAAAAGGAGATGCGGACAGTTGTCTTTCGATTTTACTGCTGTGAGGCCAAAGCATTAGGGTGGTTCTGTAGGAACATTTCTTTTTAGCACATGGACTCCACCATGCTGGAATGAGAACCCTTGGCCTCACATCTGGCTCTTCAGTATGTGGGTCAGGAGATGTAACCAGAACTCTAATTTATCCCTTTATTATCTCGTAGATCCGCGCAGCGGACACCTCAGACCGAAATACAGGGCTGTGAATGAAGGATTTCATAGTCAGGGCTGATTTTAGGTAACATTTACTGAACTCTAAACGTCTTAGAGTATTGAAGTCAGCCTCACTAAAGCATATGAGATACACGAGGTTCGTTCTCTCTCTCTCTCTCTAATTCCTGACTTTGGTAAGTCACTTGTGCTTCTAGTCAGCATTACACGTAACAGATGCTTTACTCTGTGAATTTTGTATATAGATCAGAACTCTTTGTCTAAGGTAACCGACGTAAATACATCCAGGGAGTCTGGAACTGAATGGGAATGTCTGGGACAAGAACTGTGCCCCACTCCCACCCTCCAGCCATGAATAGAGTTTAAGTTTCCAACATGTTGCTTATTCACTCCTGAGTTATTTAGTGTATTTTGCCCACAATCAGGTACATTCTTTTTTGTAAGTACAATGCAACCATCAAGATCAAGAAGTTAACATTGTAGTAGTTCTGCCATTCTTTCCTCAGACTCCATTCAGGTTTTGCCAGTTGCCAATATTGTCCTTAATATGAGACCAGTCCTTCTTAGAATCATGTTACATTTTGTTTTCTTGTGTTAAAAAACAAAATTCAACCGAGAAGATTTGGAGATCTAATTGGCTTTATTTATATTAAGCATTTCATGAATCAGACGTCTGTATCCAGCAAGTGGAGACACTCCTCGGAGTTGTGAAAAATGAGAGCTTTCTTTGGGAAAGAGAGTGAGGCTTGGAGTTACTAGCAACAGAAAGGATTATTTCATGCCAGGACATCTTCCTTTGACGGGGAGAGAGGGGCAGGATTTTTATCATGGAGATTACCTCACTTGTGCTTATCAGGAAACTTCTGGTTGACTTTTAAAAGGTCACATTCCTGGGGTAGGTTGAAACTATAATTAAGTCTTGGTTTGTCATGTTGGGGGGCAGATGACTTGTTGGGCTTGCTTTTTTCTTTGTTAACACTTCTTTCTTTAATCTGGAACAGTTCCTTAGTCTTTTCTTGTCTTTCATGACTGACATTTTTGAAGATTGTAGGCCAATTATTTTGTATAATGTTTCTTAATTTGGTAAACTGTTCTATTTTGTAGATTTTGTTTGTTTTTTTAAAGTAATCTCTATCCCCAAGGTGGGGCTCTAACTCATAACCCTGAGAATAAGAGTGGCATGTTCTCCCGACTAAGCCAGCCAGGTGTCCCCCCCCCCCAATGTTTCTTAATTTGGAATATCAAAAAAGTGTTGTGGGGCGCCTGGGTGGCTCAGTCAGTTAGGCGTCTGTCTTTGGCTTGGGCCATGCTCCCGGGGTCCTGGGATAGAGCGGAGGGCTCCCTGCTCAGCGGGGAGCCTGCTTCTCCCTCTCCCTCTGCTGCTCTCCCTGCTTGTGTTCTATCGCTCTGTCCAGTAAATGAATAAAATTTTCAAAAAAACCCAAAAAACAAAAAAGTGTTGCTCTGTGAGAAGTGTTCTCTTAGCACCTTATTTTATCAGGTAGTGCATGGTTTTGTTTTATACCATTACAGTTGATGTCAGTCACTTTGTTCGGGGTGGTGTCTGCCAGATAATCTGTACTGTGAAGTTAGTCTTTTCCCCCTGGTAATAAATAGTCTGTTGAGAGCTACTTCTTTGAGACTATCCGTAGCCCCTTGTCAGTGAGTGTATTTCCTTCTCTCTCTCCTGTCTTTCTCTTCCTGTCTCCCACCCATTCCTTCCATCCATGTCCCTGTCTTGTCTTTCTAGCTATCTCAGATGGACTCATTCACGAATTTCCCTTTTATTCAGTGAGTTCTAATCAGTTCCTCTCCTTATTTGTTTTGATGCTTGGCTTATCCCACGTTTGGCCATTAGGAGTTCCTTCAGGTTGATTCTTTGCTCTTTCTAGATGTCCTTGTCATTCTTTGAACACTTACTTTCAAGTACAGTAAATTGTTCCAGGCTCATCTTGTATTTTCCCTACAGCCTGGAATCCAGTCTTTTCTACAAGGATCCCTGGTTCCTTTTAGTGGGGGATAGGATTTTTAGAAAACAAGATCTGGGCATTGGATGTGATTATCATTGTTCGGGTGTCAGTGCTTGTAGATCTCTTAGCATAGGGTTAGGGATACATAGGGTTAGAGATACACACACCTTTTATGTTTATGTATTTATGCTTATTTCTATTTTTACTTCTGCATATATTAAAATACGTGAATTTAACCAGATATCTATAATACCAGGGCATTCAGCCCAGTTTTCTCCCTTTCTGGATTTCTGGATTTCTTTCTTTCTTTCTTGGACAGTAAGAGGGTAGGCTCTCATTATCCTCATTACATTCAATTATTTGATGAATCACCGGCCGCTGTCACTGCGGTGAAGGGCATCTCTCCCCTCTGCTCTTACCTAGCCTGCGCACAGAAAGCCTTTGTTGCCCCACCCTGTCTCATGACTGGACTGAATTTTTCGGGCAGGGGGATAGGGAGGGTTGGCTTTTGCAGTTTAGGGGTGGGTTTTACTTAGTGTGGGGAGGTGTCTTGTCTGTCTTCTGTCCCTTCTGTTTTCTTTGACTCCATTTCTAGAAAACCTCTGCCCTCCCAACCACATCTTAGTATCCACAAAGTAAAATAAAACACCAACAACAAAACACACTACCTGTGTTATCTCTTCACAAAAGAAGTATTTGTTCACCTTAGGAAACAGGTACGTTGAGGGCCGAGTGAGCAGAGTCACCTGGACTCTCAGCACCCCACAAGAGCTGTGGTAAGCCTCTGGGTCTCTGCCCTCCTGGTTCCTTTTTATCTCTTAACAAGTCTTTCCCCTTTCGAAAACATAGGAAACCTCAGCTACTTGAGCACAAAGGCCACTATTTAAAGTTCTAATATTGCTTAAGCATTCTTCATTGCTCCTTTCTACTTGGCTGTGCATTCTCTTTCTTCATAGCCAGCTTGTTCCCACTCATCTTACTTTTCGTTCTCCCACCAGACCCAGGAGGACTATGGACTTTGGTGTCTGAGTCCTGGGGTCAAAATCCGGCTTCCCAGTTCTGTGTCCTCAGACAAGCTCCTTCATCTGTGATAGAGGATCTCTCTCTGTGTGGTATAATATACAACCACATCGTACCACGTAAGATTTTATAAGGATGAAAATGTAACAGATAAACGAAGTATGTGCCATATTCCCTGGTACGTAGAAGGTGCTTAAGAAATGTGAATTTTATTTTCTTCTGTCCTGTCCTTGTTCCTTCATTCTCCTCCCAGGTTTGTTCCCACCTGTGCTTTCATGCTGGTGCCCTTCGTGCGGCCCCCGTGGGGTCTTCTCTGCCTCGCCGTGCCGGGCTTGTTGCCCTGGCCTCTGGAGGGAGAGCTGTGTCACATGGCCTCTCTCTCCCTGTCTCATTGTGATGTCACCTCTGGTCAGTTGTCTCGGGTGAGACTGGGCAGTTTGTTCAGATTCCTCCTTCCAAGCCCGGGAGATAACAAAGGTCAGGCACAGGGTGAGCCAATGAGCAGACACTTCCGTGAGGCCCTTGCGCAATGTGCACGCGGTTCGTGAGTTTGAGCATAAAGCCTCTTCGCCAGAGTAGAACCTTGTCCTGTGGGGAGATTGCAGTGCTAGGTGGGTCTTCAGAGTGTGACTCGGCACCGCCTGTCTCAGAATGGCCAGGGGTGGCTGCTGGCCGCTCCTGGGCTGGGCTGGAACTCCTGACCTGGGATCCCAGCGAGGCCGACCCGGACACCCACGTGTTTCAGAGCCTCGTCAGGCTTGGCTAAGGTATGTGCATGCCTCTAAACTCCAAAGCCAGCACAAAGAGGGGGCTTCTGTTCACTCATTCGAGGTGACTGAGGCGCTGTGGAAGGGGCGTTAACTGCTTCGAACTACCTTGTGTCTAAACGTTTTTCCAACCCTCAGCACATATTTGCCACGAGGACTGGTCAGTGGTGACAGTTGGAACCTTGTTTTGTTAGATCATCCTGCCTGCACCTCCTCCTTGGAGATCCCGGTTTGGTTGGCTCCCCTAAGTCGTTCTTCAGTAAGTTGGCACCTTGTACAGTTTCATCACCTGTATTGTTTCTGGAGACATCAATTTCAACACTTGTGGTCTGACTTGGTGAGCATGCGTCATTTCCTCAGAAAGGCCTTCTTTGAACCCTTAGTCGCATCTTCATTAGGCCCCTCCCTCTGCCCCTCAGAAGAGCAGCTGCCACGACCTCCCACCCCCCAGCAGTCACCAGGGTGGGGATTACACATTTCTTTTTGTGTTCATTTGTGATCTCCTCCTCAGTCTGGAAGATTCCCTGTGGCCAAGGGCTGTGTATTCTGTCAACCCCACTGCATTTGTACTCTCCACAGTGCAATAAATATTTTTGGTTGGATGAAGGAATTGTCTCTAGTGTTTAGTTACAGCTAAGGGACAAACGACACTGATGTTTCCTGTGTGTCTCAGAAGGCATGTCAAGAGTGAGGAGGTTGACATGCCGTGAAGGGGCCACGAGTCAGAATACAGATCTTTCATTTCTTCCCTAGATCTTTTTTAAATTATCCGTAATGCTCCAGAGGTCTTACTTATTATCCTTGTTTGAGTGGCATCCAGTTTGTTTCTTTTGAAACTTAGGAATATTTTCTTCAAAACATAGGATAAACAATATAAATACTCACACACTAGAAAAATGTCTGATGACTTTTTTACACACAAATGGCCTTTCCATCTATGAACAGTTTAGACTGGCTGAACTTTAATAACTCTAAAAATTTAATGTTGGTGGTTATTCGTTCTCATTGTCCTTGTTTCTCTCGACAGTCTATGCCTTGGGACTATTATAGCTTCAGCTTTTCTCAAAATAAGAAAGCAGTACACCTTACAGAGGGTTGCCTTAGAAACCAATGTCGTACAGCTTGTATTTCATAGAAGTGTAGTCTTTAGTTTGCTTTTTTCCTTTTTGGGGGGGGGGTATAAAAAAGATCACCTTTATTCACTCGGTTATTTTCCTTAAAACCACTAATGCTGTGCACATACTTAATCTTACCATGTTTGCATATGTTTTAAAAATTATTTGGTTTAATTTGGTTTACCTGAAGCCTTAAAAAGAAACTCTGCTTACCTATGTGAGCAAAGTAAGAGAGGCTCCTGAGTTAATTACAGAAGTCCTCAGTACATTTCTTTCGTGGGGACTGAGGAGAGTCTGACACCCGATAGGCCTGCTGATGCCGCAGATCGCCACTGCCGAGGGTTGTCGATCACTAAGCGTTAGTTAGCACGACGGTTCAATTCTCTGAGCCTTACGCTGTGTAGAGTGTTCTACTTCAGGGGCTATAAAGGTGAATTGGAAACCAGCCCCCACTCTCCAGGAGTTCGTGGGCGCATGACTTTGCTGCTAGTGTAAACAGAAGCCAGTCAGCACCAGAGCCTTCCGCCGGCCTTGCCTTCGCAGTCCATCCCTGGCACCTAGTAGAGTAATGTGTGGCTTGTTGTATAGTGACTGAGGAGACCACATCGAGAAGCTCCTTAAATAGCCTTTTTCACCTTTACTGTGTGGTTAAGAAAGAAAAGATTGGTGAGAGCTTTTAGAGGTTTGACGTATTTGGTTAGAGGTAAAAGACTTCCTAGAAAATGTAAAGGGGGCCTTACCGCTGGAGAATCATTGGACACAATTGTTACAAGACACTTTCTCTGACTCAGCCCTGGAGGCTGGGACTGGCGTTTCTGGGAAGCGCTGAGGCCCCTTGTTTTCCTCGCCCATGGCAAGCTGAACGCTGATGCGTAGATTAGGTTGAAGAGGAGTTTGGGAGCATTGTGTAGAGGACAAAGATGAGGATAAGAAATCTGTACATAAAGTAAGTTAAAACACCAGTTACTAATGTATATTGAAAACAAAACTTGAAGGAACACAGAATAGTTCGTGTGTGTATATAGATTTCTTGGGATTTTCTGCGCACGGGTCATTTATCGTATCACAAGTACCATGCAGATACTTGTTTTCCTCAGCATTCTTTATGCATTTTATTTCTCTTTCTTGCTTCCTTGTTCCCTGCCTGAGGTTGAATACAAGTGGTAAGAGTGGACATCGTTTATTGTTTCTGATCTTACAGTAAATGTGTAGATACTTTTTAGCTCTCTTTACAGGCTGTGATGGATCATAGATTTAAGTAAAGCTAAAAGTATAAAGCTTATAAAAAGAAAAAAAGTAGGAGGATATCTTCACAAACTTGCAGTAAGGGAAGACTTCTTAGTATGCAGGAAGTATTAACTACAAAATAAAAATTAATAAATTTGATTTCATCAAAATAAAAAATATTTGCAGATTAAAAGGTACTTGTAAAAATGAAAAGACCAGCCTCAGACTAGGGGAAAATATTGGTTACATGGATAGCTGACAAAGAACGTGACTGAGAGAGCAAACATAAGTTTCGTGAGGTTTTGAAGAAATATTCTTTATATTGATTAGGGTGTAAACGTTTGTCAAATATCAGGGAATTGTGTACATAAGATGTTTGACTTCCATTGTAAGTAAATTTTACCTTTATTTATTTATCTATTTATTATTATTTTTGTCAGAGAGGATGAGAGAGAGAGAGCACAAGTGGGGGAGTAGCAGGCAGAGGGAGAAGCATGCCCCTCACTGAACAAGGAGCCTGGGGGGGACTTGATCCCAGAACCCTGGGATCATGACCCGAGCCGAAGGCAGATGCTTAACTGACTGAGCCACCCAGACGTCCCAATTTTACCTCAGTTTTAAAAATGGTTGCCGTACCTAGTTATATGTGGGTTTATAGGATTTCTGGTGTGTGTGTGTGTGTGTGTGTGTGTGTGTGTGTGTGTGTGTGTTACCTCTTCGTCTGAATTTTTCTTGATTTTCTGTACTAAGTGTACACTTCTTTGTAAATAGAAAAAAAAAGTGTTTAAAAAAGAAAAACTTAGGAACCGTTGTAGATTTTGAACAGGGAATGGCTGTAGTTAAGAAAGATTAATTTGTAAATCTTGAATGATTAGAGAGAGAAGATACATACAATGGAGAGGTCAGAAAAAGAAGCAGCATCACGGAGGAAGCATCTCTGTGTTTGTCAAAAGACTGAATATAGAGAACAGCGATGAAAACCTTCCAGGTCTTGAACTGTGGGGCGACTGGAAGAAGAGCAGTGCATTCTGGGCATCATTTTTTTTTTTTTTTAAGATTTTATTTATTTATTCGACAGAGATAGAGAGACAGCCAGCGAGAGAGGGAACACAAGCAGGGGGAGTGGGAGAGGAAGAAGCAGGCTCATAGCAGAGGAGCCTGATGTGGGGCTCGATCCCAGATCGCCGGGATCACGCCCTGAGCCAAAGGCAGACGCTTAACCGCTGTGCCACCCAGGTGCCCCTGGACATCATTTTTTTTAAAAGGACTCTGTGAATTTTGAATCTGCTTGCCATTTCTTCTTTGTTTAGGATGTTATTTGGCTATTAAAGAACTCAGAGCCATGGGGCACCTGGGTGGCACAGCGGTTGAGCGTCTGCCTTCGGCTCAGGGCGTGATCCCGGCATTATGGGATCGAGCCCCACATCAGGCTCCTCCGCTATGAGCCTGCTTCTTCCTCTCCCACTCTCCCTGCTTGTGTTCCCTCTCTCGCTGGCTGTCTCTATCTCTGTCGAATAAATAAATAAAATCTTTAAAAAAAAAAAAACTCAGAGCCAAATGTGCAGCCCTCCTGTTAACAAGTGAGCAAGAATTTCCAGCATTGCATTCTGTGTCCTAACTTCACTGCAGCATTATTCTATTTTATTTTTTTTTCTGGGCTATTTTTTCTTTGCCCCAATTTCCTTCTAATTTTGTATCTTTTATTGTGGTTTTATGAACTGCCTCAATTCCTTATTGGAAAGAAGTGGATTTGGCACTATTAACAGGAACAGGGAAATCACAGTTGGTCTGGGGAAATTTTGAGTTTGACTTTATTCATTTAGTTTAAAGAAACTGGTGTAGATAACAAAAAGACAGCTAGAAATAGGAACCTGGGGCTCAGAAGAGCAGCTAGCAAATGGTGTTGTAAAGAATTTAACACTGCCCAGGGGCGCCTGGGTGCCTCTGTTGGTTAAGTGTCCAAGTCTTGATTTAACTCCATGGAAAGAGGACTCCTGGATGCTCTGCATTTGGGACCCTTCTCGATCCTGCCCCTACATCTCTTCCCTTGATTGCCTGTAATCTGTGGCCCTTATGTTTGTAGTAAAATGTGCTCATGAGAATAGCGGCCTTTGGGGAGTTCTGTGAGTTCTTCTTACAGATGATCAGCTGTCGAAGCTGAGCTTGTGTGTGGATCTGCGCACTTGAGTTGGTGTCCGCGGTGAGGTCTTTGGGGTGCCTCAGCTCTGCAGTTCTCTGAGAAGTGGAGGTGTTCTTGTGGACCATTCCCAGACGTTACACAGGCACTACAGATTTGTTAGGAAAACAAATCCTGTCAGAGGTGTTAAGTGAATAAAGATGCAGAAGGCTGTTCACTGACAGGCCTTCGGGAGATCCAGTGGAATACAGGAGGAGAAAGAACAAGTTGAGAGGAACAGAGCAGTCAGGGAGGTCGGAGAGCAGCCAGAGATTGGGGTTCAGCTTGACATGGAGCAGATTGAGGAACTGAGCAGACAGCAGCTCTGTTAGTTTTAATCAAAAAATCCTGTATGTATTCAGTTGTGTAACCGGAATTTTCCATTTTTGGGGGTAGAAGGGTCTTAATTGCCTTGTAAATGTCCGTGGTTCCTGTCAGTCCCCGGCGTCGTTGGCCCTTTTTTGGGTCTGCACATCCTCAGAGGTGGGTGGCACGGCATCTGGGCCAGAGCCACCACGTGCTGTCTGCCGTGGGCTTCCTCCCTGCTCTTCGCTGCCCCGGGTGCTGACGGTACCCGCTGAAAGATTGCTTTTGGCCACGCTGCCGGGGCTGTCCCCGCTGTGCTTGGTGCCAGAGCCCAGCCCAAATGCCTCCTCTGCCTCTGCTTCGTCCAGCAGGGGTCTGCACAGCGGTGCCTGCGCCGCCTCACTCCACACCTTCCTTCTTTGGCCAAAACTGAAACACTCTGGCTCTTTGGGGCTGTCTACCAGTTCTCTCGGTGGGCCCCAAGCATGTTTGATTGTTATTTGGGACCTAAATTAGGATTTTAAAAACATTTACAAACAGAACCTAGTAATGAGACAAGTTTTAAAATAATTTTTCTCTTTTTTCAAATTTATTTTTACTAAGATATAATCGACATATGACATTTTGTAAGTGTAGATGTACATTGTGTCATTAAGGTGTTGATTTGAGGCATTGATGTATTGTACTATGATTGCCACCTTAGTGCTAGATAACACTTCTGTCATGTCCCATAATTATTTCCTTTTTGTAGTGGGAACGATTACAGTCTCGTCTCTTAGCAACTTCGAAGTTTACAATAGAGTTGCCTGTATTTTTTTATTTCTCTCTTGAGGCTATTATAAAAAAGAACTGTATTCTTAAGAGTTCTTATCCAGATCCCTCTCCTTCTTAGCACTGATATTCTGGATCGTAGAATGCATTGGGTAGAATGATTTTCGTACTTATCTGTACTGGATCCTGTTTCAACGTAGAATTGAAGATTGAAATGAAGTAAAGGAGTTTTAGATTTTGTTGAAGTTTTTTTTCTTCTTTTTTCTACTTTGTATTGACTAGCAGTACTTGAAAACTTGCTGTTTTTTTTTCCCCTCATGCCGTTTTCTGTATTGATTACAATAGCTCCCTCACCCCAGTCCACTACAGTGATGTTCCAGTACCGCCCTGAATGCCTGAAGCTGCACGTAGTAGCAAAGCCCAGAGATACAGGTTTCTTCCTATACATACATGCTTGTGATGAAGTTTAAGTTATAAATAGGCACAGTGAAGAGATTAACAACAATAATAAAATAGAACAATTATAATAATATACTGTAGTAAAAGTTATGTGGTCTCTCTCTCTCTCAGAATGTCTTACTGTTCTGTACTCACCCTTCTTGTTTTTGTGGTGATGTGAGATGACAAAACGCCTCGGTGGCTCAGTCGGTTAAGCGTCTGCCTTCAGCTCCGGTCATGATCCCGGGGTCCTGGCGTCGAGCCCCGTGTCAGGCTCCCTGCTCAGTGGGAGTCTGCTTCTCCCTCTCCTTCTCCCCCTGCTTGTGCTGTCTCTGTCAAATAAATAAATAAAATCTCTTTTAAACAAATGCCTGCTAGATGAGATTAAGTGAGGGAAGTGATGTAGACATTGTGACCTCGTGTTAGGCTATTGTTGACCTTCTGGTGATACGCCAGGAGGAGGATCACCTGCTTCCAGAATGCAGCTGACCATGCCAACTGAAACTACGGGAAACGGGGGAATACTTACATAAAACTAGCCACTCTAAAGGCTACAGTTCATTGGTTTTCAGTATATTTACGGATTGGGCAACTATTAGCACTAATTCCAGAACATTTTCATCACCCCAAAAAAGAAAAATGTTCATTAGCAGTCAGTCCTCATCCCATTTCTTCCTAGTCCTTGGCAACCACTAATCTGCTTTCTTTCTCTATGAATTTGCTTATTCTGGACATTTCATGTAAATAGAGTCCTACGGTATGTAGTCTTTTTTAGCTGGCGTACTTAGCATCTTTTTAACTTTGATCCATGTTGTAGCATGTGTTATTACCTTATACCTTTTTATACTGTAATATTCTGTGGTTGAGATATATTACATTTTGTTTGTCTATCAGTTGATTTACATTTGGTTTCTAATTTTTTTGACTATTAATATGCTACTCTGTGTGTGTGTGTGTGTATTTGTATATGAGTGTTTAAGGGGGCCTGTTTTCATTTTCTTGGGTATGCCTAGGAGTGGAATTGTTTTTGGGTCATATTGTAACTCCATGTAAAGTATCTTGAGGAATTGCCAGACTCTTTTTCTGAAGAAGCTACTCATCACTGTGTATTCCCACCAGCAGTGTATGACGTTTACAGGTTTTCCATATCCTTGCCAATACTTATTCTTTCTTAGCCATGCTGGTGGTACTGAAGTAGAATCTCATTGTGATTTTGATACTGATTTTTTAAAAAGATTTTACTTTTAAGTAATCTCTACACCCATCATGGGGCTCAAACTCATAACCCTGAGATCAAGAGTCTCAGGTTTTTCTAACTGAGCCATCCGGGTGCCCCTGATTTTTATTTTCTGAAGGACTATTGAATTTTGGAGATAGTAGTCTTGGAGAGGTTGAGGTCACATCTTTCTTGCAGAATAGGGAGGTTTTACATAGCTGTTGTGGCGAGCAGAATAGTGACTGGTTACTATTGGCAGCCTTATGCCAACTTTTAATTTCGCTTATGATTTTATGGATCAGGAATTTAGAAAGGGCAAAACTAGTATGGTTTGCCTCTGCCTCATGATGTCTGTGGCTTCAGCTGAGACATCTCAAAGGCTTGAAGTAACTCGATGGGCTGGGGACTAGAATCATCTGGAAGCTTACTTACTCATGTATCTGGCTGCTGGGACAGAGGATTGGAAGACTGGAACTGCCAACTGGAACACCTCCATGTGGCTTGGCTTCCTCACAGCATGGCAGCCTCAGAGTAGTCAGATTTCTTACCTGGTGACTCAGAGTTCCAAAAGCAGACATCCACCTTTCAAAGTGAGAGCTGTGTTGCCTTTTACAACCTAGCCTCAGAAATCACGCAGGCACTCGTGCTGCATTCTTTTGGCTAGGAGCATTTTGGAAGCCAGTCAGATCCACAAGGAAGACAAGTAGAGTGCGTTTCTTGATGATACAACTTCGGGGTTCTAGAAGAGCAAGTGGTTTGGAAGATTGTCTTGTGTCCTTTTTTGGAGAAGATGATTTGTTGGAAGAAGGTCACAAGAACTTAATGAAAGAACATTGCAGCCTTCCATGTATGTTTAGCTAGATTTATTTTTTGGCGTAATCATTTAACTACTTTTCTTAGAGCATAAATTCATTTAATACTCTTTTTGTTTGGCATAGACTATAAGTCCTAAGCCTGAAGCCCACTAACTGTATCTAAGTTGCTGTGTCGAGTGCCTCATATAGGAGCATGCACAAGTTGGTACATGAGTTAGGCTTTCTCGTGATGATTAAACTAGGAAGCATTCATTGCTTTTGGATTATAAAACTAGATAGGGTTTGAGATTGAGGCTCAAAAGTAAGTTCTGTTTTCCATATATATGTTGAAGACCTTTTACTTCCTGCATTTGTAGTGCTTTGAATCTAAGAACTATGTTCTTTTCCCCATTTTTAAAATTTCTTGAGAATAATTGAGAATTTGGATTATTCACAATGTATATATTCTTCATTTTTTGTGAGATATAACATCTGCTTGGGAAGACGCCTACAGTCGTGTGGTGGAGTCCGACCTTGCCGTGCGCTTTGGTATCTCCTTGCTCTCTTATGGTCAGGAGGAGACAAAAATAACAGTGGGCCTTGACTTCTTGAAGGAGTGTAATCTTTCAGTTACGTATTGATAATCTGACTGCATATAATTATGGGCTTTGGTTTCAAATAGCCAGGGAACTGCTTTCAGCGTACTTTTGCTTGAAAAGTTTCTTAGTTACTGAAAGAAATCTCAGTATTTTTTCCTGTCTTCCGATTTCTGAATTCTGCTTTTACCCCAATAAGACTTTCTCATTCCAAAAGCAATTGTTTCCCCAGTTCATATTTTAATGTATTATATTTGAACTTATCCAGAACATAATTAAGAACCAAGAAATGAGCCCAGAATCTTTGAGTACATCTGAATAATGTCCAAGTTCTTGTACTAAAGCTCATGTTTACTAAAAGGGGAGAAAATGCCCTTTCAGAATTTCAAATAGTATCTATTTACTCTTCCTTTGCCCACAAAGCAAGTAAGGGAAGGCTAAGAACAAGACATAAGATATAAAAGCTAGAAAAATCATAAAATTCCGATAAACACTGCAGCCTTAATCTGCTTGATGTAGTAATGAAATTTTTAGGCAGAAAGACCACATGTCTTATCAGAGGAAAATCAGATTGTGATCAGACTTTTGTACATCAGCGTTGTAGACCAAAAGACAATAGCGTAATGCATCTGACATACTGAAGGAAAGAAATTCTGAGCCAAGTATTTTGTATCCAGTCACATTGACCTTCAGTTATAAAGGTCCCACGTAAATTGTTAGGTACGTGCAAGTCTTGAGGGAGTATTTTTCTCTGAGAAAACTGTTTTAAAAAAAGAAAGAACTGTAAACAACCAAAATTAATGCAGAGGGATAGACATAAAGACTGATTTCATTAAATGACAAAATTATACCCGAAAAATTACTCCTCTATCAGTCCTCTAGAGTATTTATCTTACAGCATACTATTAAGTAGGTGTATTAACTAGACACTCAAAAGGACTTTAAAGAATGAGTGTTTACTTTCTGTCGACTGTATTTTTCAATTTAAGGGTAAATTTTGTAACAACATATTTAATAGAGCGATGATTTAGATTCTCCTATTAAAGATAGTGAAGAGATAAATGTCTGTGTCTGGAGCTGTGTATGTAAGAAACAGTAGAAAGTACTGGTCATGGATACGGGATGTGTCTGTGAACTCTCTTTAGCTGTGAATTCTGAGATTTGTGGGTTATTGGTGTGTACAATATATTTTTAGTGAAATTGCACCCTTGTTATATGTGTATGTGTGAGAAAAAAAGTTTGTGACCCAAATTACAAAGTGAATCTCTGTACTTGGTCTCTTGGAAACATCCATTAACCATTTATAATCTGATGTTAACTCCTGTGCATTTTAAGGACTTCCTACCTCCAAGGTGCATTTATAGAATACTGTGTCTAAACCATTCTTGCTGGATTAAGAAATGATTCTGGAGTGTTCCAGACTACAGACTGTAGAGATTTAGGCTTTGAGAGTTGGCCACGCCCCACCGTGGGATTTGCATGTCCACTGTGGGCTCTGTCATTCCTTTTTTTTTTTTTTTTTTTTTTTAAGATTTTATTTTTAAGTAATCAATACACCCAGCGTGGGGCTTGAACTCACAACCTCACAAGCCAGTCAGATGCCCCTTGAGGGTCTTTTCTAGCAAAGTGGAAATGTCAACATCACTATATTTTAGAAAAATTTTGCTGTAGCTACAAAATCATAGCACTAAAGTGACAAGAAACCTAGTTATTGATCATAAAAGCAGATGAAATCCTTACTCTATTTGATTTTTGTCTAGAATCACATTCCAGCTTTGTAAATATATGGAGCTATTAGTGGACTTTAACCCTTAAATGTTTATAATCCCATGATGGCTGTGTTCAGGATCTTATAAATATTATCACAGCTCAATTTCCTTCTTACCAATTTGTCTTAAGTACTGTACCTTTTAATTTTGTAGTATAAAAAGTATAATTTTTCCACCACACAATTCTCTTAGTGGTATTTTTATATGATATTACTTGGGATACATTTGAATTATTAGTTTACTAGTTCCCCATCTGGTCATAAGAGAAATAAAGGGAAATCTTCTAAGGATACACTGTATTACTAAATTTTGTTCACAATATTAATAATGAAAGTCTGAACTTGAACAATTCTCAAGGCTCTTCATAGTCTGATCCCAACGTGCTTTTCTTGTTTTCTTCTTAGCAGCAAACAGAAGTATTTATTTTATTGTGAACATGCCTTCCTGCTGTTGTAATTTTCCTCTTGCTATCTCTTTTTCTTTCTGGGCCTTCCTCTCTTTTTCTGTTATAGTGTAATATTAACTCAGAATTTAACGTTAGCCCACATCTTAAACTGGTAAAGCCTTTTTAGTTTCTCCTTCACACCAAGGAGCAGAGAATCAACCTCCCTCCCATCTGTGTCTCTTGTGTTCTCTGCTTTCTCTCTCATGTATTTATTAGTTTGCCTGCTGTGATCCAGGTACTATGCGTTAGGGATACTGTCTTTCTCCTTGTAGTGTTTAAAATCTCCTGGGAAAGGGACACTTGGCTGTCTCATTTGGTGGAGTGTGCAACTCTTAATCTTAGGGTTTTGAATTAAGCCCTATGCTGGGTGTAGAGATTACTTAAAAAAATAGAATCTTTAAAATAAAATCTCCTGGGAAAGACAAATGAGAAAATGAATAATTAAAATATTCTTCTTTGTAACAGAGCATACTGAGACATTATAGAGGTACGTAAGTACAGGACAGGAGCTTTTCCTCAGCCGGGAAGATCAGGAAATGTTTCCAAGAAGAGGGCCTTGTTTGAGCTTATCCTGAATGATAAGTAGCTGTTAATTGTATCCTAACACTTTACATTCTTGAGACATTTTACACGTAAAGTACATAGAATATAATAGGCAAATAGATGAAGAAATTATAGAAAAAAGTCACATTAAGGCTAATACATGAAGATTTATAAATAGATATCTGTACAATTTAACAGTGTTGTAGATTTTCCTCTGGGTTTCTTAGTCATCAAAGCAAGGAAGGAAATGCAGTGGTTGTGAGACTGACAGTTTTCATAAGATGAAAACAAACTAGTCACTCTAAACAAGAGTGCTTTTTCATGGTGCTAAAGATAAATCTATCATGAACCAAGGCATTTGTGAGATTTTATTCTTCCTGCAAGCTGATAAGTTAGCCAGCCAGTTTCATAGATGCTTGCAGAAGACGTGAGACTCCTGAGTCAGAAACAGAGGGTTTTATTACTCACAGCACGACAAGCAGCGTGTGCTCGTGTCCATACTGGTTCCTACCCTCCGTCCCACGAGGGCCATGTGGAGGAAAGCCCAGGTGGGCGCTCCACACGCTGTGCCTGTGTATCAAAGCCAAGGACCTTCAAGCTTAGGAATCTAATCTTTATGGGTATGCAACCAAACCTGCCCAACCTTTGTTACTGGGGGGAGATACTTATACTGCACAGCAAACCAGTGTGCCCCCTTCTCCAGTGGGAGACAGTATGTCTATATTCCAACGCCATTCACCTTGGAAACCTTTGAAAGATAGTCTGCAACAAAGGCTACCAATGTCTGTATTCAAAAGCTGTGCAGAAATTTGGTTGGTTTGGGACCAGGTTCTCTCATGAGATTATAGTCAAGCTGGGGCTGCAGTGACCTGTAGGCTTGACTTGCCCAAAAAATCTGCTTCCCTGATCATTTTGGTGGTTGTTGGCAGGTCTCAGTGCCTCACTGCTGTTGACTGGAGGCTTCGGTTACTTGCCACATGTGCGTCTGTACAGGGCTGCTCACAACAAGGCAACTAGCTCAGCAGAGAGCAGGGAGAGCCCCAGGATGGAAGCCACAGTTTTTATGACATGATGATAAGCCACACTCTCATCTCTTGGGGAATGACATTAAACTTTAATTTTGAAAATCTGGATTCTTTTATAAGTATATTTTAATGTTTGGATAAACCATTGATAAAAAGATGAGTTTCTTTAATCAATGTGATACATCATAAAAGAAAGTATAAAAAGCATATGATCTTTCAGTAGATGCAAAAAAAGCATTTGCAAAGTATAAAATTCATTCATGATAAAAACCCCTAACAAACTAGGTTTACAGGGAACATACCTCAACATAATAAAGGCCATATATGAAAAACACACGGCAAATATCACACTCAATGGGGAAAAATTGAGAGCTTTTCCCCTAAAGTCAGGAACAGGACAACAAAGTCCACTCTCACCACTTTTTCTTCTTTTTTTAAGATTTTATTTATTTAGAGGCACCTGGACGGCTCAGTTGGCTAAGTGTCTGACTTCAGCTTGGGTTGTGATCCCAGGGTCCTAGGATCGAGCCCCGCATTGGGCTCCCTGCTTAGTGGGGAGCCTGCTTCTCCCTCTCTCGCTCTACCTGCCTGTGCTCGCTCTCTGTCAAATAAATTTTTTTTTAAAAAAGGTTTTATTTATTTGACAGAGCACGTTTGTGAGTCATTGGTGGGGAATGGAGCGCAGAGAGTGAGGGAAAGAATCTCAAGCAGACTCCACGCTGAGCATGGAACCCTTCGTGGGACTCAGCCTCCTGACCCCAAGATCACGACCTGAGCCAAAGCCAGGAGTCAGATGCTCAACCAGCTGAGCCACCCAGGCAACCCCACTCTCACCACTTTTATTCATTCTGGAAGTCCTAGCCACAGCAGTCAGACAACAAAAAGAAATAAAAGGCATCCAGACGAGTAAGGAAGAAGTAAAACTTTCACTGTTTGCAGATGACGTGATATGATAGATAACCCAAAGGATTCCATCAAAAAACTGCTAGAACTGATAAGTTCAGTGAAGCTGCAGGATACAAAATCAGTGTGCGGGCAGTCTGTTGCATTTGTATTCACCCGTAATGAAACAGGGAAAGAGAAATTAAGAAAACAATCCCATTTATGATTGCACCCAAAATTATAAAATACCTAGGAGTAACCTTAACCAAACAGGTGAAAGGCCTGGACACTGAAAACTACAAAACATTGATGAAAGAAATTGAACACGACACAAAGAAATGGAATGACGGTGCATGCTCATGGATGGAAAGAAAATTATTGTTAAAATGTCTATACTACCCAAAGCTATCTACAGATTAATGCAGGCCCTATCAAAATCACAGAACGAGAACAAACAATTGTAAAATTTGTATGGAACCACAAAAGATCCTGAATAGCCAAAGCAAACTTTAAAAAGAGAAACAGGTGGAGGCATCACAATTCTAGATTTCAAGTTACATTACAAAGCTTTGTAGTGATCAAAACAGTATGGTACTAGAACAAAAACAGACACACAGATCAAGGGAACAGGATAGAAAACCCAGGAATAAACCCACAATTACATGGTCAGTTTTCAACAAAGCAGGAAACAAGATGCAATTGGCAAAAGTCTCCAAAAAATGGTGTTGGGAAAACTGGACAGCTACATGCAGAAGAATAAAACTGGACCACTTTCTTATACTATACACAAAAATAAATTCAAAATGGACTAGAAACCTACATGTGAAAACTGAAACCATAAAAATCCTACAAGAAGGCACAGGCAGTAATTTCTCTGACATTGGCCATAGCAACAGTTTTCTAGATATGCCTCCTGAGGCAAGGGAAATAAAAACAAAAATAAACTACTGAGACTACATCAAAATAAAAAGCTTCTGCACAGTAAAGGAAACAAAACTAAAAGGCAGCCTACGGAATGGGAGAAGATATCTGCAAATGACATATCTGATGAAGGGTTAGTATCCAAAATATATAAAAAACTGATAGAACTCAACATCCAAAAAACAAATAATCCAACTCAAAGTGGGCAGAAGACATGAACAGACATTTCTCCCAAAAAAGACCTCCAAATCGCCAACATGAAAGGTGCTCAGCATCACTCATCATCAGGGCGATGCAAGTCAAAACTACGATGAAATATCACCTCAGACTAGTATAACATTAGTCCGAATGGCTAAAATCAACAACCAAGAAACGTGTTGAAGATGCAGAGAATAAAGGAACCCTCTTGCACCGTTGGTGGGAATGCAAGCCGGAGCAGCCACTGTGGAAAACCGTCTATAGTTTCCCCCAAAAGTTAAAAATAGTACTACCCTACAATCCAGTAATTGGACTACTGCATATTTACCCAAAGAATTCTAAAACATTAATTCAAATGGATACATGCACCCCTGTGTTTACTACAGTTTTACTTACCATAGACAAAATATGGAAGTAGGCCACATGTTCATCATTAGATAAATTTACAAAGAAAATGTGTGTACACACACATACACAATGGAATATTAGCCATAAAAAAGAAAGGAAATCTTGCCATTTGCACCCATGGGGATAGAGCTAGAGAGTATAATACAAAGCAGAATAAGTCAGCCAGAGAAAGACAAATATCATACGATTTCACTTACATGTGGAATTAAGACACAAATGGGCGAAGGAAAAAGAGACAAACCAAGAAAGAGACTTTTTAAAAAAAATATTTATTTATTAGAGGGAGAGTGTGAGTGGGAAGAGGGGCAGAAGAAGAGGGAGAGAGGATCTCAAGCAGACTCTGCGCTGAGCGGAGTCCGACAGGGGACTTGATCCCACCGCCCTGAGATCACGACTCAAGCTGAAACCAAGCATTGGATGCCCAACCGACTGAGCCACCCAGGTGCCCCCAGAGTCTTAACTATAGAGACCAAACTGATGGTTACCAGAATGGGGGGGGGGGTTAAATAGGTGATGGGGATTAAAGAGCACACTTACCATGATGAGCACTGAGTAACGTATGAAATTGTCAAATCACTGTACTGTGCACCTGAAGCTAATATAACTGTATGTTAACTATACTGGGATTAAAAATCAAAAAACGGTAAGTTTCTTTTGGACGTTTGACAGCTCTAGATCATTATATCTGGGGTATCACAAACCTTTTACTAATTGGGCTCTGTTAGTGAATTAGATTACACTTTGGGCCTGTTTTACCGTCTTAAATAGCTATAGACAATACCCTGAACCCTAGTCTGCTGACTCAGTAATCCGTCACTAGTCACAGTGGATTTGGAGAATGGCAGAACAACAGTGAACACTTCTGTGGCACTGAGTACGTGCCCAGGACAGTTCTGAGTGGATGACTGTAGGGCGAATACCCAGAGAAATAGAGTAGTTTGCTCAGCGTTACATAGCTAGTAAATGCCAGTGCGATTCAGATCGGCTTCCTTTTTAAAGCACAAATCTGAATAAGTTAATTCATAGTTAGGCAATAGTTTAAAATTATTTGTTGGACTTTATATTAACATTTTGTATGTTCAAGGTCTCTGAATCTGTGGATTCTACTTATATCTCTGTGGCTCTACTGCAGAAATTGTTTCTGCGTTTTATCATATATTCTCAAGTAATTTTTGTTATTTCTTTGGGTCATAGATAAATACTCTTTTGGAGCACTTTCCTTTGCTCTGAGTTTCCCTGTAGAGCTCTCTCCCATTTGTTAGTGTTGCAGAGAATATTTGGCATAATAACAGATTAATTTATAGTCAAGAGGGTTTTTTTTTTAAATTTTTTAAAAGATTTTACTTATTTGAGAGAGAGAAATAGTGACAGAGATAGCGAAAGAGAGCACGAGCAGGGGAGGAGAGGGAGAAGCAGGCTCCCCACTGAGCAAGGAGGCCGATGCGGGACTCGATCCCAGGACCCTGAGATCATGACCTGAGCCGAAGGCAGACGCTTAACCGACTGAGCCACCCAAGCACCCTTCAAGAAGGTTTTTTTTTTTTTTTAAAGATTTTATTTATTTATTCGACAGAGATAGAGACAGCCAGTGAGAGAGGGAACACAAGCAGGGGGAGTGGGAGAGAAAGAAGCAGGCTCATAGCAGAGGAGCCTGATGTGGGGCTTGATCCCATAACGCCGGGATCACGCCCTGAGCGGAAGGCAGACGCTTAACCGCTGTGCCACCCAGGCGCCCCTCAAGAAGGTTTTTTAAAAAAAGATTTTATCTATCTATCTATCTATCTATCTATCTATCTATCTATCTATCTGAGAGAGCGCGCGCGCGCGCATGCACGTGCAAGCAAGCAGGAGGCAGAGCGGTGGGGAGAGGGAAAGAATCCCAAGCTGACTCTGTTCTGAGCAGTAGGCTGACTCGGAGCTCGATCTCATGACCCTGAGATCACGACCTGAGCCAGAACCAAGAGTGGGGCCCTTAACTGACTGAGCCCCCTAGCGCCCCTATATTGAAGAGTTTTTAAATAACAATGATTTCTCTGCTTACCTGCTTTGGAATCTCCCTCAGTCTGAAGGGAGTTTGTTAGTTGTGTCAGAGGCTTTCTTATTGCCGCCTTTTGTTTTGTTTTGTTTCGATGGCTACTAGGGCTATTTTTTAATACCCTTACTTGTGCTGCCTTTGAATGTGTAGTGTTATTGATGTTTCTCCTGGGGTACATGTGATTTATTTTTTGTTTTTAATTTAAATTCAATTAATTAACAGTGTATTATTTGTTTCAGGGGTACAGGTCTGTGATTCATCAGTCTTATATAATACCCAGTGCTCATCACAACACATACCCTCCTCCATGTCCACCACCCAGTTACCCCATCACCCCACCCCCTTTGCCTCTGGCAACCCTCAGTTTGTTTCCTAAGATTAAGAGTCTCTTATGGTTTATCTCCCTCTTTGGTTTCATCTTGTTTCACTTTTTCCTCTCTTTCCCTAAGATGCCCTGCCTTGTTTTTTAAATTCCACTTATTAGTGAGATCATATGATAATTGTCTTTCTCTGATGGGTTCATAATACCCATCCACGTCATTGCAAATGGCAAGATTTCTTTTTTTTTGATGGCTGTGTAATATTGCATTGCATATATATACCACATCTTCTTTGTCCATTCATTTGTTCGTGAACATTGGGCTCCTTCCATAGTTTGGCTGTTGTGGATGTTGCTGCTATAAACATTGGGGTGCAGGTGCCCCTTCGAATCACTACATTTGTATCTTTGGGGTAAATACCCAGTAGTGCAATTGCTGGGCCGTAGGGTAACTCTGTTTTCAACTTTTTGGGGAACCTCCGTACCATTTTCCAGAGTGGCTGCACCAGCTTGCACTCCCACCAGTGTAGGAGAGCTCCCCTTTCTCCGCATCCTCGCCAACATCTGTTGTTTCCTGACTTATTTTAACCATCCTGACAGGTGTGAGGTGGTATCGCATTGTGGTTCTGATTTGTATTTCCCTGATGCCAATTGATGTGGAGCACTTTTTCATGTGTCTGTTGGCCATTTGGGTGTCTTCTTTGCGGAAATGTCTGTTTGTGTCTTCTGCCCATTTCTTGATTGGATTATTTGTTCTTTGGATGTTGAGTTTGATAAGTTCTTTATAGATTTTGGATACTAGCCCTTTATCTGATATGTCATTTTTGCAAATATCTTCTCCCATTCTGTTGGTTGTCTTTTGGTTTTGTTAACTGTTTCCTTGTCTGTGTAAAAGGTTTTTATCTGATGAAGTCCCAATAGTTCATTTTTGCCTTTGTTTCCCTTGCCTTTGGAGAGGCATCTAGCAAGAAGTTGCTGTGGCCGAGGTCGAAGAGGTTGCTGCCTGTGTTCTCCTCTAGGATTTTGATGGATTCCTGTCTCACATTTAGGTCTTTCATCCGTTTTGAGTCTATTTTTGTGTGTGGTGTAAGGAAATGGTCCAGTTTCATTCTTCTGCATGTTTGTGTCCAGTTTTCCCAACACCATTTGCTGAAGAGACTTTTTTCCATTGGATAGTTTTTCCTGCTTTGCTGAAGATTAGTTGACCATAGAGTTGAGGGTCCATTTCTGGCTTTTCTGCTCTGTTCCATTGATCTATGCATCTGTTTTTGTGCCAGAACCATACTGTCTTGATGATTAGAGCTTTGTAATAGAGCTTGAAGTCCGGAATTGTGACGCCACCAGCTTTGGTTTTCTTTTTCAGCATCCGTTTAGCTATTTGGGGTCTTTTCTGGTTCCATACAAAGTTTAGGATTATTGATGGTATTTTGATAGGGATTGCATTGAATTTGTAGGTTGCTCTAGGCAACATGGACATTTTGACAGTATTTGTTCTTCCAGTCCATGAGCATGGAACGTTTTTCCATTTCTTTTTGTCTTCCTCAGTTTCTTTCATGAGTATTCTGTAGTTTTCTGAGTACAGAGCCTTTGCTTCTTTGGTTAGGTGTATTCCTAGGTATCATATGGTTTTGGGTGGGGTACATGTGATTTAAATTATACTTTAAATTAATGAAGAAAATAGTATTTTCTTAGATTTCAGTATTCTTATTTGATGTTGCCTGTAAGCCATAATGTCACAACTGAGAGATGTGGCTACGAAATTTTAGGAAGCTTATGTGGGATAAAATTTTAAAGCAATACTTTATTTTCATATTTAGTTCATAACCAAAATTATGGTTGCTAAATACTTGTAAAATCTTGTTCATAAAAGCCGATTACAATAGATTCTTATGACTCATTGACAAACCATTTCTAACTCAGGCATATTATCGATACCTTATACTGAGAAAATAGATACCATTTAAAATGGCAGTTTTTATTTTATTTCAGAGTTTTTTCTCTCTGTTTATTCACAGTGCCATGCACTTAATTCATATTAGAATCCCAGATGGAAAGAAAGGGGTACATATTTTAGCTGATGGGTGAATAGTCAGACATGGTATTGCAGACAGAGCACAGTGTTTAGAGTCTGGCACATCTGGATTCTAATTCTGACTCTACTGCTTCCTTCCCAGGTGGCAGCTGACTGATGGTAGAGCCTCACTAGCCACTCACTGATACACACACACACACACACACACACACACACACACACACGTTCAGTAGGAAAGATAGTAAGTATCATCATAAACACAAGGAATCTAGAATGAGCCTTTAGTAGGCTTTTTTATTTTGCTTTCCCTCTTATCTATTTCTCAGAGGTCGTTTTAGAAAAAGTAGGGTCCCACCTGTGTACTATCTGGTCACGTCACTGAACCTCCTCTGTGGGCCAGTGGTTGAAGCTGGTCTTTACCTACTCTGGGCTTGCCTCTAGACAGCCCCTCTCCCCAGCACACATTTGGGATGCGTAAGAGACTGGTTAAAAATGACATGCTTTTTATTATGGAAATTATCAAACATACAGAAGTGTTGAAGGAATAGTATAGGGAATTCCTGCATTTCCTTTATGGAGGAGAGTGTTACCATTTTAGCATTGTTGAAGAGTTGCTGACATTTTCTCTTACTTGCTTTATTGTATACATTTATCATTTTTTTCTTTTGCTGAATTACTGGAAAGGAAGTTACAAAAATCATGACATTTTACTCCAAAAAATCTTCAGACTTATCTAAGAATAAGCATTCTCATTATATAGCCATAATGTCATTGTTATAACTAAGAAAATTAATAATTCTGTAATATCATCTAAAATCCATATCTTATTTAAGTTTACCTAATTGTTTCAAGAAATGTCTTTTACACCTATTTTTTTTTCTTCCTCTCAAGTCTGGGTCGTAATCAGATTTACCCATTACATTATGTGTTTTTTGATCCTTTTAATCTTGGAATGAGTCCCTTCTTCTTTCAGTTCCCCAGCAACTTCAAGTCTGATGCTGTCTCGTAGGTTTTTCACAGATGCTCTTCTGTTCCTGCTTTGTTCAGAATTTTGATCAGCAATGCATGTTGAATATTAGGAGATTTTTTTTTCCTGTTTAGTGAGCTAATCCTATGGTTCCTAAGTTTTCATTTCTAGAATAAAAGCCACTTGGTCATAGAGTATTATCCTTTTTTATGTTTAATTAGATTTGATGAAATTCTGTTTGGAATTTTTGTATCTACTTCATGGGGAAATTGGTCTGTAGCTTTCTTTTAATGTCTTTGCCAGGCTTTGGAATCAAAGTAATGCTGGCTTCGTAGAATGAGATTGGGAGTATTTCCTCCTTTTCAGTTTTCAGGAAGTATGTAGAATTGTTAGTATTTTTCCTGTAAATGTTTGAGATTATTCACCAATTCATTTTTTATGGGAAGGTTTTTAACTACAAATTGATTTTTTTTTTTTTAGAAACTGGTATAGAGTTATTTAGGTATGTATAGTGTGTATGTATGTGTTGTGTTTTTCATGGTATTTGTCCATTTCGTCTATGTTTTCATATTTATAGGTATAAAATTGTAATATTCTCTATTATCCTTTAATAGCTATAAAATATGTAGTGATATCACCTCACTCATGTTGGTAACTTGTGTTTTCTTTCTGTTTTCTCTGGTCAGTTTATTATTTTCATTTTCTCAAAGAACCAGCTTTTGGTCTTACTGATTTCTCTCTATTTTTATGCTTATTTCACTGATTACAGCTCTTAACGTTTATTCTCTTCTTTCTTTTGCTTACTTGAAGTTACCTTTGTTCTTTTTCTGTTTTTGTAAGCTGGAAACTGAGCTTATTGATTTGAGATCTTTTTTCTGATACAGGCATTTTGTGCTCTAAATTTTCCTCTTAAGGTTTAATGTTTTAGCAACATTTCTCAGATTCTGATGTTAGGTTTTCATTTTCACTTAGTGTAAAATTCTTTGTAATTTCCTTTTCATTTCTTCTTTATCCCATGGGTTATTTTGAAGTGTGTTCGTTTCCCAACTTTGTGGTATTTTGTTACTCATTTTTAACTGAATTCTATTGTGGTCTGAGAACATGCTTTATATTTCTTGAATCTTTTAATATCTGTTGAAACTTGTTTTATGCCCAGTATATGGTTTCTGTTGGTACATGTTCCGTGTACTTGGAAATAATATTCGCTGTTGATTAGAGTGTTCTATAAATGTCAGTTATATCAAGTTGCTTGGTGGTGTATTCACATCTTCCATATCCTTAACTGCTTTTCTGTCAGCTTGCTCTATTTATCTGTGCTCCCAGGTGTGTCTGTATTATAGTTCTGTGAATAAATTGCTTTTTGCCACGCCTTCCTTTTTTAAGACTGTGTGTGTTGGAGGTGGTTCTCATGTTTTTCTTTAGACCTTCAGTAGCCTTCACTGGTTGTGGAGACAAACCTCCCCAGCAGAAGACTGAGAAACTAGTGTTGATACAAAAAAAATGAATACTTAATAGTATCTTTATTAGCAAATAAAGACTTTGCTGAAAATCTTTACAGTTTTGTATGATAGAGTTCTGAATTTTTGATTGCCTCAAATTGATCCTATTTTTGGCTCCGCAAGGAGAAGAGTTATCTTTATCTTTGGCCAACAATTCTAGAATAGCTAAGAAAGGTGGTTTTGGAATTGTCTTCTTTGGAGCCTTGATAGTTTGAGTAGAGCTTTAGTTACAGTTTCTTTAGTGTGCTGGAGGGGCAGGAGTTGCCGAAGATACCATTGAGTGAGCTCAAGTACTTAACAATCAGGTTTTAGTCTCTAGTATTTGTAATCCAAACTAATATTTATTTTTTAATGATCAAAGGTAAACTCCTAAGTGATAAGTGCATGGTTTTTATATTAAGTAATACAAATAGTGAAGTGCAAAAGTGTCAGCTAAACTCCTAAGTCATGGTAGTTCTCAAGTGCTTGAACCTTTCTGGTACTCTGCCTGATGCCATGAGCAGGGTCTGTGGGGAGCACTGTTGATAAATTCCTGTGCTGCCTGTTGGTAAAGGAGCAAAAGGAGATGTCCTCATCTGGTCTGTGACTGTTCTCAAGAGTCCTTGCGTGCTAGACAGTGTTGTAAGCCATGGAGTGTCTGTTGCTAGCGGTCACTGTGGTGCACACTGTGAGCTGATCTCAGGGAATTGGAGAATTAATTGGCACGGTTACTGGAGTGTCCATTTTCTCTAATTCTGTGGGTGTTGGGCAGGTTGGTGCGGTCTGCTATGGGAAGTCGTTGTTCGACCTTCTGGCAGCATGAATATCATTTACCCTTTTATGGGAAGAGGTTGAAAAGTAGTCAGAAGAGACTTGTTTTCTATGGAGATCTGGGAATTAGGGTAGGAGAATATATGGAGTATAGGTTTGAAATTATGTCATATTTTCAAAATAAAAGGATAACTGTTCAGTACTTTTAATTGTTTTTATATTTGTATTAAAAATTTCTTCTCTGCCCCCTCTTGTTTTAGTTGGCCTGCCTTTAGGTATAGTATTATTATTATTATTATTATTATTATTTTATTATTATTATTTTTTTTTAGTCCTCTGCTAGGTACATCTTAGCTCATCTGTGGCCTCCTGAGGTAACTGGACTAAACTAGTAATTTCTTTTGTTCAACTTTCCAAGTCCTATTGAGAAAAGGAGTGGCCGTGCTTACGCTGTGATTATATTGGAAACAGCGCTCTTCTGTTTTTGCTCACATACGCACTCTGGCTGTTGGAGAATCCGTAATGATACAGATTTTTAAATTTAAAAACTTTAAAGTTGGGAATACTATGCAATTAAGTAGTAAATGGCTTTTAATTAAGCTATCGAGTGTTCCCCCAATATTAAGACCAGGAAATAGTCCCGCAGTTGTTAAAAACAAAATACATTTCTTCCTGGTGGACAGGGCAGGGACTTTGGAGTCAGACCCAGTTTCCAGCCCTGAACCTATTACTTACTGTCTCTGAGACTTGTGCCCACTTCAGCAGTGTAGATAGAAATCACACCATCTGGTTTGTGGGGTGGTCGTCAGAAGTGACATAGACACCAGTATTTCCTAAATACTTTGTATTGTGAAATGTGACTTGTTTTTTTTGTTTGTTTTTGAAGGAATCATTTCATGAGCAAATATGTCTGGGATTTGCAGCATGCTCTCTTTTCTTTAAGGTCCCACTGTGTGTTAAGAAATCGCTTTGCTTTTTGAACTTCCCATTTCCCAAACGGACTTCTCCTCCCTTCTTCTCCCCACCCCCACCGTGGAACACCTGCAGCATATTATAGTTTACTTTCCTTTCGTGGAATATGGTTTTGAAAATAAAGGGCCTAGCACAGTGTCCTTGTACTTGGAAAATTATAGGTTTTTTCCTCCTCCTTTCCAGTGTTAATTTTAATAGTTCAAAAACTGTATTGTAAACTCAGAGCCCACTTCAGTTTTAGTTTAGTTTAACCTTCTAAGTAAGCAATAAGCAATTTTTTTCTTCCACTTTTATTGCGATGTATTTAATAATACAGCACTGTATAAGCTTAAGGTGTATAGCATAATGACTTGACATATGTGTGTATTGTGATTACTACAGTGAGTTTAGTCACCACCTATCCATCCATTTAGTAATTTGCTATATTCTTAATTTATTATCTTTTAGTTCATATCTTTTATCCAGAATATTGTTAAAGACTTTGATATTAAAATCTGAGAAATGCTGATGTGGTGGTAGTAGAGTAAGAGTCTAAGAAACTCAGTATCTGGTCAAATTCCTGCTTCACTAATTCAGTTGAGTAACAGTTTAAATATTCATAAATATTCGTAGTATTTCCTGAGGTCTATTCCTAGCCCTCTGAAAGATACTGGGATGGGTTAAAAGATGTGGCTTGGATGCTTATGCACCTGCTCTGAGCCTCTGAGCACGAGGTGGGAATGAACTATCCATGTCTTTCTTGAGTGATTTGTAAGAATTCTGTAGTTTTAAAAAATGAGAGATAACATTGCAATAAAAAAGAAGATGTTAAAAGAATAAAAAAGTAGGAAAGCATTATATTTGTTTTAGTAAAAAATTTTAAGATACATAAAAAAGAATAAAAGTAATTTTATACTCAGATATGCTTGTTGCTAACATCTTATCCCCCTAGGTTTTTCCTTGTGTATTTCACAAAAACGGTATCATATTCTACATGCTATTTTGTAGCCTGCTTATTTTATTTACAAACCCAGAGGAAAGGTCTTTTTATGCCAGACATCTATAAAAGCACCCTTACCTTTCCCAAGTATCTGCCTCAAGATGGTGTCCTCTCTCTCTCCAGCCTGTTTCTCAGCAGGGGTGTGAGGTTGGAGGAAGTGTGGGGAGAGGAGCAAGGTCTGTTGGAGGGTGAACTGTTGTACATTATATGATTCCTTGTTGCTTATGTGTAAACTATTGGTGTATGCAGAATTAGGTAGAGCACACATCCTTTACTTTGTGAGTTATGTTCTACTGACCTAAAACGTTTTGCATTGAATTTATTGCTTAAAAGGGAAGACGACAATGTATGGAAAGGTCAAGAGCTGGTGTGTGCATATGACGTACACCTTGGCTTGTTATGGGGTACTGGGCGGTTTGTTGTCTTTCTGAGTTAAATCAGAATGGACAGAAAGCCTAATAGAAAGGCAGAGGACATTTTTCTCTTGATGAAAGATATTTTTGAGAAAAATATTATATTATTAAACATACTTTGATTTTATTATTTAGAGCTTTCTTAAATGGTATCAAGAACTGACTAAAGGGGGCACCTGGTGGGCTCACTCTGTAGCGCATGTGACTCTTGATCTTGGGGTCTTGAGTTCAAGCCCCACATTGGGTATAGAGATTACTTAAAAATAAATAAAATCTTTAAAAAGAACTGACACAAAGGATGAGATTTTACTATTTCTCTGAAATTAAAAAAAAATTTTTTTTAATAAAAGGTGGCTACCATCCAGTGAAAATTGGAGACCTCTTCAATGGCCGCTACCATGTTATTAGAAAGCTAGGATGGGGACACTTCTCAACTGTCTGGCTGTGCTGGGATATGCAGTAAGTGTTCTTTCTCATTTGTCCATTTGATTTCTGGTCTAGTGCAACCTTTGTCATGAAGTATGGCAGAGGAGCACACCTACTTCTGTTGTAGCATGTATAGTACTTAGCACGGGCCTGCCTCCCCCAGCTAGACATCCCCCCCCGCCCAGTTTGAATTTCACTTGTCTATTATCTTAATATATTAACTCTCTTCTGCTTTTATATCTGAAGCTTATTCATTGAAATAGCATTATATCAGATATATTCTTCTAGTAATTCATCTATATGAGAAAAATATTCACATGTAAAAAGATAATGTATAGGCCTTTAAAATCAGTGATTTCTGACTTTTTTTTTTTTTTTTTAAGTCACGACCCCATAGTATGAAACTGCACTGCTACCCGGGACACATACATATATGGGGTGTGTGTGTATGTACTCAAACATAAGTGTTACAAAATAAGAATTACTCTTAATCTGTGTGATGAACTCTTAACATTTTTCCAGTCCACCTTATTATTATTAGGCAAAAACAAACACAGAGCAAAAAAGAGATTGTTTTGGTCCATTAACCTATTGCTTAATTGTGGCCACACAGTTTGAAAAGTACTATTTTAAAGAAAAGGTTATTAGAAGTTTCTATTTATTGACTAGTTTTTATTATAATGATCGCTTCTGATAATATTTAAAATATGCATTTTTTTAAAGGGGGAAAAGATTTGTGGCAATGAAAGTTGTCAAAAGTGCCCAGCATTATACAGAGACAGCCTTGGATGAAATAAAATTGCTCAAATGTGTAAGTACTGTGAAAATGTGAATAATGCAAGAAAAATTAATGACTTAAAATTTTACAGAGGAATTTTTAGTTCAAATACTCAATCTTTTATTTTTAAAAACATCACTTTTACTAAAATGTTTTTGGTTGGTTATAATGGAAATGACTTTCAGTCCTAAATGGTTCTGTTCTTGAATTCATTTTTCTTTCCATAGGTTCGAGAAAGCGATCCCACTGACCCAAATAAAGACATGGTAGTACAGTTAATCGATGACTTCAAGATTTCAGGCATGAATGGAATACGTATCCTTATTGATAGTTCTTTTGCTTCCTAATGGCTTTTTACTTTTAAAATATGGAAATATTTCAAGCTTATTTAAACTTCTGTTTGCTGTGCTGTATCAGTGTCCATATAAAGCCTCTAGTATCATTGCAGATTATTATAAAATGGTGTGCCAAAAAATTCCCCAGTTCCTGCCGGTCCGTTTCAATGTCTTGGGTCATCTCTCTGAGGTCATAAAGCATCTTAAGCATCCTTCTTGTGCAGGCACCGGGCTCTTTACAGACAATCTTTCTACCTTCAAGCTAGGGAATGCCTTACATAGGTGTAAGGAGAGAGCAGAGTAAGATTAGTCACAGTCATCTTTACAGATTACAAGGAGCAAAAGGTCAGTTGTGTCAAGAGCCAGGGTCTTCTCCTTCTTATCATGTTTGGAAGAGATCCTTCATTTTGGTATTTGACCTGCTCAAGCTCCAGAAGCCTGAGGACAAAGCCTTCTCCCAGTTCAAATCCCAGAATGGCACCCTGTTTCTGCATCTCCCAAGCCTTAATCTGTGGGGAGGCACTTCCTTCACACCCTGTATGTCTGAAGGAGGTTCTGTATTTCCTCTAGAGATCGGACTAGAAGCTACTAGTAAGTACCAATGCCTGCCTGCTTATGTCACCTTGCCCTTTGCCTCAAGATTATTTCTGCTAGTTGCTGAGTGCATTTCCTCCCCCTTTTTTTAAAATGGTTTTTTTTTCTTTTTTTTTTTGATCGAGATTGAGAGTGAGGGGGCAGAGAGAGAATCTCAAGCACAGAGCCCGATGCAGGGCTCAGTCTCAGGACCCTGAGATTACGACCTCAGCCAAAATCAGGAGTCAGATGCTCAACCGAGTCACTCAGGTGTCGTCCCCCCCCCCCCCATAGACAGAAAGAGCTGGTCCTCTGCCCGGTCTCCTGGTGAGCCTGTTTGTTTATGGGCAGGCAGGGCGGACCCTCTTCTTGGATCAGTTCTGTAAGGCAGTTTGTTGGGCTAGCTGACAGGGTTTTTTTGGAGAAACTACCTGATTTATAGGTAAATGGAGTGTTTTGGGTATATATTCCAGTGGCTGTTTTTACCACTAAATAAAATGCTAGGAAACCATTATAGTCCAGGTTGTCAGTGCTTTGAGAAGACTTAGGTCATAATTTAGAAATCTTGGCCTTTGACTCTGTGTCTCTTACTAACTTTAATCCTTAGTGTGCCTTTTTAAAATGATGAAATAGTAAACTTCTGGCTTTAGATTATCTATGCGTAGTACTCCAATATTGTAGAAATTTTTTTTAATTTTCATTAAAAATATTTAAAGCAACAGTTATTGTGATCATGTGATTGGTAGATCCAGATATTATAGAAAATATTAAATCAACTAACCTGCTTTAGTAGCCTATCTGTAGGCTTCCAGGGATGAAGGGTATATTCTCAAGAGGTTTCAGAGCCATTTTAAATCTTCCTGTATGAATAACATGAATATATTTGTATATATATTTGTATGATGGACTTTGGTGGGTCATAGTCCTGGATAGTGGGTGGTGGACTAGAATTTCTATTAAAAAAAAAAAAAAAACAACCAAAGAACACCCAGATTCCTGAAATTTCATTATTAAAAGTGGTTCTTAGGTGCCATGTCTTATATTGTGATCCTATGTTATTGAAAACTTCCTGTAGTATTAAAGTTGATCTGGTTCTGCCCTGAAAGATACTGTTGAAGGAAAAGATTAAAAATCTTCACTGTGGGGGCGCCTGGGTAGCACAGCGGTTAAGCGTCTGCCTTCGGCTCAGGGCGTGATCCTGGCGTTATGGGATCGAGCCCCACATCAGGCTCCTCCGCTATGAGCCTGCTTCTTTCTCTCCCACTCCCCCTGCTTGTGTTCCCTCTCTCGCTGGCTGTCTCTATCTCTGTCAAATAAATAAATAAAATCTTAAAAAAAATCTTCACTGTGTTTTTGTAAATTTCTATTTTATAAAGTGTTTTATGGATTGGAAATTTAGACAGGCAGGGAAGACACTTAAGACAGGGCTTTTTGGGTCCCCCCCCCCATCAGTTTTTATAAGGTTTCAGCTTTGCTCACTTTTCATTATGGCTGATTATCAGAGAGGGGAGTGTTGAAATGAGCGAGTGTGGGGAGGTGTGGGGTTGCATCATGGCCCGGCCACCTGGGGACTGTGTGACGCCAGAGAGCTCTTGCAGCTTCTGGTTCACTGTGGTTGCTTCCGTGTGGAGGTAGGCACATTGTTTGACGAGCATACATTGAGTAACATGTAGGATACATAAGTACTTAATAAATACTAGATCTATTTATTTTGGTGAGAAACAGCACGTGACCACTTCTGGTATTATTGATAGTAGTGACGTTGCATTTTAAACATTTTAAAGTGTTTTCTTTTTTTTTGTGTGTTTTGTTTTTTTGTTTTAAGAGAGGGAGAGATTGCACGTGTGCACAAGCAGGGGAAGGGGCAGAAGGGGAGGGAGAGGAAGAATCCCAAGCAGTTTCCGTACTGAGCGCTGAGGAGCTGGGCTCAGTCTCACAACCCTGAGATCATGACCTGAACCGAAACCAAGAGTCAGACACTTAACAGACTGCGCTACCCAGGCGCCCCATGATGTTGCATTTTAAAAGAAAAAATTGCCAAGTGCCGCAATGATGCTGCTTTGAGTAATTGCATCACTCCAGGAAATGTATCTGCAAATGATCCTTAACCATGTACCAGACGTCTGCATGGTCTTCGAAGTACTTGGCCACCATCTCCTCAAGTGGATCATCAAGTCCAATTACCAAGGCCTCCCAGTACGTTGTGTGAAGAGTATCATTCGACAGGTGAGGATGTGAGGGCAGCCCCCGCCCCCCCCCCAGTGCGTAAGTGGCTAGCCTTTCAATGGAAATTCCTGGTCTTAAATACACACACACACACACACACACACACACACACACACACGTGCGTATAAATATAATCCCTGTTTTGCAAATATATGCGTGTATATTACAGTGCATAACATTTTGGACTTGTTATGTCAGCTTTATAATTATTTAATCATATGCCATTCTGTCTTGTAAAGAGGGCAATATGTAAATGTCAGGCATGTATTTCTTTTGGTGTATTGACCTTTTCTTAAGGTAAGTGATATGGCATACCGAGAAATTGTTTTATCTAATATCATTACTGTGAAATGTCCCACTTAGTTACTTAGAAAATAATTCAGAAGAAATAGATAATTTGTGTTTGTTTACTATTTCTACGTATCTTTGGATGGAGGCTAAATGAAAGATAATATAAGGAATGTTAAAGTTATATAGGGAATATAGTATTAGTTTTGTCCTCTGTTCAGCTGCCTTGACAAAAGACAACCTTTAACTGAGGCCTGTTTCAGCGATGATTTTATGGAAGAGGAACGGAGGTGTGGAGAGTTTAAGTAACTTGCCTCCGGTCAGGAGGTGACTTAAAAAAGTAGTAAGCTGTGGGCCAGTCCTTCGTACCCAGAGCATCTGGCTCCGGAGCTCTTACCGTTAGCATTTTGCCAAGCAGCGTGGAATACCTTCAGAACTATACCTGCCCTACTGTCCAATAACGTTAAATCACTGTTTTCCTATGAAGCTGTTTAAGGTTTTCTGCCATCTGGTATCAGCCCGTATTTCCCCTTGCAAACCCCGTTTCAGCTTTTATCTCCTGGCAGGTAAATGTTTTCCCATTAATTAATATTTTTAAATAGATAATGCAGGTAAGTGTTCTAAAATGTTAGGTCCTTCAGGTATCCAGCTTCTCTCCCAGAGTCAGCCAAGTTGCCAGCCTCTTAGGAATGTTCACAGATGCCCAAAATTTTACAAATGCATGCAGAGTTTTTAATCATAATTTTTTACTAGTTTCATTTTGTAGGTATTTTAGAGAAAGTACTCACCTGGCCATTTTTTAGCTGCACATCTTTGATCATTTCTTTTGTCTTCTGCTGCGAAAAATACTGCCCTTTCTTTTCTACCCATGTTTTGAAAGACTCATCCAAAATCCAGTTTCCGTGACGAAGGCTTCCCACACGACCCCCATTAGGAATGCTCTTTCTTCCCTCCTCGGTCTGCCTGTGGCCTCCATTTGTGCCTTTCCTAATGATCGTAGCGTCTTACTGTATACGCCCCAGTTTCACAGCCCCGGCACTATTGAGATTTTGGACTGGAAATCCTTCGTTGTGGGGACCTGTCTTGTGCATTGTAGGGTGTTCAGAAGCATCCCTAGCCTCAACCAACTAGATGCCTGTATCAGCCAGCACCACCCCAGTTGTGACAATTTTAAAGGTCTCTAAACTTTGTCGGATGTCCCCGAGGAGGCAGAATTCCCTTTTGTGGAAAACCACCGGAATAGGGGAAGGTGCACTGGGTTGGTGCCTTGTCAGTAGACTTCACATTATACCTTTGGCGCTTACTGTTTTGTGACCCTGATCCGATGATGTAGCCTCTGTGAGCCTGTTTTCTCATTTATAGAATTGGGGTGGTAATAGGTAATTTGTGAAGATTAACATGGAGGGACTGTTGACACGGCGTCCAGCGTGGTGACCAGCATGAAGTAGCCTGTGTGTCTCCCCACCTGCCTTGTGAGCTCTTGGAGTTGTGCGTTCTGTGTGAATCCTGTGTCTCTTTGGTCAAAGAATGTGTTTGATAGGTTGTCTTTCCTTAAAGAAGTATACGTTCCTCTTCTTATTCTATAAAATGGCTCACTGCTATGATTTGATGGGCTCACAGACCAACATTACCACTTGTTTGTATTTTAAAAGTAATGACATAGTTGAATCATCTTTCTTTTCAGGGTTTCCCATACACTGTTCTCAGTGCCTTGGTCAGTTCTGAGCTGTCCTCGTGTCATGCTGGTGACCTTGTGCTGGATCGGAGAAGGGCCATGCTGGGGGCGTCTCGGACGCTGTGTGCAGCCCCTGCCTTTCCCAGGCTGCTTCTCTGGCTCAGGTGTGGAGTCTTGTGTGGGTCTGCTCATCCGCCAGCTTTCAGTTCTTCTTTTTAAGTCCGCTTTAGTGAGGTCTGTTTCATGTCTTGCTCTTACTTCTGAATCCAGAAGAAGAAACAGGATGCTGGTGCTGGCCGTGTTTACTTGTGATGCATGAAAGGTATGGCTTCTTCAGATGCTGTTGCTCTTCTTTAAACGTGGCTTTGACTTGCTTATATATTGAAAGGGCAGCTGACATTTTAGTTTTTAAAACTTTATTGTTTAATTCATTGCCCTTTACAGGAACCTGTAAGGAAGTGGCCTCTTGGTAACGGCAAGGCCCTGAGTTGGGTGACTTTGCTATGGTACTGGAAAAACTGGCAGTCGCAGCTTGTCGCTCTGGATTTTTAAATATTTATTACTCTTCTATAACTGTGATTGTCACTAGCATTTATAGTGCTCTTTAGACACCCACTTTTTTAAGCGCTGATTTGAATTCAGGTGGTAGAATTCCAGAACCCATGCTTTCAGCTGCAAGGTCCTGTGAAATGTCTACACAGAAAGATCTGGGAGCATTTAGGTTATAGCATGTGTTTGTGAAAAGTGTGCATTTGTGGGTCTGTTCGTGGTAAATGGTTTTCTTTGTCTTAATGGTAGAGCTGGCAATTAGATTGAGGAGATAGCCATTAGATGTTACTTACTAAGTGACTTGTAATTGGTAATATGTGCTGTGCTATGTAACCTAAGGGGGCTTGTGAAATGCAGTGCCTGTGTGGGTCAGGGGTTCTGGGGGCAGACAAAGAGCCTGGCCCTTCTGGGACAGGCAGAGTCACCTGTTAGCATGGAATGCTTTTGTCTACACTGAGTATCTATTTACCATTTCATTTATGTCACTGCTCCTAGGTACCAGTGAATTCATGATCACTGAGCCAGGAATCGGTGGTAGAACAGAAGATGAATTTTAAGTTGGTAAACGTGTTTATATTCATTGTGGTAGTACATTTGGTTCTGTCCTAACTTGGAGTTCTCCTCAGACGGTTGTGTCCTCAGCTCAGAAATGTGGGCAGCCTTTCTCAGCCCAGCGCTCTGCGGCGCCCTCTACGTGCTGGGCACGGAGGCTTTCTCTTTCCTCCTGGCCGCATTCGGAGGAACGGCTGCAGGGTTTGCTCATGAATTCTCAGCAGTCCAATTAGAACACGGAGCGGAAGCCTGTTCTGTGTCACAGCAGACGAGGACAGTGTCCACGGAAGCTTGTGTGTGCGTGCGCATCCGGTTCCCGCCCCTTCCGTTGAGCTGGGATTTCCACACCCCTGCATTCAGTTGAGATGTCAGAATTGTCAGAAGCAGGTTGTAGAGTTTACCTCATGTCTGTCTAGTGAAGAAGAGAAATCCAGTGGGAGGCTTAGCTTTCCTAGTAGGAAAGTGTCTAGGCTTGAGGAGACCCCCTCTGGTGCTTTCGTCCACACCACAAGGAGTCATATCTCGGGGCTCCTGCGTGGGGTCAGCCCCTCCCGCTGCCTGTTGGGCTCCCCTGCGTGCTGCATGAGCAAGGCCTTATGGAGTAAGAGGCTGGCCAAGTCTCTCTGCCCTGCGTCCTTTGTTCAGGCGTGGGGCAAGAAAGTCCCCACGGGTGACCAGAGTCAGAAAATAATTTATTTTTTTTTTAAGATTTTATTTATTTATCTGTCAGAGAGAAAGAGAGAGAGAGTGAACGCAAACAGGGAGCGGCAGGCAGAGGGAGAAGCAGGCTCCCTGCTAAGCAAGGAGCCCGATGGGGTACTTGATCCCAGGGCCCTCGGATCAGGACCTGAGCTGAAGGCAGACTCTTAACTGACTAAGCCACCCAGGCGTCCCTGGAAATAATTTAGAAAGTTGCTGTCATTCTCATTCTCTTTGCAGTTTAGAATTTGGGAGGAGGCTTCATTTTCTGGGTGGTGAGCAGGGCCCAGGAGACATCTTCGAGAGAAGTTCCCACATTTCTCTCAACTCACGCCTCCTCTTGTATCTCTAAGATCACGGACTGTTGTGGCAAGCTGTAGGCTTATGTTGTTAACACCAGTACTAGATGCTCTCTGCCATCCCCACAGGTGCACAGAAAGACACCTGAGAGACCATCTTGCCCAAGCCTCTGATTGTACAGATGAATTTGAGGTCAGGGAAGGGGACTTGCTCTGAGCCAGAACTAGGGGCCCCAGGCTCCCAGCCCTGGGCTCTGCCTTCGCTGACAGGCTGCTGCTAGCATGCTCGTCTGGCTTCACTAGGAGAAAACTGGCCGCTGCTGCTGGGGGTGTGATCTGGCTCCTCTGAGGGAGGTGCGGCCCCGGCCCATCAGTGCGCGGACTGCGCTCCGCTCCCACGACGGCTGTAGATCCCAGCCGCTGGCGAGCAGGCGCGCTCTGCAGCCTCTGCTGCCGCCTGCTGATGAGGCCGAGTATGTGTTTTTAGGCAAGAAAGACAAGTACACCAGGCCTGGCAAGTGAGGAAACACAGAAAATTCGTAAAGGCTCCTTCTAACTCTGCTTCTCAGATTTTGCAAGAGGAGATCTATTCTGGGCACGAAGCTTTCATTCACTGCTTTTCTCTTTTTTGTGCATCATCACAGTTATTCTGCGTAAATGGTTATGAGATTGCCCATCATTACTGTTTATTCCGGATTCTGGGGATGCTTTAAAGTTCACTGGCTGAGAACAGAAATGCTAAAATAGCCATTCTTTTTAGTCTACAGCTAAAGACTTGTAAAAGAATTGTAGTTCAGAATTAAAAGAAATTATGGCATCAGAATTTCATTGCTGGGATGTACCACAGAGTTTATTAGGGATAGCCCACGCACAGGTGGGAGAAATGAGACCCAGAGAAGTTTAATAAGTGACTGAGCAAAGTCAGAGTTGTTTAGTTAATGTCAGTACCGATGTTCTGACTTTGTTCAGTTCTCCCATTTATTTTGAGCTTCCTGTGAGCTAGACCTTGTTTTTTGTAGATTTTCCATAGATTATTTCTAATTCAGACCTTATTTCTACTTTGTAGATACACACACACAGACACACACACACACACACACCCTTAATATGAAAATGGAAGCTCAGACAGTGTAAGTACCTTGCCCGGTGAATGAACGATCTGGCAGGAGTCTAGGAGTGGTGTGAGTCCCAAGGTCCTGTTTTAACACCACACTGTGCTGTGTCTCTCAACTCCTTCCTTTAAGATTTGCATTGTCTTAATTAATTTGTCTCAGCAGTCAGTTCTTTCACTGTGTTCATCATCAGACATTATAAGCTGTGCTTCTTAAGGAAAGGTAACTCAGTTGTGTGCAATTGCAAATATTTTAAAAATCTGAAACCTTAACTTCTTGCTGGGAACACTGTGTTCATCTCAGGTGCTGCCTTCTCATTGGGAACTCATGAACACATTTGGATCCTGGATCACATTAACTCTTACTTGTGTAGCCTCCCACACAGTGAAACAACCTGACCACCACGGAAGAGCTACGGTGGAAAGATAGGAGTGACTTAGGCATGAAATGGTGGTGAAAAGAAGCTGATATTTTTACTTTGAGTTAATAATGATCATTGAAATGCAATTTCAGTTGGAATGATTTTAAACTGTATAAAGTTTTTCAAAAATCTTGTTCCTTTGCCTCCATAGGTTAGAAATCATTACTGTTCCTGTCCATTAATTTCTTGAACTTCTCAGAATCTCTCTTGTCATTCAGATATAAAAGTTCCTCGTATCATTTCAGTTTGAACAAATAAGGTGCATGAATGTCAGTGGATAACATATAGGCCCCTTGGATTGTGTTCCCATCGGGATTATAACCTAATTCTTTATGGAAACGTATATTGAATCTTTCTTCCTGGTCCTTTGATGTTTTAAACATAATTTAATAGTTCTAATTGCAGTACTATTGCAAACATTAAATATTAATTTTAAGGCAAAAAAAAAAAAAACAAACCCAAGTGCCTTTTCTTCTGTCATTCTGGTTTTATCTGTTTCATTGTTTTGGTGCTTACTAGGAACTTGTCAGCAGCTCATTAAATCGTGTTTGTTATGCCCATGGTTCATCTTGGTTTCTTTTCGGCCAGTCCCTTTCCTCCTCCTGGCGTAAGCCCGTAAGCTCTCTGAGGACACAGGGGCTCTAAGCCCCAGGAGACAGGGAGCTTCGTTTATTGCTGTAGGTCATACACCTAGAATCAGCTGCATGACCTGTTACAGGAGTTTGGTGCTTGGTCAGTTGAAGTCATGTAAAAATACTTCCTAGGTAGTTATTTTAGATAAGTGTAGAGATTTTCATCCTGTTTAAGAGATGGGTTTTCAAGGGTGCCTGGGTGACTCAGTCATTAAACGTCTGCCTTCGGCTCAGGGCTTGATCCCAGAGTCCTGGGATCGAGCCCCGCATTGGGCTCCCTGCCTGCTTCTTCCTCTCCCACTCCCCCTGCTTGTGTTCCCTCTCTTGCTGGCTGTCTCTATCTCTGTCAAATAAATAAATAAAATCTTAAAAAAAAAAAAGAGAGATGGGTTTTCCTTTTCTCATTTTCCTTGTGGAACCTCTGTCCCCTCATTTCCCAATGCTATTGTCTGTTGAAGTTGTTTAGTCATTTACAGTAGACCGAGCATTGGGCTATTGCTGAGAACTTTCTAGAGTTGGAAATACATAATATGGATACATATTATGTGTCTACTGCTTGTTTTTCCGACTCCCTTGTCTGTTGTGGACAAGACCCCTACATGATATAAAATGTGTGATATTTATTAAATGCTAATATTTATCGAGCAGGTAGAATTTGTGATGTACAGGATCATGATGGGAATATTTTAAAAATTTATTTTTGTTTATGGGAAGAATTGAAAGAATTCCTCTCTGATGGAAATAATCCCAGAGATACTGTGGCCTCGTATTTAGGTCACTGGACTGTGTACGTTTTGTGGGTTTTGTTTTCGTGGATACTTCAGCAGTTTCTTCGAGTTCAGTGCTGTCGTGTGGTCTGGACTCCACAGCTGTTCCGTCCTGTTTTCCTGCAGTATTAGAAATGTACACACATCATTAGACATCACAGAGACACAGATCATACTTCACACCTGCTGGGGTGACTAAAATAAAAAAGATAACAAAGTGTAGGCCATGACAAGGAGGGGGAGCCCTCATACATTGCTCGTGGGAGTGCGACAAGGCGTGCCCGCTGCAGAAAACAGGAGTTAGCCTACAACCGCACAGTCATACTCCCAGGTATACACCCAAGAAAAATAAAAACGTTTGTCTACACAAAAACTCATGCATGGATGTCCATAGCAATATATAGGAACCAAAAAAGGGAGAACAATCCAAATATCCATCAGGTGAACGGTAAAACAAAATATAGCATGTCCAGTGGAATATTATTTGGCAGTTACAAGAACGGAAGTATGTGCTACACGTGGATGGACCTTTAAAACATTGTGCCAGTTATAAAAGACCACTTTGTATGATTCCATTTATATAAAATGTCCAGAGCCAGCAAATGTGTGGAGATAGAAAGTAGATTAGTGGTTGCCTAGGGCTGGGGAGCTGAGAAGAGATGGAGAGTGACTGCCAGTGGGTAGCATGTTTCTTTTTTGGGTGATAAAAATGTGCTAATTTACATAGTGGTGATGGTGCACATCTAAAAACCATTGACTTGTACAATGGTACACTTGTACATAAAAGGGTAAATTTTATGTAAATTACATCTCAGTAAAGTTGTTGTAAACAAAGTATAGGTATAGATGTGTTTACTTCCATGAACATAAAGAATCACCAGAATGATGCACATTGGTTGCTTATGGGAAGGTGCTGGGCCCTTCTGGGGTCTGGGGCAGGAGGGAGATTTTTACTAAACACCTTTCGTGTCTGATGCCTTGTGATTATGGTACCAATTTTACGAGTGTGGAACAACGAAGGTATTAATAAGTCGTCTCTTCTCTTGATTTTACTATGACCAGGTCCTTCAGGGGTTAGATTATCTACACAGTAAGTGCAAGATCATTCATACTGACATAAAGCCGGAGAACATCTTGATGTGTGTGGATGATGCGTATGTGAGAAGAATGGCAGCCGAGGCCACGGAGTGGCAGAAAGCAGGTGCTCCTCCTCCTTCGGGGTCTGCAGGTGAGTGAGCTGAGCCGGCTTTGTTTCAATTTGTTTGGGGGCCACGCTGAAGGCAGTTGAGTCAAACATGTATCTCTTAGGAACTTTTGGAAGAGTCTGATTGCTAGAAATAATGAGACCTTTTTCTTGAAAAGGAAGATGCCCCAATTATGCGTTAATATTTGAGTTGCTTAACTTGATCCTCCCTTAAAAGATCATTTGCAATCTTGTGAGCTGCTTCATCTACATTGGAACATTGTCCTGTGCTGCACACTTGTCTGCAGGGGAGCATATAGTAACAGGTTGTGTAGTGACCTGTAGTCATCAGAATATTCCCCTGGCTTCAGGCTTGTTAGAATGCTTCCTAGTCTCTAGGTAGTCTTCATCAATCTGAGTCTAATGGCGGGTTTGGAATCAGTTACGAAAGACCCACGTTGGGGGAGAAGGTCAGATGCCTTAAGGATTGGCATCTAGAGTTTTCCGTCTGGTTTTGACAGAGTGTAACGGCTGCAGTGACGTGACCGCTCTCGCCATCTCTGTCTGTTTCCGCACCCTAGTGTGTCGTCGGGCGAGTGTGCAGCTGACGGGCTGCTGTGCGGTGACTGACAGGCTCTGGGGAGAGGCACCGCCTCCCAGTCTTGTGTTCTACCGTCAGGGTGCGTTTTAGATCAGAGACCTACAGCCGATCAAGCTGTGGATGTCAGCAAGGACCAGTTGTGTGATTTCTAGAATATTTGATTTATTTCTGCTATGTAGACTTGCTTAGTTTTCAAACTTACATGTACACCTCCTAATCTAAACTGTTCATTTTATTGTCTGCAAAACAGATTTGGTTAGATGACTATGTGACATTTGTGAACTCTTCTCCATTTTCTAAAGTTATCGGTCAGTGCTTTGGGATTGACTCTTTTTGAAATGAGTGGGTTTTTAATTTTAGATAAATAAGAGAAATGGCTCCTTATGATCAGCTACGCCCGTGCCTTTGCAGAGCCAGTCGTTTGAGTTGGATAAACTTTCTTTAGATCCCTGTGATTAGAAAGCTCTGATGTTTAACCATTTTGAAGTTGGGTAGCCACTAAAAGGCAGTAATTACCTTCATTTTACAGTTCAGATTACGTGCATAAAGATACAGACCTATTTTCCTCTAAACATTCATTTTGTTTCCTTTTGTTGTAGTGAGTACGGCTCCACAGCAAAAACCCGTAAGTACCTACACATACACTTACCTTCACCTTTGTGTTAAAAGCAGCTGTTCCTTATCGAGCTTTTCAAGTTATAACATTGGTCTCTGCTGCTTTCTGCAACAGTTTTTCATTTAAGGTTTTTTGGGGGAATGGATTGTACCTTTTTTTTGTTATGTTCTCAATTGTAGATGTTTAATACGTAGTAATATAAAAGACAGGCATGTTTATAAATGCTGTGTGTCCTTGAATATACGAGACTTACTGTGCCGGTGTGTTGAAGTGATTTTTAGAGTTGGAATCGTTGGAGCTTTTCCAAGTTTGGTCTTCATGTTCCCTGTGCACTTTCTGGGTTGCTGTTGGCGGAGTCTGGTGAAATGTGATGTGATCGAGATAGAGTTTGAAGTGTGATTATTATGAAGCACTTAACATTAGTTCTGACTTGCCCCCAAGATACCTGGTTTTCTGAAGCTTGCACTCCGATTTGTTTTCCAGCCAGTCGTTAAACATTGTCTGTTTTGAGGTGTGAAACAAGCTGCTTGGAATTAAGTGTTACCCGAGTGTCCCTAAACCTGCTTAGTTCCAGTAGAGGATAGAATATATGTATCTTGAGTTGACGAGTCACCTACAAGTCTTGAAAGAACGTTAGGAACCAGAAGCATTTGAAAGGAAACGTTGAGAAATTGAGCGTGCTGCCAGCAGCCGTCACTCTGCAGTGAACGGCCCCCTACGAGGGGGAGTGGTAATAATTATGCCCCCTGGCTTGCTGGGGCGCCGAGCCATTGCCTACAGTCCTGCTGTGGTTGGAGCAGCTTGTCCTGTTTGATTCTGTGGAAGAACTGGAGGCTGTCATTGCCAGCACTTACCCAGTCACATGGCCTCGTCGGAGGCAGGCTGAAACTGTGGCTTTTTCTTTTTTCCCTTGACTTCCTATGCTCATTGCTGGCAGTTTCTGCAGTCCTGCCTGTTGATAACAGCTCAGTGTGTGAGACCCAAGCACCCACAGTGCTGTTGACCAACAATGAGGGCAGTGCACCCGTGTCGCCAGGCTTGTCTTTTATGGCAGATAGCTGGGTGAGACAGGACATATCGTTAGTTTGTGTATAGGCAGTGACAAAACTTGCAAGAGGTGCTTCTTATTTAAAGGCCAGAGTATCTCAGCATTTTCCATTCTTAAAGTTGAATTGAGACAGACTTCTTGGATGGGAACCGTGTGTCCCTCTGAGGGCAGGGCCTGCCAGTAGCCCCCTTACTTGATGTCATCAGGCTTCTTTCTTTTTGTTTTTACTGTAACCCGGAGCACGAGGTTTTCACGAGTAAGACCTGAGGAAACAGGATTTGTCTGTGTTTGTCGTGCTGGTGCTCGTACTCCTACGTAGTGCTCTAACGGGGCAGACTGACCTGTGGTGTCTTCTTGACATGTTGTAGATAGGAAAAATATCTAAGAACAAAAAGAAAAAACTGAAAAAGAAGCAGAAGAGGCAGGCTGAGTTATTGGAAAAGCGCCTGCAGGAAATAGAAGAATTGGAGCGAGAAGCCGAGAGGAAAATAATAGAAGAAAACATCACGTCAGCGGTACCTTCCAATGAACAAGACGATGACTACGGCCCAGAGGGGAAACTCAAAGCTGCCGGCTTAGAGGACGCGGCCGAGGGCGAGCCTGCCAACGACAACGGTCAGTCTGCATGGGGTCCTGGAGCTTCCTTACTGGGCACCCGCCAGCTCACCACGCAGGCTCACTTGGTGCTGCAGCTTCAGATGTGAGGATGATTCTTTCCAACTCCTGGTTGGGGAATATGGGAAACCGTCTGCCACTTCATTTGTAAAATGAATGCCAGAAATATGTTAGTATTTCTAAAATAGGTTTTTAAAAATGGAAAATGTCTAACACCATGTCTCGATCATGTTAATGATTGTTCTTTATTTTGTAATTAACCTTTAACCTAAAGTAATGTACTCACGGACATTTTCTGAAGATTGTAGAAGAGAGGGTAGAAGCGGAAAAGCGATTCTATTTATAGTCATTTTTTCCCCAAGTCTAACTTTTTCTAATAAGAGTTAGCCAATTATTTACTAAATAAAAAATAAGATTTAGAAAACCTAAGATCTTACCCTGAGAGCCAAGAGGTGTTTTGCTTTGTAGTGCAGAAATCAGGCACATTCATGGGCGCTTGACTGGCTCGGTCAGTGGAGCATGTGACTCGATCTCAGGGTCATGAGTTTGAGCCCCATGTTGGGTGTGTAGAGCTTACTTGAGGGGGAGAAAAAAAAACAGTAAATTAAGCACATTCAAAATTGTCTCTTGTTGGGGGAAATATGAACCTAGTGTCACTGTGTTAAGGAGAGTGACACATTCTGATTCTTAACCCATCAACTTTTTAAGGCGAGGCTGAGGACCAGGAAGAGAAAGAAGACACCGAGAAAGAAAACACTGAGAAAGATGAAGATGATGTTGAACAGGAACTGACCAACACAGACCCAGCGTGGATAGAATCACCCAAAACCAACGGCCATATTGAGAATGGCCCATTCTTACTGGAACAGCAGCTGGATGATGAAGATGATGAAGAAGAAGATTGCCCAAATCCTGAGGAATATAATCTCGATGAGCCAAATGCAGAAAGCGATTACACATACAGCAGCTCCTATGAACAATTCAATGGTGAATTGCCAAATGGACGGCATAAAATTCCTGAGTCACAGTTTCCGGAGTTTTCCACATCATTGTTCTCTGGGCCCTTAGAACCTGTGGCTTGTGGCTCCGCGCTTTCTGAGGGATCCCCGCTTACTGAGCCTGAGGAAAGCAGTCCATCCCATGACAGAAGCCGGACGGTTTCAGCCTCCAGCACTGGAGATTTGCCAAAAAGTAAGTGCCCCCCCCCCCCCCAACCAGGTGTCTGCTTTCAGTGGCCCTGGTATCGTGTCCTTGACACACACTCTGAAGGGAATTGACTGGAGGTGGTCAAGTCCTGTATGTATCTGTTCACCACTCTCGTTGTATTATTGTACCCCTGCATAAGTAGTGTCATTTAAAATGTGCTCCGTGCTGCTTAGCCTTTCTCTTGCCTTCTGAATATCAGTCCCATGTCTGAGCTTCTCGTCCCGCTTCTGTAGGTAGTGGCGTCTCCGGTTGCAGAAATCCTCCCGGTCCAGCAGTTATCACGTACTGTAGCGTTTGTAGAATATGTAGGTTATGATTCGTACTTCCATCCAATAGGGTATATTTAGTTTTGGGATTTTGTTTTGTTTCATTTGTATTCAGGGAAAAAAAACGTACCTGCTTTTTGTATTGAGGAAGAAGTCTCTTATTTTACCTTGATGTTTGTTCCTGATTGTAGAATTCTGCTCTCCAAAGGTTAAAGCCATTTTAAAGGAAGTGGCATGGATCTTAATGCGATGATGACCTCTATCAGCCCCTTATTTTGAGAGTGAGTGCCACGTGACCTGTCTGCCTGTGTCATGCTAAGCGAACTTGGGGCATCACGGTTGGTTTCCATTCTGGCCCACAGAGGAGTAGCTCAGTACCCTCCTCTGCTCCCCCTGCTGACAGGAGTGTTTACCGCATGATGAGTCCGTCGATGACCCAGCCCTGCAGAGCAGGAGGAATCCCACAGCCCCTCCCAGTCCCTCAGGTGGGAGACCCCGGAGCCGTCTCTGTTACTCATTGGCTCTAGCTAATCATCCTAAGGATGTGGGTGTTTTTTTTTTTTTTCTTGGGTAGACATATCCTGTTCCTTTTTACTTTTACCCTGACCAAGGACTCTTTGAGGGTGCTTATAAAATGCTCTCACATGGAAGGTAGGTTCGTCTAGGGAAAGACTCACCTCTGTGTGTCTTCCTTCACTCTCACACACTACTTCTGACAACTCTGGTCACCAGATGTGTGTGTAGGGCATCTTCCCTACACCAGAAGCTTTTCTGACACCAGCTGGTGTCCTATGATTTAGCTTAATCCTGACACGATCTGGAGACAGCATCAGGTCCCACATGGTAAGAGCTGAGTCCCAGGGACGCCTGGGCAGCTCAGTTGGTTAAGCGTCTGCCTTCGGCTTAGGTCACGATCCCAGCGTACTGGGATCGAGTCCTGCATTGGGGGGTTCTCCCTCTCACTCTGCCTGCCGCTGCCCCTGCTTGTGTGCGCCTCTTCTCTCTCTCTCTCTCTGACAAATAAAATCTTCTAAAAAGCTTCTAAAAAAAATCTAAAAAAAAATCTTCTAAAAGCTCAGGCCCACAAGACACCCCGACCCCCTTCGTACACCAGTGACAATCCCATATTGTCACCCGTGCTTCTGACCCGTCAGCTGTGAGTCGGAGGTTCCCACGTCCCCCTGTTCCAGTTAATCTGTTACAGCAGCTCGCAGAACCCAGGTTTACTTGCTAGGCCACTGGTTTATTCTGAAGGAATGTAACTGAGGAGCGGCCAGACGGAAGAGATGCGGAAGGTGAGGCTTTCGTGCTCCTTCCGGGCGAGCCTCCTGCCCTGCAGTCTCTCACACGTCCCTTCCTGAGGCCAGAATTGTCCCAGTTTGGGGCCACGTGAGCCCCTTCCCATTGTCTTTTCTGTCCTCTTGACACAACCCCATTGTTCTTTGCCTGCTCCCTCACTTGCGAGAACCACATTCCCAATTCAACTCTCCAGGAGTCAGTGTGTCTCCAGGTCGTTCTTGTGACTTTTTTTTTTTTTTTTTTTTTTTTTTTTACCTTTTATAATATACAGAATATATAGGAACAGTAGCATGTAAGATTTATAAATATGCATGTATGGAGGTGAACGTGCAAGCATTTTTTATTAATGGAGTAAACAGTGAAAAAGTTCCACCATCACAAGTATAATAGCTTCTCCCCGTTTATTTTCACAATCTAGTAAAGAACGTCTGTGTGCAAATGCATGTTCGCTCATACTTCTGTGCCTTTGCGGATGCGTTTCCTCCTGCTTGGAATGTTTCCTCCTCGGGATCCATGGTTTGTCCTTTCAGCCAACTTACTTGCTTGCCGGCCGGCAGCTCAAATACGAGCCCTGCCCGGGGCCCCAGCGGGCCTGTTGCCTTTCCCCTCTTTACCTGCTGCTCCTGCTTTTCTTACCTGAACGCTCATATTTCCGTTACCCTTCTCACTGAGATGTACAATCTCGGCGAGCCCGTGCATTGTATCGTTGTATCTTCAGCGTCTAAGTCAGTGCTGTGATAAACCTTTCCTGAATAATGAACAGATCCGTGCCGTCTGGCTACACTCTTCTCCTCTTCCCTTTGTCCCGCCTTTCCCCATTCACCATCAGAACCTTGTTCGTCTAGTGCACGTTCCATCCCCAGCACCCTTTCTGCCGCACCGGTGTCACCTCAGGGAGAAATAGGAGGTCTGTTTTTCATGTTGACCCAAATCTCTTATCAAGCAGACCTTTTCACTGTTAAATTCTAGGTACACACCAGGGACAGCATCTCCTTCTCCAGTCCTTTGTATGGAGGCACTTAGTTCTGGTTCCCAGCCTGGTGTTCGAGGACCGTGGGCGGTGGCCTGCATGGGAGGCCTTCTGTTGCCTGCGTGAAAGGGGCAGGGCCCTGGGAGGCTGGGTGGCCACCTACCGCCGCATGAGCATGAGGCAAGAGAGACAGGCTGTGTTCAGAGCTGGTGGGTCCTGGTTGTCGCAGCAGAGTATACACATGTGAGGGAGCAGGAGAAGGAAAAGGCCAGGAGAGGTGAAGGAAGAAGGGACGTGCCGGGCAGAAGGATGTGGACTTCTCCCCGGACTGACTGGGTAACCACTGAAGGCTGAGCAGGCAGGATTCCTTTTGTATTATTAGCTGCTGGAGCCATAGCGCGCATCTTGGCCCGTCCCATCTGGTCCTGCTGGCTTTCCCTGCAAGGTATTCACCCTCACCTGGCAGGGACCCAGGTTGCTGCCAGTAACACAGGCGCCGTGCTGCCCACTCAGCGACTCTCACTGCCTGGCCTGGTCTCTGTAGGGCAGTCCAGAGAGTGCTTTTCAAAGCACGTCCTGGCATCTTCCCTCCCCCTCCCTCCCGAGGACCTCCAGTGTCTTTCCACTAGGAATAACACTGCGAGGCGTTGCTCTGGAAAGCTTAGGAGCTCTCCGCAGCCCATTTCCTAGCAGCTCACTCTCTGGCACTGTCTCCCTCACCCGTGGCTCACTCGGCCCCTCCCACGATGACTTCCTCACGGGTCTCAAAAGTACGAGCTTGTTTCTCCTCTCTGCACTTTGCACTTGCTGTCTCCTCTGCCGAGAGCCTCTCGCCCTTCGTGTCTCCCTTTGTTCAGGCCTCTCCTTGCATGCCACCTTCTCGGGAATGACCTCCCCTGCACATCCTCATTGTCCATTTCCTTTCTTTGTTTTTCTTCTTTCTTTTCTGACATGGCTTGTGACTCAGTCATTTTATTTACTTTAGTGCCCACTGATATGTGAGTTTCCTATTTTGGGGTATGGTGGGGGAGCCTTACACGTTTTGCTCCTGCTGTTCCGAGTGCCACGTTAGTACACAGAAGGGACTCAGTAAATGCGTGGTGAATGAATGGCCAGGCTCGGGCATTGAATCTCCCAGTTCTGCTCCTCTCTGGGCCTGGCTCTGAACATCTGCTTATGGAGAAGGTAGCCACGCCTTTGTTGTAAGGATGTTTTAAAGTATATAAAGAGTCAGCGTGAGCCCAGCACAGTGCCTTGCAGATAAGCAGTGACGGCCGTGTCGTCACTCAGGGCCACCACGCTGCCATCTTACTGGTTTCTAAGATAGCTTCACATGGAATGAACAGTGTCACTGGGATACCAGGTCAACAGAGATGATTTAAGGGGCCCAGTCCTTCCTGAAGTGACATCTCCCCACCTCTCTCTTCCCACGTTTCAGTTCCTCCTTGGCAGAGGAGGAGAACAAGGAAGGGCTGTGGGAGGTCACCACAGGGATGACGTCATCAGAGGAGCTGACCCGATTCCCGGGCCAAGCAAAGTCGGTAGGAGTGCACAGCTCGCACGAGTGCCATGTTCACATGGGCTTTGTTGAGGGCTGCCTCAGGTACCCTAGCCGGGTCATCATCACACTGAGAAAAGGAAGTCAGAACTACAAGTAGATTCTCGTTCAAAAGCCTCCTTTGTGTTCTTCACCAGCTAAGGTTCTGGAGTGAATTCCCTGTTATTTGGGAGGCATTGTGAGCAGGGTCCTTGTTGACCAACCTGAAGCCAGAGGATAACCGCCTATCACTAAAGACACTTTGTCTTGTGATCATAAATGAGGGGGATTAAATGCAAAGAAACAGTATTGAACATGTGAGGTGCTGTGTTTTTTGCAGTGTGTTTCCTCTAGTTGACTTGAATTATCCAGCTCCTGGGAAACGTCTTTCAAACACCTGGGAATGGGTGGTCATCACAGAACCCCCTTCCCCGCGAGTACCCTCAGGCACCCACTTAATGTGGGCGAAGCAGAACTAGAGCTTCACCCCGCTCCTTCCTTAGACCTTTGATCTGAATTGTGTGGCTTCCCCTCTGCTCTCTGCCAGTGGGGCTTTGGTTCTGGCCAGTGGAAGCCTTAGCCTGGGGTTGGAGGGGGAGGGGTCTGGCATGGCTCTTCCTCTTCTTTCTGGAGCACTGAGCCTCACAGAATTTAAGTCATTGCCCAGAGTCTCAGAGCCTGTTGGTGTTGAAACCTCGATTTGAATCCCGTTGTGCAGACTTTACACTAGCTGAGCTGCGGAGCCAGTAGCTTCATTTTCTTGCCTGTTGACTCTGCTTGATTGAGTGACATGTGGGAGTCCTCTGGCCATTTCTAATGCTGCCCATCTACCCATTGGGTCAGCGCGTGTATGCCGTGTTCTCAGCCTGTCCCCCAGTCACTGTACACATTTTGTGTCCTCGTGTGGGTCTTTGCTGCTTTCCTTCTCTTCATTTGTGAGTTCTTGTGTTTGTTCTGCTGGCTCAGACCGCCTTTGGTGAAGCCCACAGTGCACCAGCATCCTTTTAAAGAAGAAAAGGTCATAGGGCAGATGGCAAACAGGGAACAATGAGCCTGACCGGCCCACATTGACCCACAGGCCTGGGGGCTGGGTCTTGAGGGTTTAAGATGTTGGAGAGCTCTGTGGGTACCCCAGCTCCTGGATGCCTTGCTGCTTGTGTGGGGCTGCCAGGGAGTCAGAGCGCCCTCAGTGCCGGGGCTCTGCGGCGTGGGCACCCCTGAAGCGAGGCTGGACGTGCTTGAGCAGCGCCCGGCTTCGAGCAAACAAAAGGGTGTTTAATGTTCTGCATCGAGTCGACTTTCCTGTTTAGTGTGTAAATACCATTTCAGAATGACTTCTATGATAAATAAGAGCCATAGTTACATGGCTTCCGGAATCAAGCTTTTGGTCAGTTTGAGGTTTGATGAAGATGCTTACTCACTTCAGGATTTTCTGTCTGGGCTGCTCCACGTTATTTTCCTTTGTCAGGTGCCTCCTGGTTAACCGTGCTTGAATGGGGCATGGTTTGGACTTGTCTGAGAAGCTGTTCTGGCCCCAGGAGCCCTGAGAAGCCTAGTAACCCTGTGTCTGCTGTTGAGCTTCTCTCAGGGTCACCCTGGGGTTAAAGTTGGGCTAAACCCAAGTTGCTTGGTCGTGGCCTTTAATCTGTATTTGTTAGTCAACCATTGTCTAACCCTTGAGGTCTGTGTGCTCAGCCCAAGCAGAAGGAGAGGTAGGGGGTGTGGTCACCAGGTGAACTGTGTGTCACTTACAAAGGGATTGGCACCCAGGAACCTGTCCTCACTACCTTTGTGTTTCACGTGATAACGTACCAGTGAGCTCGGTGTGGTCCCTTGTGGGCTCTGAGGCAGTGAGGAGAGGCTTTAGAAAGACGCAAAAGAGAGCAGAGTAGGGTTGACCTAGAGGTGAAGGAATCAGGGATACAAGGAGAAAGGACAAGGCCGGGTCAGGGAGTGTCTGGGCAGCCCAGTGTGCTCTCTTTTGTGAAGTACCTTCCAGGGATGGAGCCCAAGAATTTAAACTTCTGTTGAGTTCAACTTACAGGGTTGCAGGCCTAAATGCTCATCCCATCACTTGTCTAGAAAAGGAGACTGTGCCCGGCACACATTGTGTGCACACATGCAGACCACTTGTCCCGAGCACTAACTGTCCTGCTGTTTGCTCATGCCAGCAAAAACCCGGGCGGCCGACTTGTTGGTGAATCCCCTGGATCCACGGAACGCAGATAAAATTAGAGTTAAAATTGCCGACTTGGGAAATGCTTGCTGGGTGGTAAGTAGTTTTCTTTCTAGAACATTTTGCTCATGATCATGTATCAGAAGACACTTTTTTCCTTTTTAATGTCTGTTTTCCTCCATAGTAATACAGTCTGTTCCCTTCCAGCATAAACACTTCACAGAAGACATCCAGACACGTCAGTATAGATCCATAGAGGTTTTAATAGGAGCAGGTTACAGTACGCCTGCTGACATTTGGAGTACAGCGTGTATGGTAAGAACGGCCGTGGCCATTTTCTTCTGTGTAAAGACTCGTCCCCTTAATGCTCATGACGGGACAGTCCCACTGCTGCATGTGGTCTGTGTTTTCCCGACTGTGAAATGGGTCCACTGTGGGAGGGCTGAGGGCGAGGTTGCTGTCTTGAGTGTCTTGAGAATTGGAAGAATTCTTCTCAGGTGTGTCCGGGGCTTGGCCATGTCTGGTTTGACATGACTGTGATAGACAGTCTCCGGTCAGGGCCCTCTTCAGGCCACCGCCCCGAGAATCACACCCTCTGCTGTGGTGACGAAGTCACTTCAAGTCATTCTTCCTGGTTTCTGAAAGCTTGCAGGCCATGTGCAGGTTTGCCCTTTACTCGTGCTGTGGGGGATGATGAGGCAGTGGTGTCTGAGGGGAAGATCGAGGTCGAAAGGTGGGGCCCCTTCTTGGTAACCCCTGACAGACCTGATGTCCTTACCGTAGAGGAAAGGATTTCACTCTGTGCCAATGTTTAATGTCTCTTATAAGGCAAAACCTAGAGAATATTCTAGCTTATTGCTGTAGGCTGTCCACTGACTTCCGAGACACAGCAGCCGCACATATCCCCTTTGAGTCTGTTCCCAGAGAGAACACGAAGGCATCTCTCGTCAGGCCTCAGGACGCCTCTTCTTTCCCCCGTGTGTGTCATCATCTCTTCTGGCTGCATCGCAAGGTTGCTCGTGTCTACACTGCGCGCCCAGGCCCTCACCGGGGCGTCTGTTTCTCACTTACTGCTGACCTGTGACTTGAGGAGCATGCGTGGGCCCTCATCCTTAAGCCAATTTCGGTCTCTCTTTCTTGGCCCTGTTTCCTATCCAGGGTGCGCTCGCGTGTGCGTGTGTGTGTTGCTTGGGGTGCTATTTCATGTTTTTCTTACTTCATTTATGTTTTTCCCCAAATTCTTTGATATATTTACAGCGAGAGGCTTTGTGTATGAAACTTGGCACTTTGTCTTCTTACTAGAAAGAGCAGTGAGGAATAGATGTCATTATCTGTTATTCAGAGATTAACAGTTCTTTGGAGTTTGCCATGCTATATGCCCTCTGATGCTGCAGTAAAAGCATGGTGCTAGATGATATGAAAAAAAGTAGATGTTTGTGTAAAATTATTAAGATCTCAGGCAACAGATGTGGCCAAATAGATTGGAAACAGTGTGCCTTTCTGCTCCCACTTTGCTCTGACAAATCATAGCAGATAATAATTTTTAAAACTAAGTTTTTCAGTGAGTATCAGAAACTTAGGTCTTTGCTGTGCTAGGTATGGAAAAGAATGGTGAAAAGAATTGGTGGGCATGTGGTGGCTGCTTTGAATTTGGAGACTGCTGTGCGGGGAGGGACAGGGAGGGACAGGAATCTGGAGGGCAGGGGGTGGGGAGCCCTGGAAGCGGCAGGAGCCCGAGGCTGGGTCAGTAGGAGGGGAGAGAAATGTTCCATTTCAGGATGTGGTGAGGTCAAGGCTTACGTGTCCCCAGCAACACAGAAGGGGCCATACCAGGCTGCCCTGAATTAGACTCTGACGGCTCTTTCAACTCTGAAATCCTGTGCTTCTAATTTGGGGTGTTAAATTTTGGTGATATAACCAGAAAAATAGGACAAGATCACAGAGGTAGGAGAATAATGGTGGAGCTGTCAGTATGCTTTTGTACCAGGTTGTCTGTCTTGCCTTCCGTGAGGTAAGGACTTGTCCCCTCACACGGTGTCCGCATCCTGGCCACTTCCGCTCCTGTGGACAGTGATACAGAAGTAGCAGACTGTCTCCTTTCTCCTACCTCCCCTTCCCCCCAAATTAGGCGTAAACTCCCTCAGGGCTTCGAGGGCTATTTGAGGGGTTTTTAAAATTTTTTAAATCAGTTGGTTGTCATTGGGGTGATTTTTTTATTTCTGGAAGGGGGCAAGCCTTGTTCCCCAGCCGCACCTTCCATCCCCAGAAGGGAAGGCTGAGAGGTCCCTTGTGTTCTTCCTGGAGAACCCGGTAAACACAAGGCGGTGCTGCCCCCCCCCCCATCCTCGCACTGAAGTTTAGAAGTACAATGGTATATTAAATTCATGCTACTAAGCTGTACGGAAGCTCCAGATTGGTGGTGGTGGTGGTGTGGCGCGGAGCCCTTTGATGACATGAGCCGCATTAAGTCTTGCAGACGCCCCGGTGGAGTTGAGAGCTCCTGGGTGGGCAGCAGGCGCTTGTGCTCACGGATGAGTGCCATCCCCGTTGTCAGGAAGGAGGGCAACAAAACGGAGCAGAGTAACCGAAATATGTCACTTGCTGAACCTCTTTTCCTTTTCTTGAGTTTTGGGGCCCCTCAGATGTAAGTGCGTGTGATCTAAAAATTCTGTGTGGGCCGAGGCGTGGACGGTTCTGCACTCGTCTGTCGGAGCCCGGGGTTAGGTAACTTCTGTGGGCTCCACAGTGAGCCCCGGTGAGGACCAGGGAAGTGAGAAAAGCCAGTCTGACAGACTTCACCCGACCTCCTCAGCACTGGTCACATCACAGGAAGAATAGGCGACCTTATTTATTGAGAATGGTGTAGGAGGGCATTTCAAGAAAGAGGTGTCTGGCCTTCCCAGAACCTGAGAAGAGTTTGGTCATGGGGCGTCCTTGTAGGGGATCTGGTCAATACAGAGGAAGGAAGCCACAGTTCCCAAGCATTACAAGTCCCAAGTGGTAAACTAGGAGTAGTAAAGGTTGTATTGGGAGTGACTTCGTGAGCGGAGGGCAGTCGTCTTCCACAGTGTCACAGCGGCCGGCACGGAAGCAGGCCGGAAGGCACAGACGCTGACATTCCCGTTGTGATTCCTGCCCCTGCTCTGCTGAGCAGGTCCTTTTCGTTAAGAAAATCTCATCCCTCTTTGGAGAACTAGGACCAGATGACACGACAGGAGAGTCTCCACCTTACCTCTCCTCTTCCTTTTCTCTTTTAAGTCATTTCTTTGTGGGCTTCTTTGATTTGAGAATTTCGTTGGAAATAACATGGGTGCTAATCAGAACAGTCCTCTTTCAAAGAACGCTCCGTTAACATATCTTAGTGTTAGGCTGTAAGAAGTAGACTCAACCTGATTGAAATGTTTTTGAAAACTAACCAGAAGAGTGAGCGAGGGCTCAAGGGCAGGGTTAAGGAGCAGCGGTGGCACGGTCCTCGGGGCTCCCGCAGTGGCGCCTCGCGGTGTCTCCCCCAGTAGGGTCTCCCCTTTTCCTCACGGCTTGTCCCAGGCGGGGAAGCCTCTTCTGACCATTCACCATGAAATCTAACTATTCCGTTTGGATTTGTGGCCAGTGTGAGGTTTTGTACCCTGATCTGAGATCATATTTCTTGTTCATTGGGTGGAGGGGAGAGGCCCCAGGCAAGGACCTTCTGTGGCCCTGAGGTGCTGGCGTGACCAGGTCCTGCGAGATCCTGAGTTCATACACTGGTGCTCTCTCGGGGTAGCTGAGAACCATCTTGTCATCCCATTTTCCTCCTTTCTTTGAAAAAAGAGAAAGGTGAGGCGATGTGGTCATGGCCACGTGCACCCACCCTTAGTTTGTGGAAGGCCGTGGTGGAGAGCCTCTTGCCCACACTCTGGTCAGGGCCTGGGGAGGAAATGGGGGGATGCGGGAGGGCAGGGCCGGAGCGTCAGTGCCGGGGATCCAGGCCCCTGAGCTCCTTTCGGAACAGCAAGATCTAATACAGAATAGAAGTGTAGAAAAACCAAAAATAGGATGTAGCCTTTTCCTTTTTAAAAAAAGATTTTAAGCACATGGTATTGGATCCGCAGAGCAAAGGCAGTTACCATCTTTATATATCGTTAGCAGATTAAACTTGTGGTCCTGAGGGCTTTTTTGAGAACAAGGGAAGAAGACTGCCCAGTAGAAACGGAAACACAGGGCCTCCCCCACCAGCTGTCATGCTGGGGGGCAGGTGGTGACGGCCCAGGAGGCAGGCCAGCTCTCCTTGCCCACCTCACTGGGTTCCTCCGGGCCCAGGGCACAGAGCGGGAGCCACAGAGCCTTCTTTGTGGCTCTCGGTTTTCCTTCGGTTGCGTCAGAAATGAAAGAAATGATGAGATGCTGAAAATAGCTCTTAGTTACTAAGACATGAGGGTCTTTGCTTCATCTGCTCTCTGGGGGCCAGACGAGCCTGGGGGTTGAGGGCAGGCATGAATCGGCCCTGGTCCTGGACTGCGTCCGGGTGCTGCCATTCATAGTGGGGGTGCAGTCTCCAGCCAGGCCTGCACACGGCTGCCGGCCGACGTGCTGCCTGCAAGATGAGGGGAGGACGTAGGCTTTACATCCTCCAGTAGAGGAGATGTGAGAATATTTCTGAACCTTCTTTGAACTTTTTGGAAGGAAGAAAAAAGTTGGTATTGAGCTCTTTTAGAAGGCTCTTTGATTTGACCAGATCCTCATAAAATGTAGGTCTCTTGTGCGAGGAGAAAAAGTTGCTGGCTCAGGGGCCGCTTCACAGAGTGCTTAGCGTGTCATCTGTTGTATCCTAGGCATTTGAGCTGGCAACGGGAGATTATTTGTTTGAGCCGCATTCTGGGGAAGACTATTCCAGAGATGAAGGTGAGTATCGCTGCCTGCCACATACCTCAGGCTGGGTCTCCTGAGAGGCCTGAGCTGCTGGACAGTAGCGTGTTTCTGTACTGAAATAGAGCTGTGTTTTGGTTTTCAAACGCCCAATTCAGTCGCTTTTCCTCGAGCTTGAAGCCCCCTCAGGCACAGTGGATGGGCAGCTCTGCGGAGAGCCCTTGGCCCCAGCTCACCCCTCCCTCCTGCTTGCCCCGGGCCTGGTGCCCAGCAGCCAGGAGAGGACGGGCTGTGTGAACCGCAGAGCCTCTCTGTGCTCCTTTCGTCCACTGATCTGCCCACGTCTCTGTCCTGTTGGGGAGCTGAGTTGAAAACCTGGGAATTCTGGCTTGAATTCCATCTGTAAACCTGACCATCTCCATGCTTATTTGCTTGCGATGCTGGGGTGGCCTGGGGCGAGCTGGCACCAGTCACCGTTAATGGTCCAGATGGTGCCTGAGGCCCGCCAGCCCCACCAGCCTCTGCATGAATGTGCGCAGACATTGTTGATTTGAATCTATTTCTGATTTTTTACTAATTTCAATTTTTTCCCTCTTCTTTTATCCCATCCTTCCCTTTGCCCCTCCCATTCCCGTATCCTTTTTTTTCTCTCCTCCATAGACCACATAGCCCACATCATAGAGCTGCTAGGCAGTATCCCAAGGCACTTTGCTCTATCTGGAAAATATTCTCGGGAATTCTTCAATCGCAGAGGTAGTACCTCTTCTTTTTGAAAAGCGCCATGATGCAGACAGAAACGGCATAGCAGCTGCTGATTGTAGCACTAATGGTGACAGACCTGGCTCCCAAATTCAAAAAGCAACCTAGCAAAATGCCTATGCTGATTTAAAAGTGGAGAGGGAAGACCACGCTTGCCCTGGGCTGTGGTCACCCGTGCATCCGGCCACACCGGCAAAGCCTGTGCTGGGATTATCCAGATCGCGCTCTGTTTCTGTCTGCGCGGGCGGTAGCAGTGTCTGCATGCAGTGTACTGATTAAACTGTCGTGTGTTTCTGTTTTGCTGGCAATGTTTCCCAATGCAGATCACATAGCATTGATCATTGAACTGCTGGGGAAAGTCCCTCGAAAATACGCTATGTTGGGGAAATATTCCAAGGAGTTTTTCACCAGAAAAGGTAACGGTATTTATGCAATGCTAATTTTCGGCATAATCCTCTCCCAAAAGGAGAAATTGTGCATTCCCATTTGGGCAGTGGAGAAAGACCTGGACCTTTACAGCTGGGGAATTCTGCTGAAGAAACCTCTCAAGACATAAACTTGAACCATCTCATATCTGTGGAGTATGGATTTTGTAAGAGCACAACCTTCCTGAAACCCTCGGTCTCCTCCCCACTTCCCTCTTCTAATCTAAGCCCAATCCGTGTATTCGTGGATTTGTAAAAAGGAGTTTAAGTGATTTTTAGGAACCAGCTAGATTTAACTTTCTGTTTTCTATGTTGTTCTTGGAGCCCCAGTGTTTCTGCCTTGGAGTAGAGGCAGCCTAGGGACTGGACTTAAGGAATGTCCCTCCGTGTCGTCTTGGGTCTGTTTGAGCTACTAGGGAGTGGGTGTGGGCTTGTGAAACCCTGCACCCCACACTCTGAGAAATTGAGTTTTGTTCTCCGTTGCATTATTCATACTGCGTTATAGCTGATTTACTTTAATATCACAGTTCTGTTGATCTTCCCTTGATGTGACCCTGAATAGCCGTTTCTTTGCCTTTTATAGTCTCTAATTAGTGATGAGTTTTTTTAAAATACTCAAAAGCCCTAGGAATTTATTTTTAAAGGATCCCTCCCCAATGCCGTATTCTTTTGTGTGAGCATGTTGGTCCTCTTAATTCATGTTTTTCCAGCTTGGATTGGCGGGGGGTGGTGAGGGCTGCAACACCCTTTAATAAAAAAACTTTTAAAGTTGGTGTGAGCAGGACATGGAGTTTCTAGAAATTTCTGAAAGTTATTGGTCCTCTGTTCCTCTCTGCTTTAGCCAGATTTGGAGAACTGGTTTTTTGGGTTTTTGGGTTTTTTTTTCTTTTTTTAAGATTTTTATTTATTGACAGAGACACAGCTAGCGAGAGAGGGAACACAAGCAGGGGAGTGGGAGAGGAAGAAGTAGAGCAGGGAGCCTGATGCGGGGCTTGATCCCAGGACTCTGGGATCACTCCCTGGGCCGAAGGCAGACGCTTAACAACTGAGCCACCCAGGCATCCCTGGAGAACTGGTTTTGACTTTGTATTTTCCTGTGAGATAGGTAGGGTATTCTTTTAGCGGAATAATCCTTTTTTATACCCATTGGTGATGTTGACCTAACCAGTCCTCATTTCATCCTTTACATATTCCTATTAAATGCATGGAAACTTGAGAACTAACTGTGCCGAAGCTGATGGTTTCCTGTCCCACTTACTCTGAGCACAGCGACCACAACTCCCAGCTGTTCCGGGATCACCCAGTGGGTGACCTTTAAAATATGTAACTAGATGCAGTTCTTTTATTACTACCTTTTCAAGGCTTATCACAGGAGAAAAGGTTGTCAGAACTGTTGTTCAGACAGCCTGTATTGATTTTGGTTCCCAGAATCTATGTGGTCTTCGCGGCTGGGTCACGTGAGCAAGCTCCATGGTTCCCCTCACACATGGGCCCCAGTAGGCTCGAGGGCGGGAGAAGGGCTTCGCCACCAAACCATGTTTGGTGACGAAGCTGAGGTTTAGCGTGCTGTGAGGCTGGGCATGTCTCGTCTTCATGTGCCCTCTGAAGCTCCATTTCCCGTCTGGCTGGGGTGACTTCAGGGTGTGTGGTTGTTACAAAAAAGTATAAGAGGTGTCTGTGCAGTGCACGGCACCCTAGTAGCTCATGTCGTGTTCGCTAAGGCAAAGTTGTAAACAGGAGAATACTTGAAACAGCATGAACTACTAGGCAGTGTTATTACTGGGAGAATGGACCAAGTTTCCATAGGAAACTTCTAGAAAATGTGACTTGAAAATGGCTGAAGCGAGGAATGCTCCGGATGATTATGGCTTGGGATTCCGTGTGACTTGAGGAACTCTGTTTTAATCAAAGCAGACCCCTTCTTCCACACTTGAGAATGTTTTTAGAGCCTGTGAGAGATGGTCTGGCCGTCAGGATGACGTGGCCGGCAGATGACTTGCAGCGAGCCCCCAGCCACAGCTGTCACCATTGTCAGATGGGGGCTTGGAGGGGAGAATGGCCAAGAGCTACTAGCCTAGTCTGTCCTGAGAGAGGGGGCATTACTGACTTGCTGATGCTCTGGGGGAGGGGACAGGCACTGCAGGGCACTGGACCACAGCTCCTGCTCCTTCCACCAAGCAGAGAGTCTGCCACAGGTGCGCGAGCGGGTGCCAGCATCAGGCCGAGGGGAGCCTCCTTTCCCACACGCGCCTCAGGCAGGGTGGGACCGACGGCCCAGAAAGGCACACGGGGCTGTTTCCTTCAGTTGTGCTGCTGCTGCTTAGAATGCCTGGGCTCTGCTCTTCTCTCGCTCCATTGTCCATGGGTTGGGAACCACATACCGTGCACACTGGGAAGGAGGAAGAACAGGGACAAAGGAGGGGACCTGAATGGTGAGAAAATGAAGTTGTGGGAGTTATTTGAAGTCATGCGCCCAGCTTTGTTCCTGGAGGCAGCTGCTCTGAGCCCCTTGTGCCCATTGGGCTTTGCCTGAGCCTCATGCCACCAGGGACAGCACCTGTTGAGGACCAGCCCAGCACCAGCCCCGGGCCTGGAACCCTTGCCTCGCGCCACCTGGCAGGTGCTGTCTTTCGAGGACAGGCTGTTGAGTGATGCCTGGTGAACCGATGCCGGGTCGCCGGTGGGTTTCAGCTCAGAGCTCTCTGTCCTGTAGCTCTTCATGCTGGAAGGTGGCCCTTCTGTCAGCTCCGCTGCTCCTAGGACTCGTGGTCTGTGCACGACCACTGCCCGCGCCCTGAAGGGAGTACGAAGTGCTCGCACGGGCCCGTGCTGCTGGTCCTGGTCGTGCATGCGCTTTGAGGACTCGTGTGCACGGGGGTTTTCAGGAGCTTGTTTGAAGGTGAGCTGCAGAGCGGATGCGCATTGGCGTCCTTGGTAAAGAAAGACCGAAAACACTACGATGTGCTATCACTTTTTTCCCTTCATTTGGATATGAGGGAGAGTTCGTGACTAGGCAAGAAATCCTCTAAACTGACTGGGAACTGGGACTTAGGTCCTGCTCATTGTTTATTTATAATCACTGGAGATGAGAAGGGATTTAGGCTTGTTTACAGAAGTCGCAGAAATAGTATGATGAATGAGGGCCTGTCATGAAAATAGATTTCACCATGTCCCCTAGGACAAGGGGAATGATGTGTTACATTGAAGATGGGTTTGGCATGCCTCCCTAAGTAACGTGTGTGAACATACATTTTGGAAGTAATGAGATCTTAAATGTATCCATTAAAAAAAATTTTTTTTTAATATCTTTGTACCAGAACTGATAGAAAAGCAAGATCGAAAACTTACTAATTTGCTTTCATCACCTTGGAAAACAGCCAGTGGTTGAGAGGGAGTAAACAGCATGTTTTTGTGCTTGTTGTCCTGGGTGGGATGCAGGTCTCATCCCCACCAGGAGGGAGAGTAGGCTGTGTGTGTTAGAGGTAAAGGTCAAGGGCAGCTAAGTGGCATCTTCCTAGTTATAATTCTGGGTAAAATGGTGGTTACTAGTTTGAATTATTTCTTGGCCGGGAAATTTTAAATGGAGCTGGATTTTTGGCAGAGGATGTAACTCCTTTCTCACCCTGTTAGGGTTTAATAACCAGTAAGTTATTCCTTCAGATGTGGACATTGGCAACCAAAGATCGTTCATAAAAATCATCTTGGTCAATGTGATAAGATGTGCCCCGATAGAAATAGCATCTCTGTGAATTTTGTCCCTGTTCTGTCCTGTTACGATCTGAAGGTGTGTGTACCCTCCCCCCAAAATTCATATGAGGGAATCCTAACTCCCCCCGCCCCCGACCCCTTGCAAAGGTGGTGGCTTTCAGAGGTGGGGCCTTGGGAAAGTTCAGAAGGTCATGAGGGTGGAGCCCTCACGGGTGGGATGAGTGCCCTCGTGGAAAAGACGGCTCCTTCACCGAATGTGCCATGTGAGGAGGACACGAGGAGTCTCTGACCCACAAGAGAGCCCTCAGCAGACGCCAGCCCTGCTGGCAGCCCGATCACAAACTACCAGCCTCCAGAACCGCGGGGAAGGAAGGCATGTTGATTTATAAGCCTCTCGGTTGGTTGTATTTTGCTCTGGCCGCCAGAACAGGCCAAGGCACGGCCCCAGGCAGGGAGCCATCCTCCGTAAGAGTCCGGGCTGGCAAGTGGTGGTGGCACAGTCGCTGCAGTCGGAGCCCGCCGCCCACACTGCCAAGCGGACACCATGCTGACCATTGGCTGCCGTCATTCTAGTAAAACCTGCATCGGGGATGGAAGTATCAGAAGAGTGTACTGGTTATAAGAGACGGTTTGATTCTTGGTAAGGCCGTCGAGTGTGCTGGAACGTGTGGGAGTGAGCCTGTGTGTGGGACCAGAGACCGTGAACTGCGACTGGGAATTTCAGAGCCCTCAGGGCCCCTGGGGTGCCGGCCGGCTGCCACGCTGGGAACCGCAGGCCGCTCTTGGAAGGAGGCACTGTGCGCTGTGTTCTTCGGTTCCAGCGTTGGAGATGAACATTGTTGGAAGGATTTTGACTTCTCTCTTGATGTCTGGGCTGCGCAGAGTGCTGCCCACACCGGTGGCCCCTGCTGATGTCCGCGGGCAGCTAGAGAAGGTTCCTCATACTAGTGAGTTGGAAGCTTATGCAGTGTGGACGACTGTAACGACAGTTTGACTAAGCATCAGTTGTGAGTTGTGAGGCTTCTATGCCAGGTGCAGAGTGGGCTCCCTCAGTACTTCATGCGCGTGGAAACGGGAACCCTGTTCAGTCCTGGCTTTGGCTGGAAGCCTCTGTGAGCCAGCAGCAACGAGAAACCCTGCCTCTCTTGGCTCTCACTCTGCGTTCTCCGCACCCTCACCCCTGGCCGCCTCTGATCTGCCCTCTGCCCCCTGCAACAGATTTCCCTGTTCTGGATGTTTCCTATGAATGGAATCCTGCAATCTGTGGACTTGGCGACAGTTTCTCCCAGTCCTTCCGAAGGCTTTGTGTGTGCAGAGACCGTGCTTGCTTGCCCCACTCGTCAGCTGACGGCTGTGCGGTTTGTGTTTCCACTTTTTGGCTCTTAGGAATAATGCTGCTGTGAACATCGTACAGATGTTAGTGTGGACATGTTTTCATATCTCTTGAATGTACATGGGCGATAGTTGAAGTATAAAGCTTCAATTTTTATGAAGTCCAACCTTTTATGTTTTCTTTGTTGTTTTTGTTACTTATACTTTTATTTAATTATTTTTTAAATTAACATATAATGTATTATCTGTTTCAGGGGTCCAGGTCTGTGATTCATCAGGCTCATATAATACCCAGTGCTCACCACAGCACATACCCTCCCCAGTGTCCATCAGCCAGCGTTACTTGTGCTTCTGATGTCTCATCTAGGAAACCATTGCCTAGTTCACGGTCACGGAGATTATCCTGTTTCCTACTGAGAATTTTTTATTAAAGTAGGTTCCATGCCTAGTGTGGAGCCCAACACGGACCTTGAACTCACAACCCTGAGAGCAAAACAAGCTGAGATCAAGGGTCGGAGGCTTAACTGACTGAGCTACCAGCTCAGTCATGATCTCAGGGTCGTGAGATCAAGCCCCACTTCGGGCTTTGCCCTGGGTGTGGAGTATGCTTAGGATTCTGTCTCTCCCTCTGCTCCTCACCACCCCCTCGTGCGTGCACATGTGTGTGCACACTGTTTCTCTAAATAAAAATTAAAAATAAAAAAGCACTCTGATAATTTGGGATTGGCAAATATCCATTTGCAGCCCCAAAGCCTTGACTTGGCGGGGATGGGGGGGTGAGTGGGGAGGGCTGCCGAGGGCAGGGCCGCCCATCTGGCCTTGTTAGGCTCCAGAGGAAAGACTCAGTGATACTCACATTCAAGAAGGAAAGGAAGTTCTATTTAAAAAATAAACACTGTCACTATTAAGTGTCTAGTTATTTGCAAACTTTGAGTGAAACATATTTTGGTATATTTTCCTAGGGAAGAAAAAATCGTCAAGGTGAAAATTTGTTGACTTGTCAGGAGCTACTTGTACAATAGGAACAAATAGGAAAAAGGTCTCAATTTTTTTTTCTCATTTTGGTCTCTTTTTCTCCCTTAAGAGTTTTGTTATTTTATTCTGTACTGTAAGTGGTGGTAGTGGACGCGGCTGTGTTTCTTGTGTGTGATTCACGGGGCTGGAGCCAGTGAGTGGACCTGAGGTCCTTACTCACCAGGTGAGGCTGCCCTGCCAGCAGCCGCTGCAGGGGCCTGGGAGCTTAGGGTTTATTAGGGAACATCAGCTGTTGTTTTCCTCCACCTCCCCCTCCCCCTCCCCATCTCCCCTCCCCTTCCAAATTTTTATTTAAATTCCAGGTAATTAACATACAGTGCAATATTGGTGTCAGGAGTAGAATTCAGTGATTCATCACTTACTACAACACCCAGTCCTCATTACAAGTGCCCTCCTTAGTCCCCATCACCCATCTAGCCCATCCCCCACCCAGCTCCCTCTATCAACCCTCAGTTTGTTCTCTATCAGTAAGACTCTCTTATGGCCGCGCGCCTGGGCGGCTCACTCAGTTAAGCGTCTGCCTTCGACTCAGGTCATGATCCCGGAGTCCTAGGATCAAGCCGCACGTTGGGCCCCCTGCTCAGTGGGGAGCCTGCTTCTCCCTCCCTCTGCCTGCTGCTCCCCCTGCTTGTGCGCTCTTTCTGTCAAATAAATAAAATCTTTTTTTTTAAGTCTCTTATGGCTTGTTTCCCTCTTTTCCTTTTTTCCCTTTCCGCTGTGTTCATTTGTTTTGTTTCTTAAACTCCATGTATGAGTGAAATCATACTTTATCAACTATTTGGAAGACTCTATTTCATACTGAATTGAACGTAGTAACATGTACATGTAATCATAGGGCCTAGGCAAGTTTATATCCTGTTTTTTTTCTTGGCATTGGTTTTTCCAGCATCTCCATGGCCCACAGATCGTTCTGTTGGGAGGCTGTTCAGGATTCCGTGATTGCAGCATTATTGTGTATTCAGGACCGACTGGTGCTGAGGATTGTTTCGCGTACTGCATGTTTCCTGTTGTCCTTACTGCATCTTTGCACATAGTTTTCTGTGTGGGATTACCTGGTCAAAGGAAGTTAGATATCTTAGTCTGTTCTTTGGAAATACCTGTATGGGCTCATACCAAGTGAGGTATGAATAAATAGATCTTCATGGCCTTTGAGCAGTGTATTGTTTTCATTACGATTATTACGGAGATTTTAAGGCGTCTGTCTCGGGAAAGCTTCTCTCTTTTCATAGAAGATTGTACTTACTTTGATGCGTGCTGATGGATTCGAGTTTAAAGCTGGCGCCCTCAGGCAGAGACTCCGCTCGTGGGCGGGGCCACAGTGCTGCTCAGCAGGTGCATCTGCTCGCCGGGGCGTGTGTGCTCCAGGTCAGAGTAGGTGCAGGTCACTGACGTTCCCTCCCCTTTCCAGAGAACTTGCTTTTAGCATGTTGTGTGTGACCTTCCTTAGTTTTCCGTCACCCTTGCTCTGCTGAGAGCCGCAGTCGCCCTAAAATCACAAAGGTGTTTGGGGCGCCTGCTCTGCATCTTTAGGGGCCCTTTGACAGTTACTCTTGTGATCATATTCTTCTAGTCTTCTGTTCTTTTAGTACCAAACATGGGGCCGTGTCGTGTCCCTCCATGTCATTAAGTAAATATTCACTAGTAATCCTTGAGCGGCCGTCCCGCGGTTTGTTGTTTTTAACCCCCGTTCTCCTGTTACTGAGCGCCTGTCATTTTGCAGGTCCCTGTACTTTGCACACCCTGTGTGATTCGGGGTGTGGGGTGGTGGGCACTGGGGGTGGATTTCTTAGGCCGGAGTCCTAGCGCTGGCGTTCCAGACGCACGGGGGCGCACTCTGAGGGAAGGCTGGACTTGGTGCTCCCGACACAGCCCGCCTTCCACGGGAGGGAGCCCTTCCTGCTGTAAGACGGCACGGCCCCCTCCCTGGTCCAGGAGACCCGACCCGCCGCTCTGGCCGCCGCGCTGAGCTCTGGCCTGGGCCGTCGGGTTATTCACGCGCCTGCGCTCTGACAGGAAGCGGTCTCACGCCGATTCCGGATCCGCGCGGCATGACTACAGCGCTGGCGACGCGCCCGCTCGTGCGAGTGTAACCGGACGAGCGTGTGGGCCGAAAGACAAATTCCTTGTGGAATTACAGGCAATTTCTTCTTGTGTTTTTGTGATTTTCTGTCACGATTCTTTATTGTCTGTGTGATGAAAGAGAGGGGGGCGGTCTGAATGGAGATGCATCCATGGGTGAGACAGACCAGGTGTCCCGAGAAGACCTTCGGAGGCAGGGAACCGCGCAGCTCCCTGCGCATAGCCCAGCACGGACCGCGGGACACGCCGCGGGTTGCTCGCGCTGCAGTGCGGTCGGGGGCTGGGGTGGGGGGACGAGGCCGGCCCCGCGGGAGGCGTGCAGGTCGGCGCGCGCCCCCCTCAGCCGCACGGCGTCGCGACGGGCGCTCTGGGCCCGAGAGCGCGCGGGGAATGGGCGCCAGGAGCGCCTCTGTGCGAGCGGCTCGGGAAGATCGGCGGGCACCAGTGAGGCCTCTCCAGGTCCAGGGGTGGGTGTGCTGTGAAAATGTCTAGCTGGAAGAGAAAGGGAGTTCCTCCTAATGAAAGGTAGCCTCACCTTTTGGTAGTTTGACTTGAAACAACTTTTCTTCCTATTCTGGAAGGGGCTGTTGAAGTTCTCTGACCGTCTGCTGGACTGTCAGTCACTGTTGCTTGTCCGTCGGGGCTACTCGTCACCTACGCTTTTCATGTTACAGCACATTTTCAAAGTTTAACTTCAAGATTCGATGTTTAACTTCAAGATTTAGATTTTATAGCAAATGTGTAGAAATGAATGGTATTTGATTCAGGTCGGCCTCTAGAGCTGGGTTGCCCGGTACCGTTGCCTGGTACTAGCTGATAGTGGCCGGTTATATTTAAACAAAGGAAAATTTCAGTTCCTGGGTCGCACCCGTAACCACATCTCAGCATAGCAGCTGCCCTGTCGGATAGTGAGAGAAAGTACGTCTGTGCCATCAGAGAAAGTTCCAACAGCACTGCTCTAGACAGAAAGACTCCCTTTTCTTTGGATGGTAACATGCAGAAATAATGGTCCAAGAGGTTTATATAGTGTATCTTAAAGTTTTTCTAAGCATATTTATAGATTGCAAAAGATCCTGCATTGGAGAGAGAGTGCCTTTGTCATTCTTTGCAAATGAAAACATTCTGGGTGGGAGCACCCAGCTGGCTGTCAGAGGAGCACACGACTCTTGATCTCAGGGTCGTGATTTTGAGCCCCACATTGGGTGTAGAGATTACTATATATATATATATATATATATATATATATATATATATATATATGCTTAAAAATAAAAGCATTCTGGGTGGACTCAGCACCTCTACTCATTTAAAGAAACCTGGAACTGATTCGAATGAACTCTTCCCTTTTTGATGAGCCCTTTATTTGCGTTTGCTAAGCTTACTTGAAATCCCACACAGCCGTGTAAACCTTGATCGATGATCGCCTGGGGGGGAAGCTGGCTTGTTCTGTGTTGCTTAGTGTCGGGCAGGTAGGTGTCTGCTTCCTGGAACGCCTGGCTGGACCACCCATGGGAAGTGCACATCTAGAGCTTTCTTGACCCTGCCTGTTTCTTCCCTGTAGGAGAACTGCGGCATATCACCAAGCTGAAGCCCTGGAGCCTCTTTGACGTCCTTGTGGAAAAGTACGGTTGGCCCCATGAAGATGCTGCACAGTTTACAGATTTCCTGATCCCCATGTTAGAAATGGTTCCCGAAAAACGAGCCTCAGCTGGCGAATGCCTTCGGCATCCTTGGTTGAATTCTTAGCAGATTCTACAAATAGAGCATTCTGAGCTAGCAAATGTTTTCCAGTACATTGGACCTAAACGGTGACTCTCATTCTTTAACAGGATTACAAGTGAGCTGGCTTCATCCTCAGACCTTTATTTTGCTTTGAGGTACTGTTGTTTGACATTTTGCTTTCTGTGCACTGTGATCCTGGGGAAGGGTAGTCTTTTGTCTTCAGCTTAGTAGTTTACTGACCCACTTTCTTCTGGAAACAATAACATGTCTCTAAGCATTGTTTCTTGTGTTGTGTGACATTCAGATGTCAATTTTTTTGAACGAAAAATACTTTCCCCCTTGTGTTTTGGCAGGTTTTGTAACTATTTATGAAGAAATATTTTAGCTGAGTACTATATAATTTACAATCTTAAGAAATTATCAAGTTGGAACCAAGAAATAGCAAGGAAATGTACAATTTTATCTTCTGGCAAAGGGACATCATTCCTGTATTATAGTGTATGTAAATGCACCTGTAAATGTTAATCTCCATTAAATATGGGGTGGGGACTCAAATTTCAGAAAAGCTACCAAGTCTTGAGTGCTTTGTAGCCTGAATTGCATGTAGCGGACTTGAACTGCTCCCAGGAGCCGTGCAGACTTTTCATTCCATAACAGTCCTTTTACATTTGGATTTTAAACGAGTGGCTCTGAGTTAATGTCATTCCCTATATGGCACTTTAAAGCAAGAAAAAACATGCTTTCATTCTAAAATACGTATTATAGTTTTAGCGCTCCCATTCATATTTTTGCATATTTTTAAAAGTAATTTAAAGGAAAAAGAGCAATTTCCCTTTAAAAATGTGATAGCCTGGTACCATGTGGTGTTGCCTCCTCCAAACACTGTAAGTTAAACTCTACGTAGATTAAATCAGACAACAAAACCATGTGCAGTGTGTGGAATGAGAAAAAACATATATATAATTTTTTTTTGTTTTGAAAAGTTTGCTTGTGTTTGTCCAAAACCGAGGTATGTATGTACAGTTAGCAGTGCTGCGGGCACCAGCCTAGCATCTGCGAGGTAACAGGGATCACGGTCACTCCCTAGGCAGTTAGATGTGCGGCTACGTCACTAGCTTTTTCATGGTCTTCCCATGCATTGAAGTTGAGAAAACGATTTTCCCTTTGCAGGTTGCACACGATTTTGTTTATGCATTTCCTTAACGCTGTAGAATCCAGGACACAAACCATAGTAGGCAATACAAATTTAGAATGTAATATACGGAGGTGTATTTAGCCTCTTTTAGAAGTCAGTGGATTGAATGTCAGGTTTTTTTAAAATTTTACATTCATTAAGGTGCCTCGTTTTTCTTGACTTTGTCCATTAACATTTATCCATATGCCTTTGCAATAACTAGATTGTGAAAAGATAACAAGTGTTGTAATAATAATCCATTGTTTGAGGTGCTTGCAGTTGTCTTAAAAATTAAAGTGTTTTGGTTTTTTTTTTCCAGACATTGGCTTGGTCATTGGCCTGTATTTGAAGCTATAGAATCAACCAGCATCTGCTCTCCTTTTAGTGTAGCGTAACCCAAACTCAAGGAAGTATCAACATTCCCGTTGCAGGACGGGTAGCTGTAGAACATGGGTTAAGTCTTACTATAAGGAAATCATTCATTCGTTGTTTCGTAGGAGTAGAATATGGATCTAGAAGAATTGCTGTAGGACAGATGCACTACCTAGAACTTGAGTGATTCTTTTTCATTCACGTTCCATCAAAAACATTCTGATGACATTATGTTTAAGCATTGCAGATTTTCTTTTTTTCTTTAACAGTATTCACCTTGAGGGAGCAAGACACACCTTTTCAGGATTTAGCATGGTTTCCGTACCGGGAGGTGGAACCCACCCACTTCCTTAGGCATCGTGCGTGCGCGTGCGGAGGTTTTCTGATGAGGCTGTGGGTTATCACGTAGCTTCTACGACAGATGGCTGCTGCAGTTTCCGTGAGAGCCGTTCTCACAAGAACCGCAGAGTGCCTTCCTGTCTTCCCTGACTCGGAAGAATTTGTGTCGGGTTTAAAGCACACTTGAATGAAATTTATCTAAGGCAGTTTCAGCTCACGTTAGAAAATAGACTTGATTGTTAGGGATTTGTAAAGATCTGTCCCTTTCTAACTGGTTTACAATGTGAAGAAGTTGTTCTAGAAGGAATACACATTTGTATTAGGTCTAGCATGGTTTTAGCGGACTCTCAGTGGCTCGATGAGAGAACACGAAGCTGAGTGAGCAGCGCTAGTTACGCAGCTCCCCGCAGCTGGCTGCAGTGAACGTCCTGGCTTTTGCTCTCGTTAGTCCGGTCAAGTCCTCATGGAGAAGGACAAGCAGTGGATCGTGATTGTAGCAGATGAGAAGCTGGCTGTCTGGAAATTAGAACTGCTCAAAGGCCCAAAAAAAAGCAAATTTAGAGGCATCAGGAAAGCATAAACTTTTCAGGTGAAAACCGATTTACTGACTTGCTGTTGTACCTGGATCATACCTAACTAGTTAAACACGGTAAACTACTGTTTCTCCCTGGGTAGAGAACTTCGGTTTCTATTCACAGTTGAGATTATTCCTTAAATTCCACCCTTTTCTTCTGTTGTTTTTGTAACTTTGATGGTAGAGACAGTGTCTGAGAGTGTATGTGCCCTTCATCGAGGAGTCGGGGACTTATGTAAGATTCTGCAGTTCATAGACAAGCTTCTCTGTCAATTATTTGTGTAGTAGGCAGATAGATGCCAGGAAATTTAAATCCTTAGAAAGAGGTGAATAATGCTACTCACTGTGCTAATAGTTAACCACCTTTGTTCTGTGAAACCGTGGGGCCGGGTCATGTGTCCTGGGAGACGTGCTGCTTTAGTGAATGCCGTAAGCGGTGGGTTGTTCGGTAAAGTCAAGAAGGGCAAAGTTGCCCAAGTTCTTTTAAAACCTGAAGCTGACTAGAATTGAGCCCTAAACGCAGCTCCCTTCATGTACCATCATTAGCTGGTTTCCAAAAGGAAATGGACATTAAAAGTTACTGTAAAACAGGACTTTCATTACTGCCAAATCTTACCCATTTTTAGTCTGTTGACGTTTTTCTCCAATGCACAGAATGTGTATGCCGTGCCAAATTATGTTAATTAGGTGAAAATTGGAAAAATGTGTTCGTGTCATTACTTACGGTTCTACTTAATCCTCCTAAGAGGTATAAAGACGATTTTTCCAAAACAAAAACTAGCATTGGGCATTTCAGCCAAGTGTTCACCTGAGAGGCTATTATTTTCATTTCACTTGCGAACTCTTAATGATGCTGTTTTCCTTTGTTTTATATGCCCAAATCAAAATTTTAGGACCTCCTATTACTTTCTTTTTAATACTATATATAGCTGGATAGTAAATGTCAATTTAAGGTTTTCAAATAATTTTGATTGATCAGTAGGACGTTGCAGTCATGCATGTTCTACAGGGTGCAAATGAGGTGTCTGCGGTGTCAGGCAAAACTACGCCCAACAGTTGTCAGTTCCGGTCTAGAACTCGATCACGTGTAATACTTGAATGATATGGGTTCACATTTTGCATGATGTCAATTAGAGGCAGAGCCTCCACCCAGCACAGGAGTTTCCTGCAGAAATGACAGGAAGGAACGTTACAGGACCAACCAGCCCCTCACTGCCTCCTGATGTCTGCTACAGTCCAGCCGAGGTAGGTGTAGCTGCAGAAAATGGAAGGCTACTGACAAACTAGATCTGAAAAAATGGAACTTTTGTAAAAAAACAAGCAAAAAAACACTTGTTTAAACAGATTCCAATCACAGAAGTTATACAGGACAATTTGGTAAAACTGACATAATTGTGATTTATTAACATGAATTAAAATGCCCAACCAGTGCTTCAATGTGACAGTATATTTAAAATAAAAAAGAAATTAAAGGCCATATACTGTACTACTTTCACAAAGATCACACAGTTTTGCAAAGACTTGTCATATGTACAATTCTATATATCAAATGAGAAAAGCTGTAAGCAATTATATACGCAAAAGAAATGCAGTATTTACAGTTTGTCAGGAGACATTAAAAATCATCTATACATTAAATTACATTTTGCTTGCAAATAACCGATAAAACAAAATGAGCCATGTCCACACCAAACTATAAAAATCTGTATTGCATTTTTTTTTTTTTTTAATATACCTAGGATGCACTCACGGAACTGCTGACAGGAAAAAAAAAGAAAATCCTCATAGTGCCATTACTTAGCTGTGTACTTAAATGCATATGTATAAAATAATATAGAAAACATTCACTAAATGAATTTTAACTGCAACAATGAAATTTAAAGATCATGTAGCATCAAATCTGCCAGAGAAACAGCTGGAATGTTCACTTACAAAATAAAGATACCTAATACTGGCTTAACAGCACATTTTTTAAGGAATTTTAAAAAGCAAAAATGGGAAAAATACAATGAAAGAGCACTGGTGTTTTTTTTTTTTTATACAAAGTTTCATGTACAAGCTTTAAAAAGTACCTTAATAGGTACATATGAAATATACAGTTTATCTTACAGCACATTTTAAAAAATGTTTTTGCAGTCCATTTTAATGCCACCCTGAACCATGGTAATTGTTCTGAAATGTCGGCGGCACCTGTGCTCTGTGAATCGGAATCTGTCCAGGCACTGGCGAGGCCTGCTGAGGTCCTTGAACCCCATGAGGCAGGGCCACAGAGCCAGGATGAGGACAGAACCCTGAAGCAGGAGGTGTTGGAATACTGTTTGGTCCTTGGGGCTGGAGATGAGGACCTGCGACTGGTAGTGGACAATGTGGCCCTGTTCCAGAAGGCTGGTGTTGGGGTCCCGGTCCCAGAGTGGTGTGATGTGTGGCTTGGGAGGGATACGGTGGTACGGCTGGATGAGCGGTTGCAGGAAAAAGTGGAGGTCCTTGATGAGGTGGATGGTGTAAGGCTGGAGCAGAGGTGGTATGGTGCCCAGAAGCCAAAACGCTGGAAGGTGGCGGCGGCGGCGGTGGGGGGGGTGCTGAATTGACCACATGCTGGTGTTGTGTTGGTAGACCTTGGAGTCCTGTGGAAGGATGGGGTGGCGGGTGGTGATGAGGGGCAGGACCGGGAGGTGGCGGGGGTGGTGGCAAATGGTGTCCAGCAGTTTGAGAATGAATGTGTGACCCAGGGGTGACCGCGTGAACGGGCCCTACGACGTGAGCAACAGTGTGTTGCTGATGGGAACTGGGCTGCTGGACAAGGTGTGGCCCTGGGGCCGGGGGTGGGGGTGGCGGGGGGGGCACCACGGCGGCAGCAGTTTGATGGTGAAGAGGAGGGTTCGGAGAAGGCAAGAAGTGCCCTGGAGTGACGTGGTGGCCTGGAGCGGGCTGCTGGCTGCCGGCGCCCGGAAGTGCTTGATTTGGTCCTGATGCAAACACAGTCTGTTGGGCAAGACTACCTTTAAGCTGATTATAATTCTGAAAGTTTGAGGAGGGCTGCTGGTTTTGATAATAAGACGAGGAAGAAGGGGGCGGAGGGGGTGGAGGGGGCGGTGCCGTGCTGCTCAGACTGGGGGCGGTAAACTGACTATATGTCGCTGAAGATTGTCCTGAGGGGGTCTGTGTGAATAGTGCTCCAGACGGGGCCTGCTGAGTACTGGCTGGAAGGTTCTGTGCTGCTGGGTAGAAATTTCTCTGAGGCTCTCGCTGAGGCGTTCCCACTTGAGGTGACTGTGCATGATGAGGCCTGTAGGGCGATCCTAGCTGCTGGGAAGGGGGCTTTGGTGAGAGATAACCGTGCTGCACAGGTGGGTGGGGTGTCGAGGACTTGGGAGGATTTTCTACGTGAGGGGACGGAGGACAGTGCAACTTGACTGGCGCGGACGGCAGCTTCTGGGAAAGTTGCTCGGCTGAGCCTCGAGCGAGCGGCTGAGGAGGGTTCTTTGGAAGTGCTTGCGTGTTATTTAACAGCTGCTTCTGGGGGAGCTCTGCTTTCAGGTGCACCCCGTTCTCCGCTTCCGACGCGGTAGCTGTGGCCTCCCAGTGGGAATCGGACTTTGTGGGTATTTTCCCATGTGGCTGAACAGGAAGTACGGGTCCCGGGGAACCAGGCTGTGGAAAGAAAACGAACCCCGTAAGGAACGTCTTACATGTATTGAGGTTTGTTACCAGTGGTACTGAATGTCACTTCGGATGCACTTTAGAAAGGGGGAGAGAGTAAGGCGGACTGGGGAAGTCCGTCAGAGACGGGGGGGTCCTGAAAGGGCAGCTTTTTCAGCAGTTCAACGAGTTCTGGTCCTGAGCTTAAACTGAATTCCCTGGATTAATTTTTATGGAAGACAAGGAAAGAATGGCCTTTATGTGCGATTTGCCTTTTTCCCCTCAGTGATCCAACCCGTTTTTGAGCCTTATTCTGCAAGAATTCCAGTAAGCTCTGGCACTGAGCAAGTTTTAAGTCTGCTAACAGGACCTGCTGCACCCAACCCGTCTGGGTAAATAAACGTGCTCACCCGAACTGGTGCATTGTTCAAATACGAATAAGCCAAGTACAAGACACTTAAATGTATGTGATGTTACATAGAAGAAAAAAAGAAAACCAGTCTCATCTTCAGTTTCCACAGATATTGCCCCCACACGAGACCAGCACATCTTCCCGAATCAGGATGGCGACAGCATTTCTTTTCAATGGATGTCCTCTGACCTTTTGATTTTAGAGCACTGACTGCATGGTCCTAAATTATATGAAAAGACTGAACTTCCTGGGGTGACAGGGGTGGACCTCTAGGAGAAAATGTAGAGGACTGAAGCGCAGAGAGCACGTTAGACCATCTGGTCCCAAAGTGTCCAAAAATTGCAAACTGACGCTTGGTATGGCAGGAGAATCTCCGTATGCATATGAGCACCCACTTTTCTGAATGGCCATGTTCAAAGGTCAATTTTATTACCTTGTTCACTTTTGAAGGGCTTTTACAAGTGTTTTGAGAGGTGTCTGGGGATGGACATTCACTTGTAGTCATGGGCTCTGGATTTTCAGGGTCAGGATCTGTAAAGCAGAAGAAAGCTTGAGTAAACGTAACATTGCATGACCAGCACTGCCTTGCACTGACACTACAGAGCAGTGTGAACTCTCTTCAGCCCGACTTTGTAGAAGGCACTCTCCTCGCTGATTCAAAAAGGTTTTTAAAACAATAACCATGACAGGTCATCTGCTTACTGACCTTCCATAAGTTCACTGAAAGGAGGGACTGGGCCCTTGGGTTGCAACTGGGGAATGTGATTTGAATGAGATGAAGGTGAAGACGGAACATGACTCGGTGAACATGGGACACATGGTGACTCTCCCCCTAGAGATGAAGCAGACCCAAAGAGAACATTAGAACTGCAAAGAACGAGGGTGCAGAGGGATTAGCTGGCTCCACTTTCTGGCAAAGGAACAAGCTCGCTTACCACTGTCTTTATCTTTGCGGTGATCACTGAGAAGTAGTGCTCGCTGGTAACTCCTTTCTCTCACTTGCTCCACTGAGGTTGAAGCGGTCCTTGAACATAAAATCATACCATCAATTCAAGGAAGCTACTGCCAGCTAGATTATTCTCTGTCCTTGATGGTCAACATGTCCTCTCAGACCAAGGCTTTTGTTCTGCTGGGAAAACACTCAGGTGTAACGCTTTGAAAATAGCCAGACTCCATTCTCCTTTGTCTTAAGCAATTTCTTGGTGAAGGGGCGGGGAGGGGAGGTTGTGAAGTGCATCCGCATTCAGAATGTCACGGCGGGTACCAGATACACCCTTACAGATCACCCCGTGGCTGGACTGTAAGGCTAGTGGGAAGCTCTCAGGGGGAAGGGGACCCAGAAGGGAAGTGAATGAGCCCTTCTGCCCTTGCCAAGACCCATCCCATGTCCAGCTTCGGCTGTTCCTACTAAAGAAATACTAAAACTTGGTTCTTCTTTTCTGAAACTGGTTAGGGATATAAGGAAATCGCAGGATGCAGACTATGAAAAAAGTTCTTTGGAGAGGAATATTGTGAAAAAGGCGAAAATCGTCAAAGAGGATCTCTCAAAATTAGGACTGCAAACATCTCTCCTTAGAGCGGGGGAACAAGAGTTCACTACCCAAAGCTTGTGTTTTTCAGAACAGCACACTTCAGATCTTTACAGATCTAGCTGCGTTCACAATCAGCTATGGAAAAGATCCTGCCCGGATGATAAGAAACAGACTAATTATAAGGTATACTACTCGGGAGTTCACTCTTTTAGACAGGCTTACCATTGGACTTCTGGGTCGTTCTTCTCACTGGCAGAAGCTTCCTTAACAGGACAGTTACTGCTGGTTTCTTCGGACATAGCACTATAAACCGCAGCTGGTGTTGGTAACGGCAGGCTGGCGGTACTTTCTAGCTGCTCCCCGCTTTCGCTCCTGCTGGCACACCCGTCACCACCGTTGCTCGAGTTGCCGCTTGCGTGAGGTGACACACTAACCAGTGGAAAGTGCTCGGCCTTTGAGCCGCTCTTCCTGGCTTCCCGCTGTCTTTTACGGTATTCTAATAGCGAGACCTTCCGCAAGAAAGAGAAGGAAGAGCCAGTCTTTTATTCTTGTTTTATATGTCAGAGTCAATCTATGCTTTTTTTTCTAAAGAAAATTACTACATTTACATTAGGAAAATTATGTAAAATGATTTGATTTTGAACAAATAATAACAGTTAACAATTATCAATGCCTATTATAAGCCAGGCATTGTATTTAGATGATTTACATACATTATCTCATTTAATCCTCACAACAACCCTATGAAATAGGTATATTATCATCCCCATTTTACAGATGAGGAAATTGAGTAACTCACTCACTCAAGGTCACACAGCTGGTGAGTGTTGGAGCCGGGATTCGAACCTAGGTCTTACTTGAAAGCCCGTGCTCTTTCCACTATACTACATTGCTTCCCACAAAGTTGCCAACTGGACTCTGTTATAAAAATTAAAAGCACACATCACTAAAATTCTTTGACTTGCAAAGCAATAAGCCTATTTATTAACAAATAAAATAAGTGGTGTAGTTTATCCCATTTCTCTGAAATAAGGCATTCTAATTGTCTGTCTCAGTACATCTGCTGCCAACCAAATAATGGTGGTGAAGTCAGGGAACTTACATTATTATTTACAGAACACTTTTCAAAATACTCCTATCCATGGCCTAAATACTATCGATAGTCTGGATGATGAAAGCAGCGTTTCTCCAATACAAGGCTGCCTGTTCTATGTAAAATAAGGATAATAAAAACACAAATATTATTCAACTCTGTTTATTTGGCTAGGAAGTGGTTATTATTTTTGAAGTTACTCTTTCAGTGAAATAAATCATCTTGAGATTTTTCTGAAACCACGTTACAAGCATTTTCCCTATCACTAGAATGTTTTACTTCTCTGCAAATATCTTCTAATTGAGCATTTACAAAAGGTTTAAAAGTGTACATACCAAAAATTTAACTTGAATAACTGGAGTACGAATGCCTTACATAATACATAACTGCTAATAACCCTCAGAAGTAGTATGAAAAAGACACTATTAAAAGGACTAAAATTGTTAAATTTGTAACCTTTTTCTTTTGTGGTGGATTCTGGGGTGTGCAACTTCCGTCGATCAAATTGTCATTAACAGTCCGTCCGAAACCAGAAACAAGCCCATCTTCTGAAGTACAAAACACAGGTGTTTCCATAAATATGCCTCTAGTATCATCCTGCATCAGGCACTTTGACTCACTTATTCGGAAGCCTCCTCCAACCTCCAACTGATGTGAGGGCGTCAGGTCCCTCAAGTTAGAGTTTACTGAGAAGTTAACTCCTGTTCTGTCAGGACTCTTTACCCAGGAAGAATACATTGTGCCCCGTCCAGAGTGAGTAGATTCCAGTTGGCTGTTAGAATCAGTCCTGTCATGGGTAGGTGGTTCCATGGTTTTATGTAAGGCAGTTTGCTCGATTGCATCGAGTCCCAGCTGAAGGTCTGACACAGATTCCTTTTCTCCAGGGCACTGCCTGTTGACTTCAGTCCTACTCCTCGGGCTGGTGTAACCAATAGTCTTTATTTCTTGCAGACCCAGGTCAGTTAAATTAGAATTTCTAAAAGGCCCCAATGTTAACATGGTTGAAGATCGGTCATATCCCTGTTCACAGAATTAAAACAAAAAATTACACAAAAAACCACATCTTGAGACTACTAATTTTAAAATCTCCCAATAATTTATACAAAATGATGGTAATAGGAAAAGGTCACCAATTTAATCTTTTTGAATAACTTCTTACCTCTTGATTATAAGTGCGTCTCTTAATTTCTGGAGAACTTTCTGGGGAAGAAATATTCTACATAAAAGAAATAGAATTGAAAATTAAAATATGTAACTAAATCCATGATAATTTATAGAAATGAAAACTTAAACTATTACACAGACTTTGGTTTTAAACTTTTTTCTGTTTTATTTCCATTCCCCCACAGAAGACCTCTTGCTTTAAAATCAATTTGATAGCCAGTCTGATGCTGAGTATCGATAAGATGAAAGTTATGCTCATTTTAATAAAAATGTAAAAGTTTAAATTCACATCAGTGCATGTTCCAGATTTGCTCTTTTGGTTTCTTAACAACTTTCTTCCCCTTACTCATAAGGCACAGTAGTTGTTAAGGGAGGGGGTGTGTGGAGTGGGAGCTGTTAAATACCATCCCCACAGGTTTTCTTTCACCCATTTAAGTTTCTCACCTCAAAGTGCATGGTATTCCCTGGTGTGCCAGGTGTTACTGGGGTAACTGGTGAATATATGGGCTTATAACCATTTCTGCAAGCTTCATCATCTGATTTTACCCGTGGAGGAGTGGCAAATGATGGGTCCGTGGGAGTAATATCTGTGTGAGTCGGTGTAGCATACGGCGAAGGAGTAGGTGTGGAGGTTTCAGAGTAAGCAGAATCTAGTAACTGATAAAGTCTTCGTTTTTTTAGTGGTGTAGTTAGATCTGTTGGCACAATAAGAATTCACAGACATTATATTGATGGTATTTGCTACAATCTGTAATATATTCTGAGAAAGATCAAAACATCAATGATAGTAATTATAATGAATTTCACCCCCAAACTAAATTTCAGGGTTTCTAAAGATACTACTAACAGGAAACAATCTCTCCCCACCCCCACGAGTTACTTTTACTATTAACAGCACGAAATATCTTGCCAGATGGCTTACGGGCCTAGGAGTCTCTGCGAAGTTTTAGAACTACAGATGTGAATTTAACTGATTTCCAAGCATTCTTTTCGATCTGAGAAGCAGCCCCAAAATTCACCCATAAACCCCAATATACGTAGTAGTGCATATTTGAGGTTTTCGTGTTTATCTTCATCCAAAAGGTTAGAGGACAGAAAAAATATAACAAAATGGTTTATTTTATAAAATATGTAACAACTAGAATGTGTCTGTGATATAAGCTATATACGTCCTGCCACATTCTTCACACTAAAACAACACTGAAAAGAAATTCTACCTGGAAGGGAACAGCTATCATTTAGTAGTAGTGGACTTTTACTTTCACCATTCACCGTAGGACTTCTGGATCTTTCTTGACAGGGTGAATTAAATCTATGTAAAATTGCTGAGTTTTCCTCTTCTAAGGCTTGTTTCAACCATCGCTGAAATACATAACAAATGAATAGAAATCAGTTTGTAGCTGTTTATATAGCCTATAAATGTAGAGCTGATTCTAAAAGCACTTCACTACCAGGAATGGTAGTAAGGAAGGAGACTGGCCCTTGGCTTATCCTAGATTTTTATATCCAAATAAAAGTTTACCTTCTTGCAGGAACCAGAAATGTTTTCAGTAGGTTCTTTTTTTCTCCTTTTTTCTGAAAGGAATGGTGAAGTAAATCGAATATAGTGCTTAGGAGTAGAGTATACATGGGGACTGTAGGCCAGGCCTGGTAAGGAATTGAGCTGGGTAGCTAACACTTCAGGATCGGTAGTTATGCGCAGAGGCCTTTCCGAAAGGCTGTCTGAAGGTTTTCCTGTCTTCTCATTCTTCTCACTTAACCACTCATTGACCAAGTGCTACAGAAAAGAAAAATGTGGATCACTCTATATGTAATTGCACAGATTATCCTACTGAACATTTTGATACCAAATTAAAAATTGATGTATTATCCAAAATGACACGCTGGATAATTGAAATCATTCCTAGATGATGTCCAAAAAAATCAATACGTCATTACATTTCTTTGGTTAACTTCTCTTACTCCTAAAATCTTTTATACAATAGTATTCTGCCAGGAAGAAAACACATGGTACCTTTTGTAAAACCGCAAGGTCTAAGAGACTCCAGTACCACCTTATAAACACAAACACTGAATTTAGGTTTGTTACTGCTTCTGTTATCAGTCTACATGAAAAATCTGATTTTATGCAGTGTTTTTCTACCCTGGCTGCCTATGAGAATCTCCAGATGATGAGACCAATGCATATACATTAAAAATAAATAAATAAATAAAATGGTGTCAGCACTGACAATCACTGTTTGAAAATTTACATAGTCCTTTTTAAATTAATTCTGATTTATTTTTATCTACACTGTATGTAATTCAGTCTTTATTGGTTACATGAATATACCTGATCCCAAAATATGACGACTGTTCAACTTCGTAGGCTAGTTACAGTTATTTAATAAAGCAATTGTAATGGGCATGGAAATAAGGATAACATCTGTCAGCACAAGCACATTTTGTCTGCTGTGTGACCATTCGTATCTTTTCTATCTGGTAATCAAGTAATGTTATTTTTACTCTAATTTGTTAAAAAAAAGTACTAAAAGTAGTATATGCAGTCTCACACACAGATACACAGACACATTAAATAATCTACCGACACTGTCTTCCAGTGATAATCAGTAAAACATCCTAGCATCTTTTTTTTTCCCCTTCTTTTTTCCCCCCAATGTATGTACAACTGCATATCCTGGACAAACAAGAGAAAGCTCATGGAGTCAGCAGTCAGACTGCCTGGGTAGGAATCCTGGCTTTGCCATTTACTCTGTGACTTCAAGCAAGTTTTAGAACTTTTCTGCATCTCAATCCTTATCTGTAAAAGAAGGGTCATAAGAGAAACTAGCTCTACAAGTAGGGTTATTGTGAGGATTAAAAGAGCTAAATAACATACATAAAGCTCTTTGAGGAGCACAGTATCCGGCACAGAGGAAGTACTATGCCTTATTACACCGAATGAAGCCTTCACATTAGGGGAAATCATGATCATTTGGTGCTCGAACACTATGTTGTTAAAAGAGGGGAAGACCATCAACAAAACCTGTGGCAAAGAAGGCTTTTTTAGAGAATCAAATGGGAGCAAGAGTCTGTATCTCAGACCAAGAATTTAAATAAATTGATAGTGCCACAATTCAGCCATTTAAAAATTAAAAGGCAGGAATTAGGTCATATCTGTAGTCAAACAAGTAGCTTCTCTTTTAAACATGAGTTTTTCTTTTCACTAATGTAAATCACAAAGACAAGTTGCAGTTATTTTTTTGTCCTTCCAAAGTGGGCAAAAATAACTGCTCATTGTTTGGTTTTGTTTTTTTAATTCCAGTATAATTAACATACATTTACCTGCTCATGGTCAAGGCAAGTGTTGGCTTGCTTGTTCAAGATCTGTGGGGCAGTAAGGAGGAGTACACCCTTCCAATTAGACAGAACTGTGTTTAGATCTTGTCTCTAACTAACCCTCTGACTCGCCATTAAAGTATACTCCTGGTATGTTTACTGAATATACTTCTGGCTTCAACAGAACCTACAAACTGTACTGAATCTGGTAAGAACAAGATAAATTGGGTGCCTGGGTGGCTCAGTCATTAAGTGTCTGCCTTCGGCTCAGGTCATGGTCCCAGGGTCCTGGAATCGAGCCCTGCATTGAGCCCTGCATCGGGCTCCCTGCTCAGCAGGAAGCCTGCTTCTCTCTTTCCCACTCCCTCTGCTTGTGTTCCCTCTCTCGCTGTCAGATAAATAAAATCTTAAAAAAAAAACAAGATAAATTAAGTTTCAAAACATTTTGTTATGTAAGTGTACAAGAAGAATCCAGTTATGATCTAACCCCCCCCAAAAGAGCTTAAGGATTACCACTTTGATATCTCTGTTCCAATCTACTATAGTCTACTGGGTGTTGGGGGTGTTTCGTAAGGATGTTCTGTTATTTCTGAGCTGTAAAGCTCAGGTTGCTTGATCTCAGTGAACAGTTTCCCATAATTGCTTTATTAAGTCTGACAGTTTTTCAAAGATGAATAAACTCCTCTAAAACTACCCTTCTTTATGGCAATCATTAATTTCTTCACATAATTTTAATAATCTACCTATACTGTGGAAATTGTAGGAAATAATAAGACGGATAAATTGTAGGAAATAATAAGACGGATAACATGTAAAACCAGTTGTTTCTGCAAAGTGTAAAAAGTGTACATAGGGTACGCAAAAAAAGGAATTTTGATAAATTATTAAAATCATTACATTGCGATTTGCAATTCTAAAAGGAAGTCTTGATATACTGAATATTGTAACTCTCTTTACTGTTTTTAAGTCTCATTCTTAGTTTAAAAACTCCGTTAAGTGTAAAAACTATGCCTCTTGTTCTGTTCTAGTCCTTATGTTATAGAGTGAATCTTAAAAACACAAATATATTTAACATCATAAGACACTCTTGTTAGAAAAGAGTTCCCGTGCTCCTGAAGAGCCCTACCTTCTTAGTTTTCGGGTACTTCGCAGGACATTTAGTAAGTGCTGGGACTTCAGTTTCGGGAATCAGTTCTGCTAGTGCAGTTTCAGTTTCTGGTTCTATTGCAAGTACAGTATTTTCAATATCGTTCTGTTGTGAAGTGACTTCTATGTCAGGGGAAGATGGCTGGATATCTGAACACATGCTGACAGTCCTGTGTCTCCGACGCTGCTGTCCAATGTGAGTCCGACTCCGAGAAAAACTTTTTCTCTGTTTAGTTCTATTCACTTTGGCAGGGGTTGGCTTGCTAGCAGTTTCTTCTTTTGCTTGTTCCTAAGTCAAAATACAACAGGGTGGAACTTTTGATACTATGTTTATAGAAATGAGAAGTTGAAATCTAAAAGCATTAATCTACTTCAGAAGCTAATTAAGTTTATGAATTCTGATAACATAACTTTTTTTTACTCTAAAACAAAGAATCTTATATCTCAAGTCTAAATTCTCAGGATTTGAAAAATGCTACTGAACAGCATTAGACATTAAAAATTCTTGACAGATGCAACTAAATCAGGTGTGACAATTTTATCGGCAAGTGCTTAAGTATGAAAACAAAACCAAGCCCAAATAACAATACCTGAATAACTTCAGCATCACTGACAATCTGTGCATCTTTACATTCAGTTTTAACTTCAGTTTTGGCTGTGCTGATCCTTTCCAAAGCTTGTTCTCTTCTCTTCTCTCTTTTTTCAAGTCTGGCAAAAGCTTGCAGAATTGCTTCCATTTTCCTTTCTTCTCTTGTCTACAAATTTAAATTTCAAGTGGCATAATGTCACTGAGCTGAAGTAAAATTCAAAAGTCCAACTGTTCGTGGCAAATGTAAAAAATAAATTCTATGATGTTAGCAAAACATTTCTGTTGATGACAGCTGGGGGGGGGGAATATTCATTCGAGATCCTTCAGAGTCTGAAACATCTCAGGAAGCCTTGTCATTACAAATACATTGCATGAAAGGAATACTTGTTGGTTGACTGTCAACAATAAAGTAAAACCAAAAAAAAAGGCACAAAAAACTAATTGCTTTACCAAACTGAAAATTTTTCTCAATAGGGAAGTTAGCCCTTTTTAAAATAAGATTCAAAGTTCCCACGTTAATGAACGTTGAAAAGATCACATTCACAGAAACTTAGGGAGTGAATACATTATTGACATGTGGCAGGATATTACAAGGTGAAGTCCTGGGTTCAAATTATGTCTCTAGTCATTTACTATCTTTGTGACCCTAGGCAACTTAACGACCCTAGTTATTAACTTTTTTGAGCCTCTTACAAAATGTGGACAATAATAATTACACTTCACTGAATTGTTATTGAGTTCAAATAGAAAATATCTGTGCGGCTTGCCAACAGCACTTGGAAAATGGGAGGCGTTCCCGAAGTGTCAGTGATGATTCGCACTTTAGCCTTATCGCCCTCTGTCACAGTTCTTACAAGGCATTCTTCAACCCTCTGACCTTCCTGTCTTCCACTGACAGTTTAAGGCAGGGACTGAGGAACAGCAAGAGTTCCTTTGTCCTTCAGTTCTCTTTAGAGAGAGAATATTAAAAGCACAAGACCCAGAGCCTCGGCCTGTGGGCCTGGCAAGCACTTCAGCTTTCGGCCAGAAACAGGACGCACGTCCATGGACTGACAGAACCAGGTCCTGAGTCTCAGAGCCATTTGGCTTTCCTCCTCTTCTGTCAGTGACGTGGGGAAGAAGGGTTAGGAACTCCTGCTCGGGCTGCATGGTCTTCTCCACACTGGAGCTTTAGTCCCAGTAACTGTCAGCAGAGGTTTAAGCATTAAGACATCTACATTCTGAAAACTGCTTGCTGTATTTTTTCCTTCATTTTTAAAGAAAGATTTATTTTAGAGCTAGAGCGTGTGCTTGAGCAGGGGGAGGGGGGAGGGAGACTCCGCAAGTAGATGCCCCTGGTTAGCGCAGAGCTGGAAGTGGGGCTCGATCCCAGGACCCTGGGAGATCACGACCTGAGCCGAAATCAAGTGCACCTGCTAAACTGACTGGGTCCCTTTTTCATTTTTTTCACTCAATAAGGGGACAAAAATGGTCTATCAACAGACTCCTCTGACAATACTGCTAAGCTTCTAGTTAGTCACAACAAACTGCCATACTCCAAACTTGTCACTCTTACAAAACTATTATCCTCACTTTATATTACAGGTAAGAACACGGAGGTCCACAGAGGTAATAAGGTTGCTTGTTTGTGGATACATATGTACATATCCCGCTGCTCTTGCTTTAGGATGGGCAACTGGCACTAAAATAAACAGCACAGGCAAAAGTGGTCTTTTCACTGGAACTGAAGTTTACTCAAACCCCTTTCATCTTATGGCTCTTTATAAAAACCCTAACTTTAGAAATCTGGAGTAATTAAATGATTTTCCTAATGCTTCACCTGCTGAACAGGGGACCGGGTGAGGAGGGAGAAAGGGTTAACTACTATGGTTATTTTCTCTCCTCAAAAATTTTACAATAGATCTGACAAAAAGTACATTCTTCCAGAAGAAACAAACTTAGCAAGAATCATTTTATGTATAAAAAATTACCAGTATTTAAGATAAATATGAATTTATGACAAAAATCTGACATAGCTCAATATTCACTTGTTTTAGATGGAAAGACCAAATTCATTCAATTAAAAACTGAACTTCCAGGGTGCCTTGGGTGGCTCTGTCAGCTAAGCATCTGACTCTTGATTTTGGTCCATGTCATGATCTCGGGGTCATGAGATCCAGCCCTGCTTTGGGCTCTGTGCTGAGCATGGAACCTGCTAAGATTCTCCCTCTCCCTCTCCCCCAGCTTGCACACATGCACATGCAGTCTCTCTCAGGAAATAAAAAGTAAATACTGAACTCCATGTAAACAATACAATTAATTGACAGTCAAAGGAAAATACTTCAGAGATGAGTCAATCTTTTTGAGCTCGTCAGGATCTTAAAAAAATCTAGTCCTGTGCTGCCACAGAAACCAAAGCCCATGTGTATTACGTGACTCATTCAAAGGCAGAACCATAATTATTATCCAAGTTTCCTGGCTCCTAATTTACTCTTTCCAATTAACCACCACTGATACTACATAAAGCAAAATAAAGCATAACTCTTCCCACATTTACTACAACTGTCAACTGAAAGCACTAAAGAGATATCCCAATATTTTAATACAATCTCATCTTTAAAAAACAGACAAATGTTGGAAATGGAAGCACGCCTTTGATTTTTTACATGAAAAAAACATGCTAGTCTACTTTTAAATTCCTTAAGGTTCATAGGTCGTTCAGCATTTGTTTTCACCACTGCCTCTAACACATTCTTTGACACCTAACTGGATACACAGTATCTACTTAATGGCAGAAAACTTGCCAATTTTATAGACCTAACTGATAAATAACCAGTTTTATATATAGCCTGGGGTAATTACAGTTTGTGTAGGGGATTAGAGAAATTAGGAGTCCTAATTAACCCCAGCAGACCCTAACATCTGTGCTTGATGTGGTTCAGATTATACTTGTCACATTCGGCTTAGTGCTAAGACCTGCATATTCTGTAACCATGACTCATTATTCCAAGCCCATGACCAGACCTCAGAATCACTATTATCTGTGAGCCGGGCAATCACGGACCTGATACAGAACTAGAATTAGACAGGTTTGCCTTTCAGGAATACTACATTAGCTTCTGACATACTGTTAATGCTGGAGTACTGGATGCTAAACTAACCTATGAAGGATCCCTAATGAGATCAACAGACTGCTTTCATGACATGTGTCTTAGTTTATGGTCTTACGGAGCAAATATAGAATACTGTAATTCCTGTAAGCAGAAGAAAGTCTGCTTAACATCCCTTTATAGGATTTTATCACTTAAGTAGGTATTTTGAGTATTTTTATTCCAATTTTGTGCTTCTATATATAAACACACTGGAGCACAAATCTGATTTAAAATCATAAAAACTGATAAACCTGGAAGATACTATGAAAATCTTGTCTAAGCCTCCTTTCAGTAAATGGTGAGGTCCATACAGTTCAAGGGCACATAATAAAGAACACATATTAAAGTTTTATATACAATACTGCAACTGAAAAAATAAACTCCACTGAGTAAATTGTTAGAATTCATCCTAATAACTAGAGATAATTGGTACTTTTTCACTGAGGAAACAGAGCTGATGCCCTGTGGGTGCCCCACAGCAGCTTTAGAGGGAAATGTGCCTCGTAGGAGAGTGAAAGAATGAGAAGAAAACACAATGAAGACCTCTAGGGACTCATGGTTTATTTTTTTACCTTGCTAATGGGTAGAAGGGTTTCTTAAAAGAAAAAACTTGCCTTTTAAAGGAAAGGGAACCAGCAGGGTCAGCCTGCCAAATTACCCTACCCACAGCCTTGAAATAGAGAAAGTAAGAAATTCCTTACTCAAATAACTTTGCTTATCCTCTTAGAGATTAATTTATTAATCTTTTAAAAAGCGGTTCAGATTACTGATTACCAATAGAATAATTCCAAAATAAGAAGTATGTCTTGTGGGGTATCCCCATTTCTTCTCTACCAGATGAGGATTCCGTTTATCCTCACAGTACTGCTTCCTCGTTGATACTTATTTCTTAACTCCCTACATGCCATCGTCCATGAAGCTTCTCCAGAACCTGGCCACCTTTTTCACCCAGTACCTTCACTGGCCCTCAGCATGGAGTGAATACTCACAGCTTTGTTAAATGAGTAAGAATTGTGAATGTATAATAGAAAGCACGTTGTCACTGTTACGTGAAAGTATGGAACAAAGTATTTTAACAAGATTTTGGAAATCGTGAGTTTATTACAAGGCAGCTAAAGCTGAGTATCCTCATTTTGTTTGAACAGAATACCAATAAAAATAAATGGGTTCCCTTCTGCTATGTAATACCATAATGTCATTAATCACTCACCTTTAGAAACACAATTCCTAAACTCTGTAATGAGAGAAAATGGGACCTAAGAAAACTGAAATTAGTAACCGACAAACAGTCATGTTATTTTTAAGGGCTGAAAACTAATCAGGTGGGTGATCACATATCTTCAGATGAGTTTCCTGGCAAGAAATTTATCCTAATGATATCTTACTATTAAAGTTTCTTCCACATCTTCTAAAGCGATCTTCTAAGTCAAGTCACTTCCTAGAGGCATTAGGAACAGCAGGATTCTTTCTAATCTTTTCCCACAAGATGCTTGTTCCATCGAATAAAAATCGGTAGATGTCGAAGGTATCACCACAAACAAGCTGCAAGGATGTCTAAGTTTATGAAATGGTTTCATAAACAGAATTAAGTCTTTAAGCACACCATGTGTACACTGGGAAACTCAAAGTTGGGGACCTGAAGCACTGTTTACTAAACTCAACTGGCCACAAAGCTCTTTTTTTCACAAAATGTATTAGAGTTCTGTGGAATAATTTCTGGTGTGAAGGATGAGGGATAAGAAAATTATGGAGAATTCTGCATCCTGGCAAGGCCTCCAGGACACTACCTGGCCTATAAGAAAGCTTCAGTTAATTCACACTTACAGGCTTATCTACATCTCTACTTAAATGGCTGCCACAAATATTTAGTAGGCTCATTTAGTGACCATGTACTTTATAAAAGCCAGCACATTTTTTTCCCTAGGAGCTGGGGCTATAACAATTAACAAAATTACAAATTCTCGCCCTCATGTAGTTTATATCCTAGTGATACACAATTCCAGATTTTCCTAGCTGCTTGACAAGTTGAAGCATTCATAACCTAGGTGACCATCCTTTCATACCCTTTTTGTTTTTTAATTTTTTTTTAAAAAAGATTTTATTTTTCATTTATTTGAGAGAGCAAGCACAAAGGGGGGGGGCGGGAGGAGCAAGGGGAGAGGGAGAAGCAGACTTCCCACTGAGCAGGGAGCCCGATGCGGGGCTCAATCCCAGGACCCTGAGATCATGACCTGAGCCAAAGGCAGATGCTTAACTGAGTCACCCAGGCGCCCACTTCTTAAATCTCTATCCTCGTAAGTGTGAAGGCCTCCTGAACCACCTTCCCTGGACTCCAGTTTAAGCAATCTGACTACAATATACCATCAAACATTGCCAAGACTATATATCCCCACAGTACAGTCTTTCCATAATGCCACAAAAAATTATTTTGAAAACACAGATCAGAAGATACTTTAGGAAGTTCTTTTCATGCCATTATAAATTGCGAAGGGCAAGCCTCCTTTTTTATTTACATTTTTTAAAAGCTTTATCACTTGTTAGTTCAACAAAATGCAGTGAGCTTCCCAATACCTAACCCCCTGCCGCACACTCTCTTTACCTCTGACAAGGTTATGGTCACCTCACCTCACCTGCTACTGTGTACCTGGGGGCGTCCACTCAGTAGTGCTCTGGTTCTGCAATTAGGTGACTATAAACAGCCTACTGTATTTCAACTGCCATAGCTTAACTGGGCTGATTATAGGATTCTCCAAAGTGAATTGCAACCCACTTCCAAAGAAGTATTTCTTACCAGCTAAAAAGCAAATGTCAACCATCTACTCAGTCCTATAACCATTTAGGCACAAATTTGCTTTTGTAAGCAGGTAACAACTTTTTAAGGGGGCAAAATAATGGAGGGAAAAGGAAAGTGTTATTGAAAGAATAGCTATCTGGCCATATAATAATAATTTGAATAAATATTCTTCCATGAAATCTTTTTCAACATTTCATGTGATCTGCTACCAACCAACCTTACTTCCCAACTCCCCCCCCAAAAACAGCCTACATAATCCCAACCAAGTATGATTCATCACTTTTATAACACCCCCCCAGGCTATTTTCCCTACAGGCTATTTCTCCACTCACTGCCATACAATTAGGTACAAGCTAATCTGTACTTGTTCCAACCGTACTCCTGAGGGCCATCATAAATACGACCTATTTCATGAAATGGCCTCTGAGCACCCCCACCCCAACCACAACTCTAAGTTATCATATTTATAGTTCCTTTACCACATTTCTTGCTGCACTGTAATTGTTTCTATAAATGCCCCTGAAGGCAGAGACATTGTCTGATCTTCCAACGTCACCAAAAAGAACAAGCAAGCAAACAAAATAATATATCCACTGGTGCAATTTTTGGGAGACAGAACAAAATGCTAAATATTAGGTTGTGTATGAAACTGCCATTTATGTAGGTAAACACTGTCGAATCAACAATTTCATAGGCTTCAGCTATACTACAAAAGGATGGGCTGAAGGATATCTGAATTTGGACATTACATGGTATTTACCTGTGAAGAGAGTATGACTAACTCCTTTTATATCCCATTCTCATGAATATACAAGAGAAATAGTATCTCCTGTTATATCCACAATGATTTAAAGTCTGTCCTCTCACAGAAGGAAATTTCAAGCAGTTTAAGAGAAGTTTCTCAGGAGTTGTCCTTAATCTTTCCAACTGTTAACCTAACCAATACAAAAGGCAGACACTAAAGGCTGAGATTAATATTTAAACTTTTCAAAACCAAATATTTTGTTTCTCACAAATACTGTGTTGGCAGGGGTGGGGGAGACCATGCCAACTGGCTTCGGAATCCCAGGATGCATTCTTTCACATTCTGCTTGAGTATATCCAAAAATTCTATCATTGAGATATCAAAGCAAATGTACCAATTAGAAATAGTAACACTACAATGATTTTGATTTCTAAGTATTTATTTCATATCCCTTCAAAATACCAGACAAATTCTAAACACTGATGCTTTTCAAGTTTTCCACATTTTACTCGTATAAAAAATACCCAGCTGTACAGCAACCCTAGAGGCAGATGTTAAAATGAATACGCTAAAATGGACACAGAATTTGAAGCATTCACCTGTATTAATATAGCATACTAACAAGTAAAATCAGGACCAAACGTGGACCAAGGAAGCCTTTTTAGCTGTCCAAAGTTCCATCAACAAAAGGATATTTCTATTTTCGCAATTTATAATGGCATGAAAAGAACTGGGATCTGAAAATGAAGAGTTCTAAGTTCACAGATTTTCTCAGCATTAAAAGATATTTTTTAAGTAGCCCCACAATCATAAAAACTTTTTTAAAAATGCAATCTGAGTAAAATTACTGTTAAGGGCATTAAACAAACCTTTTCTTTTTTAATCTCATGATTTTCTCAAAGGAGTTGTTACAGCCCTTAAAGTCACTTGTGAAAGAGGTTCCTCCTACCAGACACATGCCTCAACCAAAAACAAGTGATACCCTACACTGGTTTTGCAGTTTAGTGCAAATACACTGCTGTGGCTATCGTGGAATGAATGGGCCATTACTGAAAATCTAGTCAAGAGAGGGCCACAGGTAATTTGGGTAGGTACAGGTAATTTAGATGTAACCAAATCTCAAAATTCCTTTAGGTACAGGAAAAAAACTCTTCTCTTTATAACCAACTTCCTTCAGTACTTTCTCCTACAGAGTTGTTTTTTTGTCTCTTTGATCTCTAGTATCTCCCTATCCCCTCAGAGCAATGTCTCTGAAATCCAGAGGCTGTGAAACAGTTCCGCATCGCTTTCACAATTGTGAACATCAGCAATGAAATAACATTACAGGAATGACCATCCAGGGAATAAAACAAACTTAATGCTAAGTATGCCTACAAAGACCAAATTTCAAAGACCCTGCTCTAAGTATATGACACCTGAGATTCCATGGAATGCAGCATGAAAATCACAGATAGGAAACAAGGAAGAATATAAAATAAAAAGGAGTGGGGAAAACCCATACTAAGATCATTAATTGGTGTGTTAAGTCATTTTCAAATCTTTGGGCAAACTATACCATAATACTTACTTAACTGGCCTAAATATTATATCCACTGCTAAATTAACGTGGATTTCTAAGGAAGTATCTTGTATCATTTCTTGTATTAATATATATATTATATATATATATTTATATATTATATATATAATATATATATTAATATATAATTATTATATAATATATATAATTATTAATATTATATCCACTGCTAAATTAACGTGGATTTCTAAGGAAGTATCTTGTATCATTTCTTGTATTAATATATATATAAGATATATATATACAGATATATATATATAATATATATATATATAATATATATCTGTATGAAGAGTAAAACAAGGAACATAAATACAAATGCATTTTAATGAAAACCTTATTTTATGATACCAGTATGAGATACAGACATAGTAGCTACCAAACAGTCGGGTGGTTTTGGTTTTGTTTTTGTTTATGTAAGTCATTTATTTGGTGCTGTTATAAGCTTTAAAATTCCATTTTTGCTTTATATTAAATTATAGAAGAGAAAAGGTACATTTAGCTAATGAAAGACATTTCAAACAGTAATTCTGGCATTAAAATTTATTAACAGTTCTCAGCTTCAAAAATGTTAAATGTCATACATTCTAAAATTTCTATTGAACACAAAATAAAAATAGAAAAGATTAGTGCAAGTTACTTGAATGGTATTAACAAAGCCAAACAGAAATGCTCAGTGGCACATCGTGTTTGCTAACTTGAAACAAAGAATAGTGTCAGAACCCTCCTAAAGGCAGCAACAGTTACTATGGGAAGAGCAGTTGTCACAAGAGACAGCATGAAGCAGCCACTGGCTTCCCAACTTACCATCTTCCTTTTCCTTTCTGCAATCTGCTCCTCTGATTCCATTTCTACTTCATTGCTAATGGGAGTTTTTTCTTCTATATCGTCAATAAAATCTGGTTCCTGAAAGATGGAAATGACTGCTTTATAGAAACTACTATTCCATCTACAAACTCAGGACACTGAACTATTACAAATTTAACCACAACTAACGCAGTCAACATAGAAAAATTACAAGCCTACTTAAATCCATTTCAGAACTTTAAAACTGGTTTTAATTCGAGAGAACTTTCAAAATTAAATAATTTTGCTTTTTAAAGTTCTAGTCAATAATGTTATTAACAGAGCCCACAAGGTCAAATATGGTAGCACAGCCTTCTGTTTATATCCTTCCCAAAACATAAACACATAAAATGACTTCATAAAACCCAGTGCCTAGAGATACCAAGTGCTCAAATAAATGTTTGCTCAATTTAAAACTTATGGGAAAGTATCATTAAACTGATTAAACTACTAAATTATGGAAGATGGGGTACTGAAGATGAGCGAAACACCTTACTTAATTTTCATTTTAAACGGTCCCTCCTAACTTCCATTTATGTAGAGGGCATATAAAAAACTATTCCCTGGCAAGGCAGACATATGGGCCAAACTCAGCCCCCAAAATTATCTTATGTGTTAAGAGAATTTTTTCTGAAAAATCTTCTCTCTCATCCTTATAGATCTGATTTAATTATGCCTCAAATGTTTAAAAAAAGGAAATTAAGACTTTAAATAAGAACACTTATTAACATTAAGGACAATACCATCTGGGAGAAGTTTTTAAATTACCCACTTACAGAAAAATCTTGTATTCAATTCTGCAAGGATTTGCTGGCTGAGTTGTTTAACAAGCTTAACAAACACTGCACAAATTCCACCAGAACTTGTGTACTTGTGTTTTATGCTTCTAAGTGCTTCCTTAAATAACAGATTTAACTTTAAAATTTTAAACCACTTTACATAAAAAAGAGGTTAAAACATTACAAATTATTTTCTTTTGTTGACTTCTGTTGAGAATCAGAAGAGCATAGTTCAGTACCTGATTATTTGATACTGATAGTCTCAGTGGAGAAAGCTTTCTCTGTTTAGTTTCTGGGCTCTTCATTTTGTTGGTTGTTCCTTCACAATCCAAAGTAATATTCTGATTCTGTGTATCTTTTTCTTTTGAAATATCCTTTTCTTTTTTTCCTTTTTTCCTTCTGGTCTCATAACCGCTATTGATGTTTTCCGTGGATTCAGAACTACGTTTCAGAACAGGGCACTCTGGATTTTCCTTGAGGCATGCGCAGTCCACCTTGTACTTACTGGAAAGATAACCAGTTAAATATTTACTCTAGACACAAACTGTAAAATTTTCTAATCCATTTTAAGCTGCAACTCTGTAAAATTATATGCTGCTACTACTACTTATAAGCAATCCTTACTTCGTGCTAATTTTGCATTCCCATGGTAAGTATCACAAACAAGTTTTTCTCCCTCATTTAAAAAACATAATCATTAGAAGTTGATTTCTGACCAGAGATCAGGCCTTCAATCGTAAGGATAGCCAGTTATGGTTTAGAGGGGGAAAAAAAAACCCTCAATAAATTAAAATTGAGTCCTTTTCAGTAAAATGATTCTTTGGCTCACAATAAGGCAATAATGGTATTTACTTCAGTGGTCCCAAACCGTAACTATGTCTTATACTTTAAGAAATGACTTCGATAACCAGGTGTCTTTAAAAAGCTACCTTGAAAAAAGGGGAAGTTACGTTTCCCTTTGCCCCTCTTAAGTGTTCCCTCTTTCAAATGAACACTTGAAAAATAATTGCACTCTCTCTCATCTTCACTGCAGTGATAATTATTACTTCCACCATACAGAGAAGATTAAAGCGCAGAGAGGTTCGGCATTTTGTCCAAAGTGACAGTTACTAAACGGTTGGGACAGCATTCAGGTACAGGTCTGTGTGAGTCCAAAGCTCACACTTTTTACCTCTTCAGTATTTCTGCACTCTGCCCTCCATGTCCCTACCACCATGATTTAGTTTCTCTCCAGGATGCAGGCAAAATGCCCAACCTGAGTTAAACAGTAGAAGCCTCCCATTTTACATGTTTTAAGTTGTTTAATGTTTGTTCACCATAAAAATAATTTACTTTCCTAAGTTTCTAATACTGCTCCTTACTCACTTTCAAGATTAGTACAAGTCAAACTGGCTAAAATCTGAATCAGGGATAGAATTCAAAAATTTATGATCTATGCCCCCACCTCCCCAAATTAGGTATTACTAGAAACTAGGCTGAAACTCTTTCTAGATGTTTTCTTTGATTTTAGAATACAACTGCAAATAATGATGGTCAACAGCTAATGTTTACTAAAAGCACTTATTTTGTGCCAGGAACCGTTTTAAACACTCTACATATCTTAAATACACTAAATCTTCAAAACATTCCTGTTACGTGAGTATTACTATTCTCCTATTATGACATAAGGAGATGAAGAAATTGGTCCAAAGTTACATAGGTAATAATAAGCAACCAAGCTGGGAATTGAAACCAGATTATAAAACGCTTATATTCTTAACCACTTACAGGAAACAGTCTTTCACAGTAATGAGCAAAGAGCCATTATGCTAAATTTCCCACCATCTGGGGGAAAAGGGGCTAAACAAGGTAATGCGTAAGTTATACTAAATTTGACTCTCAACAATCAAGTAGAGCTGCACAGTGCAGGAAGTGGAATTTCATTGACAGAAAACATGGACATGTAAAACTTATGCATTTAAATAGGTTACCATACAAAATTTTAAAAGCAAAATCCAGAATAGGAGGAAATGAACTGAAACACTTATAACCCAATAGACTACAGGATACAAAAAGAACCACCCCGCCTTCCCCCCAAAGATCAGAAAAAGACTGTCCAGCAGGAAAACTGAAGATGATTAAACAACTCATAAAAGAGGAAATTCAAATGACAAATTAATATACAAAAAGATCCTTGGGCTCATAAAATAATCAAGGAAAATGATAATTAAAAATATAAAAAGATACCGTTTCACATGGATTAGCATCAATTTTTAGAAGTCGTAAGGAAGTGAAGCAAGGAAGAAAGGTGTGAGTAGAAACTGGTCATCACCCCACATCTGGTAAACCCTGAGGCCGTACACATCCTACAGCTGAGCAAGCACACCCCCGAGACTCCCTCCCATGGAGAGAACATGTGCCCACAAAGACATGTTCAAGAAGTCATAGGAACAGTTTTGGTAAATCTAAAGATCCAACAGAGGAAGGGATAAATGCCATTGGCAGTGAAAATAAATGAACTACAGCTACACAGAACAACAGAACCGAACCTCAAAAGTAATGAATGAGAAAAGATGAAACACTACAGAATATAATTTACATTGAATTTAAACTGAAGTTTTTATACTCAGAATTAACTTTATTTTCCTAGTGTTTCAGAACAACAGTTCTCAGAATTTCCTAACAGGACTCCAACAAACCCTTTCAATTTATACTGCAAAGAAAATTTATACAATTTCTTTCGTTTGGAGGGGCAAAAGTGAAATTATCCATTCACACTGATCAGGCAAATTAACTGTAAGACTAAAACTGTACCCCCTAAAATACCAGAAAGAACAAATTCTCATGTAAACAAGGTCAGTGCTGTATGGCTGAATTAGGACTAATGATTTTAATTACTATGAGCACTTACATTACAATAATAATTAGAGTTTGGAAAAGAACTAAGTAATAATGCTCAGTGGAAGTTGACACCAAAATGCTTGTTTTCAAGTAGATTTCATTGTCTCATAACAAATACAAATAAAAAGCTATGAAAGTAATGACAATACCTAAGATTTTTAGGAAGACTATTTCAAAACACAGAACTCATTTAGAGACTTGAACTTACCAATTCCCATAGTCAAAATCAAAGGCAATAGTTATTTCAGTTCCCTTTGGAATACTCTGTATAGAATAAATGTAAAGATGAATGGTTCCATCTTCAATTTCATGCCTCACCTGTTAAAAGAATAATTTTATATTTTTATAAATTTCTATCTTAGAAGCACCTCATCCTGCAATTTTGAAAACTTTTCAAAGTAATTCATGAGTACAACGTGAAAAATATGCAAGCAATTACAAGATGTAACAGTGGTTATCAACTAGAAGCAAGTACAGTGATGCAAACTCCACAGTCCACCAGGTAGCATTAAAAAGCAAATACTACACTTCACTGATTCCACAATGCATATTTTTTCAACTCCGAGTATCCCTGAAATTGGAAGTTTTATAAGTGATGGTATCTTCGATTTGACGACATGCAGTAATGAGTAATGGTACAGTTAATGCCATACTTTTCTATGACAGACACTAGTCCTCCTAACAAGTTCTTACAAGTAAAACAAGCACAGACAAGCTTACAAAGCTAGTTTGTCAAAGACAAGACACGAATCTAGTATGTCTGGTTTCAAAACCTATACTCTTAATTGTAACATAGCTATAAATTTAAAATGTTTATTTTGGCATGTAAAAAAATAAAACTAGAAATACTACTTTAGGCTCCAAATTAAAACACAGTTGTATAAAAAATTTTTATAGTAGCACATATAAAATCTACTTTAGCTTTCAGTTTCATCATCTATCTTGATCCAATCAGATCATGACCCATAAAGAGAGCTTAAGGAATAAACAGAAGCCCAATATTTCCTCTTACAAAGAACATCACAATTTCTTCAATGTGTAATGTAATTTTTAAGACCTCAGAGCCCAGTATCAACTAATTTTTCAAAATGGAAACACACTGGGCAATATAAAATTCATCAATGGTTAAAAGGCTTGTGTTTGATACTCAATTCCACACATCCCCCACACCCCTGCCTCCCACAAAGATTTCTGTAAGCTTACCTCTGCATTGGGTGTACAAGAACGCCTGATGAACCGAGCCTCATTCCCAAAAGTCCTTGCATCAACACACATTTCTAGCCCGTGAAATTTAGAATAAAATAAAACAAAAGGATATGGTCTACAAAGAAAGAAATGCATTATAAACTATTAACATATTAACAAACTTCTAAAAGACTCAAAGTAAATAGTGAAGCCAAGATCTGAATACAGGCAATCTGATACCAGAGCCCATTCATTAAGGGCTAGTTCATGCCAATTACATTTTTACCTGCTCCAATAATCTTATCTAAATTAAAGGTAATTAATTGAAGGTAGAAATTCAAATTTACAAGGAAAAATAAAAAGGAAGGGACTACTGCCTTTACAGAAGGATTCATAACTGGACACCTTTAAAATCTTTATCTCCTAGTGCATTTAAGTGTTTGATTTATAGCACTGTTTGTATGTAAAAGAGAAGTATTCTTGTATAGCTTTCGAATCTTAAAAACTCAAGTTATAAACAACAAATACTTTTAATAATCATATAGACTGAGAATGTTCTCTCTCTAGAGATACCAACATATTTCCAGACCTCAGGGAAGCAATGGGTCACAACATCAAATTCCCACCAAAAACACAAACCACAGAAAAGTGCTCCAGAGCCATTCCAGTAGCAAGAAAGTGGGAGCTGAATGTGGTGGCAATAATGGAAAAGCAAATCTAACATCCTCTAATATAGAGGAAGGGGTTTTGCCTGTGATCACCAATGGTCTTTTCAGGTTCTACCAATGATGTTACAAGGAATTAGGAAAGATCCCGGAGGCAAAAGGATTCCTTATAGTCTTAGGTAATCAAAGTTTTTCATTAACATCCACCTGTATTGCTGTAGTTTGTCTTTGAAGTAGACTGTTTTAGGAGTGTCAGCAAGACAGAGATAGGTAAGAGACTGAGGAATACATCTGCTTTTTGCTATACTTTATTATAGTTCAAAAGTTAACAGTCACTGTTCAATCACACTACACTTTTAAATGTATTAAAATGATCGCTTAGGAAAGCAAAATACATACAAACACAGACAGCATCTTGGTAAAACAGCCAAAAAAACAATCTTTAACTACAGTTAACTGGTAAAATAAATAAATATACCTCTTAAAGAAATATCCATTTGCTTCAAACTGTTCTCTTAGCATAAACTTCCCTCTGTACTCAATGATAAGTGCATCAGGAGGCAAATCTTTTGCGGATTTCAGAATTTTCTTATTTTTTTGTATATGGCTCTAAAACCAGAGAAATGCTGAGATTAATTAAACCTGATCGCTTTCAATTTACTCAAGATATACATTAGAAAACAGTTTTTGTTTCGTAATTTTTTTTTGGCAAATGATATACTTACCTCCACAGGAGGCTTAAAGAGCAGATTGTTGGTATTCAAATCTGATTTGTTTATTTCTTTTTTGTCATTTCCATTGCCTAATCTCAGAGCTATTCTTTGTGCCTCCCTCTGAACACCCTCACTATATTGGTTACTGTTTGCCTCTTCGTATCGATCCATCCACGCTTTAATTTTTGTCTCCCATCCAAAATTTGAACCATCAGATGAAGGATCAATCTCTGGAGCTGAACCCTGAAATCATAGCAAACTAAGCATTAATATCTGGACTTCTAAGTATTTATACACACACACACACACACACACAAATAAATAATAATCTATGTAAAAGAACATAATATAAAGTAGAAATAATGGTAGGCTTTCTGAGTTGATCCTAGGGAAAAACTGACCATAAATGAGCAGCCTACCACGTCTTTATACTGCATGCCAGACAAGTAAGGACTTAGAAGACTAAAGGAGGCCAAATTATGTGTGACTAGCATAAATTCAGACCACTAGCCAAACTGAGGCCTTCAATAAAACTGCAAATACCCCAAACTTTGGAGTCACTGTCAGCTAATGGTTAAAAAAAAGATAGCGTAGGGTCGCCTGGGTGGCACGGTCAGCTAAGCATCCAATTCTTGGTTTTGGCTCAGGTCATGATCTCAGGGCCGTGAGATCGAGACCCGCATCAGCCCTGAGCTGGGCGCAGAGCCTGCTTAAGATTCTCTCTCCCCCCATCTCCCTCTGCCCCTCCCCCACTGCTCTCTTGGGCACTCTCTTAAAAAAAAGATATGAAATTTTTTATTAGAGATTGTCAGTATCTACCTTGTACTCACAGTTCTGATAGACTACTACAATTGTAACATGTTTTATTTAACAATATACTTTGATATCTTAATTTAGTGTAATTTCAAGATCTATAATCAACTGTCCACATGATAAATTTGACATGAGAACAAAATGTCTCACAGAATGTAAAATGACCCAAAATGGTCCATAACCTAAATTCAAGGGTCATACTGAAAGCAAGAACATTTAAACTTAAATACTTTCTCTTCATCTATACCTCCTACTAAAAATCCGTAAGATAAGAATGCTAAAAGCCAAGTACAAAACGTTACAGCCTCTCTTAATCTGTTACAGAGCAAAAAGAGGGGGGCACCCGGCTGGCTCAGTTGGAAGAGCATGCAACTCTAAATCTTGGGGTGGTGAGTTTGAGCCTCATGCTGCATGTAGAAATTACTTAAAAATAAAAAAATCTTAAAAAAAAAAAGAAAGAACAAAATGGGGCACTTTTCCTGCTGGAATGCAATTTATAGATAGGCACAATTACCACACATTTTAAAAATGTGGATTCCCACAATTTTTTTTAAGGTTTTTTTTGTTTTGTTTTAAAGATTTTATTTATTTATCTCACAGAGACAGAGCAAACACAGGCAGGGGGAGTGGCAAAGGGACAGGGAGAAGCAGGCTACCCACCAAGCAGAGAGCCCAACGTGGGGCTTGATCCCAGAACCCTGGGATCATGACCTGAGCCAAAGGCAGACACTTAACAACTGAGCCACCCAGGCGCCCCTTCAACAACAATTCTTATTTGCAATCTTAGGGTGAAAATGAATCAATGACGATAACAAAAACATTTATGTTTCATTAGCATAATTCAGATTTCAATTTTTTGTAAATGCTATTCATCAGTTTCTTTCTACAACACTGAACACCTTACACCTTGATGAGAAAAGATTATTTCTAAAATATGTACAACCTAAGTAACTAAAATTTTAAAATCATATGTAGAATTCATAAAAACTCATATATCCTATTAGACATGTACACATGTGCAGTAACACTAAAATTTACCATTTGTCCACGTTCCATATAAGTAATTTTTATTACAAAAAGTATCATTCTTTCTTACAATGAAACAAACTACAGTAAGTTGTTCAGCTGCTTGACAGGAGTAGGTTTATTTTTACCAACTGATATTTTATGTAATTATATATTCCACATTATAATGACCACCTTGTAACAGATTTTTACACAAATATGAAATACTATATAATAAGGCCTTCATCAGCTTTATTAAAGAAATCTATAAATTTAAAAATTTTTTCCTTCTATTTTACCTTCTCCCCCACCCAAGCCTTCTACTGACCTGGTATATATTTGATACAGTAAATTCTTCTGTATCTCTTGAACCTATAAATACTATAGAATTACTAACTGGAATTGTTATGATCTTATAGAGGTATCTTTAAGTAAAAAAAAAAAAATCTTTAAAGATGCACAAAGCATTATTAAAATTTTACTTCCTTAGTCATTTCTTTACATAAGAAATGAAAATATTGGGGCGCCTGGGTGGCACAGCGGTTGGGCATCTGCCTTCGGCTCAGGGCGTGATCCCGGCGTTATGGGATCGAACCCCACGTCAGGCTCCTCCGCTATGAGCCTGCTTCTTCCTCTCCCACTCCCCCTGCTTGTGTTCCCTCTCTCGCTGGCTGTCTCTATCTCTGTCAAATAAATAAATAAAATCTTTAAAAAAAAAAAAAAAAAGAAATGAAAATATTTCACTTAAGTAAAAGATGCCCTGTCTTCAATAAACCTGCTACTGGGATAACTGGATAAATCAGAAAGAAAAGGAAACTATCAGAGTATTAAGTTTCCACTAGCTGAATTCAAAAACTTTTTCAGACTGTACGCTATGTCAGAGAATATCCCAGAAACCCAAGTTTAATATATAGTAAGTATAAAATCCTTAACTTTAACACATAAAGAACATTCTATGAAACTTTGGGCTTGTAGTCTGTTGAGTGACACCATGTTAACTTTCCTGAGAAAGAACTACAAAAGCATGTAATAATCATCACTAGACATCCATTTAATGATTTGTTTTCCAGGAAATGTGGAATAATAAATAACTATTATGCTTTACACTATGGGCACAACAAATATACCGTAACATGCTCCCCACATCCTACTCTACTATCTGACAACTTGAGAAGCCCATTATCCTTTAACCACATAACCTAGAAAGCTACAGTCACCCTATATAGTTGACCTCTGTGATCCGACACCTCTCTTTTAGGGGGAGGCAGAGCTGATGAGCCTTGCCTCTCTCAGCAATCTGGGATTCAACAAAATTGAGGCTATAGTCTAATTATTTCAAGGTACAGTGACTACTTTGTACTTCAACAGTGATTTTACAGTATTTTATAACAACTTACTTGACTAAATCACTCGAATCCCAACTATGCAAAAAAAAAAAAAAAAAGGAAATTTTCAAATTCTCTATGATTTTGCATTCATATGTCCAGTATACGATGTAGTACTGGGAGGTACAGAATGCACTGATAACTGAAATTCAGATTATCCAAAATTTTGATATTAGCAATTACTTATATACCACCTCCTTTTGCTTAATATTTTAACATGTGAATAAACTCCAAGAGTATCATATTAATCAAATTAGAATTCTCTATAGTGCCACTTCTGGTAAAGATAATAAGCAATGAAATGATACACAATGAAGAGAACATAAAGATTTTGGACAAGTAATCACTTAGTAAGCTTCTGACAAACTGACAGTTGGTACTAAGGTCTTTAATGTATTTACCTTAACTCTTGATGACTTCCTAGATCCTTCACGAAAGGCCTGAAATAACATGAAATTCTGAGTTAGTTCTTTTTTAAACTGAATATGATATTTAAGAATCAAGCAGTTCACTGAAGTCTTCTACTAGAATATTATTCCATTATTAATAAGAGAATGCAGACGGGGTGCTTGGGTGGCTCAGTCAGTTAAGTGTCTGTCTTCAGCTAAGGTCATGATCCCAGGGTCCCAGGATCGAGTCCTACATCAGGCTCTCAGTTCAGTGGGGAGTCTGCTTCTCCATCTCCCTCTGCCCTTCCCCTCCACTTGTGCTCCCTCGCTCTCTCATTCGCTCTCAAATAAAAACTTAAAAAGAGTAGAATGCAGACTTTGTATACCTGAAATTACAGTAACAGTGTATATCAACTATACTCAAAAAAAAAAAAAAAAAGAATGCAGACTATGTAAGAACATGAGACTATGTATATGAATGATACTGCTAAAAAAATCTCAAATTTTCTATGTGCTCAATTATTACAACCATGGAAAAATAACTGATTAAATTGGAAGGGTATTAAAAATATTACAGTACTTTTATTGAAGAGAAAAGTTTTGGGAATGATAAAATAATGTTACTACTTTAATACTCTAAGTGAACTAGTAAACGATATTTGAACATATAGTGGAGCTTAAGTAATAAGCACTGTGGTAAACAGAGCTGTATTTATTCAATAAATATTTAGTGACAGCTCACTAATCTGCTGGGTCCTGAAGTGGTATTTAACATTTAATTCCTATCTTCGTCATCACTCCACCCCAAAAGTCTCTAGGGAGACTAACAAACATAAACCAAGAGTAAGCAATATAGATCCAAATGTATTTAAGTGTTAAGTCTGTGTGTAGACTACATGTTAGAAGAAAGCAGGATTTATTAACAACAAAATGAACCTTCATGGAAAACATGGGAAAAGAGCTAGGTAGACTTTGAAGAATGAATGTACTCAGACAGATGAACAACTGAAAGGAACACAATCCTAGTACTAAAGAAATATGAGGGGCACCTGGGTGGCTCAGGTGGTTAAGCGTCTACTTCTGCTCCGCTCATGATCTCAGGGTCCTGGCGTCAAGTCTCACCACACCCTCCCAGCTGGGGTTCCCTGCTCAGCAGGGAGTTTGCTTCTCCCTCTCCCTCTGCAACCTCTTCGTGCTTTCCCTCTCTCTCAAATAAAATCTTTTTAAAAATTATAAAAAGAAATATGAAAGAAGGCATCAAATAGGAAAAAATATTTGAGGAAAAACTAATACACACACTTTTACCCACTGAAGAGTATGACATAAAATTTGCTACAAAATTTAAAATTAGATCATGGAAGCCTTATTTAAAAAGTTGGATTTTATGATTCCAACTTAAATACAGGTATGCTTTTCTTTATGCTGGAGTAATCAATAAAATACTTCTGAGCAGAGAAGAGATGTAAGAACAATATTCACAGGAAACATAACCAAATATAGGATGTTATGAAGCAGAGGATAAAGTTGGAGAAATTAAAGATGGTTAAGTTACTATTGCACTACTATGAGGTGATGAGCGTTTGTAGAAGCAAAAGGAAGAAAAATAAAAATACAAGAGACATTCCAAAGGAAAAAATCAATAGTGCTTTTGAAAATAAATCTGAATGTCCAAAACTAAAGATGACTCAAAGATTTTTGAGGCTGAACAATGGCTATGCTGCTGGGGAAAAAAAAAAAGAATTTGAAAGATAGTCACAATACCTGTCTTTTTCTATGTTATCTGCAACATTTACAGTATTAATTCTTCATGGGGCACCAGGGTAGCTCAGTGGGTTAAGTGTCTGATTCTTGATTTCTGCTCAGGACATGATCTCAGGGTTATGAGACTGAGCCCCACCTCAGGCTGCTTGCATGGAGCCTGCTTATTAAGAGTCTCTCTCTCCCTCTCCCTCGACCTCGGCCTCTGTCCCTCCCTCTCTTAAAAAAATAGTATTAATACTTCATGTCAAAGTCCTGAATTACTGAAACACCAATACTTTGCTAGGGTTTTATGAATATTTGAAAACTGTTATCTATCCAGAACATCTACTGTAAACACCATTCAAATTTTTAACAATTAGCCATAACAGCAACAGGCTGAATAAAAAGCAAAACTGTATAAATCCTTTTGTTATATGGTTTTTATTACATATTAACCTCAAATAATAGTAAAACCTTAACAGTGTGGGTACAGCAAACTAGATCTTTTATGCACAGTTTCTGGATTTTTTTTTTTCTAATCCTTGTCTATATTTACTAACAACACAAGAGAAAAATTTCTCTTTACACACTAATATTCTGAAATAACTTTGACACAATCCAAGACTCAGGATTGATTCATTTTAAATAGCCAAAAGTCATTCCAGCCAGAAAAAAATACAGAATCTATGCTTTACTCAAAAACAGATTTGTTAAACCAAATGACCTAAAACAAGAGGATAAAATTTCTAAGTAACATTTTTTTTGAAAAGTTTATTTATTTGAGGCATGCCTGGGTGGCTCAGTCGTTAAGCGTCTGCCTTCAGCTCAGGGCGTGATCCCAGGGTCCTGGGATGGAGCCCCGCATCAGGGTCCCTGCTCAGTGGGAAGCTTGCTTCTCCCTCTCCCACTCCCTCTGCTTGTGTTCCCTCTCTCAATGCCTCTCTGTCAAATAAATAAATAAAATCTTAAAAACAACAAAAAAAAAAGATTTATTTGAGAGAGAAAAAAGTAAAAAGGAGAGAGAGGGCGAGGAGAAGCAGACTCCCCGCTGAGCATGGAGCCCAACTGGGGGCTCGGTCTCACAATCCTGAGATGATGACCAGAGCCAAAATCAAGAGTTGAACACTTAACTGACTGAGCCACCCAGGTGCCCCTCAAGTAACCTTTTTTTTTTTTTTTAAAGATTTTATTTATTTATTTGACAGAGAGAGAGCACAAGCAAGGGAAGTGGCAGAGGGAGAGGGAGAAGCAGGCTCCCCGCTGAGCAGGGAACCCAAGGAGGGACTCGATCCCAGGACTCTGGGATCATGACCTGAGCTGAAGGCAGACACTTAACTGACTGAGCCACCCAGGCGCCCTTCAAGTAACTTTTATACAATAAATAGGAAAGCATAATTTCAAAGCGTGAGATGAAAAAGGTGAGTCAATACTGACACATGAATGCCGAAATTGTAAGAGGCATTTTTTTTTTTGACAATTTTATTTATTTGACAGAGAGCACAAGCAGGGGGAGCAGCAGGCAGAGGGAGAAGCAGGCTCCCTGATGAGCAGGGAGCCCAATGAGGGACTTGATCCCAGGACCCTGGGATCATGACCTGAGCCAAAGGCAGATGCTTAACTTTAGAGAATATTCTAAATGGTGAAGGGAATGGCATAAGCAAAGATAACACCCAATGGGACACCTGGCTGGCTCGGTCAGTACAGCCTGTGACTCCTGATCACAGGGTCGTGAGTTCAAGCCCCACACTGGGTGTGGAGCTTACGAAAGAAAGGAAAGAAAGAAAGAAAAAGGTAACACCGAGAAAGTGCAGGTAGATTTTAGTAAGAAATTATCCAGAATGGATAAAATACAGGACAGGTAAAAGAATAGCAGAACTGGAGAGGGACATAATATGTGAAGACTGCTATAGTCAAAGTATATTTTAAGCAGGGAGGTGAAATTAGAAAATGCAAAGTACGTCTGCCTATTAAACAACCAGATGATATCGTGAAGAACCACTCAAGGAAAAACGCTTTGAAAAAGCCTTGATTATATATCTAGGGATAATTTCAGTCTATAATAGCAATATAGCCATCATGAAAAATATTTTTTACCTTAGCAGACAAAAATCTTCAATAGCAATTATAACAAATTTAATGAAAAAGTGGCTCAGAAATGGTTTTATGCCATTACATCCTTAGGATAATTTATCACATAGAATTTAAGTGAAAAAAATCTACATGATAAGAAATTCAACAAATACGGAGGCTTATTAAAATGATTAAATATGATTGAGAGAACAACTATAAACAATCATTCACAATCATTCTATGCTCCTTTACCTGTTCATAAGCTATTAAAAATTTAGGACTGTTATTTCTGTTTTCTAAAACAGCAATTTTTTCCATTTTATTTTAGCTTTTGCATTTCTATGACTAGTTTCATTAGTGATGATTGCAAATCATTATGCAAACATTCTTCTCTATCACACTCCAATCTTTAAAACATATTAAAATTTTAAAATGAGTTTTAAAAAGCTTAGATTCTGCCAACTTTTCTGGCTACCATCCAATACTCATCTGCCTTTCCTGTAAAACTCAGCTCCTACCACTTCCCACACACTCATCTTAAGAAAGGAAAAACTTACTTTTTTACACTTTGAAATGTTTTGTTCTTTCTCCCCACTTTTTTTCCTTCTTTTATCATTAACCTTGGAAACTCTTGAAGCAGTTAAAGTAATCGATGTTGGGGTGTGCTGAAATGCAGTATATAATTCCACAGGAACCTCATCACCACTCTCAGTTGCACTGGTATCACCATCTTCCAAGGCAAAATAAAAATTATTGTATTTGCCATACTATTTTGAACAAAATAAAAAACAAAACAGCATTCTACATGGCAAACTGTTCTATCTCCATCTGTCTACAGAATAAACATTGTTTTACTTCTTCCCCTCACTCAAAGTAAGATACATTTAAATGCAAACCGCAAGTACCATTCCTTATACATTAAACTAGATGAAAAGTCTGACAATACACTGAGATGGTGCGACTGTGGGAAATCAGCACTTGCATAAACTGCAAGGAAATTCAAAATACCCTATGAAGGGGAATTTAGCCATATCTAGCAAAATTCTACACTTAGCCTTTCACCCAGTAATCCTATTTCTAGGTATGTATCCAAAGATAAAGTGAATGAAAATCCAAAAAAACTCTTCCAAGAGGGTTTCATTGAAGGTGCTATTTGTAATAACAAAAACTAAAGAAACAAAAAATACTGGAAACAACCTAAATGTCCATCAAACGGGAATAATTCAATAAACTATGATTCTCCAAAACCATTTGTATTAGTACTGTTTTAAGCCTAAATGAAAAGTTGTATTGTAGTTCAACTTCTACAATCTATTCGTAAAAATGAAAAAAATACTATTCCATGTGATAAACTAATGGGATCACCATCTCTCTGAAAAGCGAACATATTTAAATACTTCTCTAAACCTATCTGTTACCTTTGTAGAAAAATATGGATGATTTATAATTTTTATTTCCCTCTACTTCCTACATTTTCTAAAGTAAGTACACTCTTATTCTATAATCTGGTAAAAAGACTATTTAAAATCTCTACCTGATTGTAAGTCAGATATACAATCAACATTCACTGGGAAGGTGTTTACATCTGACTAAAATATGCAGGGCATTCATTCTCTCGATCATACTAATCTTAATTTAGTACAGATCCTTTTCACCTACCTGACATATTTTCCCTTTTCCGGCGTTGTAGTAGCACTGCCCTCTCTTTATCCAAATTCCTGTATTAAAATATTAATGATTATTTACCAAACTTTCATGGATTTAGATATAAGAAGAGCAGTTTTAAATGTAATAAACTTTACAATTTCTCTAATTTAAAGCAGATCGGTTTTAGAGGTGATGAACTTCACACTTTCTCTAATGTTCCTACTGAAAAACAAACAGTATAAAATATATGTATTATCCCTTGCCTTAGTTAGAGCTTATCTAGCATAATTAGCAGTAGATGCCAGTTAAGTGACTCTATTGCACTCTTTTAAGAAAAGAACTTTTTACTTAGGAAACTAGTACTTTTTTATTCAAATTAAATATTTAAGGCAAAAAGTCTGTTAAAAAAGAATGCTATTTCATGAAAAAGACGGAGCATCTTGAAGGGATGGAAAGAAATGAGTCAATCTCTATATACTAGTATGAAGTGATCTTCAGCACATATTTTTAAGAGAAAAAAGGAAATGTGGCAAATTCTATAATATACTATCACTTACCTAAGTAAGGAATACAAATACGTATGCACATATCTGTTTCTAATAAGGAAACATCAATGGAAAGAACAATCCATTTTTTATCTTACTTCAGGGGTGGAAGGACATAATCACGTTTAAGTATATAATTATAAAAATAAAGTATAAGAAGCAATCCTAAAAATAAAAAATAACTAGCTTCCTCATACATTTCTGATAGGAATGTAAAATGGTACAACTGATATGCAAAAAATTGCTGGACAATTTCTTACAATAGTAAACATGCCACTTTCATGTGACTGAACACCTTCACTCTCAGGCATTTATCCCAGAGAAAACACACTTACATTCACACCAAAACCTGTACACAAATGTTCACAGCAACTTTATCTGTAATAGCCAGAAAGTGGAAAAGACCCAAATGTCCTTCAATGGGTGAATGGTTAAACAAACTGTACATATATATCACAGAACACTACTCAGCAATAAGAAAGAACAAAATACTGGTATATGCAAGAAATTGGCTAGCTCTCCAGAGAATTATGCTGAGTAAAAAAAGCCAATCCCAAAGGTCACATACTGTATGATTCCACTTATATAACATTCTTGAAATGACAAAATTATAACCATGGATTACAGATTACAGCAATGGAGATGCCAAAGGTCAGGGATGGGAAGGGTGGGAGAGGTGGGAGGTGGTGTGGCTGTAAAAAGCAACATTAGGGATCCTCCCCATGGAAATGTTTTGTTTCCTGACTGTATCAATGTCAATATCCTAGTTGTAATATTGTATTAATAGTTTTGCAACATGTTACCACAGGGGGGAACTGGGTAAAGGATATACAGAATCTCTGTATTAATTCATAACTGTATGTGAATCTGTAATTAACTCAAAATAAAAAGGTTTATTTTAAAAAATAAAAAAAATCACCTCATCAATATAGCGTGTATCCAGCTGGTATTATAATCACACAGTGAAATACTTTTAAGGGACTTTAAACACAATAAACTATAAATTCCTGTGGAACATATCTTAAGGAAAAAAGTTCTAAACTCTTTTACATAGGGGCACCTGGCTGGCTCAGACGGTAAAGCATGCGACTCTTGATCTCAGGGTTGTGAATATAAGCCCCAAGTTAGGCGTAGAGTTTACTTTTTTTAATTAATTAATTAATTAATTAAACTGTTTTACATAATCATATCTTGGTGCTAGTGTTGATATTGTTACTCTAGACTGTTATATTTTTCTATGAAAGGAAGCAACTGAGTAGCTGGTGAAATTCTAGTTATATTATTGTCTATGTTGTTGGGAACTAGGAGATATAAATGGAATACGGAAATGGTTAAAAGAAAACCTCATATTCCTAAATTTAAATTACAATTATCTGTATAAACTCATGTACTTTATCTTAAAAATAAACAAACAAAACATATTTCCCTAGCTTTGTCTAAAAAGACAAAGACCTAGGAACAGTGACCAATCCAGTAGGAAAGAGCATGACTAGCTCTCAGATTCTAGAATTGAAAACCAATTCTCAGAGGCTCAGGAGTATAAAATAAGCTCGAGACATCTTGTCATACCAGAAAGCACAAAACCTAAGTACCACTAGGATACTGTCATAATGGCTCAAGAGACAACTTGATGAGGTTCCCAATGACCAAAACTGGACAAAATTTGAGTATCAATAAGGATAGTAAATGCAACAGACTGATATCTACGATGTTTAAATCCCTGAGTTTATAATGATACTTAAATTTCTTTTAAGTATTCTGAACACTAGTAAATAAAGGGTAAGAATCAACAAGCATTTATCCTGCCTTTCCAAATACAGTGGACTCTTAAACAACATGAAGACTTAGGGGCACCAATCCCTTGTGCAATCAAAAATCCGCATATTAACTTTTGACTTTCCAAAAACTTAAACTACTAAAAGTCTACTATTGACTGTCAGCGTAAACAGTTGATTAACACATATTTGGTATATGCATTATATACTCTACTCTTATGGTAAAATGTACCAGAGAAAAGAAAATGTAGTTAAGGAAGTCATAAAAATACATGTACATGTATTGGGGAAAAAAATGCACATTAAAAAAGAAAAAATCATGTTTAAGTGAACTCACACAGATCATAACTATGCTATTCAAGGGTCAACTGTATTCCTTAAGAGAACTAAACAGTTAATATGGGGAAGTTTGTTTCTATAGAAATATTCCAGCTAATAAGTTATAAGCAATAAGATTAACATGGCACTAACTTGCAACCCCTAATAAATTAATGGATCTAAACAAGGACTATCAATGTGTCCTATCATAGAGACAAGCAATCGCTTCTCAGCCTTTTGGCTAAGATCAAGTGAGACAACCAGATATTATGTGTTACTTGACAGAACACAGTCTATGAAATATTCTCCCCCCACCCCCCCAAAAAAATTGAACCCACAATCCGATCACACACTTATTTACAGAAATAAAAAGGATACAGAAATTGGTTATATCATGATAATGCAATCAGCAAACAAATCAGGATAAACAATCCAATTCCTTAAACACATTGCAAAGGAAACCAGAGTTTGTGGGGTAATGGAAGGAGGTTTATATTACCAGAGTCTTAACGGACAGATGTATATCAACCAATCAATATTTTAACGGTGGCTGAGTGATAATACATTTTATTACATGTATAATAATGGCTTTGGGGTTGGTTTTTTAAAAATTCTTTTACAGATATATATTGAAATATATATATATATATATACATATATATATATATATACACACTGAAATACATAGGGATACATGTGAATGAAATTCTTTTACAGATATATATTGAAATATATATAAATATATATATACATATATACACTGAAATACACAGGGATACATGTGAATGAAATAATGTATCTGACCTAGGAAATTGTGTGAATGAAATAATGTATCTGGGACTCCCATTAAAATATGTGAAAGGGACAAGAAATATATGACAGTATAAATGAAAAAGACTGTTGAAAATTGTTGAAGCAGGGCAGTGGAATGATTATTTTTTATAGAATACATGGATCTAGTAACTCTTTAACATAGTGCACTCCACTGAAAAGAGATGCCATCACTTAGAAGATGTGTTGTTATTTTCTGCATTATTAATGAGGTAAAAAAAAAAAAACAACTCTACCGAGTAAACCATGAATATTATCAATGGAAAGATTCTTCCTGATTTTAGAGATGTCAGAATACAAAAAAAATAATAAACATAAAAATGAAAAGTGTATCTTAGAATTGATGAAACACAGTAATCCATTAATTATTTAATCCAGAATTCATACATAAACTTCTATTAACCAAAGATTATTTCAGTAAATTTACTGGCAATCTTATAAGCATGCACAACTTACCTAGGCTGACAACGTTCACATAAATATGTATCAGGAATATGCTGCCTGTCAATCCCCATGCAGTCAATATGTTGCCAAACGCTTAAAGAAAAAAGCAGAACGTATAAAATATTAATAGAATCATCCTTAATTTAAGATCTGATATTCTATTTAACTATTACCTAGTAAGCGCCCACTTTGAGTTTAGCACTGAGGTGCTGTGAGGAATTCACAGAAGTATGTCCTTAGGGAGATAAAACTTTGAGATGCAAAGACAAGAGGACAAATATAGGATATTATATATATATATATATATAAATTTCTAAAGCAAATATAACTTTTAAATATGAAAGGTACACATTACAAATATTATCCAAAGTCACAATGTGAAGATGTCCACATTATTTGAAGTTAATGGGAAAAGCACCCTGGAGAATAATGGACTTGAATAAAACCTCATTTGGGAGATTAGAAAGAAAAGATGTCATTATAGCAACATTTTCTCAAGTAGATTCATATGAGGAGCAATCGCCAGAAGGCAGTTAATCTATATGAAGGGAAATTTTCATTCTGAGAAATACGGGGGGGGGGGGTTAGAATTGGATTAGTAAAGTGCAGTCAGATTATACAGGACTTGGAATATCAGGAAGTGTATAGATTTCCTCTAATGCGTACCAGGAAAAACTCGGGCTGCTTTGATGGTATACAGTAAACTCAAAGAACTTAAGAAACTCAAAGTAGAAAAACCACCAACTAAGAGGATTTTCCAACATTCCAACCCTCAGTTAAAGAAGGATAGAACTAGAATGCGGCAGAGAAGATAAAGAATCTAAGATACATTCTATGAGCATAGGGATTAAACCTATTCTGTCCTCAAATTAGTTTTATGGAATACATGGATCAGCTTGAGGCAACCTCTCAATTTGTTACTATTATTGTATTTTGTTGCCAAGGCTGTAATTGGTCCAAAGCTGATTTTTATATATATGTATATGTGTATATACACATATACATATATACATACACACACACACAATATATATCATATATATATGCCTATTCCTAAAAATAGTCTTAATTACTCTTTACATAAGAATTAGCCATTTCAAATATATCCCTTCTGAGTTAACTATCGTATGCTCTTCAGTTCTAAACTGAGAATGTTCGGGAAAGAACTGGTAGGAAGCGGAAGGTAATGGAATAAAAGATGTGGGGGGGGAAAGTGAGAAAGAAAAGCAGAGCACCTGACAAGGCAGGTTAGAATAACAAACTAAATTAAATTTAGGGGTAAGTAGTAATGTCATGAAGATAACAGAAGAAACAAAACTAGAAAATGAATAAATGATCTGAGCTCTAGAGGTCAAACTTGAAAGAGAGGAGGATAGGGGCGCCTGGGTGGCACAGCGGTTAAGCGCCTGCCTTCGGCTCAGGGCGTGATCTCGGCGTTATGGGATCGAGCCCCACATCAGGCTCTTCAGCTATGAGCCTGCTTCTTCTCTCCCACTCCCCCTGCTTGTGTTCCCTCTCTCGCTGGCTGTCTCTATCTCTGTCAAATAAATAAATAAAATCTTTAAAAAAAAAAAAAAAAAAAGAAAGAGAGGAGGATAGGCAGCAGGCACATGGACACACACAGAGGCAATATGGAACAAGAAGAGAGGAAAAAAGATAAAGCCTTGCAAGTATACTACAGATTAAGCAGTAGAAAAACAACAACAACAACAAAAATAGATTCATAACAGAGAGCAGTTGCCAAGAAGCAAATACCTTGAACAATCCAAAAACTGAACTGGTCCCTCAAGAATTTGTAGGTATAAATCCTAAGGACTAATTAACTATTTTCTAATTCAGATAATTCTATATTATATCTAGATCATTGTAATGAAATCCAAAGAAAACACTCCATTAAAATGAAAACACTGCCAAATGGTATGTAATTTATCACATTAGACAAGATCAGCTAAGAGAAAGCTATATTATATGATCAGTTAAAATATGAATTGAAATTTTCTAACTAGTTATTTGAAAAATAATGAAGAAAACAAGTTATCACTGAAGTTATTTTTTTAGTTTTTAAGTTTACCTCCTGAATAAATTTACTGATGTGATTGTTCATAGTAGTGACACGTGTCATAGGTAATGAGTATTTATTTTTAAAATTTAAAAGGTACCACAATATATTTTTATTAAAATTAACCCAAAAGATCACATCTTTACATAAAAATATCAAATTTCACTCTCCAATTAAGACTAATTTCCCCCCTTTTTGGCAAAGGTAAATCAACGTTTTGAAATATAACCCTACATGCATGTTTATATCAATAACATCCAACATCCAATCACGTAACAGATGGGAACACTATTACAAATAATACAAAGTAATTTATATTTGGCTCTAAGATGTATTTTTACACTCACACTCAAATATAGGTATATGCTATACTATTTCAAATCAAATAATGAAGCAATACCACAAAGATCTGACCTAGGAGATTGTGTGTAAAGCCACCAAAATTTCTTACCCCCCTACAGTACACTGCTTAAATCCTCTCTGCTTCCCACTCTGTGCAGGGGAGGGACTCAGTAACTTTCAGGCTGAGATCCTACGTTCCCTCTGCATCCTCCCCAACTCCCTCCCCCCCCAAAAAACAAAAAATGAAAACAAAACCCCACTTTCTGTCCCAATCACACCTTCTCTAGGGGAGGAGGCCTTTCTTGGTGGTTGAACCAGGGTTGGGGGAGGGGAGACTGTGGTTCTGGTTCAAGGAGACTCCAGAGTGCTGCAAGGTTCAAGTCAAAAGGAGGTGAGAGAGTCAGGTCAAAAAACATCAGTCAAAATGTATAATTCCCCCAAACTGGAAAATCACAGTTGACTATACAGCACAAATAATTCCAAAGGAAATTCAGAGGGCTCATTTTTCTATCTTGTCTACCACTATATGTAGTTGTATTATTATTGAATGAGCAAAAAGAGAGATGGGATCCTGTATGAATAAAGTTCAGAACTGATTGCCTATTACTTAACAATGAGGATTTCTAATAAACTCTAACAAAGCTTCTTTCCCATAGGGGATTTTTCTAGCAAAACATCAAAAAATGCATTCATCAATTTCTTTAAAAGTGACTTTGTCTTTTTCAAGATTAACACTCAAAAGTTAGCAGCATTCAAGAAAAGTAAACTAACGGTGTAAAGTATTTTACCTGCATTTGTCACAACAGATCATGTATCCATCATCATGTGTAAAACCACATATGCACCTGGTTACATCAGTACCATAACTTCCATCCTCAGATGTGCTGATTGTAGTAGCACTGGAAGTTTCATCAAAATTAGGAGTGGTAAATATGCCTACTTCATTTTTGCTAATAAGAACTGATGGAGGAGGGGAAGCCGGAGGTGTTGGAGGAGGACGAGCACCATAATTATGGTCCTGGATAATTGAACACAAATACAACACGATATAATTTCCACAACAATATGAATTTAGATAAAAGTCAATCCTTAATTTGAATATTCAAGAAATATGAAATCAGTCCATTTCTTCCCTAATACCTTTAAAATAATGACTTGGAGAAGCTAGATATTAAACCATACTCGTAAGTGAAAATGTCTACCTACAACCTCAGTCACCTCCACAGTGACTTCCCTCAAACTCCACACCCTCACCTCACTAATCAAAAGATATCCTCAAAGTCTATGGTCAAAGAGCTCTGCCTTCAAGACAGAAGCAGGTACAAGATGTGAACATAAGGGTTAAAAAAAAAAAAAAACCTCAGGAATGTGGAGACTAAAGAATAACAAAAACAACTAATAAAGACATATGATCACTATAAAGTATATAACAGAAGATTTTTAAAAATTTGGTTTTTACTCTGGTCCCAGTGGTAAAAATCCGTCGTAACTGTACCTGGATAGTATAACATGTGTCCAGTTCTGTAACTGTTTCAATCTAACCTGTGCCTCTTATTAGCTATGCAACACTGAATGAGTTAATTTAGATAAGCCTTCATTTTTTCAGCTATGAAACAGGGATGAAAATTATGCCCATCTCATGAGGTTGGTTTTGAAGATTAAGTGTGATAATATATGTAAAAATGTTTACAGTCTGGCACATAAGTCCTCAATAAGTGGCAATTACATAATTTACTATATAAATTACTATATAATTTAGAATCAACAGTAGATAGTAAATACAACCCTGTGTTTTTATAGAGAAGGTAAAGAATTACATAGCATAAAATGCATAATAATAATAATAATAATAATAATAATAATAATAATAATAGCTTCTAGGGAATGCCTCTTCTAGAATTTTAATCCCTCGAGTAAATACAGTCAGGGTAATAAAAAGTTAAACAATAAATTACATACCTAATTATTTAGATAATATAAAACAAGTATTGTTTTTTTTAAATATTCTGTTTTAGGCACAATACTACAAACATCTACTTTCAACCTCTAGATATAAAAAATACTCTTCCAGAGAAATGTTGGACACTTACCGCATAGGGCAAACCGATGTAACTGTGTGAATGATGCGAGCTGCTGGTATATAACTGGTGGGGATAACTGTTGGATTTCTCAACTACCACAGGGCTAGCTTCTACGGATTCTGGTCTGGAGGGGAAAAAGTTGCATTAAAGAGAATTCCATTCATTTTTGTTCTGTTCATCCATTTAAAATTACAAGCATTTTATTTCATTGTCTATACAAATGTCTTTTTATGGTATGTAGACACCCTGTGGACAAGATATATCCTATATTTCCTATCCAGATTCTGTGTCCTAACAACAAAACTTTCAAGTAAAATAAATGTCTCACCTCCAAGTTCAAATATAGGTTCCCTCTCATTAGGAAAAATTATTAGAGATTAAACATTATTTAATATGCTCAGTGGCACTGGGGACACTACACATGGGGGAGAAAAGTGGCAGAAATAATTTAAACAGGACGAAGAACACACTGAATCTGTATGGACCCCAATGTCAATTGAAGTATACATTTCAATGTTCAAAACTGTATGTATGTGTTAGTGTGCCAAGGTGTAATGAAGCCTGGAAAATATCATTATATAGGAAACCTCACAATGAACCAAGGTTTGCTTATGAAAAAATATAAGCAGCAGCCTGTGGTAGAGTAAGATCAGCAGTTCTTGTCTGCAATGGTTAAGTGATGATGACCTGACCATCAACTGATACAACTGGGACTAACAACTCACCCACTGTGACCGACATATAAACTCCCTGGCCTAGCATTATACATACATCACTTTCCCAATTTCCTTACTGTATCAATCCTCCTGAATCCTATCCTGGTAATTCCTATTGATCAATGTAGTAGTGAACCTACTTCTGAAGCCAATTCACAATGAAATTAATTTCTGCCTTGAGCACACAAAACGTGACTTGTTTCTGTGCCTTTTATTCCTACCACAGCCACCAACAGAGAAGATTTTTTCATGATACTCCTTATCCTACCTCTCATTCAAAACTTGCCCTTAGAGGGGCGCCTGGGTGGCACAGCGGTTAAGCGTCTGCCTTCGGCTCAGGGCGTGATCCCGGCGTTGTGGGATTGAGCCCCACATCAGGCTCCTCTGCTATGAGCCTGCTTCTTCCTCTCCCACTCCCTCTGCTTGTGTTCCCTCTCTCACTGGCTGTCTCTATCTCTGTCAAATAAATAAATAAAATCTTAAAAAAAAAAAAAAAAACTTGCCCTTAGAACTTATTACTGTTTGCACTCTTCATGGTTTAAGACTTCTTAATGTAGTTACACTCTAGTTGTCCTATTTCAATAGCCAATTGCTTCTTGATATACTGCTCCCCCTCACTCCCCTGTACAAAGTCTCAATGTAGCTCCAAGTGGCTGCTGCTGTGAGACCTAGTATTCCACAACCAGGAGAAAGGAGACACAAACTGAGGTTGTCACATGGTTCTGGAGGAAATTACAGAAGAGCCTCCAAAATGTTCTGAATACTTCGAAAATCAATACTCACCTAATGTCTATGCTGTTATTTTAAAAATTATTTGCTTACTCCTTCTTTTAAAAATTTTTTTTTATTTAAAATCAACACATTCTCATTGCATAAAACTTAAATATGTAAGAAAGTGAAAGACCATGTCTTTATCCAAAACTCAAACATACCCATGTTAAGATGCCATGTAGCTCCCTCTAAATTTTTCCTATCTGTAAATATATCTAAGAGGTGGTTTTTTTTATTTTTTTTAAATAAGTTTATTTTTTTTTAAAGATTTATTTGTCAGAGAGAGAGAGCTCATGAGCATAAGCAGGGGCAGCAGCAGGCAGAGGGAGAAGGAGACTCCCCACTGAACAAGGAGCGGGATGTGGGACTCAATCCCAGGATTCTGGGATCAGGACCTGAGCCGAAGGCAGATGCTTAAGCGACTGAGTCACCCAGGCATCCCAAAGAGCTGTTTATTTTAAAAAATGAGACTATAGGGGCACCTGGGTGGCACAGCAGTTAGGCGTCTGCCTTCGGCTCAGGGCGTGATCCCAGCATTGTGGGATCGAGCCCCACATCAGGCTCCTCTGCTATGAGCCTGCTGCTTCCTCTCCCACTCCCTCTGCTTGTGTTCCCTCTCTCGCTGTCTCTATCTCTGTCGAATAAATAAATAAAATCTTAAAAAAAAAAAGAGAGAGATTATAATGGGGGCGCCTGGGTGGCTCAGTCAGTTGAGCAGCTGCCTTCGGCCCAGGTCCTGTTCCCAGGGTCCTGGGATTGAGCCCCGCATCAGGGCTCCTTGCTCGGCAGGAGCCTGCTTCTCCCTTCCCTTTGCTTACCACTCCCCCTGCTTATTCCTTCTGTCAAATAAATAAATAAATCTTAAAAAAATAAAAAATAAAAAATGAGAATTTACTGTATTTGCTTTTTCTATCTTTCAATGTCAATACTTACCTACCTTATTTTTGGTAATAATTGCTGACTTCATTATTAATGTACATAGTCTACTTAACAATTTCCCTACTGGTGGGGGTGCCAAGGTGGCTCAGTCAGTTAAGTGTCGGACTCGACTTCAGCTCAGGTCATGATCTCAGGATTGTGCGATCCAGCCCCACACTGGGCTCCAGGTTCAGCACAGAGTCCGCTTGAGAGTCTCTCCCTCTCCCTCTGCCCCTCCCCCCCACTTATGCATGCTCTCTAAATACATAAATAATTCTTTTCTTCTTTTTAAAGATTTTATCTATTTGACAGAGACAGCCAGTGAGAGAGGGAACACAAGCAGGGGGAGTGAGAGAGGAAGAAGCAGGCTCCCAGCAGAGGAGCCTGATGCGGGGCTTGATCCCAGAACTCCGGGATCACACCCTGAGCCAAAGGCAGACGCTTAATGACTGAGCCACCCAGGCGCCCCTACGTAAATAATTCTTAAAAAAAAAAAAGAAAAATAACAATTTCCTTATTGGTGGATATTTGTTTCTATTTTTCACTGTTAAAGGTACCACTGCATTTGTACACCATTCAATCGTCTTAAAATACACGGGAATATTTCTACAGCATGGATCCCTGGAGGTAGAAATGTTCAACAAAAGGGTAAATGCATGTAAATGGATAGATATTAGCAAACTGCCTTTGACTGATTTACAATATCAATTGCTTTAAAATTCTTCCAAAGTTACAAAGAAGAAGAAGTTGGGGCTCATGGGTGGCTCAGTCAGCTAAGCATCTGACTCCTGATTTCAGCTCAGATCATGGGATGGAGCCCTGTGTCAGGTTCTGTGTTCAGCTGTGAGGCTGCTTGAGGATTCTCTCTCCCCCTCTCACTCTGCCCCTCCCACCACTTGTGCTTTCTCCCTTTCTCAAATAAATAAATCTTTTTAAAATTACATAGAAGGAACAAGTAGAATTTTGGCAATTCCTGATCTATAATACTATTATTAAGGCAACATGGAGGTATTTTGATCAAAATAGAAAGACTCACACTTAAATATCTGGATCAAACTCCAATTACACTACTGAAGAGTGTGGCAAAAAACTTTGGTATTTTAGAGTAGTTAATGGTTAAGCATAAAAAAACTTTCAGCACAAAAGCAGTTAAGTTCAGGCATGTAAATAAGTCACAAATGCATAACTTCATGATCAAATTAAAGCTGCACCACTGACAATTTAGCAATGAAAGAAAGCAGAAATTCTTTATCAAATTCCTCATTTCTAATGCTGCCGCTTATATTAAAGGTAATTTTAAAAGGAAGGTAACAGTTACTTTTTAAAAAATTTTGTTGACATATTTTAAGGATTTTCGCTGAACTATAAGACAGCATTTTTAAAAAAGTAATACAACAACATATATCTTTAGAAATATTCTTTACAAGTCCCACGGTGCTAAATATCCTCAAAGCTCTGCATTTCCATAACATGGTAAACATGAAAACAACTTTGTGACAAATACCAAAACTCAAACATCCTTTGATCCAGTAACCCCATTTTTGGAAATTTATCCTAAGAAAGTAATTCCCACTAAATAAACGCCCACAGATTTGAAATGTTTATTGTCATACTATTCATAAAACAATATATAACAGGAGAAATCATTTAAATACCCAATCAAAAAATGATTAATTAAAGCCAAGCAAACCTACCATATTTACATATGGACAACACCTTGGCAGGAACTCACAGTAACAAAAATCACTATACTAAGGTCATAGGAGTTTCCCTTAAAATCTTCTGGACCATTTCATAAAGCTTTAATAAATTTCTAATGTCAGGGCTAAAGGGATAATACGCAATAACAAATTTTTACGTAAACAGTCGCTACAGTGCTCTGTTTAGCCTATGTATATATAGGCTATGCGTGTGTACATACACACAAATTCCATATACAAATATAGCATTTATCATAAACTACATTAGCATATTTCTATAAATAATTATGTATCAAAACATAAATCATGGTGCTTTGTTCATCATAAGATTTCACCTACATAGATTTGAAGTCACTTTTCAAATAGTAGGATACTTACTTGTACTCATTTATATAGGCTTTGTATGTGTTCTTAAATCAATGAAACAATGATTACTATCAAAAAGATACTCTCTATCCATGGGAAACTTACCAAAAGATAATCACTCTCTAATCTGAGAATTCAAAGTGTTAAAAAAAACAACACATAATTAAAGTATTCATAATATGAATAATAAGGGGGGGTGCCTGCGTGGCTTGGTTGGTTGAGCGTCCAACTCTTGGTTTTGGCTCAGGTCATGATCTCAGGGTCATGAGATGGAGTCCCGCATCTGGCTCTGAGCTCAGCAGGGAGTCTGCTTCTTTCCCTCTCCCTCTGCCCCTACCCCTGTTCACACATGCTCTAAAATAAATAAATGAAACTTTAAAAATAAATATAGATAGATCGGTAGGTAGACAGATCAGACAGACAGACAGATAGATATAGATGCAATAACGTATGGCCAAACGGTCAAAACAGAATTTGTAGATGAACTCTCTTTTTCAAAACTCTGATTTCTGTTTCCCACAAATTGAGGACATGAAATACATAGAGTTTCTAATATGCAACCTGGCTCTAAAACCGAATTTTAAAATATGCTCTCTTAAAAAAGAAATATGCTCTCTTCTTGACTAAGCCAACACTCAGATACTGACTGCTTCTTTTGAAAGTTCCCTAATAGCTAATAAATGCAGAAGGAATGATCAAAGTAAAAAAATCATGAATTTTCAACCTTCTAGAGATGATGGATTTAGGCAACAGATAACCAATGGATGCTAAAACCCTGAAAGGTTGAAAATTGGTAACACCTGAACCTGCTGATCTTTTTTATCATCACTGAAAGTTAGACAACCAAGTTTTATGTCCTTCTCTAATACTATGCAACAGAAAAGTACAAGGTCCCACATTTAAAGTGTCATGCTGAAAAGAAAAAAGGAAAATGAGAGAGGGGAAAAAAACAAATCTGAAGCTAATCACATCTCAAGGTCTAAATACCAGTTTATAAAAACATGGAGATAAGTGTATTAATACACGACAGCAAAAGGAAGCAACAGACCAAATCCAGAACATTAAAACTTTTATAGACCAAAAGACTCAATTTGTTAACAGTATATGGTATGAGGGAAAACAAATTTAAAAGGTTGCTGCAGATGAAAAGAGATTCAAAGATATTTCAATCAAATACAATGTGTGGATTTTGTCTGGATGCCAATTTGAACACACCAATTACAAAAAGACAGTTTTGAGACAAGTAAGGGAAATCTGAAGATGAATTCGGTATTTTATATTGACTGTTAATTTTGTCGTATGAAATAACAGTATTGTGGTTTTAAAAAATCCTTATCTGTAAATGATGTACACTGAACAAAACAGGTAAAATGATGTGGGGATTTGCTTTAAAATATTTTAATAAAACTGTAAGTTTAAACAAGATTGGCAAAACTTTGAATACTATGGAAGCAGAGTAACAGCCACTTGGGATTATTATACTCTTCTCCCTACTATTGTATATATTTTTGTACTTCCATACTAACAAGTCTTTTTAAGTTCCCCAACCTTTTTATCTTACATTTAATATCCTTAATTCAACAGGTACCTGTAAGAATGGTATACTACTTCCTTTCCTCCCAAACTCAGGAAGATATCCTGGGCATTTCTATTTCTAAGCATCTACCTGTGGAATCTCAAACCTTACTTCTTGATTTCAGCACATTTTTCAAAGCATACTTCACATGATCAAGAAGCACTTTCCTAAGTGCTTCAACTCATCACAATTTTTATAAGTCCTACGGATTCCTACAGCACTTATTTATTATTATCTTTCATGTAATATTTTTGTATGCTATCAACCATCTTATCACATGCATTTATTATTTCTTTCTTCCACACTCCATCAAAATTAACAAGGAGTCTTCTCTCTTAAAAAGAACATGGGGGTGCCCGGCTGGCTTAGTCAGAAGAGCAGTCGACTCTTGATCTCAGTGATATATGTTCAAGTCCCATGTAGGTATAGAGATTACTTTAATTAAAACTTTTTTAGAAAGCATGAACTGGGATCTATGTGTCTAAGGCTGGCCATTCAATGGGTACAGCTGAGTAGTCACCTTTCTAAAGTTGAACTTTTTATTTGTAATGTAGGGATAAATATACCCCCCCTTCACCTTCCTCCCAGCAACATGAATGAAACTCAAATGATCTTCTCAACTATAATGCATTATACAGATATGAAACACTACTTATTTCTTCAGAAATGTCTCTCAAGTTTAACTATTCAGTCTGAAATTGCTTTTCAATTATTTTAAAACCTTAACTCCACCGTAATTCAAACTTCCAATAGTGATTCTAAGTACAAGGTCTAGCTACACCTGTTTTAAATAAATCACTAAATTTGCAAGGTATCAAAACACTGTTGATATTTAAATTTAGTAAATATTGAGCACTAAATATATGCTAAGTCCTTTTAAAGTGTATCCTTTTTTAAAGTATACTCCCATAACTCTCAAAATTATACTGAAATAAGTGCCTTGAAATAAAATGATTCCTTGGTAATCCCTTTGTAAAATAGATTTTAAAAATATATCTTCTTAAAGTTGAGTCCATAAATACATGATGCTTCACATAGTAAAAGACTAAACTTTACATCAAGAAATGTAATCTGTGGGGCGCCTGGGTGGCACAGCGGTTAAGCGCCTGCCTTCGGCTCAGGGCGTGATCCCGGCGTTATGGGATCGAGCCCCACATCAGGCTCCTCCGCTATGAGCCTGCTTCTTCCTCTCCCACTCCCCCTGCTTGTGTTCCCTCTCTCGCTGGCTATCTATCTCTGTCAAGTAAATAAATAAAATCTTTAAAAAAAAAAAAAAAAGAAATGTAATCTGTAATCATGAACTTGTAACGATCTGTAATCATGAACTTGTAACGATCATATAACAAGGTTTTAAAGTTCTAGGTCAGTGATTCAGAATATTATTCAGTGACATAAAATATATTTTACCGCAACACTGTATATATTATATATAAGCATCACTAATCGAACAGGGACACACAGCGATATACATACATCACTTTTCTATACTTACCTTGTCTTTTTTAATAATGTGATAAGCTCCAAGAGGCAAGAACCTATTACTGTAGTAACAGTTATTTACTACCAACAAAATAAGAAATAGAAAATGGCGGGACAACAGAATGGGATCAATACATATATATTTTTTAAAGATTTTACTTATTTGACAGAGAGAGACAGCGAGGGAGGGAACACAAGCCAAGGGGAGGGTGAGAGGGAGAAGCAGGCTTCCCGCCGAGCAGGGAGCCCAATGCGGGGCTCAATTCCAGGACCCTGAGATCATGACCTGAGCCAAAGGCAGACAATTAACGGCTGAGCCACCCAGGCGCCCCTGGGATTAATATTCTAATTTTAGTTCCAGTCACTGCTTAAATCATTTATAATTTTGACACAAAAGCTAAGCAAGCAAGGAAATCTCTATCATGGGCAGCGGAGATTTTTTAAATGTTTAAAATGATTTTTTTTCGGGCGCCTGAGTGGCTCAGATGGCTAAGTATCTGCCTTCACCTCAGGTCATGATCACCAGGTCCTGGGATTGAATCCCACATTGGTCTCCAGCTCAGCCGGGAGCCTGTTTCTCCCTCTCCCTCTGCTTCTCCCCCTGCTTGTGTTCTCTGTCTCTCTCAAATAAATTTAAATAAATAAAATGATTTTTTCAATACTACTGTACATCTGGATTTTATTTTATTTTTTAAGATTTTTATTTCTTTGAGAGAGAGTGTGTGTGTTTAGAGGGGGGGAGGGCAGAGGGAGAGGGAAAAACAGACTTCCTGCTGAGCACAGAGCCTGACAGGGGGCTCAATTCCAGGACCCTGAGACCAACCAAAGTCAGATGCTTAACTGACTGAGCCACCCAGGCACTCCTGTACATCTAGATTTTAGAGAATTGTGTTTTCTTTAAAGATTTATTTTTTAAGTAATCTCTACACCCAACATGGGGCTCAGACTCACAACCCCGAGATCAAGAGATCAAGAATTGTATGCTCCATCAACTGAGCCAGCCAGGTGCCCTTAAATGTTTAAAATGTTTTTGTTTTAAGTAGGCTCCATGCCCAGTATGGAGCCCAACGCAGGGCTTGAACAGATCAAAAGCTGATCTACGATCAAGAGTCAGACGATTACCCAACTGAGCCACCCAAGCACCCATAAACTGTTTTTAAAGTAATAACTTTAAGGTTTTTAAAAGGACTATACATAGGTATAGTCAGCCTTAAGCATGTCAATGGAAAATCAACATGATTTTGTGCAATACTTTATATACACATGCGAGGTTAATGTAGATTAACAAAATCTGACACAACGCATTTGATTCACTGTTCACCCAATCTAATATCCAACATGTTAAACCAAGAAGTTATATGTAAGCTCCTTGGAAAGAATAATTTTATTCAAAAGCTTTGCAAAAGAATACTTTACCATTCCTCTCTTTGAAACTCTAAAGGTGCTCCCTAGTTTTTATGTTTTAATGTTAAGTGACTAAGTACCTGTTCACATAGATGGATCCACTGAACTATCCTGTTTCTTGACACATAGGTCTCAATCTTATTAACCATCTTTTTAAAAAACATTTTTTTAAAGTAATCTCTACACTTAAAGTGGGGCTTGAACTCATGACCCTGGATCAAGAGTCACATGCTCTACTAACCAAGCCAGCAAGGCACTCCTTATTAACCATCTTTATAACACAGCCCCTTAAGCCCTGATGATCATTTATCTTTCTTCAGATCCATTTATTTCTTCATAAAGTGTGGCAGACAGAAAGGCAGGGTACTCCAGCCATGAGTATAATATACTCTGTAGAAAGTGATCTCATGATGCTCATCATTTTCTGGATTCTTCTGACACAGCTTATTATACCAACGTCTAAAAATCACCTTATCTTAGTATTTCTGTCCTTGCCCATAGAGAAGCATTTGCCATTTTCTGCTGACTCACAGTATTCTCAAATTTGTATTTTATCACCACTAACATATGCTTTCAGTACATAAAAGAATGAATCTGGACACATCATTATGCCATCCCTATCCCAAAGAAGTCATATAGACATTAAAATAAGAGCAACCCTAGTAATGCTGGAAGACACCACTGTTTATATCACTTCACCCAGAAAGTTTATTTTTACACTTTGTTTCCGTCTATGATAAATCCCAGCCATAAAATTTTTTCTAAGTGTTTCTGGTGGATTTACCTTACAGTCAAAGGAGCATACAAACTGTAATTCAACAAATAGTTCTATGATGGCGTTCACTATGTGGTTAAGGTAACTTGTTAGATCCTGGACAGGATGAAGAGATAAAAAACATACTCCTATCACTCAAAGAGATTCTGATCTTGGAAGGAACATCAGGGTTAACAAAAAGAGGTACACAAAAACCACTATACAAGGCAAAAATAGGATACTGCCATAAAAAAAGTATGGGCAAATGCTTAACAAAACTCGTTCCTCCTCTGTGTGAGATTTTGCTCTTTAGTTAACTTTCTACCTGTTACCCTAAAACCTGATACGGTAATTTGCTATATTACTCAGCAAATTAAAATGACCCCTGATTAGTAAATAAGGTGTGTCTAGACTGAGAAAACTATAAATATTTGATGAGGATGCCACAGATTTGAACTTCCCAAAGATGCAGTGACTCTTCTAACTGGCATGTCCCTTGCAGGGAACCTGGAAATTCTGCCTATGCTTGTTACAAGAAATACTGGCTCTGAAGGGCATAAGGGTTCTAAATCAGGACTCTCATACCTCCCTTATGTGGACCTTGTCTCCGTACCTGACCAGTCACCTGAGAAGCCAAAAAAAATAGTTTCTGGATGGCTGACCGTACTCCTACATGGTCTCATACAGACACGAACAACTGATGCTAACCTCTGATAAACTATGGCTCCTGTCCTGTATACCGCATAGATCAGTGCCAAGTAGAGCCAATGATAGTCTTGTAAGTCTGACTGTTTAGTGGAACCTAAGAAGACCTACTCGGAGAAGCTGCAAAAGTTCAAAGTTCAAGGCTCCAAAATCAAGGGAATTCAAGAGAAGGACGTATCTATTTGAGTAACAAGAAGGATAATGAAACATGAGGTTTCATTAAAAGTGAGAATACTTCTGAAAGACAGGACTTTAAACATTTGATATTTATACCAAGTACATATCTTCTATTGAAAAAAATTTTTTAAACCATTAAGATGGAGGAAGACAATATCCCATACACATGCAAAAAGAGGAAAAATGGCATGGGGAGTCTTCAAGGAGTATGAAGAAGTCAGTTAGACTTCAGAATAGTTAGCTTAGTTAGCTGTTGGTCAAAATTAAGTAACGCACAAAACCCTGCAATGGAGGGGGATTCTTCTTTGTAGATTGGATTTAGAGAAACATTATGTTTAAACTAGGTCTTTAGATGATCTGTATACCAACATCATCAAACACAAATAAGCACTTGCGCTGAATCTCATGGCAGTGTTCAGCATAAAGTGGTGGTCATCCAAGATCACTCTCAACAGACTTAAACTTTTTTTCCTAGTTCAAAAGTAAAATGGCAAAAAAAGTTAAAACTTCATAGGGCTCACAGAGCCCCTGGGGACTACATCCATAGACCTCAGTTTGACTAGCAAGGATTAAACAAATATTGAAGGCCTTATGCTTGCCAGGGACTATGAAAGATAAGACACTGTCCCTGTCTTCAAGGAACTTATAATAATATAGTTTTAATTCACTCAATAAACATTTAAGCACACATCTGTAAGTAGAAGACACTGAGATGCTGGAAGTTAAGAAATAAAGAAGTAAAAGAAGTGGTCCTTCTCAAGAAACTGATGTATGGGGAAGACAAGTATAGCAATGATTATATAGTGTCATCAGAGGTATGCACAGGGGCTCTTCATAATAGTAATCATATTTACCAAATTGAAGGGAATGAAAAGTTAATAAGCCCAAGAAAGAGAGAGGCAGAAGAGCTGGAGAAGGTATTCCACACAGAAAGCACACATGCATGCAGTCAGAGATATAAACACCAAGACATGTTTAAGCATGCTTCTCTAAGCATGACTGACAGAACACCAGTATCATAATCAACTGTAATGCATGTTATAATTTTTTTACAGCTCTACTTAACCGAATGAATAAAAATTTTTTTAAAGACCAGGCTCAGAAATCTACAATAAGCACCTTCAATCTTATGTTCACTGAAGTTCAGGAAGCACAGATTAGAAAGAGCTGGCTTATATACCTCAACATCAAAAAACCCCAAATAACCCAATTCAGGCAGAGGACCTGAATAACATTTTCCAGAAGACATACAGATGGCTAACAGACACATGGAAAGATGCTCAACATCACTAATCATGGAAGAAATGCACATCAAAACCACAATGAGGTTATCACCTTACACCTGTCAGAGTGGCTCAAACTGAAAAGACAAGAAATAACAAGTGTTGGCAAGGATGTGGAGAAAAAGGAACACTCACGCACTGTTGGTGGGAACGCAGACCAGAACAGCCACTATGGAAAATAGTATGGTGGATCCTCAAAAAATTAAAAATAGAATTACCATATGATCTAGTAATTCCACTACTGGGTACCCAAAGAAAATGAAAACACTAATTCAAAAAGATATAGGCACCCCTATATTTACTGCAGCTTTATTTACAGCCAACATATGGAGCCAACCCAAGTGTCCGTCAGCAGATGATTGGATGAAGAAGGCATGTACACACACACACACACACATACACACACACACACAAAGGAATGTTACTCAGCCATAAAAATGAATGAAATCTTGCCATTTGTAACAACATGGATGCACATAGAGAGTATAATGCTAAGTGAAGTCAGACAAAGAAAGGAAAATACCATATGATTTCACTCATGTGGAATTTAAGAAACAAATGAACAAAGAAAAAAGAAAAACAAAAATTCTTGAAAACAAAGAACTGGTGGCTGCCAGAGGGGAGGTGGATAGGTGAAATAGATAAAGGGAGATTAAGAAAACACTATTGTGATGAGCAGTGAGTAATGTTGCTGAATCATTATATTGCATACCTGAAACTAATAAAACTGGATTTTTTGAAAGATTTATTTATTTGTGTGTTTGAGAGAAAAAGGGAGAGAGAAAAAGGGAGAAAGAGTGAGTGCTCACGCAGGGGGAGGGGCAGAGGGACAAGCAGACTCCCTGCTGAGCAAGGAGGTGGGGGGCTTGTGGGGGGAAGAGAGAAAAGAATTGCTAAAATTCAGAGCAGATGGAGTTAAAGGTATGGAGAAGAGGCCAGAAATGAGGGCAGATAAGTCAACCAAGTACCAGTTCAAAAAGTACCCTGGGTATCTAGCTAAGGAATATGATCTTTATTTTGAAAAACTGTACAGAGCCACTAATGGTTTGCTTCTCCACCAAGGAAGGTAACAATGTGATCAGAGTAGCAGCATTTCCAAATAAAGCTGAGGGCTTCAAATGCCAGCTTGAGTAATCTGTATATATTTCTCCCAGATTCAGCAGGTTCAGGAGAAGTCCTGATACCGATCAGAGCAGGTAAAAAGTGCTACCTCTCCAAGACTCCTTCCCCAACCCCACTTACAAATAAGTTACCTTTGCTGTCCTTTGCTTGACTGAAAAACACTTAGTACCCTGTCTAGTTTCAAAGTAATCTTCAAGAGCAAATGGTGCCTACAGTCTAAATCAGTAACTTTTTTATTTAAGAAAGGGATAATAAAATGTGCAGCTTGATATTACAACTAATAATTTCTGCAAAGGAGTTCCTTCGATTCTTAAGTATGGGGTCTACCCACCTTGGTGATTTATCTACAGTAATTTTTTTATTACATACAGAACACTGGGCACATTAACCACTGTAAGATTCATGCGATATTTAGTTACTTTTAATGACAACGTGGAAGTAAAAGACCTTCAAATATTTTATTACTGAAAGACAACTTAACTCTTAGTAATCTTTTAATCCATCAATTACATTATCCACAAGAAGTTCCCATTAATTCTCCAGCAGCCTTCCTTATGTTTTTAAAACCTTAGCAAACTTGGAATCATTTGCCAAATATGCCTTAAATTATCTTTTCATCCACTTAGTTTCTAATTATTACATGACATGCCAAACTTCTTTGCGTCTACCTTTCCCCTTAACAGACTGTTCCGTATTCTGAGAGAAGCCTTTTATTTGGTTGTTTTATTTGTAACAGCATCTTTTATTTGGCTGGTTAGCCACACAAAGATTAAATCAAGATTCAAGTGCCCATTTTTGATCTATAGCACATTACTATGAAGCTTCCAAAAAGGGATCTTTACACAGACTCTAGAGTTAAGAAAATGAAATTATATTTTAAACTCCTACTTTTAACTGGTCTGGGAAATTTCATCACTTAATCCTTCAACATTTAAAGAAAATGTGATTTCCAATGTCCTAGTCAAAATACTATCACTTAAAAAAAAATACCACCACTTGTTAAAATTCTAATACCGAAGGATCTTATATCCCTCCTACTTCTACATTCTGTCTAATGTATTCTACCACAGTCAGTACACAGTCACTCAGGTAATGTACATAGTAAATTTCAATCGCTCTCTAGTTTCGATTTTAACGCTGCTAGTTTCCTAATGCCTTTTATTATTTCCCAGCTTCCTGAAATAGGTACTAACCAAAACAGCTAAAGAACTACACCATTCAACTCACTGAAATCACACCAACTGTGTAATATTTTTTATACACAAGAGACAGTTTGTTCAATTCTACAGCCCCTTACACCTTCCTACAATGGAGAGGCTGTAAAATATTTCTAGCTTTAGTTCTGTCTCTCCTAAACAACTGAAATAAAATTAGCTAAGATACGAACATTCAACAATCATTCCTATATAACAGGCTTCAGAGTTAACAGAGAGACCAATATGATTCATAACTCAATACTTACTTTATGCCAGGTCCTGTGGTAGGTGCTGCACACCCAATGATATATAATAAAACAGATGTTTGTATTCATGAAGCTTGTATTTCAGTAAAAAGATAAGGAAAAAATAATGAAAAAAACCAAGACTTTTTCAGAGAGGTTTTTCAGATACTATTTTAGATAGTGTGCAGAGAAAAGGCCTCACTGAAAAGCTGTATTTGAGCTCAGCTAAGACTAAGCTAAGAGCAAAAAAAAAAAAAGAATGTTCTAGGCAGACGGAACATCAAGCACAAGGTCCTGAGGCAGGAACAAGTTTAGAATATTCAAAAGAACAAGGAAAATAATATCAACATGGGAATAACATTAGGCCAAGGGGAGAATATTGAGTAGAGATTAGAAAAGTGGGGCCAACAGTGCCAAAAGAAGTTAGGATTTTAAATGAAACAAAATAATTACTGGGAGATTTTCAAGTGGGAGAAACTTAAGATTTGTTTTATGCTTCAGAAGAATCGAATTACCTTCTATAGAAAAAATGAATTGTGGAAAGCAAAAGAGAAACATGGAGATTACCGTAGCGTCCAAGCAAGAGATGAAAAGGGCTTAGACTAAAGACAATGGTAGAAATGGAGAGAAGTGTCCTGATTCTAACTGTATTTTGGAGGGAGACACAGGATTAACCAGTGAATCAGACGTGGTGAGTAAGGGAAAAGGAATAACCCAGAAGAATGCCTTAGGGTTCTGGCTTAAGCACAGAGATGGAGTTATTTAAAGAAAAAGATGACCCTGGAGCAGAGGGAAACAGATCTGAGGGAAGAAAATCAAGCAAAAAATGAGAAAGAGTGGCCAGTTAAGTGTGGTATCCAGAAAGCCAACAGAGTTACATCTTTCTAGTAGGAGGAAACAATCATTTATATCAAATGCTGATAAAGCTATATAAATTACAGAAGACTACGAATTATTTTGACAACATGGGTATTTATAGTGGTGTTGTGTAGCCTGATGCTAAGTGCGAACTCTTTCAAAGAGTTTGCTATAAAGAGGAACAGAAAAATGGGATAAGAAATAAAAAGGGGCAGCAGTTTTAAGGTATTTATATGAGACAGGAATGATCTAATTAGAAAGAAATTAAAGATGCAAGAAATATGGGATAGCTGCAGGTGAGAGTGAAGTGTAAACAACCTGAAAAAGATGAGAGGGGGATGAAATCCAGAGAGCAAATAGAAGAACAAGGCTCTACTAAAAGTGACATTTTACAAGAAAAGCAAAATTTGAATATAGATAGATTTCAGATATGGAGTTGTGTCCCCAGCTTCTAAAACAGTGGCTGGTATATTGTAAGCCTTTAGTAAGTATTTATTAATAAACAGGAAGTTCCTCTCAAGTCGTTGTTACGTATTAAAAGTCATACACTGAAATATTAGTACTTGCTTAAGCCAAAGAAATCAGAGAAGAATAGTACTCTTTATTTGAAAGAGTACCCAAGATTCACTTTCTCTAAACAAGAAGTCAGCAAACTAGGATCCCTGAGCCAAAGCCAGCTCAATGCCTGGTTTTGTAAATAAAGTTTTATTAGAACCCAGTTATGCCCATTCACTTACACCTACTGTCTAGTTTTCAAGCAACAACAGAGCTGAGTAGTTTCATCAGAAACCATATCGTTCCAAATCTTATATATTTACTCTTTGGCCTTTTAAAGAAATAGTCTGCTGACTCCAGCTCCAAATTTAATTTTAAATTCCAAAATAATCTGGAAAGTGAAAAAGGATTCACTAAAACACACACTATAGTGTATAGTATACCTAAGAGAGTGTATAGTATACCTAAGAGTATACACACTATAGTGTATAGTATACCTAAGAGACCTAGTAATGCAGGGGGCTATATGGGTGGAACTCATGAGACAGATTAGGTTGAGGATGATTTGGAAGTCATGAGCCTCGTAGGGTATGGTGAAAGCTATAGAAGTGGTTGAAACCTCCAGGACAGCTTACAAGGTTAGGGAAGTAGACACTCCTAGAAAACATAAATATTTAACAAACAGGAGAAGAAACATTAAAAAAAAAAATTAAGGCACAAAAAGAAAACCAGATGAAAGCAGTTTGGTGGTTTCTTATAATGTTAAAACATAGAATTACCTATAACCTAGCAATTCCACTCCTAAGTATATACCCCCCCCAAATAAGACTCAAATTGATATTTATACCAATATTCATAGCAGCATTACTCACAATAGCCAAAAGGTGGAAACATCCTAGTTTCCATCAACAGACAATGGGATAAACAAAATGCAGTACATCTATACAATGGAGTATTATTCAACTATACAAAAGAATGTAATTCTGATACCTGATACAACATGGATGAACTCTGAAACATTATGCTAAGTAAAAGAAGCCAGACACAGAAAAAATATTTATTTTATGATTCCATTTATATAAGGTATCTAGAAGAGCCAAACAGAGACAGTAAAATAGAGATTATCAGGCACTTGGGCCTAGAGGGGATAAAGAGGTTCCTGTAACAAGTGAAAAGTTTCTGTTGGGGATGATGAAAGTTTGGAAACAGATGTGAGACTGCCCCGCACTGTGAATGTACTTAATGCCACCTGTATACTTAAAAATGGCTAAAACAGTCAATTTTACATTATTTATATTCTACTACAATAAAAAGAGCCAAACTACAAATAGGTAGTTTCACTAAAAACAAAGGTACTAAGAGTCATAGTATCAAATCTTGAGAGCACAAGCAATTGAAGGTCTGAAAACTATGCATTTGCCTCAATGTGACAGTAGCACAAAGTGAAAGCCAAACTGTACACAGCAGGTGGAAGAATAAAAGCAAGATCAGTGCAAGGAATCAAACGTATGAATGCGGCTATAATTTAGTGCCCAAGGAATTATCAAAGTCAGAGGCACAGATAATACTGACAGTGGGTCAAGATTTAATCCAAATTAGCCACTCCCAGGACCTACTTCTGACCCCCTGAGGTGATGCTGGGGGCCTGGAGAGAAGGTGAAATAGCAGAGCAGGTGGAACAAAGATGTGGTAGGCTTGGCTTGCATCTGGCCCCAAGAGAGTGTTGGGGCACAGTTTCCTTTCCCTCAGACTACAAGGAGGTCTGTTCTGGCCTAGACCTGCTGGTAATTGATCTGTTCCTGCTCAGTCCAAATAGGTACAGTGTAATGGGGAGTTTCTGGACCCCCAGACAATGCTATCATGAAGCTAGGGATGGAGGATCAGTTGCTGAGTCCTACCTGGTATGGGACAGAGTGTAATAGGACAGCAAATGTTCAGGGAAACAGTCTCTGCTACTCCAAAGTGATGTTCAGACACTGTCCTAGAAGGTATTCTGAAGATCACATGGTTCACCCTCCAGCTTTAAGGACCAGGAGATAATTGATCCTAGCTTCAAAAACTCTAGATTGAAGCACTAACTCTACCACTAAGTCACTGTGTTTCCTGGGACATGTCATATAACCACTCTGGGTCTTAGTTTCCACATTTGTAAAATGAACTCTTTTTTTTTTTTTTTTTAAAGATTTTATTTATTTATTCGACAGAGATAGAGACAGCCAGCGAGAGAGGGAACACAAGCAGGGGGAGTGGGAGAGGAAGAAGCAGGCTCATAGCAGAGGAGCCTGATGTGGGGCTCGATCCCATAACGCTGGGATCACGCCCTGAGCCAAAGGCAGACGCTTAACCGCTGTGCCACCCAGGCGCCCCTGTAAAATGAACTCTTAACTCCAAGTCATGTGGTTTTATAACAGCAAAGAAAATACTAAAGCCTGGATCTCTAAAGTTGCTCTAGAACTTCTCCCATTGAACAACATTGCCCCCACTATGCCTGTGAAATCTACTAGAGTACTGTTTATGCCTGTGGATTAGTGACTTAATGAGATAAACAGCTTTATCTCATTTTTGTAATACAAAATGGTAGTTTGTGTCATTTTATAGAGATACACAAAGCCTGAGTTCTGGTAATCCTGAATCTATGCCACTTTAATTTTCATTACATCAAGCTTTACAAATATGGAGAATATCTTTGGTCATTAAAATTAAAATTATTCCTTTATGTAGTATTTCCATTTATAAAAATGAAAACAGGCTATTTTCAAATGTGCTAATTGAAGTTCTAAATTATTATCAAAAACTTAGAAAGCAGAACTATCATTTTGTTTGTAGTAATCTACCTGATGTTGCCCGATTTTTCTGGAACCACTTTATAAATTAAAAATCTTACTTAGACCAAAATATTCTTATTCTTTAAAAAGGCATCATAAATTACCATCCAAGGCACTAAATTACGCATTATTGGTGCAGGCATTTAACTAAATTAGATAAACTGAACTTAAGATCTAAAAAAAAGAAAAGTATCAATCATTAAGTGAGGCATTTAGAGAAAAAGAACAGGTTAGAATGACTGAATAGGGGTGCCTGGGTGGCTCAGTCGGTTATGCATCTGTCTTTGGTTCAGGTCATGATTTCTGGGGCCTGGGATCAAGCCCCACATCGGGCTCCCACTCAAGGGGAAGTCTGCTTCTCCTTCTCCCTCTGCCCTGATCCCCCCATGCTCGCTCTCTCAAATAAATAAATAAAAATCTTCTTTAAAAAGTGATTGAGGGGCACCTGGGTGGCTCAATCAGTTAAGCATCCGCCTTCAGCCCAGTCATGATCCCAGGACCCTGGGATCAAGTCGACCTCAGGCTCCCAGCTCATCCCTGCTCAGTGGGGAGTCTGCTTCTCCCTCCACCTGCCGCCCGGCTCATGCTTTCTCTCTCTCTCAAATAAAAAAAATCTTTAAAAGAAAAGTGACTGAATAAGTAAGCCGGGATTCCTCAGAAATTGGGAGTTTTATGATTTCCTTCTTCCTCAACAAAAATTTAATTTCTTCCCTGTATAAACCTTCAAAATATAGTCTGATTTAATGAGTTTATATCAGTGTTTTAGGTAAAACCTCTATAATTTTCCTTTTAATGTTAAAATATTCACTAACACACACTGGGGTATCAGTAATGGCACATGGATAGACTGACTCCCTAACTGCTACAGTAATAGGTATAAAAGACCTCCGTGAGTTCTCAATATGCTCCTTCAGATGTGTGATCAAAGCTTCTCAATTCCTTTTATCCTTGTTAGAGCCTATTATTTTTTACAGATATCATATGAAAATTACACACATTACAAGAGCATACCCAGAAACATTTTGAAATGGAGAGCAGGTTTGGTGTGACAACTGCCCTCAGTTTATTCTGTGTGGCATTTTAGTTCACTCAACTCATCCATTAATAAAGCCTGGCTCTTCTGACCAAGTGGCCTAGCAACCCTGGCCAAGCAAACCTAACTTTACTTTATTGATTACGTGGCCTTAGTGAAGGTTGTTAACCTCCTTTAGCTGCATTTCTTTTGCAAAATGGGAATAATACTTGCCTTTTTGCTGGAATGATTAGGAGATATTATAATACACTGTGTTACAGACAGCTGCATGAATGTACTGAACTTTGTATTCAGTATCACAAGTGAAAAAAATTAGAAGAAAAAATTGTTTATGATTAAGTGTGAAACAAACGAGAAATTCAACATCATTCTAAGAACAGTTCTAAACAATGCTAGCGCAGTACTGTAAAACAGGCTTTTAAATATTAGAACAAAACCATATTCAAGTGAAAGTACTTCCAAATTAGGATAAGAATATCAACACTTACTTTAAGAGCAACAGAAAGTATTAGTTTCCTGATAGTGGATTATGTGTAAAGAAATCATAAATGAAAATGTTAAGCATCAGTGAAAATGAACACGTAAAATATTACTAAAAACATTTCATTAGACACAAAACATTTTAGCATCTTCAATTACACAAATTCAGACTGAAAGCAGCCAAACACTTCAACAAGTAATGAACTCTGTCAGCAGGTGGCTCTAGTGACATTGAAATAACTTAATGTCAAATGCTATAGCAAAATAGTTAAAAATGTACTCAATCTCACAAATTTTAACTCAAAAAGAGTCACAATAATACCTCAATCCAAGCCCTCTTTTTCAAATTAAGATAACCAAAGTCTACAATAATCAGGAATCATGTTTAAGGGCTCACTAGTATGCTACTGGCAGAACAAAACTGAAAACCTAGATATCTCCTTTTAGTACTGTTAGTCAACAAATGAGCATTTACTATGTTGACAGGTATAGTTTGAGGAGCCCTCCTCCAAAATAATTCACCTCTAACTTACACATGTCCCATTTACTAATTTGTCCACCTCATCTGAAAGTACACATAATTATATAAAAGCTCATTTTAATTATTTCTAATGGTATCAAGGTAGTAATAGTAAAAGGAATACAACGTTAGCAATCTTATTCCCAGTCACTGACAGAGAAAAGTAGTTTGGCTTTTCTTTTTTAAAAAGGCTACAAAAGAAGAAATTTAACACTCCCCATTTACACATCTTCCCACTTTCCAGCTCCAGAAGTGTTTCCCATCTTTTTGTTTATTTATTTAACCAATTAAGGAATTCAGATAGTTGGAATACCAGAGGTAGAAGAGGTAAAAAGAAATCAAACAAGTTCTATCTATTAGGATAAAAAAACATACAATTCTAATAAACAGCTGAATTCTGGCTCAACTTTCCTGTCCAATGATAATGGAGTCTAGGTTTTTTTTTTACATCCCTTATCCTTGAGCAAAGACCTGAGAATACGTTTGTTATATGCAGTCATTTATTACATTGAATTTACTAATGCTAGAACTGAAGCTACTAAATACACGAACCACATGTCAAAACAGTTATGTTATATAGATCACTCTGCAATATTAGTAAAGGAGCTATGGTACAGAAAGGCCTAAAACGAACACATTATTAAGTTCTGCCTCTGCCACTTTTCTGCTCCGTGACTTCAGTTTCCTCACCTATAAATTAAGAATAACAGTATCTACCTAATAGCTATATCTTTATCTTATTCAGAGACTCTTAGGTTTCACTTTTACAACTTTCATAACTAGCCTATAGCCTACAGCCATGTTTTCTTCTTCCCTGAGGTTCCACCACTTTGTTACCTAGTCTAGAGTTTCTTTATCCAATACAGTAGCCACTAGACATATAATGAGCACCTGAAATGTAACTAGTTTGAATTAAGAGGTGCTGAAAGTATAAACCACATACCAGATTTTAAGTATTTTTAGTGTGGAGAAAAAAATAAAAAATATTTTTATACTGATTATATGTTAAAATAATACTCTGGACATAGTTAAATAAAATACATTCCTAAATTAATTTCACCTTTTTTTAAACCTTTTTAATATGGACACTAGAAAATTTAAAAGTATACATTGACTCTGTGTACTTCTTCTTACTGGACAGCTCTGAACTAGAGTTCTGACTTCCCAACTTAAACTTTCCTTAAGAGTGGGGGTAGGGGCGCCTGGGTGGCACAGCGGTTAAGCATCTGCCTTCGGCTTAGGGCGTGATCCCAGCGTTGTGGGATCGGGCCCCACATCAGGCTCCTCTGCTATGAGCCTGCTTCTTCCTCTCCCACTCCCCCTGCTTGTGTTCCCTCTCTCTCTGGCTGTCTCAATCTCTGTCAAATAAATAAATAAAATCTTAAAAAAAAAAAAAAAAAAGAGTGGGGGTAAAATTTATACTTTACCTTTGTAACCTGAGCCTCTAGTAAAACACTTTCCACACAGTTAATGCTTTTAAGTGATGATCCAAAATGTGCTTTCTCTTGGATTTCTAGTCTTACCCTATGAAATTATGCTAGAAGAAATCTACTTCTAGTATTAGCCTACATTTATGGACATATAGTTAATCAAAAAATTTCACAGATGGAACTTCTGATTAAAAAAAACAGTCTCCTGATTAGTCCAGTTATGGTCATTTCATTAATCAAGTTTTTTAAAAATGTATTTACACTTAGCTCAATTTTCCCTTTAAATATATCATTATCTTTCCACATTTTTTTATTGTACCCAGGATCATGCCAGGCACTAGTGAGAAAATCAGTTAGTCATTGAGTTAACCTGTATGTTGTGACAGGTATTTCTCAAATCTAAGGACAAACACAATGCAGGTAAAAAACTTACTGCTAAGATCTAAGTAGTTAACAGGCAATTTTTAAGGGATCTTAAGAGTCTCCCCTGTAGCATTTGGCTTCAACTCCAATTCCATTCATCAAGATCTAGGTATTGGTTTTTATCAATGCTATGTATAGTAAAAAGTAATTTTTAAATAAAACATCTTCAATTACATTCGACTGTGGAATGTTTATAACTCCTTTTAAAAAATACTTAAGCTAATGAAACAAAATTTTATTTTTTTTAATTTTATTCTTATTATTAAAGCAGATATACCTGAACAGTAATCTATCAATCTTCACTGGTCAGTTATTCATAAAATATTTTAAAATTATTCTTTTTAGTTCAAACATTAGGTAGAGAGCCAACTCTTGGCAAGGTAATAGGGAACAGAAAGAAGTAAAATACAAGATCCCTAACTTTGAAGGAAAGGCAAAACAAACCTAAGGTTTATCGAAACTTAGTGATGAGAAGAGCACAAAAATGTAATAAAGAAGAAGCTGGACTTGGTGAGAATAATGAGTTTTATTTTAGAGACACATTAATTCAACAGCAAATGTTACCAAGTATGGAAATAATGGACTAGAGCTCAGCAAACCCATTTTTCACACATCCTGAACTAGACATTCAACTTCAGTTTCCTGTCTACAAAATGCTACAGATAGACTAGATGAGCAAGCAATCCAATAATTCTTTTATAGCTTTAGAAGCTAGTGTAAATATGGTCTAGTGTACTAACACACTCAATAAACAATCACTGAGTATCTCCTAAATTTTAAAATAGTTTATTAGTGATAGATTGTATTTTAGCAGTACAATCTTTTTAAAAAAAATTTATGTATAATTATTATGATATAGCTACATGAATACAATAAAATGTAATTCTCTAAAAAACTTCTTAGTTTAAAATAATTCTGTAGCTTCACAGGAGGTAAACAAAGAAATAGGGAAGTCTCATGCATCCTTCCCCCAACATCCTGCATCTTACACAACTTTTGATGTATTTGAAATAAAAAGAAAGCATCATATTAATTACATCAAAATTTCTTATAAAAACAACTCTAAAAGCTTAGTTTCTGTGGGAAGCAGGGAAAAGATTATTTAAGGGTCTTTTTAAGCTTCCAGGTTTTATATTTAAAAAAAGGAATTTAAAAGCTTGAAAATTAAACCACAAAAATTCTGATGGTTGTCCCATAATAAATATTGGCACCAGCTATACTTTCTGTGTCCACTGAGTGGGGGAAGCTATGTCCAAGCGACATATATCTGTATGTGGAATAGAAAAAAAATAATAATTTCCTAAAACAAAAAGATTGTCATTCTGTAATTACTTACAAATTGATCATTTTCCCATAATAAAAATGGCCATATTTGTATCCAAAACGATTTGGCTCCATAATATAAAATCATACTTATTCTGTAAGTACTCTAATAAATACATTTAATAAAAAAAAAAATAGGAAGCTATTCCCTACACTGCCCTCTTTCACTATTATTCATTCCCTTTTAACTGTATGCTAATGTCTTCCATTCTGTCTGTGAATTACTTTCAAGTGCAAATACTAGACATGCCAACAAAGGACAAATGTATCTCATACTGTACACTAGACAAATTCCTATCCAGTATATAAATTTCAGAAATTACATCTTGCATTAATTGCTTAAGACTATTTTAAAAAAAAAAGAACTATAGAGGTGATTCTATTTAGGAAGCAAAGCATCTTTACCAATAAACACCTGTAACTATTATCAGATATGGATTTGCATCTACCAGATACTTCATATGAAGAAAAACCAGTCCTTCAGACTCATAACCCTTTGTCTCCCAAGCACTGCTTCCAGGATCTTTAATTCCAAAAGTATCCCTATTCGGGCAGAATAATGGCAAGCAACCGTCACAGAATGCCTTGTTAGGAATCTATTAGTTTATGACAAAAATAATTTATACATAGTGCAAAAAACATAATGGCTTTTAAAAATTGTATTACAACAATCATACAGTTAAACAGACTGTATAATATATTACTGAAACATTAGAGAGCATCTCTGGGTTTTTCCCAATAGCACGAACAGAAGTAGTGAAACACTTCAGACCACTTGAAATGACAACAAAAGAAGAATAAATAGCATTTTTATCCTCTCCATGTATCAGTTTCAGAGGCCCTAAAATAAATAAATTTCCTTTTTCAAACTTAAATTCTAATAAGATCAGCTTTCTCGTCAATTAGAGTCTCATTAGACACAATACATCCATTTACTGAAACAGAACAAACACATGCATCTTTCTATCCTTCAAACACTGCTACTTGAATCCCCTGCAATTTCCAAAAACAATCAATTAATCCTCACAGCCAATAACCTAGTGTTAAAGTGGCTGGTCATTCAAAAACAAAATATAATGAAATCTATCTGCACGATGGCCTAGAACAAATAGTCTAGAGGCAAGGTAAGAACCTTTCACTGAATACATCAGAAATGGCTCTTATAAAAGCAAAAGTTATCAAAATAATCATCCAGCAGAAAATAATCCCTCTTATTTAAAAATGGATTGTTTTTCAACTCAACTTAAAAAAAAAAGCCAATTCCATGTTTAAATGGATCTTACAGTATTTTTAAATATTCAAATTTAAAACCAAATTACTTTTCCAATATAAACATGACAAATCTTACAATTTAAAAAAACAACAGTTATCTATTATCTTGAACCCACGACCCTGAGATTGAGACCTGAGCTGAGATCAAGAGTTGGATGCCAGGGGCGCCTGGGTGGCTCAGCTGTTAAGTGCCTGCCTTCGGCTCAGGGTGTGATCCCAGAGTCCTGGGATCGAGCCCCGCATCGGGCTCCTCCACTGGGAGCCTGCTTCTTCCTCTCCCACTCCCCCTGCTTGTGTTCCCTCTCTCGCTGGCTGTCTCTATCTCTGTCAAATAAATAAACTCTTAAAAAAAAAAAAAGAGTTGGATGCCAAAACTGAGACACCCAGGTGCCCCTATTATCTTGATTCTTGAGGTTGACAATTAGCAGATGGATAAGACAACAAGAATTAGAAAAAGATACAGCATTTTGGCTCAAGAGTTGTTTTAAAAAGTAACTTAAAGGAATTTTTGTCTTTAACCTTCTGATATTTTGTTTTCAACAAGAATCTAAAATGAGAAAAAATATAAATGCAAATCAAGCACTGCTTGATTGTGCTAAAATAACTGTATAAAACATTCTGCCTTTCTTATCCAAAATACTTTTAATTTAAATACTTACTCTGAGCCTGCAGCCATTTCCAAGTATGATGTTTCTGCTGTATCAACCCCCAAAGGGATCACTATGCTCATGACGTTCGCCTCTGGTAAATTCGATTACTATGGAGTCCTATGCATTGGTATCCAAAACACTGGGGCATGCCAGCCACAGTGCTCATTGCAAACATCTAAGTGCATCCACAAACCCTGTTTAAAAGAAAAGGGAACAGAAAGTTAAAAATCATCTTCATATTCCTAACACAGTCATACTATAAAAACAGTAGGTAAAATACATGAAGAAAGCATTCTTCATTAAAATATACATATAAATTTGAATTTGCTCAGGGAAGGAGTCTCTATTTCATTTAGTTTTTTTTTTTTTTTTTTAATTAAGTTATGGGACTGTGATCGAAAGAAGTTTCTGAATCAAAATCTCCCTTTGGGAAAGATTAACTAAGGTGTATTGCTTAGTGAAGAACCAACAAATATTACTCATTTTGAAAGATAAAATGGAATTTCTTACAGCACTAGTATCCAAAACAAGTCTTCCTGGTTCAGAAAGTGATCCAAACAAATACTGAGTACTTACTATGGGACTGAGCATCATATTAAGCTTTTAGATGGATGATCTATTTAATCCTTACAGCTCTGAGATAGGGATCTTTTACCACTGAGGATCACAAAAGCAAGAAAGATTAAATAACTTAACCAAGGTTGCTCAGTTCAAGAAATAAAACCAGGATGGGGCGCCTGGGTGGCACAGCGGTTAAGCATCTGCCTTTGGCTCAGGGCGTGATCCCGGCGTTGTGGGATCGAGCCCCACATCAGGCTCCTCTGCTATGAGCCTGCTTCTTCCTCTCCCACTCCCCCTGCTTGTGTTCCCTCTCTCGCTGGCTGTCTCCACCTCTGTCAAATAAATAAATAAAATCTTAAAAAAAAAAAAAAAAAAGAAATAAAACCAGGGTTTGACTCTATTGTTTATATAATGTATAAAAGGAAAGCAACTTTATTTGTAATAAAATCCACTGTTTTAAAGTGGTTGTCATTTTCCGTACTACATAAATACAGGTCTACTGAGGGAGTTCTCAATTTCTTCAGTTAGTATCAACTCCCTAGAACTAACATTCCCTAATACAGGCAATTAGCAAAGAAAACTAACACACTTCAAATGTTTTTTAAACAAATTTACCAAGTAACAAAATATATTCAGCTTCACCATCAATGCTTCTAATCTAATTCACTGTATAACACCTGCACATGGTACTCAAATAACTACTCAAAATTTTTTCAGTAATAAAATAGTACATCTCAGGACAGAAACAGAGATAATCCTATAAACAGGAAAAGAGCAACAGTCAAAATTGTTTTTTGCCATGTTATACCTGAAATACTGAAGAGCAAGATTTCTTCAAATAGCAGTTCTTTTATTTATTTTTAATTTTTACAATTAACCTCGAGAATACCTAATTCAGGTTAATTCCTATTTCACAGATAATGCAGATTGTGAGCTCATTCCTTATCGGAGCAAACACCAAAATAGGGAAATAAAGTGGTAACAGTGGTTTGAATTCTCCAAGAAAACTAGCCTCTATTTTTATACCATGTATAACAGGGGGAGACCTACTAGATTATAAGATATTATAATAAAAATATACGATAACAGGCTTTTGCACCTGAAACTTAAAAAAAGAAGTACTGGACCTATCTCTAATGCTCACCAGATGTGTAAGCTAGGCAAGTTATTTAACCTAAGCCTCAGGTTCCTTGTCTATAAAATGGAAATCTATCCTCATAGCGTTTCTGTGAAAAAAAATGAAATAATGAATGTAAAACATTTTTGTACACAGCATTGCACATATTTGGCAATCAATATGTGGCAGTCACATAAGAGCTGCTCTTCCTTCATGGAAAAGCTCTCTAGACTTCATTTAAAGTGAATCTTCTAATAGTTTCTAAGACTAAAGTAATCACAGTTTTCAACTTGCCATGTTTTTACAGTCTCCATCAAATTAAAATCATCCTCCAAAAATAATTATAGCAGAGTGAGAAAAAGGAAAAGCTGCCCTACCGTGTTTTCTGCACCCCAGACCATATGAGAGTTACTTCATACAAGCCGTATTTATTAACCCACATAAAGCTATAAAATTTCAAATTAACAAAATGCAAGCAATACAAAACTCTAAGTTTGTTCTATTCAAATGGTACATTATTGTGTATTTCTTTAAAATGCTAAAGACATGGATCTAACAGCAGATAACAATTACAGCTTAAAAAAAAATCCTGTTCCTTATTGATAGAAGCTACTTGATAGACGTTTTCTTCAGCTCAGCTTATCTTTACATTAGACTCATAAGAAGTCTTATATTTTAGGTGTATGTTGTTAAATAAGTAGTGCACTTTTTTGTTTTAACCAGAGGCAGAAACTAGAAAGCAGAAATCAAGTAGTTATGTATTCTTTTAAGTAACTGAGTAATATTTCCAACCTAAAAGAATCTACTTGAATATGTATTCAATAGTGTGCTCCATTTTTATAAAATATACAATCCTCAATAAACACTACATTTGAACTATTTTTAAAAAGCAATGAAGAGCTTGCCATGAGCCTATTTCAGACAATAGCTTGTGTTTGTGTGATTACTGCCTGTCTCTCAAACCCTGCACAGTGCCTGGAGCATAACAGGCACTCTATAAGGGGTTGGTGAATGAATGAGAGCATCTAAGATGAAACCTCACCCCTGGTCTCATTAGCCAAATGAGCTGTCAACCTCTACAGTTAAGTGCTGTAACAGCAACTACAGGACACCTTTTCCACAAATGCATCAGTCTAAAAACACAGATGCTCATCCCCAGGATAGACACATCATCGCATCTGAAACAGAACCACAGACTAAATTTGATTCAACGGGGAAGATCTCAGTAATCTATTCACAAGAGGTCAGAAGGCAACAGGTCCTATCTATTGAGACCATAAAATGGCAAATATTTCACTATGTTCATTAATATCAAAAACTCTATAGCCAGAAAACTCACACTGTTTAAAAATGTAGTTGATATTTAATAAAATCATAAATTCATTAGGATCAAATCACTGTGTCTTTAAAAAGAAGAAAGGGAAAGCCAAAGCAGTAAGCAGAAAAGGTGTGAGCTTATAACACAGCCACAACTAGAGGAAATTCAACAATTCAACACAATCCAAAGAATTACCACAAAGCTTTCACATCTTATATGCGAATCAAGAAACTGGTTTTCCAACTGGCAAGCAAAATATATACAAAGTACATTGAGAAAAATGGCAGCCATTAAAGAAATAATATAAAAAGAAATACCATGAGATGTCTGGTAAATCTGAGGTCCAAGAAAGAATAAATGTCTTCACAAAACCTGCTATCCAGAACAGACCTAGAAACCAAGTGAACACAGGAGTATTGAGCTGTTTTTAAATGGCATAAAATTTTAGGTACTTCTAATATGGCACCTAAAATCAAAGGGACTCAAAGACAGCAGCTAATTCTTAAAAAAATAAATTATTCACTTCTTTATACAAATGAATGTAAACATAGTAAAGGCAACAATTAAAGCAAAGTACCAAATCAAACTGAATAGAAACTGGAAAAATACAATATTAATAACAGATTTAACAAAGCAAAGGCAACAATACCAAAACAAAAACAAAACCCTAAAGTAGGAAAAACAAGATAAAAAGCTATGAAAAGCAATTAAAAACAGTCTATCAGAAAAACTGGAAGGCTGAGGCTGCTTTTAAGACCATGTTCAGAAAACAAAAAATACCACTGAAAAGATGAGTATTGTACCCAAAAAGCAGGATGAAAATATGAGGTTTTTTTTTCTAAAATTACAAATAAAAGTGCCCAATCTAACATAATCTCTTTGAAGAGTCGTGTATTGTTATCTTTCTGTCCTAAGTACCTTATACTTAGAGCTCAAAAAACACTAAAATTAAATCAGTGTTTATGTTTTGGACATGTATCACTAATAACCTGGTGAATTTTTGGCTAAATTACTAATGAAAATGAAATAAACTTGAAAGAAATTGTGAGGGACCACATACATTAAGATTTCCTTATAAATTAGAAATTAAGCTGCCCTTACTATGACTTTAAAATTTCTTTTCTCTGTAGCAGTTAACTAAGGTATAATTGAAAAAAAAAAATACTGGTTGATCAAGATCTATTACCAAGTTATTGCTTATGAAACTTTGGACAAGTCATTTCACAACTCTGGGCTTGAACTATAAATGGAGGTAGGTTAGGCTGATGATCTTACAGTTTAAACCATATAAGCACAAGTATATTAACAGATTATTCCTGATAATCGAAACAACAATAAATATGATTCCAAAAAGCAACAAAAAGTAACTTTGACAAAAGAATGAATTATTTCTCCAACTGGGTTAATATTACTATCAGACAGTGCTCTACAAGCACTTACCTGATACTCAAATCTCCCCAAATAGAGGTTCTAATAGCAATAACAAATACTGAGTGCTTACAATGCTTAATCCTTATGAGCCTATCGTGTGGGTACATTTATTATCCCCATTTTACAGTCAAGGTAGAGATTAAACTTGTCTTAAGTTCTACAGCTAATAAATAGCAGAATCAAGATTGGAATGCTAGCAGTCTGATTCCAGAACCTACACATTAGTTTGCCTGAAATTAAAATTCACTAGATGACTGGTGTTTACAGTTAAGAGGAAAAAAATGACAACTGCCTCTCTCAAAAAGAGGAGAAATTAAATAAATACATAAGCGTCACACTCCAGGACATCTGGACTACATTTATTCTAGCATACTGAAAGAATAGTAATGAAACCCACCTTGCTCCTCCCCCAAACCTGATCTACTGAATGAATTTACATGCATTCCACAACACTGCATTAAAACACTACAAAAGTGGAGACACATGGTCTCAAAGTCTAAAATTCGGATTTAAAATATTTCGGGGGTGGTGCAAAGGACATAATCAAAGGACATTCAAATTCTCTATTATTTTCAGGAACAAACATGTGCTTCGCTAGTATACTGAAGTTAGGGAACCATGCTCCAAATTTGAGATTACTAATTTGCACAAATATAACAATTCCTTACACGAAACTATTTGTTAAGCAAAGGCTACCTATATAAACACTTGAATTTTAACTTGAATCCCCTTTTAACAACCACTTGGTTCCTAGAAACAATTTCACCAACCTACATTATAATACTTTTATAGCAAATAAAATCTATTTAAGAAAACCTGTACTCTTGTGTCAGGGTTAATGTTAGTGGACCTACTTGAAAAATGGAAACCTATATATAAAATTCAATGTTCAAAAAAGTGTATTTTCTGGTTCTGTAAAAGTCTCACGGTGTTTCATTGTTATCACATTTAACACAATTCCGTTACTACTAAACTCAATGTCAAAGTAGCAATGCTTCAGCTTTCACATTCTGCCACTTACTAATAATGGTTACTTATTCTCTTGAAGCCTTAGCCCCTCATCTGTAAATAGGAATAATCACAGAACCTATTTCTGAATCACTGTTTCAAAGACTGTGTGTGGCACTCAGTGCTAGCTTGATGATCAGATAAAATTTCTGGGAATTAAATATTTAGTAAACGTCCTTAAGAATGAGTACTGAGAACAATTCTCAACTATTATACTTGTAAAAAGTCAAATAAACTATTAAGAATTTCTGACCAGGGTGCCTGGCTGGCTCAGTAAGAAAAGCATGTGACTCCCAATCTCAGGATCGTGGGTTTGAGCCCCACGTTGGGTGTAGAGATTCCTAACAAAATAAATAAATAAACTTAAAAAAAAAAAAGGTATTAAAGTATTAAGAAGAACAGCGTTTTTTAAATTTTCTTAAAGATTTCAGTTATTTATTTGAGACAGAGAGAGAGAGCATGAGCAGGGGGAGAGGCAGAAGAAGGAGACTCCCTGCTGAGCCGTGAGCCAGATGTGGGGCTCGATCCTCGGACCCCAGGACCATGACCTGAGCCGAAGGCAGTCACCCAACCATCTGAGCCACCCAGGCGCCCTAAAAACAACCTTTTTAAAAAAAAAAATACATGAAGACAAAAAGTGAGTGTAATGCAAACTATACATTTCAGCTGATAATGATGTTTCGATGCTGGTTCACTGAATGTAACAAATGTACCATAATAATGAGGAACAGTGACGATGAAGAAGGTTGTACTTGGGTCAGGAGGAGGCATGTAGGAAATCTATACTTTCCTCTCAGTTTTAAAGTGAACCTAAACTTGCTCTAAAAGATGAAGTCCATTATTTTAAAAAATACATGTATGAATACAATATAGTGAACTATTTGTCTGGCATTACATAATGGGGTACCATTCTTTCTACTAGAGTTTTTGGAAAACTTCTAAACACCAGTTCTGCAACCAGCTGAAGTACTGGTACATTCCTCCTTCCCCATCTCAAAGCACGTACAAGTTAAAATAACTAATTTCAATACTATCAGTTTTTTAATGCACCACACTATCATTTTTGAGTAGTATTTGTCATCCCCCAAAGTGTTGGAGATCACTAAACTACAGTGTAAAATGTGGCCTTTTAAAGTAGCAATTCAGGGGCACCTGGGTGGCTCAGTTGGTTTAACAGTCCGCCTGTGGCTCAGGTCATGATCCCAGAGTGCTGGGATGGAGCAGGGCGTCCAGCTCCCTGCTCAGCAGGGAATCTGCTTCTTTCTCTCCTTGCTCGTGCTAATAAATAAACAAAATCTTAAAAAATAAATAAATAAAATAGCAATTCAGTGACTGATAAGAGTTGAGAGATTAGACTGGAGTCCCTGGGTATAAACAATTTGTTTCCTATACACACAAAACTGCTCTCAGAATTTTGTCTTTACTCATACCTGAGAATATAACTAACAAAAGCTATTTCCTGCTGAAACAGTTATCTATTGCCACTTTCTACTTGCCATATGGCCCACAACTACATATCTTAGAATTTACTGCTCACTACACAGTACAAAAGGAAAAAAATCTTCAAACCTGAGAATAATCACATGTTCCCAAATTCCTTAAAAGCTTACTTTTATGTACAAAAGCAGTAATACCACATACTTCAATGTAAAGCATCACATATGTGAAGCATCACACCTGTAAAGCATAATACCACATACTTCATGGGTTCTACAACTTCCTTCTGTTAAAAAAAAAATTGCTATCTACATGAGTAATTTTTAAACTGTGCTGCCAATAGTCCTCATGGAGTTGGGGATTGAGATGTTAGAAAACAGAATCAGGGAAGTTAACAAAAGAAAATGAGAGACATGTTCTGCAGATTTAAAAGGAAAAGTATGAGGCTGCACGTCTTATGCGGTACCTATCAAATGGGAAAATGACATTAAATGAACACTACTTAGCAATATAAAGGAATTATTGATACGTGCAAAAACTTGGACGAATATCCAGGAAATTATGTTGAGTGAAATAAAAAAGCCAATCCCAAAAAGATCACATACCATATAATTCCATTTACCTAAGAGTCTTGAATGACAAATTACAGAAACAGAACAGATCAGTGTGGTTATAAGGGGGGTAACACCAGGGATTCTTGTAGAGATGGAACTGTCTTAACTGTGGTAGAGGACATAGGAACCTATGTATGTGATAAAAATGCACAGAACTAAACACAGACACACATGCCCATGCACACAGGGGTAAAACTGGGGAAATGTGAACAAAGTGGATAGATTGTATCAATGTCAATATTGTGGTTGTGACACTGTACTACAGTTTTGCAAGATGTTACCATGGAGAGGGAAACTGGGTAAAGGAAAAATAGTTTCTCTGTTTTTTTTAAAGATTTGCTTATGTGTGTGAGAGAGAGCATGCATGTGTGAGCACAAGCAGGGGGACGGGCAGAGGGAGAAGGAGACTCCCCACTGAGCAAGGAGCCCGATGCAGGGCTTGATCCTGGGACTCCAGGATCATGACCTGAGCCAAAGACAGACGCTTAACCAACTGCCATCCAGGCACCCCTCTCTGTATAATTTCTTACAAAGGCATGTAAATCTACATTACTTCAAAATTTAAAATTTAATCTTATAAAATGACATTAAAATTGTGGCCTTCAAACCTTTCTGAGTACTGACAGAAACTTTTTTACAAATGAAACTTTACAGTGGGGGCGCCTGGGTGGCACAGCGGTTAGGCATCTGCCTTCAGCTCAGGGCGTGATCCCGGCGTTATGGGATCGAGCCCCACATCAGGCTCCTCTGCTATGAGCCTGCTTCTTCCTCTTCCACTCCCCCTGCTTGTGTTCCCTCTCTCGCTGGCTGTCTCTATCTCTGTCGAATAAATAAATAAAATCTTAAAAAAAAAAAAAAAAAAAAGAAACTTTACAGTGAAATCTAAGCATGTATTTTGATTCCAGGATGAAAAACAGCTTGAAACTCCTATGCTTTCCCTAACGATTGCTAATGTCAACTTGAAGTACTATGTTAAGGAGGCCACAGCCAGATATAAAGGGAGAAGGCCTCAAGTGATCAGTAATGTCTGTGAACAGGTACATTAGGCATTTGTACCTCATATTTGCTAAGTCTGTGGTTGAAGAGGGTGGCAGGGGAATGTTCCTACCTACATATCCTCCCACCTACCAGTTAAGTTCCATGAAAAGCCTATGGCTTCCTGGAGAATAGCTCAAAAATCACTGGCTAAAAGAAAATACTTCCTGACTCAACGTATGACATGAAAAACTTATTTCACTGGTAAACTCTACCTGCACAAAGCAGAAAAGAAAAAAATAAGCTTCCAAAAGTAGTGCTGGAGACTTTTGTAATAAAAAATCAAACAAAAACAACAAAAAAACTCCATTTATCTTTTAGTCAACCTATACAGACTGTTAGGCTGGTTCATTCTTGCTTTTTCAGCCTTTAAATAAGTATCCCACCAGGTGAGGGCACAATTTTTGACTGAAACAATTAAAGTTGGCAATAATTTTGTTTTCTCATTCTTCATTCTAGTCTCAAGTAAAACAATATCCTCTCCAGGATTAACTAAGTAGTATTCCTTCAATCACAATTTTGAATCATTTCTTTCAGATTAGAGATCAAGTCCTCTCTTATTTCAATATCTAAAAACAATACGTATCAAATCTAATTAATAGGATTTAAATAAATCTTTCAGATTCTACTGTCTACATTTTACTATCTCAGCCCTGGGCTGCCAGAGTAATTTTCTAAGTGGTCGCTTTCTCTATTCTAACTTGACCTTTAAACCAGTGGTTCTCACACATGAATCCACAAACTGCTACTTTTCATATACCTGGGGTCTGGAATTGAAAATGATGCAGTCCTAGGCCTCATTCCCACAGATTCTGATTTAGTAAGTCTGGGATGTGGACTGGATGTCTTATTTTTTAAAAACGCATTTCTCCAGCCCTTTATAACAACTGCTTAGACACTAAACAGATATACTTCGAAACCAACTAGTATCCTAATTTTGCCCTCTTCAAAAAAGCATAGTAGCTCACAGTAATTACAGTTAAGTTCCAATCTTGACATTATCAGGTTACCCTGTTCCATGTTAATATTCCAATACATAAATTCTCTGATTATGCCAGTCTTTTTGCTACTGTTGGCATATCTTTGCTCATTCCCCTTCAAATTTTCTAAAGTAATATTCCTTTACGTTTTTCCATCCCACCCAAAAAAATCTTATTAAAACTTCAAGGTTAGGGGCGCCTGGGTGGCTCAGCCATTAAGCGTCTGCCTTCGGCTCAGGTCATGATCCCAGGGTCCTGGGATTGAGCCCCGCAACAGGCTCCCTGCTCAGCGGCGGGAAGCCTGCTCCCTCTCACACTCCCCTTGCTTGTGTTCCCTCTCTCACTCACTCTGTCACATAAACAAATTTTAAAAAATCTTTAAAAAAAAAAAAAAAGTCAAGGATCATGTAAGTACTTACTATGCTTCCTTGGAAGATTCTCAACTTCCCAACTTAAGACTTTTCTGCTACAAAACTAGCTTCAAGGTCTCTAGCAGATCAACCTCCTGTGGGCTGTTTCCTCATCTATAAACAAAAACTGAGCCAGACTACCTCAAAAAACTATTCCAGCTATAAAACCTGTTCTACCCTAATCTCTTCCCTTAACTTCCCAAAGAATGTATTATAGTTTTTTAAACCACTAGCTTACATTTTGACCCATTATTTTGAAATAGCTATTAGATGCTTAGCTCTCAAAACTGGATCATCTACTTTACCCTATACCAAGAACTGGAATATTTACATTTTAGCTATCAAAGCCTAGAATGTGGTGGTTAAGATACCACCTAAATTATCCTTGATTAAATCATATTCTTCCTTATCCTAACACATTCAATCCCTTCCTCCCCCTTTTAGATGAACACTAACTTTTCTCAAAACAAAGCAAAATACCTGCCACAGAAGAACATTACTGATTTCCTTCTGGAACTTTTCTTTTGTTTTTTGTAACTGTTTCTTTCTCTTATTACTTTTAAAATGTGGAGACTCTCAAGGCTCAATCCACTCCTTATTAGTCTCCATCCATCTTGGATTTCACCATTCATTCCTGTTTGATTTCCTATCCCTAGCCGTCTATAGGGTATGTATCTATTCAATATCTGCCATCACTGCAAAAGTCAAACGTTCAAACTGGATCTCTTTCACACACTTTTCATTCCATTTCTTGTTCGTACCCCATTCTTCTGATTCTTTTTAATCCTTCTTTTTTCTAATCTCCCATTATATTTGCTCACCTAGCCTTTGTGCCTCCTCAGGGTTCCAGATTCATTTTTCCTCAGTTTTCCATGGTTCCCACCATCATCTTCATCATCTGAGTAATTTCCAATAATCAACCATCCTTCCAGCTTGTCACCATCGAGTTCTGAATATCTGATCTCCAAACAATGGAAGAAATCTTGCATGTTTTTAAGCACTTCTCCCCCAGATTATAGGGCAACTATTCTATTAATTTAAAATGTAATAAAATAAACTCAAATTTATCCATTTAACATATTTATGTTAACATGTTCTAGATACTGGTCTATGTGCTCGGGAATGAGCAGTGAACAAAATTAAGTTGCCCTTAAGGCCCTTTTAATGAGCAAGGGCCATATAATCAAAGGTATCTTAGAGTAGTTTTAAGTAATTGCCCTTGATAATGATTTGTGTATTCTCATTACTTAGCCAAAAATTAGTCCTTATAAGGATCAATAGAGAGAGAGGATTTTTTTCAAATGATGTGAATTCGAATTCTTGATCAGCCATTCCTTTTTTCCTTTTTTTTGAGAGGGTGCGCAATTGAGTACGTGGGGGAGTAAGGAGGAGGAATCTTAAGCAGGCTACCACACGGGCGCAAAGCCTGATGTGGGGCTCGATCTCACAATCCTAAAATCATGACATGAGCCAAAATCAAGAGTTGGATGCTTAACTAACTGAACCACCCAGGCACCCCTTGATCAGTCACTCTTTTAATTATGTGACCCTGAGTCTCTCTAGGCCTCTCATAAAAAATGGGTAAAATATCTACCTTGCAGAGTTGGTATGAATGTTAGCGCCTTCCTTCTTAGAATTAAAAGCATGAAGTTCCCATTATTCAATCCAATGATAAATTTAATCAACCCCAGCCACAAATCTGTTGACCACTAAAGCCACTTAGTGAAAAACAGTGGCTCTATTATCATAAATATCTGAAAAAAATCTTAAAATTCTACATTTAAGATATTTACTATAGAAACCTTAAGTCTAAAAAAGAGTAATTTCTAAGTATTAACAAACTACAAAATCAGCAAGAGACTAGCAAAAGAAAAAATACTTTCCACATTTAAACCATTTATTTCTACAGCATTTCCCCCAGTCCTTTTAATCCCAAGACTTAACAGTATTCAACAATCAACTTCTTCCTCTGCATACGTTAATATAAATAGAAAAAAACAAAAAACTGGAAATAAAAGGACCAGTGCATAAGAACTAGAGAGTTGAAGCGTAGTTAAAAACTGTCTATGCATCTCACTCTCAAGAATGAATTATGGAATTAGATCTAAGCCTCCATTAAGAAAATTACTCAGATATGCAAACTTTATTAACTTATTATAATATGTCTTGTTCAAGCTTTTAGAGTAGCCAGTCTTGAACAGGCATATAATCATGGAGACACTGTACAATAAAGGGAAAAATAAAATGTCAAGAATGAAGTTGGTAGATACAAGTGCTATTACTGACCAGTATATCTGCTATGAGACAGGCTACATCCACTTTCACCTTCCAACTTAATTTTAAGACCTGTCTTTACAAATACAAAACATTACGTACATACATAGATAAAAAAATAATCAACATGTACTGAGCTGACTGGCCAACCTTACAAAAGTCATTTGTACATGAAAAAATTGCCGTGCGAAGTTGAACTAGAAATACTTTTCTCCAAATCCTTAATGAACCACTTACTTCAGGATATAAGAGGCATAAAATTCAAACTCCCTGTAAGTGAGAGTTCAGGCTATATCAGCAGAGACTCCTTTTATTTTTTTTATTTTTTTTTTTTTAAGATTTTTTATTTATTTATTCGACAGAGATAGAGACAGCCAGCGAGAGAGGGAACACAAGCAGGGGGAGTGGGAGAGGAAGAAGCAGGCTCATAGAGGAGGAGCCTGACGTGGGGCTCGAACCCGGAACACCGGGATCACGCCCTGAGCCGAAGGCAGGCGCTTAACCGCTGTGCCACCCAGGCGCCCCAGCAGAGACTCCTTTTAAATCTCCACTATCATTCTGGATTAAATTTAAATGATAAGATATTCTCAAAGTAATTACACAATAAAAGAATTTTTGTCTTCTGGCACAATACCAAGTCCATAAGATCTGCCAGTTTTTACTTGGAATTCAAAAATTAAAAAGTTATTACATTAGTATAAAATTAAAAGGTTATTACTAACAGACAGCAACCATGTTACAATGTATCAAACAATTACTGGCTAAAATTTGAAAACCACACAAACTGATCTCGGTTATTAGCCAACACAATCATCAGTTACTTCCCTTAGGAAATATGTGCAAGATCAGCAAGCCAAAATTAGTAGCTACCATAATGCTTTCAATTATAGGGCGTTCAACTATTTGACACTAAACGAATCTAGTTTACAATATTAACAGTTAGAAGAGTCCTAAAGAAAAGTAGAATTTAAATCTCACAAGATAATAAAGGTTACTGGATCTTGATAGATCAGTGCATCTATTCAATTCCACAAATGTTTGAAATCTGTCATTTTGTCTAAACAGAATTCTATAAACCCCAGTGGACAAATCACAATCAGATTCTGAAACAGCATTTTAATTTAAGTAGTTGTGTGTGTGTGTTGGGGGGGGGGGGGATGCATGTGTGTTCTCCAGCAATGGACTTCACTGAGGGTAACTGGAATTGAGGGGTGTATTAGTTTCCTAAGGATGCTGCAACACATGACCACAAACAATTCTAGAGACCAGAGTCTGAAATCAAGATATCAGCATGAAAGAGCATTTTAAGATTTCCAAGATACCAATAAATAAATAAATAAAAATTTTAAAAATCTGGATTTATACATACAACAGGAACTCGAAATTTGTGAGCTCATCAAAGCCAGTTAACATGGAGATTCATTTAAAAATTATATATATCTTAAACACTGTATTTTTAATTTAAAATATCATTCACCAATATTTTAGTGTCAAGCTAAAATGTTCTCTTTGAACATGGCTCCCCTACTTGGACTTTTGGGTTCTCATTCTCGTATCAACCGTATCTGTGATGCATTGTCTATAGTTTTTGGTTTTAGATTACTTCAAGATAAGAAATTACTTAGACACCAGTGGAGCAATGTGAATGTAGACTTCCTTCTAGATTTGGATTTGTATTATTTTTCCCCATTTTCTTTTAGTTATCTTGCCCATAACTAAACAACTTTCTTTAGCAATTAATGTGTTTTTAACAGGTTTTCCAAAGTAGTTAACTTAGTTTTCATTTAAACAATTCTCTCTTCACACTCATTTATCATTGGTTTATGTTATATATAATAATATAAACACAAGTACAATGGGATTAATGTATTTGGGAACAAACAGGACTCTCACGAACATTCAACTCAACTAGTCAGAGCATCACAGAGTAGTTTACATCATTCAACATACAACTGGCATTAATATTTTTTTAAGATTTACTTATTTTAGAGAGTGCAAGCAGGAGGGCAGAGGGAGAGGGAGACAATCTCAAGCAGACTCCACGCTGAGCGGAGCCCAACGTGGGGCTTGATCCCAGGACCCTGAGATCGTGACCTGAGCCGAAACAAAGAGTGGACACCTAAGCAACTGTGCCACCCTGGCGCCTCTGGCATTAATATTTTTTGAGTGAAGGTTAAGGAATCTTCTGTAGTATCTACATAAAAAGGCTTTGGGAAAAATACTATATATATATTTATATATATATATATATTTATATATATATATATATATATAAAATAAATAGTGATCACCACAGCACATGAGAGACAATTAGGATAGAGTCAGAAACTCACTTTTTTTCCAGAAGCAGCTACAACACGAACAGCTGGAGCACTAAGAACTGTACACATATTAACTCACTGAATTCTCAAAATGACTCTATAAGATAGACTGTATCATTATCTCAATTTTGCAGATCAAGAAACTAAGGCATTAAAATAAAAGTAATGTGCCCAAGATCACAAAGCAATACAACCTGGTGTGATTATGGTTCCAGTTCCTACTTTTAAGTCCTATGCAATACTGCCTCTAAAGAAGTATTGTTCGAGCTCTCTTAATAAGCATATATCACTTTCATAATCTTAAGAATTAGAGGGGATAATCATGTCCCAGTATGTCACTCCCCAAAGCAAATTTTTTAGCAGCTCTCCCATAAAGTCCATAATCTTCCATCCTGGCACTCAGGGCTCACCACAACTTGATCACAATTTGTATTGCTAGAATTCCAATCCATGACTCTTATACAAATAACACGTGGGTTCTGGAAACCGATAGATCATCCTGAATTGGGATGTACAGAAACACAAAACATGGAGAGTCTGTCTCATGACACTACACAAAGACTAATATTCCTTCATTCAGAGAATCTAAAAACAGTGGTCTGGCTTCTCAAGAGGACAGTCAGCATGGTTTCTTGAAAAAGTTTAAAGTATCAAGAATTGTGACCTAAATTTTAATCCTTGATCAACCACTATCTAATTATATGACCTAAGAAAAATTATTTAATCTCCCTGGTTTCTGTTCTACTTGTAAAATAAAAGGGAAGAGCTAGAACAGTGTAAAAATACAGCTGAGACTAGTAACTAAAATGCAAATTCAAGGCTCCACTAGCTGTGATTAAGTAGGTCTGAAATGGGGCCCAAGAATGTTTGTTTTAGTAAGCATTCCACGTAAATAATACATGTGGTCCCTGGTCCACAATGAAAAATATTTAAATAAAAGATCTCACAAGTCAATTCTAACTCTAGTTTCTTAACTTCAGTCAATAGGATGCTACTTTACATAACCAGGATGGGGGTTGTGGCCTAAAAAGACAATCCTCAGTTCATCATGGAATTTGTTTTTGCACCTCTCACCCCCTACTTTTTTAAGACAACGGAATATGATTTAGTAGTGCTACAAACTGAACTTTCATTCTCTTAAGACACAGTTTATTCAAATGAGTTTTAAATCAATTAAGCACCTACAAAATGCTGATTCAACTGTATCATCTTATTAATCCTCCTTATTTTGAAATATGATCTTAACTTTCTCAGAAGTAAATTTTAAGCTTCAGAGAATATAATCTCCACTCTACAAGTATTCACAGTTTTAAAATTTTCTTCTCCCAATTTTCCCTGAAAATTTCTAATTTTCATTTAATAAAATAAATTACTAATTTTCATTTAATATGTTACCCGGGGCTTAAATCAGCAAAATATTCGAATTATTGCCCAACTTCACTACCATTATTTTGCTATCATTAAGAGGAAATATGCCAAATTAATAAAAGTATTATAATGTAATTAAAATCTGAATAAATGTTTTCCCTGTTTCTTATCCTTTTCTTGTCCTTTTGAACTTTTCCTCAATGAGTATTCTATTTGTTCCAAAAATCATACACCACTTTGTTCTAAGAGTTACAGATATTTGATGCTCTGCTGTATTAAATGTACCATCTCACCCAACCTTTTTAAAACAGCAAACTTGCATATATGTTAAAATAAAAAACTTCTCGATAATTTCAGAAAAACATATTTTTCTTCAAAAGAATTATTTCAAGGATTTTTTTTTAACAGAGAACAAGGAATAACACCATAATTAAAAAATGTATTTTCAGCCTTGTCTTAGAAATCAAAATGCTAGCATTAATAGCAAATTGTAAACCTAAACAACTGTAATGCAAGGGTCATTTAGCAGTAATTGTAAAAACTAAATGAGGAATTGGAACACCGTAATTTAAAAAAAATAATTTAACAGCCTATGTACTTATTTTCTATATTCTGATTTCAAATTAGACCAGCATTCAGTAGGCTATCTTAAATTCCATTTGTGTAGAAAACTGACACTATCTGACATTATCCAAATTATCTACACTTTCCTTCCTTAAATTTTTTTTAAATCTGTTGTGATTACAAAAGCAATCCATCTGTCTCACAGAAAGACCAGAAGAGAAAACTCCCACAATTCCAATTACCCAGACACAAATCACTGCTGGAAACTTTGGTGTATTTGCGGCCACATGGTAAAAACTTATTCAGGCACCAATAGACACTAAGTCTAGGAAAGTCTGACAGGGAACAGAATATTTACACAACCTCAAAATACCTTCCCACAAATTACTTAATAATGGCAAAAAGAGAAACAGTAACTATACAATGGAGAAACTACTCCACACCTCAACCAAGCAATCAAAATGAACTACTGACAAGGGGCAAACATTAAGTGCATCCAAATGATTAAAACAAAACAAAACAAAAAACCCACATATTGCATATCTAGTATTCCAGAAAAAATGCAAAATCTGAATCTAATCAGAAAGAAACCTTAGATAAACCCAATTGAGGGACACTGTTTAATAACTAGCCTGCCAATGTCATGAAAGACAAAGAGACCTGAGAACTAAATGCAGTCTGATCCTGATTTGGCAATTGCACCAGAAAAAAAAGTGCTAATAAAGGGCATAATTGGGACAACCGATGAAAATGGAATATGGACAACAGTCTAGATGAAAAGTATTACATCAATGCTAAATTTCCTAAATGTAACCACTCTGGTTACTTAAGAAAAGATGCTTGATCTTAGGAAATGCATACTTAAGTGTAGATGGCATCATATATGCAATCTACTCTCAAAGAGTTAAGAATTTCTTTTTACATGTAGAGTGAAAATAATAAAGCAAATGTGACAAAAGGTTAAAAATCAGGGGATCTGAGTAAAGGGTTTAAGGGAATTTTATACTGTTCATGTAAATTCTGTAAGACTGAAATTATTTTAAAATAAAAGCATTAAGGGGCACCTGGGTGGCTCAGTCGTTAAGCTTCTGCCTTCGGCTCAGGTCATGATCCCAGAGTCCTGGGATCGAGCCCCGCATTGGGCTCCCTGCTAAGTGGGAAGTCTGCTTCTCCCTCTCCCACTCCCCCTGCTTGTGTTCCCTCTCTCACTGTGTCTCTCTCTGCCAAATAAATAAAATCTTCAAAATAAATAAATAAATAAATAAAAATAAAAGCATTAAAACACCTTGGTTTTTTGGCAGTATTCCTCAACATATATGCATATATTTATATATTTGTATTTTTAAAGTTAAAAAGTGGAATCATCCGTTTGATACTATTTAGTTTCAGAGGCCCTCCCAAGTACATTTAAATATCCCTGAAAAAAGACAATTGTCCTTCTCTTGCTCTCCATCCAAACAAACTCTCCCACACCATAAATACCCACTCTACCACCATCTCCTTAACCAGTTACAGCTAATTAAAGGGATCAAGATGGAGAACAGTAGCTCACTGACACCTTGCCAATTCCTGTGAGGTCCAACTGTACTTTCTTCAAAAAAGTTCTCTAAGATTTCCCTTCCGTCTTAAAACAAATCTTTTACTTAAGCTAGCTGGAGCTGATTTCTGTACCTTGCATCCAAACAAACCCTGAAACAGCAGGCTTTTGAGAAGTAGAAATAAACAGTGCAAGGGAAACAGTAGCTACTTAAATTAATCTTTTGTCTGTGCTTGAAAAAATATGGTTTTGCTAGGGGCTTAATGGTAAGATGTAATAAGGCTGTGTCAATTCAGCCAATTATGCAGCTTAATTTAAAGAGAAGCAGCAGAAAAGCAAATAATTCAAAAGGAAAAATCTTATTTTCTCAAGAGGAGCTACTATGTATCAGACCAACCTCAGAACCCCATCAATTTATGGTTAATGAAGCAGAGTCTCAACCTTTCAAATCAGTCACATCAAGAAATCTTCCCATCTTTTGCCACTTCATTAAAGAGAAAATGGATTTTCAAATTCCTGAAACTTGTCTTACTTTAAACAACATACAAAAAAACAGAGGAATTTAAGAGGTCTCTCTGTAAAATCAAAAAAGAAACTATTATATTTCATTATTAGTCTGTGAAATAAGTCTGTAAAAAATATCGGAAGAGTGTATCTTTCTCATATATAGTCCCCTGATATGTAAACTTAAAAAAACAAAACTGTTTTCCTAACAATATTCTAATCTTAATTCTTCACATCACATTCCTCACTTTCTGCTAAAAACCACTGACACTAGGCTTTATTCTTAGACCAGTGAGAAATATGGGAAAACATATTTAATCTTTAAATTTACTTAACTCAAATAAGTTTAAAATAATTGCTCATAGTAAATTCAGTTAAAGTCTTTAAAAATTATGTTTAAATACCTTTTGAAAACAAAAGTCAAAATTTTTCTGGTCTCAGATAAAATGTTAGATAACATAATTCTGTGAACTTGAACTTTAAAATTATCTTATGAATACCACAAACCAAAACTATCTCAATCCAACTGTTCATTACTTAACTTTATGCCACAGGCTCAGACCTTAAATGCTGCAACCAAGTTAGCTATAACACAGGTGTGATTACTCAATGTTCTTTCTCAATTATAAACTTCAGGACCAAAATTTTTATTGCTTTGGATTAACTCGAAATTAAGCAAACATCTAAGAGTTGCTAGAAAATTATCTCTCTTCTCCAACTGTACAACTCCAACTGTACAATAAAGAAAGCTGCATAAATCATTTTGTTTCTCAGGTCCTGTCTTAAATCCAGATTTCACACTTAAGACAACTTTAAAATGCAAAAATAAATATTTTAACTAAAAATAATGGACAAGTAGTTGATTATTTACTCACTAAATTACCATATTATAGATAACTTATGTATGAAAAGCCATAGTATCTGTTTTGATGGCATTGCAATTCAACATATCAAAAAAGAATTCTGACTGACCTGTTCCATTGAAAAGTCCAAGATCCCAAACAGCTTAAATAGTTCTTGTAAATAATCACATCAGATTTTTCAATAAAGCTGGAAAATGCACCTAACAATATAAAAATGCTTTCCTAAACTATCTAAAAATAAAATTTTATTTATAAGCTGTCTATGAAGAAGAAAGAACTGATTTCATACTAAGGGAAAATATTTATCAAGTGAAATTTAAGACCCAACTATTTTCTTGACTCTAAGTAAAAAGCATCCTAGTTACTAATGGTTAATAAAAACTTCTCGTATTCTTAAAAATACAAATAACATCTAATTAACTCAGCCTTAGTCACCACCATCTGATTTTTTAATGTAGCACTTAGCATGAGTGCTCACAATAACAAAAAAAAATTTCTTTTGGTTAACTCCTACCTCTCTATAAAATACTGTTTAATTGCAATAACAAGATTTTAGTTAAATATTGTTACTTCAAATCTGGTGCACTAAAAACTATTTTCAACCATTAGTATTGCTCTTCCATATTAAACAAATGTTTAAGTGATACTTACTATTCGTTTAATATTAAAAAAAAATAAGGCTCTTCCCAACACCTGTACATTACAAAAGCCAATAAAAAAGAGACAGCCACTCCAATTTTAAACTCAGCCTAAAAACCAACATTTATATATCTAAATAGTATCCTTGTTATTTTCCCAGTCAACACAAAAGAGTAATTTTCCATACAGTAAAAATAATTCTACAGCAACACTAAAAAGTCTCCCTGAATGTATTAAACATTTATTCTAACATATGACAAGGAACAGTCCCTGATCACCCTGAATATTTGAGATGTGTTTGCTTAAATGAAAAGCTTTAAATGCAACAAATAATTGAGCACCTACTCTCTACTGTGAATCAATCGTTTGGAGATGAAAGCTAATTACACATTATGAACGTATTTTTAAAAATACAGCATATTTTGCAAAAATTCCATACCAATATTTCTTTAGCAGTTTTTGATAGCTCTTCCACGTTTTTTTGGTTTTCTCCATTTTAAACACTCAATAGCACACATTTAAGTCCCAGTATTAACTTCCAGAAAAGCAGAGCTGTTAGGATTTACATAACACACTTTTAAAAATAAAATCATAGGCATAAGACTTTGATGCATGAAAATGGGTACATTATTCTTAGAAATAAGAAACCAATTTAAGAAGTTAGACTTTCACTAAGACCACTAAGGTATGTGTTAAAGGGAAGAATTTCTCCTAAATTATTAATTGGCTTTTATCCTCACTTCCTCATTTTAGATCCAAGAAGTCCTAAAGCTTACTGTGGTATACATGGTAAAATTCTCTGGCTGGAAGCTGTTAAGACAGACAAGCCAAAATTGTGAGAGTTATCAGAGATCTAAAGAGTCAAAGGGAAATGGAGGAGCCCCGTAAAGGTTCTAAACTTAAATTGAGATCAAAGGGATCCTATAATGTACACTGACAACAAAAGGGAAGTATGATCAAAATATAGTCTCCAAAAATAAAATTTGCTCTCCAATTACATTATGATTTTCTACAAATCCACTTAAACAGATAAACACCTAATCCCTCAAAACTCAGCTACCCTAAGAACAAAGACCATTTAACTAGTTTTCTCCCCCAAGAGACCTATTGCATCAAAACTCACTGAGAATAAAACACCAGGCCTAACCTTTTAGTAAATCTGCCTCTGCAATTATAAAGGACATATAGTCAATGGGGTATACATTAACAAAAACTAAACATTTATAGCCATGTTATTTGTAAAGTACAATATACATAAAACATATATCAAAACAAGCAAACAAAATCCAAAGCAATGAAGCAGCCCAGTATGAAGAAAGCTAAGAGCGTGAAGGCAGCTTTTCTCATAATTTCCAACTTGGTATTGTTTATTTGAAGGCAAATAAGTCCAAATGCTTTGTGTGTCTAGACCTGATCAAGGTCACTATCAAGAAAAAACAATGGGTGTAGACAGCGTTCCCTCCCACGGCTACATAAACCAAATCTCCCTAAGAGTATACCGATTTCCTACATGAGATAGTAAGTTTAAAGTACCAACCTTCTGAACCACAGATCTTAACCACATAGTCTATAAAACAAATACATAATCTTTACACAGCAGTTACGGATTCTAGACTTCCATGACCACTCAGAGCATAATAAAAATGAGTATTGACCAGAAATCCCTACACAAACTCCTACTACCAACAACATATCATTTTACAATAAAATATTTCAAAGATTCTAAGGTTATGTGCTTAGTCTTCCATGATGAAACTCTCTAAGCTAGTTATTTCTACAATTATTTTGTAGAACAGAAAGTTAACTAGTTCGTATATGAACTTCAATGATTCTCTTGTTCCACCGTAAATATTAGAGCAGAATTTACAGTGGAATAAAAAAATCATGAAAAGGCGTATATTCTCCAACCTTTTAAAGAACTACTGCATTGAAAGGCACTCATCTTTTGGTTATTCCATATCAGAATGGTCATTAAATGCCATTAATGGCCCATTGATATCTCACTGATGAGTTCAGGCCGAAAAGATCAACATCCCACTACAGAGATGAATTTTAATCATTCCCACTTTTTAAAATACTATTAAGTGACACCATTTAATTTTCTGCCTCAATCTATTAGATTCTGAAATTAGCATAAAATGGATTCAAGATCCTATATTACTGTATGGCTTATATTTAAAGTCATTAAAACAGACTAAGCTCCACATGCTAAAACAGGTAAATGGGCATGGGGGAGGGGGTGGATTTCAAGAAGTAAAGCCTTACTTTTCTACTTACATAATTCTGATAGTATACTATAAAACAATTTTAAAAGGCAGCAAAGCATGCAGCTACACTTCATAAAATATACAAACTTAGAAAATTCTTAAAGGAATGCTTAATATATGAGAAAAATGGATACAAAATATAATAGTGAGAAGAACAAGCATTTCCACACCCAGTGAAGTAACAGGTTTAGGCTTGTTTGTACAGCTCCCTAAAAATTAATCTGAAAGAGTACAAAAACCAAAATTCACAAAATTGGTCAAGAGGTGGATGGGAAACATTTCACTCTAAATTAAAACACCTAGTCACACAAAATGTTACAGTTACACACTCACTAAACATTTTAACTTACTTTAGCACAGTGAATAAAAAACACCTGCACTAAACCGAGCAAAAACTATTCCTTGTCCCAAATACATTTTTTTAAATGTTTAAGAGCACCTACCCTCTCTACTGAAATTTCTAAGGCTACCTGAGTGTTTTTATTTTTTTCGAAAGTGGTGTCATTTTATTTGCCTCTCAGGAAAAACCAATAAAATTAATCAACTAAAACACAGCACTGTAATTTGCAGTAAAATCAACACATTTTTGTAAACTGTTTGGGGAAGAAAAGCAGCACAGTCTTTTCATGTAAACATAATAAGCCTGTAATATGCTGCAGACAAACGCACTGCATGGGGTGTGGAGGACCCGAGCTGATTAGATTACCACAACATCAGCCTGGGGCCGCCATTTTTAGAATCTGTAAAGGACAAAAGAGGGAAATTTCACTTTTTACTTCCCATCTCGAAAAATAAAAGAAAAAACGGGGCTATCTTCCAATTAGGTATTGATGTCTCCAGCCTCGAGTTGAATGCACCTCACTTAATTCTCTCCAAGGTCTCCAGAACTCCAACACCTTACGTTATTCACATCTCTAAAAGGAGGGGAAATAAGGGAAAAAAAAAAAACCCACAAAAACCAAAAAAAACCCCAAAACAAAACAAAACAAAAAACCCGGTGTTTACTCCAAAGCGAACTCTAGCGATTTCTCTTTGACTTTAAATTATACCATTCTTAAGAGACTCTAGCAAGAACGGATCTCTACGGAACTGAGGCCAGAAGAGAGCACTCCGGATTGTTTTTTTTTCTCCCCCCCCTCCCCCGTTTAGCACAGTGAACCGTTTGTTTCTTTTCTGTATCTGCTGCCACAGTGTTTGTGCCAATCCCTTGGTCAAAATAAGCTCTTCTGAAATGTGCCATATTGTGGATTCTAAGCCTCCGGTACAGTAAAGGACGGCGATAATGCAAGCGGAGTGGGGGAGGAGACTGAGAAGGCTGGGTACTGGGGTGACCACCTCAGGGGCGGGTTTACCCTCTCCCGGAGAGGATGAGGAGCTGTCTCGTTCTCCCACAAAGGGAGACAGAGACCCAGAGCGTCCTTTTAACCCTCTTGGTATTTACCAGAAAATTATACCACAGAATGCCAGGCAATTAATGGAAGAAGAAGAAAATGGGGCCTATACGGTTTTTCAGCACCTGAACAAGATGCGGTCGAGGAAAGGGAGAGCTGGCAGCTCCTGGGACCACTTCGACACAAACCCTACTAACAGTCACAAGCCTACCTCCTCACCCAAGCGGCCTTAACCCGCTGCCAATGAGGAGTGCGCCCCCTCCCTAACTCCCACTCTCAAGGGGGTTTAACTGCCAGTTTCCCCTTTCCCCAACCCTAAAACCCGCCATAATGCTCCCTTTCTAGGGTCAGGGAAGAGAAAGGATAAATTCGATTCAAATAAGCAGCGTCTTGCTCCAGCCCAGACACCTGAGAGTCAACGTCGACTCCCCCAAACCCCCTCCCAGAAGGATAAAAATGAGAGAGCCCCCTCCCCCTTGAAACACGCGTCCCTCCACCCCGCAAACCCCAAGAACTCCCAAGGAGACGACAGGCACTGACCTGTGATGTTCACACACCAGACACCCGAACCCCGTTATCTGCTCGACCCCCAAGGAGTCTCTCCACACCTCCGCGAACAGACGACCCCCCGACAGCAGCCACTGCGGACACAGGACCCGGTTCCACACACCCCCTCCCCAAACAGCAGCGCGCAGCCTCTTCACCAGCAATCAAGGAGTAGGGGAGGGGGCACCCAGACAGTCAACAGGAACGCAGAGGCGACGGCAAGGCTGCTCAGAGTGTCTATGCCCCCTCTGTGGCCGCTCCCGAACTCAGGTACGGTCTCCGACTCGGCCCCCTGCGCCCGCTCAGTGTCACTGCCTCTCGCTCTGGGAAAATGGCGGCGACGGCGGCGGCGGCCGCGGCGGCGGCGGCGGCGGCGGCGGCCGCGGCGGCAAGTGCACGGGGCCCGCCCGCCCCGCTCCGCAGGGGCAGAGGGGGAGGGGACGAAGCTGCCCGCCGCCATTTTGCTTGTGGGCTGCCGCCCGCCGTTGCCTCTCCCACAGAGGCTTGAAGATAGCCAACTGGAGGCAGAGAGGTGGGCAGAATCTCCGTCTTTTTCACAACAGGTGCATTCAACAATTCTCAGAAGGTTTGGGGAAGTTTCGGTATTTGGTGGGATTGGTTCTTTACCCCTTTTCCCTGAGCAGCCCTCAAGTTTGGATATCGGCGAGCTTGGGCACGCCACTACTGGGTGGAAGGATAAGGACTGTAGGCCCTGGGAACGGCCCCCCTCACCTCACCCTCCTAAAGCGATGCACTTTCTCCCACTCCCCAAACAACCTCAGTCTCAGTCTCAGTTTCCCCCTCCCCCTCCCCAGTCTGGCCTCCAGCGCTGGGTGAACTCGGTTGGGGTGTCACTCGACGCCCACTAGGGGCTGAGGAGGCTCCAGTGCGCAGACTCCGGGCACCGGATAAAAGCGGAGCTGGAGCGTCCAGCGCCGTCTCGATGGAGGAGCGAGAAACGGAAGAGGTCGGGGGGAGAAGCAGCAAGAAAAGTACAGCCACCGTCAGCGCCGCTTTCCTGCCACCGTGTATCGGGGTAAAAAGCTGCCGTTGCCGTCGGTGCAGTTGCCGTCGCTGCCTCCTACTTTTGGCCCCGGGGAAGGATTTCCCCGCCGGCGGGACAATGTGCGGGGTGGGGAGCGGGAGTTCCTTTATGTGGTGGTGATTAAACGAGGGAGGGACAGAGAGACGGTTATCTCGAAGAAAAAAAGGGGGAGGCCAAAGAATAAAACAAGGGTTTCCCCACTAAAATAACACGGTGATTCCGGTTCTTGTTTTCGGGGTCTTTCCCCCGAAATGGCGGTTTCCGCCTTCTCGCTCCACGGAGACCAGGAGCGCTTGGTAAGCCGAGTGGGGAGAGGCAGAGGCGGTTCGCGCAGCCAATCGGTGCCTGATGTGTTCTGTCGGCCGCGTCCCGATTGGCTAGTGATGACTTCATGCTGCAGCAGCGGGTGGGGCCAGAGCCGTCTGGGGAGGCTGTTGCAAAGGCAGAGAGGGAGAAGTGACGATGGTGATCGTTGCTGCCGCGGCTGATATGGAACCAAGCAGTGGCGAAGAGAATCTCAAGGCTCTTCCCTGAGTATTTTCTCCTGTCCCTGCGCGAGGTGAGGGCCCCGGCTCGGCCTCTGCGAAACTTTGGGGCGCTGGCGCGGACGAGGAGACACAATTCCTCCCATGACTTTTTGTAACTGCGTCAGGGCAAGATGGCGCTGGGTCTCCTTGGGGCGCGGGGGGAGAGGCACGTCCACCGCCGCCGCAGCGCATGTGACCGGGCTGCATTCCTGTGGGGTTTGGCTGCGACCCAGGCTGGTGCGGGGGAGGGGAAAGGGCTTGGGCGGAGGAGACTGTGGTGCGGTCGGCGTTGGCGGCCTGAAGAGGAAGAGATGACTGTTTGAGAACGCTTCCCCTCCCCCCTTATAGCTTACAGCTGCGGCTCCCGGGGGAAAGCCCCGGAGGGACACTACTTCTGGGGTGTGACGGCTGTTGGTGGAGGAGAAGGTTTGGTGCCCTATTTTCTTATCTACCTTTCTCCTTGCAAAGTACTTACGTAAGGTGGCAGGTTCCTAATGTGGGAGTCGCGATCAACTGTGAGTCCCTGAGGGCCACTGGACTGAGTGAAAAGGAGAGACTAGCTGGGCCACAACGTCAAGAAGGATCAGTTATTTTCTGAGAAGACGTAAAGTTTCTCAGATCCCAGTAGAAAAATATTTACCAAATTTGGAAGCAAGCGTAAAAGATGTAAATAACATCCAGGAACACTGAAAATTTCCTAAAAGTTACCATCTGAATTTTGAGGACCCTTTTCAGGCTTTCTGTTCCTTCCCTCTGTACTTCTCATATCCTCCCTGTCTATATTCTACAAGTGTAATCTTAGTGGCTGTGCTTTTCTTTTTGAATTTAGGCCTGATTAGTAATAACAATAAAAGCTGCTAGTGTTGTAATCTATATGAAGTAAGGATGTTTTCAATACTTTTGTCTTTCTGTCGCTTCTTAACTGTGGTTTTTAAAAATAAAAGATGAAATCACTTTCGGTAAATATTAAGATTCTTGCACCATTATGAAGCCTACCTCTCTAAATCACTTCTGTAGAAGTATGGACTTTAGTTTTAGAAACCTTCTTAGTTGAAGATCTTTAGTTCAAAAGTTTTTTAGTTCATCTTGGAAGATTCAGTAAGAAATACTAGTTTTGTTTTTGATTATTCTCACTTGGCCAAACAAGCAAGGTAGCCATTAACGAAACTAGTGAAAATTCAAAAGGCTTCTCCCCTTGGGTGGTGTTGAGAGCAGAGAGTTACACACAACAAAGACATTTGCTGTGAAACCTGGCTGGCTTTTTGACAGAACACGTCTGCTAGGAGGAAACGTTTGCTGGACCTGAAAAGTCGGGTTTAACTCAGGTCAAGGTTATGTTATTTCCTTTAGTGTTAGTTGCAGACTTCGTAGTTCGAAAACAAGATTTTTTAATTCATTTGTTTATACTTAAACCCTTGGCTAGTTTTTGTGGCTTTTTCAGTGAAGGAACAGTATGAATGAACTGAAAAGCCTGTAATTAAACTGTAAATATTAAGTAGTACAAAGATTTTAGAGTTCAAAGTGTTTTTCCATTGTGAATAGAAAATGGGCATTTTACATAGAAGAACTCTTGCTTGAATAACTTAGAGGATTTTTTGTCATGTATAAGTTGTGTTTCCCTTAACTGTCATAGTAGCTTTTATTTTGGCTCAGGAAAAGGGGACCGAATATGAAGTCAGGTTTTTAAGGTAATTTTCAGTCTTCCTAGCTTCCCTTTGCCTTAATAAGGAAGAGAGGCCATTTTTCAATCTAATAAACATCCTTGTTTCTGTCTTTTTTATCAGCTTGTCCACATTATTCCTAATTGCCAGATCTTGAGCTCTAGTTTTTCTTTTGCCACGTTCCTGTGGCGTTTTAACTACTACTTAGAATTACTTCTTGGACTACCTTCTTGTGTTACATGTTATCTCTGGGGAATTTCTTTTGTGCCTATGACTCTCCAGTAAGGCCTAAATTTTTATCTTAGCTGTAAGTGCAATGTTAAGGTATACAGGGGGGCCCACAGGCTTCCTCAACTCCCATTAAAAATACTGAGCTTGGTACTAGATTCCAAAGAACTTTGTTCACCCATCCCCTCAAAAAATTTTTGCTTCTCATCCTATTTCATTGAGTAAACCATACCCCAGCTTTCCTATATTTTTATTCAAATCATCTGTTATATAATTGGAAGTTTTATAACTGCCTTCAGGTGGCAGACATCCCCTAATTGGTAAAATACATAGGGAGTACTGTTTCATACGTTTGTGTGTCTGTCCACACCACCCGAAGTATTTCTTCCCACTCCTGGATAACTTGAGACTTTGCCTCCTGAAACTTCCAAATTCTTGCTCCCAAGTCCTATGAACCATTCTTTACATTAATGACCTAGCCCAGTGCTTGACACTTGGTTGGCATTTCAGGTGTACAAGTTTTTTGTGGCGATGTGTTGTTTTTTTAGGTGGATAACACTCTATTAATAAACTTCAGTGCAAACTGTAAAACATAGCTTTCATACTTTTTCAAAAACACTTGACCACCAGGGTTTGATGAGGAAATGAAGGATTCAGAGGCTCACAGGCGAGTTTTTCTCACCTTTACCTTATATGAGAGGGGACAAGGGGCTGCTGATGGGCTATTTCTGCCTCCAGAAAGATGGGAAACAAAACTGGCTTTATTTTTCAACAGCGTATTTCTCAAATCTGGAGGCCATTTTAATCTACAAGCTTCAGTATATAAACACCAGTGATTATTTGGGTTTATAATTCTTTGATGTGTTTGGGGCTTATTAAAGTATTTAGTACTGCTTGCTCTTATACTAGAGAACCCAATTTTTTGTGCCCTTGAGTTTAGATTTTGTCATTTTTCTTGCTGTCATTTATAAGTGTCCATGTGCCATCCTCTGGTACCTACATGTGTTTCATGTATTATGAGATTGGCATTCCAGTAATAGGGCTTATTAAAATTGCATGTAAAATGGAGCTCCTTAATAAGAATTCTAAGAGTCAGATTTGAGTTTTATAAACATTGATGACCCTTTGCTGTTGAAGCTTTTGGGGTATTTTTGAATAGTGATTGTCTATCTTTTCAAGTTCAAAGTAAGAAAATACTCAGAATTATAAGGGACTTCACTGGATTTTGTTTTTATATGGAGTTTTTCTCTGCCCCACCCCTGACTTGAGTGTTGCCTAAGTGTAGAACGAAAAGATCTATGTCTGAGAATTGAACTGAAACCATTAAATATACCTTAAATTGTGATGGTTAAACATACCACCTGATTGGTTTAACTTCCTGAAAAATGAATTTAATGCTATCTCGTTCTTCCTGGGCAAGGTGTTATGTATGTTAACACTAAACCTAAAATTCGTATTTGAAAGTAGTGCTCAAAAAAAGTTTTCAGGGCTTTGGATACCTTGAATCAACTTGATTGGTTTTCTTAAGAGAAAGATAGGTTTATTCCTGAGTATTCAAAAAACATTTCAAAAGTTAACTGCCTTCTGTTATTCAAAAAGATCAGGTCTAGGGTTGCCTGGGTGGCTTAGTCGGTTGAGCATCATTCAGTATGAATTCTTGGGTTCAGCTCAGGTCATGGTCTCAGGGTCCTGAGATGGAGCCACCCCTCCCTCTGTACGAAAGTGCGCACGCGCTCTCTCTCTCTCAAATCTTTAAAAAAAAAAAAAAATTGGGGCGCCTGGGTGGCTCAGTCTGTTAGGTGTCTATCTTGGCTGGGGTCTCTCAAAGTCCTTAAAAATATCAGGCCCATACTCTCCCTGTTAATTACTCAAATTTGAAACATCTTTAAGTATGGAGTTTGATTTGGAAAATAGAGAAACTAATAGTACTCTTCTTCCACCTGAATGATGCAAATAGGAAGCTAGCAAAAGCCCACTGTTCTAGAGTTCTCTGCAATGATTTAACAGTAGGTGTAGAAAATGGGCTCTTTAATATTCAGTGTGAATTGTAAACTTTAATGTAAAAATGGAGCCAGTGAAGAGCTAAGAAATCTATTGGAGGTCCTTTTGCTCATAGTGAGTGGTAATTTACAGAACAAAATTTCTGAATGTACCTAGTTTCGCAGCTGTGCTTGCCCTATTTAGAGCTTGTGATTGTGTTTTGTTCTCTTATAAGTATTTATGGCCTTTTCCATTCCTTGCCTGTTTGCCATAAGCATTGAAGTGTGCAGAGTTTTTCTTGTATTTGTATTATAAAAGAAAATTGGGTTTGGGTGTGTTTTTTGTTGTTGTTGTTCCTTTGTTGTAAGCACACGACAAAACAGCAGTATGGTCAGCCTTGTCTTTCCGAGGTAGAGAATATATCTTCACTGAACAACTATCTCCTAAACAGTACTGGTCCTAATAAATTGGTTATTGACCTAGAGTAAATGAACTAAAACTTAAATCGAGTTAAATTATATAGAAATTTATTCTAAGAGATTATGTCACTTAATATTCCTTATCCTTAAAAGTATTTTTTGAAGTGCCCCTCCCAAAGTATATTGATATTTGTGTCTCAAATTTAAAATTATAATCTGGTTTTTCCCCTCTGAATGCTTTGTTCCTGGGACAAACTGGAACTCCAGCTCTAATTTGAATAAAATAATTGGCATTCCTACCGTATTTAAGACACAAAACATAATTCCCAGCCCTTATATTTTCAGTTAGGTTGGCAAGATAAACTATGTAATTAGAACTTTTGAAACATTTTTATCTAAATGTTTACGTGCTGGTTTCTTCCAACTTTTATTCTACCTTTTTAAATTTAGCTCAGTTTTAATGCCACTTCCATTTCTTTTTGTATAGGTTGGTTTGTTGCTAACAGCTAACATCAAAGAAGGAAAAGATCACTGGTTAGTAAGTAAGGATATAATGGATGGAATTAAGGATTTAGGAATAACAGTTTTTGCTTTAAATTAGCAAGGTAAGCTGTAGTGGGGTCACTCCTACTAGTTTAGCAAGAGTGGAGAGTTGTTGGAAAGTTGTAATTTAAACACTCATAATCTTTAACTGCTAATGAGTCTCATCACCCCCAAAAAGGAATGCTGAGTGCCCAGAAACATATTTCATACTATTGTACGTACTTCATCTCTGTTAAGTGCTACTTACCTGAGGTTGGCAGAGCAGTGATTTCCTTTTTTTTTTTTTTTAAGATTGTATTTATTTATTTGACAGAGAGCCAGCCAGCAAGAGAGGGAACACAAGCAGGGGGAGTAGGAGAGGAAGAAGCAGCCTCTTAGCGGAGAAGCCTGATGTGGGGCTCGATCCCAGAACGCTGGGCTCACGCCCTGAGCCGAAGGCAGACGCTTAACAACTGTGCCACCCAAGCGCCCCAAGAGCAGTGATTTCAACACCACTCTCTCTTCTCTGACCTCGCTAAAGTTTATATTCTTTGTCCAAGTTATACTGTCTGAATGAAGACTTAGTTTTAAGCGGAGGCACAGGACAGTGAAATGTGTTAGGACTTGTGTTTTTTTTGTGTGTTTTTTTTTTTTAAGATCTTATTTATTTATTTGACACAGAGAGAGACACACCGAGAGAGGGAACACAAGCAGAGGGAGTGGGAGAGGAAGAAGCAGGCTCCCAGCAGAGGAGCCCGATGTGGGGCTCGATCCCAGGACCCTGGGATCATGCCCTGAGCCAAAGGCAGACACTTAACAACTGAGCTACCCAGGCGCCCCTGTTTGAAATCTTATTTACCCTTCAACCTTAGGGGAAGGGACTGACACTTAAGAGCCATTAATGTAGACGAGTAAGAACCTGAATGAGAGTAGGAGTAAGGAGGTGTAGTATATAAGACATTACAAAAACATGCATGCATGTTGCCTGGATTTGAAGTGAAAAAACAGCTGACTTTCAAGAAAAATAATTATTTTAAATTCGGTAGTTTTAAAAGATGAGTGTCAAAGCTGAGTGTATTCAGTCTTCATAGGAGACTGATCTAACAAGAAAGTGGACGTGTTCACATTTTAGTTCTAAGAGTGGGAACAGATTTCATTTGTTTTCTTTAGATGGCTAAATTATATGGAATAAAGTCACAGGAAAGAATGTGCAGCAGAAGGAATATAGTCAGTGATACTCTGATAGTGTTGTATGGTGACAGATAGTAGGCTACACTTGTGAGCATAGCATAATGTATAATCTTATCAGATCCCTGTTGTATAGTGAAACTAATGTAACATATGTCAACTACACTCACGTTTTTAAAAAATAAAATGAATAAAAATAAATTATATACCAGTACATAGTTACCTGAGTCTTGTTAGTCATAGTAAAAATAATTTGTTCATAACTATCCTAAGGATACCTTTTGCTTTTAGATTATTCTGTAATCCACAGACGATCACATTTTAAAGTACCCTTAAAAAAAATTTTAAATGACTCTCCAATGAGTGGAAATTTTTTGAAACCTGAGGTTTTCAGTATGCATCACCTACTTTAGGTTTCTTCTTTCTTTAGAAAGTAAAATAGCATAAACCAGTTCTGATAACTCTGGAAAACACACACTGCTTGGTTAACTCTTTAAAACCAGGTTGTTCAACAACCAGTGACTTGATTCCTAAGGAGTAAAGTAACAACCCAAATGTTTGGTGAGCACGAGATGGTTTAGCTATTATATATCCAACTCTGAACTAGGGAAAATTGCTACTGATTTGTTAGACACTTGAATTATAGGTAGATCAGAACTTAACTAACCATGTAGGAATTTATAAACAACTTCTTTTTGTTTTAAGAATATATTTATTAGAGAAAGAGCAGAGAGAGGGGCAGCGAGAGAGGCAGACTACCCCCTGAGCAGGGAGCCTGCCATTGGGCTTGACCCCAGGATTCCTGCATCATGACCTGAGCTGAAGGCAGGTGTGTAACCTACTGAGCCACCCAGGTGCCCCTATAAACCTTTTTTTTTTTTTTTTTAAAGATTTAATTTTTTTGACAGAGAGCCAGTGAGAGAGGGAACATAGGTAGGGGGAGTGGGAGAGGAAGAAGCAGGCTCCCAGCAGAGGAGCCTGATGTGGGGCTCGATCCCAGGACTCTGGGATCACGCCCTGAGCCGAAGGCAGATGCTTAATGACTGAGCCACCCAGGTACCCCTAAACCTCTTCTTTTTACATGTAAAAAATGAATTCACTCTGACCGATCTGCACCTCTCCATCACATACACGTTATGACCAATGCCTGGTTCCCATTGTCTTTTTGATAAATTTTAATGTTTCCAGATAAAGAGGGAACCTATTCCTCCAGTTTAGTCTTATCCCTAGTATTCAGATTTTTCACGAAGGAAAGCTATGGTAAGGTAACCCACTCCTTCCTGAAGAAAACTTATTTTTTAAGTTTTATTTAAGTAATCTCCACCCAATGCAGGGCTCATATTCAGCACCCCCAAGATCAAGAGTCACATGGTTTCCAACTGAGCCAGCAGGCACCCCAAAAACTTACATATGCAAGAAATGGAATTTTTCACATTCTGTAGTTGAAACCTGAAAAGGCAGCAGAAATACTCATTATTCTCAAGTGCACATGATAACAATAGTATGGTAGCGTAGGCACCTCTTCTCTGTCCTAAACACAACTTGTCTGACCACATCTGTGCAAGACATCCTGTGGCTACTCTCTTTATTCCCATGTTCTCACTTTATGGCAAGTTAAAGGGCAAATGGGAGTAAAAGGATAAGATGATACATCAAATGGATGATTGAAGAATCCTTTAAAAATTAAATGAGAGAGGAGCTCTTCTCATAAGATCAGACATCAGGATTCATATTCCTGGGGAATAAGGAAGAATTATATGCAGTTGTCTGCATATGTAACATTTTTAAAGTTCTATATTATGTGCTCCCGATGTGGTTGGTCTTCTAACCCTGTAGTATTTAATTGCTTAGAATATATCTTGTTGGGGCGCCTGGGTAGCGCAGTCGTTAAGCGTCTGCCTTCAGCTCAGAGCGTGATCCCTGCGTTCCGGGATCGAGTCCCACATCGGGCTCCTCCGCTGGGAGCCTGCTTCTTCCTCTCCCACTCCCCTGCTGTGTTCCCTCTCTCTGGCTGTCTCTCTGTCGCATAAATAAATAAAATCTTAAAAAAAAAAGAATATATCCTGTTGAGGGACACTTGAGTAGCTCAATCAGTCGAGCGTCTGACTCTTGATTTTGGCTCAGGTAATGATCTCAGGGTTCTGGGATGGAGCCCCACATCTGGCTCCACGCTCAGTGTGGAGTCTGCTTGTCCTCCTCCGTCTGCGCCCCCCCCCACCTCTCTTGCTCTCAAATCTTAAAAATACAAGTATATATATATACACCTTGTTGAAACTCTATATGCTACGCTTTGTTAGTTGCTACTTCTGTCTTTCCTGTTTTCTTTAGTTTCTTCCGCGTAACTTGGTATTTCCCAGTGCTATGTCCCCAGCCACCTTTTCACCAGTTGTGTTAATCAATTTCCACATCTTTACTTACTGAGGATTCTAGAATTCAAACTAAACAAATTCAAAACTGAACTTTTTCTCTCTCTACTTTATTTCTTGAATTTCATTTTTTGGTTAATGATTCTCTTGTACCCTTCTAGCTTAATGATCAAACATCTTTCCAAAGCACACCTTTTTTGCTAAAAACTCTGCAAATAGTTGCCAGAGATTGACGATCATGAACACCACTAAAGTTAAAATGACCCAAGTTTCAGGCAGTTGGGTGGCTCAGTTGGTTAAGCATCTGCCTTCAGCTCAGGTCATGATCCCAAAGAGCCCCATGTCAGGCTCCCTGCTCAGCAGGGAGTCTGCTGCTCCCTCTGCCCCTCCCCCCACTCCTGGTCTCTCTTCCTAATTCACTCTCTCAAGTGAATAAATTAAAATCTTTTTTAAAAAAAGATGACACAGGTTTTAATATTTGCTCTTCCAGGGGCACCTGGATGGCTCAGTTAAGTGTCTGCCTTCGGCTCAGGTCATGGTCCCAGTGTCCTGGAATCGAGTCCCACATCAGGCTCCTTGCTTGGTGGGGAGCCTGCTTCTACCTTTGCCTGCCACTCGCCCTGCTTGTGCTTTCTCTCTGGCAAATAAATAAAATCTTTAAAAAAATAAGTAGGCTCCATGCCCACCATGGAGCCCAGTGCAGGGCCTGAACACAGGACCCTGAGATCAAGAGTCAGGCACTTAACCGACTGAGCAACCCAGGCCCCCCCATATGTTCTCTTTTCTATTGACTAATGAGATGATGACAGGCAGTGTCTCATTCATCTTCATAGCTAAAGTGCAAAGTTCCTGGCATAGAATAGGTACCCAGTTTTGTTGCACAAATAAGATAATTAGCTTTGATGCCAGGTGCCTGAAAATTTTGCCATACCTATGTTTATGGTAATAGCAAGTCAGTGAAATACGAAATTGAATGCAACATGCTCTGATTTATTCCGTACTATCATGTTAAAAACTTTGAGGTGTTTTTCCCCCCCACTTTTTTGGACACATATTTTGCCAGTTTTACTAGCTCTCAAATCTGGTTTCTGTCACGTTCCTCTTGCTGAAATATTTGTACCTGTTATTGTGCAAGCCAGGACTAGGCCTTTACACTATTAGTTTATAATCTAGTTTAGGATTAAGCCATGTGGGTATAACTATAAATGTTCAAGCAGAACCCCTGCTCACAGGTAATGTGTTTCACAGAGGAAATCACATTTTTGGACTAGGAGGCAAAATGTTTGTGAATTTCATTAGTGACAGGTTATGGGCAGTGAAGTGCAACATATTTGTACTTGGCATAGCTTTATGTGCAAAGGCATAGAACAGGAATAAAGGACATGTGTTTAAACTACAAGAAACCAGTTTGACTAGGCTTGCATGCAATACATGAAGAGATAAGACTGGAAAAGAGGATGGAATGTGACAAGATGATTTCTTTTTTTTTTTTTAATTAATTTAGATTTCTTTGCTAGTGACGCTCAAGACTTATTTTTTCCTTTTCTGTTTCGAGGAAGTCCTCTCAAGGAGGGAAGTGACTGGCAAAAAAGTCTCAGATTGGACTGGACTCAGCTATTACCAACTAATCCCAAATTGAAAACTAGACCATTAGTAAAAACCTCGTCTTCCTTATCTCACTTTTAGGTGGGATTAGGGTTAGAAAAAGTATTTGGTTTCTTTTTAAAAAACAAAAAAAAAGCTGTTTTTTTCTTCCTAGTTGGACATAAAAAGCGGGAATGAGAAAGCAAGTGTGATGCAGTCTGATGACTTCCTTTCCTGTTCATGCTCACCTGTTAGAACCTACGTGGCTTTTTTGTTGTTTAGATTTTATTTTTTTAAAGATTTTATTTTTAAGTAGTTGCCACACCCACCATGAGGCTCGAACTCACAACCCCAAGATCAAGAGTCGCATGCTCCACCAACTGAGCCATCCAGGCGTCTCTACAACCTACATGTTCTTGATGAACTTGCTTCGTCTGTAAATTATTTCATTGTCTGCGAATATGTAGTTTAGTGCCTGACAGCATTAGATTGTTGATAACCACTAATAATAAACATGGATTTAAGAGATTTCTGGCATTTTAAATTTTACGCTAAGAATCCATGTAGCACAGGCAACCTGTGTCTACCTATGTAACAAAAGCCGGAACTGGTTATTTTGCTCCTGCATCAGGAAGTATATCTTGACACCTGCATTCCTACTAAAATTCTAGACCCAAAAGAATTTATTAGGATGCTTCAGTTTCAGATTAATATTTTTGTTCATGTTAAATTCATTATGCCCATGCCAAGTGCATTTTTTATGGCTTTAGGACAACATACATTTGGCAATCAGAAATCCTATCATTGTTGTAATAGATAAATGCTACCCTTGTATGACCAAGATCTGACCATATAAAACTGTAAGAAAGTTGTGATTCTGACTTGATAATAGTCATATAGAAACAGTTATAATTTCCAGGTGACTTTCATGTTCTCACCATTTTACAGTGTATATTTCAGAAGAACTTACCCATTTATAGATCTGGGAGTATACCCATTAGAAAGCAGAAGCAATTTATTGTATAATAGTACCCACTTAAGTTAGGACATTGACAAGGAAAAAGTGTCATCACTGGCATTTTTCTTTTATATAAATACATAATGTATTCTGTACATGAGAAGTTTTTTTAGAATTAATATTTCCTGCCAGAGCAGATTTCTATATTACACTTTTTTTTAAGGGAGGCAGGGGATGGGGGGTAGAAAATCTTTTTTATTTATTTTAGAACACACACGCAAGTTGGAGCAGCAGTGGAGGGCAGGGAGAGGGACAAGCAGACTCCCCACTGAGTGCAGAGCCTGACACTGGGCTGGATCTCATGACCCCAGCTGAAACCAGTACTTGGGCACTCAATAGAGTGAGCCACCCAGGTGCCACCTACATATTTGTACTTTTTTTTTTTTTTTAAAGATTTTATTTATTTATTTGACAGAGAGACAGCCAGCGAGAGAGGGAACACAAGCAGGGGGAGTGGGAGAGGAAGAAGCAGGCTCACAGCAGAAGAGCCTGATGTGGGGCTCGATTCTATAACGCCAGGATCACGCCCTGAGCCGAAGGCAGGCGCTTAACCGCTGTGCCACCCAGGCGCCCCCATATTTGTACATTTTGACCCAACCATGAGCTAAAATGTCCATCTTCCACGCATGATTTTTGTCAGCCTTACTGGTACTTGACAAGATAGTTTTTCTACTTCACAAAAGAAGTCTGTCCCAAGTATAACACCTGTGTGAAACTAAAACAAGTTTCAGTGTGCTTTTGTTTTTTTTTAAACATATGCCTAAGCCCTCGTTTCATCATGTGAGATGTCACCAAATATGGTTTCCTGGGTGAGCTAAATATTCTTATTATAGCCAATACCTTTTTTCTGAAGGTTCTTGGCTCCCAACAGTTAAACATTCTGAAAAACAAAGTTTGACTTACAGTGCTTTTATATCAAGTGTCTGGTTTGTGTGTATATTTATATTGTATGCTCAAAACGCAGGGGGAGGGGGCACAGCTATATTAGATACCTATTCCTGTTTTTTTAAATGTTGACATACAATTAAAGGTTAGAACCAGCTAAGAATGAATACCATTTATACTTAATAAATGTCAGCTGAACTTGCATTATCTTTGTTTTTATGGTGTATCCTACAGCAATAAGTTGTTGTTTGGGGTTTTTTGTGGGGGGGGAGGCGGTGAGGGAGCACGAGGAGGAGAGGGCAGAGGGAGAGAGAGAATGCTAAGCAGGCTCTATGCCCAGTTGGGAGCCTGATGCAGAGCACTTATCTCAGGACCCTGAGATCATGACCTGAGCTGAAATTAAGAGTCTGACACCTAACTGAGTGGGCCATTCAGGCACCCCAGCAATTAGTTTTAGTGCTGGAAGAGATGGATTTTTGATTTAGCCCTCTTTACAAATGAGGAAATTAATATCCATCAAGATAACTTAGATTTCATTTCAGTACTTTATTTACATAGGTGTTTTCACATTTGATCCTACTTTTCCTTTCATTTCTGTTTGAATCCTTTATTTAATGTTTATGTTAAATCCATTTTTTAAAAGATTTTATTTGAGAGAGAGTGTATGAGTTAGGGAGAGGAGCACGGGGGACAAACAGACTTCCTGCTGAGCAGGAAGCCTGACACCAGGCTTTATCTCAGGGCTCTGAGATCATGACCGGATCCAAAGTCAAAACACTTAACCGACTGAGCCACCCAGGTGCCTCAACTCATTTTTATTTTCTATACTTTTTATAGCCTGTGTCTTGATCTCACCTGGGTGATCATTAACATTAAATAGCTAATTTTTGGTTCCTATATTTACTGCCCTCTCCCATTTTTTTTTCAACTCCTGTACTCTACAGTCTTTCCTCTTGATCAACAGCTATACCATTTCCGGGGCGCCTGGGTGGCACAGCGGTTAAGCGTCTGCCTTCGGCTCAGGGCGTGATCCCGGTGTTATGGGATCGAGCCCCACATCAGGCTCCTCTGCTAGGAGCCTGCTTCTTCCTCTCCCACTCCCCCTGCTTGTGTTCCCTCTCTCGCTGGCTGTCTCTATCTCTGTCGAATAAATAAATAAAATCTTTAAAAAAAAAAAACAGCTATACCATTTCTGTAGTTAATGTAACAGTGTATACTCTTCTGTAAATACATGTGTATCAGAGTCCTCTAAATTTATTATTGCTGGGATGCCTGGCTGGCTCAGTCAGTGGAGTGGAACTGTGCCCTTTGATCTTGAGGTTGTAAGTTCGAGCTCCACACTTAGTTTACTTAAAAGTAAAATTTTTGAAAAATAAATTTGTTATCCTTGCCTCTGGAGGTAAGAATGAGTTGTATTTATCACTGACCCAACAAAGTTTGGTATTACAGAAGTTCTCAGCCTCTGTAAAGATGACCAGAAGTTAGCACAGTTAAATTGAGAGGGAAACCAATACTCAAACTTGTATTAAGCTACAAAATAAATTCACCTCTTAAGTTGCATTTAGGTAGTAAATTACTTCCTAATTTATAGCTTTACGTCCAAATAGCTTTCTCAGAAACTAAAAACACTGAAAGTAGTAGAGTGAGGTTTATGTTATAAAAATCAATATATGCTCATAAGACCTTAATAGCTATGATGTACAATTGTTTCTGTGTATCTTTCCCCTTTTTCTATCAGCTAAATGGGAAAATTATGTTCAAGGATAAATTGAGAGTATTTTAATTGGAGGCCTAGATCAAAGTGTGTAGTTTTTTAAGGTTAAGCTCTTCAAACTCATAGTTAAGTTGTCCATACAGGTGCTTGGTAAAATCAGTTATTTGTGGAAAAGAAGTAGATGCTTGGTTTTCTATGCATAGAAAAAAAAATTTCCAAAAGATTAAATATCTAGGTTATGTTTCCATCTCTAAAACAGTCAAATCATATGTTCCCTGGAATTAATTTTACATTGGTAGATAAACTAGAATGGTTTTCCATGCCATGCATTTTTATAAAATAACTATAATTTGTATGAAAGTTAAAATATTCTAAATATTAATTAGCAAAGTAAAATAAAGGAACCAGATGACAAAAATCAACAGTGCTTGAGGAGACGGAGAGAAGACAGTTATGCATTTAATACCCTGGAAAGAGAATTCTCAGTGGAAAGTATGTCTTTAACTGCCTAAAATTTGGTATTTTAGAACTCATTACAGCCAGACCAGTGAACTTTTTTTTTTTTTAACTTTGGGCTCTAGTATAATGTTCTTATGAAGGTAATTGTAGGGTATTGGCTCTCTTTGAGAGAGGACTAGGAAGAGGTTTGAAATCACAGTCCATGTGGACTTAAAGCTACGGATTTTTGTACACCTGAAATTAACATAACCCTGTTATGTTAATTATATTTGAGCTTAAAAATAAAAATTTTGAAAAAGCTGTGAATTTTTTAAAGTATTTTCAGTAGTTAGAGTCTGATTATTCATGCTCTTTGTAGCCTCTCTGTCTCACTGGCAGACCTTACTTTCTTGCTCATCCTGCTGTTACTGTGCATCAGGGAGGCATTGTGTACCAGAAGGCCTTCAGCTACTTGGGGAAAAGGTGCTTATAAGAACAGGGTAATTATTGGGACGCCTGGGTGGCTCAGTCAGTTAAGTGTCTGCCTTTGATCCCAGGGTCCTGCAGTTGAGTCCTGCATCGTGCCCCCGCTCAGTGGGGAGTCTGCTTCTCCCTCTGCCTGCTCTGCCTGTCGCTCCTCCTGCTTGTGCTCTCTGACAAAACTAAAAAAAAGAACAGGGTAACTATTAATCATAATAAACAATTTTTGTCAAGGTGCATGGGTAACTCTTGTGTATTAGTAGCTGTAAGTGACTAGATAGCTTCTCAACAAGCAGGTTAGATTTGTTCCTTCTGAATCACGGACCTCACACACTAGGTCTAATGTCTCATAGGAGCTTTGATAGCATAGAATGGTTAAGATGGGAAAGGCTCACATTCTCTATCCCGTTCAAACAATACAGAGCCATTCTTTGAGAACAGGGTTTAGGACAAATAGCGTTTATCCAGATCTCTAGGATATGAATCAACAAAGCAATTAGGAAACTCTTGTGTGTTTTTTTGTTAGAATGTATGAGATTTGGTATATATGAGACAAACTAAAGAGTTGGCAGGGTTTTAGAGCTGTTGAAATCTATTGGTTTCCAGACTTTGGGATTTTTTGAATGAATCAAATGATAATATGGATAATAAACCTAGTTGCCAGTTTTAGTTCTTAAAATAGTGATAGCGTATGCAACATTTGGTTTTAAAATAGTTATTAACAGCAAATAAAGACAATTTTTTTTAAAGATTATTTTGAGAGAGCGAGTTTGAGCGAGCACAAGCTAGGGCAGGTGGGGGAGGGGATAGGGCACGGAGGGGCAAGCAGACTCCCTGCTATGTGGGGTCCTGGGATCAGGCCCCAAGATCACTACCTGAGCTGAAGTCAGATGTGTAATCAACTGAGCCACCCAGGTGTCCCAGGGCATATGATTTTAAAAATGAAATTGTCTTTTTGAAAAACTTGCCACATGATTCTCATTTTGCTGTAAAATAATGAAAAATTGTCCAGATTTCATTTTGGGCTATTACTTGGGAATCATTCGTGTATCTCAGCACCTGTTCTATGACAAGGCAGTCTTAGAAGTAAACAAATGTGTATATTATATATATTTCCAACACTCTAATTAGGGTAAATCCATAATAACAGCCATTAAAATTATTTGCAAAGAATCATTTCAAAGTATTACATACTACAAAGAAATGGTAACAAAAATAGGGTTACAATTTTGTGGGACTTTTGCATAAGTGTTATCATAGCAATGGGTAAAGAGGGATGCTTGGGTGGCTCAGTCAGTTAAGCATCCGACTCTGATTTTGGCTCAGGTCATAATCTCGGGGTTGTGAGATCAAGCCCCAGGTTGGGCTCTGGGCTGGGTGTGGAGCCTTCTGAAGAATCTGCCTCCGCCCCTCCCCCCCTAAAAATAAATAAGCTTAAAAATATATATATATATATGGGTAAAGAAAGTAAAGTAGAATAGTTTCACTGGGTCTTTCTGGATTGTAGGCTTACAGATGGATTTTCTGCAACAGGCATGTATTACCAGAAAGCATTTTTTTTCCCCAAAGTTATTCTAGTTTGTAATGATATTGGAAAATGGTTGTACATTAACTAAAAAATGGGATACAAACTAAAATCAGTATGGTTTTAGCTTGTCAGAAATCTAGGCACCATCCTCAGTCCTTTAACACCATGTGTCCATTATGTCCATAGTAATGTCCGTTTTAACCTTTTTATTTCTTGGTCTGCCTGCCCTTGTCTTCATCATGACTACTACTTCATGCCTGGCATAGAGTAGTCAGTCACCCTGAATATTTGCCAAATAAATGAATTATTAAATATATATAAAACCATGTAGTAGCCTCCGTGCTTACCCTGGCTATAATCTTACCCTTCAAATTCATGTCATCCTTCAAAGTAGTTTTACTAAAATGTGAATCTGACCTTACTGGAAATGCTTTAATGGAGGAGGCCTTGTTCCTTAGGATGGCAACCAAGGCCCTGTGATCTAGCTCTGCCTTTTTTCCAAAGGTTGAGTTGCACCTTCTTTTGCTTCCACACCCATATTACTACTGCCCTCAGTTCCCCAAAACCTACTTTGTTCTCTGACTTTTTGTGTGTGATCATCTCTTCATGAAGTACTTCCTGCCTATCTCGCCCTTGGAATGCATCTTTCAGTTCAAGTGTTTTTCCAAACAGTTCATTGTTCTTTACAATTCCGTGTAGCTTTTATCCAGCTCTACTACTGCACTTAATGTAGTTTAAGTATTTAGAATCCCCTCACCCTGTTAGAATGCGAGCTCCAGAAAGGTAGTGTTTCACTTTGTCTCCCTGAGATAAATACATAGTTCTTGCATTAATATCTAGGACATAGTAAGTGCTCACGTAAATGTTTGGCTTTATTAGGTTTCTTTCCTCTTTGGTATAAATATGAATCTGCAAAATAGCTCCTAAACTTAGATTGTGAAGAGAAGGAAAGAAGATTCGAGATGAATTTTTGTAGTTAAGTTAGACCTAAAATTGCTAATGATTTATGCCAAAGAGCAAAGCCATTCTTATTCTTTAATAATAATAATAATTGAACATCTGTTCTTAGATGCAATAACTAGGTGCAATTATCTTGAAAGAATAACGATCCTAGGTCAAATATCCTGGCACTACTATCTGTTGCAGGCAGGTTTTTAAAAGCCTCTCAACAGTGTTGTGCTGGGCAAAGTGAAAATTCCCCTCCATCCTCTGGTGCTTGGTTATAAATTTTTATTTTTCACATTTAACAACTACCTTTCCAATGCATAGAAAAAGATAACTATAAAGGTATTTTAACTTAGAGAAGATAACTTTCCCATAGCGAACTTTTCTTAACAGTTCCAGCAACCGGCTATTAATAGGATGAAAGTTCAGGGCTAGATTCTGGCATCTTATTTTTTTAATTTTTTTATGATTTGTCAGCGTTGCACGTATGCAAACGGGGGGGAGGGGGCGGCAAAAAGAGGGAGAGGGAGAAACAAGCTCCCCGCTGAGCAAGGAGCCTGTTGGAGGGCTCGATCCCAGGACCCTGGGATCATGACTGGAGCTGAAGGCAGATGCTTAACCAACTGAGACGTCCTCCCAAAAAATCCATTTTTTTTTAAATATTTTTTTATTTTATTAATTTGACAGAGAGAGACAGCCAGCGAGAGAGGGAACACAAGCAGGGGGAGTGCGAGAGGAAGAAGCAGGCTCCTATCGGAGGAGCCTGATGTGGGACTCGATCCCAGAACGCTGGGATCACGCCCTGAGCCGAAGGCAGACGCTTAACGACTGCGCCACCCAGGCGCCCCAAAAAATCCACTTTTTAAAATTAGTTTCCCTGCTATATGGGAATGTTAAAATGTTGCAAGTCAGTGCTTCCCAAGCCAGTTTGGTCACTGTAATTATCTGGGAAGCTTATTAAACTATACATTCCTGAACTCCACACCCAAACTTCCCCAGAACAAGATGTTAGGCGTCACCATTCCTAATTTTTTTAGGATGTAGCAATTCTTGAAGAACCATATGCTGAACTACTTAGTGTGACCCAGGAATGCATTTTGGCAAACTTTAGGGTTTTTAATATTGATTTAAGAGAGAGCACAAGCCAGGGGGAGAGGCAGAGGGAGAAGCAGACTCCCTGCTGGGCAGGGAGCCGGACACAGGGCTCAATCCCAGGATCCTGGGATCATGACCTGAGCTGAAGGCAGAAGCTTAACCAACTGAGCCACCAGGCACCCCAAGATGTCTATTTAATAAACACTTAGATATGTGAAATGAGGTGTTTCACTAAAAGGTCTATACAAACCTACAGTATAAAGAATTCTTTTCAGTTCTCTTTTGGGAAGTGTTGCTGTAATAGACCTGTCCAACCTAAGAAGCTTGGAAGTACTGTTGTCATGAACAATTTCTTAAATTTCTTCTTAGTAACTTCATCAGAACAGCAACATAAATTGTTTTCAAAGAAATTTAGAATATTCTGATGGACTGAACTTTTCTCTAGTAGATAAAAGCCAAGTATTGTTAGCCTGGAAACCAGTCCATGTGGTTTTTTGGTGTTCTGTTTAGGTTTTTTTGGTGTTCCGTTTTGTTTTTTTAAGTGTGTTTCGGTTTGTTGTGAAAAAGAAACCTTATTTCTAAACTCCCACCTTTAATATACGAGCACCTTAAAAGGAGAGGAGCTATTGGGGCACCTGTCTGGTTCAGTCACTAGAACATGCAACTCTTGATTTTGGGGTTGGTAGTTTCAAGCTCCACATTGAATGTAGAGGTCACTTAAATGTAAAATCTTCTATGGGCGCCTGGGTGGCTTAGTTGGTTAAGCTCGGGTCATGATCCCAGGATCCTGGGATCGAGCCCTGAGTTGGGCTCCCTGCTCAGCAGGGAGCCTGCTTCTCCCTCTCCTCCCCATTCGTGCTCTCTGTCGCTGTCTCTGCCTCTCTCTCTCAAATAAAGCCTTTAAAAATAAAATGTTATAAAAAAAATTTTTGGGGGGGGGAAGGAGGGGCACCTTGGTTGGCTTGGTTGGTGGAGGGTGCAACTCTTGGTCTCCGGGTTGTGAGTTCAAGCCTCACTTTAGCTATCATTTAAACATAGTGACATTTCGTCCTACAGCTTTTACAGGGAATCAATTCTGAGATGTGTAATTTTTTTCTAAGGTTTTATTTATTTATTTGACAGAGCACAACCAGGGGGAGCAACAGGGAGAGGGAGAAGCTGGCTCCCTGCTTAGTGCGGGGCTCAATCCCAGGACCCCAGGATCACAGCCCAAGCCAAAGGCAGACCCCCAACCGACTGAGCCACCCAGGTGCCCCTAGACAGTGTGATCTTTTAATGAAGGTTAATGTTTTCCCTTAAAGCTTAAACCAGTAATTTTAAATTCTGTAAGTGCAGCTCAGTAGAAAGAAGCCGCACTTCATTTAATATTCATAATTTAAGAGTAGTAGATCTTAAGAAATGAAGAAGTCATGAGCTAGGACTTTAAGGATCCACTTCAATGTAAAAAAATTCAGTCCTAATGCCAGTAAATACTCCCATCATGTAATTCCATGTTTTGGTATCCTTTTCACCAACCAGCTTTGAGTTAGACTTGCTGTGTAGTGATGGAGGTAATGTACTCGCCTAAGAGGTTTAAGTTTACTTTCTTCACAGACTGATGAATTGTTTTGAATTTTACATCATTATTAAAAAAGCTAAATATAAGGAGCTACAAATTACTTCAGCAAGTCAGTAATACAGCCAAAGCTGGGGAGATACATATGAAAAAATATAAATACAAAAAAAATTCTTTCATCAAGTTGGCGGTAAACATTGTGTGAGACATTGTTTCTGAGAACATGGACATGTCTTTTAGTCTGGAGTAACTTCTACAGTGGTCCCTGTATTATCCAGAAGATTAACCAGGAACAAAAAATACAATTTAATTTCCCTTAGATCAAGGTTAAGCTCATCCAGGTCTTTCCTGTTGATTCTGCCAAGCTAGTTCCTGGGCTACACTTCACTGGATGCTAGGTAGGAACACTGGGAATCTTGTTCATCCATTCATAGGCATCACTGTTCAGATGATGAGGGGTTTGGCTACCCTCAGAGGTATGGTTACTCTCTTATACCCTCGCTTCGTTGAATTTCTTTACTTTGACATTCAGAGCTCCGGGCAGAAGTCACTTACTAGTTTGGGGGACTTGGGTATTTTTTTTAAGTTAAAGGATTGGGATTCTCCAAATTGAAAACCAAAGTCCACATCATTAGCTATGGGATTTTTTAATATGAAAGGCAAAATACAACACAACTGCAGTTAAGAGTAAATGAGTAAGATAAGTAATTGTGTAAAAAGGAAAGAAATTAAGGACTGGATTTTAACTCACCCTGCCTAATAAAGTCGTGGTTGAAAGGATAAATGAGGTATGGAATTTAGTCCTTCCAACATTCCATTGTGTTAATCATTTTTCCTGTTCAAAGAGGCAGCAAGGAGTAATTTCAGTGGCTGCAGTTAGAAATAAGGTGCTATATAAGCTCCCAAGTGCAGAGATAAGAATGGAGTTATGGTTGTCAAAGAGAACTTGGCCTTCATTCTTTTTTATCATTTGATGGTTTCTGTTGCCCCTAGAGAATCATCTTAAGATATCACTATTCCTGAAACCAGAGTTTACACAAGTGCCAAACACATGAACAAAATACCCTACTAAAATTCCTCTCAAACACTGTATTTTTTTAAGACTTTATTTTTAAGTAATCTCTGCATCTAGTGTGGGGCTTGAACTCAACAACCCCAACATCAAGAGTTGCGTACTCCACCAACAGCCAGCCAGCCACCCCTCAAAAACTGTATATCTTCAGAGAGCAGGTGTATCTGCAGGCTGTCACAGTGGTCCTGCTCAATTCAGCATAAGCTTAACAAATACTAGTGGAGACTGACAGAATTTAGGATTAACCTAAAATCCTCTAAGGTATCCAGTATTAACTAATTCCTCTCCCTCATTATGCAAGCATTAGTTTGCCTAAAAAGTGATTGACTTTTTTGTCAAATAGCCACAGTGATTTTGGGGCAGTTCATTGCATCTTTGGACAGCTCTTTTTCCTTTTGGGACTGTAGAACTGAATATCCTAAATTAATTCTGTGCCACAAAAACATTAGTAAAATAAGGAATTGGGTACATAAGTGGCAGACAACATAGGTTATTAGGACACATAGCTTACTCCATCAATAAACCAACTAAACAAGAAACTACTTGAGAAACTTTATATTAGAGGTTTTTTTTTTTTTTTTACTAGTATTATTTTCAAATCTATGGAAATATTTTCATAAAATAACTATTTCATTGCTAGCTACTAGAATTACAGTTGCAATTTTTAGGAGCTGTTTGAGATGTGAGATGTAAACATAACACTGAAATTATACATGTAAGTGTATGATTGTAGCATTGTTTCAATAAACTTAAATCTTACTTTCAGTGATTTTTTTTTTTTAAGATTGTATTTATTTGTCAGAGCGAGCACAAGCAGGGGAGTGGCAGGAAGTGGGAGAAGCAGCCTCCCCCTCTGAGCAAGGAGCCTGATGAGGGGCTCGATCCCAGTACTCTGGGACCAAGACCTGAGCCAAAGGCAGATGCTTAACCTACTGAGCCACCCAGGCGTCCCGCTTTCAGTGATTTCTTACTTTAATCACAGAGTTTCTCTTCCCCCAGCGTGTAGCAGGCATATATTTTAATACTTGCTGTATTAATTGGCCAGACAGAAGCACACAGTGATAATGTGAGATGCCAAAAAGTATCATGGTGAAGACCAAATTGAATTAAATACCTAGCCAGAACTTTTTAAGTTACTGTGACCATACGTGCACACAAGTGAGATTTACTCTTTCTCCCAATAGGGACTAGGAAAGAAATGGGCGAACTACAGGAAGCACAGCCTGGGAGTTAAAGTTCTTTAAAAAGTTGTTGAAGGCTTGAAGGGGGTCCCCATGTGACTTGATACTGTTGCTTGAAAAGCCTAGAATACTTCCTGGGTGGCCTTATGCTTCCCCCCCCCCAAAAGTAGATTCCTGGACTAGAGCAGTTAAAGGAAAAACTTTGAACGTAAGATTTCTAAAAACAAATAATGCTGAAATGGCAACTAGTTTACTGGAGAGCCTGCTGTTCTTCGAGGGATCAGTCAGTACATAGAGGGAAGCTGGCTTAGCCAGGAGGTCAGAATACAAATATCGTAAGAACTAGCTAATGAATAGGCAAATAATTATATGTAGCATGTCACAGCCAGTAGATGGAGTAATATGATGCCACCATTAAAATGAATTTATAATAACATGTAAAAATTGTTTAGGCATATTTAAACTATTAGGATAGGGCTTTAATACCCTATTGCATTAGAGACGCACAGAAAGAAAACGTAAAGATGTATCTCCACTGCAAGCAAATAGACATATTTTGATTTAGTGCATACTTCTCTAGTAGTTTTACTTAATCTCACTCTTGCCTATTGAGTGTTAAGTAGTTTGGTTATATAGCAGCATTCTCTGAAGTATCATGTTGGCAATACCCTTATTTTAAAGAAATGGAAACTGCTAGGTTAAGTAAATTGTGAACCAAGGCCTGTATCATGCTCAGTATTCAAAAAGAATAAACTGATAGGATAAATGACATTAATAAATGGAAGATTTGCCTCCTCGCTGGAAAAACTTAACCTTCAAAAGATGGCACTACTACATTAAACTTTTACTGAAGTGGAATCACAAATTACTATAAACGCTTTTTTATTACTCGACAGACTACTAGTAAAGTTAATCAGACATAATAAACATTGTCAAGATTTTCTTTTAAGATGGACTCTTAGGTGTAAGCATTTTATAAGACAGTTATCAAAGCTGTATTGGACTTCAGTTTGGTCATCCACGCATGTACATCCTAAATGTAGCTGCCCTCTTTGGGCAGCCTCTGTTTGACTCGTGCCAAAATTTAAAACAGGGCTGTGTAAACTTAATCACATTCCCCAAAAAGAATTTACTTTGTGAGGCATAAATAAGTAACGTTTATTTTATTCATGATTTCACAAGATAGACTGAATAGAGTTTAAGTTGCAAAATATGCTATTCTGCTCAGAAAACCCCATGCAGTTCTCTGTTTTTCGTGTTTTTGTTTTTTGTGGTGAAACACATGAGTACTGCCCTCTTAAATTTTGAAGTGCACTGTACAGTATTGTTTCTCCAGCTTTTGTTTCTCACTTTCAGCTGCCTGGTCTTTTCTAAGTTTCCCCCTTTAAGTCTTTCTTTCTCATGCATATTTAGCAGTTGTGGGCACCATACAACCTTAGCAAATACATTCTTGGTTAGGATGTAGCAAATACAATCAGACTTTATGTCCTGCCGTGTAGCACTTATCCTTAATGCAAAGTCTCACTCAAGAACCCTGTAGTGTCACAGAGGACACACTACAGAGGAGACACAGTGTACGTCTAACATCTTTGGGGAGTGTCTCACTGGGTTAAGCTGCTAACCGCACTTTTCCTCAACCTGGGCCTTTAGTCAACATTAACAAAGGTAATAAAGAATTGCAAATTTTAATCATAAATAGGTGGAGGAGAACTTAGACTGGTTTAATAAAGTTGGAATACGTTATATCTGAGCCTGAACATTTTAAATAAATAACAAAAGTCTTTGTGAAACAGGTTTTTCTACAGAAAGGCCAGTTTCCATCTAGCACATTTCATTTGGCTGTGTTCCTTTATACTATATAGAATTTAAAGAATTTCAAAACAGATTGCATCTTTGCACAGGTTATTCAGTTTTATGGCTGTCTACCGCTATAGATAATTTCCATCTGATTCTACAAAATCTACAAGTTGCCAGGATAACCTTGGGATCAACCACAGAAATAATTCTAGGCAAGCATGATGTATGTCTCTCAGCCAGTGGTTTGTTTTTTGAGATTTTATGAATTATATGACAGAGCACAAGCAGAGGGGGCAACAGGCAGAGGGAGATGCAGGCTCCCCGCTGAGCAGAGAGCCAGACCCTGGGGGGGGGGGGTGTCCATCCCAGGACCCTGGGATCATGACCTGAGCTGAAGGCAGATACTTAACCGACTGACCACTCAGGCATCCCAGGATGCACATTTTAAAAACCATTGGCTTATGGGGCACCTGGTCTTCAGCTCAGGTCAGGATATGATCCCAGGGTTCTGGAATCGAATTCTATGACAAATGAATTCTTTAAAAAAAAAAATCGGGCTCCTGGGTCAGTCTGCATTAGAATTACCTGGTGCCTGTTTAGAGTTCAGATGCTTGACAAACCTACCAAGTCAAAATCAGATCATTTCTATATTTTGAGAAGACAACTGTAATCAAAAGAAATGCTCCCTTTTTGAGATCTTGAAACGGCAGTGAGGAGACTGTTCTCTTTGAACGTTATCTATTTAGGAACAATACTATAATAATGGGATGTTATGAAATCCAGATGAGTATTTTAACAGGCTTTTAGGAATGCAAAAAAATAGGGCACTGCATAAACAACTGCAAGGAGGAGTGTATTTGAGCAGACTTGGATGGGGGCGGGGGAAGCTTTTAATTTACAGTGCAATCCTACAGGGAAAGGAGGGGGGAGAAAATGCTTTTGAGCTGCACACAGAAGAATTGCATCATATACAAGATTTGTTGGATAGTCCCTCTCGTGTATTCCTGTTGAACAGGAAAACTAGTCATTAAAAGTAACTTGATATAAAGATAATTGTAGGAGATGAGAGAACAATAAAATACCACTCTCATCTATTGTCAGGGAAGGGGATTGGCTGGGCCAAATAAGTTAAAATAAGGGAATTAACAATCATCAATACAATGTTGATGTAAAAGGAAGTTACCTATCTGCATAGTAGGTTCCACATAAAGGGATACTGCAATCCAAATGACCGTTAATAGGCTTTAAATGTTTTCAACAAGTTATATTAGTTACCTTGTGAACCCAACCGTAACTGGGAAATAGTCAAGGGTAATCCAGGAACAAAATCCAGGTTCATTGTACATTGAAGAGTAAAGCTTTAAACACGCCCTACATGTGGATTAAGACAGTGACTGATTAGAATCCCTTTTCTGGTGGTTTTGTGGAACCAAATTATTTGCACTGAAGAACCACCATCTGTTTCCCAATAGAGAAAGGAAAATAGTAGGGAAAGGCAACATACCCTGGGTTTCCGGAGTAGTCCTTTGAAGTACCTTTTCCCACTCTTAACTGACCGAGACTATAACCTTCGTTTGTTTCAAGCTCCCAGAAGATAAACTTAACCTTTACACGAGTTACTTCCAGAGATGTTTCCCTTGCCCGCAACTACACACATCCTTAGTTTTGTGTCAGAGGCCTTTAGACAGCCCCTTACAGCTTATGAATCCCTTCTCAGGATGTTTTACGTGTATATTACATACTGCACACACAACTCCGTCCGCAGACATCTCGTTAGGCATCCTATGCCGGGTATTAAAATTCTGAGAGAACGCTAAATTAATGAAGATTGTAACTAATAGTGTTTGAGCATCCTGTTCAGGTTGGGGGTACTTTGTGTTACTCAAGTTTCTGGCTGGAGAAACTAGCACACTAAAAAGTGGCTGGGATGAGAAGCCAGTGAGGAGTTTTACTTTAATAAGAAACACTAAAAAAAAAAAAAAAAAACTTAAACGCGCTTCCAACATTTCTGACCCGCCAAGAGGAAAGGGGTTCCGTAACCTAGTTTTGACCCTTTGTGGAAATAGCCCCTGACACTGCATACAATATATAACTGGCTCACCGTGCCTATGGACACACCCAAGATGGCCTTTAAGAGCCCACCACCCACTTTACACGAGAAGCCTCTTCCTTGAGACCTCCCTGGCTCTCGCTGAGGTGGTTTTTTGCTCTCGTGAACTCCACCAAGCCGTCCAGACATTCGCCCGCGTCTGGAAGAGCGAGCCGTGGGTGGCTGCCAATAGATGCAAACTCGTGGCTTGGCCGCTGGCCCGAGCGAGTCCGGACCCGGCGTTTGCGTCGCGGCAGCAAGCTGGCCCGCGCGGCAAAGGGCGTAGCCCGCGCCGCTTCCTGCGTCACAGGGGCGCCGCCCTCCCGGCGGGGGAGGGGCAGGCGGGCCGAATCCGCCCGCACCTTACCCTAACCTTTGCCCGCGGTCGGCTCCGGGAAGCGGCTCTGCCCTCCCCGGGGCTGGAGTCCCCGAGGGCCCAGCGTGCCTACGGCCATTGGTACAGTGAAGATCGAAGAAGCAAAAGACCGGCCGGCGGAGACGCGCCGCTGCCTTCCTCCCTGCGCCATCTCGGAGGAGCGGCAGAAACGCACTTCCGCCGCAGCCGAGAGCCCTGGCGGTGCTGGCCTGCCTCTGCCAGGCCGGCTTCCGCCCAGCGCTTTCTGCGGTACCCCGGGTCCAGGGCTCTAGCTTTTTCGGTATTCAGGGTCTCATGTGACTCCCCTTTTCCTTTTTATACTATCTGTCCGTCGCTTTCTCAAAAAAAAAAAAAAAATCTGGTGCCACTTCCGGCTTCCTCCAGCCGTGACGCACTCCGCTCAGACTGAGAGCCCGGCGCAGCCGCCATCTTCCGGAAATGCTGGTACAGGCCCGTGTGGCTATTGTCCTGTGTACAAAGAGGAAGGGACTATTCCGTCCGTTTTCCTGATACTCTGCTGGGGAGGGCGGGAGCAAGAGTGGTCCTGCGGTGGGACTCACCTGTATTTGAATTCCGACCCCCACCCCAACTCCTTAATCGGCTTTGCCGCACGTTGAAAAATGGTAATCTCTGAACCTCTCTTAACTTGTTGATGGGTCAAATGAGGTAGTGCATGCAAAGCCCTTAGAATAGTATCTGGCTTAAAAGTAAAAGTAAGGAAAAGCTGTGAGGATATACTGAGCGCCTGTTTGCTTTTGCCATAGTCGTGTTAGGTATGGAAAGTGCTTTTGATTCTTCATCCCCACGGAATGGCCTTCTAGTACCTGAAAGAGCTGATGTTTGACGGCTCCTGAGTTTGCCTGCGTCTCCCAGGCAGCCCTTGATGCACCTAGTTCCTAGGAAAGTTTCTGCTTTTACTTGACTTGCCTCTTTTTGCAGCGTTTTGTACTTGATGAATATTCTGTAGGGATAGTGGACGAGCCTAGGTTTGGTGTGATTGTAGCATCACATGAATGAAGAGGTAGACTAGCTTCTTCCCAGGTACATTTTAGGCTGCTGACAGCAGGCCATAATGCTTCCCTACACTTGATCCCTTACCATTTGGAACTAAGAATAGATTGAGGAGGGGGTCTTAAAAAAGAACGAGAGAAATGCTTAGATAATTTTGGTCACTATTTATAAAAGAATAAAATAATTAAACATATAAAAGAGATTGTCCCTACAAGAAATGGACGAACTCCACAAACTTGTGGCAGACTCACTGGTGAAGGCTGAGTCTTCAGATGTTGAGGAATAATTAAAACTCTTCCTTTTCAGCTGAGTCGCTAACTTTTAAGTTTCTGGTTGATTTCTGTTGTCCCTGCAAGACTCTGAAGTCTTACCTCTTACCCTCTAAGTCTTTGCCCCTTCAAACACTAAGCATCCATAACTCAGACTGAATAATACCTTCGAACAGCACAGTTCCCACTGTGGAGTGAGATCATCCGATCCCAACATGGGTTGAAGAGTTGGAAGTTCCTTATACTTTAGAACATTTAACTTGTATGTGAGTTAGACCACTGTCACAAAAACCAAAATGGAATCTTTAATGATATGGAAACACAGGCAATATGTAGTTTAATGAAATGACATGCACAGTGTAATCTTATTTTTGCAAAAATGTGTGTATGGATATGAGGAACATTAATTTCCTCTTTAGGTCTTTTTAAGGGTTCTGTGATGTATTGAAATAGTGTAAAGTAAAAGTTCTTTTGTAAACTTTATGAAGATAGATTATAAGAGATGGGGTCATTATAAAAGATGGATATTCTGTTAGCTAACTCTTCAGTTTGCAAGGAAAATCTCAGTTTGATAAATCAAGAAATATAAACAACATTTAGACATCTGGAGTTATTGCTAAATGATGATACCTCTCCAGTTTGAGGTTGAAAATGGGGTCTTGTTCCTTTTCATTTTAAGCTCTTGGATATGGATTTTTTTTTTCTTTATAAAATATATGCGTGTTTTACTTTGCTAAATTTAAAAGGTTAAAAATTACACTGAGGCATATTTTAAGATTTATTTTCATGTAGGTTAACCTATCCTTTCCAGGTTTGTTCTTTCTCTTCTCTACAAGGAGCTAGAGCAAACAAACTAGCTGAAACGTACTTTGAGTAACAGTATCAAGTAGAAACACATTATGACTTGGTTAATATAAAGCATGAGGTTTTTCTTTTTATAATTGAGGGAATGAAAATACAGCTTAGTTATCATGAATTGCGTCATACTCTTTTTGGGATGGTCTTTTGGCTTGAATCCATTAACTGACTTGTAGCACTGTGGGAACTGCATTATTAGAACAGTGTCAAAGTCACAGCTTTTGTATTTGGCGCCCTCTAGTGTATAATTTTAAATAACAAAAGCCAAGTTACCCTTGCTAAGCTGTTAGCTGGAAGATAAAATGCGAATTTCGGTCCACTCTGTGGCACCTGGCTGGCTCTTTATCTCAGTGTCATGACTTCAAGCTCCACGTTGGGCATAGAGATAACTTTAAAAATAAAATAAACTTGAGCCTATCTTCCTAGTGTGATTGATCTTGCTTTTTGTGACATCGAAAGAGATTTACCCCTCTCTGTACCTACACATTTCCTAGCCATGACACTCTTAACTATACTGTGACCTTGCACCAGTTGCTTAATCTGCCGACTTCAGTTTTCTCATCTGTAAAATAAGGATGACAGTCACAAGAATTGTACAGGGTTCCTCAGGACTAAGTCAGCCATTATATGTAATGTGGATGCTTTGTACGTAGTAGGACCTCAATAATTGCTAGCCTTTAAAAATACATAGTTATTGTTTTAATGTTTAAGGTTAATAGTTATATGGTAGATCTTAGAAAATCTAAGATGCAGAATGATAGAGGAAAAAGAAAAATTTGAAGATTTGGATTCAGACTGTAGTTTAAGCTGGAAGCTCCAAATTCCTTTTTCTGGATTATATTTTCTGAATTGGAGTTCCTGAACAAGCTGTGCACAATATTTGTATTTTCTGTGTACAGGTGGGAGAAGCATCATTGATACTAATTGAACCCATGTGAATCAGGATGTACAAATTCGTTTCCCACATTGACAGGCATGGATTTTGAAGCTTAACATCGCTACCTCCAGGGTTTCCCTAAGAACCAGTTACCTGAAGAAAGCATTGGGTACTTCTTACCCTTACTGGAGCCCCTCTGGAGTCTTTGGCTGGTCCTGTGTATAGTAAATGTTGCCATGCTATTTTTCCTAGGTATCATATTACAGGTCAGAATTGTTTCTCCTTCCCTTCCACTGCCTGGGTGTTAAACCAGATTGATTTCCTCATGAACAGCTACCAGCTAACCATTATTGAAGCTGTATTATAAGCTTGGGACACTACGCTGAGTACTTGTCATACATTAGTTCTAATTCTCACAACCCCCATCCACTAAAGTATTAGCCCTATTTTCCAGAGGACAAAATCACACTAGGTCACCCAGATAATAAGTATTAGAATCAGACTTTCAACCTGAGTCAGCTTCTAGAGCCCATGGCCTCAACATCACATCAGAAACACTTTCCAAAGGGAGAACTGTGGGTTATGCAGCCTTCAGAAGTGCAAGGAGGATCTCTCAACTCCCTTTAGGCACTAAGGTATCAGTTCTCCTTTTCGAGAATGCCCAGCTGGCTAGCCCTGCCATAATAATTATTAGACCCTGGGATACCTCACATGGTCCTTGCAGTTTTTCGAGGTTGACCCACGGGGTATCTCATTTTCTCTTCCTGAAAACCTTCTCCATTCATCATGCATTAAACCCCAAGCTAAGCTGGGGCAGCAAGTTCTTTTCTGGCAGAAGATGGAAGCTGCTGTTATTTACCCCCCAGGGGATATGCTGCAAATCCCAAGCCTTACAGCTGGGAACACGGAAATCTGGCTTTGCAAGCATATAAAACAAATCTTGACAAAGAGGGAGGGGTGTGCACACATTGGCCATCCCCATCCCAGCACACTGGACAAGGAGCTCTCAGCCAGGAGGCTGGGATGCAGAGGCACGGTCTCAAATGCCAAAACCACATTCAGCAGGCCTTCCGTCAGTCACACGGGCCTTCCACCGCTGGGGCTCATTCACTTAGGCCAAGCATGTGGTCTCCTAATTGCTTTTCCTCCCTTTAACCCTCTCCCCCCTCCTCCCCCACCTCGCCCTTGTCCTTAAATGCTTTCTCCAGGTCTACACTTGAACCTCATTGTAGGATCCCAGTGAATGCCAAGGTTTGTATGGGTGGAAGATTATAAATCAAAATTAAAACCTCAGACACAGCCATGGGGGGGGGGGACCAGAGGAGAGAAGGGCCACAACTGAAAACAAATGAGCCTCTTTCATCCCAGTGGGATTTTTGTTATTGTTTTCTAAAGCCTGCTGTTCCTGCAGGGCACTTCACCAGAAGCTATGGTTTCTGGAACATTCAGAGAGCAGAAGCACTGCCAAGAGTTGTCCACATGTGTGTCCTCTGCAAGAGTTTCAACAAAACTTGGGGGCCTGAAGAAGTTCTATTTTTTAAACAAGCCTCAGTTTCTCCCCCAATAAAAGAGGTTTCAGTTTTGAAAAGCAACAGAAGTGTAGCCTCAACCATCATTTTTCTCCAGAACCGAGAACCTTCACAAAATGACAGAGGGATCAGATCTGAAAAATCTGACTAAATGTAGTTTACGAAAAATTAAATCTTGTCTTTTCTCAACAGTCCTGTGCTCGGGGAGGGGATCCCAAGACAGAACTCCAGTGCGACCTCAACTCCCTGTTCATGTACATCTGGTTTTATGAGGCATTATGGTAATTAACAGTTTTATATGGGTGTGTCCGTGGTTCTGGGAATTTACAACTGTTTACAGCGGATGGCAAAGCTACTCGTGAAGCTGCTGACAGGGCTAGAATGCTGTCGAAGGACTTCTCCAGCCTCTGGACCAGCTCAGCTTCTCGAGGGCTGGAAACAAAATGGGCTTTCACCTCAGAGGAAGGTTTCAGTCCTGGTGCTGCTGTGTGGCTTTTTAGATTCCTTTTTTGAAAAACAGGAAAAATGAAATACCAAGTGCCTTGACCATGACGTGAGAGAATCATCTTAGAAGTTGGGAGGGAATTCTCAAACACATCTAGCATTCAATCGGATATTATTTTAATCTGGAAGGAGCCTGGAAGGCTACATAATTCCACGAATAGACCAGAGCTGCTAATTAACTTGGGTTAGGAGAGCTTCACCAACCTCTCTGTAAATGAGGACATTCTGGTTATAGATTATTAAGAGATTCAGTATGACCCGTGAAGGTCATAGATTTGAGTCTGTGGCTGGAATTTAGTCACTGAGCAACTCAGCTCAGAAGTTAAGCATATTTCGTGTTTCTAAGAGGCTTCCAAAAACCAGAAATTTTATTAAGTTACAGTTCCTGGGGGCACCTGGGTGGCTCAGTCAGTTAAGCGGCTGCCTTCGGCTCCCGTCATGATCCCAGGGTCCAGGGATCGAGCCCTGCATGAGGCTCCCCGCTTAGCGGGGAATCTGCTTCTCCCTCTCTCCCTATTCATGCTCATGTGCGTGGACACACTCTCCTTCAAATAAATAAAAATCTTTATTAAAAAAAAAGTTGCCTCTCCATATCTTTACTCAACTTATCCTGTGTGTTAATACATGAATAATTTTAATTCTCACTAACTCATCTGAATTCATACTAACGGGCAAATGTAGCCTGAAATTTACCACATTGCTGGAGAGGCTACATAGCAAGATGGCTTGTTCAGGCAGCCCTCCTATGCAAAACCTTGGCACCCCATGCACAAATTCTGAGTTGTGTAGGGGGAAAGCCTAAGTACACATGGTCTGCTGAAAATGCCAGATGAATTTCTGCAGCTTCTTCAACATCCTTATTATGTAACATGTCCTGCCTGGATTAAGGACCCACTTTTGATCACAGAGGTAAAACTGGACCCTTGTGCCCCTAAACACAGAAAGTTTGATTAACTCAATTGTATGCTCTTTCCAAACAGCACATTTGTTTTCGTGGCCAGGAAGTTGGAACAGCGTTCCAATAAGTGTTTAGATCTGGTATTACTTAGGCTACAGGTTCAATGACTCACAAAGAGAAGCCAAAATACAGTGGTAGTTCAGCTCAGTCAGGGGCCGTTTCTCTCATTGTGCTGCCACTCCTGAAACAAACATGCCTTTTGCTTCATAGTCCAAGGTAGCTGCTCCAGCTCCAACACTCACATCAACATCCCAGCAGAAAAGGAGAAAATAAAGACATTCTCTAAGGGTAACACTCTGGATGTTGTATACACCAACATCTACTCCCAACTTCGGCATATCCAGCTGCAAGGGAAGCTGGGTGACCATGTATCTGGCTAAAATTTGTTATCCTACAAGAAAAGAAGTACAGACTAGAGAACAACCAGCACTTTCTGCCACAATTCCCTTCCTGTGTTTTTTTTGCTCCAGACCTACTTGATGAAGAATTAAAAATGCTGAGCTAGAAGCCCACTGAATTCCCTATGTGCAGACATTGAAAACGAGAGGCATTTTTACTCTCATTTTTGGATAGCATCAATAATACATGTTAATTCTTGGGGTGGGAGATAGAAAATATAAATCAGAATGTAAGAATTAGCATCCTTATGAATCACTATTGTGCACCTGAAACTAATACCGTATGTTAACTAATTGGAATTTAAATAAAATCTTAAAAAAAAAAAAATTAGCACCTTTAGACTCTATCCCCCTGTGAGAGGGAGGTCAGGATTCTGAGGTCTTTCCTGACAAACCTGCCCAATACAAATGCAGTTGTTGAATCTCAGGGTGGGAATTTACATGACAGGATGGTGGTGGACATAAATGATCTATATTGTGGGGTGGGGGGAGGACTCTTACCTGCCGAACAACTGAAAGAAAACAGAAATGGAGAAACTTGGATTTTAGCTCTACCTCTTAATTGACCCCCTTCGTGACCCTGAGCAAGTAACAAAGCCATCATGTTTCCATTTCTCCATCCATAAAATGTACTTTTATACTTTTTCTCAATCCCCATTACAAGATAGTTACAAGAATCAAGTCTTCCTTCCTGGATCCCTTCAAATACTCTTGGGTGCCCCCTTCCCCGCCCGGTGAAAGGTACTGAGAATAAAGAGAGACTTGCCCACCATCCCCCTGGAGTGGAATCTAATGGGTGATGCATATCAAAATCTTATGAGGGGTATCAGCTGGCAAGCATAGGTCAAGGATTACTATCGAGGAGTGTTTACCAGTCATCGTAGGTCCTCGGCCCTTCACACCTCTTTGCCAAGGCCAAAGTGGAGGAAGAGGTAGAGGAGATAAAGCGGTCAGACAGGTGGATGTGGTCTGGCCTGGGCGGGCGCCATTTTACCAAACCCAATCAGCCCTAACTCCCCTACGATACTAATCGGCATTTTCTAGTTACAACGAGTGCTGTGTTCCACCTTCTGACAGGGAAGTAGGAAAATAGAGATTTGCAGAAGTCGCTAAAAACTCATGTCAGGAGGCAGAGTTCCATTTCTAGATCCAAGAAAAACTTCCTGTTTTGTTAAGACCCTTCTTAGGAGCGGAAACCAGCTCACTCAAATGAAAACCGCAATGAATAATTTCAGTGATTTGTACCGTATGTTAAGCAAGCCCAAAATCCCAAGAGAAGGTTGTGAATAAGAAGAGAAACCATCAGAAGGGAACTGTCCCATGTCAACCCCCACTGACCAGGGCTCCTCCTCACTTCCTCCTTCACCACTCCCTGAAGAACAGTGACCAACAATGGCGTGGAATAACTTCGGGGAGAACAGGACGCAAAGGCAATCTGGCAAAGCCTCGGGGGCTTGTTCAAGAACTGCAGAACTCCGATTGCTCACCCTCTCTCCAGATGGAGTTTCCTTTTCTGCACAAAGATCTAGGAGAACCGCTTTATTAGCCTCGCCTATACTGCAATAACGAAATAAGTCCAGAGTCTTAGTTTTCCACAATAACGTGGTATCGTTGCTTCCGTGATGTGACGGATGCGGGTTGGTGGTGGAGATCAAGAACCCTGGTTGATCACTGCAGTCTAGGTCTCCACCATCCCGGCCGGAGAAGAAAAGGCATGGAGAAGTCACATGTGCTCTTCTGTGCTTCAGAAGGGACATGGGTGACTTCTGTCTCAGTGGTTGGACAGAACCAAGTACAGAGGGGCCGGGATGGACGGGGACATGCATGGTTACAGCCGCGCAACAAACGCTCTGCCCCCGCTGCCCTTTCGAGTGGGGGCGAGCTACGACATATCCTAGTGGCTCAGAATCCCAGACCATGAAAGGATCATTTGAATCCCAGTCCACTGAGATGTCTCCCCTAAAGGTCTTTCTTGATAATTTCCTGAGTGTCTAACAGGCAAATCTCAGGTCAAAAATAGCCCAGCCCATTTAAGGTGGGTTCTATGTAAGGGTTTTACCTCAACCCCCAACTCTTCCCATGTTCTATTTACCTGATGAGCTAGCCTCACAGTGTTGCTGGGAGACGGACGTAACTTGGTGCCCCTGGGAGCATGGGTCAGTCATTGGAACCAAAGCAAAGCTTTTTAAATCATGGAATTTTAAGCTGTTCACATTTAATTCCACGCAAACGCCAACATAAAGCTGGAGGATTGTTCTCTAAAAGACTGTTGACCAAATTGTTCAAAATATATTATGATTCAAGCCTCCTCTTGCCGTTGACTCATGTCTGACTCTTGTCCAGTGTTCTCATGCCAAGGGAGGATGCTCTGTATTCACCATCAATTAAATATACATACAGCTCACGCACACATGGGGTTCTCATGAATGAACTTGTATGCCCTTGCCAGGGGGCAAGAAGTGAAGTAATAGCTTATCCAGGACTTAAGTGCCTTTGCCTTCTCCACCTTGCTCCTTGCTTTGGGGACATTTGCAATCCACCAGAAACGCAGGAGAGAAGCAAGGGAAATACAGCTCATTTTGGAGGCAGACTGACTTCACAGGGTGGTTCTCTGCCCTTCTGTTTTCCTTGGCCTGCTGTGGAACTGTTTGGGGACTTAGGAGGCTCTCCAACCATGAGGCCCTTTCCAGACCTGATTTCCCCTTGGAATGACACATTAGCCTCCCTTCAAATGTAGCAATTGTAAATTCCTGACTGGGGAGCAGCAATTGCTTTGAATTACACACTATTTGAATCAACCAGTATGGGATTAACAAGGCGTTATTGTTCTCCAATCCTTTACTGAAACTCTGCTATAGCAATTTCTAGTGACATTGTATTTCCCTGCCTAGCATTTGACGGTGCAAAGCAACACTTTCCCCACTGTAATGGGTCCTTTTAGTTGTGTGTAATAAAAACCTCTGGTTACAATTTTACCAAGAGCACCGAACAGGAAGAGAGAATATTTGCCAGGTTTTCTCTGTTTGCTTTTTTCTCTTCCTTTCCCGCTCTTTGGCTTCCCTACCGGAATTCCACATTTTAAGTTCCTCAGATTCGTGAAGTTAAACATTGCTTCATGACTGCTATGCACACATGCAAATGTACACACAATGTAGGATTCTCTCTCTTACACTATGTGTATATGCTATTTTTAAAATAGACCTCAGGAGCACAGAATGAAATCAGTCATCATCCTTGGTTTGTGATACAACTCTCATCATTGCCCTGGAAATGCTATTGTAAATGTTTTTATGATAACCCAAGGAAACAATTTACATTTGCTCCAGTCCATTAAACACACACACACACACACACCCCAAAAACACATTTCTTGCTTATTCACTTTTTACTCAATAACCAAGAATAAATCAACTAATATTTACTTTCTAACCAAAACCATTTCTAACAGAACTGAAAGGGAATCTCTTTATAATGAAAGGCTTTACTCATAAAAGTGTTGAGCACAACAAGATTTACCTACAAAATAGGCCTTTATAAAGGCTTCTGAGTCAGTGAATATAAACCCAATGAATTAGAGCTGTACCAGAGTCTTTTCTATCTAGTTTTACACCAGTTAAATCTAATAAAGATCATGAAGATAGAAAGCCAGCTTGAACTAAGAACATTTTATATTCTATTAATAGGTAATAAAACTAAATCTATGCAACTGCTGAATGAAAATATTAATTACTTCATTATATAAAACTTTAGGCCTACATAACTACCACTCCAAAAACCTTGATAGCACAATATTTTAGTTTTTTAAGATTTTATTTTTAAGTAATCGCTACATCCAACGTGGAGCTCAAACCTACAATCCTGAGATCAAGAGTCACATGTTCCATCAACTGAGACAGCCAGGCTCCCCAGTGGCACAGTACTTTTTAAAAATTGTTATCTTATTTGAGGGAGGATGCAGGGGGAGAGAGAATCTCAATCCGACTCTGCACGGAACAGGGAGTCAGATGTGGGGCTCGATCCCACAACCCTGAAATCATGACCTGAGCCAAAACCAAGAGTTTGACACTCAACCGGCTGAGCCACCCAGGTGCCGCAGCACAGTATTTTTAAAATAGGCTTTGATGAAATTTACAAAGTAATAATCTTTACCCATTTGTCTCCAAACCATCTTCTCAGATCTTGTATCTACATTGAAAATTTTTTTTAAATTTTATTTGAGAGAGAGCACATGTGTGCACGTGTGCGGAAGCAGGGGGGAAGGGCAGAAACAACGCTCCCTGTTGAGCAAGGAGCCCCATGCGGAACTCCATCCCAGGACCCTGGGTTCGTGACCTGAGCCAAACATAGATGCTTAACCTACTGAGCCACCCAGGCGTCCCTACATTGAAATTTTTGTGCCAGAAGGGAGTTGGATGATATTTCAGATATAGTTATACTATAAGAAGTATGATAAATTATTTTTTTAAAGATTTATTTATGGGGGGGCACCTGGGTGGCTCAGTTGGTTAAATGTCTGCCTTTGGCTCGGGTTGTGATCTCAGGGTCCTGGGATAGAGTCCCACATTGGGCTCCCTGCTCCGTGGGGAGCCTGCTTCTCCCTCTCCCTCTGTTTGCCGCTCCCCCTGCTCATGCTCTGTCAAATAAATAAAATCTTAAAAAAAAAAAAAAGATTTATTTATGAGAGAGAGGGCGCGTATGTACACACGCATGGAAGGGTAGAGGGCAGGAGGAGCAGAGGGAGAGAGAATCCTAAATAATAATAATAATTATTATTATTATTATTATTTTAATCATTAGAGGACCAGGAATTCAACTTTAAAAAGCTAGGTCTATAATCTGCACCGAAAGGATTAATCTGCAAATATTTTAATCTTTTAATCTATAAACATATGAGCCAGTTTCTCCCATTTTTCAAACCTCTGACTTCTTTGAAGCATTTCCTCTTAGAAAAAAAAAATAGGAATGGGTTGTTGCTGCTGTTCACAATTTCATCAGCAAGGAGATAGAGCTAATTCCTTTAGGGACCTTGTTTCAGAGTAGAAGCGTAGATGAAATCCTGGGACACACGACTGGATTTAAGAGGCCTTCTGTGGACACTTGGCTCCGAGGTAGCATAAACAAGAAAGCTCAAGAAGCTCAAAGCTGAGGCCAAAATCACGCAGTGATTTGTACGGGAGCAGTAGACACTGTGAACTGGAGCATAAGGGGACGCCAAGCGAAAATCTTACGAGACATGGATTCCTCCTCCTTGTGAGCAGGGCCTCCATACAAACAAGTGAAGAGAGAAAAAAATGACAGGAAACTTGCAGTATAAACTTACAGACTTCTGGTAGCACAGTTTGTAACAGGGCTCAAGTATTCAGCGTTGCTTCTAAGGTAAGAGAAACAAACGCGTCCCCGTTTGAGCCTAGGACGTTACCCAGCCATGAGCCTTGGTAAAGGATTTGGGGAAATTCCACGAAATCTGCAGGCCAAGTAATTTCACTTATTCTTATACTCAAACTTTTCCATTTCGTTTTGTTTCAGCAGTTGTGAAAAAAAAAAAAAAAAAAAAAACAGTAGACAGCGGGGACAGAGCCAGGAGCTCCCTTTTCCAAGAACGAACCAGGTTTGATAAGAGAAATACCACGTGTTTTTCTGAAGATAGTTAGGAAAAGTCTTTTTATGCCAAGCTCAAGCCCTTGTCACTGTTGAGGAATGTCCTTGCTCCTATCTCCCTCAGACGGCCATGCCCCGACGGCTCGCCCCCCCACCACCACATCCGGTGAGCACACTCCTCTAAGCTGTGCTCTGTAGTGCCGGGGTCCTGGGTGGCCAGGACTCAACGGATTGGGAACGACTTCTGGAGCCACGGCAGGGCTCTGAGAGCTCACAAGTTCTCCCGCGTCCCTTTCTCTCCACTTCCTTTATTCGACATCTGCCTTGTGCCTCAGTTTCCCTCATTAGGACTGAAGAGCTGCCCCCGAGCAGAGCTTTAATTACCCTGCCTTGCTCTTTGCCAGCTCCGTGCTTTTCTTCCCACCCTTCCACTGGCTGGGACTCAGGGGAGTAAGTCACATGCTCGGGAGCCAGGCCTCCTCCACGACTTGGGTCCACCATCTAGACAGTTACTCCCTGCTTACTCTGTCCCCTGAAGATACGGATAATTGCCTGAACCTGACCCTAGCTTGTCTTCTCCACTGAACCCACCTGATGATCTCTTCCAGAACCAGTCTCGCCAAGTCAGTTCCACTGCCTCCCCGTGCCCACCAGCTGACACCGCTGACGTGCTGATGACCACACGAACGAATGACAGCGAGGAGCCTAGTCTATCTTCAACACGCACTTACATTTCTTTAATAATGACACACCGCTTGGAAAACCAGGCGCTGGGAGAGGTTAAGGGATTCACGCAAGGTCACCCATACAGTAAATAGCACAGCTAGAATTGGAACCTCGAGCCTTCTGTCGCCAGCTGTATTTCTGTTCCCAATCCTAACGTGTAGGCGTTTTCCCCACACCGAGCAATTATCAGACACCAACTGGATGTCCCACAATCTAGCTCAATTCTGACACGATCTACCTGGAAACAGCGTCCTATCCCACAGGTTAAGGTCTCCGTCGTCAGAGGACAATGCTCTCCACCCCCCGCCCCCCGTCCTGCCACCTTTGGGTGACAATTGCAAGCAAGTACAGGTTATCCCTTGTGCTTCTGACCAACTAACCATATATAGATTGGAGGGTCCAACTACCCTCTCCTTCCATTAATTTGCTAGAGCAGCTCACACAACTCAAATATTTTACTTACAGATTGTTGGCTTATTAGGTAACTCAGGAACAGCTGGATGGGAGAGATGCATGGAGCACGGCATAGAGAAAAGTCGCAGAGTTCCCATGTCCACTCGGAGCGCGTCACTCTCCCCTCACAACTCCACCCGCTTAGCCGGAAGCTCTCTGAACCTCCGTCCTTTTGGGTTTTTATGGAGGCTTCAATACTTAAGCATGATTGATTACATCATTGGCCACTGGTGATTGACCTCAACCTCCAGCCCCTCTCCCCACCCCTTAGGTCAAGGGGGTGGCACTGAAAGTCCCAGCCCTCTAATCATTTGGTTGGTTCTGGCAGCCAAACCCCATCCTTAGTTAGGGATCCAAAAGTCCTCTTGTTAACATAACAAGACACCTTTATAGATCTTACTGCTTGGAAAATTCGAAGGGGTTTTGGAGCACTGTGCCAGGAACGGGGTCAAAGACCAAATATATATATCTTATTGTGAATCACAGTATCACACCAGGTAAGTACTCTTAAACATGGGCCAAGAGTTCCCAATACTCACTTTGCCTCCACACGGTTCAGACACTGTACGTCTGTGGGGGGGCCTGTCTTGGGGGCCGAGCGGAATCTCAGCTAGGCTGCCTCCCGGCCCAGGATGCAAGGTTGCTCTGCCTGACGCATTTATGCTTCCCCTCCTGCTGCCGGCTCCCTTGCCAGGAGACAGGGCTTGCTGGGGATGATGAAACTTCACACCTGAGTGCGTCGTCCTTCAGCCCTGAGGCCTGGGCAGGTTTACCTGGGATCTAGGAAGCCCCCATATCTTGGGCTTCTGGCTCCAGCCTTTAATTTTCCTCTTGATAGCTGAAGGTCAGAGAGGTGAAGTAACTCGTCCCACATCACACAGCTAGTCAGTGGTAGGGCCGGGACGGAGGTTTCACGGTGCTCAGGGCCACCCTGTGGACGCTGGAAACAACGAAAATCACGTTTCACACGGGGCTTCTGATGGGAGACTGCTTGAACCTGTGACTTTCGCATCTGTGGCTCACCTCTGACAGGGAGCAGTAGAGGCCTGGTTAAAGGGAGGACAAATGTTGCTTTTAAGGAGCAACTGGATCTGAAGGAATTGGGCCGGCACGCATCTTTGGTGAGAACTTGGACTTGGTGAGTCTGTTACCATTCTGGAAGCCAGAAAGGTATTCGTAGGTGGATTCACATAGCGTGATCTAATTTATGCCACAAGACCAAAGCCGTCTTACAATGAAAATAACCCTTTACTCAGCATTTACTGCACACCACAGACTGCTCTAGGTAAGCATTTTAGTTGTATTAACTTATTCAACCCACACTATCAACTCTAACCTTATCATCCACATTTTACAGATAAGGAAGCTGAGCCACCCAGAGGTCAAGTAACTTGCCCAAGATCACAGAGCTAGGAAGAGGCAGAACTAAGATCTGGAAGAAACGGTCTCCTCGTGTCTGCACTCCTAATCCCTGCACCAGACTGGCTCTCATGGGATGTGGGGAGTGGAAGTTTGGGGGGGGGTTGTTTTTTGTTGTTTTAAGATTTTATTTATTTGAGAGATAGAGTGAGACAGAGAGAGAGAGCAGGAACGGGGGAGAGGGAGAAGCAGCTCCCCGCCGAGCAGAGAACCTTACTCGGGACTCAATCCCAGGACAATGCAGTCATGACCTGAGCGGAAGGCAGATGCTGAATTGATTGAGACACCCATGTGCCCCAGAATGGAAGTTTTTGAAGACACCCAGAAAGGCATAGGGATTTGAATTTTTTGTTCAGGGAGAAGAGCAAGAACCAGTTATCATCCATATTCCTAGGTTCAGTCAAGGCTTACCTACCCACTGACAGGAGATCATGTATGACCTTGATAGCCTACGGTTAGCTTTTCAGAGCTTTTCACTTTGCTTTTCGTTTTTCACAGTGAGGAAACTGTTATCTAGCCCCATGTGGTTTCTGGTTCACTCTCAGCGTGGTATAAAGTCACTAGGGTTCCTAGGCTCAAGTTCAGAGCAGATAAGGTGTGCAGAAACAGAGAAGGAACCAAAGAAAACTACCACCAAAATAGAAGTTTAGCAATTTTCAAATCGTGTCGCATAACTCCTTGCTTGGGAAGAAATGCTCAAAAATCAACAAAAGGAGGAAAAACAGGATGTTAAAAAGCACTTTTATTATGTTTTTAGAAGTTTACTGCCAGACTATTTCTGCCAAAAAATAACATGCCTCTTCCCTACAATCTACACAATTTGGGGTTTGCTGGGAATTTTGTGGGATTTTTTTGGAATAAAACCTAAGTTCCCACCAAGTTCATTGTCAAAAAGAATGTCCCAGAAGTGAACATGCATACGGGGAATGAGGGTCCTGGATGGAAACAGCAGCCCTGAAGCCCCCACTATGAGTGACATGTCCCGTAAAGCTTTGGCCCAGAGACGAACACCTCCAATGGAGCCTCTTCACTGCACACATGGTGATGGCAGGTCTCCTGCTGAAGGTCTCTGTCCCATGGACTGGGGACGCAAAATGACACCAGATCATGACGATGGGGGAAGGGTCTGGGACTGGGAGCCAAACAAAGCTGGACTCCAATCCCGGACCCCCCAGCTCCTAGTGGTGTGGCTTCTCTGAGCCTCCATTTTCTCATCTGCAGGATTGTCGTGAGGCTTAAATGAGATGTCGTCTGTGCATTGCTCAGCACGGTGTCTGGAAGGATCGGCATAAACCCTTTCCCCTGGGAGAAGACAGGGTGGAGCCAATGGCTGTCGGGAGCAGAGAGGAAAGAAGCAGGACTGAGGGCTGAGCACAGTGGTTGGGAGAGCCTGGAGGGTCCGGCAGGGAGAGAAAGGCAAAATCTTGGGCCCCACCCGGACCTACCAACTCGCCCATTCTGAGGATGAGGCCCCCAGTCTTATCCTAACAAGCCCTCCAGGTGATTCAGGTGCTTGGAACATTTGGAAACCATTGGTCTTGGCCTTCAGTGGAGTGAAGTGGACCGAGAAAACATCAGGAGTGAAAGCAAAACTCCTCACCCAGATTAGCAAAGTATTGCCCAGGGTGAGGGATGAAGGGGGAGACAGAAGGGAGGTAGGTGATGGGGGGGGGGCACCAGGAGAAAACTGAATCTGAGTGAGTGCTATACTTTGCCTGGACCAAGGGGCTATGCTCCTTGCCCTCCGGCTGGTGTGTAGTGAGGACTTATACTCAACGGCAACCAGGCTTTCTCCATTGTCTGCCTGACCCGCAGGAGAAATTGCTGGGGTCTGTCCTCCCTGTACCATGAGCATAATCCCTCCTTGCCATATTCTTGAATGTTCATCGACCTTTGAGAGGGGGTGGGGCCCTGGACCACTAGTGGCATGAGAGGGAGTGGAGGGGGAGGCAGCCTCACCCTCGATCGTGAATGCCGTGGGGTGAAACCAACGCAAGATTACTCCTGAGCCAGGGCAAGGGTAACACCCCAGTTACAATCACTGCTTGGGTAGGAAACCCATTGGCATTGAGTATCCATTCCCATCTCTCCCTGGGGTGCCTTTCTATGTTTCCGAGGCTAGAAAGTTTAAAACTACATCTCCCAGACTCCTTTGTAGTTGTTGTTGTGCAACTTACTGATTGCGCAAGTTTCAGAAGAGAGAAGTAGGCGGAGGCCCTCAGCCGTCTTCGCTTGGCTTGTTGGCCAAGGATCATGCCCATGGCAGCACTGGTGGGTCCAACCTCCACATTTCCGGGGGACAGCAACTGCAGTGTGTGCACGGGCTCAGTTCCAGAGGCGGCCTCCAGATGCTCCACCCTCCTAATGTGGGTGGTGGTCGTAGCTCCGGCAGGGAGGGGGGAGGGGGGACGCAGTTCTTTGTGTTTCAGACGGTCATTCCAGAAGGCCCCAGCCTAGATGGTGGTTCCTTCAGTAATTCCAACTGTTTCATAAGCATTAGCTTTCCTGTATTAATTTCCTTTGTGCTTAAAACCTAGTCTGATTCATATTTCTTGAACTAAGAATGTACTATTCCAAAAAAAAAGAAAGAAAAGAAAAGAAAAAAAAAGTCTGCCTTTACATTTAACTGAAGAGTCAGGGCAGTCGAACAGAAATGCTTCTGATTTTAGAAAACCATGCCATGCGCCAAAGGAGCAGTGTGGACAATGCATGCCTCAGAGGCTTGGAGGTGAGAGCCCTCACCCGCCCCCAGCCTTGGCTGGGCTTTGGGGCTGGGGGGAGCTTGAAGGAAATGTCTTCAAAGACCAAGCCATGTGCTTTCCGGCTGATCTTCCTGTTTCCCTCGGCCTTGACCTTGCTTGCTGCTGCCTCATTTCTTCCTCCATACCTTCTCTTGTGGAACTGTGCTCACAGGGCGGTCCCATACCTTTGTCCTAAATATCAAGCCCCTTTCTCCTTCCTTTTTTTTTTTTTTTTTTTTTTTTTTTTTTTTACCAGCAGGACTCCTGTTTCGGAGAATGCAAGTGTCCTAGGTTTCAAAGAGGTTCATAGTTTGTAGGAGGAGTGACTGAGTGGATGTTATTGATTTCAGAATGTGAGCCCTTGCTGACTGCCACGCATAATCCTGTGTGCGCGAGGAGTCTCCGGAATTGCTGTTACTTGTTCGGGAAGTTTTAAGGGCAGGCTTCCACCACCCAAGGCGGCTCAAGAGGCTGAATGTGGAGATGCCTGTTGTCCTTGCCTGATGAGTCGTCGATTAGCTATGACCACAAAGAATAGAAATTTCCCTTCCAAGGCTGGAGAGCCAACGTAGGGCTGACCCTACCTAGAAGAAGCACTTTCTATACGAAAAATTGGCAGGCAGGACTTGCTTTGGATTTTAGTGGCCCACGTTTCCTCCAGCTCCACAAGCCACGGGTACGACTTAGAGGCACGGGTCTCCTCATGCCCTTTCCTAGTTGAAGGCTTAGCTGTTTCTCACCTGGTTCTCTCACCAGCTGTGCTCTCACTAAGCTACCGCACCAAGGCCTCAACTTCTGCTCCTGTCCCTGGTTGGCTGTCTCTCAGTCTCCTCTCGGTGGGGGGAGGGCAGTATTTCCCTTCTGCTCCGAGTGTCCCTCCCGAAGACAGAGAAATACAGGCCAGTATTAGTCAGGGTTCTCCAGGAAAACAGAACTAATAGGAGGTATATACACAAACAGATTTCTTTTCAGGAATGCACTCATGCCATTGTGGGGGCTTGTGGCAAGTCCAAAATCCGACGGAGGAGGCCTGCAGGCTGGGAACTCAGAAACAGTTGAGTTGGACTGTAGAGGTCCTGCCAGCAAGCCGGGAAGAGCCAGTGTTGCAGATGAAGTCTGAAGGTGGTCTGCTGGCAGAATTCCCTCTTGCTCAGAGGAGGGTCAGCCTTTTGTGTTATTCAGGCCTTCAACTGCTTGGACGAGGCCCACCCTCAGTATGGAAGGCAATCTGCTTTATTCAAAGCCCACTGATTTAATGGAAATCTTGTCCAAAAAACACGCTCACAGAAACAACCAGAAAAAATTTAACCAAGTCTCTAGGCACGGTGGCCTACCCAAACTGACACATAAAGTTAACCACCACAGGGCCTTGTTACTAAGTGAAAATTGCCTCATGTGCTTGTGCTCTAACTTCACCCTGCCTCCAGGGCAGTCAGCTCATTACAGGTGCCCCCCAACCCCCTGTCCTCCCGACCTCATATGGTTTCCCCTGGGGGTCAGGGATGGGGCAATGAAGTGGAAGAGGGGTGCTGGGCTGGAGGTTACTTAGAGAAATGTTGGGCTCAAAATGAGCTCTTCTCAGGAATTCCCAGTCTGTATGTCCAACCAAGCCAGAGAACTCTCTTTCCCCTCGGGGCTCCTTCCATAGCCACATTCCATCTGCAGTTCAGGGGAAGACATTTTTCCATCCTTCACCAACATCTTGCCCTAGAGTCAAGGCCCAGCCAACCCCTGTGCCTCTGAAGCACCAGATCTCCAGCTGGTCAGCCCCACTAGCCCCCGGCACATCCAGAACTTCCTGACTCCAACTGTGTGGTTGAGTTGAGCCATGGTGACATCAGTCATGTTACTGTTGATCAAAAACAAGGGTAAACTGTAACCAAGGCCTTTGTGGTTTTTGACTTAACTGTCGCTCACTAGTGATGATACAACTATGAAAAGGCCCCAAATAGAAACTGTGTATACAGTAAGGGTAGAGAGAGTAAGAGACCAGACTCTTCTCCTTTAGTGACAGAAGGTGGTTTGTCTCCTTCATTGGAACAAGTTCAAGTACACACCCAACTCAGTGTTGCCTGTGCATTTGCTGTTTTCTTTTAAAAATAGCAGCTTTTGGGCACCTGGGCGGCTCAGTCAGTTAGGCATCTGCCTTCGGCTCAGGTCATGATTCTGGGATCAAGTCCCGCATCAGGCTCCTGGCTCGGTGGGGAGTCGGCTTCTCCCTCTGCCTGCTGCTCCCCTGCTTGTGCTCATCCTCTCTCTCTCTCTCTAAGAAATAAATAAATAAAAATCTTTTTAAAAAGTAGCAGCTTTACTGGGATGCCTGGGTGGCTCAGTCAGTTAAGTGTCTGACTCTTGATGTCGGCTCAGGTCATAATCTCAGGGTGGTGAGATCAAGACCCACACTGGGCTCCACACTTAGCACAGAGTCTGCTTGTCCCTCTCCCTCTGCTCCTCACCTCCCTCTCTCTTTCAAATAAGTCGGTAAATAAATAAAATCCTTTAAAAAATTAACAGCTTTACTGGATATATGTGGCTATAGTCCACATACTATACAATTCACCCATTTAAAATGTATGATTCCATGGTTTTTAGAATATTCATAGAGTTGTGCAACCTTCACCACAAACAATTTTACAGCATTTTATCACCCCCAAGAGAAACACCATATCCATAAAAACCCATTCTGATCCCCCCAACCCCAAATTCCCCAGACCCTAGAAAATCACTAATTTACTGTCTCTACTTTGTGTCTTCGTCCAGATGTACCTATTCTGCACATTTCGTACAAACAGAGTCATAAAATATGTGCTTCTGACTCATTTTTATAAAGGTAAAATAAGCTTAGATTTTGTCACGACAACAAGATACCCAAACCAAGCATTCACTTCCCAGGGATACTGGTCACATTGCTCAGCTTAGCAGAATAGGCAAAAATGCATCTATGTGGTAGGAAAGATGGAAATCCTAGATTTCTAGCAACACTCAGCCTGTAGAAATCCTGGAGTCTGTGTAAAGTTGACTTATAATTCAAAGAGGTCCCAAGAGGCGTGTAGTGGACGAGGCACAAGAGCCCATTGAACCCTTCTCTCTGGAAGGCCAGGTGGCAAATTTCCTGCAGTCCAGCTGCACCTTGAAGATGCGTCTCTTGGGAAATTAACTCCCTTTACTCTTGCAGTTCTCTTCCCGGGGTGTGGGTGGGGGGATTCAGTGAGCATCAAACAGGCATTTTATTTTATTCCTGTATCTTGATTGACTAAGAGCTGGGTACAGAGGGTATAACACTGCCTGTGCACTTTGGGGGGATCACAGCATCAGAGCCTAACCCCAGGACCACAGATCCAGATCCCGCTGTCCTGCAATGTGGTGCATTTGGCACATTATAAGACAGGAAATGCCAAGAATGAAAGCCAGTGCTTTGAAGGACGCCTGGGTGGCTCAGTCAATGAAGCATCTGGCTTCAGCTCGGGTCGTGATCCCAGGGTCCTGGGACTGAGTCCTGCATCGGGCTCCCTGCTCAGCGGGGAGTCTGCTTCTCCCTCTCCCTGCGGCTCCCCCTGCTTGTTCACTCTCTCTCTGACAAATAAATAAAATCTTAAAAAAAAAAAAAAGAAGAAGAAAGTTAGTGCTTTGAAATGGTGTGACAAGCTAGCTGTTTAAAACAAAGAGAAAACTAATTAGCCAGCTCTCAGACTCTCTCTGGGCCTTGGGGTATGGCTCCGCTTTCTCAGAGCTTGAGAATTATTAAACGTTGCTTAAAAGGAAATGTACACAAGCACTTAAGGACGCTCTGGCCAGTATACGAGGTGAATCAAGGACCTGCATTAGTGACAAAGCTCACTGCAGATGTTACAATGTAGAGGTGACAGAAGGCTGGTCCCCTGGCAAAAGTTACTCCCTGATGAGTGGACTGGAGCTGGAGGGGAAAGGGTGACAGCGCTTACTAACAGCCGTGACTGAGGTGAGAGAACAGGGGAGGAGGGTGGAGTGGCCTTGGCAGCGGCATTTTCCAAGTACTGCTTGGAAGTCAGATTCTCTCAGTAACGTATTCCAGTGATGCCTCAACTTTGTACAAAAGTTTTGGTGACACAAGACCACAGCTGCTCCCTTCTCTTTCCTGCAGGTTTATACCAAGTGCAGGTTGTTTCACAGACCCCGGAGAAAGTGCCAGATTGCTTTGGTCAAAGAGGGCTGCAGAGAACCAACCAGTCAGTCTATCTTGGCAATTAAACTGGCGGACTAACACAGAGTCCAATAAAGGAACAACTTGGAACGTGGTCATTCCTCTTTGGCTGCTGTAAATTGTTTTATAATCTCTTGTGATCACCGTATCTCCCCATCTGCCTTTTAATTCTAAAGGTCAGGAGTGAGTATTTGCCTTTTATGGGGTCATTCCATGTGCCTTGCCCCCAGAGGACAAGGCGCTCAATCGTGTAGACAGACTGGTGGCTTGAGGCAGGAAGCCACACGCAGGTGGGCAACGGCAAGATGTGGGTGAGGCAAGAATGCCAACAAATTTAAATAATCAGCTTGCAATTGTCAGTTGTTCACTGTAGCACCTTGAAACCCATTCCAAGACCTAAAAGTGTCTTGGAAATTAATTCCATGAAACGCATTGCACATTTTAGTGAACTAAAGCAAAATCACAGGTTTTAAATTTTTTTTATGATTTATTTATTTTAGAAAGAGAGAGTGAGCACGTGTGAGCATGTGTGGGGAAGGAGCAGAGGGAGTGGAAGAGAGAGAATCCTCAAGCAGACTCCAAGATGAGCGAAGAGCCCGATGCCAGGCTGGACCCTAGGACCCTGAGATCGAGAGCTGGCTGCTGAACTGACTGAGCCACCCAGGCGCCCCCAAAGTCACAGTTCCAGAAAGGAATTTATGTTCTAACAAACCATGTGTGTAATTCCTTGAAACCGTCTAGAAAATTTTCCTTTTCTTGACTAGTGCAAAGGTGCTAAATGAAGATGAAGGACTGGGAATGAAAATACTAAAGGCCTTGTGCCGAAGAAGAGTTTTCTCGTTCTGGAAGAAAAGAAAAATCCCCAACCTCCCTGCTGCTTTCCAAAGTCTTCAGCCAAAGAAAATAATGCAAGTATAAGTTGGATTAACTTAGATGAGTACAAAACAGTGACTGTGTCCAGATGTGGGCGATTATGATAAGCTGAAGAATTAGCATTTGCCCAGGAAAGAAGGCTGGGTGCTCGGACCCAGAGTCAGGAGGTATGCTGGCCATCAGTCCTTGAACTCCAAAAGCAAAAGAAATGCAAGATAAATCTAAAACCAAAACCAGAAAGTAGGAATTGGGGCATGGAGGTGGGGGGGTTGGGTGAAATCGCTGAAGGGGATGAAGAGCCCACTTATGACGAGCACTGAGACATCTACAGAATTGCTAAATCACTACATTGTGCACCTGAAACCAAGAGAACACTGCGTGTTCACTATACTAGAATTAAAATTAAAAACATAATAAAAATTTTTTTAATTAAAAAAAAGAAATTGGGGCATGGAAATACTGACCTTATGAAATTTAATGTTTAAGTTGCTCCTTTCCCAGGTGTGGGTGCCCCTACTGGTCTGGCAGTTTTCAGCCAGTGGGTTCAACAAGGAGGCTCAAGAAAACGACTAGGAAGCTATTAAAATAGATATAGGGGCGATGGGTGGCTCAGTTGGTTAAGGGTCTAACTCCTGATTTTGTCTCAGATCATGATCTTGGGGTCGTAAGATCGTTCAGCTCCATGCTCAGTGGGGAGTCTGCTTGAGATCCTCTCTTTCCCTCTTCCTCTGCCCTGCCCCCCAGCTTTCTGGCTCTCAAATAAATAAATAAATCTTTAAAAAAAAATAGTCAGATGCCAGGGCCCAGCTTGGCCCTATTGTATCTGGGGCAAAGTTTCTGATATTGAGTATTTTTATTATTTATTTATTTATTTTTAAAATTTATTTGAGAGAGACAGACAGAGAGCATGAGGGAAGGAACAGAGGGAGAGGGACAAGCAGACTCCGTGCTGAGCACAGAGACTGAAGCAGGGCTTGACCCCAGGACCTCAAGATCATGACCTGAGCCGAAATCAAGTGTTTGATGATCAACTGACTGAGCCACCCAAGTGCTCCTGATATTGAATATTTTTAAAAAGTAGGCGATTCTAATGCTGTTGGGTCTGTGGGCCACATCTTGAAAGCCAGTAGACCACTGCTATGGACTGATTGTGTCGCCCCCAAATCCTTTATTTATTTATTTTTGAGAGAGAGAGAGAGAGAGAGAGAGAGAGAGAGCAGGTGCATGTGTGCATGAGCAGGCAGTGGGGAGTTGGGAGGGGTAAGCAGAAGGAGAGAGAGAGAATCTTTTTTTTTGTTTAAGATTTTATTTATTTATTTGGGAGAGAGAGAGTGGCAGCAGAGAGGGGCAGAGGGAGAAAGAATCTGAAGCAGATTCTGCACAGATCACAGAGCCTGATGTGGGGCTCGATCTCACGACCCTGAGATCGTGACCTGAGCCAAAACCAAGAGTCCAATCCTTAACCGACTGAGCCACCAAGGGCACCCCTCTACAAACTCTTATGTGGAAGCCCTAATCCCTATTGTGATAATATTTGGGGACAGCGCCTTTAGGAGATTATTAGGTTTAGCTGAGACCCTGAGGAAAGGGCCCTCATGATGGGATTAGAGAAGAGACGCTAAGGCTCTCTCTCTCCCCAGGTGAGGACACAGCTGCAGGCTGCTCTCTGTGAACAAGTGAGGAGGCTGTCAAGGCTGTCATCAGGAGCTGAAACAGCTGACACCTTGATCTTGGACTTCCCAGCCTCCAGAGCTGTGAGAAAGAGATGCCTGCTGTTTAACCAACCCAGTCTGGGGTATTCTGTTACGGTGCTGTGAGCTAAGACAACCATGACGTAGACACACAAAGTTGTCCACGCTCTGTAATGTTGGGAAGGCTGCAGCCGCCAGAACACAGAGACTTTTTCACATAATTTGAGGTCATATTTTCCACACAAGGTCACACCTATATTGTGCTAGGTCTGGGAGACTTTGGTGTAGATGCCGAGGAAAGCTCTCAGTCATCGTTGGGTGGGAGTGGATTCTATGACCAGACTCTTCCCTGAACTGTCCTAGACAGGCAGCCTATTACTTTCTGTGGCACGTAGCATTTTCTTCTCTTTATACTTCATTTGCGTACATACTTTCTTTGCCCCTAGACTATAAGCTTCAAGGAGGCAGTATCACGACTGACCCATTTCTGTAGCTGCAGAGTTTAGCTTAGTGTCTGGCACACAGTAGGAGCTCAATACATGTTGAATAAAATGCTTATTAAGTGAATTATACCTTCAAATATTTTGAAGGATAAAGCTTGTGGCTCAAGAACAAAACAAAACAAAACATCCTTGGGGCGCCCGTCTGGCCCAGGCAGTACAGCGTGTGACTCTCGACCTTGGGGTTGTGAGTTGGACCCCCACGTTGGGTGTAAAGATTACTTTAAAAAAAATCTTTTAAAAAAACACCCTTTTTATTATGGACATTTTCAAACATAGGAAATTAGAGAAAATAGTAAAATAAGGTCCCATGCACTCATCTCCCAGCCTGGGACCAATCATGTTTCATCTAGACCCGTCCACTTCCTACCTCCCTTCCCCCCACTCCCACAACGCTCATGATTATTTTGGCAAAAACCCCCTATGTTACATCATTTCCATTTCCTTCAGCATCTATCTCTTTGAGATAAAGACCTTTAAAACCAAACAAAACATAACCACAGTAACATCAAACTTTAAAAGATTGACCAGGATTTTCATAGCATCAAATGTTCAGTTAGTATCCAAGTTTTCCCAGTTGTATCATGAATAATATTTTTGTTTCGGTCTGTCTGCATCAGGATCCAAACAAAGCCCACATGTCAAATTTGGACGACTGATCTGTTTCTCAAGTCTTGGAACCTGCAAATTCCCCTTCTCTTTCTCTCTTCTTGCAACTTTTTTTGTTGAAAACGCCAGATCATTTGTCCCACAGAGATTTCCACATTCTAGACTTTTCCAATTGTATTTCTGTGGTGTCAGGTTCCTCTACATGTTCCTTTTTTTTTTTTATAAGATCTCTTTATTTGAGAGCGAGCGAGCATGCGAGTGCAAGCAGGGGGAGGGGAGGAGGGACAGGGAGAGAGAGCATCTTCAAGCAGACTCCCTGCTGAGTGTGGAGCCTGACATGGGGCTCAAACTCACGACCCTGGGATCATGACCTGAGCTGAAATCAAGAGCTGGACTCTTAACCAGCTGAGTCACCCAGGTGCCCCACTGCATGTTCCTTAATTCTGAAAACTGGTCAGGGGCGCCTGTCAGTTAAACATCTGCCTTTAGGGTCCTGAGATAGAGCCCCACATCGGGCTCCCCAATCAGCAGGGAGTCTGCTTCTCCCTCTCCCTCTGCCCCTCCACCTATTTGTGCGCTCTCACTCTCTCTTTCTCAAATAAATAAATAAAATCTTTTTTAAAAATCCTGCAAATTGGTCATGGAATTATACCTGGAGTCTTGGTAAAATCCAGGCCCCCCTTTTCATTGGGGATGGGGAGTACAAAATGCTTCTGTTCTGGTTAGTATGGTTGCATAACAAATTATCCCCAGACTCAGCAGCTTAAACAAATTTTAAATTTTGCTCATGATTTTATGGGTCAGGAATGTGGAAAGGGAAACAGGTATGGCTTCTCTCTGCTTCATGGTATCTAGGGCCTTAGCTAGGGGTAAAACTCAAATTACCACCCCCACCCCCCCTAATACCCCACACAACACCCTAATACCAATATTACTACTACAACATAAAATATAGTTTTATGTTTCTTTATAATTTATTATGGGCTGAACTGTGTCCCCCCCAAATTAATATGTTGAAGTACTTCAGAATGTGACTGTGTCATTAAGGTGGGCCCTCATCCTGCATACTGATGTGGTTAAGAAGAAGAGGAGATTAAGACACGGACATGCACAGAGGGAGACCGTGTGAAGACAGGGGGAGAAGACAGACATCTACAAGCCAGGGAGAGAGGCCTCAGAAGAAACCAACCCTGCCGACTCCTTGATCTCAGACTTCTAGCTTCCACAACTGTGAGACAATAAATTTCTGTTGTGTCAGCAGCCCAGCCTGTGGCAGTCTGTTAGAGCAGCCCTAGCAAACTAATACACAGTTCCTTTTTATCTTTAGGATATATCATAATAGGGATATAGTCAGTTTATTATAATTTAAAATTATTAGAAATAATTCCTCTCGGGGGGGCACCTGGGTGGCTCAGTCGTTAAGTGTCGGCCTTCAGCTCAGGTCATGATCCCAGGGTCCTGGGATCGAGCCCCACGTCAGGCTCTACGCTCAGTGGAAAGCCTGCTTCTCCTGCTCCCATTCCTCCAGCTTGTGTTCCCTCTCACTCTCTCTCTGTCAAATAAATAAAAAAATCTTAAAAAAAAAAGAGAAGAAAAGAAAGAATTCCTCTCGGGGCACCTGACTGGTGAAGCCCTGACTGGTGAAGCTGATTGGGGAGCCCGATGTAGTCAGTGGAGCATGCAACCCTTCATCTTGGGCTTGTGAGTTCAGGCCCCACATTGGGTGTAGTGATTACTTAAAAATAAAATCTTTGGGGAAAAAAAAAAAAGAAATAATTCCTCTCTGTATAGTTGCGTCACCAATTCAATACACAATTAGATTCATTTGTTTCATATGCGTTCAATTTTTAGGAATTTCTTTTTTTTTTTTTTAATTTATTTAAGCAATCTCTACACCCACCACGGCGCCGGAGATCAAGAGCCGCATGCCCTACTGACTGAGCTAGCCGGGTGTCCTGGGAATTTCTTTTTTAAATCTATCTCTATTAAATTTTGTTTATAATTATTTAAAATACGTACATGGTTCCAGAGTCAAATCTACAAAACAAAGAACATTGAGAGAAGTCAAGTCTAGTTTCTCTCTCTCTCCCCTTCACTCTATCCCCCCACCTCCTTATGGATAACCATTTTCACTAGTGTTTGGTGTATCTTTCCATTAAAGAAAGAGACAAGTACATATAAGTAGTTGTACTTCCTTTTCTTGGATAATACTAGCACACTTTACACGCTGTTCCGTACCCTGCTTTTCTCACATGACGACACACTACAAGGATCATATTAATACACAGACCTACTGCTCTTTATATAATAGCAAAAGACTGGACACAACACAAATGTCCATCCACCGGGGCACCTATGTCATGGCCCACTGTGCAGCTGTGAAAAGTAAGAGACATGAAAGGCATCTCTTTGGGTGTCTGAGACTTTAGAATGCAATTTAATTAAATCTTCCCGGGTCCTACATCCATCCCTGTCTCAAAGCGGGCTATTTCTACAGTTGACCCTCCTTGCTGAGAGAATACATTTCCACTTTTTCTTATCTCAGTTTGCATAGGAAATCTTTAGCACATGTAACTCAAGCTCCCACATTCAAAATAATATCCTCTGGGCTTTCGAAGGAAAAACAAATCCGGAATCTCTAGTTCTGTGGATTACTTCCTTCTGCCTCCCTTCTCCTTTAAGCAAGACCCAAATCAGGGATTATACAAATGCTTCTGGTCCAGCATGCCCCGATGTAGAAGTCAGACCACACCCTCTCAGGCACCATCTCCCGCAGCTGGGGCGCAGAGCAACCTGATCCTGCACTCACCTACTCAGCAGCTATTTAGTAAGTGTGCGCTGTGCGCCACCCACCATGGTGAGGGGCTAACAACAAAGCAGTGAGTAAAACAGCCCCAGCATCTACCCTTCTGGAGCTCAGACAGTGACTCTTAGATTCTGTGACTCGCTCAAGCCATCTTGGTCCCCACATAAAACACACTTCGTTTTCCTTTCCCAAGAAGCTCACAGCCTCCAGGCTGTCATCATCTTCCGCAGGTGAAGCCAGGACTGAGTTTTTCCTCATTTTAGGGAAAGCGTTGGGGGAAAAGCCCGAGGGGTGTGGCAGCACTCCCAGGGCTTCCCCATCAGGCGTCCCGATTGTGGATTCCACAGCAGCGACTGCTCTCATCTGATGGAGAGTAGCCAGCCTTGCCTTCACATGCCACTTCGAAATCCATCATGTCTCCGTCTTAATTTTGCACTGATTTTGCTTTGGACTCCCCCATCCTTTTTATAACAGCAACTGTCACCACCATTCATTGAATACTTACTATGTTCCAGATGTTGTGCTAAAGTGCTTTACACTGAAGTCATGTAGTCTTGCAAATATTATTACACAGGAGGACACGGGCTTAGGGAGAGCAGGGAACATGCCTGACGTCACACATCTAATAAGGGGAGACATGGTTAGAGAAGTCACACTGGTGGAGGTAAAGCAGTCTCTGGTGTGACCAACAGGCAACAGCCAGAATAATAATGGTAACAGCTAACTTTTATTGAGCACCTACTATTGTACCAAGTACTGGTGCTCACCTATTAGGGTCAAAAAGACTTCTTCCTCAGTCCTCCTGTTCCCTTCCACACACAGGAAGCTCTTCTAGCCGAAGATTTCGGACTCGTCTCTACTCCTTGACTTACTCCTCCCTAGGAGTGGAGGGGAGCAGCCACTTCCCGGGTGGGGGGGGGGGTGAGTATGAGGGAAGGAATCCCAGATACGTAGCTCAGCCCCTCTCTTCTCCTTGGCAGCTGGCCTCCTGAACATGCTCTGGGCTCTGTTCTCCGTGGTTTACAGGGACAGTCCCCTATCCCGAGGCCTGCCTCAACCTGTGTGGGTACCTGCCTAATTCTGTTCACTTACCTACAAATACGAACCACTGACTCCAATATAAAACTGATCCCCGTCTGTTTGATTTCTTCTTGCCCATCTCTTACTGAGAGCTTTGTAAGGAATGAGGGGTGCCCTCTATTATATCCTCTTGGATTCCCAAACTGTTACCTCATTTAATACCAATAAGAATTCATTAGAAGACTACTCTCGGATGAGGAAACTAAGCCGACCTAAGCAGCCCCTCCGCTAAGAACGAGGAGTCTGTGGTCTCCGTTCAGGATTGGGTGAAATAAGTTTGCAAACTGTTCAAGCTTTACAAACAGAAGGCCCTCGGGCGGTGGATCTGGCTCTGCCACCCCCTGGCACAAGGGCCCGGAACTAGGGCTTTCCGACCTCCGGTTCCTTTACCAGGGAAGTGAGGGGTCCCCCGGCTGCTGTGAGTTCTGTGACCGTGAGTCAGTAGTGACCAGCCGCCCACTGTCTCCCCTGGCTTCCTCTGCGTCACGGACGTCTTCGGATGCTGGCTTCTCCCCCGATTGAGTGAGGGCCAGTCCCTGGGGACACAAGGTGCTTGAAACTCCCTCTTGTTGACAGGGCGGGGCCTCCTGAGGTCAGCGGCTTGATCCTGTTTTGTTGCTGTGGCAACAAGGGCGCCCACGCTTCCGTTTCCGGGAGCGTGATGCAAGCCGCGGGGTCGGCGCTGTGCGTGCTTCCCGGGCCGTCCCAGCTCCCGGCTCTGCAGCAATTCCCAGCGCCGTCGCCGGGGCCGAGCGACAGGAAGAGGACCCTCTCCCCTCCCCCGGCCGGCCGTCCCCCGCCGGGCCGGTGCCGGAGGAAGTGAAGCGAGGCGCGGGCTTCCCCAGAAAAGACGCACAGCTCCGTTAGGTCAGCCTTAGGAAGAAAAATTATCAAGAAATCCGGGCTCAGTCCTCTTTAGCCTGCTTCAGAACAGTGAGTTCTGCCTCATGGCAGAAGCCTGTCCTTCGGTTTAGTTATCAGGGACGGGGTGACGGAGAACTTGGGCAGGCCTTGACTTATGGTAAGTTTCATCTGATTCCGAAACTCAGCGGTTTAACGCCGGAACAAGACAAACTAGCAAAGAACAGGAAGTGGAAAAAACATTTGCCTACTGGAAACCACCTTTTGTTCACCTGCATTCCTCCAAAACAGCAGTCAAATTAGCCCAGATACCTACCTTTTGCGGGGTAGCCCCAGATGGTGGATCCCCCAAAAGGACTTTGTCGACGAATTTGACGCCCCGGTTTTTCGGAAGAGAGTTCAAGAGGTGTCAGGGGAACTTAAGGTTGTGTCTCCCTGCCTGTATAACAAGGTGGCTCACTCTTCTGTGCATTTTATTTTATTTTTTTTAAGATTTTTATTTATTTCTTTGAGAGAGCGAGAGATAGAGCACGAGCAGGGGGGAGGAGCAGAGGGAGAAGCAGAAGCGGACTCCCTCCTGAACAGGAAGCCTGATGCCGGACTTGATCCCAGGATGCTGGGATCATGACTTGAGCTCAAGGCAGCCGCTTAACTGAATGAGCCACCAGGGGTCCCTTTTTTTTGCATTTTCTGAAAAAAGAAATTGCTTTGGCCAAGGAGGACAAAAGGAATAGGACAAGCACAGGTTTTGGAAGTGCAAAAAGGGTGGAGATGTCAGTATGTACCAGAGAGAAAAGGGCAGGCAGCCAGGACAAGAAAGACTCCTCTGTCCTTCTAACCCTTGCCCTCACAGGACCTGTCCCCACTGGTAACCAGCAGACACTTCCTCACTGGGGTGGGGGAGGGTGGCTGCGGCCCTCAGTGGCATTGTTCCCAGAATGGAAAATGTGGGTGTTGGCAACCATATCAAAGGCCTTGGATTGTTCATAAACCTTTTCACCTCTGATCAGCAGACCGCAGTGCCTGCTGTTCAAAGTCTGTGGAAGCTTTGGAACAATAGACTTGGCCCCCTGCCGATCTGTTTGCCTGACTTTCTGAAAGAGGTAAATGGGCCCCCAGACCAATTACCATCCTACCAACCTCCTTGAAGTGGCTCTCACCAATTAAAGGTAGTGCAAGGCCAACACCAGTTACCCCCAACACGACTCTTGGGAGACAGACTTAGAAGGAGTTGAGGGAGGTACTCGCTCCAGCACAGAATTTAAGGGGGTGCCAAAAAAACTCAGTCATCAAAATAAATAATACTTTAATGTAATCTTTTAAAATGTTTGACATTTTGTTCATTGTGGGTTATCTTGCATTAATTGTAATTTTTGAAATGATTGCATCCAAATATAGTTTATCTCGATAACTGAGTTTCAGCCCCCCCCCCCACTTAAATTTTGCACCGAGGTGAGGAACCCACTCTCCTCACCCTAGTCTCGGCCCTGTTGAGAAATGGTGTTGTTCACAAACACTCCGAAATAAGAGACATGGAAAAGGCCCATGATGATTAATCAGTAGGTGAGGATCCTTCAGAAGGTGTGGAAAGTGTGGCCCAGAGTACCCAGGCCTAGATAGCAAACTTGGGTGGAGATGTGAGGAAAGTCAGCCTTCTCACAGGCTCCAGACACCTAACAGCTCAGCCAGGGAATGTAGCTGGAAAGCTGCCTCCAAGAGCCCAAGTCCAACCCACCTGCAATTTTCCACAGGGAGGCTGGGGCGGTGGGCAGTTTGCCTACTTGGCATAGGCTGAGAAAAACTGGAAAGGCTCCTTTCCCCTGAGGGTCACAGGAGGTGACTATCAGTAGAGTGGTCAATCCTCTGACTCGAATTGTTTTTTTTTTTTTTTCTTTTAAGATTTTGTTTATTTGAGAGAGAGAGCAGAGGGAAGGGCACAGGGAGAGAGAATCACAGGCCGACGCCACGCTCAGCATGGAGCCCAATACAGGGCTCCATCTCATGACCCTGAGATCACGACCTGAGCCACCCAGATGCCCTAAAGTTGTCTTTGTTTTAAAGAACCTTCCATTAAAATGCAACCATCTCTGTAGGAAGTCATTATCAGCAGAAATCTTAGCATAGAGATGAACTCATTGATTGATTGATTGATTCATTCATTCATTCAACAAACATTTACTGAGTACCACACACCAGACTGGAGTAGGATCTACCCTGCCCAGTCTCATGACAGTTAGAAACGTCAACTTAGTGTACTAAGGTCAGGCTAGAGCCCCAGGCAGGCTGGTGGGAGGGCCCCTCGCTCAGCCAGATCTCCTAGCTGGGACTGCAACTGAGGAAGAGCAGGACTCAGGGCAGGCTCCTGCCAGGGCTTACAAGACAGGAGTGCAGAAAGGAACAGAAAGAATCCTCCTGTTGCTCCGATATGCCTGGGCTAAGTAGGGCCCCAGGAAGTATCCAGCAATTGGCTTTGGTTCACGGAACTAGAGGGTGTCATTCTCAGAATACCATGTATCAGTCGTGGCAGATTTGGGGGGTTCTCCCTTCACCCAGTAAAGACTCTCACAGGGGGGTGAGTTTTTCCCTGAAAAGTATGTGGCCGTGCATCTGGGGGCTTTGCGCAAGGAATCCTGTCCCTTGCGGGGGGGAGCCCAGATGGACCCCACCTCTTGGATCTCTGCCCAGCTCTGGCCTGACACGGTGGGAATTTCCTTGGCTTTGTGGCTCTGGCCCAGGTGCTCCGGTGAGAACAGTGAGAACCCAGAACGGGGCTGTGACCCCAGTGAGGCAGCCTCCCCGGGAGAGAGAAGCCATCCCACTTGTGCTCGCTTTGCTTGGATGTGCCTCCCCGGAAGGGGCCCCGGGAGCTAATTCCTGATGTGGCAGCCCTGGGAAATGACAGGAGAGGGGAGGCCAGGAAGGCTTCTGGATCCTGAAACCTCTCTGTCTTTTTTTTTTTGTTTTTAGTTTTTTCCTCTCTTTTTAAACAATTCACAAACACACATCGATACAGCACTTTTATATACATCATCCTATTTCTTTTTCCCAACAACTCTGTTAGGAGAGGTTCTGTTTTTCCCGTTTGCTAGCTGAGGAAATTGAGTCCTAAGAGGTGACATAACTTCCGGATAACTCAGTCAGTAAATGGAAAAGTGAGGACTTGGACGTTACATCTGTGCCTTTTTCCTGTGTCACTCAGCCCTGTGACCCCAATGCTCCTGTGCCCCAGATGCCTGGGGATATCCTTTCTCCCTCTTCCTCACCGCTCCACATGTACAACTCACGCCAGCTACTTCTGTCTGAGAATCTATCTCAAGTCTGCCCATTTTCCTCCATCTCCCTGCCACCAACGATCAGGGCTCACCTCCTCACAGATCTCTCAGCGGCCACTTTGCTGCTCCCTTGCAGTTTTTTCCCTCTTCTTACTGGCTGTGTGTCCTTGGGCAAATTTCTTTTTCTTTTCTTTCTTTTCTTTTCTCTTTTCTTTTCTTTCTTTCTCTCTCTCTCTCTCTCTCTTTCTTTCTTTCGATTTTATTTATTTATTTGACAGAGATAGAGACAGCCAGCGAGAGAGGGAACACAAGCAGGGGGAGTGGGAGAGGAAGAAGCAGGCTCATAGCGGAGGAGCCTGATGTGGGGCTCGATCCCATAACGCCGGGATCATGCCCTGAACTCCGAAGGCAGATGCTTAACTACTGCGCCACCCAGGCGCCCCTCCTTGGGCAAATTTCTTAACCTCTAAGCGCCTGAGCGTGATCTCTGCAAAATGGAAACGAGAATATCACCACCCTGCTCGCTCGCGCTGAGGATTTGGCGGGAGTCCCCAGCGCAGGCCTTCCAAGTGAGACTCCCATGTCATTTAAACTTTTCTAGCCACCATAGTAAAAAGGGTAAAAAGAAGTGAACTTAATTTCAGTGGTATAATTGATTTAGCACCACTTATAAAAGAGTGTCCATTTAACGTGGAAGCAATATTTTAAAAATGTTACCGAGACATTTTCTATCCCTTTTTTCACACGAAGTCCAGTGTGCATTTTACACGTACTACATGTCCCGGCTTTAAGCGTCTAGTAATCCCACGTGGCCAGTGGCTAGAGAACTGGTTCAGCGCGCTCCAGCAGGGCCCGGAGCCTACGTGTTCGCTCCCGGGGTGTTTGGTTCGGCCCGGCCTCCAGGCAGGGTGGTTCCTCCGAGCGCCCCGCTCGGCCGCACCCTCGGCCTTCGCTGTCGCCTCTCCCTGCCTACCGCCTTTACAGCAGGGCTCGGGACTGACTCCAGAAGGGCGGAAGCTCTGGCTTCCGTTTCCTGCCGGCAGAGAGCCTTAACGTGAGGCCCGCCGGCCTCGGTTTTCCTGTCTGCTCGTGGGGAGCCTTTACACTTAGCTAAACCTGATAATATGGACTCAACCTTGGTATAATTAGCATATCTGTCGGGGGCCCCCCAGGGGTGGGAGGGCATATTTTGGGTGAGGAGGGTTCAGGAAATGCCCCTCAGAGTCTGGAGGGAAGGCATTGCCACATCTCCGGGCCCCCGCTGAGGAGGAGGGACGCACCGGGAGCCACAGTGGAAGCTGGTGATTAGGGAGGAGTTTCCAGGGCAGGGCAAAGCGCCTCGGCAGAGTTGAAGACGTCTTTCCTTCTTTTTTTTTTTTTTTTTCATTTTGAAAGAGCTTGGCTGGAAGCCCTCAGCCTGGAAGGAGGGTCTGCCTTTCAGCAGGGTTTCCTGCCCCAGCCCGGCGGCTGCCCTCCCCTGCCCAAATGCAGAAGCAAAGCACTCTTCAAAGAGCGGTGGCACGCGGGCCAACTTCTGGCCCTTGTCCTCGGACGCGGACCGGCCACTTGTACTTGGCGGCTGGCTCGGGCGAACTGCTGCTCGGAGGATCTGAAACTTGGCTTTGGCCTCCTTGGGTTTCTCAGGAACCCAGCCGTCCCAGTTTGCTGGGGCCGCTCTAACTTAGCACCACACGCTGGCTGCCTTCGAATAGCAATTGCGTGTCTTACAGTCTGGGAGCTAGAGGCTGGATATCAAGGTGTCCGTACAGTTGTTTCCTTCTGAGAGCAGTGAGGAAAGGATCTCTTGCAGGCCTCTCTCCCAGCTTCTGGTAGCCTCCAGAGTTCCTTGGCTTGTAGATATTCTTCCCAGATCTTCACATTCATTTTTGCTCTATGCAAGTCACTCTCTGGGTGCACTTATCTCCTTCTTATAAGAACCTCAGTCAAATTGGATTAGGGTCCAGCCTAATGACCTCATTTAACTTGATTACCTTAGTAAAGACTGTGTCTCCAAATAACCCTCCACATGGAAGGTTAGGACTTCAAAATATGGATTGGGGGAGGGGCACGATTCAATCCACAACGCTAGCCTAAGCTCCTTTTGCAAGTGTAGGCATCTGCTCTCATGCACGGGGAACCCAGGAGGTGGGTGAGCTTTTGAGCCTTCCAGGGCCAGTGACCAAGTCTTCAAGGGTGTAGTCTATCTGATAGAGCCGCCCGGGTAATCACGGGTAATTAGCGAGCCAGCTCCCAGAAACTCAGAATTTCCTGGGGCTGCAGGCGCTACAATGACCAACAAAACTCAGCCTCCACCCTTCAGGAAATGTAATCCAATAGAAGAGATAAGACATACATTAACCAGATAATAAAATACAGGGCAGTGAAAGGTACAAAGAATAAAGCCATACAGAGGGAGTGCTTTCTTGTGGTTGAGAGATAAGTAAGGTTCATGGAGATTTGCTTTGAACCGTCATTCTGACACCAAAGGTAAAGATGACAAAGGTGAGGGAAAGATGGGCATCTCAGGGAAGACTGGATGGCTTGGCACGTTCAGGAGAGGGATGGAAGCAGCCAGGGGAGAAAAGGGTGGGAGGGCAGGACAAAGTCTAGCTGTGATGGGCTCTTGCTGCCAGGCCGCGGGGACCTACTGAGAGTTTTTTGCAGGACAACATAACGCACATGATCTATTAGGGATCTTAGCCTGGTCGTGAGCAGGGGCTGGAAGGAGTTAGAAAGGTGGAGTGGGCGGGGTGCCTGGGTGGCTCAGTCGCTTGGGCGTCTGCCTTCAGCTCAGGTCATGATCCCAGAGTCCAGGGATCGAGCCCCACATCAGACTCGGTGGGGAGTCTGCTTCTCACTCTCCCTCTCCCTCTGTGCTTTCCCTCTTTCTCTCTCTCTCAAGTAAATAAATAAAATCTTTTAATTAAAAAAAAAAGAAAGGTGGAGTGGGAACTGGGAGGACAAACAGGAAGCTGGGTAGTCGTTAGGACGGGAGGGAAAAGGCCCCCAGAGCTCTCGCAATGGAAATGCAAAGGAAGAAACGGGAGCGGGGAAGTGGGAAGAAAGACCCCACAGAACTTGACGGGAGTTCATGCTTGGGTTTGGGAGAACAAGGAAGAGAAGGCAAAGGTGGCTTCAACTTTTCCAGCTGGGGCCATTTGGAGAGGGTGGCTACCACGAAGAGAAGGAAACAGGGAAGTCAAGGGTGTGGCTCTGGGGCTGCTTTCGGGCACACCCTGCCAGCGGGGCCTCAGGGCGCGGCCTCCAGCTGTGGGCCGGTGCAGGGGAGGGGTGCCAAAAGCAGGAGTGGCCTCCCCTGACTCCCACCCCCGCTCTCTTGACCTCAGAGGCGGTGTCTTAGTCATTTAAAGGTACATGGATGGCTGCAGGGCGTTCTTAATGTCACGGTGAGGAAATGGGACAGGGAGAGACCTTGCAGCGGCCTCACGGAGCCTAGAAAAAACGAAGAGATTGCAGTGGTGTGACATGTGTATCTGACAATGTAATCTCAGCCCTGAGCTGGCTTAGCGTCCGCAGGATGCCTCCCACACTGGCATTCCTTCTGCGGGGGCAAAACAGCCACTCGCATGCAGTCCCCAGGGCTGCCTTTCCTCCCCCTGAAACGCATAAGATACAGCTTCTGTCTCCTTAAGAAAGCTGCTCATCTCCTGTTGTGTGTGTGGGGGGGTGTCTGGAGCATACCTGTGTGTGTGTGTCTGTGTGTGCACGTGCCTGTCGTGTGTGTCTGTGTGTGTGCGCGCGCCTTTGTGTACCTATATGTGTGTGTGCTTGTGTGTGCACAAGCCTGTCGTGTCTGTGTGTGTGCACTTGTGTGCATGTGTGTGCTTGTGTCTGTGCGCTATCATGTGTCTGTGTGTGTCTGTGTGTGTGCTTGTGTGTGTGCACCTGTTGTGTGTATGTGCACCTTTGTGTGTGTCTCTGTGTGTATGCACCTTTGTGTGTGTACCTGTATGTGTGCTTGTGTGTGTCTATGTGTGCACCTCTGTGTGTGTGCATGCTGGTGTGTGCACCAGCACGTGTGCCTCTCTCTGCACCCGTGTGTGCCTCTATGTGTGTGCCTGTGTATGTGTGTACCTTTTCGTGTGCTTGTGTGTGCCTGTATATGTGTGCACTTGTGTGTGTACCCCTGTGTGCATGCCTGTATGTGTGCGTACGTGTGCATGTGTGTGTGCTCCCTACTTGGTGTCTCTTCCTCCCTATCCTGTCTCAGGCCTCTCTCCCTGCAGGAGCATTCATTTATTTATTTTTAAAGATTTTATTTATTTATTTGATAGAGAGACAGCCAGCAAGAGAGGGAACACAGGCAGGGGGAGTGGGAGAGGAAGAAGCAGGCTCCCAGCAGACCAGGGAGCCTGATGTGGGGCTCGATCCCAGGATCCTGGGATCATGCCCTGAGCCAAAGGCAGACGCTTAACGACTGAGCCACTCAGGCACCACTGCAGGAGCATTTAAACCCCTTGCTCGCCAGTTCCAGGGACCTGTGTCTGATCAGCCAGAAACTCTTATGTGGTCGGAGAGATGCCGACAGCGTGATCTAGAAGTCACTGTCCACGAATAAAAAATACAGTATCCTGGAAACAAGATCTAGCTAAAACCACCCTTTTTTGTGATCTGTTATCTCCAAGGGCTAAGAGGGGAAAGCCAAAGTAAGAGATGATGCTATGGCCTCTACAACGCATGTTCCTGGCCGCGGCTAACCTGGACGGCATCTGAGGTGGACTGTAAGGAAACACGACTTACAAATGCAGAGTAGTTAGAGGTGCGGACGACGCACTGGGAGCTTGAAGAGGCCAGGATATCACCTGCTCTAGTCTCAGTGTCTGATACTTTATAAAAGAATTTAAAGTCCATCCAGCAAGGATCCAGTGCACAACGGTAGAGGATTGGCTTCAACCCCTATCTTTTATCCACATAAAGAAACACACTGTGAGGGGTTCCAGGCTGGCTCTGGTCGTTGGAGCACATGACTCGTGATCTCAGGGTTGTGAGTTCAAGCCCCATGTTGGGTTGTAGAGATTTTAGGAATAAAATATTTTTTTAAAGATTTTTTTTATTTCAGAGAGAGAGGGAGGGAGAGCAAGAGAGCATGAGCAGGGGGAGGGGCAGAGGGAGAGGGAGAAGCAGACTCCCCACTGAGCAGGGGGGGTGTTCGATCCCAGGACCCTGGGATCATGACCTGAGCGGAAGGCAGACGCTTAACCCATAACCGACTGAGCCACCCAGGCGCCCCTAGAAATAAAATCTTTTAAAAAAAGAAGGAAAGAAACACACAGCGTCCACTAGATGGGAGGTGGCAGAAGTAGCTATCCTGACCTGGAAAAATGTTCACAGTCTGCTCTTAAGGATCCGTAAAGTAGCATCTAGTTTTTTTTGTGTGTGAAAAGCGTATGTATATTAAATATTGAAAGTAGTTATGTCCTGGTTGTATTATGGGCGACTTTTCTCTTTTTAAAAATATTTTAACATTATTTTTCTTCTTAAAATTTTTTTTTCTTCAGTGAAAATATACTACCTGTGAAATTTTAAAATGAATAACACTATTTCACAATAGCACACGCCGTCAGGAAGATTTCTTCGGGCCCATCGGAGAGCAGAGACGAGCTGGTCTCTTACTGCCAAGTCGGCCACCTCCCCGCCCCCACCGCCCTCCATCTCAAAGCTGCCGCGAGGGGCTTTGTCCTCTAAGCCCTGCTGGGAGCCCGGGGGAGCTGTGATAAGCACCCCTGGCTCCATTAGGACAGGGAGGGGTCTTAGGCAGGTCTGGTGACTCCTGCTCTGAAAGCCCCCGTTAATCGGGTCCCGCAGGAGGTAGGAATTGGCCTCTCCTTCTGTTTCCCAGCTGCCAGCTGCTCCTCTCATGAATACGTTTTCTTCTGGTTTCAGCCCCATGACTTTGCTTTCCGAGTGCTATTGTACCCACGCCAGCTGGTTAGCAGGACTGGTTTTTAGGGTGAGAGTCTGCAGGTCACACAGGGGTTAAGTGCCATGAGAAGGGCAAAAGTAAAGTTAGAAGGTTGGCCAGGAACTCACAGGCAGGTGCAAAGGTGAAAGGACGAGGGCCTCTGGGTGTTGCCTGGTCTGAGCGAGGGTCCAGGCAGTGCGGTTGGGGACTGGAGCGCAGGGTCCCCGGCGGTGGCGGCAGCACTCTCAGGGGCATGAGCAGGGGTGGGGTGCGGGGAGGGGGAGGTGTCCTTAGACAGCTATGCAGACTTCTGCTGCTGCTTTGACAAATGGGTGATCCCCACCTGCTCCCTCTGCCTTGCCCTCTAGGGAATACCGTCACTGCAGGTGAGGGGCCCTCTGGAGTTGCAGTAGTTTCCGTCCACCTGGGCTTTCACAGGGGGAGATCTTGAGAAAAGGGGAGCCCTGAGGACACCCAGACTCCCCAGGACCCAGGCTGCAGCCTCTGAACTCTTTTTGGCTGCTTGTTTTCTTCCCTTTCCTTTTCCTTTCCTCTCTTTTCTCTTTTCTTTTTTTCCCCCTCTTCTAAGGGTAAAATAATTCTGACCTACCAACCCCAGGGGGGTACAGTCAGAAAAATAGGGAGCAGCGGTTTCAAGCTCTGCCTGTGACTTGGGCTAATTACTTAATTCCTCTGAGCTTCAGATTCTTCACATGTAAAGGGAAATACGAACAGTATATGCTTTGGAGTTGCTGTGAAATAATGCATCCTGAAGAATTTAGAGGACAGTGCTGAGAGCATACTAAGCAGGAATGAACTTGAAAAGCACGTCCCAACTAGCAAGGGCAGAGACAGCGTCCTTCTTACCAGGAGAGAGGGCAACAGTGTGGGAGCAGTTTCTGGAGGACCTTTTGGGGCCAGGCATTGACTCGTTAGCTGCTGGATCATGGGGAATTTCCAGGGAGGGGCTGGGGTGATGAGGAGGGTGACGCTACGTATCAGCGAGTGTGGAGTTACATGAAGTAGGGCAGCATAGCGGCCGAATATCAGTTGTAATTCTAAGTGCTAGGTATCAGTGATTAATTATTTTGAAGAAATGTTAGCTACAGGGTTTTTAGAGCTAGATTCCCTCTTCCCAATGTATGTGTGGGCGTGCGCACACACACGTGCTTCTTAATTTTAAAGACAGAAAGACCAGAAAGCACGTAGGAGAGGGAGGGGACCAGCATGTGTCAGACTTGGATTGCTACTGTTCCGATGTGCGCTGCTCTGGGATCTGGGAGTGTGTGTGTGTGTCTGTGACCCAGCCTACACAGGACAACTGATTTCTGATGAGCCAAGGCTCTGTTTGCCAGGCTGGCAGGGCCTCACTGTCGTGCCCTGACCAGTGTGGATTCTGCAGTCACCAGACCGTAGCATCAGGCTGACAGGGCTGGGTAGGTATTTGGGAAAAGACCCTGGGCTTTGGTCACAAATCCACGAGCTCTGTATCAGTTTGCTAGGGGGGCTTAAACAACAGACATTTATTTTCTTGGGGCGCCTGGGTGGCTCATTCAGTTAAGCATCTGCCTTCTGCTCAGGTCATGATCTCAGGGTCTCAGGATGAAGCCCTGGGTCAGGCTTCCTGCTCAGCGGGGAGTCTGTTTCTCCCTCTCCCTCTGCCCCTCCCCCTGCTCCTTCTCTCTCTTTCTTGTTCAGTCTCTCTCAAATAAATAAATAAAATCTTTAAAAAATTATTTCCTCACAGTTCTGGAGCCTAGAAGTTTTTTTGGTTTTGGTTTTGGGTTTTTTTTTTGGAGGCTCGAAGTTTGAGATCAAGGTGCTGGCAAGGTGTTGCTTCCTTCCGAGGACCGTGAGGATGGGTCTGTACTAGGCCTCTCTCGCTGGCTTGTCGATGGCTGTCTTCTCCCTGTGTCTTCAGATCATTCCCTGTGTGGGTCTGTGTCCAAATGTCCTCTTCTTGTAAGGATACCAGACATATTAGATTAGGGTCCAGCCTGATACTCTCACTTTCTACCCTATCTCCAAATATGGTTACATGGCGAGGTGTGGGGGCTTTGGACTTCGCCACGCGGAGCCACAATTCTGTGGATAACAGTTTCATTCCTCCTAGTGCGGCGTGCCCAGGGAAGCCTGCAGGCTTCTGTCTGGCACCGGTAGGGTACATGCACCTCGGAGATACTCCCCCGCGCCTTCTTTTTCTCACTTCTTACGGTGAAACATTGGTTAACATTTTGTAAGATATCATTCCATTGATATGTATCTGTCTATTTTTGGAACCATTTCAAAGTCACCTCTAACTTCAGGATACATTTCCAAAAGCAAACGAAGGGGAAAAGGGCATCCTTTACACAGCCATGATGCCATTATCATACCTAGCAGTAATTTCCCTGTGTCACCTAAGAGCCCATATTCAATTTCTTCACCAACGAAGACACACACGTTGAAAATGGTTCTGACTCTTCAGTGTCTTGTATCTTTTCATCTTGAGCACGTTCCCCACCTTTTATTTGTGCGATATTGACATTTTGAAGACACGAAGGCACACGCTGGTGTTGTCTGACCATCCCCCTTGAGGTGATGATTTATTTCAGGTCATTATGATAAGTAGCCACATGAAAACCACTTATTTACTGTAAAACGGTTGTTGGGGACAGGACCTGGTGTGACTGCAGTTCCTTAAGTATGTGCCATACGAGAAAATCTCACGAGAATTGAGTGCCGGGAAAGAGTTGTGTCTCCTGCTATAAACTGGCATTTTCTTTCTTTTCTTTTTTTTTTTTATTTTTAAGTTTATTTAAGTAATCTCTACACTCATCATGGGGCTCGAACTCACAACCCTGAGAGCAAGAGCTGCATGCTCTTCTGTTCGAGCCAGCCAGGTGCCCTGGCATTGTATTTTTTTTCTGATGAGAGCCAGGAAACTTGCTGTCTCCCTTTTTATTTAAGAAGCCTAGAGTCAAACTTTTTACTGTGGTGTGTTTTAGGGACGTCATATGGGCTTCTCCTTTTTTCTTTAATCCTGGGCTCTATTTTGTTAAGTCTATTGTATCTTTCACTGTAAATCCTCTTCACATTCTTTTTTTTTTTTAAGTTTGTTTGTTTGTTTGTTTGTTTGTTTGTTTATTTATTTATTTATTTATTTATTTATTTATTTATTTATAGTAATCTCTACCCCAGTGTGGGGCTGGAACTTATGACCCTGAGATCAAAAGTCACATGCTCTTCTGACTGAGCCAGCCAGGTGCCCCTCAAATTCTTTTCTGTTTGTTTGCTTTAAACATACAGGATGGAAATAAACCCAACTGATTTCCCCAAGGCCTTTCCTTTACCTACAAGTTAAGAGATGAAGAGCTCCTCCACAGGTGTTTTGCAGCCAGCTCCTTTCAGGGAACCAAAGGACTGAAGAAAACTGAAGACCAAGCCTGTCCCCCGCACAGAGCACTCTTCAGTGGGGTCCTGATTTAACACTGACCCTGTCTTCTGACAGTGAACAGGAAGTCGGCTCCACTTGTTAACTTCCTTAGGTGATCCTGGCTCTCTGAGAGTGACTTCCGGCCTACAGGTGCTTGCCTGCACTTAATTGTCCACCAAGCTCCGTGCTGGGAATGGCGAGAAATCGAAGGAGTTAGTTACGGCTTCTGACTGACAGGGTTTAGGGTTTACGGATCATTTATATTTCCTGGAGATTACAATAGCTCTTGATTTTCAAGGACTTAAACACACCCATCTAAGGGGGCTGGTAATCTCAGTGGAAATTTGATAGCCAGAAACACCAGGAGGTCCGATTTTAGGGGATGCTTATTAGTGCTTATTATGTGCCTGGAACTTAAGGATATTATTATTTAATCCTCTGAACAATTCTGGACTATAAACATGAGTGTCTACCTTTTCTAGGCTAGAAAACCAGAGGTTTAGAGGTGCTAAGTAACTAGCCTGAGTAAGTGGAAGAGCTAGGATGTGAAACCTACCTCTGTCCCCGAAGCTCCTTCTTTAATGTTACACCATACTGTCTGTGTTTTGTTCCTTGCACAGAAGAAAATTAGCGAGGAGAAAGACACTACTGCTAACCTCAGAGCTGGGGGAGAGAAATGATTTATTATGCTTTTGACTTGGCCCCAGACCCATGGGGCCGGACTCTTCGAGGACAGGACTGGAGATGGGTTGATTCTGGTTTTTTCTTGGTCCCTGGGCTGGAAGTGGCTTCTCCCCACACCAGCTGCCGGTGGCACCTGACGGTTCTGTGGGGCAGCAGCAACACCAGCTGGTCACACAGGCTTCCTCCAGAAGGCCTGACCCACAGCCCGCTCCCCTTACACTGGCAGAACAAAAGCATCAGCAGCCCCCACTAGGAGGCTTGCCAAGAACTCAAATCCTTATTCAACAAAATGTACGTGGTTGAAGAGAGAGTTTGTGATTTGAATATGTATGCGGGCAGAGCAGCTTCCTGCCCCAGCACCCTTGATTATCTCTACTACCGAGGTCACTGGGACGGGAATGTGAAATCCCCCCACACCCAGACCATGTGCACTCCAGAGGGGCTTTATCTCCTCTGGAAATTGTGAGGTCAAGAGGTGTGAACTTAGGGTTCCTCTCTGGGCTTTGGGAAATCCCTGAAATTCAGTGCACACTTTGTATTTGTATAGATACGTACATCTTTCTAGGAAGAGGGGCCTCAGTTGTTGTAAGATTTTCAGAGGAGTCCCTGACCCCTAAAGGTTAAGAATCATCACTTTGGAACAAATTTAGATAATGTTTCATTGGTTTAATATTAACTTGAGCTAATTTAAAATTACTTCACCTTCCCTAAGAGATTTCTGTCTGGTTTTCTTGGGATTTGGCTGGGTGGTGGGAAAATGTTAAGTAAAGAACGTGTCACTGATTAACCAGTGAAAGCTTAACACAGCAGTTAAGAGCCCAGGGTCTGGAGTGAGACTGGGGGGAAGGGAGTTCAGCCCCAGCTTTGCTGCTCAGTAACCACAAGACCTTGGGTACATTATTTAAACTCTGAACCTCAGTTTCTTCTCTGTAGAATGGGGTGGTAACTAAATTACTACCTCATAGCATTATTGTGAGGACGAAGTGGGATAATCCACACAGAGTTGTTAGCACTACACAAGGTCAGCCATTATTAGGATCTGTTCTATTATTCCTTGTTGAAGAGAGTGGAATCGTTATTGGTGGCAGTGTCCTTGTGGCAGGCAGATGTCAAAGCTGTCCTTCCAATTCTGCATATGCTCAGAATATGCTGGGTCGGGGCGCCCAGGTGGCTCAGTTCGTTGAGCAGCTGCCTTTGCCTCAGGTCATGATCCCAGGGTCCTCAGATCGAGCCCCGCCTCAGGCTACTTGCTCAGTGGGGAGTCAGCTTCTCCCTTGCCCTCTACCCCTCCACTCATGCTCTCAATTTCTCAAATAAATAAAAGAAAAAAAAAAAAAAGAACATGCTGGGTCCTCTTACTTCATCCCTCCGTTCTCCTCCCAGATCACTTATTTATTTTTTTAAAGTTTATTCATTTATTTATTTTCATAATCTCTGCACCCAGTGTGGGGTTTGAACTCACAGCCCCGAGATCAAGAGCTGCACACTTCTCCAGCTGAGCCAGCCAGACACATTTCCTTCCAGATCATTTAAAGCTGGACTGGTCTTGGGGCGCCTGGGTGGCTCAGTCGGTTACACGTCTGCATTTGGCTCAGGTCATGATCCCCGGGGTCCTGGGATAGAGCCCCACTTGGGCTCCCTGCTCATCGGGTAGCCTACTTTTCCCTTCCCTCTGCCTGCCGCTCCCCCTGCTTGTGTTTTCTCTCTCTCTCTCTGTCAAATAAATAAATAAATAGAGTCTTTAAAAATAAATAAATGAATAAAGCTGGCTTGGTCTTAAGGCCAAATCAATAACTACTTTCTCTGTACTTCCCAGCACGTTCCACATTCCAGCCTGGTTTATATCTTTCTTCTTAAAGCCTATAACCCATATATTAGAAATGGAGCATTCCTTCTATATCAGACAATATGTGTGTGTGTGTATATATATAATTTATCTATCTATCTGTCTATCTATCTGTCTATCTATCTATCTATCTATCTATATTTTTTGGTCCTTACAACAACCCTGTGAGACATCTCATTAAGAAATACCTTATTAGCTCAATTTTACAGATGAGGAAATTGAGGCAGACAGGTAAGTAATTTTGCCTAAATCCTAAATCCACAAAGCTAGAAAACAGCAAATATGAGATTAAGGTCTAGATAACTTCAAAGCCAGTCTGGTTTGCTATGTTAGCTACTTACGTCCTTGCAACGTCATTTGTGTATTATCCTATAGTATTTAGGTTGTCATGTCATTTACCTTAAGTCTGTAAATTCCTTGAAGACAAAGACAATTCATTGGACTATTTTTCATACCTTGCAGTACCTAGGACAATGTCTTGGGAATAATGGATACCCCATAAATACTTGTCTGTGGGTTATTGAACGGGGTCACCTGGCTGGCTCAGTTGATAAGAGCGTGTGACTCTTGGTCTCAGGGTCCTGAGTTGAAGCCCCAGGTTGAGTGTGGAGCCTACTTAATACACACACACACACACACACACACACACACACACACACACACAGGTTACTGAATGATTATATGTATATATATGGGAAACAACTGAAATACATTGTGTGATTTGTTTAATAATTTAACTACTTTCTCATACTATAAGCAGAGAGGGTTTTTAAAGTACCATTTCTAGGGATGCATGGGTGGCTCATCTTTCAGCTCAGGTCATGATTCCACTGGGATGGAGCCCTGCATCGGGCTTCCTGGTCAGCAGGAAGCCGGCTCTTCCCTCTCCCTCTGCCGCTCCCCCTGCGTGTACTCTCTCTCAAATAAATAAAATCTTTCAAAAAAAGTATCATTTCTATAAAACAAAATTCTATCTTATTTTTATTTTAAAGCTTTATTTATTATTTATTTATTTTAAAGAGAGAGAAAGAGAAAGAGAAAGAGAGAGAGCATGCTAGAGCATGTGAGTGGGGGGGAAGGGCGAAGGGAGAGAATCCATAAACGACTTCCCACTGAGCGCAAAGCCCAGGCTGGGGCTGGCTCCCACAACCCATGAGATCATGATCCAAGCAGAAACCAAGAGTTGGATCGTTGGGGCGCCTGGGTGGCTCAGTCGATTGAGCATCTGCCTTTGGCTCAGGTCATGAACCCAGGGTCCTGGGATTGAGTCCACATTGGTTCCCTGCTCAGCAGGGAGCCTGCTTCTCCCTCTCCCTCTGCCACTCCCCTTGCTTGTGCTCTCTCTCTGTCAAATAAATAAATAAAATTTTTTTTTGGGGAAAAAAAGAATTGGACACTCAACTGACTGAGTCACCCAGGCGCCCCTATTTATTTTTTTAAGTAAAGTCTACATTCAGTGTGGGGCTCCAACTCATGACTCCGAGATCAAGAGTTGTGTGCTCTACTGACTGACCCAGCCAGGCACCCTTATAAAACAAAACTTAAGCATAAATAATGTGCTACTATGGAAGCTACACTCTTTCTAATGTATCTATAGAAAGAATAAAAATATGGCTCAATAGTACGAGAGGTTTGTACCTGAAATTTAAGTGCTCGGCACGAAACCTGGAGTGAAATAAGGAATTATTATTATTATTATTATTATTATTTGATGCTGGATATGCAATTATCACCTATTACTGTTGTCAAAGAGCTACTTGTTCTGAGGGAATTCTTTTTTTCTCCTTAGAGAGAGGGAGAGAGTAAGAGTGTGTGTGTGTGTGCACGCGCGCACGCACAAGGGGCAGGGGAGAGGGAGAGGGAGAGACTCTTAAGCAGGCTCCATGCTCAGAGCAGAGCCGGATGCAGGGCTCAGTCTCACAACCCTGAGATCATGACCTGAGCTGAAATCAAGAGTCGGATGCTTGCAAGGTCCACAATAGCCAAACTATGGAAATAGCCCTGATGTCCATTGACAGATGAATGGATAAAGAAGATGTGGTACATATATACAATGGAATATTAGCCATCAAAAAAAAAAATGAAATCTTGCCATTTGCAACGACATGGATGGAATTAGAGGGTATAATGCTAAGCGAAATAAGTCAATCAGAGAAAGACAATTATCCTATGATCTCACTGATACGTGGAATTTCAGAAACAAGGCAGAGGATCATAGGGGAAGAGAGGGAAAAAATGAAACAAGATGAAACCAGACAGGGAGATAAACCAGAAGAGACTCTTCATCTCAGGAAACAAACTGAGGGTTGCTGGAGGGGAGGGGGGTGGGGTGGGGGGATGGCGTGGCTGGGTGATGGAAAAAAAATAAAATAAAATCTCTACTTTTAACCACTAAAAAAAAAAAAAAAAAAAGCGTCAGTCGCTTAACCGAATGAGCCACCCAGGCGCCTCAGTCTGAGGGAATTCTTAACTCTAGTTTTAAAATATTGCAAAGAGGAATATTCTCTGCTCTAACTGCTTTCCTTTGCTCCCTACGTGGCTTTAGAGTAAGTGTTATCTCCGTTTTCACTCACGAGAAACCTGAGGCTCCGGGAGGTGGTGCTATGCCAGGGAGGGGTGGAACTAGAATTTAAAGCACTGTGTTTGGGCTCCCAAACTCCAGCTCTTCTGCTAGTAACACAGATACTGTTGCTGTGTAACAAATGACCCCTTCTGGGGTAGCAGTTTAAAACAATAAACATTTGTTGTCTTCTGTGGTTTCTGAGGCTCAAGCACCCAGGAGCACATAGCTGGAATTGCAGCCAAGCTGTTCAGTGGGGCCGCAGTCACTGAGAGGCTCGGCTGGGGCTGGAGAAGCTGCTTCCAAGCTCACTCACATGGTGGCTGTGGGCTTCAGTTCCTTGCTGGCTGTTGGCTAGAGGTCTCAGTTCCTAACCATGTAGGCTTTCCATGACCTTCCCGAATGTCCTCAAAACATGACAGCTGTGTCTTCTGTGAGTGATGAGAGACAGTCCACGACAGAAGTCATAGTATTTTAAAACCAAGTTTTGGAAGTGACATATCATCACTTTTGCTGTATGTTGTTGGTCACTTAGACCAACCCTGGTAGAATGTGGGAGGAGATTATGCAAGGCTGTGACTACCCAGAGGCAGGGTTCATTAGGGGCCATCTTGGAGGTTGGCTACCAGAAATAACTGGACTGATTTAGGGGATCAAGTGGACAAGGTCCTAGTGGTGGCAACTTCCTACACCAAGCACACTGGCTGTTTTGTGGGGACTCTTGGGCTTATTCTCTGGGGGCACACGAAGCCTCTAATGCCCACTTTGGGCTGCATGTGTGCTTTGTACTGTCTAGCCTGATATAATATTTCTTTTCTTTTTCTTTTTAAGATTTATTTATTTATTTGAGAGAGCGAGAGATAGCACGTGCATGTGCAAGCATGAGCAGGAGGGGCAGAGGGAGGAGAGAGAATCTGAAGCAGATTCCATACTGAGCAGGGAGCCCAACATGGGGCTCGATCGCATGACCCTGGGATCATGACCTGAGCCAAAACCAAGAACTGGATGCTTAGCTGACCGTGCCACCCAGGCGCCCCTGATATAATATTTCTACACAGCCTGCTCCTGAAGCTTGAGCCCTGAGTACAGGAGCAGAGAACCCAAAATTCCTGTAATAGATTTTTTTTCTAAGAACGTATGCATATTCACAAACAGACCTGAAACTTGAACTTCTAGCATATACTTGCAAATAAGACAATATAACCTCTAGCAGGAAGGGCAGTTTAGGGGTTAAGGGCTTGGACACTGGGTCCCTACACTGCCCCTTACCAGGTATCTGACATTAGAAAGTTTCTTCTCTGAGCCTTACTTTCTTGTCCTGTAAAATGGGGCTAATAGTATTGACCTCATAATTTTTTTTTTAATGTGTGTGTGGGAGGGGTGGTGAGGATTAACCGAGATAAAGCACGATGTGGCAAGCTGCATTTTCTAAAGATGGTGACACCAATATGTGAGACTACATAGAATACCCACAGTACTCTTCTTCACTGGGCCAGGGGGCGGGGCGTCTAGTTCCCTCCTCTTGGGAGGAATTTTGGCAGATCTTCATAAACTTCACCAACCAATGGAATGTGGCCAAAGTGATGCTGTGTGATTTCCGGGGCTAGTTCATAGAAGGCATGAGGTTTTCACGGGGTCTCTCTCTTGGGATGCTTGCCCTTTGATCCTAGCTGCCATGTTGGGAGGGGGCCCAGGTCACACAAGGAGCCACACGTGGGTGTTCCAGCTGGCTCTGCGTCAGCAGTCAGCATCCACCAGCAGACATGTGAACGAACAAGGCTTGAGCCCGATTTCAGCCTCCAGCCTCCAAGCTTCCAGCTGAGGTCTCTGCTGATAAGCCATCCCTGGGGTGCCCTGTTTGAATTCCTGGCCCACAGAGATGTGACAGGTGACATATAATGATTGTTGCTTGAAGCCACAAATCTTTTTGGGGTAATTTGGTATGTGGCAATAGAGAGTAGACATAGAATCCTCCCAATACACTGAGAATAGATGACCCATACATTCTGGGTTACACACTTAAAAAAATGTGTGCCTCATCATAAGATACTTTCAGAATGCTGGGCCAAAGCTGTTTTCCCAAGCAGATGATGTCTTGGTAGGGTTTGGGGCAAGGGCCTTTCTGGTTTTGTTTGTCCCTGGCTCCTTTCATACTCACAATGACTTACTCTGAGTCTGAAGCCTAGAAGAGCAGGTTTTCAGCTGTCCATCTGCTGCGCCGGCTCGTGCACCTCCGGTCGCTTGCTGGCGGGTAGAGCCACAGCTCTTTCTGGATCTGACTTATCTTTGGGTTCACAGGCTCATTTAAGCTGTTTCTCAGCATTAACCAATAGGCATCGAGATTGTCCACATTACTCTTCGCTCTGCCTACAAATGAAAATTAGAATCATGTGCACTTTTTTGGAGGATGTTTTCATACTTCTATTTTATTTTTTATTTATTTAAGTAGCCTGTATACCCAGCATTGAGCCCAACGACCCTGCGATCAAGACCTGAGCTGAGATCAAGTGTCAGTTGCTTAACTGACTAAGCTAACCTGGTGCCCCTATTTTTGTATTTTTTTAAAAAAAGATTTTATTAATTTACTTGAGAGAGAGAGAGAGTGCGCACAAGTGAGCACAAGTGGGGAGAGGGGCACCAGATCCAGGAGCCCCTATTTTTGTATTTTTAAAAGCACAACCCTGGGGCACCTGGGTGGCTCAGTTGGTTGAGAGCCAGGCTCTTGGTTCATGGCTCAGGTCACGATCTCATGGGTCATGAGGTCGAACCTCGCTTCAGGCTCCACACTTGTCAGGGAGTCTTCTTGAGATTCTCTCCCTCTGCCCCACCCCCTGCTTGCAGTCTCTCTCTCTCTCTCTTTCTCTCAAATAAATAAATAAATCTTAAAAAAAAAAAAAAAAGCATAACTCCAGTTCCTTAGGCCGAGATAGCCTCAGGGGAAAAGAAGGGCCTGGGTTCAAGAGTCTGTCACACAAGCCCTGGTAGCTTTCCAGGATTCCAGAGTGCTGCCTCTGTGTCCTCCTTCCAAGAGTCTGAAGGTAACACAGAGATTCCTGTGTGCCTGTGTGTGTGTGTGTGTATGTGTGTGTGTGTGTGGCGTGTATGGAGGGGAGGCGTCAGAAGGCTGTGGGGCCTCCTTTGAGGCGCTGGAGCTGGGTGCCTAGGACTGCTGTCCCATGGTGGTGCCCCAGAGACCCTCGGCCAGTGCTTGTATGTAATGAGGGTAAAGACTGGGGACAAGCTCTCTAGCCCTGCCTATTTTGTTTCATTGTGGTAAAATACATATAACATAAAAGTTACCATTTTCGCCATTGTTAAGTATACAGTTTCAGTGGCATTAAACACAAGCCCATCATTGGGCAACCGTCACCACTATTTCTGATCCAGACCTTTTTCATCATTCCAAATTGAAACTCAATTCATTAAACAATAACTCCCCATTCCTCAATCCTCCAGCCCTTGGTGACCACTATTCTACTTCTTGTCTCCGTGAATTTGAATATTCTAGGTACCTCATATATTGTGGAATCAGACATTTATTCTTTTGTGTCTGACTTATTTCACTTAGCATAATGTTTCCAAGGTTCCTCCGTGTATGTGATAGCACATATCAGAATTTCATTCCTTTTTAAGGCTGAATAATAGTCCATTGTATGTATAGCTCTCACTTTATTTATCCAGTCATCTGCTGAGGGACATCTGGGATGGTCTCACCTTTTAGCTGTTGTGAATAATACTGTGGTGAGTTTTGGAGTACAAATACCTGTTTGAGTCTCTGTTTTTCATTCTTTCAGGTATTTATCTAGAATTGCTGGATCATATGGTAATTCTAGTATCCAGAGACCTGACCATGGGTCCTGTTGTGTCTAAAGATCTATTTGGGAGTGGACTACAACAGGGGCTCCTTTGCTATCCCAGCATCCTGAGGGTCTATGCAAATTAGGCTCCCAGTGATCTATGGATGTGATGGTACCTTGTGTTTCCACTGAGCACTTACTTTGTGCGAGTGTCTGGGCTGAGTGTAGTGTCTCTTACACAACTCTATGAGGTAGATTTGATTATCATCTCTGTTTTACAGATTATGAAACTGAGGCATGGAGGTGTCTTATAACTAGTCCAAGGGCACATAGATTGCAAGTTCTGAGCTAGGATTTGAACCCAGACAGCATCATGTTAGTTCTCGTGTGTTTCATCTTTACACAATTCTGCCTTTCCAAATGGAGGGACCATTAAATTAATCAACCAGGATTGTATTTACTTATCTAGGAGAAAGAAATAGCTTATGTGGGATAATTATGGTAAAAATTAAAGATAAAAGTAAAAAAACAGTTAACATTAGGAGCCTCTGCGGTTTAAGAGGATCTCTGTTGGGAGCTCCCTCCCATATTTATGTTAAAAATTTTTCCATAGCCTATAAGGCATATGATAGGACTTGTATGCTACACAGAGGAGCTCGTTCTCTCTATATTTGCAAGCATAGCCCTTGATTCTACAATGTTTTTAAGGGTAACCCACTGGACCGACAGAAATGCACTATAGGGTGTTGAAATTTGCAATGAAATATACCACTAGATGGCAGTACAAATCAATTTAAAAAATCCAGCTTTCTAAATCTGACCAGTAAACCAAGCTCTGGGAAGGCAACTTCATCATTTTTGACACGATCAGGGCAACTGTATTTAATTCCAAATGGGTTTTAATCACCTAGCAAAGGATCACAAGCTTTTTAAAATCAAAAGACCTGAAAAGTGTAAAAACTTTGATAGGGAAGCTGCCTCTAAAATTTCAGAAATTCCTGCTCTGGAGGAAGCTAAACTTTCAAGTGCATGTTTTGACTTGGGAAACTGTCAGCAAGATAACATCACATCCACATACTTCCAGGATCCTTTCAGTTCACCATCTTGGCTTGGCCAAGAAACAGCCTTTTGTCCATAATTGCAAGCAGCGTTGCCAATTTGGTCCTGAGGGAAAGTTCCTCTCAGTTAATGCTAGAGGAAAGGCCAATATTTAAGTAATTCTGGAAACTAAGATTGAGCCACAGGTTGGTTCTGCTGTCTGAGCCCCGGGGCCTCTTGACTCGTGGTTGAGATCACGAAATAGATCTCACCCGTTAGAAGGGAATTCGCAGCTTTTTATTTAAGAGAGTGAGTGGCAGGAAGTAAGGTAAATGCATTTCCTCATCCCAGTTCACCAAGGTTTGGCTCTCATTGGATGGATTTCAAAGATTGGATTTGATTTTTAAATATTTTATTTATTTATCTGAGAGAGAGAGAGAGAGCAAGCAGGGGAGGGGCAGAGGGAGAGGGAGATAATCTCCAGCAGACTCACTGCTGAGCACAGAGCCCGATTTGGGGCTCAATCTCAGGACCTTGAGATCATGACCTGAGCTAAAACCAAGAGTCAACGCTTAACAGAGTGAACCACCCAGGCACCTCTCATGGGTGGATTTTAATGATCTAACTGGTAACCTATCTTGGAGAGAAATTAATGTTTTATTTCAGAGAAGGCAGTACATTCGTGCCTAGATGCTAAATGTTCTCAAAATGAAAACCTGACATAGAAATGCATTCTTTTTTTCTTTGTGGCTATCATATGCAAATTATTAGTCTCTTCTAGAAGGATCACAGGGAACCAGCATAGAAGAAATGAAATCCAGCTAATCCCTCCATGAAACTGAAGTTTCAGGACATGACTTTTGAAAGGCAAACTTAGGCTAACTCCCACCTTCAGACCAGTAAGAGCCAAAGTGTATCTGAAAGCCATTATCAAAATACCAATAGAACCAGCCAGGCGCCCCAGTAACCACAATTTTGAGATTTGTTTTTTATCATTCTTGTGCTTATATCTTTATAGTTTTATCCCATAGGCATTTTTCTCTAAACAATATGGGGTTTAGTTTTGCTCGTTTTTGTGATTTATAAAAATGGAGTCATAGTGTATCTGCTGAAACTTGTTTTCTTCGCCCACTCAGCATTATATATCTAATCCAATCTAATCATTTATGTAGAGGTTTATGAGTTCGGTTTATTCATTTCCATGCTTATAGTAATATTAATGAACTGAAACATAAAACTTGAACAGTCCACAATTTATTCTCCATTGATGAATTTTTTTTTTCAGTGTTTCTGTGTAATAATTGCTCCAGCATATATATCTAGGAATAGAACTGATGAATTTAGTGTATACAAATGTTCAATTTTGGGACACCTGGATGGCTCAGTTGGTAGAGCACACAACTGTTGATCTTTGGGTTGTGAGTTCAAGCCCCACGTTGGGCTTAGAGATTTACAGGAAGGAAGGAAGGAAGGAAGGAAGGAAGGAAGGAAGGAAGGAAGGAAGGAAGGAAGGAAGAAAAAGAAGAAAGAAAGGTATTACCTGTTCAAAACACAAAAGAAAGAAGAAAATGATTAAAAAAAAAACCAAACCAAAAACAAATGTTCAGTTTTGCAAGATAATGCCAAGTTGTTTTTCAAACTGATTATACCAAATTTTACTCTCACCAATAGTGTAAGAAACCCCACTTTGCACAGCCATGCTAATGCTTAGTACTGTCAGACTTGTAACTTATGCCAATAAAATGAATATTATCACTTGCAATTAATTGCCATTTTTTGATTACTAGTTGAATATCTTGTTGTTTGTTTGTCATTTGTGTGTGAGTGTTTTTAAAGATTTTGTTTTTAAGTAATCTCTACACCCAGTGTGGAGCTCGAACTCACAAACCAGGATCGAGATTTGCCCACTTTTCCGATTAAGCGCCAGGTGCCCCCATGTTTTCTTTTTTTTTTTTTAAAGATTTTATTTATTTATTTGACAGAGAGAGAGACAGCCAGCGAGAGAGGGAACACAAGCAGGGGGAGTGGGAGAGGAAGAAGCAGGCTCACAGCAGAGGAGCCTGATGTGGGACTCGATCCCGTAACGCCGGGATCACGCCCTGAGCCGAAGGCAGACGCCCAACCGCTGTGCCACCCAGGCGCCCCCATGTTTTCTTTTGTTAAATTCCTGTACATATTTTTTGGTCATTTTTCCTTTTTTTTTATGACTTTTAGGAAACTGATTTTTTAAAAAAAATTAATTTATTTTGGAGACAGAGAGAGCTAGTGGGGGGAGAGGCAGAGGGAGAGAGAGAATCCTGAAACAGACTCACTGCTGAGTGCAGAGCCCAATGTGGAGGCTGATCCCAGGACCTGAGATCATGACCTGAGCCAAAATCAAGAGTCAGCCACTTAACCAACAGAGCCATCCAGGCGCCCCAGGAAATTGATTTTTAAGAGTTCTCTATATATTCTGTACTGTTAACCTTTATCAGTAATATATTTAATAAACATCTTCTCCTAATTTGTGGCTCTTTGTTTTCTTTATGGAATATTTTGTTGAACAGAAATCTTTTATTTCAGTCTACTTAATTTATCAGTGATTTCCTTTATGATTTTTGTGTTTTATTCAACAAACGCTTCCCCTTTCTGAGATTATCCATATTTTCTTCTGAAAGTTAAATTTTTGCCTTTCACAGTTAAGTCCGTAATTCATCTGGAGTAGATTTTTGTGTACAATCTGAGTCAGATGTCTTGTCTCATTTCCTTTTTTTTCAAGTGGGTAACTGAAGCACTGTGATCTTAATCCTATTGGCAGACTAAGAAGCTGGCCTGCCACAATCTCTGGGTGCCGCAGAACACATGAGACTCCTGGTCAGAGACAAAGGACTTCATCATCCATGGCTAGGCAAGCCGCTTGCTGGCATTGGTTCTCTTCGGCACATTCCCAGAGGGCCATGAGAAGAAGGCCGGGTGATACTTGTAATGGGCTGTATTACAGAAGAGGAACCCTGAGCCCTAGGAAACCCGAATATTTTATAATGGGCAATGAGCCAGCCTGACTTTGTCTTAAAGGGAGATGTTTCCTTTATTACGGAACAATAAGCAAACCTACTCTTTGCTCTAGAGGGAGGCCCTTTCTCTATCTTCCCAGGCTGTTTGCTGTACAGAGTCTTGAAAGGACAACCTGGAATGAAGGCAGTTAGTGTCTCTGTTCACAAGATGTGCAGAAACACCGCTCTCATGTAGAGTTATCTCCCAACAACCAAATGTTTCAGAACCATTCACTGACTAGCACATACTTTTCCAACTGATCTATCATGCCATTTCTTCTTATTTCAATTTTCAAAAAAATGCATTTATATACTTCTAGGCTTTCTCTTTTGCTTCATCGGTTGGTCTATCTCAATTATTACAGGTTTTTTACAAAGATTATTTATTTATTTATTTGAAAGAGAGAAGAGAGAGAGCACAAGCAGGGGGGAGGAGCAGAGGAAGAGGGAGAAGCAGACTCCCCACTGAACAGGGAGCCCGACTCAGGGCTTGATCCCAGGACCCCAGGATTGTGACCTAAGCTGAAGGCAGACACTTAACTGACTGAGCCACCCAGATACCCCTCAATTAGTATGGTTTTATAATAAGTCAATATCTGACTGAGCAAGTCTTTCCACCTTCTTTTTCAGGAGCATCATGGCTATTCTTGACATTATATATATATTTTCTTTTTTAAGTAGGCTGCATGCCCAGTGTGGGGCTTGAACTCACTAGCCTGAGGTCAAGAGTCTCACGCTCTACTGACTGAGCCAGCCAGGCGCCCTGTGTCTCCACAAATATTTAGAATCAGCTAGTCAAGGTCCTCAGAATGCTCTGATGAAATTTTGGTGGGCATTTCATTGATTGTACAGTTTGAGGAGAATCTGATCTTAATCATATTGAATTCTCCTATCAGTGAATATAGAATATTTCTACATTTTTAAAGATCTTTCAAGTATTTCAATGAAGTTTTCTAATTTTCTCCGTAAAGTTTCCATACTTATTTTGCTATATGTATTCTTAGGTATCATGATTTTTATTGTTATCATTAAAGATTTTTTTTTGAAATTATGTTTAAAAAAAAAGAAATAGCTTTTTAATTGCTTGCTGCTGTGCTAGAGAAATACAACTTTAATACATTGATCTGAAACCTAACCACCTTGTTAATTTCTTACAGATTCTAATAATCTTCACCTGTAGTTTTGGTTTGCTTGTTTTTTGAGGGCAGTTCTATATTGCTTTTTGGCCTTTGGCTAAGATCAAGCATAGTATCTGTTATCGGTTTAATAGGAGAGCAATTACAATCATAAAATGGTGACATTTTGTTTTTTCTCTTCAAATTCTTATACCTTCTATTCCTTTTTCTTGTTTTACTGTGTTGGCTTTGTTAATGTAATGCTGACAGACGTACTGGTGGTGAGCTTATTTGTCTTATACTTTATTTTAAAGGGACTACTTTTAACATGTCACAATTACAGGTAAAAGTAAATGGTTTGGTAGAAAGGCTTCTTAGGAAAATTGTCTTTATTCCTAGTTTTGTAAAAATTCTTGCTATTATAGATGATTTTAAGTTTTATCAAATGATTTTTTTTGCATTTATCAGGCAATCTTATGGTGTTTATCTTTTAGCCTCTTCATGTGGTGACTTGCCTAAAAATACTTCATTATGATGTATTAGGATACAGGCTGGCCTGGAGTTTTCCTTTTTCAAACTGCCCTCAAAATGAGTTGTGGGAGCATTGTTTCTTTTTGCTTTCTGGGTAATTATGTACTAGATTTAAATAATCAGTTCTTTGAAAATTTGATAGTTGTTTTCTTTGTGGGTGACTAACATTTTAAGAAATTGAGGTATAACACATAAGGTACACAGACTTTAGTAGAAGTGGTATTAAAACAAGATTTGATATGTAGCAGTTTTATTCTTTTTCGGGTACCAGTGTGGCATTTTTACATGGCATTAAATCATGCTTATAACGGAACTTTTCAAATCTTCTCTGTGATGGGACACCTGGGTGGCTCAGTCAGTTGAGCATCTGCCCTTGGCTCAGGTCATGATCCCAGGGTCCTGGGATCCAGCCCCATGTCGGGCTCCTTGCTCAATGGGGAGTCTGCTTCTCCCTCGGCCTGCACTTCCCCTGCTTGTGCGCTCTCTTTCTCTCTGACAAATAAATAAAATCTTTAAAACAAAACAAAACACAAATCTTCTCTATGTTTACTAAATATTTTTGATCTATTGATAATTTGCAAAAAAATTTGTTAAAATCTCCCATTATGATAGTGGATTTATCTATTTCTCCTTGTAATTCTTTCATTTTTGCTATGTGTATTTTGAAGCTATCTTATTAAATGCAGGTAAGTTTAGAATTTTAATATTTTGTGGTTGAGTTGAAACTCTCATTATTGTGTAGGGATTGTTTTGATTGCTGAAAATATTTTCCATTCTTTATTTTTTGATCTGCTGTTAATATAGCTTTCTTTTGGTTAGTATTTGCCTAGTATATATTTTTCTATCATTTTCTTTTCTTTTCTTTTCTTTTTAAAGATTTTATTTATTTATTTGACAGAGAGAGAGAGACAGCCAGCGAGAGAGGGAACACAAGCAGGGGGAGTGGGAGAGGAAGAAGCAGGCTCATAGCAGAGGAGACCGATGTGGGGCTCGATCCCAGAACACTGGGATCACGCCCTGAGCCGAAGGCAGACGCTTAACGACTGCACCACCCATTTGCCCCTCTATCATTTTAATTTTTTCTGTGTCCTCATGTTTTATTATCTCATTTTTTTAAAAAAAATTATTCATTTGAGAGACAGAGAGTGTGAACACATGGTGGGAGGGGGGCAGAGGGACAGAGAGAGAGAGACTCCCCCAGCAGACCCCTGCTGAGTGCAGAGCCTGACTCGGAGCTTGATCCCCAGGACCCTGGGATCCTGACCTGAGCCGAAATCAAGAGTCAGATGCTTAACCAACTGAGCCACCCAGGTGCCCTATATGTATAAGCAGCATACTGATGGGTTTTTAAAACTCCAGTGTCACAATCTCTTTTAATTAGCAAACTTAATCTACTTTTATTTATTTTGTTGTCTGATTTGGTTTTATTTCTTCTATCTTACATTGTGCTTTTTGGGAAGATTTTATTTTTTATTTATTTGAGAGAAAGAGCAAGAGAGCAAGCGGGAGAGCATGAGAGGGAGAGGGAGAAGCAGACTCCCTGCTGAGCAGGGAGCCGGATGAAGGACTTGATCCCAGGACCCTGGGATCATGACCTGAGCCAAGGGAAGACCTTAACCGACTGAGCCACCCAGGTGCCCCTTACATTGTCCTTTTTATTTGTTCTCCTTTTCCTACACTTTTCTTTTTGTAGCTTTGAGGCATTTTATTACAAAAAGCTGGCACTCATAAACATCAACTAACAAGAACTTAAAATTCATCACACGATACACTTCATTATTTAGCTTGAACTTCTAGTAAATCTTCAGCTTTATGGATTTTGGCTGCTATATGAGGAGATCCTCCCTTGTCTGGGTGATTTAAAAGCATAATTCATCTATGAGCATCTCTTATTTTTCCTTTATTGGCAGGAGGGCTTACGCTTAGTAATAACGCTGCTTCTCGTTTTGTCCTTTGGGGTTCAAACCCACCTATACAACAGCCCCCGCAGAAGGCAGTTTTGGTGACTTTGAAAAACTTGTTTTACTTGAGGCTCCATATGGTTCGTGGCTGGCAAAACATCATGGCCTGCAAATCCTGCTGCAGCAGCGGTCAGGCCAACTGCTACCACCGTACTGGCCAGGGCTCCGGCTCGGCTCCCCAGCCTCTGCTGAAAGTGCGCCTCGTCTGCTCCCAGGGATGGATGGATGAGTTGCTGCCACCGATTCCATGCCCCTGCTCACCAGCTGTGTGACCTTGGGTAAATTATTCAAACCCACTGTGCCACAGGCTCTTCATCTGTGAGCTGAGGATAACAACAGTATCTAACTTACAAGGTTGTTATGAGGGTTAAATGAATTGTTACATATGCCTGGCACATTATAAATAATCAATTGCTAGTTATTACTATTATTAATCTATATTGTAACTCTCTTTCCAATTAACATGAATTCCTTAAACTCTGGTCATCTCATCTCAGTTGACATGGTATTGTCATCTGGTATTTTAGTTGTCTCTATTTTTTTAATTCCGTAAATTAGATGTTTTATTATTATTTTGTGCAATGCTTGTTTAGATAAACCCACGTAGGTACCAAATTCTTTGCTCTCTGTTCTTTTTTGCATCTTGAACCTTACTTCTTGGTTCATTTTCAGAAATTCCTTCTGTGTAGCTTTATTGCTGGCAATCCCCTTAGCTTTGTTCATCTCAAGATGACTGTGTTTCACTTTTGGTCTTAGAAAAGTTTTGCTGAAACACAATTTTAGACTGAGAGTTATTTCACTTTGGCACCTTGGATATATATGCTAATGTCTCTGGTATTCATGATCAGGTTAGAGATGATTCCTTTGTAGATTACCTTCATGAGGCTTCCTCTTTCTTTGGTCTACACTTTATTGTCATGCTTGAATTTGCTTTTTATTTATTTTGCTTGATTACTGTTGTGCTTCCTATATGCGTGGATTCATACCTTTCATCAGTTATGGAAACATTTCAGCCAAGTTCTATTCAAATATTGTCTTTCCTTTATTCTATTTTTCCTGCTGGAACTCTGATTAGACACATATATCTTCTCTGTTGCTGAACTGCTTTTCATATTCAATCTCTTGGCTTTCTATATTTCATTCTGGGTAATTTCTTTAGATCTGTCTTCTAGTTGACAAGTTCTCTCTTTAGTTAAACCTAATTTATATTTAATTGCTACATCATATTTTAAATTTCAATGATTATATTTTTCAATTCTAAGAAAAATTTTTTTTTGTTTTTCTTCAAGTCTAACTGATTATATCTACTGGTTTCTTTATATTGTTCATGTTTTAGATACCATCTTTATTTCTTTTACATATAAAACATAATTATTTTATATTCCATGGCTGGTAATCGCAATGTCTAAAATCTAATGGGCAATGAGTCTGTCGTCATGATTTCTGCTGATTATCTCTCGTTGCTTTTTGTATGTTTAGTAATTTAAAAATTGTGAACACATACTTTGTTGAGCTGAATTGGTGAGATCTATGTTATAAAGATGCTTTCCTTCCAAAAAGATGTATATTTGAATTTGCCAGCTATCAGGGTTCTGGCAAATTCTTTTAATTTCTCAATTCGAAGTTTCTTTAAGTATTTGGAGAGTGTAAGATTGAATTCCAGACTTGGGCGGGGACACGTATCCATGGGTTAAACATTTCAGAGGGTAATTACTCTTCTTTTTCTTTCTCCCCCTCTTCCCCCACCAACTCCATCTAGAGCTAATGTGGAGATGGCATTCTTCACAAGGCTTCTTTTGTTTGCTAGCACGAACATTTTTCCTGTGCTGCACTCGTCCGAAGGGTGCGGCCTTGGGACTCTCAACTTCAGCTCCTCCACTTCCAGCGGCCAGAGGCTCAGCCTCCCCCTCCCTGCCCTGATGGCTGCATTCGCCTTCGCCTTCGGGCAATCCCAGTTTCTGCATGTGTTTACACTCCATGCTCAGTTTTCAGTTTCCTCTTCTTTTTTAATACCTTTGGGATTTCTCTTACTTCCTTGCAAGCTAAGCTGTGTATTAAAAATAAGCTCATTGTAAGTTATCCAGGACTTGGGAGTACTGCGTAAGGAAGGCTTTTTTAGAGTATCTGGTTTATACTGCTAGACCCAGAAGCCAAGAGTAAACTTTAAAATTATATGGTAGCTAGCATCGCTCTCCCCTTGAGACCCTCAAATGGCTTTGCCTCACACTTAAAAACAGTACCAACCATCCTGGCCTACCTCATTCCTGGCTCAGCTCAGGTCACCGGCCTCTGCTGCCTGATTGCTCAAGCGAAGTGACCTTAGTCCTGCCTCAGAGCCTCTACACTTGTGGCCTCCCTGTGTGGCATGTGACCTTTCCCCCTTCTTCCCACGGCTGGCTCGTTCTTACTCCTATCTCACTTTGTTTTTATTTTTTTGGAAGATTGTATGTATTTATTTATTTAGAGAGCTGGGGGAGGGGCAGAGGAAGAGGGAGAGAATCCCAAGCAGACTCCACAGCCAGGGCAGAGCCTGACCTGGGGCTCGATCCCATGACCCTGAGATCATGACCTGAGCCAAAATCAAGAGTTGGCCACACAACTGACTGTGCCAGTCAGGCACCCCCAGATCTCACTTTAAAAAATGCCATCTTTTCAGAGCTGTCTTCCTCGATCAGCCTCTCCATGTCTCCCTCACATCATGTTTTCCTTCTCTCGAGGGCACCTATTCTTAGCTGACATTTCCCTGCTTATGGTCTCTTCTCGTACTAGAACCTAAGACCTCTAAGAGCGGGGACCTTGATCGTCTGGTTTACCACTGTCTTCTCAGGATTTAGAACAGTTCCTGGCACACAGTAGGTACTCAGTACATGTTTGTTGAATGACCGGAACTGAGTATCAGCTATTTATTCTCTTTGGATGGGACCTGGGCTTTCTAGTGCTCCACAGCGCCCATTACTTCCTATGATTTCCCAAATCCAGCTTGTTTTGCTTTGTCCATTTACTTATTTACCTGGCTGCTCCAGGCATCTGATCTGAGTTTTCCAACCCTGCTTACAAATGTTGCTCTAATTATCCTCAGTATTTTGAAAGCAGAAGGTGTATTTTATGTTTCTTTTTTCCTTCCATGTCTTGCACATAGTAGGAGGGTAAAGAATTAACATTCATTGACTATCTCTTACCTGTCAGGTATAACAACACTCTCATTTAATGTATGTCCTCACAACACTATGGGCCAGGTATTATTGTGTCCATTTTATAGATAAGGACACTGAGGCTGAGAGGTGTTTAGAATCCCGTAGTAAGTGACAGAGGGGGCACTGGAACCCACCTAGACAGCACACACTCACTATGAACCGTTGCAAAAAGCTTGCTCATGTCTGAGGAGCAGGTGGCTGTTTCCAATTAGCCAAGTGGCGACTGAGCAATTAATTGGGTATTTCAGGTCAAGTTTTACTTGAACAGTCTGGCTATTTACTTCTTGATTTCATTCTACTGAGTATATGAAGGTTCAGGTTGAGGTATGTCTGTACTGGCTAGAAGAGGTTTGGAGATGTTAATCGCGCTTCTAAGTGAGGGTCCTGCCTACCTAACAAATGTCTGCTGTTGGTGAATATTATGGAATCTGACAGAAAGGAGATTTATTATTATTTTTTTTAATTTGTTTTGCTGCCGTTAGAGAGAAAGAGAGCGCACGCTCGCGTGTGTGCACACGCAGGTCAGGGCGGGGAGGGTCAGAGGGAGAGGGAGAGAATCTTAAGCAGCTTCCACACTCAGTGTGGAGCCCGATGCAGGGCAGGAAGTCTCGACCCCAAGATCACAACCTGAGCCGAAATCAAGAGTCAGACGCTTCACCAACGGAACCACTCAGGCAGCCCTACAAAGCAGATTTTCTGAAGATAGCTATTCTGGTCAAATCACCATGCTGTCACTGGCTCACTGGAACAAAGACACTGAATGCACCCAAGGTGTCCCACATCACCAAGCCCTCTTTTAAATAACAAAATCTTATTTTTATTTTTATTTTTTACAGAAATTCAGATATTCCAACAAATTTCTTTACATTTCCTGGACCTTAAAAAAATTACACACAACTTTTTGGACGCAATACAACAGAACAGATGAGAAAGGGAGTCACATTATTTTTTTTAAAAAGATAAAAACATATTTCTTAACACTTAGTGATTTACAGGTGTATTACTTATGTACAAATGGTACATCATCAATGACCCATCCTCAGAGCACTGTGGTATGCTAAATTACACTTAGGTTTTATGGAAAAAAATTTTACAAAACATTTGCATGTGGATAGGAAGCACTTTTTCATTTTCATAAACACCACTATCAGTGATGTAGGACTCCCAGTGGAATCTGTAATTTACATGGATTAGAGAAAACCAACACTTTCTAATTTTCTTATAGAGAGGTACCTCCCTGTAAATAAAAGATGAATTCTTGAAAAGTTGTGTGTAATTAAATTTAGTAAGGAGGGTGTTTGGAATGCAGTGGGAGAGTTAATATTTAATGTACCAGGTAACTCCCAGAATGGCTAATACTTTAGAGATAATAAGTATTTCCTTAATTTGGTTCTTTAGAAAGCCCATATCTTTGTGATTTGGGGTTCACTCATTTGAGCGTCCTTGTAATATACTCTTAGCCATTTAAAACATAATCTCGTTTATGGTGAAAAGATAGCTAGTATCAGAAACACTTGGCAAAAATGGGACTGTTGTCCTAATAGAGACAGGGAACAAGAAATCAACTCCTATCTGTATCACTTCTTGCCTTATCCTTCATCTCGTGTTCCAGGGATGTCTGCTAATTTGATCTTAATTGTGAGTCTAAAAATGAAGGCCTTCTACATGTCCGTGTTTTCTGCTTGGGTATAGAACGTGGTTTGGCTCACACTGGTTACCTCCCGCATGTACATTTTAGCTTGTGTCCATTCTCGAGAAGTTGCCTACTTGAGTATTACGTATTTTTCTGTCGCATATTGGCGAGATATGTGATGAGGGTGATGGCGGGGAAAGCCTGGGAGCAAAAGATCGCTGAAGACAACTGACCAGTTGTAACTACTTCCAAATGTCAACCAACTCAAAGAAATCTGAGTATTCTTGAAACCAACATTAGTAAACAAACAGGCAACTTACTCCTACCAAGTTTCTTGACCTGTATAAGTATATATTCATTTATTTCTAAGGCTATTAAATTATTATTTGTTTTGTTAGTACCACTTACTATCATTTAGAAATAGATTTAATGGAGTGCTTTTTTAAAACAAAAATGAGTACCTGTTAATAAGGGAAAGAAAGGCTATGGATTTCTGATGACATGTACAGCAAAGAAATAGAAAAAAAAAAGGAGAGCTTTTAGATGCCTATTTATAAAGTATATTAAATTCCTATGCATTTACTAGGGAGAATTAGAAAAAAGTGTTTATTTGATAGCAGCCTATATATTACATGTGAGCATCCAAGGTGAAAATGAGCTTTCTATATTTTTCAGAGTTCCTTGATGCTGTTTCCTGAAAGATAGGGATAGCTATGTTGCTTGGGAACCTACGATGTAAAGATGTACTTCCTGTAATATACAACTTGATGGAGTTATAGCATATGTCAAAAACACTTTCTCAGTAATAACTTGTACAGACAGATTAAACTGAACACAGACTCCGTAAAAAGTTTGAAGTGTTACATCTCTTAACTGAGTGGTTGTAACTAATTACACAGTGAAATAAACGCACGGCAGAGATGGGGAACCAAAGATCACCTCTCCTGTGAAAATACGCAGAGGCATTTTCCTAAGCTGCCTTCCTCTGTAACTGATGCTTGATCAGCCTCTTGGCTTTTGAGATGGAAATAATTTAGGATCGACTGCCTTTTTTTTTTTTTTAATAAGGTTGAAAGATTAAAGCTTTTTGTTTTCGGTTTGATTAAAAAAGGACAGCTTACAAACCTCAGTACATATATATTTTACATGTTATTTCTAGCACATTTATATTCCTCTTTCTTAAAATATTTCCTGAATGTGATTTCTCATGAATGTGATCTGATCTGATTCAATGATAGCTTCCCATGAGCTGGTGTTTAATCCACTATCACATCTCCTTCCAGAAAATCACTCCCATCTCTGCCGGTCCAGATTTAGAAGGTGGCTTGACAAGTAGATGGTTCGCTCTTGTCCAGATCTGTCTCCGTACTCTGATTCCTCCCAAGTCTTCCTTCTTGATGTTGATGTACAAAAGCTCTTATTCGATTTGTTTAGCTGTTATTTGATTTGTTTTGTGCTCATTCTAGAGAATATTGGCTTAGCAGAACTGCAGAAAGGGGTGGGGAGGGGGTAGGGGAGGAGAAAGAGAAAGAGAGAAAGAAAAAATGTATCATTTTCTGTCAGCAAAGATTTTTGTGCATAGCTGTCACAGAAAAACCAGCAAATGGTTCGAGTGCAGTTTAGATATGTTATCAGAGAAGACTGAGAAGTTTGAGGTTCCTGTTCCCTAAACAAGCAGCACACAGTCTTCCAGCAAGGGGCCTCCCATCATCCAGACAGGTGTGTTCCCCACATCCGGGTGAAAATTACAGGCTGCTTTGAAGGAACAAGGAAGAATGTGAAATGATCCCAAGCACAGACGATTTTTCTGCCTGGCACAGAAAATGTCTCACTTGAGCATTTTCCTTTTTTTTTTCCAAGTGTGATTTATTATACAATCAACGTTATAACAGCTGCAAAGGAGACATTGCTTTCTTCCCACGTATCTTTCCGTTCCGTATCTAAATGTGCACTTATTTTATACGGTTGGAATCACAGTATAGATGACATTTTTAACATATTAAAAACAATTTTCTACATTTCCATTCTGTATCATCAACATCAATTTCTTTTTATTAAATATTTTTTATTTTGAAGTAACCTCTACACCCAACATGGGGCTCGAACTCACAACCTTGAGGTCAAGAATTATGTGCTGTACCGACTAAGCCAGCAAGGTGTCCCATCAGCATCAGTTTCTAAGAGCTGCAGAATATTCCATTCCATTCTCATTCCTTTCACGCCATTCTCAACTGTTGGACCACTGGCAGATTGTAAGTAGGTTTCCCATTTTTTTGTTATCGAGAATAAATATCTTTGCTTATAAAGCTCTATGCGTTCTTTTAAATTCTTTCTTTAGGACAAATTCTCAGGGGATAAGCTGCTTTTCCTTTTGTCCAGCACACTATTAGGGACTATTCCTGTATTGATACAACTAGACCACAAATCGTATGATTGACTCCTTTCTTTGAATGATTTCCATGCACTTTGGTACTGTTAACCAGGGTTTCAGGGTCCCTTATATATTGTGAAGATGGGTAAATGCATCTAGCTGGCCAGATTTGGGCTGAAAGGAAACAGCCCGTTGGGTTTTCATCACAGAGTAGGTAGAAACACAAATGATAATAAAACAATTGGTCCATTAGTCAGTTACAGTCCTTGTTCCACATCACAAGATAAGATTATGGTTTCTGAATGAGTGCTAGAGAAACCTCTGGAAGATTCTGTCATTTCTAGCATTTATCCCCTTGTTGTTTTCCAATAGACTTTAAAACACTTTAAAATATCTTTTGCACATTATGGTTCTAATGAACTTCTCTCAGCGAGAACTCAGTTGCTTTAATGTACCCAGACTACACAGGGGATAATTGAAATATGATCATGTCCTAATGATGATTAATCTGTAAAGATTCTCTGAGATTGCATCACGCTGGTAGAAGTCTTATGGAAGGGAATGCTTTCTTCAGATATTATTAAAAGCAACAAAAGCAACCCATGGGTTTTATACACAGCCATGGGTGCTCCTGAGCCTTGGGTGCTCTCTGCTCTGCTGCCCTGGAGGTGGTCTTCCTCGATGGAATCCAAAGTCACATTTGTGTGTTCACGATTCCATTGCTTTAGCATTCTTCACTCCGAATATTTTCCTATTTCAAATGCACAGAGTGAAATGTCTGGGTTTTCCAGTAAGATCCATGAAAGGTGCTAGTTGGGGTGGGGGAGAGGGAGGAGTGGGTTCAGGTTAAAAATACGTGAAGCGGAAGAGGGGAATGGGTTTTGAAAAGGTGGGTATGCACGTGGAAGAGAAGGTAGCAATGGAAGTGCCAGGGCCCTACGTGGGTGATGCAGGGGAAGAGGAAGGCAAGAAGGTAGATCTCATTTTCTTGATGTCTGCAAATAAATATACCCCTGATTTCATGATAGAAAAGCCTGCCTTGGTGTGAACCATTTGTTGGCATCCAGGAACCAGAGACTCCCACTTTCTCTTTCCCTGGCTCTAAGCTGCTTGATTTGGCTTTATGACATCACGGTAGGTTGGGAAGAGAGCAGACAGGGGTGGAAGGGCTTTCCATCAGCCCCCCGACCCCCCAGCACAGACACCCAAGACTGAGGAGGAGAAAGAAGCTTCCTGCAGGGTAGGCATCTCCCTGGGAAGATCCCGGGCCTTCTTGTAGGGGCGTCTCACAAGGTTCCTGTTCACATCCCACCATCTGGGGTCTAACCCAGTTAGCGGCTGCCCAGCGTGGGTTACTCATCACCAGTCCTTGGATTTGCTGCCATCTTGGGTCACCCGTATCCTCCATGTGACCAAATCCCTCATTGGATCCCTCACTGACCTCACTGTTGATTATTCAACCCTTCCCTCTCAATGTCTCTTCCCTCTCCAATGACTTTGTAAGCCTGGGAACTGTACTCCTCACCTGCAGAGTCCATGCCAGGCAGGAAGCCGAGGAGTGAACCGAAATGAGAGAAGCCAGGGAGCCAGGCTGGACTGGGGCGGGGCCAGGGAGGCTCCGGGTACAAGCCTGAAGCAGGAGCTCACACCCCAGCGAGGGCCTCCTGACATCTTGCTCATGAGGTGCCTGCCGTGCCTCACCCTTGCACCGGCGGCTCATCACCAGGCCGCCTGGGGCTCTGCTTGGAGTCCGAGTTCCCTAGACATTACTGACACGATGTATTTTTCCCTCCTAGCGCATGATACCACCGTGCAACAGGAGTCCCAGGGTACGGGAGAATTCTGCTGCCTGCAAGGCTAAAAATAACCTGCACCCTTGCACCGGCGGCTCATCACCAGGCCGCCTGGGGCTCTGCTTGGAGTCCGAGTTCCCTAGACATTACCGACACGATGTATTTTTCCCTCCTAGCGCATGACACCACCGTGCAACAGGAGTCCCAGGGTACGGGAGAATTCTGCTGCCTGCAAGGCTAAAAATAACCTGCACGTTCGTTCTGGCGGTGATTGCAGCACAGCATCAGGAAAACACTGCCGGGAGCAGTAAGATGAGAAAGCCGCTGGGATGACTCAAAGAGCAAGCTCGGCGAGGAATCGCCCACCTGAAGGTTTGGGAAGGGCGGGCCCTGCTCGCGGATTTGGGAAGCCAGTAGGCGGAAGCGGATCAGGGGCAGGGTCTTCCTCTCCAGGCTGTCTGCGGAACGGCGGGCAAGCACCAGGGTGGGTACCCTGTGATCTCTGCTTCGTAAAACATTGTTTCGTTTCCGAACTTCCGCTCACATCTCCCATGCACCGTGGCTATTGCATAGCTTGGGGGAGGCAATTTAAAAGATGTCATATTCTCCCAGGTTTGCACAGAGCAGGGCTGAATAAATAAGTCATTCAACACTGCTTTGGATCTTTGTTCAGTCGGGTTTGTCCTTGTAGCATGTCATGGGGCTCTGAGTTGCCCATGTTCCATTTCTAAAGGGCTCTTTGCAAATCCTTTGCGAAGCTGTCATTCGAGTCGCTGCTCTGGAGAGCAGCATTGATAGCGGCCACATTGTCCAGACTGTCTAAACGCTGCGTTGTGGCATTCTCTCCCTGTTTGTGGACTTTGAAAGGTCTCCTGCGGTCCGCTTCTGCTCATTGTTCCTATCAACCTATTCAATTAGGGCCGGGAGCCCCCACCGTCGGGATAGCTGGGGGGCTGGGGGAGCGACAGGCGTCTGATTGAGAAAAACGCTTGGTGGGAGCGGTCAGGCTTTTAGCAGAATGGCTCTGCTGAATCTTTGTTGTGAAAATGAGGAAGGGAGGCATTCCAGACCATCTTTTCCTCATTGGCTATACAAGCTTGGCCCTTTCTTCCCACTCCATTGTTTCAAACCACACCCACCTCTCACCGGCCTCCCGACATCCTTCCTCTCCTAGAGGCCCCTAGAAATGGATGACTGGATTAAGAAGTTGTGGTCCATATATACAATGGAATATTACTCAGCAATCAGAAAGAACGAGTTCTCAACATTTGCTACAACATGGACGGCACTGGAGGAGATAATGCTAAGTGAAATAAGTCAAGCAGAGAAAGACAACTATCATATGATTTCTCTCATCTATGGAACATAAGAACTAGAATGATCAGTAGGGGAAGAAAGGGATAAAGAAAGGGGTGGTAATCAGAAGGGGGAATGAAACATGAGAGACTATGGACTATGAGAAACAAACTGAGGGCTACAGAGGGGAGGGGAGGGGGGTGGGGGAATGGGATAGGCCGGTGATGGGTAGTAAGGAGGGCACATATTGCATGGTGCACTGGGTGTTATACACAACTAATGAATCATCGAGCCTTACATCGAAAACCGGGGATGTACTGTATGGTGACTAACGTAATATAATAAAAAATCATTATAAAAAAAAAAAAAAGAAATAATGTCTCCCTATCTGTGTCCCCAGGTGCCCTAGACGTGATGTGCCCCATGATGGGGACAGCATGTTAAAGATGGCTGCAGATTCTTTAGCATTCTTCTTCTTTTTTTTTTTTTTTTTAAGATTTTTATTTATTTATTTTAGAGAGAGACAGAGCACTGGGGGGAGGCAGAAGCAGACTCCCTGCTGAGCAGGGAGCCTGATGCAGGGCTTGATCCCAGGACCCTGAGATCATGACCTGAGCTGAAGGCAGACGCTTAACTGACTGAGCCACCCAGGCACCCCCCTTAAGCATTCTTCTTATTGAGAGGTGGGGTCTAGGTTCCCCTCCCTTTGAATCTGGGCTTTAGGAGAACTGGCAGGGGCGTCTGGGTGGCTTGATCAGTTAAGCATCTGACTGGTGATTTGGCTTAGGTCACGATCTCATCGGTTGTGAGATCGAGCCCCATGTCCAGCTCTCTCCACCCATCAGGGCATCTGTCTGAGATTCTCTTCTCTGCCCTTCCTCCCACTTGCAGAGCTCTCTCTCTGTCTCTAAAATAAATAAATAGATTTTAAAAAGAAAAAAAAGAATACTGGCAGTTTATTTTTTTGTTGTGGCAAAAATGCATAAAATAAAATTCACCATCTTAACCACTTTGAAGTGTTGCAGCTCAGGAGTGGGAAGTACATTCACACTGTTGCGAAACAAATCTCCAGAACTTTGCCATCTTGCAAATCTGAAACTCCGTATCCCTGAAACAGCACTCCTCTTTTCTCCCTTCCCTCGTTCCTCAGTAACTGCCATTCCTTCTGTCTCTACGAGTTGGACAACTTTAGATAGCTCCTGTGAGGGGGATCATACGGTATCTGTCTTCTTGTGACTCTGCAGCCTTAAGAGAAACGTTTGCCCCTCCCTTAACTGCACAGAAGACTCTAAATTGGGGGTCTTTCCCAGAATAAGAGTTATTAACGATCAATTTTATCTGAGTGACCCATTTGTATGGAAGGGCAAACATCTAATTAGCAAACATCTGCTCTAAGTTCTTATTGCCCCTGTATGCATTCCTCTGATGTTCTGGGCCCCTCCCCCAGAAAGACATCTATTCCCCATTCTGCCTGTCATTGGGATTTCCATGTCTAGGTGGATTCCCCTGGCATACACCCATTAAATTTGATTTTCTCCTGTCAATTTGTCTCGTGGCAATTTGATTCTTAGTCCAGCTAGAAGGACCTTTGATGGAACAGGAATTCTTGCTCCCTGGTGCTTTCTTGATGTAAGAAAAGTCATTGTAGGTCCCCAGCTGTTTCGTGATTGATGCCTGACCAGCATTACTTGCCCAAGAACATATCTTGCAGAGCTTCCTGGGTTATGTTAAAACCATAGAAAAAGAGACTTCAGTAGTTGATGATTTTAAGGGAACAGAAGAATGTAAAAACAAACAGCCACTACCAGGCCAGGATGTAACCTAACCATATCAGAGACAATAAATCAGTGGTAAAACTCTCAGTGCTTTTTTGAAAGGAAAAATTGACCTAACACACATTCTTGAGTTGTTTTTGCAGGATATAAACCACTTTGAGCACTTGAACACTGGACTAATTGGAGCCAGAGACTGAATGCTGGCCTTGGGACTTCAGTCACCTAGGACCTGGACATTGTTAACTTCCGATGACTTTTGTCCCAATTCCATATGGAATGCTCCTTGGCTCAGTCCTTCCATGAATATGCATGCACCCTTACTTAAAACTGCTCCAATTTTGTTGTTCAGGGAGATGCTGCTTTGGGAAATATCCCTGGTGTTCTTAATTGTTGCAAGTGAAATCCTTCCTTTTCTACTCCTTGGCTTGGTTGTGCCTTTTGGCTCAACACCCACCAAGACGCAAACCCAGTTTTGGGTTATAGTGTGATAAACATGGGTGTGCAAATACCTCTTCAGGACCCTGCTCTCAATTCTTTTGGATATATACCCAGAAGTGGGATTGCTGGATCACATGGTAGTTCTATTTTTAATTCTTTGAGGAACCTCCATACTGCTGCACCTCTTACAATCCTACCAACCCTGTACAAGGTTTCAATTTCTTCATGTCTCTCTGACACTTATTTTCTGTTTTTTTGGGGGGGCGATAGTAGTGTTAAAAATAAAACTACAGGGGCACCTGGGTGGTGCAGTCCTTAAGCATCTGCCTTCGGCTCAGGGCGTGATCCCGGCGTTCTGGGATCGAGCCCCACATCAGGCTCCTCTGCTAGGAGCCTGCTTCTTCCTCTCCCACTCCCCCTGCTTGTGTTCCCTCTCTCGCTGGCTGTCTCTATCTCTGTCAAATAAATAAATAAAATCTTAAAAAAAAGCCCCAAAAAACCAAAAAACTACAGGCCCCAAATGGTGTCAGTTAGGTTAAGGCCCTAAGTTGGTAAACCAAGACTTTTTTTTTTTTTTAAGATTTTATTTATTTGAGAGAGAGAGAGAGGGTGCACAAGTTGGGGGGGTGGCAGAGGGAGAAGCAGACTCCCCGCTGAGCAGGGAGCCCAACATGGGACTTGATCCCAGGACCCCAAGATCATGACCTGTGCCAAAGGCAGATGCTTAACTGACTGAGCCATCCAGGCGCCCTCAGTAAACCAAGACTTAATCCTTAAACTAACTGCAATTTTTTTTAAATTAAAGATTTTATTTTTAAATACTCTCTACACATAATGTGGGGTTTGAACCCACATCCCAAGATCAAAAGTCGCACACTCCACCCACTGAGGCAGCCAGGAGCCCCGACCTAACTGCAATTTTAGCCTTTAATCGGTCAACATGGAAATTGCCTGGTCAGCAGAAGGAATCTTACTGACAGACCCTTTCCATTCCCCTTAGGAGGGTGGCCGTGCCTAAAACAATGGGTTCTTTGCTAGTAATTTCTGCTCCCTCTCTACCTTTAAAAACATTTTCTTTGCTGTACCCCTTTGGAACTCCCCTCTACTTGCTAGATGAGATACTGCCTAGCTCATGAATTGGTTAATAAAGCCTATTAAATCTTTAAGATGTACTCAGTTGAATTTTTGTAATCTAACAGTAGCCATCCTAATGGGTGCAAGGTGACATCTCCCTGTGGTTTTGATTTGCTCTCTCTCATCATTAGTGATGTTGAACGTCTTTTAAGTACAGGCAGTTCCTGATTCTTCTGCTGGAGGGATCATATGGGTGAGGCCTTGGTAGCACATGGGAGGGGGGCAGCTGAGCCCAGCTTTCCAGCCATCTCTTCCAAGGGGCCCACATGTGAAGTGATCTTGGATCCTCCACGCAGCAGGCCCTGGCTGAGAGCTTATGCTAAGGATATAATAAGAAAACATGTTTGTGACTTGCAGGCTTTAGCGTAAACGTCAGAGCACAATGCCTGGCTCGCTCAGGGCAGAATGCTGCCCTCAGATAACGAGCAGCCAGGAACGCCTGGTCTGCTACAGGGTAGAAAACGCTGCTCCAACCGAAACTTGATTGCTCTTGACAATAGCCTGGGGGTCCACAGAAACATGTTTAAGAACAGGCCTCACTTGCTGAACGTTACATCATCTAATCCCGTGACCTTCCCCGCAATGTACTACTATTCACTAGGATGTAATACGGATCATTCCCTTGATTGTCTTTGATTGTTTATTGCCAATAAATATGCAAGGTTGCAGCTGTTCGGGGCGATCGCACTCTTGGCGATGGCGCGCCTGGTGGTCGTCCCCTGCACCCACGCTCTCTTTTGCAAGCTAACCTGTCTGTGCCTCGTCCTTCTCCCGAATCAAGGCTGCAGCGCTGTGGGCGGTGTCGCGGCACCTCCATTCCATCCAGCCACCTCCTGAAGGCCACCAAGTGACCCAAGTTGACGCTACATGGAGCAGAAGAATTGCCTAGCTGGGCCCTTCCTGAATTCTTGATCCACACAATTGTGAGATACGATAAAAGTGATTGTCAGTAGCAGTCCTGATGGGTGTGACTTTTTTTACCCAAACTTTGACACGGTTTTAAGCCACAAAGTTTTGGGAGAGCTTGTTAATGCGGCATAGATAACTAGAACTGTGGGCAAATGCCCTTTCTCCGTTGTGGCTTTGATGTGCTGTATTAAGTACACCGTAAATGACAAGTGTGGCTGGCAGCTGGCACAGTGCTCCCGGGGCAGAGAGCGTGCTGCCATCTCTGACTTGTTTTTCCCTTCCTGACACAATTTCTAGAGAAGCAATGCCTGAAACCCCCAACTTCCACTTTTCTATTGCATCCATAGTTTCCCTCCGGGTAATCATTAGTTTGTCCCTCTGACTGCAGGGGGTTTGGATCTGGGCTGAAAATAAATGCATGTTCACAACATACTTTGATGCTGAATTAAGAAAAAAAGTCCAGTACTGATTTTGGCTGCAGTTTGTTGACCACTACCTTTATAGGTGATTAGAGGGTCTGACTTTGTTGTAGTTGTTTGTTGTGTATTGACCAGTGGGTTGGTGAAAGCCAAGGTATACGTCACCTTTACTTGCTCAATCTTTCCTTGCGCGCCACTGTCCCACTCACAGCCCCCACCAGCTCACTCCCCAGCCCCGGCTGCAGTGCCATCAGAAGACAGCTGGATAGGAAGCTACCTCCCAGTCACCAGCCCACCTAGATTCTCTAATGCCTTCTTACCCTAAGCAGAAAGGCCACACCAGGACTTCTCTCTGGGCCCTATGAATGACTTTGCATCCAAATGTTTATTTGGGACTGAGCTAGTGCAAGTGACTGCCTGCTTGGTGGTATCTAGAGTGTTAGTAATCGCTGCTGAGGCAGAAGCATGGGGAGTTGGGAGAAAGGAAAGAAGGAAAAAGTGTAGTAGATCCCCTATATCCATGGTTTTGCTTTCTGTGGTTTCAGATGGAACCATCTGGAGCCGATGATTGCCTTCCGACATATGGTCAAGAGGTCAATCGGAGCCCAACTCTGCGCCACAAGGGCTGCGTCATTCAAATCTCTTCATCTCATCATGTAGGCATTGTATCAGCTCATCATCACAAGAAGGATGAGTACAGGACACCAAGATATTTTGAGAGAGAGCCCAGATTCACACAACTTTTATTACAGTGTATTGTTATAATTGTTCTATTTTGTTATTACTGTTGTTAATCTCTTACTATGCCTAATTTATAAATTAAACTTTATCACAGCTCTATATGACTAGGAAAAAAATATATATGAATGTACATATACGTGTGTGTGTGTGTGTGTGTGTGTGTGTATATATATATATATATATATATATTTTTTTTTTTTTTTTTTTTTTTTGAGGGTTAGGTACTGTCTGTGGTTTCAGGCATCCGCTGGGGATCTTGGAACATAACCTCTGCAGATAAGGGTGGGGGCACTATTGTATTACAATCTTTGGCTTTTTTCAGGTGGGACAAGTGACTGTTTACATTTTTAGAAGAGAAAACAGATACAAAATGAATTCTCGATTCTTATTCCTGAAGACTTCTACCATCCGTCAAAGTTCATTCTTGGTTTCTTTCTATCATATTCACAGTTTATTTGCTTCATAGAACTACTCACAATCTGTAACTATCCCATGTATTTTCTTGTTTTCTATTCTTCCCCCGCATCAGAATGTGAGCTCCAGGCTCTCAGGACCTCCTTTGTCTTGCCCACCAGTGTACCCCCACCTCTTAGAGCCTGACCTATGACAGGTGGTCAGTAAATACTTACTAAACCAATTATAAATGGAGATTTCAAAATGCAGCAAGCAAGCTTAGCTAAGAGAGTCTCTTTTTAAAAATGGGGTCGGGAGGCCATAAGGGAGGAGGAATGTATGCACGTCTACATCCCAGGAACCTTGAACTCTTTGCCAGCTGCAAGCACTTATCTGGGACTTAGCTCCTGCCTCATCCTGACACCTGAATCATTAGCATTTTTCCAAAATGAACCAATGATCCTCCTTCGTTTGCATATTAACCCAACTGATCCTAGTTAACCTTTTTTTTTTTTTTAAGATTTTATTTATTAGAGAGAGAGAGCATGTGAGAGCACAAGCCAGAGGGAGAGGCAGAGGGAGACGCTGACTCCCAGCTGAGCAGGGAGCCCCATGTGGGCTCAATCACTGGACCCTGGGATCATGACCTGAGCCAAAGGCAGACACTTAACTCACTGAGCTACCCAGATGCCCCCCTAGTTAGCCTACTTTCAGTCTCTATTTTATATAGAGGACCTAAATGAGAACTATACTCCTGACCTTTGGCCTTTACAATTCTGCCCCTTCTGTTGTCTTCCTCAGAACAAGATTCAGGTTTCTACCTGAGTCTGTGTCTCCCAAATTGCAATTCTAACTGTCCAAATAAATGCCTGTTGGCTTAAATTTTCAGGGATTCTTTCTCAGTCGACACAATGGAAGACTTAAGATATAGAGGAGGACCTCCTGTTCCTGCCATAATCCACCAGGTCAGTGCTTCTCAAACTTCAATATGTCTCAGAATCACCTGGGGATCTTGTTAAAAATGCAGATTTTCACTCAGTAGGTCTGAGGTAAAGCCTGAGAATTTGCATGTCTATCTCCCAGGTGACGCAAGGAGCAGGACTGCACTGCCTGAGTCAGACACTGTGTCCTCTTCACCTTTCTATTCCCGGCTTAATGAGGTGCTTGGCATATCATAGATGCTCAAAAGTTGTTTGCTGAATAAATGAATGAAACCAAACCAGGCATAAGCATGCATGAAAAACCTGACCAAACAAATCCTGAGCGACTATTAGAGGCACTCAGTGAGCTGCAAACTCCATGTAGACTTCTGGAGGCTCTCTGTTCCTTCCACCGCCACAAAGGAGCGGAGTGGGTGAGGGGCTCTCTCACCCTCAGCCCGCAGACAGAGATTTTAACACTTGGCTTTAACTAAATATATAGTAGTATAAATATGTAAAGAGATATCTGGGAGATGAAAAATATGCCATCTGAGACAGTCCTACCACATTTTCTTCCTTTCTTCCCCTAGGTTCTTTTTCTTTAACAAAACAAAACACCAGGGCACCTGGCTGGCTCAGTTGGAGGAGAGTGTGGCTTTTGATCTCGGGGTTGTGAGTTGGAGCCCCACACTGGGTGAAGAGATTGCTAAAACAAAAAAATAAATTTATTTATAAATTTATAAATAATAAATTTAAGAAATAAATTTATAAATAAAACCCACCTTTATATTCTCTGCCTTTCTCGCCATCTTTTTTTGTGTCCTACCTCCCTCTCTGACATATTGATTTTAACACAGAGAGTTGGAGGATATTTGCTAAACTATTCTTTTGGCTTCTCCCGTTGGTCTTCTTAGCTGAGAAGGGGCAGAAAGTGGCCTAAGAATCAGGTGCTGATAATTGTGCGCTAGTCCTGTGTGCAGAAGACGATTGGACTTTGACATCAGGCTCAACGCTTTCTCGTGTGACCTTTTCTAGGAAGTAAGTAATTCATGAGAAGGAATTTTGATTGTTAATTCATGAGCATTTCTTTTCTTCCTCTTCTTGTCCCCACTGAGAAATACTGCAGGATCTATTGCAAGCAAAAACACAGGTGCTGGTTTATTAGTCCTAATAACATTCACTGTCCAGTTTTAACATGAAGCCATTCCATATTGCATACGGGTTGAAAGGCTTTTACTAATGAAGCCCCAAAAACATATGCATGGCTGGGTAGGAGGGCAGCATCCTCAATTCTTAGTGCCTTGCACAAGGAGTAATAAATCCCCTGTCATTCTTAATGTGCCAGCCCCAGCTTCGAAGCTTCTCTGGGCTCTTCTGAAATTTTTCATGATTGTTTAGCCTTTCCATTTTATGAACTAGCTCATGACTAACACTTCACTATGTGGTCATGACAATCCTTTACAAATATAAATAAAAGCAAAACCAAAGTGAGTATTACCACACACGAAATTGCAAATCATGCAACCCAAATATGTGTTGGCTTCTCCAAGTAATAAATTTGTCTCTGTTGATATTGAATATTCAGCCTCACACATCTGCCTCTGAGTTTCCTCCCCTTCCTGTTCAGGGAAAGACTGATAATTTGTATCATTTCTCTGTGCCCTTGCGCGCACACGCCCTCTCTCTCCCTACCTCCTCTCTTTCTCTCTCAACAAGCTCATAGGCTTTCTCTTCTCCAAACACTGTCTTCAGAGTCAACTGGCCTTCCCTGGTGATATAAACTTCCTGATTTTCTTGGAGGCATACAGTTTATTGCTAAATGTATGTGTTCTGAACCCATTTTCTCTGGCTTTGAATTCTAATTCCACCATTTACTGGTTGGGTAACCCTAGAGAAGTTCCTTAACATTTCTGTACTTCATTAGAAAGATGGGGGTACCCCCTTCCCAAGGCTGTCCTGAAGATGGTGACCAGGATGAGGCTTCTAAGGTGTATATGACTTAACAGGCAAACCTGGCAAATAGGAAGAGGTCAGTAAACGTTGGCAGGTTGTTTTTTGTTGTTTTTTGTTTTGAATGCACAATAGTATAAGGAGCACTGTCATTCCAGAAATACCACATATATATATACTAACCAACATTTACTTTTCCCAGGGAAAGAATGCCCCAATGGTTCAGACTGGGGACAACGGACCCAGACTGGGTGTGAACTACAGTTTTATTACTTACTGACTCTGTGACCTTGGGCACGTGACCTGGCCTAGTTTCCTCATGTGTAAAACGGGTAGACCAGTCTTGCCTACACAGCTGTAGTGGGCGTTAAATAAGTTCCCACATGGTGAGTACTATGTGAACTCTTCCCGCTGTTAGTATGGTTGTTATTGTTGCGAGGTGGGGTTTTATCAGGTCCGTACCTAGTAGCCCCTCACTCTGCTTTTCTTAGAGCATTTAGAAATCTTGCAATTGTAAATTTTCTCTGTGTCTGAAATGTGTGTAAATCCTCTTAGAAACTATATAAGGCTCTTGACAGCTTTATGACTCAGGAATGTCTTTCTCAAGGACAGGAGCCATCTCTTTGAAATGCAATCGTCCAGGGACACAGCTCCCTGGTCTCCCAGTTCCCGCGGGAGGGGAGGAGCTTACCTTTAGCTGCTCCTGCTCCAAGTGGCAAAACTGCCTCTGTCATAAAGATAAGGAAAGCTTACTTCTCCTGTGCATAAAACCAATGAACACAGATGGTTGCCCTCAATTAGCCAGCTAAATCTAGAGTGAACGGTCTGTAATAAATGGTCTCGAGGACTAGTTACCATTTATCCTGAAAACACGTATGTAATGGGTTGTATCTGCTTGGTTTTATAAAAAGGTGAGATTGCATTCTGTCTTTGCCATTTCTAAGCAGGTTGCCCGTGCTGTGTGTCACGTTCTGGTTTAAGGCTTTTCCAATAATAAAGCAGTGAATTTTTCTTTTTCTACTAGTGTTATGGAGAGGTTTTCTGGGGGAAAGATTTTGTTTTTAATCATATTACCTGAGTGATGTATATTGGTAACTCTGTATTTGTGCGTCAGATTGCTTTATTCAATGCCTGTCCTCTTTTAGCACAGAATTTACAAGAGGGAAAGGACTGTTTTAAAAAAAATTCTTAGTGCTAAAATCAGTGTTATTAAAAAGGGATTTGCCAATAATTACCTAATAAAACCCAGCTGATGCTCCCCTGTTCTCCTTTCAAACTATTCTACAGGCTTCTGTGAAATTATGGTAAGGCATAGCTCTTCAAAACCTAAACTCATTCTTTTTTCCAGGAAACAGGGAAGCTTTTGTTCCTCAGGATACGGACCTATGGACTTGAGTGAGTCATTAGCAGGGAGTTCAGGATCGTGAGGCTTTCCCTTGCCATTATTACAACAAATTTAATAGCCCTATCCTAATTATCCATATGGCTGTTTGTTGTAATGAAATAAGGCATTCAAGTATGATGTATGCTTTCTCTCTAGACCAAAGGGAAGTAGACCGCAGAGTCCAGAAGGCAATTTATAATCAAGGTCTGATCAAGTGTGCGCACGCGCACACACACACACACACACACACACTCTCTCTCACACACACACTCTACTGCCCCTGTTAGAGAAGCGGCCACGAATTAATGCATTTAGTAAATGTGTGATCCATCACTGATCGGCTGGCATTGGTTAGCCACAAATGACACAGGAGTAAGGGAGAGCCAGAAATCAGTTGAATTAGAGAATTTTAGGGCTTTCTATAATGCAGAAGTGAATCGACTGTGCTTTGCTGAAAACTTTTTAGGGAAGACTCTTTGCTATGAAATCAACCCCATAGCTTAGCACCACCCATGAGGCCTTCCATGGCCTTTCCTCGCCACTCCAGCTCCCCTCAGGGGCTCCTCCCCTCAGACTGGGCTCCCCCCACTTAGTGTGACCTGCAGGCCTCAGAATGGATCCTCCAGGCCTTGCTCCCTTCTCCTGAAAATGCCCTCCCTCCATTTTCTAGCCGCTGAACACCCTCTCATGTTGCAAATGTCATCTCAAGTCACTTCCCCAGAAGGCCTACATTCTGTCCCCATCACTCCTTATCAGAGCTGCCTCGTCCTACCAAACAGCAAGCCCTCTGAGTGCAAAGGGGACTGCTGGTAAGCCTGTGTCCAAACACCCAGAGCAGGGCTCAGCAGAGTAGATGCTCAGCAAACCGCCTGTGCTTTTCGAAAGGAGCCTTAGGCATAGTTACGGATTGAATCGAGTCCCCATAATTCCTACGTTGGAGCCTTCCCTCCAAATATGACTATATTTGGAGACAGGGCCTTTTAGCAGGTAATTAGGGTTAAACTGGGGTCATAAGGGTGGGGCCCTGATCCGACAGGAATGGTGTCCTTCTAAGAAAAGAAAGTGACAGCGGCGGCATGCACGCATAGAACAAAGGCCATGTGAAGACACAGCAAGAAGAAGCAAGAAGATGGCCATCTGTGAGCCAAAGGGAGAGGCTTCAGGAGAAATCAGACCTGCCCACATCTTTGATCTTGGACTCCAGCCTTTGATCTTGGACTCCCAGCTCTTGAGAGAGAGCTCATGAGAAAATGTTTCTGTTGTGTACGCCACCTAGCTTGTGGCACGTTGTCATGGCAGGCCTAGCAGACTAAGACAGGTATCAACGAAGCCAACCTTTTGGTTTTCTTTGTTGGCTGGTAAGTCCTCTGAGGGCCAGGGAGATAAAGTCTGCCTGAAGTCATCCAACTAGTTAGCTGAAGACCTGGCTTAGAATTCTGGGCTGGACTAGTGTTCTTTCTCTACTAGCTTTGCCTTTTTCCCAGAGAAAATCTTTTTTTCAAGTGAATCTCTTAGGGATTCCAGTTCTACTTATGAAAAAACAGAATTGAGGGCAGCTGTCTCAGTCTTGGGCTCCGAAGTCACCCTGCCCAGGCTCTCCCGTCCTCCCAGCCCCTCCTCTGCCTTGTACCTTGGCAGCTCTCTAAGGATTCATGGAATCGAGTTTGAACGATTACTGTACCCCACGCTGCCTCTATCACACACATAATATCACAGTTCTTCCCAATTTCCCGTGTTCCCTCACACCGACATAAAGCTTTAGAAACCTGTTGTGAAGAGCAAAGACACCTGCATCAGTAGGGGCAAGGTACGATGGCACAGAGGGTGGAGGATTAGGATTCCAGAGAAGGAAAGTCCACTGCGATTGATTTGACTCTACCCTGGGGAGATGATAACGATGACTGCAACAGATAACGTAGAATCATCTAGAAACTGGGTGGGTCCCAACCACGGTTGTGGGATCCGTTTTGTAAGTCTGCGAACATACACATGGCTCCCTCCATCGCAAGGTGAACTGAACTTTCACTAAAGCTGCTTGGGTGATGACCAGGAGGAAAAAATCCTAAGGCCTTAGAGAGCCCTGCCTCAGAACGTGGCTTTCTAAATGCTGTATGGCCAAGGGCAGTGGTTCTCCAGATGTGGCCTCTGGGTCTTGGATCTCAATCACTTGGGTATTTGTGAATGTGTAGATTTCAGGATCTTGGCTTGACTTAATCCTCAGGTGATTCTCATTTGCGTTCAAGTTTGAGGTTGTTAGCACTTGGGATTTGGAATCAGAGAAAAGTCTGAATCTTGGGTTGGCCACTTCCTGGGTGTGGACAAGTAATTTTACTTGCTATAGCTTTGGGGTTCTTATCTGTAAAATGGACCTATTTTATAGGGTTGTTTGAGGAATCAAGGTCAGCTTTTAACGCTCATTCTCCCTGGGGAAAGACAGAGAGGAGATGAAATAGAGTAGAAGTGAGAAAGACCTCAGTTCTAAGATCTCCCCGTGAAGTTTTTACTATTTTGACAAAAAAGACCCCAAAAAACAAAAAAACAAAAAACAAAACCACCACCAACAAAAAAACAAAATCAAAACCACACACAAAAAACCCATATAGTCTCTAAGGGCTTTTTTGGAATTGAGCACTTAAAAATAACTCTTGAGGGTTTTATGGGCACCAGGGATGTCATCCAAGAGCTGGAAATACAACTCCCTTTCGGGGAAAGCCTTTGGCTTGGGGGAGAAGAGAAGGGCCACTAGATTTAACCCCAGGAGAGGACTGTCTACTATTTTATGGATGTGGTCATACCCTGAGTCAAATCATGTCCCCAGTAAGGACATCTCCCTGAAAAGCCTAGAAATCAACTGTGATCCTTGTTCCCTGTAAGACTACTGGCTGAGATTTTAGGGTGTCTCTATGATGATGACAGCTACCTTTACTGAGCACGGACTGTAGGCCAGGCACTGTGCTAAGTACTTTATGCACATTATGATGTTCAATCTGTACAAGCACTCCTGAGCGGCCGGTCATCTCATTCATTCCATTTTACCATAAGAAAACTAACTCATGGGGCACCTGGGTAGCTCCGCTGTTAAGCATCTGCCTTCAGCTCAGGTTGTGATCTCAGGATCCTGGGATGGAGCCCCACATGGGGTTCCCTGCTCAGCAGGGAGTCTGCTTCTCCTTCTTCCTTTCCCTTTGCTGCTCCCCCTGCTTTTGCTCTCTGTCTCTGGCTCTCTCTCTCAAATAAATAAATAAAATCTTTAAAAAAAAATAACTGGCTATATGAAAATACCACAATTTATTTATCCAAGCTTGTATTTGTGGCATTAAGGTTACTTTCAATTTTTTATATGATAAACAATCTTATGTGTACAACTTTACTGTTATCATAGTATATTCAGAGCATTTTTTACAATTGGTCATTAAATGCCATTTATTGGACCTCAAGCTCACAACCTGGTGTTATTTGAGATCCCCCGTCTCATCTGCATAAAGCAGAGAAAGGAACAGAGTGACAGGCAAGACTATGTCAAGACTCAGAATTATCTCGGTGAGTAATATCAAAGTAGAATGTTCAAGAAAACAGCAGAGCGAGATCCTTTTTGCCTTTGCTCTTTGTTTTCCTTACAGTACTACTCAGGGTCATAATCACTGAATTAGTTTTCTTTCTTTCCTTCCTTCCTTCCTTTCTTTCTTTTTCTTTTTTTTTTTTTTAAGATTTTATTTATTTATTTGAGAGAGAGGGAGAGAAAAAGAGAGATCAAGACAGAGCACAGGGGCGCCTGGGTGGCACAGCGGTTAAACGTCTGCCTTCGGCTCAGGGTGTGATCCCAGCGTTATGGGATCGAGCCCCACATCAGGCTCCTCTGCTATGAGCCTGCTTCTTCCTCTCCCACTCCCCCTGCTTGTGTTCCCTCTCTCGCTAGCTGTCTCTATCTCTGTCGAATAAATAAATAAAATCTTAAAAAAAAAAAAAAAGACAGAGCACAAGCAGGGCCAGGGGCAGAGGGAGAAGCAGACTCCCCACTGAGCGGCGAGCCAGACACAGGGCTCATATAGTGCCCCTCACAGAGCCATTTAAAAAGAATGTAGATCTGGGTGGCTCAGTCAGTTAAGAGACCGACTCTTGGTTTTGGCTCAGGTCATGATCTCATGGGTTTCGGGATGGAGCCCCACCTCAGGCTCTGCGCTCAGCGGGGAGTCTGCTTGAAGATTCCCTCTCTTTGCCCCTCTCTGCACATGTGCGGTCTCTCTCTCTAAAATAACATAAACCTTAAAAAAAAATAAAATGAATGTAGATCCAAATTAAAGAAGTGACATCTATAACATATTAAATGAAAACAGACTATTAAATAGAATGTGTAATCCTTTTTTGAAAATGAAATATGTTTATATATACATAGAAAAAAACATGAAAGGATCTACCCCATACTATGCTAATTAAGTTCTGAATGATAGATTTAGGTTGCTTTTTACTTTCTGTACTTTTTTTTTTTTTTTTACAGTGAGCTGAGCATGCATTATTTTTATAATTAGAGAAATTGCTCTATTATCATATTGAAAATTAAATGCCTTGGAAAGAAAGGGAAATTAAACATTGTGCCATCTTCAGTGTCTACATGGATTCGTGCTTGTTTTTCTAAGAGGGTGATTAGGAGATGGTCTGGAAAGCGAGCACACCAAATGGAGAGCCACGGGTCTATTTGTAAGCATCCCTTCTAGCACCTCCACATGCACTCAATGCATTCCTCAATATAGCACTCGATACGTTCTTGTTGAATGAACGAGCCCCGAGAAGAAAATCTGTGATCGATAAGCAAAGTATTGCCAAAAAAGAACACTCTCATAAGGACTGGAAGAAGTCATAACAATGGGAAAGAAAGACTCGCTTGTGTTGAAAGTGACTCGAGTCCAGCAGATAGATCCCAGAATCAAGGCAGAGCAGGGCAGGAAATGTTTAAGTCACTGCAAGAGCTGGCCCCGACATGTTTCCCATCATCCTGTCTACATTGTATCTCTTTTCTTCATTATTGTTGCTTTTGGTGGCTGTCACAGATAGGAGGGCTGAATAATGCTCCCCACAGCACACGCCATTTCTCCTTTGTCCATTGCTTGTTCACTGTAATAGGGCATTATTCTTCCATAGATAGGGAACAGATTTCTGGCTCTTAGAAAGGCTTGCCAACCTCCAACCAGACTTTGATGACTTATATTTGTGGTTCTGGGGAATGGCACTTGGCCATACAATAGAATGCCAATCCAGGGATCATTCAAAACAGACTCTTAAAAACAAACAACCGAACAGACAAACAAAAAACCCCGAGACTCTTACTTTGGCAGTTGGAGATCTCTAACGGGAGAGGAAAGTTGGGGTACACACGGGCACCACACCAGATCAGCAGAAAGGCTCAACGGATTTGTCCAGCAACCATGATAGAAACAGAAATGATCTACCGTGGGGCATTAACAAAAATTAAGTGAACATTCAAAGGCCACCTACTCTAGTCTGTGGCAGAGTGTGAAGCACACAGGGGCGTTGCTGGTGAGCTTCCTGGCACCACATCCTCCTGTCTGTTCTCAGTCAGATGCAGGAAGCACACGCAGCACCCCCTACAGGCCGTCCTGGAAGCCACCTTCCATCTCCGTTTCAGGTAAACAAACAATGGAACCAAGTACAAAGGCGGTCCTCACTGCCTGCCTGAACCCGGTGGGCTGCTGAGGCGCTGTGGGCAGAGGAGGCTTCCCTGCTGCTTCGTCTGTGGCCTCCGGCTTGGAATCTGCTCCTTCCTGCTAGCAATTTATCTCCGCTCTGGGCAGTGAGGTTTTTACCAGGCAAGTATTAAGAACCCACTGAGGGCGAGGGACTGACTCAGTTCTAAGGGGACCAACACAGCCAATTTAGGGGCAAAATTTCAACCCCTATGCATAAGCATCCTGCTAGGAGCTGTGGGTGTGGCTACTGCTGGAGGCAGCGATTGGACGGTTCCCCTGAGCTCTGCAGGGGGTTGTAATGCAGGGCAGGAAGGGGATGGGCACAGATTAAGAAGATAAATGGGTCCAATGGCTTGTGCCTATTTACAGCCTACTGTAGGGTTCCCCTTGGGCCCTGCAAGCGTAGGGCATGGGGATGCCTTCCGCACTATTGTGCTAAGCTGTGAAATATTCCTTTTAGATGTTTCCAGAGCCCAAGGACTGAAAGAGAGAAGAGAGAGAAGGAAAGACCTCTAAAAAGTACAATTAGGGTTGCTCCTTCATAAGAAAAATTAATTGAACTTACATAGCTTTGAGATGGGTACAACATACGAGGTGGAGTGTAGCAGCTTGAATTTTTAAGTTTTGATTTTTTTCAAGGCACTCTGTCCATGTTGTTAAAAAAAAAACAAAAACCCTGGGGACGGTCTTGTGGTAGGAGGAGCCGCCTCACCTCATCCCTTCTCATACTGAATCTTACTCCCGGGAGACACTCTCTTTTCATAGCTTCCAGTTTTGTTACAGTAGCTTCTTCAATAGTTGAAATAGTATGCTAATAGTTCCCTATGTATTAATTTATCATGCTTAGATAATATCTGTTGAGTCTTATGCCTCCATTCCTCCTCACCTTCTTTCCCAATTTTTAGTTGGTTGCCTGTATGAGTTTAAATAATATGTATACTTTTGCCTGTTTGTCTTGTTCTCTGACTTTATTTATTTACAGATTTTATTTATTTATTTGAGAGAGAGAGTGCGCACACAAGCAGGGGGAGCAGCAGGCCTAGGGAGACGCAGGCTCCTTGCTGAGCAGGGAACCTGATGCCGGACTCAATCCCAGGACCCCGGGATCATGACCTGAGTGGAAGGCAGCTGCTTAACCAACTGAGCCACCCAGGCGCCCCTCTTTCTGACTATAGTTAGACTCAAGTCGTCTCTATTTGAGGTGAAGCTATCATATATTAAAAAAGAGACAGGTCCAAAATGGAGTCACTTGTGCCAAGCCCCTGTCACCAAATACTTGATACCTAACTTAATTTCAGTTTTAACCTTTTCTAGAAGTGGAATCTTAAACCCACCAGGATGGAATTAACTGGTCAGTACTAGTGAGGTAATCTGCCTGACAGAGCCCTCCCGGCCCCTACAGGAAGGTCACCTTGCCACAGTCTACTTGTTGCTAGGAGAATCCTTATTCTACCCCTTCTCCCTGTAAGTCTTTCATATTGTATAGCTCTTCAGAGCTTCTTTCTATCTGCAAGATGAGATGTTGCCTGATTCATGAATCGCTGAATCAAGCCAACAAGATCTTTAAAATTTACTTACTAGGTTTTTAACACATATGACTGATTGTTTTCCTTCTATCTTTTCAGCTCTGACTTTCTGACATGAGCTTGACTTTTTAAAAGTCAGTTTCGGGATCTTCAGCAGATTAATCAATGAAAACAATTGAGAGAGGAACCTCCTCCCCTCTTCCCTCTCCTGGAAAACTTAGACTCATCCCAAACACCCTTTTGAGAATTCTTTCCAAACATTGTCAAGGGTAGTTTAAGGCCTCTGATATCTACATGCCTACACGAGATTGCTCATGCGGTGTCCCATGTATGCCAATGAGAGCAGTGAGTACTGTGTACCTGTCACAAGGGTTTCCTCCTTCCTGGCCCTGGGTGAGCCTCATTGACAAGAACCAGGCACTTCATATTCTCCTGACCTAGCGGAATGCCTGGTGCATGTTAGGGCTTCAATATTTGTTTGAATGTATGTGCTTTTCCATTATATATTTTTATATAATTAGACTGTTTACTGTTCAAAGGGATGAGGTATCTTAAAAACATGTCTAAATAGGAAAAAATTCATCAGTGCTGTGTTTCTACTCTCAGGGTGCCGAGTAAGCAGGTGTGTATGTGTATATGTGTCTGAGGTTCTTGGTCTTGGAAAGAGTGGTCAGTGTGGCTCTGCGAAGGTGCGTCAACCCACAGCAGGTGGCTGCCCTTCTGAGGGCTACCTCAGGGGAACTGAGAGTTTCTAGAATGAAAGCTAGGCTGCTTTCTTCAGGCGGGTACACCGGATCCACTCTTCTCTGTAACTTGTTCTGACTCTCAGGCTGTTGAGAGTTGTCACAAACAAAACTCAAGGCCAACTCAGAAAGCCTCACCAATAGACCCAGTCCACTTAGCCTAAGCCAAGGTGACCTGCTTCCAGACATTTCCCCAAGATTGCATTTCTCACTGAAAACTTTCCACGGTTCTCCTGTTAAGCTTTGTTCACACCCAAGCTGACTTTATGGGGGGAACATCCATTTTTAGGCAGTACTTTTTGGAAAAGCTAATCCTCAGAGCAGAGCGTTTTGGTTCTCTACCACTTTCCCCTTGGCTTGACCATGCTGGTGGCACTGACCAATGTCCAACTGCCAGCCCTGGCATCTTTTTGCCAGAGGACTTTCTCTGGACACCAGGGCTTTCCCTGCCTATCCATGTGGCAGACTGGAAAGGCCAGGGAATTACTGTCCCTTACCCCCAGCAGTCCTAAGTCCATGACTGATGAGAACTGATGTCCAAATATCACTTCCCCAGCCCCTGGACTGCTGGAGCTCTCCAGCAGAATTGAGCTCCAGTTACTCCCATAGTGACTTGCATGATAGCACGTTGGCTGCCCTCCCTTCCTGTCTCACTTTCTCACCCCCTCCCAGTGTTTTCTGGGATCTCAACCTCAACACACTGCTCACCCTTAATTTCTTGTTTCCGGGTCGGCCTCTGGGGGAGCTCAAGCTAAGATAATATTCTTAGAGAATGAGTAAGATAATCACCTTCCGTCACTCCAGCTCTTTCTTACAAAGGAATAATTTTTGCTCTTTGCTTCGCTCTAAGGAGAAGCTATTGATATGGCAAGGTTAGGCTCATCTTTGTGGGTACCATTTATGGGAAATGGCTGCCAGCATAACACGCTTTGGCATGGAAAGAGAAAATACTATACATTTCTTTAAGGCGCAGGAAGAAAGTCACAAGGCAGATTCTCCCACCCATAGTTAAACGTTGAACCTAGTAAGCTGCTTTGCGAAGCTACGGCTTCCCTCCTCTCCACCCCTGAGACCCAGGGAGGCCTGAAAGAGTTTTAATGTGATTTCTGGAATGTGCTTAACTTTCAGAGAGGGAGCGGCTTAGTCCCTGGGAGAATCCCATTAATATAATTTTGCAGTAGAAAAGCTTCCTATTGCCTAATCTCATTAACTCTGTTTTATGTACAGTAAGTGGGTAAAAGCTGAGTTTGTGACTTGGTAATTGTGAATACATAATTTTTGAGCGCTTAGTGGAATAAAGAAGATATTTTCTTGTTTGCAAAGAGGAGATCCAGCACTCCAGAAATGACCTCTTACTGAAATAGGGAATGAAACTGGGACATGCCTTATCTTTGAAGAGCCACCATAAAATAACACAGGGTGGGGGAGGGAAAGAGCGGGGCTAGTTATCCGTTCTTTCCTCCAAATCTCCTAATAAACAGGACCTTCAGTGTAACCTGGAAAGCACCTGTCGGTAGCCATCTTTACTTACATTTGTAGTTTTGCTTCATTCATTCAACAAATATTAATTGAACACACATATGATGCATGAAGCATTGTTCCAGGCACTAGGGTGGTGGGCAAAAGAGCATTAAGTCCCAGTCTCCCTGAGCTTACATTCAAATGGGGAGATACAATAAGCAAACACATATATACTGTAATATCTCGGGTAGTTTTAAGTGCAACGAAGAAAAAGAAACCGGGTTAAGAAGAGAGTTGCTATCTTGGGGGTAGGTGGTCAGGGAAGGGTTCTCTGAGTGAGGCGAGGGAACAAGATACTTGAGAGATCTGCACCTTCCAGGCGGAGGCATCAGCACAGGCAAGGGCAGGAAGAAGAGGAGAGAAGCCAGGGTAGCTGGAGATAGGAGATGGGTCAACAATGTGGATGGGACAAGTCCTGTGGGAGCTGAGGACCACGGTAAGGCATTTTGACTTTAATGTGATCAGAAGTCGGGAATGCAAGTTGGTACAGCCACTTTGGAAAACAGTGTGGAGGTCCCTTAAAAAGTTAAAAATGGAGCTACCCTATGATCCAGAAATTGCACTACTGGGTATTTACCCCAAAGATACAGACATAGTGAAGAGAAGGGCCATATGCACCCCAATGTTCATAGCAGCATTGTCCACAACAGCCAAATCATGGAAGGAGCCGAGATGCCCTTCAACAGATGACTGGATTAAGAAGATGTGGTCCATATATACAATGGAATATTACTCAGCCATCGAAAAGAACGATTTCTCAACATTTGCTGCAACATGGACGGGACTGGAGGAGATAATGCTAAGCGAAATAAGTCAAGCAGAGAAAGACAATTATCATATGGTTTCACTTATTTATGGAACATAAGAAGTAGGAAGATCAGTAGGAGAAGAAAGGGAAGAAGAAAGGGGGGGTAAACAAAAGGGGGAATGAACCATGAGAGACTATGGACTCTGGGAAACAAACCGAGGGCTTCAGAGGGGTGGGGGGTGGGGGAATGGGATAGGCCGGTGATGGGTATTAAGGAGGGCACATATTGCATGGTGCACTGGGTGTTATACGCAAGTAATGAATCATGGAACTTTACATAAAAAACTAAGGATGTACTGTATGGTGACTAACATAATACAATAAAAAATATTATTATAAAAAAAAAAGAAGTCATTGGAGGCTAGGGAAAAGGGGAGGAAGGTGATACAAGGTTCAGTGGTGGCTGTGTGCAGCCTCCAGACTGTGGGGGTACCAGTGGAAGCAGAGAGGACAGGAGGCAATGAAGTATTCTGGGTAAGAGGTGATGCTGGCTCGGACAGGCTGGCAGGGGTGGAGGTGGCGAGACGGGACAGATTCAAGATGCTTTTTTTTTTTTAAAGATTTTATTTATTTATTTGACAGAGAGAGAGACAAGCCAGCGAGAGAGGGAACACAAGCAGGGGGAGTGGGAGAGGAAGAAGCAGCCTCCCAGAGGAGAAGCCTGACGTGGGGCTCGATCCCACAATGCCAGGATCACGCCCTGAGCCAAAGGCAGACACCCAACGACTGAGCCACCCCGGCGCCCCTCAAGATGCATTCTTAAGGTAGAGCAGCAGGACCTGGTGATAGGTTGGATCAAGTGTGTGTGTGTGTGTGTGTGAGAGAGAGAGAGAGAGAGAGAGATAGACAGAAAGATATTGATCGATTGATGGATGACTCCAAAGTTTTTGATCCATTTGGATGAGTGGGGTGCTATTTACTGGGAAGGAGTCCACTGGGGGAAGCAGCCGGTTATTTTGGAGAGAAATCAGGAGTGTAGTTTTGTACCTTTTAAAAAGTGTGAGCTGCCATTAGTCATCTAGGTGGAGATAGGAGTCTGCAGTTAGACAGAGGGGTCTGGAGTGCAAGGCAGAGGTGGGGACTGGAGATTCACAGGTGGGGGTCATCAGTTGCACACATGGTATTTAAACCCATGAGACTAAAATTCACTCCTAGGGCCTGTAAAAGGTAAGGGGGGATGCCCAAGGACTGGGGCCTATGCCAGGCTTGCTTTTAGAGGGAGGAGAAGTGGTCTGGGAGCAGGAAAGAGGAACAAGGGAACTATTGCCCCCTACAGCTTCATATTAAAAAATTAAACTGAATAGCCAGTAAAATAGAAGTGTCTACCGTGATTATCTCTGGAATAGAGTGGAAGGGACAGCAGCGGGGTCTGTTCTCTATCAGTCCATTCTGTCCTTCCATGAATTTGGAGGACTGAAAGCTGCAGCGGTGGGGCTATTTGAGAGAGTTCTTCCTGTTCCCCCTCCCCCCCACCCCACTTTTCTCTCAAACCTTCCTCAATTTCCCATTTTTCCTCCTTTGCCTTCTACTTCCCTTCCTCCTCTTTTCCCTCCTCTCCACCAGCCAGCAAGCCTGGCACTGAATTTTAGGTGGTTGAGGGCAGGAGGAACGCGCTCCTAAGTCCCACACCCTTCCTTTCAACGTGCACATAAAGCCTTCCCCCAGTCATAACTAAGGTTGCTTTTCTTCAAACATCCATCCCACAAGGTTCACTAATTAGAAATTTGTGAAGGTTTGCCAAATGTCAGAATGCAAATTCTCCTGAAAGGGGAGTGTATTTGTTCTTCACAGTTCAGTGTGAAGTACTTTAATCAGATAATCAGCTAATTTCCCTCCGAACAGCTGGTTGAGATCAATCTGTACTATATCTCTATTAAAGAAAATCTCACTAAGAATGTGGTACAGAAGAGTCAGTTAGGAAACATTAAAATGCAGAGTCCTAGGTTCCATCCTCAGAAACTCCAACTCTGTAAGTCCAGATGATTCTGATGCAGGTGGCTCGTGAAACACACTGGGAACTAGTAGAGAAGAGTGAATTAATTTTGAGAGGGTATAGGGGTATTTTTGGCAAGCTGACAGAATGGAGTAGGTCTCAGTGCCCCGGTGGAAGGACTGAGGAAGGGGGAAGAGATCCCAATGAGGAAGGGAATGGAAGGAAGCTAATGTCTCCTCCTGGATGTTGTTAGTACCTGACCCCACCCTATGACTTCCAGGATGTACCCAGGAACTGCACATTTATCACAGTAGGCACAGGAATGGTTTTTAAGAACTTTCCAGGCACTACGGTGCCTGGCTGGCTCATTTGGAATAGCGTGTGACTCTTGATCTCGGGGTCTTGGGTTCGAGCCCCACACTGGGGGTAGAGATTACTTAAATAAACAAAACTAAAATCACCCAAAACTTTCCAGGCACGCTTCATTCTTACTACCTTCCTCTGAGTGAGGTTCTTAATAATCCCTGCGCATGGCTTAAAGAAGCCACAAAGGTTTTAAGTGGGAGATCCAGCTCCGTCTGGAATTCCTGCCTAGGTGACTCCAAATCCACGTGTTCAACCACTATGCTGCACTGTTGCCATGCGCAGCCTGGGCATCGAAGCTCAAAGGGAAGGCTGTCATGATCACCTAGGTGCTCAGGAGTGAGCCGCAAAGGCTCAGTGACTTGCACGCTTTCCTCCGGGATGGGCCGCTTTGGTGCCCCCTAGTGGCCGTGAACCCGGTGTGCTGAGAAATTCCAGGAAGACGGATCAATGAACAGAACAGTCAATGAACCAAGTCATAACAGAGGGAAGCAGGAGGTCCACAGGACAGAAACATAAGTGATTCTTAAAATACCAGCCTCCCACCTGACCAAACACGCAAACCCTCTACTCCCAGTATCTGAGCATTTCCAGGCAGCTTGAGTTAGAGCTATGTTCCCGTCTTCTGCCTCAGTGACACGTGACACACTAATTTCCAAATTATAAGCCACAGCCTTTTAACCTGATCACAGCTGCATATACCTTCCCTCCAACCATTAGACTCAGAAAACTGGCTTCATTTTCATTAATCGGTAAGGCAAAGTTCCGCGCTTGTCTACTCTACTAGGCCTGCTTCTATTTTTAACAGTCTGCCAAAGCACTAGTGGGCTAAAAATAGACTTACTTATAATACAATTCATCATGTACTCAGCTGCCAGGGGAAAGCTTAATGTAAGCTTCACCCAAGATGAAATACCTTTAAGAAACACATTATTTCATGTAATTATTTAATATTTTTTTAGGAAGACCTCAATATGAACCCTTTGCTATTCATCTTGGAAATGAGAAAACTTGAGTCCGGTTTAAAGAGGTTTCCACAAACCTATTTGCTATAGTACTGGCCAAGGTTATAAAATGCTTTGGGACCTCTTTTTCCTTAACTTCACACTCTTTTGGTCTCTCCTTGATTTTAATCAATTTTGATTCTAGATCTCTGCTTCAACTTGATCTAGGTGAACTGGATCATCTTGTAAAACTAGGGTTGCTGGATTTAGCAAATAAAAATACAGAATTCCTAAATTTCAGATAAACACTGAATGGTGTTTTGGTGTAAGTAAATATTTGGGACATACCCCAATATTGCATGATTTGTCTTAGACTTTCCCATTTTAAAAAAAGATTTTATATATTTATTGGAGAGACAGAGATAGAGATAGAGAGAGAGAAGTAGAATCCCCACTTAGCAGGGAGCCTGACTCGGGGCTCATTCCCAGGACCCCAGGATCATGACCTGAGCCAAAGGCAGATGTTTAATCTACTGAGCCACCCAGGCACCCCGAGTTTTAAGAATTCTTTATATATTTTGGATAAAAGTGCCCTATCAGGTATATAATTTGCAATAAATTCCCCAGTCTGTGGGTTGCCTAAGAAACATGTTTTTAAGCCCGTGTTCCCTAAATGTTACTAGACCCTGGAGTTCTTCATTTTGCTCATCTATTCAGTCTTGAGTTTAAACTGTGCCAGGCACTGGGGCTTCAGGATGGACAGGAACTGCCTGGAGGATCTCACAGTCTGGTGCGGGAGCGAGAAGCATGATTTTAGGGAGACTGGGGAGGGAAAAGTTTCATAAATATCAGGTGTGTCTTCCTTTATCTCTAGCCTTTGGTGCAATGTGGGACACATAGTGGCGATCAATAAATAATTGAAATAAAGATTCAATCAGTAGCTTCCTAAACTGGAAATCCTCCCGCCTCTCTTTATTGTGTGTGTGCAGTTGCAATGTTTCCGTTTGTCATGTAATTTAAAGCATTCTAAAAGCCTTGTTGAGGTTTGAAAAATAAAATCTCCTCTATCTGCTACTAGCAAGTAACATTTCCATCACCTTTAAACATGCCTAAAGCTTTGAAGATCTTGGTTAAAATAGAGCTATATTATCTGGGATTATCTGGGAGCTATTATCAGTCAGGTAACATTTTCCTCTGAATTAATTCACCCAGATGGGCTCTAATGACTTGCCAGAAGCCAGGACTAGTAAATTTTCCTCAGAGTGTGGAGCTGGCTTACATCTGGTGGGCTGGAGGGAGGGTGGCAGGAGGGGTGAGGACCTAGGACTGGGTGCAGGGAGGTACTGATAAGGGGGTCAAAGAAAGGAACACGAAGAGCTCCAAAACCAAATTTTGTACAATTGGGCCAGGGCCCTGCCTTGTTTATGGGGAATGAGCATTCCACCTCATGAACAGAGAGGACAGATTCATGTAAAATTATTCTCTGCAAGAACCGTCACACTATAGAGTTTTAACGTCATGAGACTAGGGGTGATGGATGAGCCCGAGTCAGCGTGTTTGTATTGTGATTGCTCAGAGCCTCCTGAAACCCAACTCATTCGAACAAAAGGAAGAATGACCTCAGCGTTAAAAAGGCTCCCTTTTAGGCACTAAAACACTGGCAGCAGAAAGATACTCTCGAAAAATCTCTCCCGTCTCTTTTTAACTAAATCAAATATTAATTAAAGCAAATAAATTAGAGTGCAATTATGTGCAATTGTGAGTTGTAGTATTGAGAAGAAATGCTCTTCCATACAGTTAGTTGGCATCAATTGTGATTTGTCCAAATTAATTTAATATCCAGAGTGAGGTTAATATTTTGAATATTTTAGTCATACAGAGAATTAGAGGAGTAAGATCAAAGCAGCTGCCAGCTATATACAGATGACATTTCTTGGGAGTCTTATCACATTTCCGGGCTCACCTCATGGTCACACCAGGATCCATGCTTACTTACATCAGTGAGGGAGGGCTCCATGGGCCCGTTTTCATTAGGGATTTCCACAAGCTTGCTCATCTACTCAATGTCCCCCCTCCCCAACCGTTTCCCTGCAGAAGCACCGTCAGGCCCTTCCCACAACCTTCTGAGGGCTGCCGAGACTGCTGACTGGCTCTGTGACTGTGAGCAACTGCAGGGGCCTTGCTCCCAGCCTGTGATCTCCCGCTCTGTGAAGCCAGCGTGTGAAGGCAGAGGGTTCCTAGTACCTGAAATCCCTTCGACATGTAGGAAGAGAAATAAAATGTGTGAGAGTGTATGCGTACATTCATATATATATATATGTATATGTATATATATGCACACACACATATTTTAAGATTTATTTATTTGAGAGAGTGCGTGTGCATGTGTGTGTGAGCATGATGGGGGAGGGGCAGAGGGCGAGACTCTCAAGCAGACTCCCCGCTGAGTACGGAGCCTGACGCCGGGCGCAATCTTACGACCCCGAGATCATGACCTGAGCTGAAATCAAGAGTCAGAAATCCTAACTGAGCCACCCAGGTGTCCTACATTCATGTATTGCTACAAATCAGAATTTGAAAAATTAACATCCTGGTTTTAGATTTTTTTGCTTTTTTTTTTTCTGAATAGGATCATCTGCCACTGTTTTTCTTTTAAAATAATCTTACTAACGACATATTTACTTGACACAGAACTCCTTTCAGGAAGATGAGTTGAAGACCAAATAAACCTGCCAGAAGTACACACACACACACACACACACACACACACACACACACACCTGCTTTGTCTTGACAAGTTTAAGCAGCCCTGTCCTTCAACCTGCGCTGGTTATGAATAGGATTAAAGCATCTCGGTCAAGTCCTTGGGTGGCCAGGGCGCGCCAGCCCCGCACTGTCCTAGACAACTGGGACCTCTCCACCCTGGAGCGCCTGCACGGTCTACACCGCACCTCCCCCTCTCTCGCTGTGCTGAGGAGAAAAGGTGGCGGCTGGGATCCCGCCTCCCATAGAACCTTTTTCTGAGGCTGCTGTGCATCTCTAGATTTGGGGAGGGCTGAGTCCTCCAGACACTCGGGTCCTCGCTGCCAGTGTGTTTGGATTCGCCTCGGGTGAGCAGTCTGGGGGAAGTCAGGGTCCCCAGAAAACGTGCCCGGGGCTTCTTGCTTCCATATGGACACCGGGCCTTCAGTCTAGGGTGATGTGCCTGCCGTCACAGGCCACTGCACTTTCGGGGCAGTAGGGTTTTTATCCTTGGCTTCCCCACCTGGCTGAAAGCCCCACAAAGTCACTTTCTTGGACCAGGGACAGGGCCCGCAAAGACGCGGGCTGTTGCCATGTATTTTGCCCTTGCCACGTGGGAGGCAGGCTCTGGGCAGAGGGCCTTCCTATGTTTTCACCTGTAAGCCTTGCCCCGTGAGACGGATTAGTCCCATGTTACAGAAGCGCAGGTCGGCCTAGAGAGGGTGAGGAGCCTGCTGCGGTCCCGGGCGGTATGACAGGGTAAGTGGCAGAGCTGGGATTTGCACACCGTTTGTGCCACACCGAGCTCCGTGTGCCACACTGTGGCTATTAGCACGTGGCACTTCTTGGCGTCAGTGCTGTCTCCTGCACAGAACTCTTACACAGAGGGCGCTCCACAAATGTTTGTGGACTGAGCAAAGAAGACTAGTTAACTGTCATACATGCTAACTTCATGCCAGGCAGTGATCCGGGTACATCATGAACATACACATCCCAACAATTCCAAGAGACAGGCGGTCTTATTATCCCCATTTTACAGATGGGCAAGAGGAAGTGTGGAGAGATGATGTCACTTGTCCGAGGTCCTATAGCTAGCAGGTAGGGAGCTGGGGTCTTACTGTGGGCCGTCTGGCTGCTCCAGGGTCTGTGATCCTGAACGTGACACATACCACCTCTCTCACTCTCTCTCTCTCCACACCCAGTGTGGAGCCCAATGCAGGGCTTGAACTCACAATCCTGAGATCAGGACCTTAACTGACTGAGCCACCCAGGTACCCCACATATCACCTCTCTTGAATAAACGTAAGCACATCTGAAGAGCAGAGGTTAGATTTTCGTTTTGTTTGTTTGCACAGGATTCTGCAGGGTAAGGGTGGGTTGTCTTGGATGAGGAAACTACTCTTGGAAACTTTCCTGACCGCTGTAGGCCTGCTTAGCAACTCCTCTCTCTGTTCTAGGAGCGACCTGCACTTCACGGCTGGCTTTCTTGTCGACCTGTCCTTGGCAGGGGTATGTGATTCAATCCATGTCAAATAAGAAGCTAAATGCAACGCCATCCACCCATTTCTTGACTGGGCAAAAAATCAGTGAAGAGAAAAAAGGGGGAGTTGAGAGATGATTTTGGAAATGAGGAGGAGAATGACAAAGGCTGGGAGGCCAGATGAAGATGGGATTGTGGGAAAAAGAATAGTAGGGCCAAGAGGAGGAATAGCACTAAATTAAAAAATGGAGACCTTTCGCCCAGAGAAATACATATGTCTGCAGCAGGATGAGACCTGTCCAGCCCAATACGAGATACTTCCGCAGGGCTGCTTGCCTTTTGTGAATGACTGATTCCAATTTTATGGAGTTCAGTGCCTGATTCTCCCAGGGGTGAAATGGAGTGAAGAACAGGGCAGAAGGAAGAGGAAACAGGCTTTGTAATCAGAGAGAACTGGGTTCAAATCCTGACCTACCCAGTGACTCACTGTGTGAGTCAGCCAGTCACCTGATGTCTGAGTCTGTGCTGTCACCTCTACGATGAGGACATTAACTCCTACCCAGGGGCGTTATATGAAAACTAGAGGGATAACTGAAGGAAGGTGCCTGGCATGCAGTGGGTATTCAGTAAATGTCAGTCACCTTTTTGTCTGCACGCCACCATCCTGACCATAAGCCGCCCCCACACAACCCAAGACTTTTGCCACACAGGTCTCAGCTGAAGAGCAGCCAATACAAGAGACAAGATCCTAAAAACACAGCACTTGCATTTTGGTATGGCTTCCATGTCACCGAGACAAATACAGCGGTGTTAGCTGTGCTGCTTTATTTGTAACTGGTCAGTGACCACAGGTGTTGACAGATGCTCATTCAAAATGGAGGCAAGAGAGTCAATTTGGTTTGACCAGAATGCAGTTCGATACACCTGTAGGAATATGGAAATGCCTCCAACCAGAAGATCAAGCCCCTACCCATCATTTTGGCATTATTCACTTTATAGGATTTTGAGATGGAGAGAGATAAGTCAAATGGAAGTCAAGGAAAACGACAAAAAACGTGATCTGGAATCAATAACATAAAGCCATTTCTAGTCTTAATTCCTTTTTTGGGCAGGTCAGGGCTCTAATTAGGAGAAGCCAGTATGCCAAAGATGAAGTGCAGTTAACAGAGAATGACTCCAGCTCAGGGTAATTGGGCTATGCTGTCCACATCTGAGCTATAATAAGGGTGCTTAGACACTCGGTTTCTCGGCTATACAACATCTTCTCACAGACTCTCCTGGGACTGGGCAGGCCAAGCAGCTGGACCCTTCTCCCAGCTCTGACATGGGCAGGGCTGTGTGTGTGTATGTGTGTGTGTGTGTGTGTGTGTGTGTCAGCGTGACAGCTCTACCTCTTTGACTCTCCTGTAATGAGCATTGTTTTTCTGGTTCTACCCACTTCTGGGTTGTTGTAAGAGCCAATGGGAGGTGTGGATAAAGCTCCTTGAAAAGCTGACCCTGGGTGTGGCAGGTTGAGATCTGAGTCTAGCTTTGAGCTTTGCAGGGGGGAGGGACAACTGGGTCCAGTACCCATTCAGGGCCTGGGACTCAAGCAAGACTGCACAGGTAACCAGGGAGCCCAGACCTGCCCTTCTCCCAACCACAGAGGCCAAGTAACAAGCCTTCCACTGCCTGGAGGGGAGTGGTGGTAAGAGCCCCCGTTTCAGGTCAGAGAAAGCTGGGCTCAAACGCAGCTCTCTCAGTCTGTGACCCTGGGCAATTGCCTCTCATCTTAGAATGTCATTTTCTTATCTGAAAAATAACATGGCTATAATACTATCTACCTGAAAGATAAGTAGGAAGATCAGGGTAATGTTTTAAAGTACCTGGTGCTTGGGGGTGGCGTATGGGACAGCTCCTACGCTAGTTCCTTTCAAGTTCACCCCTGAAGTTCATTCTCATCTCATCTGCATTGAAACTCAGAGGTTAGGGGACACAAACTAGCCCTGGTCTGTAACTCCCAACAAAAGTGAGACTTCGATTCTTCTAGCTGACACACGGTAAGGTATTTCTGGGGAGTTGTATTTGAGGTTTATATTCAAAGGGGGTGAATATGGAGAGTATTTTCTATCCCGGAGTCAGTTTGTCTCCTTCTCCTCCTTGATAGTTGAAAACAAACTGCTGGAAGATGGGGAAGCAGGCACTGCCTGTCACTGGCCCGAGCGAGTTCAAACCTGCCACCTGCAGGACCTGAGGTCTTCAGGAGTGAGAAGTCACAATGCTGTTGCGGGAGACTGTCACCAGCCCTACCACCTGCACTATGCCTCCAACCCTGTGAGTTCCCTCGGTGGGCAGTGCTGAACCCCCCTCCCCCCTTCGCCCGCACTCAATGCAGACCTTGATGGAGAGAACAACCTCCAGATATCTGTGCCAGTCAAAAGCCTGCCTGACGGAAATGCTCTGCAGGCAAGGTCGTCTCAAAGGGAAGGACTACCTCTCCTCCTCCCTTGGGTTTGCTGACGTCACCACTGATCACTTTAGAACACCATGGAGGTTTATGCTTGGACATGACCTCAGCTTCTCCCAGGATCACCTTCACTGGCATGTAGTTTATTTTAAAAAATTTTTTAAAGATTTTATTTATCTATCTGAGAGAGAGCAAGAACCAGCAGAGGGAGGGAGAGGGACAGGCAGACTCCACACTGAGGGCAGAGCCCAACATGGGGCTCGATGCCAGGACCCTGAGATCATGACCTGAGCTGAAATCAAGAGTGAGAGGCTTAGACGACTGAGCCACCCAGGGGCGCCACTGGCTTGTACTTTAAATGTGATGCCCCCCAGGGGCCTGGCTGGCTGGGTCAGTTCAGCATGCGACCCTTGATCTCAGGGCTGTGGGTTTGAGCCCCACGTTGGTGTACGGGTCACTTAAAAATGAAAAAATTTTTAAAAATGTTATGCTCTGATTTCAAGGTAGAGCCATGGAAACACTAGTTTTTATTAATTATAAACCTGTTGTCAAGGACACTGTCCGTTATGTCACTCAATGTCTTATGTGAAAGGAAATTTATTATAGACTTCATTTCTGGGAACACCTGCCCCCACTTTTTCCCCCTGAGAAAATAGCGTGTTGCTTTTCTGAGAATGAGAATTGTTTAATTTATTGATCCCAAGAAACTCAGAACTGAATCTGAGGCTTGGTCACAACAACCCGAGTAACTTTTATTTATTTTTAGAAGATTTATTTATTGATTTATTTGAGGTGTGTGTGTGTGGGGAGGGTCAGAGGGAGAGAATCTCAAGCAGACTCCACACGGAGCCCGGAGCCCGGTGTGGCACGACCCTGAGATCATGACCTGAACTGAAACCAAGAGAGAGGTGCCCAACCGACAGCCACCCAGGGGCCCCCAGAGTAACTTTTATGATTAGCACATTGAACTGTGCTCCATTCCTTGGTTCTGATTTTCTCGTTCCCTTTTACTAACAATATAGATATTGGGGGCAGCTGGCTGTCTCTGTCGCTGGAGCATGCAACTCTTGATCTCAGGGTTGTGAGTTCGAGCCCCACTTTGGGCGTAGAGCTTACTTAAAAATAAAATCGTCAAGAAAACCAGTATATGTATCTTTTGTTGTATATATATTCTTCCTTATAAGTAATATATAGATCGGTAAATGCACATATGCTACACACACACTTTGATACTTTATGCTGGAGTCAAATCCTTTTTTGGAGGTACAACTTTCTCCCCCGTGGAAGTGGCTGGCTGGCTGATGGTAATGTTTAGGGTCCATTTGTTTACTCAAAGTGTTCATCATCAAATAACCTTTGTCAGCATCTGTGTCTCGGCAGCCTCCCACAAGTCTCATGAATCTGGGTTATAGCCTTGGACCGTCTATGGTCTTTGAAGAACCATTAACCTCAAGCTTCAGTAAAATACTACTTACCCCATTTACCTAATAAAATGCTATGGGGATCAAATAAAAAAAAAATAATGAATGCCCTTTGAGTGGAGCCTTTTTGAAAAGATGTAAGAGTGGCTAAAAAATTTCCAATTGACAGACCAGCATTGTTTGATGAGCCAAATGCTCCTAGGGGGGAGTGAGGAAGGAGACTTCAATCTGTGAAGCACTCTGCTTGATATTTTCTGGTTGTCTCTCCAGCTCCATTCCCCACCCTCCTCTACCCTGCTCTGTGTTCTAGGAGGTGCCCTGTCTAGACTGCACTGGCTGGACTCTGTGGCCCTCAGGCTTCAGCCATAGGAACCACCAGCAAAGAGGCTGGGGGATGGAAGCAGAAGGAGATCGGGGTGCCTTCCCTGCTTGGGGCCACAAGCTGGGGGCTGTGTTGCTGTACTCAGGGCCACAGCGCCTGTGGGGGTCCCCTCCCACAGCCAGGTGCAGAGCGAGCTGAAGCTACACTTCTCTCCAGCTTTTGGTCACCACTCTGGTGATGGCTCCCTCTGATGCTAACCCAGGGAAGCCTCATCACCCCTCCGCTCTCCTTAGCCCTGGCAACACCTTTCTAAATAGCTGCTTCATTAAACTCTCCTAACCGACCCTCATGGAGGGCGCCATGTGGGGTCTGGTTGTGTCCCTCCACGCCCACCCCCACCTCGAAGCCTCAACCCTCACAAAACCTCCTTGAGATAGATATGCTTGCTCATGTTACAGTGGAGAAAAAAAAGATAGGGTTCAATACATTTTCCAAAGTTGTATAAATTCTAAGCTATAGGTATCAAACCCAGATCTGTCCTATGCCCTTTCCACCTGTTCTCTTAGGTGGGTAGAGTGTTTTTGGTGCTGTATTTGTTTACCCCTCTTTCTTCTCCTTCCACACTAAAACGCGATCTAGTACAATTAGCATAAATTACAAAACACCTGGGTTCTATTATCTTGAGATAAAGCCTTTATCAATGCTGAGATGGAGAATTCACCTGCTGTATCCTATCATCTTCTTTTACTTTTTTTTTTTTTCTAATGAAAAATAGCACCTAATTGTATGTGACAGTGGAAAGCGTAAGATTGTCAGGGGAAGTCAGGGATGGCACTGCCTCTGGTAATTGTACTGATAAAAACATTCGAGGAAAAAAAAATCAAAATAAAGAAGATTAAATTTTTCTGTCTACTTCAGGCTGGATTCTTAGTACACTTTCTGTGTCCTACCAAATCTGGAGACAGGAGACATCGGTTTATCTGGATATTTGATTTGATTTTTCTGGTTGTTAGCATGAGCAAAGAGAGGTGCTAGGACAGAGGGGCATTCACTGCCAGAGCTTGGAATTTCTTATGTAATTTATGTCCTAGGGGATAAAATATACAGTCCAATATTTTTAGTCCATTACGTATAGCTGCCATTAAGGTAGAGTGGTTCCGTATTGTTCCCTCTTGGAGTGTGTAGTGGGAAAACCCAGATGCTTTTGCAAAGAAACTGCAAAAAGATAGGGGTGGTGTGAGAGGGCTGGGGGGTAGACCCTTCAGGGTCCATTCCTGGGGTTGCCTCTGAAGGAATGGCCCCAGAAACCTAGATGTCTTTTTAGCGCTGTGCATATACAGTGCAGCCCCAGGATGTTATGAGCTTCCTTTATTAGTGGTAAAAATGCTTGATCTGGGGGCGCCTGGGTGGCACAGCGGTTAAGCGTCTGCCTTCGGCTCAGGGCGTGATCCCGGCGTTAAGGGATCGAGCCCCACATCAGGCTCCTCTGCTGGGAGCCTGCTTCTTCCTCTCCCACTCCCCCTGCTTGTGTTCCCTCTCACTGGCTGTCTCTATCTCTGTCAAATAAATAAATAAAATCTTTAAAAAAAAAATGCTTCATCTGCCTTGGACAAAGACATAGCAAATGATTAGTTGGTACTCAGAGCTATAACAAATACGATGCTGTGAGTAACCACACCACAGAGAGTCCTTATTCAGCAGCGGATTATTTAATAACCAAGACTCCCTGCATTAGGCAAGTCTTAAATGTCCTGAAAACCTAGTTTGAATATCTTTATTGGCCATGACATTTCCTCTTCTGTGAATTTCCTATTCATTGTATTTATGTAGAAATTTAATTTTTTTTTTTCGGGTGAGCTCTATGCCCAACCTGGGGCTCGAACTCACGACCCTGAGATCAAGGGTTGTGTGTTCTACCAACTGAGCCAGCCGGAAATTTAAACTTTTAATGTGGTTAAATCTACCATGCAATTCCTTTATGGTTAGTGCTTTTACATTTTGTTAAGAAAAAAAATATACATATGCACACATAGACTATGTATATATTTATGTTGTGGGCATAACAATAGTCTAAATATTCTTCTAGAAGTTTTAAAGTTTTGCTCTTTCTATAGGTATTTAATTCATATAAAATTTACTTTCATGTGTATGAAGTAGGCATATGATTAAACTTTTCTTTCTCCATTTGGACAGCCACTGTTCATTACCAATACTTAAAAAGTTCACCCCCTTTTCATGGATTTGTAATGCTATTTATGTCATATACCAGGTATATACCTCTAAATATGTCTGTTCTGGGTTCTTGTCTGTCAGGTTTTTTTTGTCTATCCAGATGCAAAAATGTTTTAACCGTTCTTGGTCCTTCATTCTTTCTTTTATCAATATAGTATCAGCTTGCCAAGTTCTGAGACAACCCTATAGGGATTTTGATTGGAATAAAATTGTATTTACAGACTCACAATTTAGGGAGAATTGATATACTTAAGATTCTCAAACTTTCCGTTCATGAACATTTACTTAGACTTCCTTTTATGTCCTTCAGTAAAGTCTTATTATATTTTCCTAAAAATCCAGAGCACATGAGCTACTTTGTAGTCTTCTTTGTTACTGTGAATGGGATATTTAAGGCATTTATAGTTTGACTGATTGTTTCTGGTAGGCACTATTGATTTTTGCATATTGATTATATGATCAAGAAATACTGTTGAACCATCTTATTGATTCTAGCAGTTTGCCAGATTTTCTTAAATTTTATATAAAGCCAATCATACCTTCTATGAGTAATGAAATTTCGTTACTTTTTGTGCAATCCTATATCTCTTATTTATTATTTTGCCTTATCCTTCTAGCCAGGGCCTCCCACATAATGTTCTAATGGTAGTAGTGGTGGAGCCATCTTCTCTTGCTCCTGACTTTAAAGGAAGGATGTCTAATGTTTCACAATTAAGAACGATGTTTGCTGTGACTTACTACTAGATATCCTATCAAGGGTCAAGGAAGTTCTCCTGTATTTTAAGTTTTCTGATTTAAAAAAAAATCTTAAATTTCTAAATCCTTTTCCCTGTGGCTCTAAGGATGAATAGTGACTTTCCAACTCTAAAAAGTTGGAGAGTTCAGGGCTAGGCAGGTACCCATAACCAAGGATCTCAGTGGCAGCAGTGATTTGAAGAGAGGAGGCTGGAATTGCCATGTCCACATCCACTGAACTTGGAAACCTCCGCTGGTTACCCACTAACTCCCCAGAAGGTCCCTTCCATGCTCTGTAGCTCTGAGACTTGGTGAGTGACCCCACCCTCCCCACCGGCCTCTGCTGAATCAGTGTCCTGCAGTGCCTCCTGCTGGTGCGATGTAACACAGGGTTACAGAAAGCCAGTCTAATCTCTCTTCTGGAGAGCCCTTAGGACATGGCTCTAGGACCCATCTACCATCATGGTCCCAGTTGTTCGGTTCTGAATGCCCACCAAGTTTCTTATAGCCTTGCTTTGAGTGTGGTGTCCAGAGCTGAAATCAGTACTGTGGATGGACCTGAATCGAGTACTGTTCACTTCAGGACAATCCCTTCCCTTGCAGTAGATATTTTATCTTTAAAGCCCAAGATTCCATTTGCTTTTCACAGTATTGGTGCCCAAAGACCTTGCCATTTAACGAAATCCCTTGTGCCTTTCCCCTATATAGCTCCTGACTTATGACCTCTTTATGCAGCTGGGTGTTTCAACCGATGGTCAAGTCTTGACATTGACTGTTGTTAAATTTCATTCTGTTAGAGTCAACCTGTTACAATCTTTTGGATCCATATTCTATTATCCAGCTATGTAATACCCTGCACAGCTTTGTGTCCTTTACAAATTTGATAAACTCATATCCCCATCTGAGTCATTGTTGAGAATGTCAAACAGGATGGGTTTGAGGTCAAGCCCTAAGGTCTGCCAACTGGAGGTCCTAGCAGGACAGCTTAGTCACATGTATCATGCAAATAGAAATTACGGATTTTAATTATTTTACTATTATCACATTATTACATATTAGTATTAGAATTTAAATCTATAATAATCAAGACTGGAGATTTCAATTTGGGAGCCACTGAAATGTGGGCTTGCGTGAGAAGTAGAACAGGGGAAATGGATACTGTAGAGGAGAAAGATGACAGAACACAAAGGTCAGAGACGCGCAAAAGAATGAGACTGGACCCTTTCTTTCACTGGACACAAAAAGAAACTCAAAATGGATTAAAGATCCAAATGTGAGATATGAAACCATAAGAATCTTCTGATATTGGCCATAGCATTTTTCTAGATAAGTCTCCTGAGGCAAGGGAAATAAAAGCAAAAATTAAGTATTGGGATTACATCAAAATAAAATGTTTCTGCACAGGAAACAACCAACAAAACTAAAAGACAACCTACTAAATGGGAGAAGATACTTGCAAATGACATATCCAGTAAAGCGTTAGTATCCAAAATAGAGAAAGAACTGATATATCTCAATACCCCCCAAACAAATAACCCAATCAAAAATGGGCAGAAGACATGGACAGACATTTCTCCAAAGAAGACATACAGATGGCCAACAGGCACATGAAACGATGTTCAACATTACTCATCATCAGGGAAATGCAAATCAAAACTACAACAAGATATCACCATACACCTATCAGAACAGCTGAAATCTAAAACACAAAAAACAACAAGTGCTGGAGAGGATGGAGAGAAAAAAGAGCCCTCGTGCACTGTTGGGAGGAATGCAAATTGGTAAGGCTGCTGTGGAAAACAGTATGGAGTTTCCCAAAAAGTTAAAAATAGAACTACCTCATCATCCACCAATCACACTACTGGGTATTTACCCCTAAAATACCAAAACACTAATTCAAAGGGATACATGCACCCCTGTGCTTATTGCAGCATTATTTATAATAGCTAAACTATGGAGGCAGCCCAAATGTCTGCTGAAAGATGAAAGGATAAAGAAGAGGTGGTATATATTTCATATCTATAATGGAATATTATTCAGCCACAAAAAAGAATGAAGTCTTGCCGTTTGCAACAACATGGATAGAGCTAGAGAGAATGATGCTGGGTGAAATAAGTCAGAAAAAGAAAAATAGTTTGATCTCACTCATATGTGGAATTTAAGAATCAAAACAAAAAAGCAAAGAAAAGAGAGAGAGAAACCAAGAAACAGACTCTTTTCTTTCCTTTCTTTTTTTTTTAAAAGATTTTATTTATTTATTTGACAGAGAGAGAGACAGCCAGCGAGAGAGGGAACACAAGCAGGGGGAGTGGGAGAGGAAGAAGCAGGCTCCCAGCAGAGGAGCCTGATGCGGGGCTCGATCCCAGAACACCAGCCAGGATCACGCCCTGAGCCGAAGGCAGACACTTAACGACTGAGCCACCCAGGCACCCCCAAGAAACAGACTCTTAACTACAAAGAACCAACTGATGGTTACCAGAGGGAAGGTGGGTAGGGGCTGGGGAAAATAGGGATTAAAAAGTACACTTATCATGATGAAAAAAACCAAAATAAAATAAAGTGATTAAAAAAAATCATAGAGACAGAAAGCAGAAAGGTGGCTCCTAGTAGCTGGGAAGGGGGATGGGGATTAGCCTCTGGGGCAGAAAAAGGAAAGACACCAGAGATGAAGGAATTAAAAAAAGTGTGATGATAAAGAAAAGATTTGATGTGGACAAGAAGAAATCTGAAGCTGTCACTGGCTGAGCTTCATCTTGGCATGGGGCCTGGTGGGGCCCACCGAGGGTGGAGGAGTGTTGCAGGCTGGAGCAAAGAGGAGAGGGTCTGGAGTCCCCTGTGGAAGGGAGGCATGCAGACCAGCGAGGAATGAGGGAAGGAGGAGCCGGGTGGCGAGGAATGCTCAGCCGAGGTTAGCTGTGGCGGGGTGCAGTGGAGGCAGAACCATATTTGGGGGCTTTCTCCGGCTCTGCTCGGCTACCTAGGAGTGCAGGTGGAGAAAGCAGACAGGGTGTTGGTGGTAAGCCTGAACCGGAAGTTCTCAAGGTGGGGGGAAGCAGCTTGGGGTGCGGACAAAGTCTGAGCCTGGCAGAGCGAGACACACGCTCTGTCCATACTTATATTTGGGAAGGGGTCTCTGGAGATAGCTCTGCTTTGGGGGATCCAACTGGGAGGGGCAGGGAGGCCTGTGAGTTGTGTGTGCTGTAAGATCTGAGCCTGTCTCGGGTCTCACAGGCTGTAGGGGAGCCCCTAGGAAGGCCCCTGTAGTACTGGGCCACCCGTAACATTTGTAATGTCAAAGGGGCTGAGGAAAATTCTTACAGATTGATTAGTTTGGGTGAAAAGAGGTCTGCAATGGTAGCTTTCAGGGCAAGTCTACGAGAGCTTCAGGATGAGATTTTACAGTTTTCATACTGACAGTGAGATACACTGGATTCGATTCAGCCTTCAGAGCAGGAGGTAGCCTGGGACCCAGCTCGAATTTACCAACTTCTTTCAACTAGATTTTACCTGTCACAGAAGCTGCTACATAGTAACGACTGCGAACCACACGAGAGAAACCCGGTTTCTACCCTGCAGAACCTTCAGCTAGAAACCTCTCTGCGGTTCTAATGCACAGCTTTGTTATTAGGCATGACGTGGAGGGGGCCAGGATTGGGAGCCCAGAAAATTTTTACCAGCAGTCAGAAAGAAGAAAAAGACTGAATCTCACACGTTGAAAGGTGTTAAAACATTAGAATTCTCCAGATGGCACGACAAAGAAGATTCAGTTCCAAATTTACTGCCCCCAGGAGTGGTTTTGCTCGAGTAAGAACAGCCCAACTGGCAGAGTTACTCTGACATCACAATAATGCGAGGGAGGTGCAGCTATCTCTCCTAGGAGAGTTTGAGAAAGGAGGCCAGGCAGCTGAATGGCCTCAAGATTGCTTAAGGACTTTGGGGGGTTCTCCGTTCTAATTCTAGACTTTCTATGGGATGAAGTGACTTGGTAATTGGGAGCCTCTTGAAGCACACATCTATTTGTCCTGCATCCCCAGAGCCTGGCATCCATGCTTGTTTCATGGACTTAATATAGAAGGAATCGCCAGTGGACTAGAAATGAGCTGGCCACATAGTGGTATAAAATATTCACATCTGATAGCATCACCTCCTGGGTTCTGCCTTATTAGGGAAAGGAACACTACTCTGACAGCTGGAATGGTGTTGAATAAGGTCCGGCATTCTAGAAGCAGGCTGCTGGGAGGGAATCCCTGCTTCACTGCTTTCTAGTTGAAGAGTCTCACTGAGCTATAGAATCGTTTTCTATAAAACGGGGACAATATATTCATACCTCCTTCACAGATCATCGTGAGGATGAGATGAGACAAAAGAGACAAAGCCCCTGGCATGCAACAGAATCACGATCATGCAAGGGAGTTGGGAGTGTCTTTGCTGTCAGGATTCCTTTTTCCCCTAAGCCTGGGATTCACTTCTCATCCCTGTCTTGTAGCCTGGGGTTTTCCCAAATATACCAAACATGCTCATAGGAGTCCGAAGGTCAGTTAATGTACAGAACCCCGGGCAGGTGCCCAGGTCATAGTACATCCTCAAAACCTGCTTACTGAGAGGATGAATGTTGAAAGACATTTGCTCTCAACCTCTGGGAATTGCAAAACACACAAATTAGTCTTACTAAGCAAGTGATTTAAAGATTCCCATGCATGCAACAGAATTGCTGGACCCTTATCTTTTGAGAACACAACAATTCACTGAAATCAATGAAAGTGGAGGTCTGTGGTTCTCAAATTTTACCACATACGAGTTTCTGGGTTAACTCAAAAATCCCCAGAGAGGGAGAATCTGAAGATCTGGGAAGAGGGTGGTCTCCAGCATTTTAAACCAGGCCCCCAGGTAGTTGATGTCACACTTTAGGGCAGCCTAAATGTGTCTATCGAGAAAATCTAGTGGTGACTTAAAAATGTGATGGGTGCTCATCTAAAAGCAGGACTCTGTTTTTTCTTTTACTTTGAGGTGTCCTTCTTTTTCCTTCAATGGGTAAAAGAAGAATAAGATTGAAATTACCTTCAGTCATAGACTGGGCTGGGAGAATATGGGGTTGAGCAAATATAGACAAGCTTAAAGGATTTGACATGAAGATCTAAGGTCATTTGGACACACTCTGTGCCTGGAAATCACCCACAAGGGCTATGCTCTTGGATTGTAAAGCTAGGAACCTGTTTCTCAGTCTGACATTTCAGGAGCACTGTATCTTCTCCTTCAGGATGAAGGAAGACGTATTCTGCAGCGCCATTATAAATAATTCAAAATCTAAGAGATCTTAATGTGAACCACAAGAATATGAGCCACAGCACACTCCAAGTCCAAGAAGAATGCCCCTAGATAAGCCTCCAAAGTCGATTGCTAGGAAATAAATGCTATGCCCTCAGTCAGGAGGGGAGAAGTGTCTGTGTATTTCCATGATTTTTCTAAAGAATTAAACTCTCCCGGAATCTGGACTCTGCATTTAACCTCCGTCTGAGGTCATGAGTGTGTTCCATCACGGCGGTGCTACCTGGCACTCCTCTCCCCTCCCCTACTAATCTGTTGTTGTGCAATGTCGCCTTGAACGGGTCTTAAGATTCAATTATTAATCAGAACCAATGTAACAGGTTGTTGATGCCAGGAATGAATTTTTTTTCAATTTGCAAAGCTGGGATAAGCTGATCAAGGAGAATGGTACGATTTCACAGGAAATACGTTAAGCTTCCCACGCCTGCCTAAAGAGCTTATGGAGGTTCACAAGAGTGCAGAGAAAGGTGTGTTTGGGTGGGTACATTACCAGTCGGTGGAGAGTCATTATGAGGAATTTATAAGCCATAGCAACCTCAGTTCAGATAAAGTTTTCTTAACCTGGAAGGAAGGGCCAAGTTGCTATACTCTCTCTTGTAGCTATGAGAAGCTACAAGCTTATTAATTATCATGAGGCGCCAGACTTCAGACAGGAGGGTGATAAATGACCTAAGTCATTTGCAATATGCTGGAAGTGCAGATGTTTGCGTTGAGTGTGCGAAACTACATTTTTAAAAAAGATTTTATTTATTTATTAGAGAGAGAGAGAGGGAAAGAGAACAAGCAGGGGGAGTGGCAGAGGGAGAGGGAGAAGCAGGCTCCCTGCTGAGCAAGGAGCAGGGACTCTGGGATCATGACCTGAGCCAAAGGCAAATGCTTAGCCAACTGAGCCACCTGGGCATCTCTTTATTTGCTATTTAATATCCTTCTAGGTAAATAAAGTTAAAACTTTTAATTGTTAACATGAATTTTATCATTACATTGTGCCATGCTAGTTTTAAACGTAAATGTAAATGTCAGAGCATTTAGCTCATTTGTGCAATCACTGAGATCACGCAATTTGTCTTTTGTCTCTGGAGGATGCCTTGAACTGACTGGAAAATACCAACACAGATTCGGGAGCGTTGGGAAGAGCGGGTTCCCCCAGGTATGGAGCGGGCTCGAGAGAGCTGGCTGGGAGCACGTCACACGTGCTGGGAGCCCTTGCCCTCTGTGCCCACCCAGGCCTGATGGCTGCTGGCATCACCCCTCCCATCCGCTGATGGACTGATGCATTGTTCCCTGGCTTGAAGCAGGTCCTGGGGAATCTCCCCTTCCCACCTGTGGTATCCCCAACCAATGGTGATAGGTTACCCCCCAGGGTACTGCACTCTCTGGACTCAGTAACTGGATGAGGCGCGGGCAGTAGGTCCATCCCTTACTGAGTTGCAGCCTCCTGCCGGATGTCCACCAGACAGACGCAGCACTACCATCCTGGGCCTGGTAGCCACTGCCATGCCCTGCCCCAAGATGCTGCGGGACAGGTGCAACCAACCAGGATCTTCCCCACCTGTGCCCAGGCCCTTCCTGGGGCAGAAGGTGGCAGCGGTCACTGGGCGGACTCAAGGAGGGGAGGCTGGGCAGCCCCAGGTTCCAGGGGACAGGAAATCGGGTGGAGAAATGCCCCTCCCCCTCCAGGTGGGGACATCTGATGGGTTTGGCAGCAGGAAGCTGGGCCCCATATGGAGCCTCCCCACCCCCTTGCGTGCTCCAAACTTCCACTACCTCATCAGATTTCACTTACAAAACACTTAGAAAAGCCTGGGGCTGCACAGCATTAAACCCCAAGCGTGGGACCCTTCTGAGCTTAGGACTCTATGGGAAGACACTGGTTGGTCGTGCACTCTTGGAGCTGACCCGGTGTGTGGGAGCAAAGAGCAAGCGAGCCAGAAGAGTCAAGGCCAGTCCTGCCCATTTCCCGCTCCCAACAGGGTTGCTGATGACCCACAAACATCTCTCTGAAGAGCGGATTTGTTCCTTGGACAAAGCCTTCTTTGCTCTCAATGCTGCCCCATGTTCAGCACGGCACTCCTCCCTCCTGCCAGCTCAGGGTTTTAAGCATGTGTTTTGACCCGACCGCCACTGCTAGGGGAGTGGGCTGCACTCCTTCTGGACATGGAGTAAGTTTAAAATTTGAACACCGTTTGTGGTTTCTTTTTGGGTGGCCCTTTGCAGCTCTTCTCTTTCTTGCTTCCTTATCTCCCCCTCTGTGAGGGCAGATGGGAAATCTTTTAATTATGCTTTTACAGTCAGGGAAGGTGGCAGTCCCTGTCCGGTGGGGTGGGCCTGGCTCCAGCAGTTAACGCCGGTAAGGCCCTGGAGCTCCTGGGTGGGGTGGGTGCCTGCTTTCCAGGAGTGAGGGAGGCCCAACAAGAAGAATGGAGAGAAAAGGAGGGAAAAAGCTGCAGAAAGTCACAGAAGCATAGAAAATAGGGGAAAGGGAGCACAGGAGGATGGATAAGGGGAAGAAGATGGAAGGAAGGTGGGAACGAAGGAAGGGAGCCAGTGCTTTGCCTGCTCTACTGATGTACTGGAAAGAATAGAAGCTTGACCTGATCAAGCTGCTGTCCCCAGCAGACAACATCCATGCATGCTGGTGTCAGACAATGACCATGAGAACGAGTGACCAGGAGTGTCAGCTCCAAGCCTCCTGCGTGGCTCAGCACATCCCGGGAAGTGTGAGTCGGCATGTTAGTCTTCTCAGTGCTTCCCGAAGAATGAGTGCCCTGGGAAGGTGTGGGTGCTCTGGAGGGAACAGCGCTGGGGGGTGAAATGGGAGTGTGACATGGCACAGAGAACAATGGCAAAGCCTTTCTGGAGTTCCCAGCGGGGCCCAGAGTTGTGTTGAGGAGAGCTGGGACATTTCAGTCATGAGAATCTTCACGGAAATTAATTCTACGTGTCCAGGGTGATCAGTGCAGAGGCCACACAAGCCAAGGATACTCACAGCCTCAGGTTTTGAAAACCTTTTCTTCCTGATGATGGTAGAATGAACTAGCCTCTTGGGTCCAATTGGGAAAGCACCATTAACTCTCTTGTTGTTCAAGAAAGAGAAGAAAGACAACTCTACTTGATAGGCTCACAGCCTAGAGACAGCTTCTTGGTCAAGCCTGGCATGCCACCCCAGAGATCCAGACTCCTAAGAAGCCACAGGCTTCCTCTTCTTCCTGGTCTCTCAGTAATTAACACCACATTCCAGAGAAAGAGCTCACTTTCGGCTTATGATACAGATTCCACCGAGATTCTCCTCACGGCTACAGCAAAAGCGAGTCTGTGACAACATGAAAGACCCGGAGTATTCTGACACACTTACTGAGATCTCTTTCATGACCAGCAAGATGCGAGAATAGTATTTATCTCTAATTCAGAAGAGGGAGCTAAGCTATGCTAGAGAAGATGGTCCTGCTTGTTCTAGAGCAGAAGTGCTCAAAATGGTGGTCTGGGGATCGTCCACAGCAGAATTACACGGAAGGATGGTTTCAAAATCAGCTTTCCGCATCCCCGACTTCAGAGCTACTAACTCCCTGTGGGGGAGGGGTCAGAATCCACATTTTAAATAGGCCGAGAGTTTGTAATCATGCATCTATTGACATTTGTGAATCAATGCTGGACGTGGTTCTCAAACCACGGAGGCGGCCTCAGGACCACCTGGAGATGGCTGGGCCCTGTTCCCTGAGTTTCTGATTCAGCGAGGCTGGGGCAGGGCCTGGGAGTCTGACTTTCTTTAAGTCCCTAAGTGATCCTGATGCTGCTGGTCCCGGACCACACCTAGAGAACACCACTGGGTTAGAACAATTACAACAATTCAGTTTGGTGTCTGTCAGGGGGTAACCTGAGGATCAGAGTGTGGGAGGCAATGGTGGTGGTGGAGGGCTTGTTTTCTGTCCCTCTGGGAGGTAAGTGTCTGGGGAGGCTGAGCAGGGCTGCCTGGTCTACCCAAGGCCCTCAGGGAGCAAATGTAGGCTGGTGTGTTTGTCAGGCTTCTGTCTGGTGGCTGGCTTTTCAGACTCTTAGGAGCTTGGCTTGGTTTCAGGTAAAGGTGGAGTTATGGGTCTGTTCTAGGGCCAGCCGTGAAGGATCGGCCAAACCTGCACTTCCGGTAGGTCCCACAATTAAGCTGGAATCACCGTGGCACCAAAGAAAGCTGAGTTCTCATCACGTGGCTAGAAGCCTGCTGGACATGTTCACGGGACAGGCCACCAGGCCTCCGGGCTGATGTTTCAGGGTTCTCAGGCCACGATGCTCCCTTTATTCCCCGTACAGAAAGTGTTTCAGGCTGAGGCCTCCACCCACCCCCAAGGACACCTTGGTATAGAGGGCAGCCCACAGTGAGTGCGAGGTTCCTCCCCGCCTTGCTCAGACGCCTGCAGCTACCAACATGGCCACTAGAGGTCTCAGCAGGACAATGATTATCTTAGGAAGGGCCAGGAAGGACCTGGAAGAAGCCGGGGAAAGTGGCTATCCCACAGCCCCCTGTATTCTCCAGCAAAGGCAAAAGTAGCGTGAGGAGCCCACCACCTCTGCCTGCCTGTCCAGTATCCTCAGTGGGACACTGGTCTTGTATGGCTGCCCAAGGAGGCTGTCTTCCTCTTCAAACTGTGCTAATGGTTGTCCCTGGAGAAGGGCTGGGAATACCAGGGCAATGATGGTTGCCAGGAAGGGGCCTGCAGGCCCTTCGCATCATTTTCAACAGCAGCTCCCTCCAAAGGACCTGGTGGAGCGACATTTTTCAATCAATTTCAATACCATGCAAATGCAGCTCTAAGAGTCCTCTAACATGACCTGGTTTTCAGCCAGATTTGCCCTCTGAAGTCCCCAATGCACCAAAGTCACAGCTTTTTTGCTGGGCCTACATTTTGTCCAGCAGCATTAGAACCTCAGAAGTTGGCAGGCAATTACCCACCTCCGTGATTCCCCCGCTCCTTGCCATATCCTGACCTACTCTTCCCACCCAGCTTTGAGTCAGGGGCAGATCCAAGGAAGACGGCGGCAGACCAGATGGGCTACTTTGAAAAAAGAAGCCCGTTAAGCTACACTTGATATACAGGAGCCAAAATGGGCCAAATTGTTAAATCACATGGCGATTCTTTGCTATGTGAAAAAGACTCATCATAAAAATGCCATGGATTTCCATGGAAAAAGCAAGCCCTGTTAAAATGACACTGATTATTTGGTTCCTATCTGCATTTCTATAGTTTGATGGGAACAAGGGGCGTATCTCAAAACTTTGCTGAAGGTGGCATCTGCGGGCCTCTCTTGGCTTTTCAGTTAGTCTTGGATTGCCTCAGAGACTCCCCTGGCCCCGTTAACTCAGTAAGCAATACACTGGGGAGAGAAAATGTAACCTTGTTCATGTACTGGGCCTGGCATCTTGTGATGGAGAAAAGTAGACATCAGCTAGCTAGCCTCAAACTGCAGAAATGGAGACGACCAAGTCTGGAGTTCGCTGCGTCTCCCTCGGTTTCAGGGGACCATGTAAGGAGGGCAGGCTGCCTGCTTCTCACCTGCGCCTTCTCCCTCCTGCCTTTGTCCCCCTTCAGCTGGTAACAGAGACCCATGGGGCTCTTGCTCGGGTTTGTACAGCCCGAATATAACTTTCTTCAAAATTCTGTAGTGGGAAATGAATGTTGCTGGGAGGACCCGAATGAAAGCAGCCGCAGGTTCATAGCAAAGTTAGCATTATATATTTACTGAAACCAGCTGTTCTCATACTCCTTTTATAGGTGAGGAGCCTGAGGTCCAGAGAGGTACCCGGATATTTATGGCACAGCCCAGACTGGGACCAGAGTCTTTTCTTGGGATTTCTTTTCACTTTCATTTTCTTTTAAAAAGAAAAGCTCTTTCGCTGTGTAGGGGGTTCTCTCCCAGTGAGAAATGAGTTGGGATGATACACTGGTGAGATGCTTCGATGGAAAGAGGAGGACTGCGTTTTAATCCAGCCTCTGCCCTGTCATCCTGGGCAAGTTACTTTTCCTGCCAGTCATCTTCTGCGAATTAAGGGGTTTGGAATGATGGACACATCATCTCTAAGATCCCGTCAGCTCCAGAATTCTGTGCACATCTAAATGGTGGGTTGGGTCTCAACACCGAGGGGACATATCTCATGAGAGCCCCTTCAATTTTAAGTTCTTGTCATCTCTGACAACTGACTTGGAAAGTTTCCTTACTAATGCCCACTGAACACACACTTGAAACTTCAGTGAGACTGAGAAAAGCAGATCTAGCCCTGAGATTGTTGGCAGGTGGGGAGGGCTGTACAGTAAGACAGGGTCATATTTTAAACGTTCCAGATATTCTTTTTTTCAGGCACAAACTTCTCCTCCACAACTTATTTATTCTGTAAGTCTAGTTTATCACGTATTCCATTTACTCAAAGTGGAAATAGAGCTTATGTGGATTCAGGGAACACCAAAACACCATTGTGTGAATGAAGGGCCAACAGAGCCCATTATTTGGCTTACAAACCATGTCCTTTCTCCTTTATGATCACATGTTTAATACAGGTATGTGTGCCCATCATATACATACGTAGAGAGAGAAATAATACACAAACGAGGTTACTACTTCTCTCCATGGCTCCGTTTAGCCCTGCCACAGGGCATGATGGTATTTATTTTCACACAGCATTCCTTCCTACAAAGACTCACAGAACCATAATCTGTTTAGGCTGGTGGCCCCAGAAGGACACTGCACAGTGAAGGCGTGCGATCGGTGACCACGACCAGCGTGGAGAAGCCCACAGATGTTTCCACGCTGTGAAGTCAGGTGTCACCGCAAAAAGGTGGACGCATGCCTAGAATCCTAAAAGCTGACAATCTGAGGGCTCATTGTCCGAGAACAATGACCAAACGCATTCCCCAGGAGTCCCCGGCTCCTTCCCAGGCAGGTGCCAGGCTGATAGCTGCACGCGCTCTGGCTCTTGCCCAGGTGCCGGGGATTGTGGGAGAGAGAAGCACAAATATAAAATCAGGAACGAGACAGATCTATGGCTTAAAAGTGACGGTTCATGCGGCCCAAGCGCCAAGCGGCGAAAGCGGGAGTCAGCGGAGAGAAGCGGAGAAAACATGCGGGGGCGGTAGGCAGAAGCGCACAACACAACAGCTGGATCCACAAGGAGCCATGCTCACACTTACATGGTGTGGTCTCACACTACCTTAGTTTGCTTTAAGCATTTCCGTCGTCTGAGAGTTTGGGAGGGAAAAACAGAAGGGTTAAAGGTAAAACAAATGAAGAGCTTGCACTTTATTTTTCACGGTTAAAAAAAGAACAATGTCATTCCTAGCCATCCCAGTCACAGCGTGCAGAAAGACACGCGTTGTGGTTCACAGTGATGAAAAGCAGAGTTCTGGGAGCCATATCTTGGTTTCATATCTTGTTTCTGCCACGTGCTAGCTGTGTGAACCTGGCAAACGTCTTATCTTTCCGGGCCTCAGTTTCCTCATCTGTAAAATGGGTCCAACAGGAGCACTTACCTCATAAGATGGTGGTGAGGAGGGCATGAATGAATACACGTGAAATACCTGGAAGAGCCCTATTCACTTATAATGCACTGATCATTATGTAAGTATTAGATACCATCGTTATCATTAGTTTTTATCTTTAGCTTCCTCAGGCAGTACCACCTAGACTAGACGATCAAACATTAACGGAAAGCCAAGGACTCACAGAGAATGTTAGATGCTCGATAAGAAAAAAAACAATAGAAACAAATCAAAGCATTCAGGAGAAATAAACAAAGTTGGAAACGCACAGGTCGGGCAATAGTTTCAGGTGTTGCAGTAATTCTTTGAGGGCATTATTTCAAATTCCAAAGCAATTCAGAGTAGCTTTTAAAGAAAGATAAATAAAAATCAATCGCACACCCACAGATCAATTAGAACCCCGAGGCCCAGTTCATGTTGGACTATTCAAGGCCATGTACGCATCATCAGGGATTACCCTTTGGGCTGACGGCGTCTTGTGTTTCCGACTGGCTTCTCACACAGAATTGCTGAAAGGCACTGATACAAGGACGGGAGGGTCATGAGAACCAAGTGGTTTACCAGGTCAGGCAGGAGGACAGGTTCCACTCCTCGCTTCCTTCCCAGAGTCGTTCTGTCAGCTCTGGGCTCACTTGGCGGGATATTGTGGTTCCGCGGGAAGGCATGGGTGCTGGCGCTCCTCCTGCTCCCTTCTTCTGCTTGCTACCTTTTAGAGTGACAGAGGAGGAACCTGAAGTTTCCCCCTGGGAAACTTTCTTGGGCCAGTGACGAATAAGAAGTGACAGTTTCCCACTTTCTCCAAGGCATGGGGGATTGTGTTGGCTCCCTTTGGAATGAGAACATCTGGACGAAGTCATGTGGTTAGTACAGTTGGATGGGTGGGTGCTAAATTTTTCAAAGGAGAAAGGAAAAGCAACGTTGGAAGTCTTCAGCTGGTAGAGGACAGAGGGAGCGAATGATAAGGAACATGTCCGCGTCTGTTTCGCCTAACTGACCTTTGCCAGAAAGTGTGAGTCCCAGGCTGCCCCCACAGGTAGGGTGCTTCCCCCCCACTCCCCCGAAGCATAGACACCGCCACGGTGTTCAGCTTCCAGCTACACGCACGGCATGTGTGTGTGTGTGTGTGTGTGTGTGTGTGTATCTGTGGTGCCCCATGGGGGGTGGGTGTGCTCTGAGAAAGCCCCCGCTTTAAGCAGAATTTTAACCTGGATACTATTCTTATGTGCAAAGGTACCCCAGAGTCGAATTCTCCAGCTGCCGGTTGGGCTGCAGGCTCCTCAAGGCTGGGCCTGGGTTTTCCTGTCTAGGGCAGCCTCTCACCTGTCAAGGAGAGCAGGCCCCCAGCAGCAGAGGGGGTTAGGGCTGCCAGTGATCGCAGCTTTGTTTGGCAGGGAAGCTGGCTTTTTAAAGACACAGTCTGAGATCTTTCTCAATCACAGGTACTGTTTCAAGGACGGAGGTTACAGCGCTTGGGCTCTGGAACGCAGACAGACACCTTGATCTGTTCAGCACCTTTGCGAAGGGATGCTATTTATGTCATCAGAAAGTTGTGCGGGCAAAAGTGCAAATGCGAGAAAGGGGCCGAGGATATTTAGAGAAGCAAAGAGATTTCCAACCAGGAAAAGTAGACCTAATGAATTGATGTTTGCAGAAATGGAGACATTTAAACAGAATTATTAAGCAATTAGCCAAATTATAACTAGGATGGGAAACACAAGATGATCTCCAAGGAATCATTTCAAATAAGTCATTCTCTTGCACTAGAAGGCTTTCATTCTGTACTGTCTGGAAGGTCATTACTTTGGCAGAAGAGATAGAGGCGGTCACATTTTCCTGGTTGATGGGACAAGCAACATCAAGTTTCTGGGTGGGCTCAAGGAGCCCATCAGGCCACACGACCACATCTGAAGGGCTGGAGCCCTTGATGCAGAGAAGCTGACCGGGGCACCCTTGTCCTGCAGTGTGAGCTTTAGTATGATCTAATGGCCGTAGCTTCTAAGCTCTACTCTGGGTCCCAGGCTCCCATCCTCTCCAAGGCAGTACAGATACACCCAGGCGTCAGTTGTCAGGCTAAGTTTCAGCGGGTAGCCCACATAGGAAAAAGGCCAAAAGAATGGGTTCTATCACCAAATGAAGGGCTGATGCCAGAGTCATTTTTAGAGTATTCTGACGTTCTTTGCTTTAGCTACGGACTCAGGTCTCAAAGCAAACTTCTTTTGGATCCCTCTGACCCCTGAGAATTATCCCCCAGACCATAGGTATCATGTCCCCGTCAAGGCCGAAGCAATGGGACACACTTTGTGTGCACCCTTCCATAGAGCAGGAGAGGACCTCTCAGAGAAAAGGAATGGCATTACCCCCACCAAAAGGCAGCTCTGTCCTGGTGTTTCCAAGCATGACCTTTTCTACTATAGACCCAGACAGGCCTTGTACCATCACGGGTCCTGCTGGACCCCGCTGACTGTTCAGAGGGCTCACCAAAACCATCAGTCCCCCTTACAGCAGTAGATCAACTAACAGCCTAAGATTCTACTCGTTACGTATTTTTTCCTATAATACTCAAAACACAAAAGCGGATATAGCCTTTATGTTTCCACTTGATTTACTCACACTTGAATGAACAGCTGTCTCGTTCATTAGAAACTTTATAAAAACCCCAAATGTCCCTCTATTTCTTTTATATCTGGGTGATCTGCACTAAGCCCCAGGAGTCTGGTTCGATAGCTTAATTTCCCACTTCCTAGGTGGTAGCAGGTAATAGGTGGAACCCTGGGTGTTGATTTTCCTTCAAATGCATCCCCTCCTGGGCCTTCAGCACTCAGTGGTAGAGGTTAGCAATGAAAAGAACAGATATGCAACAGAGCTCTAGTGAAGATGATTTTTAGTCGAGAGGCCTTTCAGAGGAGAGATACAACATGGCACTGTCATTTATGGCTGGAATCAGAAATCTAGGCTGGGACATGACCTTGGTAATTCATGACCCAGTCCACTGCTTTGTTTTACAGATAAGGATATGAGGCCCCCAGAGGACCGGTGTCTCAGCCTGCTGGAGAGTCAGGGTTAGTGGTGGACGTGACTCAGGATCCAGACAACCGCGCCGTGCTGTTCCCCAGTTGCAATAGAATGTAATTTTCTAAGCAATGACATCCGTTAGGGAGCAAAATGTAAGCGCTATGCCCAGCCTGCCCTGCTGAGTTTAGAAAGGGTTAATCTCGTCGTAGGCTAAGGGCAAAGTTAAGAAGCTGCTTTCATTCCCCCAATGAGAATAAAATCAAATGGTCTATGGTCTGCCTTTAGGTCACTGGTCCCCAAATCTGAATAAACCATGGACCCCTTTAAAGGAAAATAACCCTCCAAGACCTATGATATGCTCCCTTAGCCAGCATTTGAGAAATATTTTCCTAAGAAGCCAAAAACTCATTCTTTGAACATGATTTTCAATTGAGAACTGTCACTGAAGAAGGACAAGTTGTATCTTTATATTTGGTAAAATGAAAGATAAAACTTAAACATCCTTACTAAACCCAGTGACACCACCCCCCCGCCACCTCCTCGCAAGAATATGTCCCTGAAATTCAATTCGAGAAACACTGTTCTAGCTCAGAATCCATCTCTTGTTCTCTTCTCTGGGCCCATTAATGAACTTCCCCTCCAGTTTATGTTGCTTTCCACCTTTGCTCCTGTGGTAGCTCCCTTTCACACAGAATGGATGTTTTTTAGTTCACAGTTTTGCAATGGAGCCTGTGTCCTGTTACCTCGTCACCTGCTCTCTCTCTCTGAATCTTGGGTCCTTTGTGATTTTCTTAATATTTGCTTTAGATGAAACTCCAGCCCAATCCTGCCCTGGTGGAACGGTATTTTTATTGAAAATGCTAGTTTTGTAGAAAGAAAGAGATAGAGGTCTGCAGTCTGCCGTCCACTGGCATCAGCCACTGTCTGGATTTCGGGAATGAAGTTCTACCAGTTAAAATGCACTTTAAACACCTCAGCTGGCCTTGTACGGTAGTTAAGTTCCGTGTTTTACAATCTTGCCAATTTAACATTGCCATCCTATCCTCCCTCTGGGGTGACAGGTGGCTAAAAACACATTTAGATTTTCCTCTGAGGGGGAATTACTCTTTCCTTGACAGGCTCTCTCTGCTCCGTGTCTCGCAGACGACTAGGAATTTGCCAGGGACCTCCCCTTGGGAATGTCTCTTCCTGCCTTACCTGCTTTCATCGACTCCTGGGTCAGAATTCTCTTCATTAAGAATTCATTCCCCAGTGGCGCAAATAAGCATGCTAGAATTTCTTGGCTCTTACAGTTTCGGGTTTTATGGAAAGCAACTTAAAAAAAACGGGATGGGTCTCAGATCTACATTATTTTGGTCAAAAAAAAAAAAAAAGGCCATTTCTTCATACTTGCACCTTCCAACGGTAGTCACTGGACACACGTGACTATTTAAATTTAATTTAAATTAAATTCAATTAAAAATCTAGTTCCTCAGTCTCTTCAACCACATTTCAAGGGCTCGAAACCCACATGTGTCTAAGGCATGTATCAGACAGAGCGGATATAGAACGTTTCCATCATTGTTCTTTGGCATAGTGATGCTCTAAAGTATTCATTACGCATTAATAAAATTTGAATGCAAGATGCGTACTATGCTCTAGAAGTTGGATTCTGAAAAAGATCCAATGAAACATAAATATGTAAGACAACTTCAGTCAAAACCCATCTGTAAGTGCTGAGGAGAATTACTGAATAAACGATACAGTTGGAAGTCTGGGTGTCTTTATGTTCAAGTCGCACAAAGCCTTGTCATTTAGTTGAGATTCTAAGAAGATCAGCTTTTATTTAAATGAAACCATAGAACCAACTTTCACTAACTGGAGGTGTGTCTGTGAGGTTGGGGCCTGTGGACAGGCGTGGGGAGACCTATCAGAAGCACCTGGGAACTTGTGTCAAACTAGACATCGTCTCCCTTACCCAGATAAGACCAGGAGTTTTTTGGGGGGGAGGAGGGGCGGTGTTGCAGGTGGAATCTGTATAGTTTAAAAAAGCTCCTCAAGTGGATCTCATGGGTTTTCTCCACCCCATCCCCTGAGTCGGGAACCACTGCTCCCCCAAGTGGCTAAACTATTATGGAGATGTGCCTAATGGCAGAATGGCAAGGACCATTTATGTAGTTTAAGCACCTAAATCCTATATAGCTTATATCAGAGTTCTCTAGAGAAGCAGGGCCAAAAGGATAAATTGGAAGTATATGTGTTTTCCTGGAGAACCAGGTAAGCCAGCGGGATAATTTGGTCCAAGTCCAAATGCCTAAGAACCCGGGGAGTCGATGGTGTAAGTCTCAGTCTGAATCTGAAGGTTCGAGAACCAGGAGTGCTGATGGCTCCCTGAGGGCTCAGAAGAGGTGGACATCCTGCCTCAAGCAGGAGAGCAAAGTCACCATTCCTCTGACTTTTTGTCTCTTCAGACACTCAGCAGAACACCCACTTGCATTGGTGTGGATGTCTTTTTTACTCAGTCTTTTTTACTTTTTTTTCTATTCTGGAAATACCCTCACTGATACACTCAGAAATAATGTTTTACTAGCTATCTGGGCATCCCTTAGCCCATTCATAGTTGATTCATGAAGTTAACCATCACATAGGTTAGGTTCTGATTACAGGAGCTGGTCTCATGGGCAGTTCCGCACAAAGTCTAAGCCGAGTAGGTAAGCCTTCTGGTTAGCAAGGTTATATCGCTTCTCCAAAGCAGCATGGGCAAATGCTGAAGGCAAGTTCGTGGAGTATTAAACATTTATTTGTTCAAGAATGACTTATCGAGCATCTAGTAATATCTGTCATATACCTTGATAAATTATTGTGGAGTATGGTAATATAAGTAAGTAATGATGCTGGAGTGTGGCTGCTTAATTCCTGCGTGGGCTTTGGAGTCAGCCTGAGTTTGAGTCTGATATGCTCCAGCTGTGTCCTTAGGCAAATTAGTAACTTCTCCAAGGTTCAGTTTCCTGCATTAAATTGGGGATAATGCTTACTTCATGGGGTTATTATGAGGATTGAATGTTGTAAGGTGAACATTCAGTAAAATCTAGTAGCTACATTATTATCAGAGTATATAGTTTGGTGAGGAAGACTTACTGAAAAGCTGTGCTCCTCCTAACTGCAGAGGTGGCTGGTTCAGCTGATAATGAAATGGTGCTAAAGATGTCAAAGGTGGAGGTTAATCCCTGCGGCATCCAATCAGTTGTAGGGTAGACCAGATGCCCCTGCCTTTAGCCCTGGCATCTCGCAAACATGGGCTACCAGATAATCAGGATGACGCTATATGGACAATGAAATGTGAGCGCTAAGAATGATCCAAGATGGAGTCATTTCTAGTTCCTTCCTTCAGAGATGAGCAGACTAAGGCTCAAAGTGCTTTCCCAAAATTTAAACACAACCTATTGGTGGCAGAGCTGAGGTCGGAACCTAGGGTTTCTGATTCCCTGTCCCGTGTTGTATATACATCGATAGCCTCCAAATGGAAAAGAAACTTCATCACCATGTAATATTAGGAAAGATGCCTATCTAATGTCACTAGGGTTATTTTGAAACACACTGCATTAACTTCAGAACCCAGAAACCACACTGGGTGCAATTTTCATCTGTCCCCAGTGATAAATTGATATCCTATGAGACATATCTCCTAGAAGGAACTTTAAGATGGCAGACTCACAATCTATAAGAGCCAGGTGTTCTTGGGATCTAGTCTGTGGTATATTCCAAAAGTTAACCTAGCATATCACTGCTCAGCCAGGGTAACTCTTTAATTCTTTCTGGAGTGTGGCAATGACTAGGAGAGCATAGCAGACTCCTGAAAAACAGGGTGCTGGAAGGTAGAACCCAATTTTATGTTCACCACAGCCCTGATACCATCTTTCTTGGTTTTCAATTCCCAGGGCAGGTGGTCAACTTCTTGCTTAATCCTTGCTTTTATCTTATCACCTCTTAAAAGCACAAAGGGTGAAAGGACTGTGGGCTTTTTAGATTAGAACATGATGGCCTCTTGGTCTTCTGAGCACTTCTTTCTGTGTGGCAGCTGTGTAAGATGGCTACTCCAAAGACAGTAAAAACCTCAGCATGCAGGGCCAGCCATGCCCAGTGACAGTAAAGAGAAGGGCAAGACAGCCAGGAGGCACCTTTACAAATTTAAGTCCAATTATATCCCTCCCTGTCACAGCCATCCAATGACTCCCATCACAGTTGGAATGAAATCCAAACTCCTTTCCCTGGCTTATGAAACCTATGGGATCTGGCCCAAGCCTACTTTCCAGCTTCATCACACCATTCTCCCTCTCACCCATCCAACCAAACTGGCTCTTCATTCCCATCTTTGGATCTTTGCGCTTGCTCTTTCCACCGCGTGAAATTCTTTCTCACTGGCTGTTGTTGGCTCAGTCTCCAGATTTTGGCTTAAATGCCACATCCTCAGAGGCCCTCCCTGAGTAAAAACCTGGGGGGGGGCACTAACATATCACCTGGTTTAAATTCTCTGCATGGCACTTTGAACTCTCGGATATTTTCTTGCCTTTTAAATTTATTTATTGCCCATCTCTCCCTATCAGAAAACGAACTCCAGGAGAAGTGGGATTTTGTTTACTTGGCTCACTACTTTAGCTCCATCTTCTAGAACTGTGCTTAACACATAGTAGGTGCTCAAAAAGTATTTGCAGAATGAAATAAGTGTACAAACAAGTGATGACTACTGCAGGATCACATCTCATCCAAGTTTACCTTCTTGCTGGTGGTATTTGTACCGGCAGGGAATCTCATAGGCTTTAGATGTTGCCTGCCTAGATGCAAAGTGTGTAGTTCCATGAACAGCAAATCTAAAAATCACTCTTACTAGTAAAACACACAGCAAACATTGGTTGATTAAACAATATTTAAGGAGTGCTTACTCTGTGTCTGATACCAGGGTCTTTATGAGGATTAACTCAATCTCAATACATCAATCTGGTAGGCACTATTCTCATTTCCATTAGTGAGGATCAGTAAACTGAGGCCCTAATGGTTAAATGTATTATCCATGGCCATACAGATGGTAAACTGAAGGGCCAAGATTTGAACCCAGGGCATCTGACTCCAGAGGCCACCCTGTGAAGTGTTACAGAAAATTCACAATGGAATCCATCCAAGGGAAGAGAATGCAAGGAAGGGAATGAATGGCAAAGAGAAAATGCTAGAGAACATGAATTTTTATGTGTTTAAGGAATATAAATTTGGCTGACAATTTTCTCCTACCTGAATCAAAATAAAAGATATTTCTACCTCTGCAAGGCTGCAGTGGCCTCCAACTCAACTCAACTGAGATGAACAAACTTTTCAGCACTACGGACACCTAATAAAGGAATTCCTTGGGCATGTTTCATCCAAACCATCAGGAAACTGAAGCTGCGGACTTCCCTGCCTCCAGGACCTGCGCAGGCCACACTGAGCGGACCATGCACATGCGTGTTGATTAGCTGGTCAATGGAACATTGGAAGCATGTCAGTTGACTTTTGGCTCTAGATCTTCCTTCTGTCCACTTGCCACCGTGCAAGTGTTTGTCTCTACTGGACCATAACAACTGTCACACCTTATCTGGCATCTGGGCTTGCCATCTTGATCCCCCTTGTCCGGCCAGACCCCACTGATATCTAATAGTTTTCAACAAGTGATTTCGGGAGGCAAACGATGCTACAGAACGTTTAAAGTCAGGAGGCAAACGTGCTGGGGCCGTCCAAGCACATCTAGGAGATACAGAAGAGGGAGAATGAGGTGAGGATTCAGAAGGAGCAGGAAAGTCCTCCCGAGGATTTAGTTATTCTACCCAACTGGTCTGACCTTTTGCATCAAGTAGAAATACTAAACAGAAAGATCCCAAGACAAGGTAGCGAGCCATGACAGGAAAAGAGCTCGCTGAGGTGGATGAAAGAGTACTCTAAATGAGAAATAACAGAGCAAAAGATATGCTTTAAGACTCAATTTGCCAGGTTAAATATGCTTTACAGAGTATTACTCTGTGACACATTTGGACGGAATGAACATGGGTTGTGAAGAAAATTCTCTCCTCAGATGTATGCACTCAAGCCCTATGAATTAAAGTCCCTGAAGGTGTAGCTGGGAGCAAAATTTGGTCCCTCATAGTTACTCTTTATGTTCTTTATGTTCATTGGAGGATGTAACGCTAGGAGTATTAATAGCTCCTGACAGAGTGATGGACGATACAACCAACTTTAGATTTTCCACCAGAAGAGGCCACTGCCAGTTATCTGCTGCATCTAAACCCTCAAACACCCCAAATATTCAAGCCTATCTTCTGTGCCAAGCTCTTTTATGGTAGCAGAAAATGACAAAGGACAAGGCTGATTTCTACAAGTTTCATTCCATTTTAAAGTTTTCTCACTATTCCAGCTTGGCTTTCACCAATATGCCACCGAAATGGCAAAAGACAGAAAAATAGGAGAAGCAAGAGGGCTGGAAAAATTTACATTATACACACATCGTTAGTCCCCAAAGAACTGAAGGGCTGATCAGGGAGAGGGACTGAGATGGTCTACCGTACGACAGGCATTTCCTCACACCGTCTTAGTCCGAGGCAGGTGTTCCCAGCCCTCCTTTCACAGGTGAGGACAGCGAGGCTTTAGTCCCTTACCCACAGTCCCCTAATGAGTAGGCAGTAGTGCAGGTTGCTGAGGATTCAAATTCGCAGTCAGCTGCTCCGAAGCCCGTGTCTAGCATCCTGCCTGTGTTGTACAGCATTCCGCACACCCTTTTCTGATGTATTAAGATGTTCTATGAGACATTACTTCATTCATCTTCACAATCTTTTCACGATGCAGGAAAATGCCACTGCCTCTTATTTTTCAAATGAGAACACGGTGCTACATGACGGCTCTCAGACAATCTGGCAATCTTGTTGGGATGCCTGGTGGTTTGGAGTAGGGTACATGTGGGGACAGCATGTGGGGAGGCGCGGGGTGAGGGTACACTGAAGGGGGGGCTACAGGTCTCTCTGCCATCGTGGCAGAGCGCTGCCCTAGACTTTCCTTCTGATACAGGAGATGGTTACATACAGGCTGACATATAGCTCCACACTCTAAATGATGCTCTTCACTTTTTTTTTTTTTACTATTTTTTGTTTTTCCTTCAAAAGAAACAAACCATTTTTTCTTAAAAGAAAAAACACTTGTAAGTACAAAAAAGTTTTGAGAGCGTAACTAGTTTCCCTCCAAAGCTCTCTTTACCTAAGTTGGAATTGCCTGAATTGAATTTTCTAGCAATCAGGGGGACGGAAAACTGTGTAAACTGCACTTCTGTCAAAACTCTCTAAGTTCAGTATCACTGTTCTGCACGGACACTATTTTTTTTTTAAATTAAGAATAAAAGTGCAGCTTGATGACATAGTATTTTAAGATAGCTTGGATATGAATAAAATTTTTAAATTGTAAAGCTGAACATGATCATATGGTGAAATGGTCAATTTCTGGATATAAATAGGAGTTATAGGGAAAATGGTATCAAAAGAATGATTTTTAGGGGGAATGGGATAGACCGGTGATGGGTAGTAAGGAGGGCACGTATTGCATGGTGCACTGGGTGTTATACACAACTAATGAATCATCGAGCCTTACATGGGAAACCGGGGATGTACTGTATGGTGACTAACATAATAAAAAATCATTAAAAAAAAAAAAAGAATGATTTTTATTCTTCCTAGTCCCTCCCCAAGGTTGAGCCTCCATTTCATCTGTTGTCCAATCAGGTCACTCTTGAGAGTGAAACTGAGTACTATTGGTAATTACTATTATTAGTTTTTAAAGATTTTATCCATTCACCTGAGAGAGACACAGAGAGAGAGAAAGAGAGTGAGGGAGGAGCAGAGAGGGAGGGAGAGGGACAAGCAGACTCCACGCTGAGTGCGAGGCCTGATGCGAGGCTCCAGGCTGGGCTCGATCCCAGGATCCTGAGATCATGACCTGAGCTGAAACCAATAGTTGGACACTCAACTGAGTGAGCCACCCTGGCGCCCCCTATTAGTAATTATATCAGGTCAGCAGGTATAAACTGGGACTCCTGGGGAAACCAGGATGGATACCCCTCCCATGCAGCCCAGCAATCCATGACTTAAAGGCACCTGTGTGTGACCTCAAACACTCCGCATTACAGGAATTAAGTCTTTTATTTTTTTCTACTCTCTCCCCTTTACTTTTGCCCACTTCTGCTTGCCTTTGATGGTAGGCAAGCCAGGCTGCAGAAGCTTGGTCAGTGAGAGTGGAACCCTCTGGGAGGCTTTCATGGGGGTGATCTGTCTCCCCGAGGAGTGAGAACTGTGTCTAAGTCCTGAGACCAGTGCGCCAGACTGCAGCCTGGACCCCTTAGGAGGCTTTGGCCTTTGAGAGTTTGTATGTCTGGAGACAATTTTTCCTTTTACCTGTCTGCTTATGCCATTTGTCTGACCTCTTCAGCTTCTCTGGCCTGGGGAGACTTTACCCAACACCCTTGTGGTTGGAGTCCAGGAGGGCCAGCTGGATGTGCTCTCCTGAGTCCTACTGGCCTCACTCCCTGGGAAGGACTGTCAGGCCAGTATCTCTTGAGCACATGTCTTATACCCTTGGGACACCTCCTCTCTGCTGGAAGAATATCTAAGCATCTAGGTCTGTTGGTTTCAGACAAGGGGACAAAGGAGGAGGCTAGATGTGAGTTACTGAGCTCTCTGCTTCCTGGAGCAGGAGCTCTCCCCTCTCCATCCCGTGAGGCTGTCCCCTTGACCTTTCTCCTGTTAATTCAGTGAGCAGCAGCACCCTCCTGCCTGCCTGGGGACTTTGAGGGGGGCTGGGGACAGAGACCCAGGGGCCTTGCTTCCCTGCTCCCAAGGGGGAGGTTGGCTGTATTTCTGACACCATCCCATATGAAGGCCTGGGGCTGTGTCGGAGCCTCTGCTGAATGAGGTCCCCAGGGTTGATTTATGAGTCAGGCATGGCAGGAGTGAGGGGCAAGGGGTCTAAAACTAGGGAACTGATAGACCATTTCTGCTTGCTCTTGGGTTACCTACGCATGGATCACTAGTTCTGCTGTGGGAGTCACAGCTGAAGAGAAATCTAGTTCAGAGAAGAATGTGCAGGATTCTGACAGTACTGTTTGACCAGAAGGACCTGGGGCAGGCAGTGTGGAGCTGAGATGGTCTGATGAGCACAGGACAGCTGCTTTCAAATATGCAAAAGGGAGTGGTCTAGAAGAGGATCTAGCCTCCAAAGGGTGGTGGAGGCCTCTGCGGGATGGGTCTTCACCCAAAGATAGAAGACATCTTCTGAGACATCTTCATGGGGAGATGGGCCAAACATTTCCAAAATAGCTTTAAGAATAAATTAAATAAAATACATATTATTCACTGAATACTTTCCATTTGCTAGGTTCTTTACATAAAAGGAGAGAGACTGCTAATTAATTATCCACTATCTATTCTCCCCTTTTGCCACAATCCCCTATATTGTTGGGGGTGCTAATGTTTCCACCTAAAATCCTAATTTTTCCAGTCTCCCTTGAAGATAGGTATGGCCAATGAATTATAAATAGTTGGGTGAATTATAAATAAAAGTTGTTGGGTTAAAAAATCAGCCAGCAGGCAGGCTTTTTTGTCCTTCCCTCTTCTTCCTTCTTCCTATCTGAAATGCAAATGTGATGGTTGGAGCTGTAGCAACCATCTTATGATCACAAGGTAATCTCAAGGATAAAAGCCACATGCCAAAGATAGTTCAGCACAATAAAGAATGAAACTGGGCCATTCCTGAAGTTATGAAGCCCTCTTGTCTACCCTAAACCGCTACTATTAGACTTCATATTATATAAAGAAAAGTCAACCTCTATTGGTTTTAATGCATTATTATTTGGGTTTTCTGTTACAGCAACTGACTTAATCCTGAAACACACACTATTTCTTTTAATTCTCACAACAATTCTGATGATGGGTCTCATGATATTCATTTCATAGACAGGGAAATGAAGGCTCCCGGAAGTTAAATAACTTGCCCAAGGTCACACAACTAGACAGTGGTAGAGTTAAGATTTTATCCTGCATCCATCTGACCCCAAGTCTATCCTATTCCCATATTTCTCCTTTTACAGAGTAGCTAATGTGTGATGGTGAATTTTGTAGCAACATTTTGGACATAGGTGGCCTACTCTTGCTGTCTACGTACTCTCTAGTCCATCAGGCTCACTGTTGCTTGTCCCATGCCAACCTGAGGGGAGAAGTGAAGTGAACATTTGTATCCATCTGACCTCAGTCCCAGATCTTTCTATCACTCTCCCACCTGAGAACATACTTTCTCCTTCTCAGACATGCCTGCTTGAAATGGATAATAAAAGCTAAGCCTTGTTCCATCTTGAGTTACTAGACCCTCTGCTTCTAATGTCCACTCTGTGTGTGTCTAGACACCACCTGAGTCACATGAGCATAATTCAAAGAAGGCAGGTCACAAGCTGGGGCCCTGCGCTTTCCAAGCTCCTAAATCCTGTTTGAATAGTTTATTAGCCATCTCTCTTTTTTCCAGCTTAGTCCATGTCAGCAAATGTGGAGGTTGATTTACAGTTTGTACTTTGTGCACCCTCTGAAGTGGAGCGAAAAATTGAAAGGCTTATGTCAAGCCCATTCATTCACAGACACATTCAAGATCAAATTAATTTTAAAGCTCTTATGGGCTAATTTAATGTTTCTAAGTTTTGCTTTACAAATCTATAGTGATTTTTTTATGGCATAATATATATTTCAAGCTAAAGCTATTGTCGACTTGGAAATATGATTTTTTTATATAGCACATTCTGGGATGAAATACATTGTCGGATGAGAAACTAAGCTCAGAATGGAGAAACCCCAAAACTGCTTAATAAGTCCAGTCACCTGGAGACAATTACCCAGAAGGGCTCAGAGTCAGGGACTGTTGTAGCCAGAAGGGCCCCAGGAATGATCCAGTCTTGCCCTGCAATTTTAGAGATGGGGAAACGGAGACCTAGAGCAATTAAGTGGCAGTCAGGGGTCATGTAGCTGGTTAGGACTGGACTTGGCCTACAACCTGGGCCTTCCAAACTCTTTGTTCAGATAAAAGATACTAACAAAATATTTGGGCGATAGAATTTTCTGGAATGAACTCATCTTCCTTCACTGAAATTATTTATTAATCTCGGAGGCTGTCAATACTATTCCCTGCATACTGTGCTGTAGGACTGGCTCTGTGTCTGACAGCAAATACGATCACGCATCACTATTTCTGTATATCACATACTGCTACCATGTGTAATCCTACTGTTGGACATGTCTGCTTACCTCCTCATGCAGACTATAAAGTTCTGCAGGCCTGGGACTCCATGTTACTTTGGTTTTGTAGCCCTTACAGGACAAGCCAGTCACACAGTAGACACTCAGCAGGCACTACTTGGGAGAATGAGCAATGAAAACAAAGTAACCTCTGCGCATCAGCACACTGTCCTTCAAAATTCTATCTTCAGTTTTTCCTTCCCACCGTGTCCTCTCTTTCTGTGTTAGCCTTTTGGTGAAGATCACAGCCGTTCTGAACCTCTGTTTCATCTGTGATTTCCCCAAGCTGATATGGCTTATTTGGTTTTAGGGGTGGACACAGATGGGTTTGCTAACATGCCACCGTCAGCCCACAGGGTGCCTTTGTGTGAATTAGAAAAAGTAACTCCTTCCTGGAGGCTGGTGGTTCTCAACCAGGGCAAACTTTGGATCCTAGAGGACATTTGGCAATGACTGGGTATATTTCGGATTATTACAACTGAGGGTTGCTACTAGCTTATAATGAGTAGAGGTCAAGGATGCCGCTAACCATCCTATTACATAGAGGAAAACTCCCCTCCCTGCAAAGAACCAGTTGGTCCAGAATGTCAATTTTGGTGACAATGAGAAACCATGCAGCAGAAGAAAAACTTTCAAAATTAGACGAAGGTGATTTAGGGACTTTTTATGCCTGATAAATGTGTTATATTAAACATTTAGCATTTCCTGCATCACATACCTCCTTGGACCATGGCAGAATACTTCTGGACATTGGCATTTAGAAAGATCATGACTACACTAGAATCACATTTGGTCTCTGTGTTTTCCGCTTTTGATAAAGACCCTTCAGACAAAGACTACCTCTGGAATACAGCCTGAGCCAGGGCTTACTGAAGTTCCGTCCAATCACCTAGTCTCACACAAACCTCCTTAAGTGATGAAGCTCCATTTATGGTCATGGGGTATGAATCATTGAAAGGCCATCGCTGCTTCCTTTTTAAGCGATACCGTCACCAAGCTCTGTATTACAGCCCCTCATGGCTCGCTAAATAAGCAACTTCTTTCTCTGGTGTTGATGCCTTTTTAATATATGCAGGCTGTTATCATCTCCACCCTACAATTCAGGGGAGCTAAGTAGCTCTCTAAAACTCTCGGTAAATTTACCAACCTTTGATTACACTACTTAATCTGTGTTTGCAAAGTACTTCACCTATATTCTTACTTGTGCAATTTATTGTACCTAAATGAGGTTTCACTTGGAGCTGAGAGAACCACTTATTTTATTCATTTCTCTGGGAACTCCTGCTTTCTCAGCTCTAGAAGCTCTGCTACTCTAGGCCTTTCTTTAAAAATGGCAAAATGAGGTTTTATAAAGCAGTGTACTGAGGTGGTCACACGGTAGGACACATCAGACACCTCGAATTCAGTGTCCCACCTCATTCACATCACATGGAAAACCTTTAAAAGGTCCAGCCTTTGTCTTCCAGAACATGTGGGCCCACACAGCTTTATCTCCCAGAACTTGAAGAGCTGGTTCTGAGGAACAGGGACAGGTAAATATACTTAGAGGATAATTCAGTATCCCGTTTCAGAATATTTCCTACCTCAGCCCTCACTGGAGAGGGAATCTGCATTCACTGCCTCTTGTCCACAGCTGCAAGTGCCTCTGAATTGGACCTCCTCACTTCCTTGCCTCTTCTCCTCCTGGAGAGGCAGCCCCGCCACGCCGTGGGGTGGATGCTCTTAGCGGAAGCCTGTGCTGCCTAGGAGTGGTCCACAGAGCCCTGGACAAGGATGTCGGGCAGCCTGCCCAGACTCAGTTTCCATGGTCTTCACCACTATGGATACTTGCTAAGACTCACAGAATGGACTTTCTTTGGCAAGCACCCCTGTTTATTAAAAAATTCAACACCACGTAATTTTTTTTTTTTTTAAAGCAGAAAACATGCACTAAAGATTAGTCTGGGTATTCAGAAGAAGCAACGTCAGCAAGATGACTGAATCCAACATTTGTCACTTGTATCCCCTCCTCAATAACAACTGTTTGGAATCTATCCACAGTCGAAAGTGCATTTGTGGGAGCTGTGGGATCCAGGTGGAAGACTGTGACACCATGGGGTAGTTCAAGAGGGAGGAACATGTTTTAGGAGACAGGCCTGCACCCAGGCAGCTGAGTGATCAACCATGGTCCCAGCTACAGACCCAGAAACAACTCCATATCCCTGAGGACTAGGCTATAGGACCATTCAGCTTTGGTTCTATCACGAGCACCATATGCCAAGGGCATCCAGGCAGAGTCTCGCCTACCTGTGTGTCAAGTAATAGACATCAGACCTCAGTCCTGGCTGTGGACCCTAAAGTGCCTCACGAACCAGCTCCATCTACTCTCAGCCATGGTCTAGGAGCCCCAGGAGAGCACTGTCTTAGACAATCACCCAGGGATGAAAAGAGCCTTTGTGGAAATCTAGGAACCCAGGAGAGAAGTTCTAGCACATGGCTGGAGCAAGAAAAATTGAGATTGGATGCACTGAGGAGAGTAAGAGGGATAGTTTGACTTTACCTACATTACTCTACCCCCAAGGTGGCACTGCTCAGGGCTCAGAGAGCTCTTCTAGGCCTGTAATTTCTCCCATGGGGGAAAGTAAGAGTGTGAGTGCCCAGTTTCCCTAATTGCATGGGGCGCTGCCAAAGAGGCCCACTTTTCTCTTGATGAGTCATAAGCTGCCCGACGAGAGGGCCAAAACATACCAATGGATGTGGATCCTACTAGTCACATCAGGGAGTCTACTGGAAACTATCAGAACAAATAATCTGAATTATCGGAGTTCCAGAAGGAGAAGAGACAGAGAAGAGGGTAGAAAGCTTTTTAAAGAAATAATGGCAGAGAACTTCCCAAATGTGGGGCGAGTTTCAGGCATCCAAGTTCATGAAGCTCACAGGTCTCTAAACTCAACTTAAAGAAGTATTCTCCAAGGGGGCGCCTGGGTGGCTCAGTCATTAAGCATTCTGCCTTCGGCTCAGGTCATGATCCCAGGGTCCTGGGATCCAGCCCCACATCGGGCTCCCTGCTCGGCAGGAAGCATGCTTCTCCCTCTCCCACTCCCCCTGCTGGTGTTCCCTCTCTCGCTGTGTCTCTCTCTGTCCAGTAAATAAATAAAATCTTTAAAAAAAAGAGGTATTGTCCAAGGCCCCTTATCTTACAGCAGCCTCCCCTTATCAGCAGGGGACACTTTCCAACACCCTCAGTGGACACCTGAAACTGTGGATAGTACTACAACCTATATAGACTGTGCTTTTTGCTATACGTACCTATGATACAGCTTAATTTATAAATTAGGCACAGAGATTAATAACTAATGAGAAAATTAAACAATTATAACAATATGTTGTTATAACATATAACAATATGTTGTAATAAAAATTATGGAATGTGGTCTCTCGCTCAAAATATTTTATTGTATTGTCCTCACCCTTCCTGTGATGATGTGAGATGATAAAATGCCTACGTGATGAGATGCCTATGTGATGAGACACAGGCTTTGTGACATAGTGTTAGGCTGCTATTGACCTTCTGATGATACGTCAGAAGGAGGATCATCTGCTTCTGGACCACAGTTGACTGTGAATAACTGAAACCATGGAAAGCAAAGCCATGGATAAGGGGGAACTATGTATAATAAAACTGTTAAAGACACAATCTTCAACGTAGGAAGAGAAGCTTGTAAGTTACAAGAAAACCCCAATAAAGCCAATAGTGGATTTCTCAGCAGAAAACTTACAGGCCAGGAGAGAGTGGGATGATATATTCAAAGTGCTAAAATTTAAAGACTGCCAACCAAGAATACTCTATATGGCAATGTTGCCTTTCAGAAATGAAGAAGAGATAAAGACCTTCCCAGATTAACAAAAGCTGAGAAAGTTCATCACCACTAGATGTACCTTAAAAGAAAATGCTGAAAGGAGTTCTTCAAGCTGAAATGAAAGGACGCTAATTAGTAAGGAAAATACGAAAATCTACAACACACTGGTAAATGTAAGTATATAGTCAAATTCAGAATACTCTAATGTGTAGTGTGTTAACAACTTAACTCTAATATAAAGGTTAAAGGACAAAAATATTTTAAAAACTATAGCTACAATAACTTGTTAATGAATACATAATGTAAAAAGTAGTAAGCTGTGACATCAAAAATATAAAAGGGGAGACTAAAACAGTAAAATGTTTGTATGTGATTGATGTTAAGTTGTTATCAGTATAAAATAAACAGTTATATCTATAAGGTACTTTATGCAAACTTCATGGTAACAACAAAGTAAAACCTACAAAAGATAAGGAGAAGGGAATCAGATCATACCACTATAGAAAATCATCATTTCACAAAGGCAAACATCAAGAGAGGAAGAAAGGAATACAAAAACTACAAAACAGCCAGAAAACAATCAATGTGATGACATTAGTAAGTTCTTACCCATCAATAGTTACTCTGAAGGTAAACGGATTAAATTCTCCAATCAAAAGGCATAGAGTGGCTGAATGGATAGAAAACAGACCCACCCACAAGATGCCTACAAGAGATACTTCAGCTTTAAGGATACAAGTAGGTTGCTGGAGGAGATAATGCTAAGTGAAATAAGTCAAGCAGAGAAAGACAATTATCATATGATTTCTCTCATCTATGGAACATAAGAACTAGGAAGATCAGTAGGAGAAGAAAGGGATAAAGAAAGGGGGGTAATCAGAAGGGGGAATGAACCATGAGAGACTATGGACTCTGAGAAACAAACTGAGGGCTTCAGTGGGGAGGGGGGTGGGGGAATGGGATAGGCTGGTGATGGGTGGTAGGGAGGGCACGTATTGCATGGTGCACTGGGTGTTATATGCAACCAATGAATCATCAAACTTTACATCAAAAACCAGGGATGTACTGTATGGTGACTAACATAATATAATAAAAAAATATTAAAAAAACAAACAAACAAAAACACAAGTAGGTTGAAAGTGAAGGAATGGAAAAAATATTTCATCCAAGTGGAACCAAAGGAGAACTGTATTTATATTAGGAAAAATTAATTTCAATTTAAAAGCTGTAATGAGATGAAGGAGGCCATTATAGATAAGATGGGGGATCTATCTATCTATCTACATATGCATGAAATGGAATATTACTTAGCAAAAAAAAAAAAAGAATGAAATCTTGCCATGCAACATGGATAGAGCTAGAGGGTATAATGCTAAATGAAATAAGTCAGTCAGGGAAAAACAAATACCATACGATTTTACTTATATGTGGAGTTTAGGAAACAAATGAAAAAAGGAGACAAATGAAAAAGGGAGGCAAACAAAAAACCAGACTCTTGACTATAGAGAACAAATTCATGGTTACCAGAGGAGAGATTAGGGGTGTGTGAAATGGGTGAAGGAGGTTAAGAGTGCACTTATTGTGGGCAACTGGGTGGCTCAGGTCGTGATCTCAGGATCCTGGGATCCTGTGTCAGAATCCCTGCTTTCGGCCTGCTTCTCCCTCTCCTCCCCACTTGTGCTCTCTCTCACTCTGTCTCTCCCTCAAATAAATAAAATCTTAAAAAAAAGAGTACGCTTATTGTGATGAGCACTGAATAAAGTATAGAGTTGTTGAATCACTATACTGTATACCTGAAACTAATATAACACTGCATGTTAGTTATACTGGAATTTAAATAAACAAATAAATGGAAGGCCATTATATAATTCATCAAGAGGATATAATGATTGTGTATATATATATATATATATATATATATATATATATATATATGCACCCAACATCAGAGCATCCAAATATATTAAGCAAATATTAACAGATCCGAAAAGAAAAACAGACAATACAATAATTGTAGGGGACTTGAATACCCCACCTTGAAACGATGGAGAGATCATCTAGACAGAAAATCAGTAAGTAAACATTGGACTTGAACTATACTTTAGACCAATGGACCTAACAGTCATATACAGAACGTTCTATCCAAAAGCAGCACAATACACATTCTTCACAAGCAAACAGAACGTTCTCCAAAATCAGTCATAGGTTAGGTCACAAACCAAGTCTTAGCAAATTTAAGACTGAAATAATACCAAGTATTTTTTCCAACTACAAATCAATAATAGGAGAAAAACTGAAAAATTCACAACTCTAACTCAAGAAAAAAAAAAAGATCTCAAATAAACAACGTAACTTTACACCTCAAACAACTAGAAAAAGAACTAAGCCAGGGGCACCTGGGTGGCACAGCGGTTAAGCGTCTGCCTTCGGCTCAGGGCGTGATCCCGGCGTTCTGGGATCGAGCCCCACGTCAGGCTCTTCCGCTATGAGCCTGCTTCTTCCTCTCCCACTCCCCCTGCTTGTGTTCCCGCTCTCGCTGGCGGTCTCTCTCTCTGTCGAATAAATAAATAAAATCTTTAAAAAAAAAAAAAAAAGAACTAAGCCAATATTAGAAGAAAGGAAGTAACAAAGATTAGAGTAGAAATAAATGAAATAGAGACTAGAAGGACAATAGAAAAGATCAATGAAACTAAGAGCTGTTTTTAAAATTTTTTTTGTTTTTAAATTTTTTTTTATTTTTTTTATAATAATTTTTTATTATGTTATGTTGGTCACCATACAGTATATCCTTAGTTTTTGATGTAATGTTCCATGATTCATTATTTGCGTATAACACCCAGTGCACCATGCAATATGTGCCCTCCTTAATACCCATCACCGGCCTATCCCAATCCCCCATCCCCCCTCCCCTCTGAAGCCCTCAGTTTGTTTCCCAGAGTCCACAGTCTCTCATGGTTCATTCCCCCTTCTGTTTACCCCTCCTTCATTTTTTATTTTTTTTAAAGATTATTTATTTATTTATCAACAGAGAGAGAGAGACAGCCAGCTAGAGAGGGAACACAAGCAGGGGGACTGGGAGAGGAAGAAGCAGGCTACCAGTGGAGCAGGGAGCCTGATGCGGGGCTCGATCCCAGGACCCTGGGATCATGCCCTGAGCCGAAGGCAGATGCTAAACGACTGAGCCACCCAGGCACCCCTAGCTTTTTTTTTTTTTTTTTAAAGATAAAGTCGACAAAACTTGAGCTAGACTAAGAAAAAAAGAGAGAAGATTCATACAGATAACATCAGAAATAAAAGCGGAGACGTTACAACTGATACCACACAAATACAAAGGATTAGAAGAGACTACTATGAACAACTATATACCAACAAACTGGATAACCTAGAAGAAACAGATAAATTCCAGAAACATACAAACTTCAAAGACTGAATTGTAAAGAAACAGAAAATCTGAACAGATTAACAGTAAGGAGATTGAATTAGTAATAAAAAATTTCCAAAAAACAAAAGTCCACTACCAGATGATTTCCCTGGAGAATTCTACCAAACATTAATTTAAAAAAGTATTTTAGGTATTTATTAGAGGGGGGAGGGACAAATGGGGAGGGACAGGAAGAGAGAGAATCTCAAGCAGACTCTGTGCTGAGTGCAGAGTCCAATGTGGGGCTTGATCCCTCCATCCTGAGATCAGGACCTGAGCCAGAGCCAAGATTTGGACGCTAAACTGACTGAGCCACCCAGGAGCCCCTCTACCAAACATTTAAAGAAAAATTAATGCCACTCCTTCTCAAACTCTTCCAAAAATTGAAGAAAAGGGAACACTTCCAAACTCTTTTTATGAGGGTGGCATTACTTTGATACCAAAGCCAGATAAGGTCACTACATGAAAAGAAAACTATAGTCAATATCCCTGATGAATCTGGATGCTAAAATTCTCAATCCAATGGCATATTAAAATTCTCAATCCAATGGTCTTACATCATGACCAAAGGGAATTTGTCTCTGGGATGCAAGGATGGTTTAATATAAGCAAAGCAATACTACATTAATAAAATAAAAGATAAAAATCATACGATTATCTCAGTAGATGCAGTTGACAAAAGCACTTGACAAAATACAACATCCTTTCATGATAAAATGTTCAACAAATTAAATATAGAAGGAACGTGCTTCAACAAAGGAAAGGTCATATAGGACAGATTCACAACTAACATTGTATTCAATGGTGACAGGTTGCAAACTTTTCCTACAAGATCAGGAACAAGACAAGGGTGCTCACTTTTACCACTGCTATTCAATATAGTACTGGAGGTCCTAAACCTGCAACAAGGCAAGAAAAAGAAATAAAATGCATCTAAATTGTTAAGGAGAAAGTAAAATTGTGTCTTTCTGCAAATGATATGGTCTTACATATAGAATATCCTAAAGACTCCACAAGAAAATTGTTAGAGCTAGTAAATGCATGCAGCAAAGTTGCAGAATACAAAATCAATATACAGAACTCCGTTGCATTTCTATAATTAACAATGAACTATCAGAAAGAGAAATTAAGAAATGCCATTTATAACTGCATCAAAAATAGTAAAATGCCTAGGAATAAATTTATCTAAGGAGGTGAAAGATCTGTACACTAATCAATGACATTGATGAAAAAAATTGAAGAAGACACATATAAATGCAAAGATATCCTGTATTCATGGACTGGAAGAATTAATATTTTTAAAATGTCTGTACTGCTCCAAATGATCTATAGATTCAGTTTAATCTCTATCAAAATTCCAATGATATTTTTCACAGAAATAGAACAAATGATCCTTAAATTTTTACAGAACCACAAAAGACCCCAAATCACCAGAGCAATCCTGAGAAAGAGAAACAAAGCTGGAGGCATTACATTTCCTGATATCAGGAACTACTATCTTGCAAAGCTATAGTAATCAAAGAAGTATGATATGGCATAAAAATAGACACACAGACCAATGGAAAAGAATCAACAGCCCAGAAATAAATCCTTGCATTTTGGCAACTAATATTTGACAAAGGAGCCAAGAATACTCAATGGGAAAAGGATAGTCTCCTCAATAAATGGTGATGGGAAAATGAGGTAATCACAAGCAGAAGAATGAAATCATAACTCCATGTTACGCCATCACAAAATGAACTCAATGGATTAAAGACTTAAGCATAAGACTTGAAACTGTAAAATTCTTTTTTTAAAAAAGATTTTATTTGAGAGAGAGCAAGCACGGGGGGAGAGGGAGAGAGAATTTCAAGCAGACTCCATGCTGAGTACAGACTCTGACACAGGGCTGGATCCCACAACCCTGAGATCAGGACCCTAGCCGAAACCAAGAGTCGGACACTTAACTGACTGAGCCACCCGAGTGCCCGGAAACCATAAAATTCTTGAAGAAAACATAGTGGAAAAGACCCTTGACATGGTCTTGCCAATGATGTTTTTTTGGATATAACACTAAAAGCACAAGCAACAAAAGCAAAAATCAGCAAATGAAATTACATCCTTCTGCACAGCAAAACAATCAATAGAATGAAAAGTCAACCTATGGAATGGGAAAAAAGTATTTGCAAACCACCATCTAATAAGAGGTTAATATCCAAAATACGTAAGGAACTCATACAACTCAACAGCAAAACAAAAACAAAAATAACCCTCCCCCAAACCAAACAATCTGATACGAAATGGGCAGAGAACTTGAATAGATATTTTTTCAAAAAAGACACAAAAATGGCCAGGTATATGCAAAGATGTTCAACATTACTAATTATTAGGGAAATGCAAACAAAGCCCCAGGGGATATCACCTCATACCTGTTTGAATGGCTCTCATCAAAATTCAAGAGATCATAAGGGTTGGTGAGGATGTGAAGAAAAGGGAATGCTTGTGCACTGTTGGTGGGAACATAAATTGGTATAACCTCTGTGGAAACACAGTATGGAGGTTCCTTAGAAAATTGAAAATTGAATTACCATATGATTCAATTCAATCCCACTTTTGGGTATATATTCAAAGGAAGTGAAATCAGAATCACAAAGAGATATCTGCACCCCGTGTTCATCGCCGAATTATTCACAATAGCCAGAAGGTGAAAACAGCCTAAGTGTCCATGTGTGGATAAATGGATAACGAAGATGTGGTATATTTATACGTATATATAAATACATATATATAATATATAAATATATACATATACATAGATAAATATACAAGAACATATATAATGGAATATTATTCAGCCATAAGAAAGAAGTAAATTCTGGTGTTTGCAACAATATGGATGGACCTCGAGGGCATTATGTTAAGTGAAATAAGTCAGACAGAAAAGACAAATATTCCATGATCTCACTTATATATGGAATCTTAAAGAGCCAAAAGCTGAATTCATCGACATAGAGTAGAATGATTGTTGTCAGAGGCTGGGTGCTGGGGGAAATGGACAGAGGTTGGTCAAAGGGTACATACAAACTTCCAGTTATAAGATATTCAATGTATATAGTAGCATGGTAACAATAGTTAACAATACTGTATCATATACTTGAAAGTTGCTAATAGGTCTTAAATGCTCTCACCCCTCCCCCTCAAAAGATAACAATGTGAGGTGATGGAGGTGTTAACTAACCCTATTTTGGTGATCATTTTACAATAGATATGTGTCTCAAATCATCAAGTTGTACACCTTCAACTCATACCATGTTGTATGTCAGTTACATCTCAATAAAACCAGGGAGAAAAGAAAAAACTTAGATTACTCTAACTGCAGCGATGCTTTGAAGGTTCCATTTTGGAACTTGGCACTACAGAGGCTAATACTGGGAAGAAAGCACCTGTGAGGTGTTTGAATTCCCAGAGGAAGGGGAAATGCAGTCAAGTTTAAGCGGGGGAAACCCTGCGCGGGGGGTGTCTCTCTAGGCTTCTGTTTGGGATCAAATCCTGCAAATGCTTGGAGTCAGCGTCAGGACAAACTGGGTGAGAAGATTGCTGTGTTTGCTTTCCTCGGCAGTGGGCGCACTGCAAAGGAATGGGAGGCATTTCCTTCTCCTCCCAGCCAGGATCTTGCCACATAGAGGTCTCTGCTTCTTTTGCCTGGGGGGGGGGGGGGGCGGTGTTTGGTTATGGTGTCTCCCTGAGCTGGTGCGCACTGAGGTGAGCCAGAGTGAGGTGAGCTGCCAGACCAGAGAGAAATAGGTTCTGTATGCTACTGGGAGCATGCTGATACTGGGTGCACAGGAACTGAAGAAGGCTGGGCACGAGGTGGGCTGCTTGGGAGCCTCGGCAAAGACCTCAGGAAACACCAATCCATCTGCCTCCTGACTTTGTCGCTGGAACCCCCGTCAGCATCATCTCCGCTCCTGACTTGACAGGGCGTGGTTGGCTTACGAAAATGCATCCTGAGCAGCTCACATTTCTTTGAGTATCTTCCTTTTCTTAATCAAAACCTAGAGAAGCATTTCAGCTTCTCAGATGCTGAGCAGGAGCACTGACACTTTAATCTGGAGCCGTGGTACGTTATTAGCACTCTGCTCACCCTTTTCATTCATTTGCTTCTCTTGCAGAAGCAGCCGCTTGTACAATTTTTTTTTTTTTTCCCACTGAGAATGATAAATGGGCTTGGCGTTTCCCACTCTCATTTTTTGCATGGTCTGTGAATGCACGTGCATTTTCCAATTTTCAGATATAACATGTCCAGATGTGTATGAGAGAGAAGGTGCAAAGCTCCCAATGAGTCCAATTTTCCTGGAGAGGTTTCTCCAATAATGTAAATATGGAGCCCAAATTGTTAAACACATAAGGAACTAGAACTGAGCCAGGGCTTTCTCGTTAAAAAAGGTCACGATCAGCTCATCTTACACGTTGCTTTGATCCTAGCTCTTCCATCATGAGGCTTGGCGACGGTGGGGACCGTGGTGGCCACTGAAACTTCCCCAGAGCCATGTTTGTCTCTTTGTAATTTTGAAACTGATTGTTCCTGGACCAATTGTGTGTGTCTTTAAAAACGCAGGCTGCAGTGCTGGATTTGTAAAGATGGGGAGGCATCTTTATTAATGTAGGCAAATATCAACGAACTCCAGTATAAAAGAACTGGACTCCTGAGTGGTTGTGATTACTTTTGAGCAAAGGATTTCCCTGTGAACAGTGTTTAAAGTGATTAATTTGCCTGCTGTGACATGGGGTATTAGTGCTGGAGGACATATACTTTATATTACAGAAATAATACAACCGCTGCTTTTTACGAGAGAAGAAGAAAAAAAAAAGGCACAGTCTTGCTACTATAAATTTTTTTTTTCTTTCTACTGGGATATTGAGAAATCATTCAGAAGCAAGGGTCAGAGTTTTGTGTGTGTGTAATCATATTGAGGCTCCTGTGCAAGGCTGAATTTAAGTAGTCAAGAGAGCAGGTTTTTTTTTTTTTCTTCCAGATCCAAATGGACAAGAAGAATTACATTCTTTTGGAGACAGATAAAGGGCAGCAAAGAGGTTTGCATCAGACCAAACTGCGGTGAGCCGTGGTGGAGTCCTAGTGGTGATATGTTAATTGCGATGGTTGTAAATAGGGACCATCTGTTGGAGAATTATTAGAAATGCAAGTACATTCTCTATCATTCACGTGATTTACTACTTTCTTAGCAGGATCAAGATGAAAAATTTTCAGTTGCATTTACAGGGATCAAATTAAGCTGATATTAAATCCAGTTAGTAATGCTGGGAATGGTTTGGGCTTTGCCTAATGCTCGAAGGCACGTAAAATAAACGTTGTGAATGCTGACAGGGGGGCATGATCTATTTTCTCATAAAGTCCTACACAGCTATGAAATATACAGGCAGTTTCTTCTACGTAGCAGGCGTATGATGAGAAAAGAGAAATCTCACAGTTGGTGATGGCATTACCAGATTAAAAAAGGGGAAGAAGCCTAAAAATGAGCACTTAGATGATATCTCAGGATTTTGAGTTTGCATAGGAAGTCCTCCCCCACTTTTTTAGTGAGAGAGAGTGAGAATGAGAGAGTGAGAGGAGGAAAGATTTACTAAGACAACAAATTCCCAAACCCAACCCATGTAAATAACCACGTTATAGGAAAGGTGAAATGTCTTCTTTCTGGCTTTGCTCCAGTTTCCCTTCTCTGAGTTCTTTTGAACATCTGAAATTTAGGTTATTGATTATTTTACTTATAAACTTGAGTCCACAGTGCTCTGCTCACCCCGGGGTCAAGTACAAAAGAATCTCAGCAGAGTAAAGGATAAAACTGAAATGCAATGCCTGGCATTAAAAAAATCATGATAGATATCTGAAGATGCAATGATATTGGGCTGCCCAGGTCAGCTGCTTTAGGCAGGCAAGGAATTCCACAAAGGCAAGACTTTAGGGAGAACGTCCTGGCCCTGTCGATGGTGACGGGTTTGATAGATTGCCCAGGGGGTGGCGAAAAGACTCGCCTTGAAATTGACAGAAAATAAAGCGGAACAGAAGAATGAACCACCATACTCCTCAGGGAGTGTAGGCACACTCCTCTCTAAGGGCTGTGAAATGAGCCAGATACCCGCCCCCCCCCCCCCAGCTAAATAAACCCTCTCTTCTCCTGTTTTCTCCTCACTTCCCCTTGCTCTAAGTCAGCACTGTCCAACAGAACTTTCTGTGATGTTGGAAATGTTCTAGGCCCGTGTGGTCTAATACAACGGCGGCTATTCATCGTTTGAACTGTAGCCAGTACAACTGAGGAAATGAATTGTATTTAATTCTGATTAACTTCAATTTAAAGAGTCAGCATGGGTCTAAGTGCTTGGTATTGGAATAGTGTTTCAATTGAAGGCTTTATGATAAGTCAACAGTGGGAGGATTTCAAAGGACAGTTGGTGATATAGTGTGAGGGAGGGGCTGCACGGAGCAGGAGGGAGTGATGGTGTGGCTGAGGGGGTTTGTACGGGATAGGATGAGCAAAATGGTGCTGTCTGGGGAGGAACTGTCAATTGGCCCATCAGGGAAGTCCTCGGAGTTTCTGTGGGATGTGAAGCCCTTGGGGCTGTATAATAGAGCACAGGCATAGTCTGGGTCCTCAGTGTTGGTCCCGGTCTCACGGAGAGAGAGGTGTAAGGGCGGATAATATACTACTGATCTAAACACAAGCACATAAGTATCTCAATAGACTGGGAAAAGGATGGATTTCAGAGACTGTGTTGGAAAGCAGCGTTGTTAAAAAAAAAAAAAAGGTGGATTTAATGAGAAAACTTCCCAGGGAATAAGGAAGACATGCTCTTTTCATTTGGGGTTGAGCTGGGTCAAGACAAAGGTTAGAGATAGTGAATCAGATGAGCAGGAAAAGGGGAGGCATGTGAAGGTTATGAGGTAAGGCTAAAAAAACCAGAGCTTTTACCCGGCACATCAATATTGAACACCCGGCACGGCAGAGTATCAGCCGTGCACACAAATTATTGGACACAGTTTTACCCTCAGGGAAATTATAAGAAAGACAGGCAATCCAGCCCTACATGGCCAGAGATAAAGAGCAATACAAAACAACACTATGTGAGGTGCATAGGGAGGCAGAGACAGGGAGCTCCTCACTTCAGAGCAGGGAGAAGCCCTTGTGGGTTGGGGTGGCCAGGGTGCAGAAGGCTTGTGGCAGGCCAGTGTCTGGGTGGAAAGTGGATGAGGGAGGAAAAGTAGTTGGAGGGGACCTAGAGAAAGATTGGAGAGGTAATTGTTTGGAAGTTAAGGTAGTCATTGCAGGGGCACCTGGGTGGCACAGCGGTTAAAGCGTCTGCCTTCAGCTCAGGGCGTGATCCTGGCATTATGGGATCGAGCCCCACATCAGGCTCCTCTGCTATGAGCCTGCTTCTTCCTCTCCCACTCCCCCTGCTTGTGTTCCCTCTCTCGCTGGCTGTCTCTATCTCTGTCAAATAAATAAATAAAATCTTTAAAATAAATAAATAAATAAAGTAGTCATTGCCAGAAGCATGTGCTTGACCTAGACAGAGGACTCTGGAAGACAGAGAGTTAGTGAGGCAGGCTTGGAAAGTGCATTTTCTTTTCTTTTGTTTTTTGTTTTTAAAATATTTTATTTATTTATTTGAGAGAGAGAGAGAGAGAGAAATAGAGCATGAGTAGGGGGAGGGTCAGAGGGAGAGACACTCAGAGTCTGCGCTCAGTGCCGAGCCTTACGTGGGGCTCGATCCCATGACCCTGAGATCATGACCTGAGCCGAAACCAAGAGTCAGACACCTAACTGACTAAGACACCCAGGCTCCCTGGAAAGTGCATTTTCTTTAAAAAAAAAAAAAATGTAGTGGTGTTAAAACAGCCTGAGTCTGGGAGGCTCCAGGGAGAGGTGATAACTGGAGCAAGATGGGATGTTTCCACACAGGACAAAGACTGATTCAGGCCTGAGCCTTCTGCCAGGTTGAGTGGCCTGAAAATGAAATGCTCAGCTCTGACAGCCTCTGTCTGCCTTTTAAAGCAGCGTCTGAAGTTCATTTTATAAGTGAGTTGCCACCCAGACCAGTGCAGAAATTTCAGAGGGGGCTTAAGAGATTAAACCCAACATCCCTTTTATGCAACAGCTCATAGTAATTGAAAGAAGGATTCTGAAACCATGGTTACCATAGAGGACTAAAATTAAGATCAAAGGTGATGATTTCAAATCCAAGGAACTAGAATAGGTTCAAGCTAGAGCTCACATTTATGCGCCGTATAGACTATCTGATTTTCTTTGGCAAATGCATCCTTTTATGAAGCAACCTCAGGAGAAAGCCTAGTGAGTCACACAGCCCTGAACCTTCATACAGACCCCGAAATCCTGGGTAGCAGGACAGAATCCTGCTGGGCTGAAAGGAAACTAGGTTTGTAACGGGTATGAGAACTGTAGACACAATTGTTACCCACGCTGCTGGTTCTTGTCGCCCATGGTGGGCCTAGTTGGGGAAAAGCTTGGAATCTACTCGCAAAAGTGGTTGCCATAAAAAAGATTTTCCCAGGAAGACTTAAGAATAAAGATGTTCCTATATAAGGCTTAGTCTTTCAAGTTGTTCTTTTAGTCAGGGATCTCCAATCTCATACTCAACGAGGGGCAAGACTGTTGTAGAATGTCCCAGAATAGGTAACAGGAAGTATACCATGGGGCTAATTCCCCTCATTGAAAGGGGGTGCTGGCCTGTATAGAATGTTGTGGTCAGCTACGAGGAAGGGGTTGGGCTCTCCCTTCTGAATGAGCAAGGCAGTTCCATGCATAAATCCATCATTCCTCAAAGAGAGGGGTACATTGCCAATACTGTAAGTTTGGTGGGAGGCCATTACTACCGAGCATCTTCCCCAGTATTGCTATGAGGCAGCATGGCAGCTTTCCTACATCCCCCAATCGCCATACCTGCAGCCTGCCAAGAGGTGACCTCTCCTTGTGTCGGAAACCAAGAGGGAGAGTTCAGGGTGTAAGACCCTTTGCATGGGGGTAGGGAACAGAGGTGAGTGGAAAGGCCTGACTGAGAGGGGGTGGCATTGGGGAAGAGCTCTGAACAGAGGAAGGAAAAGGTAGAACTGGAAGAATTCCTGTTCCCATTGCATAAATGAATATAATTAGAATTTTAAAATGTACAGATTTAGGTCCTCCCATATTTACTACTCGAGTAGTCTCTTTAGCTTAAAAAATGTGTTTTTTTTTTGGTGAAGTAGAGCACACATTCAGAAAAGCACATAAAATACAATATCATATGGTTTCTCTCCTCTATGGAACATAAAAACTAGGAAGATCGGTAGGAGAAGAAAGGGATAAAGAAAGGGGGGTAATCAGAAGGGGGAATGAAGCATGAGAGACTATGGACTCTGAGAAACAAACTGAGGGCTTCAGAGGGGAGGGGGAAGGGGGAATGGGATAGGCTGGTGATGGGTAGTAAGGAGGGCACGTATTGCATGGTGCACTGGGTGTTATACGCAACTAATGAATCATCGAACTTCACATCAAAAAAATAAATAAATAAAAATAAATTTAAAAAAATACAAAAGCACAGTCTAACAATTACAAACACCCATGTAACCACCAGCCAGGTCAAGAAATCGGACACTGACAGCATCCTGGAAACCCCATGTGTCTCTCCCTAATCACATGCTATCTCCTTCCCCTGGGAGTAACACTATTCTGACTTTGACAACGATCACTTCCTTATTTTCCTTTATGGGGTCATCAGTTAAGTACACATCTCAACATTACACTGAGTTCAATTTTTGATCCTAGAATAATACTATATGTATTCTTTCATGTTTTCCTTCTTTTACTCAACATTGTGCATTTTAAGGCTTATCCATGTCAATATGGGTAGCTGTGGTTGTGAAATTTCCATCGCTGTATAGTATTCCATGGCATAAATATATCAATTTATTCATCCATTCTACTGCGGAGGGTGATTTGGGTTTGTTGCCCTTTCTTTTCTGAGATCACTGCTTTCTCAGCAGCTGCTGGCTCTCTTGTCAACAGTGGTCATGCCAAAAAGTAACTAAAGTTCTGATGGAGACTTTCTAGATTGTCATGAAGATCAGTTACTGAGAAAGTGTTAACGACCGCTTTCCAAGTAAGACAGCATATGCAACAAACGGTAGGGTTCATGGTGGCTCAGACACTGGGAGAAGCCTGAGTCTCCACACTGGCCGCTCTTGAATTTTCATGTGCTGCAATTCTGTCAGCATTAGAGAAATAATTATTGCCGTCAGGTTAACAAATTATCAAATAATAATCTAAACCTTGTTTGTGGGATGTTTTAATTCTGCAGACTTACCAGCTAAATCCTTCACTGTTGTGTGCATTCTCTAGAATAGCTTTCTCTTAGAATGATATAATCAGCTAGTAGGTGACAGCAATAAATGTCTTCATGTTATTTCAGGTTGAGCCTTCAACATGAGAAAGAACTGAAAGTGGAAAGAACTTTAATATATGCATCCATTTATGCTAGCGTTGACAAAGACTGATGCTTAGCATCAGGGTGGCATCTGTCATAATAATAATGATAATTACTAATGATTATAACAACCACAGCAACAACACGCTGTCATCCAGATATAAAATGAGGCCACTAATCCAAAGTCAGTAGACTATCTTTTTGGAGCTTTTTTTGGTCCCCCCCTCAGGGTTGGGGATATATGTGTGTTCATCCTTGCTCTAACTGACCTCCATTAAAAGTCTGACTTTGGGTAAGATGCCTTGATCACATTCATCCTGACTCTAGCTTCAGGCTGGAGACGGTTCTTCTGGGCCCATCTGATAGGAGACACACTGTAAGGGAAGGGTAGAGCAACAATCCCGAGCTGCCAGTTTATTTTGGCATCATTAATACGTGTCTTAATGAAATATGGTAAAGCAATTGGGAAAAAAAAGCCCTCCTAAATTGTTCCCCTGCTGGAAAACTTTGGTCAAGAATTTCACCTCAAGGTCTGACACATGTATCTGTTACCTTCTTGATATCTGCACTTGGATCTATTATCGGTACCCGCCAACCCCAATATGTCCCCAAACTAGAATGATCAAAAGTCTGGTTTGCCACGTACAGTCTCAGTTTATGTTGTTGTCCCAATAGCACCATTGTGCCTCCTTCTATTGTCAAATGTGTGTTCGTCTGGACAATAAATGATATGGTTACCCTACCAAAAGGAATTCATGTCCTTCTTTCTCCAACCTCCTTCCACATCTCCAAATTGCTTCTCCACTGATGTTCCCTTTCCCTGTTACAGGCACGATCATTCTTCTTGTGGCTCAAAGTGGAGAAGAATGACCCTCTCTCACCAAGTCTTGCAAAACCTCCTCCAAACGAACACTTCTGCATCTCCCTGCCACTGTACTTCTGCCGACAGCATCATCTCCTGCCTGGGCTACTTCATGAAGCTTCCTCACAGGTCTTCCCGCTTCTAGTCTTGCTTCTCTACGATTTGACTCCCACCCTTTGAACCACAGGGCCGATCATGTCACTTCTGCATAAATCTTTGCAATGGCTTCTCATTGCCTTTGGCTGACGTCCATGGTTCACCGGGCCCATCGTGGCTAGACCTCTGGCTGCTTCTTTTGGCATTCCATGTTATTCTGTACCTTCCAGGCATTCAGGACCTCAGGTGTTAGGAAGCACCATGCCCACTCTCTCTGGTCGCTGCATAGACACTTCTGGGTGGGCGCACTCCTTCTCTTCACCTGGCTTGCTCCTTTAAATTGTTGCTTCTTCCGAGAAGCCTTCTCTGGCCCTTCCAAACTAGATTCAGTGTTCCTGCCAGGTACAGCCTACGTCTTTCCTAGTGGAGCACTTACCACAATTTATTCTAATTGCTTTCTTATACACTCTGAGTGGCTCTGAGTGGCTGGGAACCATGCTCATCTTGCTCATTATTGCATCCCTGGCACCTGGCTCAGTGCACACAGCACATTGTTGTGCTCAGAAGAGTCATCAATGAAATGACTAACGTTCAAATCCCAGGGTGTCTGAGCTACAGTAGGATGAACTTCCTCTGTGCCGTTTGGGTCAGACTCTTCCTCTCTTACCTTCCATAGGAAGCTCCTTAAGCTATTCATTTGGCGCTCTCTCTCTCTATATATAATAAGACTCATGCAATAGGACATAAGATTGTTTATAGGAAATACTATTTACCAATAATTCAAAATTAAAAGTGTTGCTGCTGCGAGAGTGCTGGCAAGGTATCTTAGGAAGGGAATGTATCGAGAACTAGGGAACACAGTTGACCTTGGATCAAGGGGTTTGGGAGTTTTCCTTGCGGCCAAGCTCAGCCCCTCAAAGGCAGCTGTGGATGGTTCCTGTAGTACCCACGGCAACAGGCACTAGTCTGCTCTCCTAAGTGGAAACTGGAAAGAACTCTTCACATTTTGCTCACTCTCTTCAGCACATGTACTAAGAAAAGAATCTGAAGGCCTATGTACCTCTTCTGCCTGTCTCAGGAATCTGACATTTAGGAAAAAGATGTTAAACGATTTATAACCTTCTGGAGAGCCCCAGGCTGAAAGATCTGCACTTTACTTCTTATTTATTAATCCCCCCCCCCCGCTTTATTGAGATTTAAATGACACGGAACGCTGTGCAAGGCTGGGGTGCACAATGTGCTGGTTTGATACACTTCTGTATTGCAAACTGACTCCCACCTTTGGTTAGCTAACACTTCCATCACGTCACATAATTACCATTTCTTTTCTGTGGTGAGAACATTTAAGACCCACTCTCTTGACAATGCTGAAGTATGCAAGTGTTCCAAGTACAATACAGTATTACTAACTACAACCACCAAGCGGTACATTGTATCCCCAGAACTCATTTGTCTTATAACTGGGAGTTTGTACTTTTTTTAAAAAAGATTTTTATTTTTTATTTATTTGAGAGAGAGTATGAGCGGGGAGTGGGGGAAGGGAGAGGGAGAAGCAGACTCCCCACTGAGCAGGGAGCTCGAAGCGGAGCTCTCAACATGGGGCTCGATCCCAGGACCCTGGGATCATGACCTGAGCCAAAGGCAGACGCTTAACTGACTGAGCCACCCAGGCGCCCCTGGGAGTTTGCACACTTTGATCAACATCTCCCCATTCTCCCACCCCCAGCCCCTGGCAACTGCCATTCTACCCTGTTTCTATGAGTTCTTCTTTTTTAGGTTCCACACGTAAGTGATATCCTCAGTATTTGTCTTTCTCCAAAACCTATACTTTAGATTCATTCTTAAACTCTTGTCAAGATGATCCAAGACCCACAGCGTTTGTGTGAGAGGACAGAAATGACCAAATGGTGATTAATGAAATCAGTGTTTTGTGAGGGGGTTACCCTAACATCAAGACACATTCCTAAAGACAATAATCTTTGCTTTTGTTGTTATTCACCTGTTTTTAAGACTCACTGGCTGTAAGGTTTCTAGTAAATACTGCCTTGCAGCGTGTGTAATTACTACAAGTTGGTTAAATCAGCCATTGGTAGAACAAAAAGAATGAATTCTTCTCTCTCAATACACAGACTCCTGTTACCCAGAGCTTTGGCCTCGAGTTTCTTTCTTCTCCAGTTCTTCTCCAGTTCCAGAGAATTTTACCATGTTGTGGAAAGAGTACAGGCTATGGAGTCATTTAGGCTACAAAATACTTCCAGGGCAGTCGCCAGTCCAGGGATTGGGTCTTAAGCACAGCAGTCACAGAGGCATACATTCAAATCCCAGCTCTGTCACTTCCTAGCTCAATGATCTTGGGCAATCTAGACTCTTGTGAGGGGGTGGTACTTAAAAAAAAAAATGGGAAAAATGACAAGTCTTCCATGATGGAAGTAGGGGTTGATGGGATCAATTGGAATTATGAATACAAAGTAAGTGTCTGACCATGTTTTGAATATCTAGCAGGTGCGTGATAAATGGAACCACTTAAAATAAACTGAACACTCCTGTTCCTGTGGGGGGTGGGCATAGTTTGCTGTTTTATGGTTCCTTATCTCTACGAGAGAAAGAGTGCTGCTGAAGGGGGAGGAGAGTAGTCAGAGAGTCAGAGCACTTAAATCACAGACACAGCCCTGGTGTGACCATATCACTTTTTTTCCTTTTCTACCTGGATGGACGATAGTGCTGGCTACAATGAGGCAGAGCTCCAGACTTCCTGACCACAAAGAAATACTTCCGTGGAATGAACATGGGGACCAGGAACTGTGACCTCCTCTCAAGGCTGCCCATTTGTGATCAAATACCAGTGCCCACCAATGTTTTCGGTAGGAACAGACATCCAGAAGATTCAGCAATGAGCCTGCTTTATAGTCTGTGGGTGGGTGGGTGGGGGAAGTACAAAGATAGGAAAGATCATCTTGCTGAGACTGTTTCCATCTTTTGTATTTCACAGGGAGGAGCCAGGCTCCGTGGATTCATTCTCTTTTCCTCCTGCCTTTTTTTTTTTTTTTTTTTTTTGTGCTTCTTCTCCCTCTTCTTCCTCTGCCGTTCACCATACTCCCCCCCTCCCAACAGCGGCAGCAGTGAGGAGCACCATTACCTTTCACTGAGGACTTGTTAGGGTACAAGCATTGGGCTAAATAAGCCCTTTATGTGAGTTTGAGAAGGCTGAGCGTCCCTTGTCAATCAGGCAGTTTCGAAGAAGGTTTTGAGGTAGAGACAGTAATTTGGGAGTTGAGATCTATATCCACTTTCTAGGGCTGCCATAGCAAAGTATCACTGACCAAGTGGCTTATATCCTAGAAACTTCTTGTCTCAGAGTTCTGGAGGTTAGAAGTCTAGGAGGAAAGTAGTGGGGGGTTGCTTCCTTCTGAGGGCCACAAAGAAGAGTCTGTCCCAGGCTTCTCCCCTCTGGTGATGTGCTGGCCATCCTTGATGTTCCTTGGCTTGCAGAAGCTTCACCCCCATATCTGCCTTCACCTTCACATGGCCTTCTCCCTGCATGTGTCTGCCATGTGTCTCAACTTCCCTTTTTATGAGGACACGTTCCTATTGGATTAGGGGCTAATCTGGGACTGCACTGTAACCTTATGACCTTTGTAAAGACTGGATTTCCAAATATGGTCACATTCTAAGGTCCTGGGGGTTAGGACTCCAACACATCTTTTTTGGGGGGAACACAGTTCACCTCACAACAGGGTCACAGAAATACATGAAATTATGAGGAAGAATATATAGAAGGGGTAGAGGACTGAGAAAAGGAGAAGAAAATTTCCAAATGTAGTGTTTAATGTCTGAGAGGCATTAGGAGTAAAATGGGCCCATTGGCTTTGGCAGTTAGGAGGTAAAGGCAGATGCCTGATCTCCTGATCTGTGCGTGGCCCACAGCAGGACTCTGTCGGGTGCCCTTTCCTCATGCCAGGGCCCAGCCCTCCAGGGGCTTGATAAATATTTTGCTCACAATTGAATGAGGGCAAAAGGACCCCTTTGCACTAACAAATAATTCCAGAAGTATCAAGAGAATTTAATCATTTTGGTTTGTTTTCCATGTTGAAAACATTTCAGATGAGGTTCACATCAAAGAACCTAATGGGCAGATATCCTAAAAAGATCCTAAGTGCTCTTCGTTTTAGTAGACACTCCAGAGAAAATGTTCACAGTCACCAAGGGAGGATGTATCATTACTGCAAAGAGATTTTTGATACTTCAGTTCCCAGAACCCATAACTTGTATTTTTGTCAAAAACAACTTCGGGGTCAATGCAGTCCCTTTCTTGGTTTAGGAAACTCCAGAGATCAAGAACCATTTGCAGATTCTTGGGATAAACTGTCGCAGAAAGATTCCCCCTAACAGAACGAGTTTTATTTTGAATTAATAATTCAGAAGATGTAACGCCTCTCGAAACAGTCTACGAATAACTCAGTCCTGAGCAAATTGAGACTTAAGTATGAGGGACTCATTATGCTCCACAGCATATCACGTCGGAACTCTGGGAAAAAACCCACAGTGAGACAGATACCTAGCATCTTCAAGGGGTTATTACCCAAATGACCCAAACGTCAATTAGAAAAGAAGGAGCGAGCTTCCCTCTCATCTTGTTCTTTGTCTGAAAGCTTGCATGTAGCACCAGCCATGTGACGGGCAGAGGTGTTTCTTCACCCGGCATTGCTGTAATTCCTGCCCCCTCAGTCCTATACATTATAACACAGCCTACGCCGGCTTTCATTACCTGTAAATGCGCCCCCTGTCGCCGTTTTAGTGCTTAATCATGAAATGCACCATGGTTGACTGTGCCACGAGATTCAGCTACTACACTGAGCTGCAGAATCACAGAGGCCACAGGAGAATAGAGTTCAGGTTTCAGACGAAGCAATGTGGCTAGGGCAAACCTGGTCAACCTATTCCCTGAGGGGTCAGGGATCCAGTCGGAAAACTGCCGGTGGGGCAGAGAGGAGGTGGGTGTGAGCAGAAAGGGGGCTTGGGGTCAGCCCCAAAAGCTGCACAGGAGAGAGGAAATAGGACTCTCCGTGTAGGATTACGGTGCTCCAGAGAGCCGGAAGACCCTGGAGCCTGACTGAAGGAAAGGCTTTGTGCTCTGGCGGCTGGAAGCTTTTGTGCAGCACTGTGAATCCTCCTTCAGTGCTCCTGCAGCCTGGGCTCTGTGAGGCTGCAGCTGTGCGTGCTGAAAAGCATTAAAGAGAACAAGAGGAAGGAACTAAAGACAGAAGGAAGGCTGGGTGGGACCACCGGGGTCAACTCTGGCCATTCATGGTGACTCCAGATAGGAGAGGACTTCAAAACCAGTAACAGGTGGCAACTGTCCACGTCATCACAGGCAGTCATGACTTGCCATCAGCAAGAATTACATTTTCACCTGAGTCATTTCTCTCTCTCTCTCTCTCTTTTCCAGAGCAGTGATTTTGGGGTCCAAAATGCTTCATTACCCTTCAGCTCTGCAGTATGGAGCTGACTTCTGTAATTGAACTGAAGGGATGCCAGAAGGGCCCCAGATATCATCAATGAGAAATGTCACCGATAGTCCTTTCCTTTGGGTTAAAACCTGAAGAATCTGTGATAATTGGCTCAGTCAGATGCTTTCTCTGAACAGTAAAGTGAGGGTGGTGCACAACTACAAGGGGGAGTGCACTGGGAGCAGAGAGTTCTAGGCCTTCCCCAGGTTACAAAAGCTTCTGGTTGTTCAAGATTAGTACTGGGTGCTGGGTAGGGGGAACCACAGCAGATCTGGGAGAGATTCTGAAAGAGGTGTGAGAGGGAAAAGGAACTGCATTGGTTGTTTACTGTTGCATAACGACATTACCACAAACCTGGTGGCCTAAAACAGGACACATTTATTATCTAGCTTCTATGTCCTCTGTCCCAGTATCTCTCACAAAACAGCCATCAGAGTGTCGGCCAGAGCTGAAGTCTCATCTGAAAGCTTGACTGGGAGGATACAATTCCCAATTCATGTGGTTGTCAGAATATAGTACTTTGAGGGCTATAGGACTGAGGGCCTCAGTTCTTATCCAGAAGCCACCTTCAGTTTCCTGCCATGTGGACCTCTCCAAGATGGCTGCTTGATTCATCACAGCATCCAAGCCAAGAAGTTTATACAGAGAGTCTGCTAACAAGATGGAAGTCATAGTCTTACACCTTAATTGTGGTAGTGACATTCCATCACCATTGCCATATTCTATTGATTAGGAAAAAGTCACAGGTTCCACCCATACTCAAGGAGAGGGCATTACAAAAGAGAACAGAATACCAAAATGTGGGGATCAGTGGGGACTACTTAGAGGCTGCCCACCACAGGGAAGAAAGAGGGATGGCAGATAATCTGGTTTTTTCCCGCCTGCTTTCTATCTACTCATCTTCCCTCTGGTAATTATACCTAGATTTTCCTTTATGGGAAAGCCCTCTCCCTCATTCCTAAAGTAATTCTGGCAGTCTCAACTTCAGAGATGAACACGTTACCCAAGTATGGTCAACAGGAATGTCACCTGTCTGGTAATAGTGATTAGCTTAGACTTGGACACAGGACCCAACAAGAGCCAATGAAAAACAATGAAGCTTTCTTGGGACTCCTGGAAAGATATGGTTTAATTTTCAGAATGATTTAAAGCTAGAGAGGACCTAGGGCCTCGAGTTGCTGCTCCACTTGCTATGACATAAAGCCCAAGACTGAAGGTAACATAGCAGGAGAACCTAGAAGAGATATTGAATCCTGATGTTATTGTTGAACGAGCCTTGAGTCCAGCTGTGCTTAAGTGCACGTTATTGCTAACGTGCTCAATTCAGTTTGGGTCAAGTTTTGTGTGATTTGCAACTGAACGTGTCATAATTGACACAGAGGAAGAAACTAACATTTTATATCTATCTATCTATATATATATATATAGATATAGATATAGATATATATAGATATCTATATCTATATCTATATATATCTATAGATATATATATGATATATATATGATTTTATTTATTTATTTGACAGAGAGAGAGACAGCCAGTGAGAGAGGGAACGCAAGCAGGGGAAGTGGGAGAGGAAGAAGCAGGCTTCCAGTGGAGCACGGAGCCCGATGCGGGGCTCGATCCCAGGGATCTGGGATCACGCCCTGAGCCGAAGGCAGACGCTTAACGACTGAGCCACCCAGGTGCCCCCGGAAACTAACATTTATTTGACACAACTTTTGAATCCTCCATAGTTTTATTTAGAGTTGACAAATTATTTTACCTTTACTGATGAACGTTTTACCTAAAATATTTAGCTCATTGTGAACTGTCCTAACGTGAGGCATACAAGATTAGAGATAAAGGGGGTGGCATCACTTTCCTTCCATCTTTGACTCCTAGTAGCCTAGAGAATCATAGGGATTCCAAGATATTTATATATCCTACATGGGGATTTATAGCTTCTTCTAGAGCAGATTTATGGCAAATATGTTACAGCACAATATCTTTCTTTTTTTTTTTCAAGATTTTATTTATTTCACAGATAGAGAGACAGCCAACGAGAGAAGGAACACAGGCAGGGGGAGTAGGAGAGGAAGAAGCAGGCTTCCAGCGGAGGAGCCTGATGTGGGGGCTCGATCCCAGAACGCCGGGATCATGCCCTGAGCCAAAGGCAGATGCTGAAAGGACTGAGCCACCCAGGCGCCCCTACAGCACAATATCTTTACTGATATGCATTGTGTCCTTTGTACATTCTAAAATTCCCTTACTTCCTTCTGTACCCTCACTCTGGGAATGAGGAGGCATGTGTTAACATTTCATTTTATTTCAACTTGCACCAGAGTTTTTAGTTGGCTTTGCTTGGCCTCTAAGTTAGGTTGAAGGCTGAATGTATGAATAGGCGGTGTGGGGGCACACACCAACTGGTTGGGTGTTAGAACTATTAGTAAGAAACCAACAGACCTGTAGTTTAATAAGCCACCAACATTCCACTAATGTTCAGGTTGCTGTTATTTTTATGATATAGTTAATTGGTACCTAAAATCCAATCCCTGAATACAGTTCACTTATTTTCAGAGACAAAATGGGGATAATGGTTATATTGCAACCATTAAAGGAATTGAAATAAAATTTCAAATATTAATGTCAGTTTTATTTAATAAGCATGTATTGAGTACCTGTGTTGAGTACTTGACAAAATGTTGGTAAATAATTAATTTTTCAATGATGCTGCAAATATCGTATAAGTTTCTGTAAGCCTGACATTAGTTTATCAATGGCATGCTGAAGAATGTTTGATTACTGATATACTGTGATATAAAAACTATATATATGACAGAGAAACAGTTCATATAAAAGGGACAAAGGTAGGGACTATTTGCTAGACAAGTTCATTCATCAACAATGATTTATTTTGCTCTTATTACATCTTACATCTAGGGCTATTGCATACAGATGGGTAGTTTGTGCCCTGAACCTAGCCAAGGGGGTAAGTGGGAACTGAAACCGATCTTTCTTCTGTTTGTCAATCCTTTATCCTGGTGTGGAAATCAATCTACATGTGTTGGGGGACGGGTAGGAGTTCTGATTTGTGAATAGGCCAGCTGTCCCTCTGTTAAGGTGAGTCAGGTGGAAGGAGTGAGCATGGTAGAAAGGTATAGCTGTAAAGATTAATCCACATATGGCCCCTGATCTTTAGGAGTTTAACTCAAGTGTGGGGTTAGGCAAACTGAAGATCATGACACAATGCAATAAAGGCAATAATGACGCTGGAACATATGGCCATGGCTTTGGAAGCAAAAGTTGAGGAATGTGATCTACAAACGAAGAAAAGATACCCTGAGTAGGGGAAATAGCAAGTGCAGACATTACTGGAGTGAAAGTACTTGATCTAGTCTAGGAATAGTAAATAGTTGCTACGGCTTGAACTTACAATGTGTGAGAGAGCACGGAGTGGTAGCAGGGCAGCCTAGACTAGGGCTAGATTAGGAAGGGGCTTCTAGGACAAGCTATGGAGTTTGAACATCACCCTGGGGCATCATCACAGATTTGAAAGTTGGGGAGCAGGGTGAAAGAGGAGGGGTTGGAAAGAGGGGAGACAGAGATAGGGTCACATCATCCATGTAAGAGATGACCAAAGTGAATCTGGGCATTGGCACTGGGGATGGAAAGAATGGAATATCCAGATGAGATAGTTCAGAGATACACAGCTGACCCTTGAACAACACAGCGGTTGAGGGCACTAATCCCCTGTGCAGTTGAAAATTCGCATATAAAAAAGAAAATCTGCATATAACTTTTGACTGTGTATAAGTTTTGACTAAAACTTAACTAGTAGCCTACTGTTGATAAGAAACCTTACTGATAACATAGTTGACTAACATATTTTGTTACAAGTTGTATGTATTATATACCCTATTCTTACAATAAAGGAAGCTAAAAATGTAAAGAAAATTGTAAGGAAGAGAAAATACATTTATAGTACTATATTTATTGAAAAAAATCTGTGTATAAGTGGACCCACACAGTTCAAACCTGTGTTGTTCAGGAATCAACTGCAGTCTACGTGCTCTAGTCTACTAGTTAGACGGTGGTAAAGGGAGGTAAACCTCGGGGAGAGGTTAACGGTGATGATTTTTTATACAGCAATGTCAAAAATGTACTACTACAACCCAAATTGTTAAAAAAAATCACAAGTTTTTAAAATGGTCTATTATTGTTGTTCATTTCTGATAGCTCTCAACCAATAGTAAGGGAGGAAAAAAATATATATATGAAAGAAATATCTTAGTGTCAACTAAAGAAATCCCACTCTCCCGTAGTTCCTTTCAGGTTAACTCCACCTCTTCTGGTTAGACTCAGACTTTCAGGTCTTTCCTCTTTACCCTGCTCTCCAACCTCTTCTTTTATGAGTGTATAGATTGTCCTCGATTTACAGTGGGGTTATGCTCTGACAAAGCCATTGTAAGTTGAAAATATGAAAAGCCAAAAAATGCATTTAACACATTTAACCTACCGAACATCATAGCTCAGCTTAGGCCACGTTACACGTGCTTAGGACACTTACATTAGCCCACAGTTGGGCAAAATCATCTAACACAAAGCCTGTTTGATAATAAAGTGTTGAATATCCCATGTAATTTATTGGATATTGCCCTGAAAGTGAAAAACAGAAAGGTTGTAAGTGTACCGGTTGTTCACCCTCGTGATCCCCTGGCTGACTGGGAGCTACGGGTCACGGTCCTAGCCAACATCATGACAGAGGAGTGTCCCACCTATCGCTAGTCCTGGGAAAAGATTAAACTTCGAAATTCGAAGCACAGTTTCTCCTGAATGCATATCATTTTTGCACCGGTGTGAAGTCAAAAGATTGTAAGTCACACCATTGTAAGTTGAGGACCATCAGTAGAGGAAAGCTCATCTGTTCTCTTGGTGATGGGAGGGGTCTTTCTGGGTCTGGGCTAGTCTCTGCTGTGAGGGCCCTACCTGGGCTGTGCGGGTCCTGGGGCCTGGGTGCTTTGTACTGGGGTCTCTGTAAGTCACGTTTGGTGCCTGGGTCACCTGCTGCTTGCATTCACCATTCCAGCTCTATCCTTCCTGTTCCAACTCCTCACACTCTGTGGCCTCTTTGTCCAAATTTCAAGGCTCTGCCTGGCCATCGTTTTTTCCAGAACCTCTCTGGTCCCCTCCGGGACAAATGGGAACTCCTGAGGCCCCTGCACACTCGAAGCAGCCCTTGGGAAGCTGGAAACCGTAGGCACATCTGCCTGGTCACCTCCCGTGGCTATTTCTAATCTGTAGCTTAGGTGCCAGATGCTGTGCATTTCTGTATGAGGCTGGTAGTTTCATCAATGGAAACCAGGCCAAGGTTCTATGTGCTCTGGGGCCTTCAAAACCTATCTCGAGCTTCTGTGGTACTCTTGCCTCCTGTCCACTCCTGGGTTTTGGTCCCAGAGTTGGGGATGTGTATAGAAACCCTACCATCTCAACACTCTCCAGACAGCTTGAGGCCTTTTGCAAAGCTCACAGAAACTCACTTAAACAGTGGTACTTAAAGTTCATTATGCCTTTCAAATAAACAGACGTATATTAGGCAAGCTGACAAGTGAGCTCAATTATCAATGAGGTAGGTTTCAAAGGGAACAGCCACAATGGACAAAACCTAGAACCAGAGTCTGGCACTTGCAAGAAGGAAGGTCACCTGAAGAGCAGAACAAGAAATTCTGGTCCCAACTGGCTTTGGGTCAGGAGGAAGAAGGATGCCAAGAAAGAAGATGGAAAACAACTCCAGAAGATCAAGACAGTGAGTGGACGCTGGGGCAGCGGCTGCAGGGTGAATTGTCGGGAGGCAAACTTATGAGGAGCATTAATCAAGGGAAAAGGAAAAAGAGGTGCTTCGGGGCAGTGTGTGGGAAGGAGAGCATGAAGGAAATCATCAGGAGAGAGGCCCACAACTCCCTTTCATCAGCAGAGTGAGTGTCTGCTTCCAGCTCCCGAGGTGGGGGTGGGGTCTAGATGCCTGGATCATCAATGCCAAGCGCATGCCTAGAAGAGCCCGTCCGCCCCCACTGTGCCAGGGAAGAGGGAGGCCAGGGTCAGGGGGCTTCGGGCTGCTTTCCTCTCTGCGCTGGCTGGGGCATGGGCAGTGCTGGTGCGTCATGCATCTGCGTTGGCCAGCCAGACCTGTGAGGGTCACTTGTCAGAGGAAAGGGCGTCTCTTCTCCAGGTGAGGCTGGTGTGGCTGCCTGGATGTAAACGTGCTGTACGCCTTTCCCAGCAGCAAGTGTCTGGGACTCCACTCCCGTCCAAACGTGGCTGGTGTGACCATGAGCCAGCCAGGACCAGAGCCCCAAGCCCCAAGCCCAGATCATCTGGTTCCTGGGCCAGTACCCTTCATAAGCCAGCAGACAACCTAACAATTCCTGTGCCTTTGTATTTTCATCTCTAAAAGGAGGATAGTAAAAATAGCTCTCACATAGGGAATTATGACTGCATTTCAGAATAGGGCAAAAAAAAAAAAAAATCTGAGAAATGAGCATCCTGTCACTAGGCAATTGGAGCTTGCTTTGAAGATTATGACCTAATCAAAATTACCCAGGTATTCTGCTCTGGAAGCTCTCAACAGCCAGACAGGATGTTTTTGGATGCAGGAATAAAAAATTAACTAGGGGAGAAAAAAACTCTACTGAATCTTAAACATTACTCTCAGAGTGGAAAAACAAAACAAAACAAAAAAAAACCTCCTCTAAATCATTTTCAGATTATACCAAGGAATTCTGTATAATTTTTTCCTTTCCTTTCCTTTTCTTTTTTTCTTTCTTTCTTTCTTTTCTTTTCTTTTTTTTTTTTTTTTTTTGCTGTGGTGGTTAGGCAAATTTTACAGTATGCACAGTGAGAGTCAGTCCCCAAAAAGCAGTAGCAAAGACAGGAGTTGGTTTTTGAAGATTTTTTGAGAGAGAAAATATGGATAAATATATGGAAGAGGTATTTTAACTATTAATCACTAAAGAAATGGAGATTTTGTTTTATTTTCATTTGAGAACGAGGCTATAAAAACTCAAAATACCTGGAGACTTTATAGCACTTCTCATTCTTGGTTCTAGGATAATCTATACAATCTATATTATCTATCTATGTATATTTGCTTATACTTTAGAAAATGCTGTCATTTTAGGGAAAAAAAGGCAATTAAGAGTAAAAAGGTGATTACCAGGGACTGGGTAGATGGGGGAATGGGGAGATTTTAAGGGTGTAAACGTGCACCCAGTAGCTAGTCCTGGATATCTAACGCCCAGCACGGTGCTTACAGACAGCAATATTATATTATAAATTTCAAAGTTGCCAAGAGACTAGATCTTAATTATTCCTACCACAAAAAAGAAATAATTATGTGGTATGATGGATGTATTCATTAACACTAGGGTGATGGTCATATTGCAACAGATAAATGTATCAAATCAACACTTTGTACACTTCAAATTTACACAGAATTATGTCAGTTATATCTGAATAAAAAAGCCAATTATAAGATGAAATGGTCCTGAACTATAATCTTTGGTAGACTATTCATCAGTGGAATCAACATTGCCTACATGTCATTATATATACATACCAATTAGGGATAACCTTCATATTTCAAATGCATTTCAAAAACTAAAACTTATTTCAGTGAGTGTGAGACTTAAATTTTTGTTTTTCACTTTGTAGATTATTTTTTCCATAGATACATTTTTATAATAATTTTTTATTATGTTATGTTAGTCACCATACAGTATATCCTTAGTTTTTGATGTAATGTTCCATGATTCATTGTTTGCGTATAACACCCAGTGCACCATGCAATACATGCCCTCCTTAATACCCATCACCAGCCTATCCCATTCCCCCACCCCCTCCCCTCTGAAGCCCTCAGTTTGTTTCCCAGAGTCCACAGTCTCTCATGGTTCATTCCCTCTTCTGTTTACCCCCCTTCATTCTTCCCTTCCTTCTCCTACCAATCTTCCTATTTCTTATGTTCCATAAATGAGTGAAACTGTATGATAAATGGATGAAAGACCTTGATGTGAGACAGGAATCCATCAAAATCATAGAGGAGAACGTAGGCTACAACCTCTTTGACGTCGGCCACAGCAACTTTTTTCATGACACATCTCCAAAGGCAAGAGAAACAAAAGAAAAAATGAACTTGTGGGACTTCATCAAGATAAAAAGCTTCTACACAGCCAAGGAAACAGTCAAAAAAACTAAGAGGCAGCCCACGGAATGGGAGAATATATTTGCAAATGACACTACAGATAAAAGACTAGTATCCAAGATCTACAAAGAACTTCTCAAACTCAATACACGGAAACAAATAATCAAATAAAAAAATAGGCAGAAGATATGAACACTTTTCCAATGAAGACATACAAATGGCTAACAGACACCTGAAAAAATGTTCAACATCATTAGCCATCAGGGAAATTCAAATCAAAACTACATTGAGATACCACCTTAAGCCAGTTAGAATGGCAAAAATTGACAAGGCAGGAAACAACAAATTTTGGAGAGGATGTGGAGAAAGGGGATCCCTCTTACACTGTTGGTGGGAATGCAAGTTGGTACAGCCACTTTGGAAAACAGTGTGGAGGTCCCTTAAAAAGTTAAAAATAGAGCTACCCTACAATCCAGCAATTGTACTACTCGGTATTTACCCCAAAGATACAGACGTAGTAAAGAGAAGGGCCATATGCACCCCAATGTTCATAGCAGCATTGTCCACAATAGCTAAATCGTGGAAGGAGCTGAGATGCCCTTCAACAGATGACTGGATTAAGAAGATGTGGTCCATATATACAATGGAATATTACTCAGCCATCAGAAAGAACGATTACACAACATTTGCAGCAACATAGACAGGACTGGAGGAGATTATGCTAAGTGAAATAAGTCAAGCAGAGAAAGACAATTATCATAAATACATTTCTGATCTGTAATAATTGTTTCCAAGAATTCAGCTTTCCTTGATCTGGGTAATTCTTTTCTTCAAATTCTAGAGTAATTAATTTAAAAAATTCAATAGAAAGTAGATTCTATTTGCTTGTTTGTTTGATTCCTTTTTATTTCTTACATATGAGGCATGGATTTTTGTCCTTAAGATTATCAGATTTTTTTTTTTTAATGCTCGTTAGAGTCTTTAAAAGGACAAATTAGGAATAATCTTTCTTTTTCTTCTCTCTTGAGGACAAGAACCATAGTGGCAGCTTTGTGTACAGAAGGGGATTCTCAGGAAACCTTTGCTTTTTTCTGGCTCTAGTATGTACTTGCTCCCCCTGGCCTGGCCACACCAACTGATATGTGACATTGGGATCCACCTAACCTGGCCCCCTACCTAGGACAAGATGTCAGTGCTAACATCAGCTGCTGCCAGGTATGCTGTTCACCAGGAATAGACTATTCATCAGGAATAGACTAAGATACACTGGGGTAAAAAAAAAGAAAAATCTGTGGGTTTTAACAACAAAGGTTGATTTCTTGTTCATCTCCATCATGGGTTCTGCTCTTTGGGGGCTCTGCTTCACATCTCCTCATTTGGGGACATATCCTGAAGCAACAACGGCCATCTTGAGCCACCACTGGTCTCCCAAGCAGAATTAAAGACAGGTCTGGAGGACTCCCATTGGCCGTTAAAGTTTCTGGCCCGGCAGTGACACGTGTCACTTCTGCTCACTACTCCCTGACTGTAAAGAGACCCATGGTCTCATGGAAGTACAATCCCCACCTGTGCCAGGAAGGCGGGAAGCCGGAAATCCTAGTGAACAGCATTAATGAGTCTTAGTCATCCAGCAACATGCACGTCCTCTTTCTCCTTCTTAGGAGGAGGCTGGCTTTGATCAGTTACCTATCTCTCCCCTATACTGCCCATTAAGTTAGGTAAACCTGACCCTATTTTCCTGTCTCCCGATGCACTTTAGCCAATCAAACACATCTTAACCTGGTTGTAAATGGTTCAGGAAGGAAGACAAGATATAATTCAGGCGAGTGAGAGGCTATGAGAGGTTTGCAGAGGCTTTGGGGGAAGGTTTCTTCTCATTCTTCTAGGACAGCTTCTAAGAGTAACTCTCTTGCTTTCCCTGGATGTGGGGAGGAAAGCATAGAAGCCCAAATGCTACTTGCAGCCATTCTGTGACACAGAGGAGAACCAACCATCATGGATGTTGAGCTGAGAGATGGATAAAACCCGGGGTCCCCCATGAAATGACTGGCTCGGGGGACAGGGGTGGTCAGCCAACCCTATAGCCTCTCCTCCCTTAGGACTTCAGTTATCTTTGCCAAAAGCATCCAGAATGATACATCTGCTTAAGTAGGTTTCCTGTCATGTCGTTCCCGCTGATGTGCAGCCCCTGACCACCTTGGGCTCCTTATTCATGCTCTACTAGCCGCCTCTCCCTTTGTCACAGTTCACTTGGATTTGCCTCAACCTCCCAGTGTCATATGAATTCCTTCCTTTGCTCCCTGACTGCATGTCCTTCCCATGTGGCCTGCTTGATCTGTAACTCTCTGCCTCCAATGACCTGGACCATTCCTGACTTGCCTTGATTAGCAGCCCCCACACCAATGCTAAGAAGGGGACCAGCTTCTCAAAGACATTTTTGTTTCTCTAAAGCATGTCCTCTGTATCATTAAATTGTAACTTGCCTACACACTGGTTGAAACTAAAGCAGCCTGCATGGTCAAATGCTATAAAACACAAAAGGTCAGTGGAATAGACCCTCCACTCTGTCAGGGGCACAGAGTATCACAGAGCTGTGCGCTTTGCGATTTAATGACTGGCTCGCTTAAATCCTGAACTGGGTCTGCACTACGGAAGCCTCAGTAAACGGTCGTAAAGCTGCCATTGAAACATGCCATCACATGCCATCCGTGAGCTGAAGGGTGACAGGAGGGCCCATTTCTGTGGCACTTGTCAGAGCAAAAAGCAGAAAGCCCAGCGCCAGTGTGGGCAGGGGTACGCTTTTTAGATCCAGATTTTAATGGGCATATTTTAGGTGAATTCTAATAGGCATGAAGTTAACACATTTTGTGTGTCTCCCAGCCCAGCTCATTTACCACCATAAACGTAAGAAGCTATGCCAAGTTAACTTACTTCAAATAGTTTAGGAAAAATCAGGGACGAGGCAAAGCTGTGAGCAATCTAAGAAACAGGACTATTCTAGGAGCTGTGTGGGGGTGGAAGGCATGGTGTTACTGATGGGACGAGACATGTGGAGTCTGAATTGGCCCTTTTCTGAATTATTAATACTTCCTAAAACCATACCACCGAAGATCTGGACCTTTTACATTGACTGCCCTTGTATCTAACAGGGATGATCCCAGAGAGATTTCTGGCAGGTTCTAGGAAAATATTCTGAGACTGACAGTTGCTTTGGGGAACAAAGAGACAGCGTGTGTCTGCTTTCTTCCCCCCTCCTCTTCCTTTTCTTTAGCTCATTTTATCAAGTCATGCAAAGCTTTCACTAATACAATTGAGGCTTACAAACTGTTAGAAGAATTGCTGTCTTAATGAACATCATTTAAGGAAGAGAAGAAGAAAGGAAGCAGGCAAGGGATGGGGAGGGAGAACAGAAGGCTGTTATCTAGCTGGTTTGGCTCCCTCTCATCCAGAAGGCTGACTTTCCGGCAGTGGGGAGGAGGCTGGGTCAAATTATGGTAATTAGGGTCTTATGTGGCAGCCCATGCTTTGCATTTCCTTCATTTCATTGTTTCCCTTCATGTTTGCTGGAAGACTAAATAATACACTTCTATGTTTGTACCAAAGGATTATTCTTGGGATTCAGAAGAGGAATGGCCATCAGAGAGCATGTCTGGCCTGGTTTTCCAGAATGGTTTTCAAGGGGATGAAGGCAGGTGGCTTTGTAGAATCAGGTGACCAGTCTCTAATGGACTTTAAAGACTTTAGAAAAGGATCGTAAGATTTTAAGAATTTCCTTGTGGATCTATTACCCAGATGCTGACTACCTAGTCTGATTGTGCAGGGGATTATCAAAATCATTATTTTTCCTTTCTGTGTTCTATTGAACATATTTTGCCTTCCAGGGACTCAAGTTGTAGGTAAAGCCCACAGGGAGTTAGGTATAGTTTATTTTCTTGTCAAATGGAGGTCACAGTAATTTCTCCTATCAGTCCAGCAAATGCCCTCTAGCCCAGGCCCTGGACTTTTCCCATCCATTGTGAGATGTGATTGGCAACGTCTCACTGATTATAGAGATGTTGATTCTCCCCAGCTGCCAATCAGCTACTGTAGAGATCACCTTTAAATTCACTTTATATTAAACAAAGAAGGAAAGGAATGGCTTGGAACACCAAACTGCAGGATTGGTTGGACATTTCTGGAATATCTTTTAACAGAATCATAATTTCCAGCAGCTACTTTTGAGAAGAAATTATTAGAGAAACATTGGGTCTCAAATTTAATGTGATTGCACACATCACTAGCTGTGTGATGACCATCTGCTTTTAAAATAGGGGTCCACACTGATAGCCATCCTAATTCTACTTCTTTGCTATCAACATGAACTCTGTAGTTTCAATTATTCTACATCATTCCCCACCTAGCACATTTACAGAGCCTTTCAGTTCATTGCCTTTTCTGGGAAGGCCTGTGGCAACTTTGCCCATGTTCTGATTATTATTCAAGTCACTAATAGAAGGAATATCAATGCTATGCATTCATCATGTGCCAATGATGACGGCAATGAAAAGCTTCAGGGCTGGGATCATCTGGTCCACCTTTTTTTTTCATTTTGCAGAAGAAACCAGGGCTCAATTGACCTCTCCCAAATCTGTTGGCTATTTAGAGCGGATCTGGCAAGAGAATGCAAAGGCTTTTTAATGTAAACGTTTTACTGAAGCATGTGTATTATACTTCTGCAGTATATACAAAGAAGTATGCATATCCTATGTGTAAGCTCAGTGAATTCACAAAGTGGGAACACCTGTTTGGATGGCACCCAGCTCAAGAAACACAATCAGTACCTTGATGCTCCCTTCCCAACTACACCATGCCCCTCTGACCCCATCTTGACTTCTAAAACCTTAGACTAATTTTGATTTTATATTAATGGATCCAAAAGCCTGTCAATCACCAACTGCCTGCACCACCCCAGCTTCTTTGGATGCCACATTCTCCTAAAGGAGATAACACAAAACGGTTCAAGAGCTTAAAAAAATGAGACTGGAAGGGGAATCAAATTCTATTGTGAGATCAGATTTCCATCATATTCAAGGCAGCTCTGTATTCTTTCACAATTAGGGATGAGGCCACTTCATTGGAGCCAACGTGCTAAAAAACCCAAACAAGACAAACCCAGCTCCTGCCTGGTCAGCTGTGACTGCAGACCCATCTAGTTGCTTCTTGGCCACTCTGATGACACTTATAATTCTATAAGTGTGAGTTCCAATCATTCCTTAGAAAAATTTATTACCGTTTTTGTGGCTGCTATTGATTTTCATCCTGATATATTACCATCCTTGATAATATTGCTCTTTCATCACCGACATCTTAGCAGATCCAGAGAAAGATCATTCGAGTCCTTACTAAATAAATGCCTTCACAACGAATAACCAACTTTCTCCATCTCATTCCTGTAATGCAACACCAGTCTTTCTGTTTGCTTGTTTTCATTTTGGTTGAAATACTCCATTTTCTATGACAGCTGAAATGAAATACTTGGTTTTCCTATCTCTCCTCTGTTTTCTCCCTTTTCTCTGGGAGGTAATGTAAATCTACATGCTTCATTTACCGCCCAGTTGTGCAGCTGACTGCATCTTATAAATGCAAGCAAATAGCAGGATCTGATACAGATGAATGGTCAGCTCATAGGATATCTGTGAGATCTGCATCTTTTGGCCACATATCCCTTTGCACAGTCAGATACTTACCCAAGAGTTTATGGATGGAAATATAAATGGCTGCAGAATTGGGTCTACCAGCTGTCCAAACTCTTTCAGCATATCGGTGGACCGTCTTATTTTTCTGCTCTGTAAGTTACTGAATATGGGGAAAACAGAATAGATCTTCCTTGTCTAGAAAATGAAGGGGTAAAGTTACAGTAGTAAAAACAAGGTACAGGAACAAAGTGCTTGGCTTTGCTCTCCAGGGAGCATTTTATTCAGCCATGTGCCTTCTTCCCCAGAGCAGCAGAATTCTTTTGATATTTGAGTCCAGAAGCACGGATAAGAGCCCAAAGTGAAAAAGCTATTTAGTCATGGGTAGTAGCATGTCAAAGTGGACTGATATAAGGAGCCATGACAGAGGTGATGAATTCATCCTTAATGGAGTTTGGACTCGCACAGAACTCTAGCAAGTTTTGGATTCACATGGGAGAGAGATATGTTGTGGCTTCCAGGAAAGAAGCTGGCCTTAAAGAGATCTCTCAGATTAAAACAAAACAACCCAAACAAACAAACAAAAAAGCCATAAGCTGCCAGCGTGCTAGCTAATGAGGAGGCACACACTTTTATCCACTCTCCTTCCTAGAGTGTACCCCTGTATGTCTCTCTATCCTTTGGATGGTTGTAGGCAGCAAGCCCCTGCCTGTGGAAGGAGCTCGAGAGGGCAGAGACACCACTGAGGGGAAAACGCTTTATCTTTGACTTAATTAAACCCTTTTTAATCATGTCAGAACTAGCCCCATCAATAAAATGTTGCCCACAGGCTTGGTTCACAGCCCTTTGAAATTCCCTTTGTACTTTTGTGTTTGTTTTGTGAACAAACAGAAAGTTTCCCGAAGCCAGGGAAGGCTAAGCCAATGACCCCCTCCCCTTCCTTAGATCAGATCACAGGGGTGACAGCTTGGTTACTGGAAAGGAATCAGCTCAGAAAGGCAGTTCTGATTACACCACCAAAAAGCAAGAAGAAAAAGAAGGCAGTTGTGGAAGTAATAAGAGAATATTAATCACAGAAAAACAGTGAGAAAGTCTAAAATTTATGGAAGATCTTCCAGAAAGTTCAAGATGCTCTATTCATGCTTTTTATTTTATGCCAATGACATATAGAAAGACCAGATGACCTGATGATAAAGCCACACATTTGAATAATATTTTCGTAGCTATGAATTGCTTGTGCTTACCCTGTCTTGTTTGATCCTTATCTGAGCCTGGCAAGTAGAGGGGTATATAATATATTCATTTTGTACACAAAGAAATGAAGCTCCAAAAGGTTATGTGACTGGTTCAAAGTCACAAATGACTAGAAATTTTGCTGTCTAGCAACCAGTCAAGTGTGAATTTCAGTGCACTAGAATGTCCTTTCTAATATATTTCAGGAGGGTAAGGTATAGAAGGTGACATAAATCGGATAATAACTGAGATTATGATAGCCTGTTTTAGGCACCATGGGTTTCAAAAGGAAGAAAGGATGTGATGTTGTTCACAGGTGGTTTACGATCTGGTTGGAGAGAGTGGCCCTCATATCAGGACTACACATGACACTGTGAAACTGGATGGTACCAAAAAAAAAAAAAAAGCATAAGCGAATTCCAGAAAGGAGAAGTAAGTATGGCCAGGCAATGCTGGGCAGGTTTTCAGATAGGAGGCAGGATCTTGATGGACTGAGCAATGCACAGAAGTGGGCTCTGCCCATGGGGAGAGCAGTGGATGTGTGAGTCAGACCCCAGGAGCATAAAGACTACTTGGGAGACATGTTGATTTCAGTTACGCACAAGAAGATTTGGGAATTTGTGGGGAGAATTGCCATGGGTGGAGAACAGACCAGGCTATGAGGACTCGAATCACTTAAAGCATCAGAATAAACTTCTTTTTGCTTTTGGAAGCAACCAGGCAGCCAGGCTGGAGCACAGAGCGCTGCCAACACGTACAGTCCATGCGGCTCAAGCTACTCCCCAGTGCTGTCGCCGGCTTTCCTCTTGTCCTGCAAGGCAGTTTTGAATATACATATATATATATATATATATATACATATATATATATATATATATATATATATATATATATGTATATATATATATATATATATATATAAACACACACACAGGATAAATCAGGAAATTCAGAAACCCAGGGACAGATTTGGTTGGCTGGCAAATTCTATAATACATAATGTTAATTTAGTGCCTCCATTGAGAGGAAGAACTCCTAGATAAAGTTAGGGCCTGCCATCAATATGAATGTTGACAAAGACTCTTGTTAAAGACTTCTCTCCTCCATGAAGATGTGTATGGAGACGAATTCTCTCAAAGAACATCTAAGTCAGTCACAGGGCTGGTATTAATGGAAGGAAACAGCTTATGAGTGAAGTCATTTTTCTGTTTTCCTACTATTCTTTAAGGTGTCCAAACCCTCCCCCGCTTCTTTAAAGATTTTATTTATTTGAGAGAGAGAGAGAGAAAGAGAGAGCACCCAGGGGTGAACATAAGCAGGGGGAGCAGCAGACAGAGAGGGAGAAGCAGACTCCCTGCTGAGCAGGGAGCCCGAAGCCAGACTCCATCCCAGGACCCTGGGATCATGACCTGAGCTGAAGGCAGACACTTAACTGACTGAGCCACCTAGGAGCCCCGGTCCAAACCCTTTTTACAGTACATATGAATTTAGCATAAAGTGATGGGGAAGGAGTGACTGATGCCTGAAAATAGGAGCCAAAATTTTTTCTGGTAGGTTGGGTAGTGGGACGTGCAGCTGAAATTTACGTTGTCTGTTAATTTTGTTTTCCTCATGGCAGCTTCCTGTGCAGATTGTTGAAGGGTGGTTGGAACATGGAAAAGCCCAGAAACCTAATGCAGTTCAAGAGGTCCCCATTAGCATTTCTCTTAACCCCAGGAGTCTGTTGGAGTTACAGGCCTTAAAACTGACCTATTCCCTTATCTCTGTCCCTAGGACTGAGCTAGGTTCTCTCCATATATTTACCAAGAACACCATGTACACATTAGCTGTAGTGTCAGAGCGCGACAGAGTAAGTGAGCGAGAGAGTGTGTGTGTGTAAAAGAGGGAGAAAGAGAGAGAGAATTTAAATAGTGCAGTTTGGTTACTGGCCTCCATTATAGTTAGGGAAGGCAAGCTGTCAGTGGGCATGTGACCGGGGTTATGACTTCGTCTTCACCTGGTCCTTCTCAGTTCCCCTGTGCTTTCCATAGTGTGAGCATCTTGCCATGTTGAATGTTTTAGAGTTTAAAGATATTATTTTTTAAAAGCATAGTCCATAAATGCAAGAATGGTGCTCAATCAGGAAGCGACAATTGTTTCCCACACTGGTGGAAAGAAAAGCTTGATATGTTGGACACAGAGAAACGGTGGTACTTTCCTAAAGGGATTCTCAAGGGCAATTTGGCGCTACATAATTTTTGCCCTGACACTGACTTTAGCCACAGCTCCTGTGTAAATGCAGTCTTGTTGAAGGGGGGGGGGGAGGGAGGGAGAGAGAGAGAATGAAGGTGAAGAGAAAGATGGTAGAAGCAGAAGAGTGACTTGGAGGACTCTTTCACCAGGCCCTCAGGAAACTATGTCCTTGCCCAGGAACGGTCACCTGCTCCAACTGTTCAAGTAGCGTCTTTCACTCTGGCTTCAGCAATTCTCACTCATTCATATGAAGAGGGCAGGGAGAAGAGAGCCTTATCCTCATTAAAAACAAACAAACAAACAAAAAAACAAGAAAGTCAAGCTATTGACTGGCCTCAGTCAGTGAGAAAGCATTAGACTTTGAACTCTGGATTCAGTTTGTCTTCTTACATGTATAATTTAAACATAAAATAGAGCACTACACGCTTTCTCAACAACAAGAGAGCAAATGTAACAAAAAAAGGTTTTTATAGTCCCATTGGAGGAAACCCTACAATAGATTGAAAAGATAAAGTGTGAAATGGTGTGTGAAGAGAATGAGCTAAGTTAACAGAGGAGTCAGTCTGAAAAGCTGTAGCTGACAGGATTCGGAATGGAGGATGCTGATGCTTTCTGGAGAGCATGGTCTTGAACACTCTGTTCGTGTCTCTTGATACATGCTGAGCTCTCTAATAGTTAGGCTGTAGGTGACTCTGTTCTGCTTATTAGACTATAAACTAGTTGACCTACATCATGTCAGAGATTATAAGAACAGAACCAGGAAATCTGCTGAGAATACTCTTCATGGAGGAATTATGTTTTCTTCCATGTGTGAACAAAAAGAAATGGTTTCTACTTTGCCTATGGTATTACACATGATTTATAAAAGTGTCACTAGGGATAGGTTGCATTGCACAGGGTTTAAAATGAGAAAGAATGTAAGGAAGATAATCATCTCGAATCTATTGTTCTCATGCCTTCTACTGTATTAGGACATGTGACTACACTGGGAATGAGCTAACATTAATTTTTGGCTTCACAGCTGCTGTGTCTTAACAATGCACCCAAATTATACTGAAAGCACTTGTAAGACTTTCCTACGCTTGAAGGGCAGAGAGGATAGTAAGGATAACACAAGGCCTCAGGGATCATGCTAGAGAGTTTCTGAGTGATCCCCAATGCAACAGAGAGAACAAACCCATTTTAGAAGTGGAAGAGTATCTCTCACACTGTCTAGTGATGAAAACACTTAAAAGACAACAAAACAAAGCATGAAGGCAAGTGGCTTGCGATAGCAAAGATGCAGCATGATAATTACAGATTGTAACTAGTAACCAGGCCTAGTCACACACAAGGCACAAGAGAATTTTCTAGAACTGTCTTGTTGGTTCTGCACAATGCTGGGCTTTTAGTAAATATATTACATTGTCTCTTTCAGAGATATTTTCCTAATAATACAAATGCATTCATATGATCTGGGTAATTAAACTTAATTGTGTAATTAGAACAAATGAGCAGAATTAGATTGCACTAACCATATGTAACAACATTATTAGGTACATAAATCTTTTCTTCAAGTTTTATATGGAACCCATCCCCCTGTCCCCCAGAGTAGTCTTACCAACCACAAGACCATGAACTGTCATCTTACATTGTTCAGGATGCCACCTATCATTTCCATCCCTCTTACTCCCCTGCCTACAAGGAACTATACAGCAGCACTAGAGATATTAATGAGGTATGATAGTGAGAACCCGTGCCTAAGTAACAGATTGAGAAAGTTGATTCTAAGACAGTAATAACAGGTGCTATTTATTAAGCGTTACATTACACTAGGTATTATATTAGGGCAATCATTTTATATATAAGCTCATCCAAAATTTGATAACTCTAAGAGGTTATTCTTATGCTTATCTGACAGATGAGGAGGCTGAGCAGAGAGTAACCCAGATACAGATAATTCTAAAGCTCAGCTCCTAATTACGCTACTTTGACTTTGCTAAAATTGACTGAATTCTAAATATTGCCAGTTAAAGCCTCCACTCCCTGCCTTTATATCTTTCTTTGTGGATAGATGAATTTTATATAAACACTTCAGTCTGTAACCAGTAGCTGGGCTGGATGTGGACCATTGAGCTGAGGTAGGAAAATTTTCAGAGTGAAATTGTTTCCATCCAGCTCTATTGCTCCTTGCTGACTGTTCATTTAATACCCACGAAGCATGAGTTGTTTCCAAGAAGAGAAGTTAGGGGGAGTGGAGAGTCTGTCCACAGAGACGTGCTGGCATGGACACAGACATGAAGTTATAGAAAGGCCCGGCACATGAGGGGAAGTGTGTCTGCAGTGTGGGGGATTTGGGGTTGGAGAGGAAGGACTGGTGGAACAGGCGGGGTCAGAACACAGGGGCATTGTTGGTCTAACCAATGCTTGTGGAATGAAATCTGTAGGAGATGGGAGTTTTTGGACGTATGAGTGGGGTTGAAGCTTAAGCAACATTACTACTACTGAGATCTGTCCTTTAGAAAGAGAAAACTAGCACTAGTGTGGAGAATGAACTTCTTGGAGAAGCAAACACAGACAAGGAGAAAGCTACTGCCATAGTCCACTTGAGACAAGATGTCCTTCCTTGGGGAAGGACAGAAGGGGCCAGATTCTCTAGACATCTCCAGTTTAAGATCAGCAGGACTAGGATATTCAGTACAGGCAGGTTGGGAGATTTGAGGGCAATATTAAGCAAGATCACAGGGGAGAGATGATTCTTCTTCTTTTCTTTTTTTATTTTTTATTTTTGGAGAGCGAGTGAGCAAGTGAGCAAGCAGGGGGGAGAGGGGGCAGAGGTAGAGGGGAGAGAGAGAATCTCAAGCAGGCTCCATGCTGAATGAGGAGCCCCATGCAGGGCTCCATCTCACAACCCTGAGATCATGACCTGAGCTAAAACCAAGAGCTGGACACTTAAGTGACTGAGCCACCCAGGAGAGGTTAAATAAATTAAATGTTGGATATGTTGAGTTTGAAAGAACTCTGGGATGGTTAGCTGGAGGTGTTCAGACAGTAGACGGAGCGTCAGGTTGGGTAAGGGCTGGAGATCTAGAGACTCATTTACTTACACGTATTTATGGAGTGCCTACCAAGCTCCAGGCCTATTTTAGAGACTTGGGATCGAGCAGTGAAGAGCCATTGACATGTAAGTGGCTGGTAAAGCCGGAAGAGTGGCTGGAATCCTTAGCAGGGCAACAGCAGGAAGAGAGGATGTCTGAGGACAGAACTCGGAGGAATCTGGACACTCAAAGCTGGGGGAGGAGGAGGATGGAGGAAAAGGGACTGAGTCGGACTGGTGAGAAGGGCAGGAGTACACAACATTATAGGGAAGAAAGGGAGGGAACAGGCTCCGGTTTTTTAATTAAAAATTTTTAAAATGTGGTGAAAAAACACATAACCTAAAATTTACCATCTTAACCATTAATAAGACAGTTCAATAGTGTTAAGTTTATTCACATTGCTGTGCAACAGATTTCCAGAACTTTTTCATCTTGCAAAACGGAAACTCCATATCCATTAAACAATAACTCTCCGTTTCTTCCTCCCCCACAGCCGGTGGAAGACAACATTCTACTTTCTGAGATCTATGAGTTTGATGACTTTAGATATGTCATGTAAGTAGGATTGTGCAATATTTATTTTTTCGTGACTGGCTTATTAGTGTAATGTTCTCAAGGTGCATCTGAGCTGTAGCATGTGACAGGATTCCCTTCTTTCTGAAGGCTGGATAATATTTCATCGTATCTATATACCGTGTTTTGTTTATCCATTCATCCATCGGTGGACATTTGGTTTGCTTCCACCTCTTGGCTATTGTGAATAATACTGCCCTGACATAGGTGTGCAAATACTTCTTTAAGACTCTGCTTTCACTTCTATTGGATATAGACCCAGAAGCATGGTGGCTGCATCCTCTGATAGTTCTATTTTTAATTTCTTGAGGAACCACATACTGTTTTCTACAGTCCACTCGTTTTTTTTTTTTTTTTTGCTTGTTTTTTTCAGAAACTATTTTCTGTCAACCTTATCTCCATTTTGTTTGCCTTTGTGAAGAGCCCCTTAGGACCACTCAGTGGTTGTTGCTACCACTCAGTGGCCTGAGCAGTGGGAGCTGTGGACCAGTGTTCAGTGGCAGGCTGAGTGCTCCAGTTTTCATTAGGGAACTGCTCTTCCTTATCAATCTTTTCAGGATCTCTGTAAAGTAGAGATCAGGCATGAGCTCCCATGGGTGTTCATGGGAAATGGTGCCACACATGTGCAGAACTGCCCAGGCCAGCATCCACCACACCAGACCCACTAAGTGAGCTCCCTTGTTTGTTGCAAGGGATGGCAATGTCCACATAGCACAGAGGAGAGTCTGTTACATAGAGTGATGGTAGGCAGGTTAACGTAAGACATCTCTATGAGAGGCTGGTGGTCCGCCCTGGGATCAGTAACCACCAGAAGTCTCAGCGCCCAGAAGGCTGCCTGGATCTGGTTAGTGAAGGTGAAGCCATAGGAAGGGTTCCAGTAGCAGCAGCAAACTTCAGCACAGCTCGCTGCAAGTATTCCTGGATGATAGGACACTGACCTCAGCTGGGTTTTCAGAGGCAACAATGGCACGAGCTGCCAGCAGAAGCTTCTCCCATGTTCTCTTGAAATTCATGCTGTAGATCCCATCACATTTCCTTTTGTAAATGTACTGTTCCATTTGCAAGTCAAGGTTGGTCCCAGCTAAGTGGGTTCCTGCTGCAAGGAATTTGAGGACATCCCCCTTCTTTGTTTGCAGGACATCAAGGGCTCCAAATATTGTGAAAGTTTCCCTTTAAGTTACCATGGGAATGCAAAACAATGCTGGATGGACCATTCCCTGGGTAGCGCAAAAAGGCAGTCCACTTGGTTTTTGGTATCACTGTCTAATTCTGACTACAAAACATAGAAATAAGCAGAAATGTGTTGAGCAGAAATGTGCATTATCTTATTTAATCCTCAAAACAACATTCTGGAAAGGTATCAGTAGCACATCTCATAGATGAGGTATAGAGATGTTAAACAGGCCAAAGAACTAGTTAGGACTTGGGACATGAATGCAGGTCTTTCCTGATTTTCAGATGTAGCCATTTTGATGTTTTATTTCCAATGAAAAGGGCTCATTTTACCAAGTTCCCTAGTGATTTGTGAAATGTTTTTCACAATTTGGAGAGTATTTCGTGAACTGCAAGGTAACAGTTAAAAGGACTGGGAGTCAGTAGTTACACTGCCACTCTCATAATTCTGGCCCCAAATTCTTAAATAGTCATCTCTCTCCACACAGCAAGTAGAGGCGGGTCATTCCTACACACTGCCAACGACACTCCAGGCCAGCACCACAACGAGCCTCTCTTCTTCGGCTTGGTGTCTGCATTGTAACCGGTTGCTGTTATTGTTCAGAATTAATGAATAGTTTGCAAACTAGCATCACTTCTGTGAAAGTTGATGGACATATTAATTATACCTTATTTAGATTTCACAGTTGTGTGACCCAGATTCTTCTCTTCTGCCAAATTTCCAAAGATGCAGTGGCATTTTAAAAACTCCAGTTAAACACAGTTAGTGTATTAAAATGCAAACAGTGGAGGAATTGGCCATGTGGAAATGGAAAGATGATGAGCTCGGTTTATCTGACTGAGGACTAGAGTCAAATGGTCCATCTTTAGGGTTTTAGGTTGATTTGACAGTGCATATCTTTTCCTTCTGGGGTTTTATTAAAATCTTTTGTAGGCACTGTATCTACTCCGTGTCTCTTTTCTATTACACAAGGATCAAAGCATTAACTGGAAGACTGATCCCAGCGGCTGATTACCAATATCCTCAGTGGATTAGATCTCTTGTTTTTGGTATTTGTGGTCTACACTGATAGAAGCTTGGGATGCACACAGGGGTTTGAATCTTGGCTTCACTATTTCTTATTGAGCTACTGTCATAACAGGCATTATGTAGATGCTGAGGAGACAGTAATACTTAAGATACAGTCCCTGCCTGTGGGAGCTTAGAGGGGGGCCCACTGGGGTTAAAGAAGTAGGCAATTACAGTACCCTGTGACGGGGATATGACTGGGGGGAGAGGGAGATGACTGTGGAAATACACAGGAGAGATCCCTATCCCAATAGTTGGGTGGAGGCTTAAGTAGGGAAAGCTGCCTGGGGTAAATGTTGTCTAAACCAGTGTTTCTCAGGCTTTGGCATGCACCAGAATCAGGTGACTGAATCAGAAGACTGTCAAATAGAGACTTCTGGGCCCCACCTCTAGAATTTCTGATTCAGTACATCTGGGGCCTGAGAATGTGCATTTCTAACAAGTTCCCAGTTGATGCTGATGCTGCCTGCTCTGGGACCACATTTCAAGAAGGGTATTCCAAAGGGAAAAGAAAGGCTTGAAGATAAAAGCGTGACATGCTCGGGGACATCAGTATTGTAGAGTTGAGAGTATAAGAAGTGGTGAGAGGTGAAGTGACAGTATCAGTAGTGACAAATCACAATGGAACCACAAAGGACTCCATGGTAGGGAGTGGGAAGCTGTCAAGTGGTTCGGTCAGGAGAATGATGTGATGTGATATGCATTAAAGAAAGGTCTCTCTGGCTTCATTGTGGATAATGGGCTGGAAAGGGCAATTTAGGAGCAAGAGACCAGTTAGGAAGGCATTACAGTGACTCAGGAGAAAGATGATGGTGGCTATGTGGAGACTGCTTTTTGCCGAGGAGAGGTGGACTGAAGATGGCCACAAAGTCCCAGATCCCGCTTACCATTGAGAGATGAGGTCTAGGTCTCCTCCCCTTGAATCTGGGTAAGCTTATGATTGCTTAGCCAGTAGAATAAGGTAAAAAATAATGCTGTGCCCAATTCCAGGCTCAGGTTTTGAGAAACTCGCAGCTTTCTCTTCCTATATCTTGGAGCACTTGTTATTGTCTCCCTGACCTGCGCTGTTAGATGACCGACAGCATTGCTGGAAAGACCCTGTGGAGAAGTCCAAGACTACATGGAGAGGGAGAGTATGCCAGCTTTCTTGTTATCCCTGCCAAGTGCCAGGCAACTGAGTGAAGACGTCTTGGAACTTCCAGCCCAGCCCAGCCACTAGCTGAATAGCACTGAGTGACCCCACTCTATGCCATTTAGAGCAGAAGGATTGCCCTGCAGAGCCCTGCCTGAATTTCTGACCCATGATACTATGAACATAATATCTGCTAAGTTTTGGGGTAGTTTGTTCGGCAATAATAGATCACTGGAACAGGTTCAGTAATGGAAAGACAAGAACATCAATATTTAAGGGGGCAAGTGGGGGAAGAGAGAACCTCAAAGCAGAATACGTTTTAAGAAAGGAGAAAAACAAGAATATGCTGTCATGGAAGCCAAAAGAAGACAGTGCTTTAGGCAGGAAGGAGTGGTTAGCAGTGTCAAATGCTGCAGAGGAGTAGAAAAGGATAAGGACCAAACAGTGTTCCTTATTCTTAATGGCACAGAGGTCACTGGTGACATTGGTGAAAAGCTAATAAGCCAGAAAACAGCTTGCAGGGAGGAAGTGGGTGAGGAGACCGAAGGTGAAGGTGTAAGTAACTCTGTCAAGAAGCTTCATGGTGGAGAAAGGGGGTAGCTTTGGGAGTTCATAGGGTTGAGGAAAGGTTTTTAAGTTATCAGACTTGAGCACATTTCAGTGCTGATGGAAAGAATGCCAGCAGAGGGTGAAGAGAGGTCCTGGGGAAAACGGATCCTGTAAAGTTCTGCAGAACACAGAGGGGCTGTGTTCCACGTACAGGCAGTGGGATTTGCTTAGGATGGAAGGAGGGACCCCTCTTCTGCTGTGACAGGAGAGAACAGGGAAGATGAGGGTGTGGAAGAAGAAAAACGTGAAGATGCGTAGCAGCTGCAAGGTGACGCCTTATCTGAGGGAGGAGACAAGGCTGTGTGCTCAGACTGGTGGGGGAGGAGTTGGGGAGATGAGACTTTCAGGAGAATGGGAAGTCTTGGAATAGTCACTGTGGGAGACAGCAGGGGACCAAGTGGAGAAACACAAAATGAAAATGGCATCCGTGAAAATGGTACATACTTCTATGCTTGTGTGACTTTCTTTTCCCTTTGGTCCCCTTTAATGGTCTAGGGGTAGAATCGAGGAAGGCAGACAGCCGGATGAATGTAGGGGTGGCATCTTGGAGGACCTGTAGAAGGACACATGGCAAAGGACTTCAGGATGCTGGGAAAGAAAGGAATGAAGTGAGGCTGCACTCGTCACAAAGCCAATGGTGACAAAGAAAGTCAGGTTGGAGGCATCAAGGTCTTGATCAGCTTGAAGGAGAGAGAATGGAGATCTAATTTTGGTTTTTCAGAGGTTCTAGGTAATTGCCAAGTCCAAGGTCTAGGGTTGGTGGCCGGGATGCACAGGAACTGAAGGGCAAGCAAGTAGAGGAAATCCAAGAACTGAGAGCTTACATCTATGTGGATGGTCACGGACGAGGTCTCTGAAGGTGGCAGGGCTCGAGGGTGAAGGAGGACTGAGGGGCAGCTGCCAAAGTGTTCAGAAAGTGTACAGGCCTGGGAGGTTCGACTACTATCCCCATTCTACAGGAGAAGAAACTGAGGCATGGAGATCACATAGCTATTGAGTGGCAGAGCCAGGCCTTTGAACCCAGGGAGCCTGGCTGCAGAGTTCACGCTCTACAACGTGAAGCCGCCTGTCATCGCATATATGTGAAAACAGCTATAGAAGGCTCATGTGTGGGGAGCAAAAGAGGGAAGGATAGGTTCCTAGAGGACATGTGTAGCATTCCAATAGGATCTTGAAGAATAATCATAGTTCACATTTATTTGGCCAGGCATTATGCCAAGGAATGTACGTGAAATCATTCCACTGATTTGAACTCTCCCGACATCCCTCAGTAGTGGGCTTAGTTATCACCATCCCCATTTTATTTTTTAAAAATATTTATTTATTTATTTTGGAGAGAGGAAGAGAGAGCATGCACACAGGGGGCAGGGGTGGGGGGCAGAGGGAGAGGGACAGAGAGAATCCTCAAGCAGACTCCCTGCTGAGCATGGAGCCTGACGTGGGGCTCAATTCCATGACCCTGAGATCATGACCCTGAGACCACAACCTGAGCCGAAACCAAGAGTGGACACTCCACCGACTGAGCCACCCAGCTGCCCCTCACCACCCCCATTTTAGGGACGAGGACACTGAAACACAAAGTGGCTCAGCGCTTGCTGAATGTGACAACCACACATCGGAGCCTGGATTCGAACTGAGGTACTCGGGGCACCCAACCACCGCCCCGTACGTGCCTCACCCTGGGAGCTCCAGGAGGATGGCGGGAGGGGAAGGGGGCCTTGGGGCAGAGGGGAGTGTGTTGGCCAAGGCGCGAGGAGGTATGTGTGGGAAATCAGTGGATGTCAGTGGGCGCAGGGAGCTCCTGCAGGGTGCACGTAATGGCTGGAAAACCGAGACACAGAGTGAGGGATTTAATTCTACTTGGGAATCAGGATACTTGTTCCCTCCATGTGAGTATGTAGAGCTCAGGGTGCCTCTTGGGTAAATTCGTGGAGTGGGGAAGTCCGTGGTGGTGTGTTCCTGCCTCCCCTCCCCCTGCACGAGACTCCACGCCACTCAGTGACAGTCAACCGATGCTGGCTTAGGGACCCAACAGCTCATCGAGGCAAAAGGGCCTGAGGTGGGGTGGTCGCCACCTGTGTACAAGGTCATGGGAGAACTGGCTGATTCGCAGTAGAGCTGGGCTTTGGATGAGTGGAGGTAAGGACCATTGAGAGCCCCCAACAATGACAAACTTAAACCCTGCTCAATCTTGTGGTTCCAACAGAATGTGATGGATATTGTGACAGGTATGTGGGGCTCGGGGTCTGTCAACCATGGCACCTAGGGCTCCATCTCCCTGATAGGACCTGGGTCTGCTTCCTTCTCAGTCCTCCTCCTTCCTCTAAAGCAGGGCTCTTGCCCCAGGAAGCTAAGCCCAGCTCATTGTGGAAGGAGCTTGGGGAAGCACTGTTTGGGGAAGGAGAACAGATTAAATACATTCCAGATTCTCTCCTAGATATCAAACCGGGCACAGCCCAACAAGCAGTTGGTGAAGTAAGGCTCCCAGAATGCTTTACTTAAATTACAGGGGATCCCTCTTGTCCCCTTTTTTACTTGGAGGAATTTCTCAAAAGAACATGATTTCTGCTGTTTCCACTCCAGCTCTGCCTCCGGGTCAGGGGGAAGGAGAGAAAACAAGAGGTTAATCTACAGCAATGGAGCCAAATACCAGCAGCCCGAGACGACCAAGACATGCTCTCCCCAGTTTTCTGTGGTGCAATGCAGTAAGACAAGCGGTTTTCTCTGAAGGACTGGTGATGAGGTACTGGGGATTTCTGGGAAGGTTGCCTCTGGGAGTCTGGATCAGGCCAAGGGAATAATTAGCTGCAAAAAGAAGTGAGAAACTGCAGACATAGCAACAGGAGGGTATCCTCAGGAAAAGCCTTGTGGCTCCTTATTCCCAACAGCCTCCGGGCCTGCAGGGACAGAATCAGGGCAGATAGGGGCGTCTGCCAATGAGGTTCTGGGCTTCTCTGAGTATTGTTCCTGGTACACCTCTTGATCCCTGTTTTCCAGGAGCACCAGGAAGGAAAAGACCAAGTGCTTGGGCCTGAGTGCTCACCTCCAAACACATCAAAGAATGTACAAGGATCCATTAAAAATGATACATGCAACACGGTCCTTTCAAGGCAGAAAATGAAGACAAGAGGCAGTTTCTTTCTCTTCGGGCCACGCCATAATCCACGGGACTACGGTTGAACTCCCTGCGAGCCCTTCCTGTGGCCCAGACAACCTGATGCTCCTACAGGTCATGACACTCAGAACCAGACAGCACTGTGCCCTCCGAAAGATGATGGAACATAATGGTCCCTCCCAGGGAGACGGTCAGAGCTCACGAGATCGAGCACTGTTTTGTTTCTCAATGGGGCTTGTCACAGTTGAATCAGGGGTGAGGAGTATCCAGTCTTAAGGAGCTATGTTTGTTCCCCTTGTAAAAGCCTGTCATGGTTTTGTACAATGTGCGATTAGTTACCCTTCCGTCTAGCAGCCCAGGCCCCCCACGTGACCCCCACAGTTCCACGTGCTGTGAAGGAGACCGAACACAAGGGAAATACACAATGAAAAGAAAACCTAAATGTCAGAATAAATATCTGGGACATTACAGCGGCACTTTGTTGTTGGTTTAAGAGCAGGGATTCTCCAAGTGTGGTTTTGGGACCGGCAGATTCCTATAACCTGGGAGCTTGTTAGAAATTCTCACTTTTGGCACCTCCTCCCCTACCCCAGGTATCAGAAACCCAGCAGAGGGGGAGGCTTGGAAGGTGATTCTGAAGCACAGGGTTAGGTGGGAACCACAGGTTTACACTGACCTGAGTAAAAGAGGGAGCGGTCAGGGGGGCTCTTGTGCCTGGACTATGACTCCAGGGTGTTTCAGACACAGGATGACTCTGCTAGAGCTTGGGAGGAAGGCCTGTGCAGGAGGGTCATCTTGGCAGCAGGGGTGGGGAGACCCAGAGGTACCTTGGGAGCATGGACTTGAGGCATGGTTTATTTTATTTATTTATTTTTTTTGAAGTGTATTTTTTATTTTTTTTTATTTTTTATTTTTTTTTTATTAATAATGATTTTTTATTATATTATGTTAGTCACCATACAGTACATCCCCGGTTTTCGATGTAAGGCTCGATGATTCATTAGTTGTGTATAACACCCAGTGCACCATGCAATATGTGCCCTCCTTACTACCCATCACCGGTCTATCCCATTCCCCCACCCCCCTCCCCTCTGTAGCCCTCAGTTTGTTTCTCATAGTCCATAGTCTCTCATGTTTCATTCCCCCTTCTGATTACCCCCCCTTTCTTTATCCCTTTCTTCCCCTACTGATCATTCTAGTTCTTATGTTCCATAGATGAGAGAAATCATATGATAGTTGTCTTTCTCTGCTTGACTTATTTCACTAAGCATTATCTCCTCCAGTGTGAGGCATGGTTTAAAAAAATCCGCTCTAAGGGCACGTGGGTGGCTCAGTCATTAAGCATCTGCCTTCGGCTCAGGTCATGATCCCAGGGTCCTGGGATTGAGCCCCGCATCGGGCTCCCTGCTCAGTGGGGAGCCTGCTTCTCTCTCCTTCTCCCGCTCCCCCTGCTTGTGTTCCCATTCTACCTGTTTCTCTTTGTCAAATAAATAAAATCTTTAAAAAAATAAAAAATAAAAAATTCTTTAAAAATCCACTCTATTTGGCATTATGGCAAAGTGTCAACTTTCCAAATAATTTCTTATCAGTGTGGGCATATTATTTCAACTGTAGCCTGGATGACTTTGGACTCACAGAGGTGATTTACTTCCTAGTCCTTCGTGTCTTTGATGTTCACCACCACGAAGGTTCGATGTTATTAGGAATACGTTTAGATTTATAGCCACTGGATCTAGATCCCTCTTTGGCTTTGGGCTGGTACTAGCTAGTTTATACCTTAAAACTGAACTAGAAAATACAAACAGAAGCTATTTTTGAAATTAAATTCTCCTTCTCTTCTTCCAAACAATGCATTTCAAGATTCTGATAGAAATAGGAGGCCTTTTAGGGCACATGTGGAAAATCACGATTTAAGAAAAATGCGAACATGCATTTCTTGTCTTCTGATAAGCTAAGAAGAAAATACAGAAGAGAAAGTTCAGAGAATCTAGAAGAAACCCTGAAGAATAAGCCTTTTAGCCAAGAAGAAAGATTGTTAGTTGTTGGCTCTATTCAGAAGATTTGCATTTTTAAAGTTAATGACTAATATAATAAAAGGTTCTGGTTAAATTATTACAGTGGCTGCTTGCTTCAGGGCAAGCGAAAAACCTTTGAGGTTTTAAATCATATTCTTCAGTCTGGCAGGAGAGGGTATTTTAAATTCTTGCAAACTATTTCTTTAATCTCTAACTTTTCTCTATCTGGCTCCTAATACTCATATACCCGACAGGAAAATGAAAAAAAAAAATTTTTTTTTTACATAAAAATATTGGTATTCGGGCACAAATGGGTAACATTAAGAGAACTGAGGGTTCTATGGAAACATTATTTGGTTAGTGACTGATGGAAACTTAGTAGCTGCATTTAACTGCCTGAAATGCAGCATATTACGGTTATCCTACTTTTGAGCCTTGGTGTGATTCCACCTTTGACATGTGTGTTGACAATGACCTTTGAAATCAAACCCGCTCCAGGAAAGCCAGAGATTTGTCTTAATTGTAACACCGGTGCTGATAGCTCAGCATTTGCCTAGCATCAAACAGGCAGGACAAGTGGAAATTTTACCGTGTGGTTCTGCTCTAATGTAGAAAGATGCAGAGAGCCCTGTATTTTGCCTCCTGACTGAGGCCTTTAATCCAGCATGCTCCTTGCACTGCAAACAAAGATCCTCAGAGCAAAGCTCCACAAAAGGAACACGATGAGATAGAACGGAATATACAAAAGCACTTGAATAAAATGGACCATATCTTGATGCCCAGAATATAAATAATCAAAACACTCTTTTTCTCTAAAGCTCAAGTTCTGGAAAAACACTGGGATATAGTGATGAGCATTCACTTAGAGGCTTTACTGGGGTTTAAGGTCTGGAGAAGTAAAGGCTTTGCTTGACCGCAGGTTGCAAAGACCATTTCTCTCTACATTATCTGAAGGTACAGGAGAGTATAGGAAAGTGGTTAGAATTGGGATCTGGGGACGGGCAGCCTGGGACCAAATCCCAGCTCCATCACTGATTAAGTCATCTAAAAATCCTTGCTTTAGTTTCTTCATCTGTACAATGGGCATAACAGCAGCGTCTAAGTCATTGTTAGGGTTCGGTAACATATGTAACATTTTAGAACCATGCCTGGCACATAGAAAGTGCTCAACAAATTTAGTTCTTACTACCAATATCATTTTAATTTTTGTGAAGGAGGGCCCTGTAAGAAAAGGAAGAGAAGATGAAGCGTCACTGTCTTCCTGTCTTTTTTGCTTTACCTTTCCTCCCATCTCCCTTCTCTCTTCCCATTTCTATGCCTCCGCCACATTGCAAGGGGGATCAGAAGCCAAGGAATGGGCGTCGAGCATGTCTGAGTTATGTGGTGCCCATGGCGCTCTTCCGAAGGCCAGGACGCTGAACTCCCTTCCTGGCTTTACCATTAACCACGTTTTCTTACCTTCTGTGTTAGTTTGCCCCGGCTGTTGAAACAAAGTACCACAATCTAGGTGATTTAAAGTAACAGAAATGTATCGTCTCACAGTTCTGGAAGCTAGAAGTCTGAACAAAGGTGTTGGCAAGGTTAGTTCCTTCTGGGACTGTGAGAGAGAATCTGCGGTATGCGTGCCTAGCTTCTGGTGATTTGCTGGCCATCTCGGACATTCCTTGGCTTGGAGAAGCATCATTCTGCTCTCTGCTGTCACAGTTGCACATTGTTCTCTCTGTGTGGGTGTTTGTGTTCAAATTTCCCTTTTTCATAGGGACGAGATTAAAGGTCCACCCTACTCCCGTGTGGCCTCATCTTAACTAATTATATTTGCAATGAGTCTATATCCAGGTAGGTTTACCTTCTGAGGTACTGAGGGTTAAGACTTCAACATTTGAGTTTCGGGGGGGGGGGGCAATTCAACCGATAGCATCAAGGGACAGCTTTTCAGTCTTCTGAATGCTGCCGTGGCTGCGATTCTCCAGGAGAGCCATAAAGTATGCATAGTATTTCTTAAACTTATCTAACTAGAGGGCACTTTTGTTCTGCTGTGGAGAATCATGGCAGCCTGGTGCTAATTGTGACGGCCTTCTGGGCAGTGCTGATGGGGCTGTTACTTCCCTGTCATGAATATGGACAGTCAGGGCTGATCAGAACCAGGCACAGAAAGTCCTCCCTCCATCTCAGGACAGAGCCCACCCTGACTCTCCCGCAGCAGCACTCTACCTGTCTGTGCTTAGCTCACCAAGATGATGGGGGACGTGAAGCCAGCAGCCCCTCACTGCCCCATCAGTTCCTGGGGAGGAGCGGGGGGGGGGGGGTGAGAGACCCCCAGGGGGCCTCTCTGGCTCCAAGGCAGCTGCTGTGGATAACAGGGAGACTGGGTGGCTACATTTACATTCAAGCAGCTGTGATTCCATACAAAGTAGAAGGGAAAGCCCGTAAAGAAGAAAATGACTTACTCATAAAATTTTAATAAATAGGTTAAGAGAAAAACCTGCCTCAGCTTCTTTTTGTGTTGCTGTCAGCAAGCCCATCTCTTGTAGCAAAGCTGACATTCTTGTCAACAGTGCTGTTAAGAGCACTCCAAATAAGGTAATTACCCAATAAAGATAATATTAACCAAATTGCACAGAACTTGAATTAAAAATATATCTGATTGCAGGATTGAAGCCCAAGTCGTGTGTCTTACCCACTGAATGTGTGGTTTGCCTGCCTCGAGAGCAGGAAGTGTCTCGGGAAGGAGGCTGCCATTTATATTCTGAAGGTGAACCCACTCTCAGAAGGAGGACCTCCAAGCATGCTTTATTCTCTACTTCAAGGCAGCAAGGGAATGAGGTTTCTGCTTTCTACTTTATCTCTGCATGATGTTTCCGTTCACTTTGCTGGGCAGTAGTACCGGTTAGCACAGCCTGCCCTTTCCTGTGAAGACTGAGCTGAGGTGGCCTTAGAATGGGAAAGGGCACTGCTGTGTGGGTTCCAGTGTCCTTGTAGGGTTGTTGCGAGGAGGCAATCTGAGCCATTGTCTGAGTTCTCCTGCCAGCATGCCCTGGGACTGCAGGGCTGCGAGACAGCTCACACAAAGGCCAGTACGTTTGAGCAGAAAGAGTACAGGACGTGGAGGTCAAAAGAATTGAATTCTAATAGTCTCTGTGTCATTAACTAATTGAATGATTTTTGGCAAGTCAGTTCCCTTCTTTATGCCTCATTTTTCTCATCTGTCAAATGATGGTAAAAAAGTCACTCGATACCTCTAGGGTGAGAGAATAAAAAGAATAATAGACATGGACGTATCATGAATATAAGTAGCTATCATTAGTCTTTACTGATTGGTCAACAAGGAAATTGTCATTTTACAGTATTAAAACAAAACAGAAATTAATAAAAATCAAAAATAAAACTAAGGAAACTCCCAAACAAACAAAAGTCCAGGACCAAATGGCTTCATTGGTGAATTCTACCAAATGTTCAAAGAATGAATATCAATCCTTCTCAAACTCTTCCAAAAAACAGAAGAGGAGGGAGAAACTTCCAAACTTACTTTACAAGGCCAGCGTCACTCTGATACCAAAATCAGACAAGGATGCCACAAAAAAATTATAGGCCAATATTTATGATGAATATAGATATAAAACTCTTAAACAAAATATTAACAAACCAAATTCAACAATGCATTAACAGGATCATAGACCATGATCAAGTGGGATTTATTCCAGGGATGCAAGGATGCTTCAATACCCACAAATCAATGTGATACACACATTAACAAAATGAAGGATAAGATCACACGGTCATCTCAACAGACGTAGAAAAAGCATTTGACAAAAGTCAGCAGCCATTTATGATAAAAACTCTTTTTTTTTAAAAAAAGATTTTATTTATTTGACAGAGATAGAGACAGCCAGCGAGAGAGGGAACACAAGCAGGGGGAGTGGGAGAGGAAGAAGCAGGCTCATAGCGGAGGAGCTTGATACGGGTCTATTCCTCCCAACTTTCATCTCTTCTACATCGAGACCACAAGTAGTCATGTAACTCAGCTATGTTTCAAAGAATGTGTGTCTGTTCGCGGTTCTACTCCTTTGTTCGCTGGAACCCAACTCAAAATAATCTTCAGCCTCTTAGACTCTCAGAATTTTTAGCTCCCTATTTGCCATTTTTCTCTTCTGTTTGGAGTATCTAATTCATCCCTGTCACAGCATTTTAGAGAGTGATCTATTTCTTTCCTTTAAGTCTCCTGAGGAAACCATACAGTCCCCCTTGTTGACTCATGTCCCCTCATATCTCTCACAGCGTACTGAGATATACTAAGATGGTTCCAGCTTTCTGGCCTTAAAGGTAGATGGAAGGAAACCCTATTACTTAGCCTTTGATATGTCAAACAAACAAACTTAGAAAATCCTTTCTCTGTCGACACTGTATTGCTTTGAAGCTATCTTCATAGTGCAAAATTTATTTGTATATCAAATTGTTAATTTTTTTCCTGTTAGGTTGAGCTGTAGGAAATTACCATATTTTAGGTCAAAAGGCTAACTGCCAGCAATTTTCTATGGCTTAATCTAATATTTGCATACCTTCTGTAACAATCCTAATCTTGAGGATCTGGGCTTTAGGATGCTTTATGGAGAATGCTCTGTACTTAGAAAGGCAAAGGGAAATAAACATTAATATTTCATTAAAACACTTCTCTCTGGGGGTGCCTGGGTGGCTCAGTCGGTTAAGCATCCCACTCTTGATTTTGGCTCAGGTTATGATCTCAGGGCCGTGAGCTCAAGCCCCATGTCAGCCTCCATGCTCAGATTCTCTCTCTCCCTCTGCCTCCCCCCAACACTTGCACACATGTGCTTTCTCTCTCTGAAAAACAAACAAACCCCAAACAACAAAAAACATCTGTTTTCAAAGCCCATTCTTCCTGTTCCCTCCTTAAGACAGTAAGAAAAGCTGCTCAAAGGCTTTTCTTTCCAAACTTGAATACTCTTCAGCTTGGCTTTTACACATGACACAAAGCTGGAAGGCAACTTGTCCCCCTAGTATTCACTGGTTGAATGGAAAAAGGAAGCATTTCATGAGAAACTCCTGGGATGTCTGAAATGATATTCATACCTATATTTGTTTCTCAAAAGTCTGAGGGCAATCTAGTTTCCCTATTAACTACTGAATAGCATCTGTATGTAATCTGATGGAACCTTCCAGGAAGACAAAGCTGGTGTTCAGAGAAGTTTTGTCGGAGCATCCCTTTTTATTTTACTCATGCCATCCAAGGGTTGTGTGTGCGTGCAGGTGTGGTGTGCAAGTACCTGAGTGTTTTAACACTTGCATGAAGGATTCCAGAGCAACTAAAGAGAGCAACAGGATAGGCTAGTTGGAGAAGGCTGTTTCCTTTTGAAGGAAGGTGTCAACAAACCCTCCTCTGAAAGGGGGGATGCTGGGAGTAGTGTTCAGTTCCTGGAAATAAAAGCCAAACTTATCTTTTTTGTGTGTGTGTGCCAAGGGCTTTGCTCACTGGGTCTATTTCTCTTTGTCTGAAAAGGGTCAGTCATAGAAATAATGCAACCAGTTGGCTAATTAGTGGGGACTCTGCTGCTGGGGAGGGAAGCATCTAAAGATGACCATGAACACTAAGAGACCTTAGTTCCCTGCACTGTTAGTTGCCTCTGTGGGCAAAGGAGCAGGCTCACACCCAGCTCTGCTGACTTCACTAATAAAAATGGCAGCACTGAGAGGGGACTTCACTCCCCAGAGATAGGAGTGTGAAGCCAGTTCACAAACGACCAGTGAGATGTTGCCCTTGGGTATCAACTTTTTTTCACTAAGCCAAGAAGAGTGTTCTCAGCAAATTCTCAGATTCCCTCTGCCAACACACCAGGTTGCTGTACTTAGAAAGAAGAAGAAGAAAAAAAAAGAACATGAAGATCAAAACTAAAGACCTGAGATATTTCCAGTAAGAGGAAGGAAGAAAGAGGCAATGTTTCCGCCCCACCCCCTTTTTTTTCCAAGAAAAGAATCACAAGATTGTTTGGATGCCTGCTTCAGTCTTTCATAAGTACTTTCCTTGGAGGCTGATGTGGAAGAAGTCAGTAGCTTCTTTTTCTTTGCTGAAAGAGTCATTATCTCAGAGATTTAGGGATTAGAAAACTGGGGATGCCATGTGGTGGGGATGAGAGGATAGAAAACAGAATCTGGGAGTATTTGCTTTTAGGCAAAGATAAAATCATGTGTTCTCTCTCTCTGCTTTGCTCTACCATTTCCTTAAAAGTTACGTCTTATGGGGGCACCTAGGTGGCTCAGTCAGTTGTCAGCTGGGCTTCTGACTTTTGATTTCAGCTCAGGTCATGATGTCAGGATCATAGGATTGAACCAGCGTTGGGCTCCGTGCTCAGCGTGGAGGTCTGTATATCTCCCTGTCCCCCTCACTTGCTCCTCCCCCCAATCATGCACACACGTGTTCTCTCTAAAATCAATAAATCTTTAAAAAAAAAAGTTATGTCATATGAAGATACTATAAATAAAAATTATCTTACAAGGTGGGGAAAACCCCAAATCTGGAGGTACAACTGTCAGGAGAGGGAGTGAGAAGCGACTGAACGCTGGGTTTTTATTCTCAAGCCAACCCATGGATTTGTAATATACTTCTAACTATATCTGTAATACACTTTGGCCAATTCATTTGACTTCCATGATGTTTTTCAACAAAATCACTCCCTACCACATGTGGAAGTTGCAAGGTTGGCTTAATTAAGGTTTGTACTTTAATGAAAGGTGCTTAGAAATGCAACGTAGCAGGGCACCTGGGTGGCTCAGTTGGTTACCCATCTGACTCTTGAATTCCATTCAGGTCATGATCTCAGGGTGGTGGGATCAAGCCCCGTATCGGGCTCTGCACTAGGAGGGGAGTCTGCTGGAGATTCTCTCTCTCCCTCTGCCTCTCCCCCTTGCTTGTACTCTCTCTTTTCCCCATATAAATACATAAATCTTAAAGAAAGTAAAAGAAATGCAAGGTGGCATAAGAAAGTAAGCTGAGGACAACTCAGAAAATAAATGTAAACCTGGTGCCTAAAACCCAGTTTGGAGGTGCCTGAATGCAAACTTCACCCAGAGATTGCATATATACCAGCTGGAGAGAATCAGATCAGCTTCCACATGCCTTGTAGGCTCAGAAATGGGGTGATTCTGTTCATCTTGTCCCTCTGGGTATTGCCTTCATTTTCAGACCTTCTCTCTAGGTCCTCTCCAGGACGGACGCCATCTGTCAGAGGCATCTCTGGGTTTCCAGCTCCTCCAGCATTCACACTGCATCTTCCAGAGCTCATTGCCTAACTGCAGGGCCAATGACCTGCCTCAGCTCCATCTAACCCCCAGCTGCTCTGCAGAGGCTTGGCAGTTTCCATCGGATCACTACGAGTCTCCTTACTGAAGACACTAAACTACAAGACTGCAGGGCCTATCCATGGTGGTTACCTTGACAAATATCCTCTTCAGAAAGGCCCACCTTATCCCATTTGACCTTTAACCTTTTTTATTGGTTTGGACTATAACTTCATCGTTCACAATTTGGAGACATTCTGTTATTTTTGTTTTTAACTTTTAAAAAAGAAAATCCACGTTTCTTAAGATAAAGAGGAGAAATTATAATGCTTCCCATGATTATAAGCTTGCTAAATGCCAATAACAATGAAAATTAAAAGTATACACTTGGTATGCAAACCAAGATTAAACTAGTTTGGATTTGGTGCCAATCAGAGATATTGACTAAAAACCCCTAAAGTGGGTTTTCCTTCCCAAAACATTACTCTATGTGTTTTAAGTATGATTTTTCAGGGACATCTGGTATGGTTTTCTAAACACACAGCTTGAATTTTGCCATTAGATTGGTAGGGTGATAGAGGAGAAAAATTAAGGAAATTAGGAGAAAAAAAGGGGAGTGGGAAATTGAAGAATGAAAGAAGGAATGTTTGCTCTCTTTCTTATTCGCTGATGTCACACTTCTGCCACTCATCCGAGGGGCCCAGAATTAGAGGACCATGCACAAGCCTAGAAGTATGGCAGTGGTTTTCAAACCGTGTGCCAAGGAACCCCAGAGGTTCTTTTCAGGGGCTGCCTCATAGAAGAGGAGGGAGAGAAAGACTTCATTTCCTTTCCCCAAACCTTTCATGGACTTGACTGTAAGATGGAATCCTAAAGAGGAGGCCAATTATAGTTTTCTAGGTGAAATTTAACCCATTTACTCTTTTGGTTTTTAAAATTAGAATCATCACAAAATGAGCAAGGTGGAGAAAATCAGCAAAGATCACAAGTGATCCAAGTGAAAGATCCTCTTCCTGTTATTGGTTCACGGAAGCTCAACCCCTCATGGTTGAGCTCTCTAAACTCAGGGCCTTGACAAAGAGGGCACTCCTCATAGTGGCCTCTGCCAAAGCTTGGGTCCTGTAGCGTTCAGGCTCCCAACAAAGTACAGGTTAGCTTTGGATCATCCCATTCCTTGGGCTTCAGATTGTCTCTCACATCTCCGGAGTTTCTTTTGTTCTCTAGAAAGCCAAGATAACAACAAAGCTCAGCTTTGTCATTGACAGAAATTATTTTAGGGTCATTCCAGATAATCATTAAGGATTTCTGTGCCAATTCAGGAACAAAGAATTTTGTTACACAATGATGAGATAGCAGAAAAGATACAGGCACAAGCCATAGAGCAGGGTTTAGAGAACAATGACAGCTGACTACAAAATAGGGAAGAACATGCTGGAGTTTTAAAACTGTTCTCGAGTAGTGGTTAAAAGTGAGGTGGCTTGGATTGAGCCTGATATTGACCATGAAGGGGCTGCCAGAACTTTTCTTGCCAGAAAAAGGGCAGGATTTCTGCACAAGAGATTGGAGCCTGGACTTCCATCACTGCGCCACGAAGTAATCAAATATCTGCATTGCACATAAACAGTAGGAGTGGAAATGTCTGCTGAAAGCTCAGCTGAAGGAGAATTACAATAATTGAGCTTTCTATCACGGGGCTCTGCCCTGCTGCCACAAGGTCACCATAAAGAAGTAATGGAGCAGCTTGCAAAAACCTAGAAGTATTTGGTCCTTTGCATGCCCTGCATTGCACTTGGTACATGACAGCAGCTCAATAACTATTAAAGATGGTGCAGAAAATGCCTCTGTAATTTCTCTTGGGAAATGTCTTTCTTTGCAAAAGTTAGGTTAAAAAAAAAAACAACAACCCATAACTACTTCTCAAAGGGATGACAAGAAGCAAGGACGAGTCTTTCATGCTAATCCTGTCCCTTGACAATAGAAACAGTTTCCAAGGTGTATTAAAATTGGAAGGTCATCGAGGTATCTCTTTGAAGCACAGGGAGACACTACAGCAAGGTCTTTGGCCGAATACGGAGCTCAATAGTGCTGTGCAGTCCATGCTGATCTTTAAACTGTGAAGAAAATCATCAAGTTCTGAATTCAGAGGTGATTCGTCAACTCCCGAGGACTCTACTAGGGCCATAACATTTCCTGTAGTGCTGAGGAGGACATGGAGGAGTCCGTTCCTTTAAACTTGTCCCTTTATTTAGATTTATCAGATTTGGGGGCCAAAAAATTTCTCCTCAAACTGAAGTGTCATCTTCTGGTTCCTTCTCTTAGAACCTGTTATAAGAATTGGCTTTGAAGTATCAGATCTGATATATCCTAGGAAATTGAGTTCCATTTACATTTTGGCTTCCCCACCCTATTCCAACACGAATTCCTCTGAGAACCAGAAGATGGAGGAAGGATCTTGGCACCAGCTTTCACCTAACGTCTGTAGCTCCATTTTCTTGTGTGTAAAATGGGGATAATAGCAACAGTGTGACTGTTGGAAGGATCAGATGAGTTAGGGGATATAAAAACACATTGTAAATTGTGAAATGCTCCAGAGATCTAATTATGAATTTCTCCAGAGATCTAATTATGAATACTACAGAGGCAGTGATGGCATAGTGGAATGAGCCTCAAATTTGAGGTCAGGAGACATGGATGTAAATCCTGAGTCTTCTGCTTACCCGTTGTGTGATTTGGGGCAAACCACGTAAACTAAGATCCAGTTTTCTTAATTGTAAGTGCGAATTATTGAACTACCAAAGAGCTTCATAGGATTCTGAAATTGAAATAATAGCCAACTGAGCCAGAGGTAGATATCTTGACTATGCCATTCAGTTTTTCTCCCTGGGGAATTTGGGGTTAGGCATAAAAGACCATCCATTATTTCTGAACAAGGATATCAGAGGAGAGCTCAGGGTGCCTCGTATAAAAGGACGATTAGTAGAGGAAGTAGATTTACTGAGAAGTCAGGCTGAAGTAGGCGAGAGAGAGATACACATACACAGAGAGCAAAAGACTACTTCCTGGTTTCCTTATTATTCCATTTCTAGGTGACATCCCCAAATATCCTTATTGTAAATTCCTTCTGGATTAGTCAAGGCTCAGTTGCAGATAAGAAAATCCATTCTAGCTGGTTTAAGCAGAAAGGGATTTAATGTGGGAATTGGGTATTTACAACGTTGCTGGAAGGGAGAGGAGCAGGCTCTAGGCTAAGCTTTCAAGACAATTCCCCCCAACAACCCCACAGAAGTGGCCCATGGTGGGAGTTACTACCTACCCTTCCAGAAAGCTGGGAAAGAAGCTGCTCCCACAGCCACTGGCTTTAAAACCACACTGCTTTTATCAAGATCCACACCAGAAGAATTCTTGACACCTGTGAAGCCAAGACCTGGCCACAGAGTTATCTGCTACCACTCAGCCTCCACCCCACACACATCCCCTCACCAACTCTGGGGCATGGCTCCAGCTTTCGAGGTAAACCCGGCTGGGTGGAAGCTAGGCCATGTGCAGAATGATGCTCTAAGGGGTCTGAGCAATACAGTTTCCACTGTTCTACCTGTGGCATGCAGCAAACCACGCATGGGATGCAGTGTGATTCAGTGAGTCAATCTGTGTATCCCCACCATATCTACTTGGCCTTCTTTTTTTTTTTTTTTTAAATATTTGAGGGGGGTGGAGGGGCAGAGGGAGAGAAACTCAAGCAGACTCCACGCTGAGCACAGAGCCAACATGGGGCTCGATCCCATGACCCTGAGATCAGGACCTGAGCTGAAATCCAGAGTTGGACACTTAACCGACTGAGCCACCCAGGCGCCCTACTTTGTCTCCTTTCCTCTCAAACTAGGTCCAGTCAATTTCTGTTCATTTCAGCTGAAAAGTACTCATCAACACATGCACATGACATCTTAAATATGCTGCAATGGAGTCATTAGATTTCTTTTAGTGAGCTGTATAGGGATGGCCAATTGAGAGACCAACATAGAGAAATAAGGACAAGGTCTGGCTAATGTTGGGACACTGTGACCCTTACAGGGTCTTTCCTGTCCTCCTTCAACACTTTTTGTGCTGAATTATTATTGACAAGCCTGGAGCTTAAGGTAAGGTACTTTCTAGAGGAAGTGAGAGAACTGCAGGAGTGTTAACAAAGAGACTATTCTTGGCATAATCACAATCGTAGGCTTAGGACAGCAGGTCTTCACTATGACATGCTGTGACTGGCACCTCACCCTTCCCTCGCTCTTCCACCTTCAGTCCAGGCCACTTGCCATACTGAAGGCCCATCTCCTTCCTCAGATCTTGGGGTCAGATGTCAGGAGCCCCAGGTTGGCATCAGGTTACCTCACTGGTGTGCTGGTAGGACTTTGTGGGTTCATGAAAAGAGCATAGAATGGGTGTTGTTTGCTTTGTCCTTTACTAATAAGGGACCTTAGGCAAGGTATAGAATCCCTCTGACCCTCAGATACTTGTCCAAAATGGAGTATTAATGTCTGCCCCAGAGATTCGTGAGAATGACTTGAGATAGTATGAAGCCCTTTGCAGCAGTGTCTGCAACACAGACCACGCGTACTAAAGATTAGCTTCTTTAGGGCTGAGTCTTTATGTCTGTGGCTCAACCATGTTTCCGAAGCTCCACTTTTGGTAAATAGATCCTTGTCCTGTGGACACTGATTTGAGTCTGTCTTGGTTCCCCACCATCTCCTTGACCTTGCTGAGATCTCTATCCCCCTCTCCCCTCTTCTCCCTCAACTCTTTGTCTCCTCTTCCATATTGAGTTCTCCGGCTCTGTATCTGTGACTCAGCTGCTTGCTCACGCAGATATCTGGTATTTTTGAGATTCCCCACTGCATACATTACCCTTTCAACGATCCTCACATCCTCGACTGCTACTGCTTGCCTAGCTATTACCACCTGCTATTTGTCACGTTACTCGCTGGATGCCAAGTTCTACCTGCCTTTCTCTGGTCACTCGTAGTTGGGTGCTTATTTCCCCCCTTGCTACCTGTGTCTCTCCTCTTCCGCTGCTGCTCTAGTCAGTGATCTACTCTCAGCTCCTGCATATCAGCCCTGTCATGCCGGGCGTGTTTCCAGATAGGAAACAGAGTCCTCTAGGTTCTTGCTACCCCAAGTGTGGTGCCCTGGCATCACCTGACATTTTTTTGGAATCAGAATCTATGTGTTAACAAGATCCCTAGTTGACTCATAGGCACATGAAAATGTGAGAAGCACTGGGGTATAGCAAGGAAGTGTGGCTGGGTTAGAAAATCCTTTGGTGGTGCCTGGCAAAATCCATTAACCTTCTTCCTTGTGATGTTCTCGAGACAAAATGCTGTTTCCTAATATGGCCTGCTGGCGCTGCTACCAAAGGGACTGCAGTATGGTATCCCATGTCTCTTCATCCCAGGCACGGGCTTTGTGTTTCAAGGATGAGGTCCTTGCTTGTATGAAGATGCAGTTAAATGGAGATTCTAGTAGGCTAAGTATCTGAAGAAATTTACTCTAGGGCAGTTCTACTTGCTTCTGAATCAACTCCAATGAAGGGATTCTGTGTTTATGAACTGTACTCCAGCCTTCCCCAAACCTACTTTCTTTCCACCAGTTCCTCCAGAACCAGCACCCAAGTACAGAGCAGAGCCCAGGGGTCAAGGGGGAAACGGTGGGGGAAAGCGTGGAGAAATGGCAGGTATTTTCGGTGACACCACTGAACTGGTGGCCTTTCCTTCTAATGTTTTTGCTTGAAACATGTCTTTGTGAGATTGGGGATATTATAATTTTTAGCCTTTTTCATTTATTTAGATACATCAAAATCCTACCCTGTTTCTTCTTAAAAGCTCTCAGTGCTGGAAGGATGAACTCCTCTAAATTTAAAAATAAAATCCAGGAGTGCCTGGGTGGCTCAGTCGGTTAAGTATATGACTCTTGATTTCAGCTCAGGTCATGGTCTCAGGGTTGTCAGATCGAGCTCAGCATTGGGCGTCATGCTGGGCATGGAGTCTGCTTAAGATTCTCTCTCTCCCTTAGTCTCTCCCCACTCCCCCCAAAAATATTACCCCCAAAATCACTCAAATCATATTCAGATAAGGACACAGGCTTAAAGCATCAACTATGAAAGGTGTAGGCTGTGAGTAAAGTGGAGAGAACTCGTGGCCTCTCCAGCCTAATGCCCCACCCCACCTCCCTTTTGTTTACAACGCCATCTGATGACTGAGGAGAAAACAGGGACCTGCCACCCTTTTCTGTCTGGAACACACAGATGTTACTCAGATTTCTGCTTTAACATCTAATGGAGATAACTCCTCCATTCTCAGCACCAACATTAGTTTGACCTGGTCCTGGCCAATCAGCACACCCGGGACGGCTGTCATCTTGTGAAATGATGGGCTCCACGATACACAGAAGGTGATTGTTGTTTTTCTTCAGATGTGGCAGGGTGTGGAGCTGGGGTAGAAGACAGGGCTGAAAGCCATTAAAAATAAATGAGAGGAATGGAAAAGGTCCTCCCCTCCAAGAATGAAAAGGGCTAGAGGTCAACAGCTAGGAAGATTGAAAGTACTCCGAAGCCTCTCGGTATAGCAAGAGGTGGTGGTGGAGCTTGTGGTTAGGTAGAGAGGTAAATAATTCCTCGCTTTTTGAGCACAGCAGTGGTGGTTAGCATATAGTTAAGTTGCAGACTCAGGATTTTTCTTCTTTCTTTCAGTAAAGATTTATTTGAGAGAGGAGGGAGGGGCAGAGGGACAGAATCTTCAAGCAGACTCCTTGCTGAGTAGGGAGCCCCACTAGAGGCTCAATCCCATGACCCATGAGATCATGACCTGAGCCGAAATCAAGAGTTGGTGGCTCAAACAACTGAGCAACCCAGGTGCCCCTCAGATAGGAATTTTCTAAACTGTGGCAAAGGCACAGTGACTATCATTTGCCTTTTAAAAATGCCACTGGGGGGCGCCTGGGTGGCTCAGTCGGTTAAGCATCTGCCTTCAGCTCAGGTCATGATCCCAGGGTCCTGGGATTGAGCTCCTGGGATTGGGAGCCCTGCTCAGCGGGAAGTCTGCTTCTCCATCTCCCTCTGCCCCTCCTCCTGCTTGTGCTCTCTCGCACTCTCTCTCAAATAAAATCTAAAAGAAAAAAAAAAAAAGCCACTGGGAAAATACTTGATGATGTGGCTGCATCTTCAATGAAAGATACTGTATGAATTTTTCAAAAGGAAGTAGTGATGACTTAGAAGTGCGTGTACTTTAGAAAAGACTATCCAATGTTTACATGGTACAAGACATCCACATGTATAATTTCCGTTCCCTGCAGGAACTGAGTGAAGAGGTGTATGCTTCCCTACCTGCAATGAAGAACTTATGTTCAATGGTTAATTATAAATGAATAAAAAGGTTCAGAACGAGGGGACCTGTTGCTAGCTCATATTACGTGGTAGTCAACTTTAGCTAAGAGAACAATGGACACATTATCAATCACAGTTTGGTTTCTGGCAGCATAGGGAAGCGCCATTATTAGCTTAAGACAGACAGACAGACCGAACCCCGTTAAAGGCATCAAATCCAGTCTCTGTGGCAGAGGTTCTCAAAGTGATTCCTGGACCAGCAGCATCGGCATCTCCTAGGAACTTGGAGGCCCCACCTTGACTTGCTGAATCAAAGACTCTGGGTGCGGGGCCCAACAGCCAGTGTTTTAATAAGACCTCCAGAGGATTTGGAAGGTCCCCGGTTTAAGAAGCACCTGCTATGCAGGGATGCCTGAGCAGGAACATGATGGAGTGGAAGGGCCAGCCTGAACCCCTACCCCCCTTTGCCAGTGCTGGCTGTGTGACCTTGGCAAGTCCTTGGCCTCCCTGAATCTTGATATTCTCTTCTACAAAATGAGGACCATTTTCTCTCCTCACAGACGTGTTGTAGAGCAAATGAGGTGACCTAAGTCCCTGCTTTTACAGGACCTTAGAAAACAAGGGTTCTTCTCCTCTTCCCTTCCTGAAGCTGGGAAATCGAGCCAGTAAGATTCCATCAGTATTTGTGGAAAATTTAGAGAATTTTCACATGGACATTTCTCAGTGCAAGTCAGACATCTTGTATTAAGCTAGCTGTCTGCGGCTGAGGCCTGGGCTGTCCTATACAGGAGCCACTGGTTGCGTGTGCCCACTGAGCACTTGAAATGTGGCTCGTCTGAATTGAGACAAACTGCAGATTTAAAATACATGGCAGATTTTTAAGACTTAGTATGCAAAAAGCAAAATATAAAATGTATAATTTCTTCTATTGATTACATGTTAAATTGAAAGTTCAGATAAATATAGTCATAATTAATAAAACCAAGTTCGCCTTTAAAAAAATTAAAATGTGGCCACAGATGGCAAGCTCCTTGCAAACTTCAAGGATGCCACACAGTATTATCACTGTAAAAAAAAATAGGACAAGAACATGTAAACATGTGGCTCACGTGACATTTCTGTCATACCGTGTGGGTCTCTAGGCACCCCCAGATTCACTGCACTGACTCATGCCAGACCCAGGGAAAAGGGAAGAGTCTTCTGATAAAACCTGCTTGGTAGCTTCTTGGCTACAAAACCTCTGCTCTCTGTGGAATTATTCCTCACTATCATCTTTGCAGCATTTTGTAGCTGCAAAGGATTCCATCATCTTTTTATCCGTTACTCTTCATGACATAGCCTGTGAGGCAGGTCACTGCTGAATTAGGAGACTCTTTACACTGATCGTCATCTTTCAAAGGCCAGTGGACCCCCCTGTAGACACACCCCGTCTTGCAGACACACAGCTTCACCAGAGAACACACACCCTCAAGCAGCGGGGAAATGAGAACTCAAAGCAGAGGCTGTGCTGGGCGCAAATGCAGATGTGGGGCTGGCTCCCACAACTTGGGCTTCTTGGTAACGCCCACGCCCAGGGTCCCCCATCCCACCCAGCATCACCCCTTCCCCCATACCACCATGTTTTTCTTACAGGCAGAATTTGGAGACTTTCAGACATTTTTAAAAAGTCAGTTTTCAGGAAATGAGAGTTTCTTAAGCATCAGCCCACTCCATCTTCCCTTAACAAAAGACAGCAAAAAGCAATTCCCTCAGATGTCTACTTGTCCTCGGTTCGATTTAAAAATCAGCTTGGGAAATCATCTGTCAATCAAGCATATTACAGAGAGAAACATTCACGGAATTTACCTGAGTTGAGATGTTTCAAATGACAATTTCATATCTGCACCTCTTAAATTATTCAAGACGACATAAGCCTGCTCTAATCTTTAAAAGAAGATACGAGGATTAAGGAAACTTGGCACTCTGTGTTTTAAATATTTAGTCTTATTTTAAGACCCAAATTTTACAGGAGACTGAGAACATTCTACTAATAGGAAGAAGCCCCTCGGTGTGTGTTCCTAGGACAGATTACGTGCATCTGTTTTTTAGCTTGTTTGGGTGATATTTTCCCTGTGGAAAGCAAACAATGACATGTGGAGTGGGCCAGGTGGTACAGACAAATGAATCTATGCCTGTAAGATTGCACGTGTAATATCTGATCACTCGTTCATTTCAGGTTTTTCATTTTGGATGGAGTGCACAAAGTTCCTAGTTACTTACGTTTCAATCAGTATTGAGCACCTGCTGATGCCAGGCCCCGAGGGTGCCAAACTGAGCAAGACACAGTCCTAGTAGCAAATGGACTCAAATAGAAATAAATGAGAATCCCCGCTACATAATCCATGACCACTATTTTATTGATTCTCATGTATTGGGCTCTTTGCTTTCTTTCTTTCTTCCTTTTTTTTCCCCCTTGCTTGCAGGGCGCCATCCTAGGTACCGGGCACTCAGTACAACAACATCATATTTTTAAAATATAAAAGGCACATTTAAATTTAATTTTGACAGCAGAGAAAGGGATATTTTACACACAGCAAAAAGTCTTTAGAGTCTGTCTTTGGTATGAATGCTTCTTTAAAGGTAAAACTATTGTGTTTATAATATAATCTGAACACACATTTTTGGTGTTTAAGCTGGTCTACCCCTACTCTGGGACCAAGGATTTATTTTTCTTTTAAAAAAGACCTGTGGATAATCCTCTATGTCATTAGAAACTGAAGTTTTGTATTTAGATTTTGTATACGCCAGACTGTAGCTGTTGATGTTAGTATGAACATCAACATTAGGCTACGATGGTAAATCTTTCAAACATGCAGGGTGATATACTGTTCCTTAAAGGTTAGGAAGAAACTTTACAGAAACTTGTAATTCAATCTCAGTCCTTAAACAAACGTCTCCACCTTTGCTCTGAATTCAAAAAGTCTCCCCCACTTTTTAAAAAAGATTTATTTGATTGAGAGAGAAAGAGAGAGCGAGCATGAGCAGGGGAGGGGCAGAGAGAGAGAGGGAGAGAGTCTTAAGCAGACTCCACACTGAGCGTGGTGCCGGATGTGGGGCTTGATCTCACAACCCTGAGATCACCACCTGAGCCAAAACCAAGAGTTGGACATTCAACCAACTGCACCACTGCAGACACCTTGAAAGTTTTCCGTTTTTAAAAACATTCTGAAACAGCACTATCGATCCAGTTGTCTACTTGTTTCAAGACAGATCTGGAGATCTTGACCCCCCGGCCCATAGGAAGACCTATCTATTCTTAGTTATGAACTGACAGTATTAAAATGAATACTGCACTAGTCACTGGGGCTTCCGCCATACTGTGGACAGGTATTTCCTGGTATGTGCGAGAGACCTTCTTAGGCCTGACGTTCAGTTGTCCTGCCTTTCCAGCTAGGCTGTGTCCCCTCTCTTGTCATGCGCAAGTATGTGGCTCCCTGTGTGGACTGCCTCAATAGCTCCAATTCTTCACCCCTCCTTGCTCTTTGTCTTATCATTTTGCTGTGCTTTCCTCCTGTGGGTGGGCAATAATTCCCCACCCTGGATGACTGACTTTGACCAATGGGATGTTAGAAGTTGGGACACAGAAGAGGCTTCAGAAGTCTTGCTGCTGTTGAACTTGGTTTCTCTGTGCCTCTGTCATCACCACCGGAAGGATATCCTAGCCTATTAGTTCCAGGAAGAGGATGAGAGATGTATGGAGCCGAAACACCCCAGACAAATCTAATCCAGATGCTCCAAACACCAGGTAATGCACAGACGTGTCAGGAATAATGCATGATGGTCTTAAGCCACTGATGATTTATACACAGCAATAATCAAATGGCATGTTCCCTGCTTTCTCATCTCCTCACCCCACACCCCAGGTCCTCCTCTTTTCTACTCCTTGGGCTTCTTTCGCACCTGATTTTGTCATCTGGGTGCAAAGAGTGGGACTTGCTCTGGTTCTTGGGAAGTAGGAGAGAAAATAGGGGGAGGAAACAGGGAGAAGAAGAGAATAAGGCCAACTATGAGATTCTCATGGGAAACATGGACAACTTAATCATCACCATCCTGTTCCTACCTCAATTCTCCCATCTCCTTTCTCTCTCCAGCTCCATTTCCTACCTTTTTTTTTTAAACCAATTTATTTATTTTACTTAGAAAGTGAGAGTGCAAGCAGGGGGAGGGAAAGAGAATTCCAAGCAGACTCTGTGCTAAGCACAGAACCTGACAGGGGGCTCGATCTCAGAACCCTGAGATCATGACCTGAGTTGAAATCAAGAGTCAGACGCTCAACTGACTGAGCCACCCAGGCACCCCCACCCTTAAATCTTTATGTTCCCACAACCAGTCCTTGCAATAAGGCTGGAGTTCTATTATGAATACTCATTACATATATTAACACTGAGCTAAGTACATTACTTGGATTATATCTTTTAGACCTCACTATGCTGCCGTAAGATAGATAATATGATCTACATTTTATGTATGAAGCAGCCTAAGAGACATCAAATGATTTGCCCAAGATCCATAGCTAGTAAGCGGTAGAGCTGAAGTTGTAACCTTAGCAGTCCGATGACAGCCCACTCTTTATGTCTGCACTATTGCTTCGTCTAGGTGAATTCCCTTATCCTCATTTCCCATTCACTCTGCTCCCCCATTCACAGGCAACCAATATATCTGTATGTATGTATGTATGTAGGTAGGTAGGTAGGTATGTATGTATGTATGTATGTATGTATCTATCTATCTATCTTAAAGTAAGCTCCACGCCCAAAGTGGGGGTCGTGAACTCACAACCCTGAGATCAGGGTCTACTGACTGAGCCAGCCAGGCGCCCCTAATGTATACATTTTTATTTGAATACATTTTTGTACAATGTGGATAGGTGTTTGGTATGTGCTAATTTCAATCTACATAAATGATATTTTATTACCTATCTTATCTGTTTCCTTTTTTCATTAAATGTTGCTATGTGTTCATCTAATCTCTTGTCTCTGACCTGCCACGTAATGGTATGGTTTTCACTCACCCCAAATTATTCATCCCTGCATAATGAACATCCAGATTTTCTGCAACTTCCCATCACAAAGAACACTTTAGGAAACATCCTTAGACACAGTCCCTTAGGACCCTAGTGAGAAACTCCTGGGTATAAATCCAGGAGGAGAACTGTTTGTGTCACAGGGTATGTTTAACAGTTGGACTAGATTGCTCTCTAGAACAGTTGCTTCAGTCCACATTCCCACAACAATGCATGGAAGCAAATCCGCACCTGTTATCTTATTTAAATACTGTGAGCTTAAAAGGTCTAAGCTGACAACTCATTGCTGTTTTTTTTTTAAGATTTTATTTATTTATTAGAGAGAAAGAGAGAGAGAGAGAGACAGAGAACGTGAATGGAGGGGAGAGGCAGAGGGAGAGGGAGAAGCAGACTCTCTGCCCAATGCTGGGCTCAATGCCGGGGTCCTGGGATCATGACCTGAGCCTAAGGCAGATCCTTAACTGACTGAGCCACCAGATGCCCCTCACTGCTGTTTTAATTTGCATTTTTCTAATTACCAACGATTTGGGACATTTCTTCATATGCTAGTTCAGTTTTTGAGCTTCCTCTTTTACAAATTGTCTATTCATTATCTTTGCTCATTTTGTAAGTGATTTTAATTTCTTCTTATTAATTTGGAGGAATTCCTTAGTTTAGATACTCATTGGCTTGAACTATTTCAAACAACTTCTCCCAATCTGTTACCTAGTTTTTGTCTTTGTTGTCTTTCATGAACAGAAGTCTTATTTTTTAAAAATTCTATTTATTTGAGAGAGAGAAGAGAGTATGCATGGGGGAGGGGCAGAAGGAGAGGGAGAAGCAGACTCCCCACTGAGCAGGGAGCCCGATGCAGAGCTCAATCCCAGCACCCCGAGATCACCACCTGAGCCGAAGGAGATGCCCAACCAGCTGAGACACCAAGGCGCCCCCAGAAGTCCTATTTTGATGTAATTCAATTAATATGTATTTTTTACCTTAATGCCTGTCCTTCGAAGTTTTGTTAGAAAATCCTACCATACCTCCAGTTCTCAAAGATTTTTAAAAAATATTTTTGTCTACTAACTTATGGGTTTACATTTCTCTTGCTTCCTTTTAAAATATGATTGCTAAAATAACCTTAGTCCTATAACATTATGAATGAAATGAGTTTTGAAGGGCAGGTCCAAGAATTTGGTGCGTACATCAATTCCTTCTATGAGAAAATAATGTGATCGGAGTTCCAAAACACCAATCTAGAAGTAAACTTTTGGAATAGAGCCTATTTACACATGGAAGATTGCCAGGATATTCATAAAAGGAACTCTAAAGCAAGGATGCTGGTCTGGCTATGGTCATTGGGCTCTGTATTATTACATTATAATTTTAATGTTAATATGATTACAAATGATTTAGAGCAGTGTCGCTTAAGGTGTGGTCCTCAAATCAAGTGCGTCACATGTACTTAAATGTGCTTATTAAAAATAAAGATTCCAATGGTCAAAGCCCAGAGAATGTACAACACAAAGGATGAACCCTAACGTCAACTATGGACTTCAGGGTCAACGTTGGTTCACTGACTATAACAAATGGGCCACACTGATGTGGGATGTTGATGGCAGGGGTGGTTGTGTGTACAGGGAAAGAGGTATGTGAGAACTCTCTGCACTTTCCCTCAATTTTGCTGTAAACCTAAAACTAATTTTAAAAAATAAAGTTAATTAATAGAAGATTCCAGATGCCAGAATTTCATTTCATTGAAAATAAGCATCCCAGGTAACTTCATTCCATTCAAAATAAACATTCCAGGTAAATATTGTGCTCATAGAAGTTTGACAGTTACTATCAGAGAGTTATTATTCAAATAATAATAATGACAAGGCTTGCTGTCAGTGTTACGTAGTGGGTGTGAGTGAACTGCTGAGGGAAGAGATCATGTCAGAGAGCAGGAGACAACAGCCAGAGAAAAATGGATTTTTTTGCATAATGAGGGAAGAATCTTACAATTTATTTTAACTCCAAACAAAAATTTTATTACTTACGTTGGTTTGATATGTAGACTTTATTTGCTGTATTTATAGTGAGGGAAATAAAGACATATTTGGACCCAAACACAGGGAACTGCCAGCCTCCTGGCACTACATTTTTATCGCCCTGTGAAAGAACAGAAGTGATCATATTCTACTTTCGGGGGATGTTGGAGAATATGGCCGGAATCCCTTTCCCTCCATCCCTTCTGAAAAATACCATACACAGACATTTTAAGGGCAATAGGGTATTTGTCCTTCATCTGTCCAGCAGTGCAGTGATGGAGTAATTCTTAGCCAGGTTGAAAATAAGTAACACTGTAAGGAGCAAGTCACATTTCCATCAGGGAATCACCGGCTCTCCTTGGTAACTGTCACTGAATGCACACAGCCAGCTGCAGTGTGAGCTTGCTGGGCAGCGAATGTAAACGGAGACGCCTCCCCTCGCCAACTCATCCCAAGATACAGGCTTATGTAGGCAGGTGACACGCAAAACCAAACCCCCAACCAAGCAAACAATCAACCCTCATCAGACTTCATAAAAACATTCATAAAGCTACCAGATGACGAAATCATATTTAAGCATGTGGAGGCAGCAATTCTAGATGTTAGTAAGGCCTTCATTAAGACAACACAGGGTTGCAGGAACAAAGGGCAGGGGGAGGTGGTTAGGGCATGTGCTCGGCATCACAGAAACATGGCGCATAATAAGCACAACGTATGTGTCTGTCAAGTAAAAGCAAAACTCTGAAAAGAACAACAGCTGATATGTGCCAGAGATTGTGACAGTTTACATGCATTACCTTATTTGCACAAAATCTCTACAAGGCAGTTTCTAGGAATGTCCTTACAGTGGGGACACTGAGGCTTAGAGAGGTTTGCCCACGTTCGCAGAGCTAGCGGTGGCACTGATCAATTTCCCGGGGCTGGCAGAGAGCTCTTTCTCTAAAAAAGGCAGCAATGGGACTCTATCAGCAATGATCATTTAGCCCATTACAGAGTGAAACCCACTGATTTCTAACGATAATAATTCAAACTGATGAGATGCTCTTTACTTTCCCTTTCTGGGCCTTGCTTCTTTATCTGTAAAAGGAGGGTATTGGGTGAACCCATTGGTCCTCAACCCCAGCTGCATGTTAGAATCTTCTGGGGGAGTTTTCATACCGGGACCCACCTCATGCCAAGTGAATTAGCACCTCTGGGGTGGGACCAACACTCTTCAGATCTCTCTAGATGGTTCTACAGAACCACACACGATTTCCGGTTCTACATGGCCTCCCGCTGTGATTGTATTCCAATGTTCCTTTAGCTTGATCCCCAGCAAAGATCCCCAATAGGTCATTATCATCCCACATCAGAAGATATTAAGTCTGCCACTCAGTTGACTAAACAAACAAACAAAAAAACCCAAAACACCCAGTTGCTTCCAGTTATGGAATGACTGTCATGGGACTAGAAGGTACAGCATAGGGAATCGAGTCAGAGGTAATGTAATAGCATGTATGGTGGGATGGCTCATAGCTGCGCTTGCGGTGAGCGTAGCATAAAGTACAGACTTATCAGATCACTACGCTGTACACCCGAAACTGTGTGTCACCGTGTGTCAACCCCACTCTAAAAAAAAAAAAAAATCCACAAGAATATAAGAGACAGAAAACAAAACAAAACAAAACAAACAGCTGCTCATGCTTTTAGAAAATTTTCCTAAAAAAGGGACTTGGAGAGAGCTTCATTGATTTACAAGTGATCTTTGCACTCCCCTTATCAAGGTCAGGAAAAGTTTTTTTTTCTTTTTTGTGTGGGCGAACGAGAAACAAAGCACCCAGAGAGCAAACAATTGCATTTCTCCTCCCTGAATGATCAGAGGACTTCTGGTTCGTTTTGTACGTGGACACTGAAAGGTCGGCCTCCTGTGAGGAACTATCAGGTCAACAGGTAGAGGAGGTTGCTTGTGTGACTTCTGGGCTTGTCACCTTCTCTGGAGCAAGGGATAGCTGCTTTTCTTTGCAGAAGCGGCCCCTTTATGAGGGCTGCAGCCTCACCTGGGCCGTCTCCAGCCACCCCTGCCCGCGCTTCCCGCCAGCCCACCTAGTGGCTCTGTCAGAACATTCGTCGGGGGGGGCTGACTCTAACCCCACAGCTGCTTTCTCCCTGGTTGACCTCTGCCTTCCAGATCCCTTGACAGCGTCTTCACTCTCATGCCGTGGGCTCTGACAGCATGTGGACTTGCAGAGAGCATGGCAGGGTACCTGCCAGAATTCACACTTCGCATCATCAAAGGGGACATGGTCAAGCTAAGTTAGGGAGATGGTATCTTCTCAGCCAAACTGATTTTCCTCCCCACGAAATGTGAGGCGTGCAGTAAAGCAGGAAGAAAACATTAGCCAGGTGTATAAATAGAGCCCCTGCCGAGCGTCCCTGGGCTGATGGCTGGAAAGCCACAGGGTTCCAGAGGGATCGTGTTGGCTGTTAGGAGGGACTTCTCCCCAAAGCCATTTCTGGAGTTGAGATTTTAAATAGGCTGCTCTAAAATGAATGCTTTAGCAAGAAAACTTCCCATCTCTCCTATCTTTCTTGTCCCTGCTTCACATCCATCCTATTTTTCATGTCTTCATAGTTGTGTCTTCCTTTGTTTATTTAATACTAATAGACCCTTGAATGTTTTTCCAAGGCTGATTTTTTAAAGCCTCTCCATGGATGAAACCTTATACGTCAAATTGTCCTCGGGAAACAGTTTCTGCTTATCACAGGCATCATCTTTCTCTGGTGCTGGAGTAAGCCCGCTGTCAGGGAGTGGCATTCACTCAGACAGAGGCGGCAACAACACAGTGAAGCCACAGATACCAGAATAGGATAGGGCTACAGAAACATAACCTCATACCTAACACTAAATGTCCTCCCTAATGGGGAGACTGTGGCAAAGCCTCTCCCACTCACTTTTGAACTCCCAGTGTCTATCGCTAGGCCGGACGTGCATGAGGCGTACGATAAGGGTCTGGTGAGTTGAATGCCACAGTTTTGACCATTGCTTGGCACAAAATGCACAGGACATTTTTGCGGATGTTGAAACAAGGCTGAAAGAGGTGTACTGATTGGTCTAAAGTGGCAGAGTTACAGTATATTGTTCTAACATACTACTCTGTGATTCTTTTAAAACATGTATCTGTGCGTAACATGTAGGCAAATTTATTTCCTTTGCAATCAATAAAGTAAGGGACAAACTACTTCCTGTACAGAAGTGGGGACATTCACTAAATATTTACACAGTTTTTTTCACCAAATTGAGTCAATAAAAATAAGTGCTTAAATTTATTAAGCACTTAGTATGTCCCAGGATCTACGACACCAGAAACAACAGATAAATAAGACATAGCCCTTGCTTTTAAGACTCAGAGTAAAAAATGAAATTTGTAGGGTTTGGGGAGTCCTATGTTTTGTGAGGCATTACAGAGGCAATACCTATTTGGCAAGTAATCTTCACATTTATTTATCTCAGCAGAATTTTTCTTGGCGCTGTGTTCTTATCCACCGTGCCAGATGTTAAGAACAAGTATGTTTCTCCTTTCTGAGGGACAAGTGACAGGTTACATTTTCCCTGCGTTCTTTGACCTTACAATGGAATCACTGAACATGTAGCAAGAGTGTAAATGTCTGCTCTGCCAAAAGAAATTTTTATGTACCTTAAAAAACAAATCTGAGTAGGGAAGCTGAGACCCAAGGAGCTTCAACTAGAATGAAGTCAAGAACACTAACATTTCACTTGTACCTGTTCTTCTCTGATAAGGCATAAGGAAAAGAACCAGAGGCCTCAGGATGGATAGAAATAGAGGGGTTCACTGTTGGGAAGCTATCTAAACAGAAGGAAGATATACTACTTTTGGTATATTTATGCTGGAGAAAAAATTTTCAGAGGTATATTTGTGGTTCACAAGTGTAGGTTAATGGGCTTTAAACAATAGATTTGCCCTGAAATAAAAGTTTACTTTAATGAGCAAGTCTGTATTACAGGTTAAAATAAAAACAGCAAATTTAGAAAGAGACAATTGATCACTACTTAACTTCAAATATTGAGGTGCCTATCAAAGCTATCCAGAGTGTATAGATATGAAATTAGAACCAGTCTTATAAAAGAAAAAAGAATTTGCCGCAGATCTATAATTTAGAAAAAAAAAAAATCCTTAAGCCTGGGCTGTGTCTCTGAGGGTCATGATTCTCCCTGTTTTCAACTCTTATAATGTTATTGTTAAAAGGGAGAAGGCGAGGGATGGGATGGGAAGGCAAAGCTGGCTTTAACCTAATCATAAGGCTTCATTTAAAGTCATGCCAGAATGTTGACTGAAAATTTATTGGTAGGGTTAAATCTTAGACATCATGACTCTGTTATATATAAGGTTTCTTTATTTTTTACCCCTCCCCTCCTTCCTTCCTTTCTTCAAGCTGATTTAATATTTACCCAGAGGTCCTTTCTCAGGCATGGAAAAGATCATTGAGACATCAAAATCACTTTGTCTTTTGGGGTAGAACGGCTAATGATGGAGCATTCAAAGTCAGCACTACGTTTGCCCTCTGAGTCATAAACCACTTCTGCCTGCAAGTCCACTAATTGGGGAAAGCTGAGAGGAACATACTGATTTTGAGGGTATCATCTGAGGTTGGGTGCTGGTCAAAGAGGGAACTCACTCATCCAGCACACTATGGTACACTTATGACCTCAGCATGTATTTGTCGAATGGACTGGAGTCAATCTTGCAAGCTCAGATGTTCTCCAAATTACCATTAGGCATGGAGTGTAAACTGAAGGAGACAATCTCCAGCAACACATTCATGAATGACTCCTATAGAATTCTTTTCCTTCCACCACACTTCTGGATGTCTTGTCTCTCCTCTTCTCACCAGGGGTGGCACCCTACGCTGGTGTCTTGGGTGGGTAGTGGACAACAGTGACAACACAGAGGTCTCCAGATGCCCCACAAGACATGGGGAACTAGGCTGTTTGGCCAACGTGCAACTTTAGCCATTACAGACATGATAAGTGTTTCGAAACAAGTCAATATAAAGTATAAGAGGGAATAGCAATGGGTGGTCATTACAAGGAGGTGTATTTCAACTTTACCAAAACCACAACTTTCTAAGGTGAAGATCTATGCACCAATGGAATGAGCTCATGAGAGAGAGATCGGAATCGATGAGTTCTTTCATTCAATAATTCACTCCCACAGCACATAGTTACTGAAGCCCCACAGATGCCAGGCACGTTTCCAGGCACCAGGGATACAGTAGTGAACAAGACACAAAAATCCCTGCCCTTGTTGAGCTTTTCTGGGGGCAGACAATTCACAAGAAAAAGAGGTAAACCATTTGGTGGGTCAGATGGACTACACGTTTATGTGAAATTTTAGAGAGGTTGGCCAGGGAACGCCTCATTGAGAAGGTGGTGTTTGGGTAAAACCTGAAGATGAATGAGCAAGCTGTAGGATTTCGAGGAAGAGCATCTCAGGCAGACAGGACAGCAAACACAAAGGCCCTGAGATGGGACTGTCCCATCTCAGTGTTTGAGAAACAACAGAGAAGTTGGTGTGTCCAGAGCAGAGGACATGAGGGGAAAAGACAGAGAGGAGGTCAGAGTGCAAAGATGGAGGCAGATGGGCATGGTCTCGTGGACTGTACTGAAGGATTCTGGCTTCTACACTGACTGAGATCATCCCATCACTGGAGGGTGCTGAGCTGAGGACTGGCCCATTCTGACTTACCCTTTAACAGCGTCATGTGGCTGCTCTATTGAGATGTGACTGAAAGGGTGCACGGGTGGAACTGTGAAACCACATAGGAGGGTCTTAAAATGACTGCTGAAACAAGATGGCAGCCATGGAGGAGTGGGGGGGCTTGAGAAGTCGGAGGATTCTGGCTATATTTTGAAGGTAGAATGGACATGATTTTTAGATTGGTTAAATGTGAGCTGTGAGAGAAAGAGAAGAGTCCAGAATGACTGAAGTTTTGGCCTGAGCAGCTGGAAGGATAAGGCGGTCATTAACCGAGATGGGGAAGAATGTATGAGGTGGCAGCTTTGGGAGGAAAGAAACATCAGGAGCTCAGTTGTGGAAATATTAAGTTTGATATGCTAAGTAGATATTCAGAAAGGGTATCAAGTAGACAGTTGAGTATGGGAGACCAGAGTTCAGTGGAGAAGTCCAGGTGGATTAAACCTGGGGGTCATTAGCATGATGACCCCCTTCAAGCCATGGCACCCAATAAGATAACCTATAGAGTGAGCACAGGTAGAAAGAGCGGAGAGGTGGGGAGGAAGCCCCTTAGGAAACTCCGCAGAAAGAGTCCAGAGAGGCAGACGGGAATCTGGGCAAGGGCGGCTATTGCAAGCTGATGAAGGAGTAGCAAGATGGCTCACTTCGGTTGACTGTGAAGAGGTAATATAAGAACTATGACCACAAAGTTCAACACTAACCCCACCGGGAAACAGGGGGTTCACTATGGCCTTTTTAAAGATACAGTTCAAAGAGCTTAATACTCTTTGCAGGGGCTTCCTGATCTTCCTCACTAGGTTTTCATAAAGTTACATGGTCAAGTGAGAGGATCAATTTTAAAGGCTATTTCTCATTTGAGATCAAACAACATGCTACTGAACAATCAGTGGGTCACACAAGAAATCAGAAGAGAAATGAAAAAAATACCTTGAGACAAATGACAATGGAAATGCCATATACCAACATGGGAATAGTCTATTCTCAAGTAGATTAGATTTTTGTTTAACATGATCTAAAGGCTACCAAATGAAAATAAGACTAAACTCTTTACTTGTACAGGGCTCCTTGGTCAAGTTGAAAGCAACAGAATCAGAATATTTTACGAAATGATTCCAGGGGCACCTGGGTGGCTCAGTTGGTTAAGCGTCTGCCTTGGGCTCAGGTCATGATCCCAGGGTCTTGGGATCGAACCCCACATCGGGCTCCCTGCTCAGCGGAGAGTCTGCTTCTCCCTCTTCCCTCTGCTTGTGCACTTTCTAATAAATAAAATCTTTAAAAAAAATGATTCCATCATCTTGTATGGTAGAAAAACATGACTAGTTTGGGAACCCTGCATTCATTCCTTCCCAACTGTGGAAGTTTAGATAAAGTATTTAACTTTTCTGAGCCTCAGTTTCTGATGTGTAAAAGTAGGATGATGATAGCTATCTCACAGGATTCTTGCAAGATCAAATAAGATGCCATACAGGACAAATGATTAGTAATGAGTAAAGCTTACATAGATATTATCAACTATAAATTGTGTCCACATACATGCTTTCACTGGATTCTACCAATCCTACGGAGGACGAAGACCTGGGTATTACTATTCTCATTTTAAAGAAGGTAAAACTGAAGTTCTGGGTTATTAGGGATTTGCTCAAAGTCCTAATGACCCTTTGTGCTGAAGTTGAGACCAAAAACAAAGTTCTTCTCTCTGATCGGGGCTCTGTTCACTGTCAAGGTGTCCACATGGGCACCGCATAACATGGGAATTAGTGAGGCTAGGAGGTGCTTCTGCCCTGGGCCAGTTTCTAAATCTGACTCCTTCCTCCTGGTGGTATAAATGATGGGGGTGTGGCAATGCTGTTTGAGGAGATACACCCTGGGCGTCCTACACAACCTTCCCCTTGACCTTCATCTTTCCCTTCTCTTAGTTACCCTTACGTTGCAAGGAAGTTCCTAAGAGCCCTTGATGTAGTCACTGCTCTGAGGGCAGGAGCTCTTACTGCCCTTGGGGCATCTTTAAAGAATAACTCTGAAGGTGTCCCCATAATTAGAATATTTTGGAGCTGGAAGAAAACTCATTTAGACAAGCTGGCATTTTATAGAGGAGGAAGCTTCCTTCTGGAAATATTGAGATCTGGGGGCAGGGCTCTCAGGTCATGTCAGAGACAACACTAGCTCCAGGCAGCCCACGTTCTTTCCACCCCCCCATGCTGCCACTCACAGTGTGGCTGTGGCGTGGCATGCCGTGGCACCTTAAATCAAAATTCCAAAGGATTTCTCAATTAGTTATTTGAGTAAAATGAATTTAACTCCACCTATTATAGCGTTAAAAAGAGCTTAAGCCACTTAATAAATGGTAGCTAGAGTCACCTCTTAATGGATAATCCTGTTTTCTCCTTTGCAGTTTAAGTGCTAGAAGACAGAGTGACTTTAAAACTGCTCATGAGAGGACCCAATTATCTGATCAGCAATTCCAAAGAACATATGCACAAACGCAGAAGCATACCTCTTTATGAATGGTGTCTGACAAGGAAAGAGATATTTGTGGCACAGGAGTTCTGGAAAATGTAATTATTTATCCTTTCACAATTAATGAAAGCAATTGAAAATGAAGCTTTCATTTCAAATCCTTTTTATCTGGATGAAACTTTAATTTTACATAATTAAATTGACTTCACAGTTCAGTGTGTTAAAATATGCAATTAAGCAGCATATCAAGGTGAAATGCCTCCTGTTGTTGGCTCATTGAGAACTCACACTGCTGAGCTCCGAAACAAGAATGAACACCTGCCTACCTGCTCTTATCCCAGAGCCAGGGGCGGCACAGAGCCTGCAGGGCTGGCTTCCCAAATGCACAGTCGAATTTTCTCACACGTGCCAACTCCTGTGCAAGCTTGTTGGATATTTAAATAGTTTTCACTTCCCTTTGTTTTTTCAGCGGAGTTTTTATTTTTTTTATATGAGAAAATATTGTGGGGCTTGGATGATGCAAACTAAATGACTAACTTTATCCCTTGCAGAAGTTCCTTCTAAGACAACCCTTGCATCTTCAAAGTTGCTGCCTTCAATTGGTTGGAATTCTGTTGAAACTCCCTTGTTCCAATTTTGCCATTTTACAATTTGTGACAAATTTCAGCAGAGACCTCTTTCAATTATTGTTGCACTCCTGGGAAATGCTTAAGAAATGTTGCAGGTGGTTTTGAAGGGAGATGTTCTAATGAGATTGGGGAAGAGTTCCCTGGAAATTTATCTTAACAGGCAGTGGTCTGTCTACGTAGAGAGCTCACCCGTGTACTTTTCCCTTGTATTCCCTTTGAATCGTACCTTTGTGATGGTTAATTTATGGCTCAGTAGCCTCCTATATTCCCTTAAGGAATCTGTGAGTGGAGTACAGCTCAAAAATTAGAATGGAGTTCCTTTCTGTTTCCATATAGTGTAGGATTTATGTAACAGCGATTCTTGTTTTATCCATTGGAGAGGGTGTGAGGCAGGACTGATGGATCTAAGCAGTATCCTTACTGTAGTGACACGGGGCACACGTGAACCCATTTGGTGGCTTTTCCAGGCACACAGAAAAGTGTGTTGTTAGATTAATTATAAAAGCCACAAAATGACAGTATGATCCTATCATGAGATTCCTCAGGACAAACTTCTGGGAACTGGGGGCATACGCTCTACCTCCAGGTATAGTCTCTCTAACGCTCCTGCTGTTATAGGATGTAGGTTGTTAGCATGGTCAGCAGACCATACAATGAGAAGATTGTAAAAGGTGTTGTAGTGTGTGCAGTAATGTAATGTATATCAGAACAGACGAATGTTTTACTCTTTTGAGCCAAGACTGGAGACATGGTATTGTCTGCTTCCAGGATACCACAAGCAACGTAGAATTAGTAAATTCCTCTAAAATTCTGTGAGCTAGATTGGCCTCTGTCTCATTGCACTGCTCTGAAAACCAAAGGAAGCCTTGGCTACCAAGGGATAGAAAAAGAATAGGCAAAATAATAGTTTCAATAAGTGAAAAGTGATATCGATGCACCCCTACAAATTGTAAAAGTACCTATTTAAATATAATCAATTTCGTATTCACAAATTATATCCACTTATCAGATCTCTCCTCCCTTAGGATTTGTAGAAAGTAACAGCGATGGTAGTTCTGGTTCTTGCGCCGCACTTGAAAGCAATTAAACTACTGTTTAGTGAAACTGTTCGTACACAAACACACAAGATCACTGACTGGTCCTCTCCCAAACAATCCAACTTTGGAAGTCTCAACACTGAACCAAATGTTTAAATAATACCAAACCATAAAAGCTATTTTGTAGAGCTACTACAAGTCTTGTACCATTTCTCAGAAACATGTAGGTTTGATTACATTTTCTGGTCTGATTTTATACAGACCCTGTCGCAGGAGGCTCTGAAATGTCTATACAACAGAGCGGCTGATACATTCTCAGAATTCAGAGGAAAGAATTTCGACTGTGAAATGAAAATGTGGTATGACTGAAATGTTCCTCAGCACGGCCTGATGCTCTTTGCTACTTCACTGGATCTGATCTGATACAGATGAATTGCTACTGAGTTGGGCCCTTCGGAACCAGATGGAAGGAACTACAGACTCATGCAAGGGTGATACAAACAAATGAAGATGATGAACACAGAAAAATCACACACAGATAGTCCCCAGACCTTACACTGGCCTCTTTAAAAAAAAAAAAAAATTATTTGAGAGCGAGACCGAGAGAGAGTGGGGGAGGAGCAGAGTGAGAGGGACAAGCAGACTCCTTGCTGAGCATGGAGTCTGATATGGGGCTTGATCCCATGACCCTGAGATCATAACCTGAGCCAAAATCCAGAGTTGGATGCTTAACAGACTGAGCCACCCAGGTGCCCCTATGCTGGCTTCTTTTGACTTCCTTTCCCATCAACACTTTTAACCAGGTGTTGGAATGGAAAATGCTTTTTAAAATGAAAACCTCAGCCAAAGGGATCAGACATCACCATGTAACTGAATCCAGTGGAAGACAAGACCCACTTTGGAAACTGTTGGGGGTTATCCTCTAATCCTAGCCGTTTCTTTCTGAGGCATGAATTCAGAATTGCTGTCACTCTTATACGTGGACAGAAGTTAGAATTCTCCATTGCAAAGTAAAAAATGTTCCCGGTTTTGTTATTTTTCAAAAATTTTTCTGAACTTCCTTATTTGGGGTCAAAGGATGTCTGAAAAGTTAAGCGTTCTCAGTATAACTTTAAATTGTACAGAGAATAAACAGCACTCTGGTCCATTATTAGGTGGTGGTAGAAATCAACCATCTGCAGAACTAAGTGGTGTGTTCTTGAATTCATTCCTTAGGGGGAAGTAATTTATTCTGCTATTGAGCTATTCTTATTAACTTTGAAGTGAAGCTAACTGGACAGAGACCTGTGTACATCCACCAGATTACAGAGACTGGACTAGGGTTCCAAATGAATGAGCGCAGGTGAAAGCACTTTAAATCTGTAACAGGCTTTAAAAAGCATAATGATTATCTTCCTGTCATTTTTTTTTTTTATCTAGAAAGTACAACTGTGAGAGGGAAGTAATTATGTTTTTAGAAAGCACTACTCCCTTGTGAAAGGTTTTTGTGTTTAGAATTTTTTTTTAATTTTTAGAATTTATTTATTTTAGAGAGAGAGAGCACACGCACACATGTGGGTAGGAACAGAGGGGGAAGGAGAGGGACAAGCAGACTCCACGCTGTGCGAAGAGCCTGGCATGGGGCTCGATGCCACGACCCTGAGACAGAATCAAGTCAGATGTTCAACCGACTGAGTCACCCAGCTGCCCCATGTTTAGAATATTTTTGATGGAACTGAGTAAACTAGTATGTATTTTGTCCATAAATCAGGAAGATAAAGAGCTCGAGGATGACTGTGCTTTCCCAGACCTCTTGATTTTCTCTCTTTATAGTTCATAGTTTACAAGCATCAACAGCAACGGTCTAAATATAAAGCTTGCTACACTATCATTACATGTGACATTCCTGTAGACACTAATACATACTTCTATTTGAGGCCTGTTGAAGCAGCAAAGAGTTTTTGAAGTTAGCAACTACTTGAAATAGTAAGCTACATTTCCTAATTCAAGGATGGATTTAGTTTGCAATTAGAAATAAAAACGAGAAGCAGGACTACGCAATTGAAGGTGCTGACATAAGTCCAAAGTATTAAAGTTAAAAATAACAAAGACAAAAACAGTGAAATAAATCTAAGTCTGCAACAGACAGAGATGATGAAATTCCATCCCCAACCACTTGGCTTAAAAGTCTGGAAAGAAAATGGACATTCATCTTGAATAAGGATTTGCTACTTCTTTCTGGCACGCTGTAATAGTCTCATATCATTCAGTAGTCAATGTCCTATTTTTTATTCTAGTTTGTGTTTCAGAAGACATTCTCTTTTTGAAAAGAAATAGGAGGACTTTTCACCACCCAGATAGCACATTTAAAATTCAGTCAATTAGTTAACTGTTGAAACCCCTAACTGTAACTTTTTAGGGCCAATATGGTGTCTTCTCTCAGAAAGGAAGAGTTTGAATTCAAATAAAATGATTGCAAACAGTTTAATAAAGACATTTGTAGATGGCTTTATGAGCTCTCCCATGCATTTATTTCAACCTGGGAAACAGCAGAAAGCATGGAGAGGATATACTCTCTAACCAAGCAGACCAAAAAAAAAAAAAAAAAGGCCATATCCTAGCCATTAACTTAGGGAGGGAAAAAGAAACTGGAAAAACGCATTTAAATCACAATCATGGACTCCAAGAGCCTTAGAAAGCTGAAGTGTGAAAATCCTACATTTTCACTGCGCAGACTTCTTGAGTTGAGTCTAGGGGGAAGTCTATGAACCAGACAGCATTGAAAGACGCAGCACGTTAGACCCACAAGGGAAGCGCTGTACTTGACGTGCTTGAGGCGCCAGGTAAGAGTTCCCCAAAGCCATCTTACCTTTGTTTTCTGCCTTCAGTTCCTCTGCCATCAAGCTGTCTTGTCGGTTACCAAGCACGAATGCCAGAAACGAGAGGATCAGAGCATCCAAAATCCCAATAATAGCCAGGATGTACGCCCAGCGGACCGAACAAGCCCCAAGAGTGTACTTGTCTGTCTTTTCTCCACACATCCGTTTTACTTCATCTGAATCCCAGCCATCAGGGAAAATCATACAGCCAAGCACAAGGCAGGCAGCTGAGAGAGAGAGAGAGAGAGGGAAAAAAAAAAGTAGTTAACATAAATGTTATTTTAACAAATACTGCTGTGTGTCAAATCATTGCTTCAAATTCTTGACTTTTTTTAAAAAAAAAGATTTTATTTGAGAGTGTGAGAGAGAGCAAGAGCAGGGGGGAGGGGCAGAGGGAGAAGGAGAAGCAGACTCCCCGCTGAGTAGGGAGCACGACTCGACTTGGGACTCGATCCTGGGACCCTGAGATCATGACTTGAGCTGAAGGCAGATTCCCACTGAGCCCCCCAGGCACCCCTCAAATTCTTGATTTAAAGAATAGCAAACCCTACCACTGTCCTACCCTGAGTATTTGTTTTTCCCCTCCCCTAGTTTACTTAAAAGCAGCCTAGCCCTGCAGCTCTGGGAACACTTTTGCTGCAAGCCTGAGCATTCTGAGAGAGGTTAATGTATGTTGATCTGTAAGAAAATACTAAAAATTTGAAATTTGGTGTGTATTTGTGGGAAGGCTTCCATTGCAAATAAATCATAAGGAATCACAACACTGCAGAATGACAATTCAACACTGGCTTTGAAGAGTTCGATAGCAGCCAGAGAAGGGGTTAGGATAACATGGAAAATACCCAGTGTATATTGACTTGGACTCATAGTAAAAAAATAATTTCATACTGGAACCTCTTTACACACACACACACACACACACACACACACACACACACACACTGAAAGGTTTCTTGAAACTATACTTAGCAGATGCAATGCACCCTGATATTTTCTTTTCTAATCTCTATTTCATTTTTAAAAAGGCTGAAAAACCCTGCAACATGGTGTGGTACCAGAATTTTTAATGGAAATTCAGGAATATAAGCAGAATACTTATATTCTGTCTCCCAAATATCACTATGGGAATCCTATGAACACTTTTTATAGAATATGTCACTTTGCAGATTACAGAAGATAAGTGGCCATTTGTTGCTATTCTCTTTATATTTAATTATTTAGGGGTAAAGGAGGATAGTTTTAGGTTATATAGGGCTTTCTGAACAGGTGTTTTCATTAATTCACTAATTCATTAATTACTCATTAATTCAACAGCTACATATTGATGATCTTCTATGGAGTGTCAGACACAGTTCTTGGCACTAGAAATACAGCAATCAAGAAGAGAGACATGGTTTATATATTTTAGTAGGGAAAGAGGCAAAAAAAATGAGTAACATGCAAATAAAATAGTTGGAAGTTGAACTACTAGGTAGGAAAGAAACAAAGGGCTCGGATAAAGAATAATAGTAAGGCCTTTTGAGGGGGTGATATTTAAGCTAAGGCCAGAAACACACAAGGCACCAGACCTGTGAAATTGGTGGGAAAGACGTTCCAGGCAACAGCATGTGCAAAGGCCCTGGGGTTGGAAAGAGGCCTGGGGTGTTTGCGGAGCAACCAGGAGATCTGTGATGGGATGGAGATCATGTTCAGGCTGCAAGGGAGGCAGGGGCTATGCCTCTAGGCAGGTTATGGTTTCCAGGGCATGCCACTTAAGACTCTGATGTCACAACCAACATAGAGTTGTGTGATGGTCAGGGCCAAAAAATTCCTGAAGCTGGCAAGCTGCAACCTCTTGAACAAGCCAGCAGTGGACACATGATTTCCTATTTTTTACAGGAGCATGACTCTACAGGCAGGTGTGGAGGACACAGAGGCCAAGAGGGGTGACATGTAGGAAGACTGCCTGGGAGAACTTGGATTTAGGGTCTCACATTATTTTATAGTATCTCTGCATAGGTAGTGGTCATGGACACTTCCCTACGTTACACCTCATTATGTCTCAGAAGGAACCCTAACTTCCCTTTGCCTTCAGTCCACCTCACTCTAATCCAGATCACATATGACTGCTGAGACCATCATGCTCCAAACCTTTGGAGGCTCCACCCCCTCGCCCCTCACTGATACTGAGGAATATGCAGATGTCTTAGGTATCCAAACGCTCCACGATCCAGCCCCCACTTACTTTCCCAGTCCCCCTCCCCTTTAGACTCTCCATTTCTCTTGGGTTGAGCCACACCTGACTCCCTGTCTATGCACCAAGTTTTGGGGTCATTCTCTTTTTTTCTTTTGCCTCGAGTATTTGCCGCATTGTCCCTAAATGGTCCACTCTTAAATATTTTTCAGTGATCAGGTGCAACCCCTCCACAAGGCAAGCCATCTCGAATTCTTCTTGACCTACAATACTGCCCTTCTCAGAACCCCTGTAGCTTCTGACTGTACCTACTTAGAGTCATTGTGGCTTTTTACATTTGTTATTTGTTTACAAGTATTTCAATTAACAGATTGTATGCTTTCTGAAGAAGGAAACTTCAGTAAGCCACCATAGTCCTAGCACCTAAAACAGTAACTTGTAGATAGCTGGCACTAACATACTTTTGAATGAGAAAGTAAAATGAATGAATAAATGAATTATAACACCTAAACAATATACTTCAACATATAGTTTATAGAACTCAATATCACAACTACCCAACATCACAAATTCAGTTAAAGATTCATCTTTAAAAGGGAAGATTCAACAGAGCCAATTTTGTTACAATCAGACAACAGATTACATGTACTCAGGAGAACACAATTAAAAAAAGTCGATGATTTCAAAATATTTCAAATTTCTACTCCTTCTGTATCTCCTAGCACTGAATACCAACATGCTCTCCAAGGCCCTTCTCGCAATGATGATCTGTGTGTTTAAAAAAAAAAGTTTGGTTTCCATAAGCAAAAATTAACTTTATTTGGGAAGCCACACAAAATGCTTGAATCCACACAGTTGAGAAAAATCTCTAAAAATTTTGTGTTACTTGGAAGCTTTTAAAAATATTCTAAATGCTTTTTTACACATTAAATGTTTATATATGAGAAAATTACTTTCTTACACAGAAAAAATGAAAGCCAAGTATTTTTCCTTTATGAATGGAATCACTTGGAGAATGACACTATTATATTACTTATAACTCTAGCGAAACTTAATAGAAATCACCAAGTGACACAGGTTTGGGCAGGTTATTGGACGCTGCAGGACAACTTCACTGGAACAGGCTGTTTGTGCAATGGTGACATCAATAAACACATCTTTTCTCAAGGTCTTTTTACACTGAGCATAGACAACCTTTAAAGTTTCCATTTCTGGAAACTGAGTTATAAATTAGGATAAAAAGAGAGGCAGAATTAATCTGAAACTAAAACCACAGGAGAATGGGAGTGGTTCTATCATTGCTCCCTATCTTCAAAGGATAGGATTTCCTTAATCAAATTTTACGAGATAAATCTGAGAAGAGAGGGCATGCAATTGTGCTTTATTTTATGCAATGGGTATTTGGCTCAAAGTTACAAACACAGAATTTTGGAAATGCAATTCTTATTTGCGATAGGCTAAGGGAGCAGCTGTTCAGAGAAATCGGAGGATAAAACCTGGGCTGACAGGCTCGGGCTCCGGCCTCCTGAGAAAAATGTTTAGGTCTCCCCCCAGTAAGGATACTCCACACCAGGTGTCCTGTAGGCCACAGGGCGCTGGAATATATCCTGGATGCCTCACCCACTTCTTGCTGGCCTTCTCTTACAGCGAAACATTTGGTCTTCTTCTAATGTATCTGTTCTGAAAATCTGAATGGCTTTATAACAGAATAATAAAAATGAAGCTCAATTGCATTTAAAAGCTTTTAAAACTTTGTAAGTGAAATCTGTGATTAAAATCCTATTTTTAAAAAATATTTTATGTATTCATTTATTTGAGAAAGAGAGAGCGTGCATGTGCGAGCATGAACAGGGAAGGGAAGAGTAGAGGGAGAGGGACAAGTAGACTCTGCATTGAGGGCAGAGCCCGATGCAGGGCCAGATTCCAGGAGCCTGAGATCATGACCTGAGCCGAAACCAAAAGTCAGATGCTTAAATGACTGTGCCACCCAGGTGGCCCCCCAAATCCAATTTTTAAATAAATGAATCCTATCCTTTTGAAAGCTGAGCTTCCACATGGCCATTACGTAAAAAAACTTTAGTTTCCGACAATGTATTATCAAAATATATATTTTCTTCTCCTCCCATCCAAACTTCCCCTACTTGGCTGTTTTATTTTTGAAATGAGAAGTCACCCGAAAGTTATGTGTATTTAAGATTAGCTGAAGCCATTAAAATAGTTTAGGCCCTGATATTTCTTTGGAAAGGTATTACTGTGTTCTGCATTAATGTTTGAGTACTATAATAAATTCTGTTTTCTGGCACCCTATTAACCAGAACCTTCTTAACCTGCATGATGTGTATAGCCAGTGGAAGCCAACAGCTGTTCCTAATCCTAGGCAGTACCTGCAAGATCCTAGGCTAATGTCTCAGGCAATGAAAAATTAAATATTCCTCTTGGTTTTATAATTATTTCCAACGCTTTACAAATTGATCATCCTAGAAGATGGAGCCACATCACTATACTAAACATTAGAATACACAAGGCACTGTAACATTTGATTAATTTGGACATGCTATTTCCTGACCAAAAGGAATACATGGAGAATTAGTTCCAATTGGACTATTATCCCAAAATGGTTTCTTATTAGAATGTCACCCAGAAAATGACTAACTTACTTGGAGCGATAGATTCCTTCATTTCAGCAGCAGGTTTTCTGGAAGTATATCAGAGAACATTTTTTGAATGTTAAAGAGCTCACAAGCTGGAGGTGAATAGAGAACGATGATGGAAAGAAACCCGTGTCCTTACTGTATGCTGCCATGACATCCTCTGACTTAGAACACATAATGAAGACGTCCTTGTGAGGACAGGGCTGTTGATTTCAATTTTAAGCGTATTCCAAATGGTTAGGAAGCATTCACATTCTAAAAGAACCCTCGGTCTGAAGGCTGCGGATGCCCAAAGTGGGTTCTTTTGAAATACTACAGAAACAACTGGAAGCTCCCTAGAGCCGCTAATTGCTCTGCCAGTTTTCTGTCCAAAGAGTTGAATGTAAGCTCTGTGAAGGAAACGTCCTTAGAAAAATCCACCAGTGTTTTTAATTGGGTCTTTCTCCAAAGGAAAATTAAGCAAGATGAAAAAAGCAAGGGCGGTGGGGGTGGGGGTGGGTGGCAGGACTATGATGTGGGTCACGTGGGCATGCCCACGCGGCTGGTCCAACTCTCCTGACCAGGACTCTGAACCTGAGAATGGCTTATTTTTTGGACAGGAAGAGGAAGTCTAAATTCATTCTTTAAAAAGTCTACGCACTGTTGCACAAAAAGCATGATAAATTGCCTCATGTTGCTGAAGCACTCACGGGGAACGTGGTGAAAAAAACGAACCGGCATTCACTTAACTCCACAATTATGCAGGCATGTGGTCACTGAAGGAGCTGACGCAGCCAGAGCCGCCCCGCTACTCGCTACTCGCGGGAACGTCACGTGATTGTCACTCTGAACACCTGGGAAAGGAGAGGCGCTCCTTCCCACAGCTTCTTCATTAGCCCACAAACCGGAGCTACGGTATTTATACACCGGTGTACACCTCAGTGTACCTCCGGACAACGTAGTTGCCAGGTAGCCCGGGACACGGAATACTGTGGATTAGAGTCCGGTGGGGAAAACAAAGGGACTCCTAATAAATTTTGGTCGTAAACTCGGTATAATTTTATGAGCGTTTACCTAGAGGTCATACCACAAAAGGTACCACATCCCTTAGAAAGCAGGGCAAGAGAAAGTGTAAATAAGCACTGGGCTCTCAGAAGAGAAGCGTCAGACAGGGTGTGTGACGACGATAAGAGCTCCCCTACGCTGCCCCCCGCTCAGCCCTAACTGCGGAGTAAAGAGCCATACAGCTCTCTGTACGTTGTGCTGAATCAACCGTGCGCCCCGAGCACAGCTGAAGGGGCTCATCAGGAGTCTGCCCACACCTGCGCTTAGGAGCCACCGAGTGGAGAAAAAGCTTTTCCAGACTATGACGCCAGACAAGAGGAAAAACCATTAATGGTACAACATCACTTGCTAATTTACCCAGAATTTGAGGCTTAATAGTCAATGTAACACAAATCAGGATTTAGGACTTAAAAACACAATGCGGTTCTGATCTCTAGAATGTTCACTAGCCAGGCTTTCGACGTGTATCTTGGATCCAAACAAACTTCTTAAACTCTTGATAGTGACATAGTTAATACACATAATGACAGCTAATAATTATTGACACTGTGAGTGGGGCTGCACAGCACATCATCTCATTTAAATCCTCAAAACCAAGAGAAACATGAGAGCACATGTTCCTGGCTTTTCTAATTTCCACAAAGAGGGATTTTTCCTATAATACTCTTGGCCCCTTATCCCACACCTTATTCCTCTCCATGGAGATGGAGTGATTTCCCAGAGGCAAATCTGGGCAGACGGGCCCAGCCCCCTCCTGACCTTACCTTAGGAGCTGCTTGCCTACACGAGGCCCGTGTTCCACTGCTCTGCGCTGGGATGTGACACAGGGCGGGCTTGCTTTTCCAGTGCTGTCTAGGAGCAGGAAGTTAAGTAGGCCTAATTCTGAGGGAGCAGCTTAGGAAGTCCTTTTGGCCGAGCGACCCAGGGCCATTTCTTCAACCTCATCTTTCTCATAATAAGGGGATATTTCGGTTTCCTGCTGCCAATTCTCTCTCTCAGTGGGTTCAGAGCTGAGGAAGTTCCCCGCATTTGGGAGACTGGAAGTCTTTGATTAGAGAACCAGCATGGCTGGCTTATGGTGAGCAGATGACTGGCTTGTATCCTCACAGGGTGGAGAAAAAGCTAGGTCGCTCGCTGCCCCTTCTTATACGGGCACTAATCATCCATGCGGTCTCCACGCCCACAACCTAATTACGTCTTAAAGGCGCCACCTCCTCATACCATCACATTGGGATTAGGGTTTCAACCTATGAATCTTGGGGAGACATAAAAATCCAGTCCATTGCAGAGGGGGGACAGAAGGCTGTCATTCATTGCTTCTCAGTCAACCCCAACATTATTTTCCGTTTTACATTTGAAGAAGCTGAGGCACAGAACTTTCAAATAGCTTGCTGAAGGTCCTACAAAGCCCACGGATGGAACAGCCAGATCTGAATCAGACAGACAGTCTAGTTTTGGAATCCATGCTTTTAACACCAACTATGCTATTAGCCTTCCCTTATTAACAATAATCAACATGAAATCACTTTAGAACATTGGTTTCAGTACTAAGAACACTTACAGAATCTTGGCAGTGCTTAACATGGTGTTTATAATTAGACATTTATTCTTTGAGTACGAGAGCTACTACTAAAACGATACTTAGAAACTGTGAGTTTCTATATGTATAAATATTTCTTTTGTTTACACTACTATTACCTAATCAGTATTTCATCTTATATGTAGTGCCAAGAGCATTAATTATAAAGTCTACATGCATGGAATGGGAATTAATGAGGTTTTACTACATAAATACACATATATTTGGATTTATACACATTTCACAAGAAAACCCACCCTGATTTTTTGGCTTGATTTTTTTGGCTTGATATTTTAAGTTGGCTATGTGTCAGCCAGACATTCTTATGTGTTCTTTAAGAACACTCTTATATTCTTATATTCCTTTTGAGATTATATGTATAAATATATGTATGAATACATATGTACCTTCTTAATTTATACATGGTTACTTGTATGTAACCTAATATCTGCTTTGGGTAAAAATTAGGTTCTATTGAAGTTTTGGGTAACTTCTCTGGCTTTTAATACACATCGTTTTAACGAGCACTTTCATAAACATAACTGAAGGTGCCGGCAGGTCACGAACGTGTCTGAAATTGTTTGTTTGTTTGCAGGAGAGCCCCAACATTTTCATGTGCCAAAATCTACACTGTATTTCAGACACAGGGTCTGAAGAATAGATTCTCTTTCTCCACGACCATTTGAACAGAACCCTTTGTAGTACACATATCACCATTCTCTCAGCAAAATCTGCTGGAGCCAGGATAACCCCGACAGCAAAGCAACACAGACTAATAATTACCCGGCCAGCAGTTTCCCATGTGGCTTGTTGTACTGTGGCTATTTTATCTGTGAAACAAGGAGGCCAGCGGAGATCACTGAATGCTACCTACTATTTCCCTATATTACTCATAGTTAGGAATCAATTTATGCTCACTGATGCCCTATACATCCACATATTATGGGAAATAATGAGCGCGGAGAAATGCTTCGGAAACTGGCTCGTGTATTCCCGCACAGCAGGTGCACAGACGGTGGCATACTCGCTCTCCGCCCTGATTCATCACGCGGGACTTGGGGAAAGTCACTGTTGGCTGCCACTGGACAAGGTCAGGGATCTCCTGCCAATCTGGCTACCAGGATTTCGTCTCTCAGCACAAGGGGTAACTCGAAGAGCAACGAAATGCCACCTCAGTGAGGATGAGTTCTCCCAAGCCTGCCGGACCCCTGGAAACAGACTGCCCATTTCTACACACTTTCTGGAAAAGAAAAATTGGCCCCAATGGCAAGCTTTTCTTTTACACAGCTCGCTCACTTTTTTATGTTTATATTTTTAAATTTTAGTGCAGTCGACATACATTATATTAATTTCAGGTGTACATAGTGATTCGACATTTATATACATTAGAAAGTGCTCATCACGATAAGTGTAGTCACCATCTGTCACCACACACAGATATTACAGTATTATTGACTGTATTCCTCATACTGTACTTGATATCACCATGACTTACTTTCTAACTGAAAGTTTGTACCTCTTAATCCCCTTTCCCTATTTCGCCTCTCCCCCCCACCACTCTGACAACCACCAATTTGTTCTCTGTATTTATGAGTTTGTTTGCTCACTTTTCATTTTACTCTCCTGAAGTAACATTTTAATACTTTAGAACCTCAAATGGCAAAAATGAATTGTTCTAAGGAAACATATGGAAAAACTAAATATTGCATGCCAAAAATGTCAGAAGCAGAACCAAGTGCAAGAAAGATGACCATCTTTTGTAAGGATAGAACTCACTTCCAAGGGGTGATCAGATGTACACATTTACACATTTCTAACAGACTCCCAGGCTGTGCTTTTTCACAGTTTAGCTGATTATCTATCTATCTATCTATCTATCTATCTATCTATCTATCTATCTATCTATCTACCTACTTACCTCCCTACCTTTCTTTATCTACATATCCCTCTGCACCAGTCCTGGTCCTTACACAGTTAAAGAACAGTGGCATAAGCTCTAGAGTGCTGTCATTCTCTTTGCAGAAAGGACTCATAATATCATTCAGGACAGACGTGATCTAGACCAAGCACCGAATTACTTTCCCACCACATTGAAAAGGGCAGAGCGTGATGGGGCTCTGGATAGCAAAATCTGCGAGCGGACTCTTCCTTACGTCTCCTCTGCTTCTCTTCAGTGTCACTTCTGCCCTCCCATCCCCTTGCCCCTTGCATGCTTAAGATCAAGGTTATGTGGACTCAGAGGAACCGATTCATGACATTTAAACAAACAAAAATCTAAAGAAAAAGACAACTGTGGCAAACTGTTTAAATTCCCTTTTTTCCCCCTCTTTATGTCTTGTTCCTTTTCCCCAGCAGAGTTTCCTTAAAATGTGTTTTTAGGCTTCCATTTTCTTTGCTGCTCCCTCAAAACAAATTATCCACACTTTGGAAAATAAATACTTTGAGCTATGTTAGTCTTCGACCGATCTATGGCAAGCTCTTCCGGTAATTTATGTATTTACAGAGGATGCTGCTGCCTCAGAACACGAAACTCCCCAGAGAAACTGAATTGAATTGGCAGTAGGTATCCAAAAAAGTGTAGGACAAAAACCAGGTCGAGAGAGGGTAAAAGAAGTCAGTGTGTTAAATGTTCTGTCAAAAATTTTTCGCACCTCTTTCAACTTCAAATTCTGAAAGCGGTAGCCAAAAGTTTATAGATAAAACCTTGACCAGCGTGACATTTGCACAACGCTTGAATCTGAACAATGACTTCCCTTGACTAAAATGAAATTTAACCCAGTCTTAACCTGCCAGTGAAATGCCCAGAAGGTGGTTTCGCTTTGAACTCGAGGTGCTACAGAGTGGCCTCAGGCAGGGCTGAGGGTAAGTTCTCGAACCTGAGCAGGAGCTGGGGCGTTTGCTCTCTGCCCTTGGGGATCTTTCCTCCCCTCAGGGTTCTGTACTTTCACCCTTTATCCACAGGCTCCAGGTGCCTTCTGGGAATACAAAAAAATCTGTTGTGACGCATTTGCTACTCTCCCAGCTGAGGCTGGGGTTTGCCGATGGAAATACAGTGATGATCTAAAGCATGTTAGGTTCTGGGATGATGGCCGTGTGAATTACTGATAGATTCTGCTAGTTAAAAACATTTAATAAAGTGACAGGATGGTACACTTGCTCTAATATGTTTCACTAAAGATTTTCCCTGTTCTTCTTCTATTTATTTGTTTTTCTTACCACTATCTGAATCTAGAGTACCTGTTACCTGTTGGCCCAGACAGACCAGGAGATGCTAGTTCTTCTTGGAGACAAATATACGACCATGGGCAGAACTTAACATTTCTGAATGGAAATTGAGAACAGTCTAAAATGGCCACAATCCAGGCTTGGGTCTGGTCCCTGGCTTACTTGTGCCCAGCTCCAGGGAGTCAAGAGAAGATGAATTCACAGTCTCCACCTTGCAGCATTGCCCGCTCCCCCTCTTCAAAGTATTATTTGCATTCTTCGAGGAGAAGTCGATTTTTGTATATAAAAGAAATATCAATTGAGACAAGTTATGGTTTGGCTGACTCTCGAGTCAATGGCAATCTAAACATTCCCTTCTTCATAATGTGTATTTGTTTTCCATTGTTACTACAACAAATCGCCACCGCCAACCTCGTGGCTTAAAATGATGCAAATCTTATAGTTCTGTAGATCAGAATTCTGAGATAGGTCTGACTGAGTTATAATCAAGGTGCTATAGGGCTGCATTCCATTCTGGAGCTCTACGAGACAATTCACTTTCTTCTATTTTCCAGCTTCAAGAGACTGCCAGCATTCCTTGGTTCCTGGCCGCTGTCCATCTCCAAGGCCAGCGATGGCGAGTTGAGTCTTTTTTGTGTACTATCTCTCTGACCCTCTTGTTGACTTCTTCTCCTTCTAGTTTTAAGAATTCGTGTGATTAGATTAGGCCAACTTGGATAATCTCCCCATCACAAGGTCAGCTGATCAGCAAACTTAATTGTGTCCACAAACTTAATTCCCATTTTCCATGTAACCTAATATATTCCCAGGTTCCAAGGGCTAGTGTGTGGACATCTTTGAAGCATTATCCTGCCTACCATGTAATATGACACATAGCAGTGTATTGTTGTAATCTTGTTCCTGTCTTCTGATTTGTAGTTACTGGGGTCCAGATAGAGGCACACAAAATCAACTGTAGATCTATTATATGGGACGAACCCTGAGCACCTGTGCCTCTCACAGCTGGCCTTCCATGGATCACTGCTGGGTTTTCTCAGCTTGTGACATGGTTCTGTCTTGGTTTCCTGATTAGCTTTATGGTTTGTTGTTGGGGCCAACATTTGGTCTTATTTTGAGTCTGCTTGTCTGGAGTCCTGATATTTTGCTTGGCTCTGGCTCTGTAAATTCTTTTTCTTAAGCCCTTAGCGGCAAGTTTGAGTTATGTTCCAAGAAGGTGGATTACCTTGACCAAAGCAAGTGATGTACAGAAAGGCCTGACTTGTGGGCCTTCTAGCTGCAGGACCCAATCCACTACTTGCCCACTCTGTCTTGGACATTACCTGCTGCTTGAATCAAGATGAATTTTGCCGTCCTTTGAGCCACTGGCTATTCCCAGTAGTGGCTCAGTATAAGATCAGTCTTGCTTGTCCCAATTATCTCCCTTTAAGCACTGGCTTCCCGTTGGGGTTATAGCATGCTACCTGGCCAAGCTCATCTGAACTGTAGCAAACAAGCCATCTCAACAGCTCCAGCTCTGTAGAGGCTGTCACCAGAGACTATTTGTCTCCATTCTTTCTTAAAATGTGGGTGATCAACACACGAAACTGTGATATCTGCAGAGTGACAGAGCTAAATAAAAGCTTCCTGAAACTTCTCCCATGTAACACATTTGAAAGTTTGAGTAAGAGTACATAAGCATTCTGTCCTCTTATCTCTAGGTACTGATGTATTCAACCTGTGGCCCAACCTTCACACCTCTGAACATATCTTCACGAAGACAGGAGACGTACTGGGAGGTCCAGAACTAGTTGCATGGAGTTAGTTATGGGCCTAGTGTGTAGGATGAGCTCAATATTTCAGTTCTTACCCATGACTCCCATGTGATCAGTGCTGATCTCTGGACCCTAATGATATTATTATTTTTCTATAAAGCCAGAGTCATCATTTAAGCTTCTGAGAGTCCAGAATCCCCAGTGAAATTAGTAGTGTGAATAGTTTTGAAGAAAAGAGAAAGATCTGTCAGAAAAATTGAAGCAAAAACTGGTAGTGTCTTCATTTGCCCAGAGTATTCTGATAATGTAAAAATGAGAGCGGACATTATCAAATATTTGTGCTAATCACACTCTTATATGAATCAACCCATTTAAACTGCATTACACCCCCATGAAGGAGGAACTATTGTTATCCCCATTTTATAAAAGATGGAACAAGAAGGGAGATCTTAAGTGACTTGAAAAATGCCGCAGGCGGTAGGTAAGGTGCCAGGACCAACGCCTTGGGTAGGCTGCCTGCTGTTCCATCTGTTAGCCATTATAGTTGCAGGGCTTACTTTTTACTAGTCCAGGAAAATACATGGCTTTTCTCTAACAGTAAAATTAGAATGCTAAAAAAGAAGTAGATTCACCTAAGAACTGGTGAGACTGATGTAGATAATCTGGCAAAGACTGGACTGTGACTTCATTAAGTAAAGTCAACAAGGAAGGTCAAAGTAGGCTGGAAGGAATGCAAAAATTGGACCCACCAACAAATATCTGGATTGCAGTACATCGCTGGAAGGCTATTACTGGGAAATTGTCTTGTAGAGGCACAATGCTAGAGTTCCCATGAACATGAAGAAACGGACCAATTTATCTCAAGGTATTGGCATTCGGAATTGTCAAAATGACATCCCTAGAAATAACTGGCAGCAAAATCTCAGTAAACTAAATGTAGGAACTTCATTGATTTTTGTTGTTGTTGAACTCTAGAGCAATATATTCCCAGCTAAAGGAGTTCTTGTCAGTGGCTGATGAGAGTCTTAAGAGGTGCCATTTTGTGAATGGCCAGACGTAAAGCGATTTTACATATCCTTGGCAAATAACCTCTTTGGTCAAGTCACTATTATTAATGTCGCAGGTCTGGGGATACTCGTGATTAAAACAAATCTAATGCCCTGTCAAGGGACTCGTAATCGAAAAGGTACCCAGTTTAACTGCTGTAGTGAGTAACCAAGGGAGGCTAAGGGAGACATAGGCTGCTTAGTATACATGAACATATAATTTTGAACCTCCAAGCTATGCTTTGGAATCTCAAATTTAGGGGTTTTTTTGGTTTTGTTTTGTTTTGTTTTTGTTTCAGACCATTATTCTTTCAACCAGATCTAAGATTTGGAAGAGGACGGGAGACAGAAGACTGAGATTTGGAGGAGGTAGGTAAAACAGTGTCTATGTGTGGGGGGCATGTCTATTTAATTACAGCATATAAATATTCAAATATAGGTATAAATATAACTGTTAAGAATAGGAGGGTAACTAGTATCAAAATAGAAATATGCAGAACTTGAAATTACCAGGGAGACAAAAGAGATTTTTGAAAAGGTAATAATATTAGCAAAAGAAATGTGAACTTGGTTTAGTCTCAAGCTGAAGGAGGTCTGGGGATGTTTCTGTTCTATTACAGTAAGATTCAAACTCAGCTCCCTATATCATCAGTAGAGTAGAGACTGCTCATCTCTTCTACTGAAGGATAGACAGCAATAGATACCAACACTAGATGTTTCCAGAGTGAATGATGTGTTTCCTTGAGAGAGTCCACATAACAGCAAAAATGACTTACAATTCCTATATTTTGGATGAGGACACCTCATACCTTCTTCAGTGCCAGATTCTAGAATGCTACCTAGAAACCTGAAGTGATCTGTAGACTATGAAAGCTGACCAGAAGCTCACTTGAGGGCCTTTCTGTATGGTGACAGGTGTTTGGTTGTTTCTGCTAGCCCTCCAAGCTGGCTGTTGAAAGTGAGGGGGAAAAGAGTTCTAGGCACTCACACTTCTGCTTTCCTCTTCCCTTTTATTTCTGACATATCCTAGGCCTTTGGCCTCTCTGATGTCCCTCTGGATTTCCTTCTTCGTATTTTCTGGAAGTCAGCACCATTTCATGGTTTTAGATTACTCTTGCTTGCTTTGGATTGGCTTGGCTGGTAGTGTCACCCCCTAAACCTCACCTCTTATCTTTTTACACATCCCCTTTCCTGCATTGAGTAGGGAATCACACTGGTTCCTTAAATTCTGTGGGACATTTTTTCAGTCATGCAGATGAAATCAGTGGAGAACTCAGCATGTCTTTTATAAGCCAGGATGGAGCCCGTGTACTGAAAAATCTAAACAACTAAAAAACAGTACCAGAGAAAATGGAAAAGGCACAGCTCTGTACCTAAAACTCTTCATGTGTCAGAGGGAGAGAAGGAACATTCTCTTTGTGGTCCCAGCAGGACCTCTATCAGGGATGGGTAAATTCCTTAAGGCCACTGAGGTTCCTGGAGGCTTCAGTTGGCATGTGGCCATGACAGACTGGTCTTCCTGGGGCATCACTTGCTGCCGTATTACAGACTACTCTCCTCTGGCTGGTGGCTCGTGCATCCTCATGGTTCCGACCGGGTCCCAATTATGCACATCGAATATGACCAGGAAGTTTCCACATCCGGCAGGGAGGTGTTTATTTTATTCGTCGTTGGCTGATACAATTCTAAATTTGACAGAATGTATTTTTCACAGAACGACTGGTTAGAAAACCTATGCTTCTGGCTCTTCCCTGACTGAACCCTACACACTCTGGGAAGTGATGTGGTCTAGAGTGAATTAGACCTAATGGAGCATGAACGTGGGTCTCCATCCATCTGTTGTCAGGCACTTTCAGATACTGGGTTTGACCGGAGGTGGTGCTGTGGATGTGCTTGAGTGATGATGCCACTGTTCCTCCAGCACACCCGGGATATTGAATGCTTGGTGTCATATTGAGAATGGAGATCTAAAGCTTCTTTTTTTGTGTTCTCCTCATCCTGCACCAAGAAACCAGGATACCGTTCTGCATCATATATCAGTGTACTTGCACATCGGAGCTTGTAGGTACCACCCCTCACCCCTGGGACAATGGCCACTACTCATGTCCACCAGTGTTAATTCTGATGTTGCCAAGAATGAGAAACATGCCTGGGTCACTCAGTCTGCAATGATATCAACATCGATGCTGACCATTGAAATTTCATTACCAAGACATACATCCCCCATGCAACTGACCAATGATGACGTTTCTCCTATTTGAAGAGAGGAGGCCATCAGAGGGTATTTTGAAAGCTATGCCACACCCACCTGAACACTGGCTTCCAGGGAACAAATTACCACCCTACACAGTTCAGACGTCCTCAAATGATGTGGTACAGGAAAGTGATCTTTACTCAACTTAAATTTTAGCTCTGCCTCCACCTGGAGAATGAACTACATCATGGATGCATGGTTCTTGCAGAGAACTTGATGGTCAGGAAACTGAGAATATTGCCCATCTGGCCTGGCTTGTCCTGCTGTGACATTTACGGATGGGCTGGTGATTCTCTTACCTGGTGGTCTCTTGGGATGCTGAATCACAGGCCAGGGCTAGATCCTATGCAGCAGGGTCCTTGTCAAGTCCTCCCTGTGAGGATGTCCCTGCCTGGTTCATCCACTAGTGGTATCACTAGTGGGCAGCAACTGCTATCCTGGAACTTTTTAGGTACTGACAAGTACCACACCTGCCATTGCTTTGGTCTGATCATGGGTAATGGCTACTATACCCTTGAAACAGGGTCAGACTGTAGGCCTGTGACATAGTCAACTGCTTTGCCAGCAAAAAATGTACGGGGAGATGGAGGCCTGAGAACACATCCCTGACTCACTCCTCCTCTGAAAACACAATGAGAAAAATGAGGCTGCTGGCAGAGCCTGGGGGCGCCAAGCTGAGAGCTAAGGTCTTTGCTCCCTGTGGTGTTGAGCAGGAGTGGAGACAACTGCAGTGTGAAGCCTCCAGATTTCCTGCTCCTTGGGGGGGCTGGACAGGCAGAGACCTATGAGCATGTGCCAAATATGCTCCCAAGAGTTGCTGCCAGACCTCATGGCCTGGAGGAGAGACGCTCTGGTTGGCTGAGCTGCTTCCAGTGCCCGCAGAGAGATGACTGCTGCTTGTCCCCAGACTGGCCTCCTTCCTGCCTCTATGTGGGGCCTGCCAGCTCGACTGCCTAGAAGTTGACAAAACCGAAGAAGTTCTAATGCCCAACATCATAGTCTGGGGAACCTCGAAGTCCTGAGTACAGAAGGTCAATTAACCATAAAGAGTCAAAGAAAGAACAATGTCTTTAGGGGGATTCAGAGACACAAGGGAAGAAGGCAAAGGTGAACTGGATCTGGGGACTCCTGCTGCCACAGAACTGAAAAATAAAAAGGGGGACAGAACACTATGAAGTGTTGGTGCTCCTTGAGGAGAGGCAGCTAGAAGACACAAGACGTCCTCAATTTAAAAATAAGGGGGAAAAAAAACCTCCTAAAGATAGCTGTTCATGAGAACTGAAAGAGGGTTTGGAAGACCCTTTAGAACAAATGGCATAAAAGAACAAAATCCCAAAGACATGAGGGAAAAGACAAGAGATCTGGAGGCTGGAGACTTAAGATGTAAATACAGGAGTCCCTGCTTTTTCTCCCCTCTCTACAGGGGATACAGTTCCCTGACCCCCCAGTGGATGCCTGAAACTGCAGATAGTTCTGAGCCCTACGTATGCTGTATTTTCCTATACCTACATACCCCGGAGAAAATTTAATGTCTAAATTAGGCACAGTAAAAGATTAACAACAACTAATAATAAATATAGGACGATTATAACATATACTGTAATAAAAGTAACGTGAATGTGGTCCCTCTCTCTCAAAATAATTTATTGTCTTGTGTTCACCCTTCTTCTTGTGAGGATGCGAGATAATAAAATGTCTGTGTGGTGAGCTGAATGGAGTAGGCATTGTGATATAGTGTTCGGCTACAATTGACCTTCCAATGATTCGTTAGAAGGGGGATTGTCTGCTCCCAGACCACGGTTGACCGTGGGTAGCTGAAACCACTGGCAGCCAAAAAACGGATAAGGGCATTAGTGTATTAACAGCTCCAGGAAAAGAAAAAAGGAATATATAGAGAAATACATTTTTTTAAAAAAGAGGTAAATTTCTCTATAGAAATGTAAGTTTTTAGATTAATAACAGTTACCAAGACGCAGGTGGGTTTAATGAAAAAAAATTATGTACCTCGCTCTATCTTGGTGAAGTTTATAAATTCCTTAGATTAAAAAAAAATCTTTTAAGTTCCCACACAGAAAGTGACCACAACAATGGCAGCAGAAACGGATTAGTTAAAGCAATTAGTTATTGTGTGTTATGGAGTTTTGAAAAAAAAAATATTCCAAAAGGGTAGATAATATCCCTGAACTAAAATTTTGAAGCAGTCCAGCAAAACCCACACACTTTAGTGGGAGCAGAAATGCAGCTGTGCTGGTAAATGATTAATGACACACCCTATGGAAAAATGAAAAACAAGAACCAAAGCCCTGCTTTGTAGTGCTTGTCAATTTTCATGGTATAAATACTCCCTTCGTGGCCACTTTCAAGCTACCAAGGTGATGTCTCTGAACGGGAAGGGAAGGGTTGGTAGGAACCTGTTTCAGGACACTACCATCAAGAGGGGTACTGGAGACAGGAAGAAGTCATAACAGCCTAAAAATTCCATCTTTGTGGAATGTGGGCTCACTAAGCCAAGAAAATAGGCTTTTAATTCTAATATGTGAGCAGAGAAAGACCAGTGTGACTACACCTGTCTGGGGGAGAAGGTAAGCTTTGGCAGAACTGAAAACAGTTCCTTAGTCCTTCCAAACCAACGGGGCAACAAATGCAATGAAGAGAGAACTGGACAAGCCAGGAAAGTAAGGAGAGGAACTGCCAATTTCCTGTCCATCGTGTAAGGAGCCTGGAAGTCACTTCACCCTAAATATAAGCAAAACACCGAACAAAAGAAACACTTCGCAGATCTGTCAGGAAAGTGAGGTCACAGGGCAAACTGCTGCCCTCAAAACTGGTGAGACAGACAGGCCGATCCAGAGCCCAACTTAATGGAGCAGAAACCTCCGGAATGAGCACGGGGGCAGGGAGAGCTGGCCTGCAGTTGACCAGTCCCTGGAGGCTCAGTGTAGACAAGTCTGGAAGTTAAAAACTCCAGGGGACCCAGTCGTAGCTGGGCCTCCACACATTTGTGGGTTTTACCCCCTGGAGCTCTGCCAGCTCCTTACAGTAAGATGGGAGAAAAATCCCCTCATGCTTTCAGCAGGGGAGGGAAACAGGAACCATTTTGAAATATGCTGGAGCGTTCTTTTCCTCTTCTTCTCCTCCTTCTTCTTCTTTTCCTTTTCCTTTTCTTTTTTTTTTTAAACAAGGGCTGCCCTCAAGGGAAACTGTTTGACCAGAGCCTAACCTATTAGGATTTTATCAGAACCTACTCAACCTGGGAGAAGGGAAATGCCCAAACGCAGCCCCTTCTAGCCACGTTGTCCCACCTAAGGAGGGGGAAAACCTGAGAAGCACTTGTAAATAAAGTCAGTGGAGGGAAAACTACAAAATAGAGGATGTTAAATATTAAATATTAAATCTAAAACAAATGGAAGGAATAACACAAAGAATATCAGTTATCACAATAAAGGTGAAAAGTCTGCATTTCCCTATCAAAATATATTATCATATTCAGTTAGGCAAAATCCAACTGTATGTCAAGAAGAATCACAGTTAAAGTGATGAAAAAAGATAAAAAAATAAGGGTTTGGACAAAGATAAACTTAGTTCATGCTAACACAGTAAGCAGGAGTAACAGAATTCAAAGTCAAAAGCATTCAATGGGACAGAGAAGTTTATATACCACCAAAGATGACATCCATGAGAAAAAGAAGCTGTAACCAAGTTATGTACAAACAGAGCCGGCAACAGATAAGGCAAAATTTGCTAAAAATTTGAAGACAAAATGATAAAATTACAGTGGGAGACTTTAATAAACCTCTTTCAGAATTTGACAGATAAAATAGTCTAAAAATACATAAACTAAAGGATTTGAATAACATAATCAACAAGGTCAAGTTAATTGACATTTATAGAATTTTTACCCTACAAACAGAATAGATCATCTGAGTCCATAGAAAACTTACAAACATCAATTTGGTGATAAAGAGCCTAAATAAATTCATCCAAGTTGGGATTTAAAAAAGCTACATCTTGATTTGAAAAGACCAGAAATCAATAATAAAAACAAGAGATGACCCAAAAAACAACTTGGAAATTAAATAGATACCAGAAGTTAAAAAAAAAAAAAAAAGATCTAGAACAAATGGAAAGAAGTCTTTATATCAAAACGTATAGGACTAAATTTTTCCTTTTAAGACAGCAGACTGATGACACATGTGTATTTCATTGTTCTGAGACTCTCATTAAATTCACAATTCAGGAAAAAGGATAATCCCCGAAGAAACAAGAGAGCAGATGAAAGAGAGAGTTGTTATTGGCAGCTGAGACCTTCTAGAATTATACAGAAACACGGAGCAGATGGAGGAGGAGTGAATGATTCAACAAGTTGGAAGCAGCCACATCTTCAAATATGAGATGAAGGGACCATGGCTGAGGAGGGTCCCGATCAGGAAACTAGAAAAGCCAGGTAGAACAAGGGTGAGACACGAAGGAGAAAATAGGACTGAATTGAAGGTATCTATCTTGGACAGTTGGCCCATTCCCTTGCTAGGTGCGTAATGCCCATCAGGAGTTTATGTCCCAGGCGAAATAATTGGAGAATTTTTTCTAAAGAAATTGAACTAATTGTTGGGGAAGAACTGAGGCAACCAGTATGGGAATTGGCTTTGAAGAAAAAAGAGTCTTCTGCTTTGTATTTTTGTTCCTTCTTTCGAAGGCCAATTTATTGTCTGCTTATCTTCAAGTGAAGTCCACCAATTAATAAACCCTATTCAGATATGCAGGGTTTCCAATGAGCTTGTTTCTGCCTGATTCTGAATTTTGAATAGAAAATTAAGGATTAACAGATATTGGAGGAGAGCCTGTGAGATAAGTGAGAATAAGAAAAATAAGCAGAAAAAAATGACACTGAAGGAATAAAAAATAACGTAGGGAAAAAAAATTAGAAAGGAAAACAAAACACAATCTTACTGTCGCCCCTGCCACACACACAGAAATTTCTAGTTAATATCCTCTAAAGAGTAGGAATGGGATGCCATACAAGGAGTCAGAAAAGATAGAAGTTCTCAGAAATACAGAATTTCCCAAAGCTGGAAGATATAATTTTTTTTTCTGGAAAGAATCTTTTATTCAAATATTCAAATCCATATTTCTTTTAAAAATATTTTCTTAATTAATTATTTATTTAGAGAACGCGTGTTATTCTCTCGTTACTGCCTGTGTTTTCTTCTAGGATTTTTATGGTTTCAGGTCTCAAATTTAGGTCTTTAATCCATTTTAAGTTTATTTTTGTGTACGGTGTAAGAAAGTGGTCCAGTTTCATTCTTTTACATGTAGTGGTCCAGTTTTCCCAACACCATTTGTTGAAGAGACTGTCTTTTTCCCACTGGATATTCTTTTCTGCTTTGTCAAAGATTGATTGGCCATGTAATTGTGGGTTTATTTCTGGGTTTTCTGTTCTATTCTATTGATCTATGTGTCTGTTTTCATGCCAGTACTGTACTGTTTTTATTACTATTGCTTCATAATATAACTCGAAATCTGGAATTGTAATACTTTCACAGTTTTGTTTTCCTTTTTTTTAGAGTGGGGAGAGGAAAAGTGGGCGAGAATCTTGAGAAGGCTCTATGCCCAGTGTGCAGCCTGACCTGGGGCTCAATCTCACAACCCTGAGATCATGACTTGAGCCAAAATCAAGAGTCAGACCTGACTGAGCCACCCAGGTGCCCCTTGTTTTTCTCTTTCAAGCTTGATTTGGTTATTTGAGGTCTTTTTGGTTCCATACAAATTTCAGGATTGTTTGTTCTAGTTCTGTGAAAAATGCTGTTGGTATTTTGATAGAGGTTGCATTATATCTGTAGATTGCTTTGTTAGTATGGACATATTAGCAATATTTGTTCTTCCAATCCATGAGCATGGAATGTCTTTCCATTTCTTTGTGTCATCATCAACTTCTTTCACCAGTGTTTTATAGTTTTCAGAGTACAGGTCTTCCACCTCTTCGGTTAGGTTTATTCTCAGTTATTTTATTATTTTTGTGCAATTGTAAATGGGGTTGTTTTCTTAATTTCTCTTTCTGCTGCTTCATTATTAGTGGATAGGAATGCAGCAGATTCCTGTACGTTGATTTTGTATTCTGTGACTTAACTGAATTAGTTTGTCAGTTCTAGTAGTTTTTGGTGGAGTCTTCAGGATTTTCTCTCATAGTGTCATCTGCAAATGGTGAAAGTTTTACTTCTTCCTTACCAATTTGGATGCCTTTTATTTCTTTTTGTTGTCTGATTGCTGTGGCTAAGACTTCCAGTACCATGTTGAATAAAAGTGGTGAGAGTGGGGGCGCGTGGGTGGCTTAGTCGGTAAGCGTCTGCCTTCGGCTCAGGGCGTGATCCCGGTGTTATGGGATCGAGCCCCACATCAGGCTCCTCCGCTATGAGCCTGCTTCTTCCTCTCCCACTCCCCCTGCTTGTGTTCCCTCTCTCACTGGCTGTCTCTCTCTGTCAAATAAATAAAAAAGTGGTGAGAGTGGACATCCTTGTCTTGTTTTATTCCTGACCATAGGGGAAAATCTCAGTTTTCACCATTGAGTATGATGTTGGCTGTGGGTTTTTCTTTCCCTTTCTTTCTTTCTTTCTTTCTTTCTTTCTTTCTTTCTTTCTTTCTTTCAAGATTTATTTATTTATTTCAGAGAAAGCTTGAGCGGGAGGGGCAAATGGCAAGGGAGAGAGAACCTGACATGGAGCTCAAAGTGGCGCTTGATCCCATGACCCTGAGATCACAACCTGAGCTGAATTCAAGAGTCAGATGCTTAACCGACTGTGCCACCCAGGTGCTCCAGCTGTGGGTTTTTCATATAAGGCCCTTAGTATGTTGACGTATGTTCAAAGTACAACATCCATTCATAATAAAAATCCTCCACAAAGAAGGTCTAGAGGGAAAATATCCTTCCTTTATAAAGCTGAATAATATTCCATTGTATGTATGCTACATTTTCTTTACCCATTCATCTGTCAATGACAGTTGGGTTGGTTTCACCTTTCTTTTTTTTTTTTTTTTAAGATTTTATTTATTTATTTGACAGAGAGAGACACAGCCAACGAGACAGGGAACACAAGCAGGGGGAGTGGGAGAGGAAGAAGCAGGCTCCCAGCAGGAGTCTGATGTGGGGCTCGATCCCAGGACCCTGGGCTCAGGCCCTGGGCTGAAGGCAGATGCTTAATGACTGAGCCACCCAGACGCCCCCGCTTTCACCTTTCAAATATTATGAATAAGGCTGCTATGAACACGGGTGTACAAATATCTGTTCAAGTCTGCTTTCATTTTTTTTTTTAAACCTATTTTTTGTCTACACAGAGGTAGAACTGTTGGATCATAGGGTAACACTACATTTAATTTTTTGTGGAAAATGATACCATTTACATTCCTACTGTCAGAGGTTAATTGGATACTTAGGAGGTCAGGGCCAGCATCCCCAACAAGAAATAGGGAGCCGGGACAGCTAAGACAAACCACACTAACATCCTGTTTTACAGCTTAGACAAGACCCCAATAGCATTCTGTCTAGCAGCCCCTGCAGGAGTGACTTTAGCAAAACATCTTGAAACAAAACAATTGAAACATCTTGAAACAAAACTTGAAAGAAAACAATTAACCATAAAATACTGGTCACTATCACAGGTTGAGGCAATTAGCCTCCAGATGTCAGACCATCAACATGTGAACAATGACCCGATAGGTAGACAGGTGCAGGATCAGAGCCCTGATTGGTACACCTTAGCAGCCAATCCACAAAAGGCCCACACTCAGAATGTTTAAGATAGTTCCTTGAAAGAGCTTATAAAAACCCCTAGATTTGAATGCCAAAATGGCAACCCTCCTGGGTCCCCTCCCTCTCTGGGAGCTTTGTACTATCGCTCAATAAACTTTGCTTTACTGCCCACCATTTCGTCTGGTCTACGTTCATTCTTCGAAGAGGTATGACCAAGAACCGTGAGCACTAAGGGAACAAAAATCCTGTAACACTATCAGCCATGTACAAGATTCCAATTCTCCTGTGTCCTCACCAATACTGGATAGTTTGGGGCTTTATTTGATAGTAGCCCTCCTAATGGGTATGAGGTGATATTGTGGTTTTAATTTACATTTCTCTAGTGACTAGTGAAGTTGAACATATTTTCATGTGCTTATTGGCCACTTAAATATTTTCTCTGGAGAAATTTTTATTCAATGCCTGTGCCCATCTTTAAATTGGGTTGTTTGCTTTTTTGTTGTTGTTGAGTTGTAGGAGTTCATTATATATTCTGGATATCAATTTCTTATCAGATACGTGATTTGCAAATATTTTCTCCCATTTCATGAATTACCTGTTGATAGTGTCCTTTAATGCACAAAAGTTTTAATTTTCATAAAGTTCAACTTACCAATTTTTTTGTTGTTGTTGCTTATGCTTTTTCCTTAGAGGGTTTTAAATTTTGAATTGACTGAGATCCAAAAGAGTCTAAGTCAACTCCTGTAAAGCTTAATAAGCTGAAAGAGACATGATTAACTTTAACTGGTAAGTTTATGACTTTCCTTTTTTTTTTTTTTTTTTTTTTTGCCACTAAGTAGGAATAGGAGCTCCCATGCAAGATATGGTCAGTTACAGAAAATGAAAGTTACTCTGTTATCATTTTACATATCTGAATTTTAGTGTATACATTTTTGGCCCTTACTCAAAAGGACGGCAGAAAATTCAGAAGCAAAATGTAACAAAAGCCCCAGGAAAACTTTCCCGAACACTGTTCCGCATCAAGAACCTGCCTAGAATGTGGCCTGGGGGGCAAGCACATTGGCTGGCATTTTGAGTTATCACAAAGGCCCAGTGATATTGGATGAGGATTTAGACCTTATTTAGGGTAGTTTGTTTTTCCTTCTCAAGAACACAAAAACCGTCGTGCAGGGAATCAGAAACTGCCTAATACAATCATGGTAAAGATGGGAATTTAAATGAAAATTATAAAAGGCAAAACAGAATTTCAGAAGGCATCAATATGCTGTCACATCTGCTGCCTTCCCACCAGATCCCTAGGACACAAATTCATTAACCGGGTATTCTCTCTGTTGCCAGTGCTCTGTGGGCTCAAGGTAAAGAATTGACAAATTGGCATATTTACCTTCCTATTTAACAACATACATATTGCATCAGTACCAGGGTAAAACTCAATTATAAAGACTAGATGAAATGCTCAAAAATGCTTTGCTGTAATAGTTTTGTTGTCCTTCTGAAGTCCGATATGGAGAAACTGTCCCAATCTCCAAAGTACACTACTTACTATTTTTGAAAAGGCAAATGAATTCCTTTTTTAAAAGATTTTATTCATTTATTTGAGAGAGAAAGAGAGAGCATGAGCAGGGTGAGGGGTTGGGGCCGAGGCAGAGGAAGAGGGACAAGCAGACTCCCCGCTGAGCAGGGAGCCTGACGTGGGGCTCGATCCCAGGACCCTAGGATCACAACCTGAGATGAAGGCAGATAGTTAACTGACTGAGCCACCCAGGTGCCCCAAGGCAAATGAATTATTATACTTATATTCTTTGATCTAATATATAGCAATTGGATACCTGTTCTATTGGTGTTTCTAAGAAGGCTCTAAATCTCCTTTTGGCAGGAAAAATTGCTTTATATTTTATTTTATTTTTAAATTATGTGCTATTAATACTCTCAGGCAGTAAATTTGCTCAATCCTTGCTTGTGGATTCTCGCAACATATGAATTACGTGACCCTCCTCCTAGATCTGCCAATTTGAAATAAATTGTAAGTTGTCATACAGATTGTCTAAAGCACTTGAGCTGTTTGCTAAGTCTCTTGCTCAGAGCTTCTCTCTTATTAAATGGTAATGCTTGCCTTTATTTTTGGAGATGGTGTTTTCCTGACAACTATCTCCTTGTCATTTACGGTCTCCTTGATGTGAAGGAAAGAAATCCTACCCTGAGTGACTTGCTTCTGTTCTCTCCTCTGGCCTGTTAGTGGGAACCATTTTTAACAAAAGAATAAAATGACGGGTGATTTCATTTTAACTTTACCAGCCGATACGGCTTAGATCACATTTATTTTTCCTTATGGTTCCTACAAACTCTTTCTTAATTAGTGCCATTTTTACAAGTTCATTCCTGTGCTATGAAACCCCTCTCTAATGAGTCTGTCTGTGGCTATGCATTTATTTTTCATAAAACACCCCAAAGGCCAACTCCCAAAGCAAAGTCCTGGTTTAGAACTCTGCACGGACACCCATTTTATCAGTGCTGAAATATCCTCAGAGTCATCAATTTCTTTCACCTTTGGTGGCATGACCTTGAATTTTTCAGTTCTTGCTGCGATGAGTCCCCTTCTTTAGTGATGGCGAAGCAGGACTCACGCTTGTTTATACCTCCCCTTCCAAGACTTTCCCCTCCCCACCTTCCCTTTGCTAAGTGAACCCACACTCCCAACGCCCTTTAGGAGGTAAACTGATGAATTTTACAAAGTAAACAGACACACGTGCCCAGACACACACTCAGCTTAGTGACACTTTTATCTTTTTCCACTTCATCCTTCTCAACTTTCACCCACCTCTTTATTTAAACTCCCATTTACTGAGCCTGCTTCTTTGCAATGTATTCTCATTTAATCCTCAAAACAATCTTGCAAGTCGGGATTAATCTTGGTTTACAAACGAGATGCTTGAAGCTCAGAATTGAAATCCCCTTGCAAAGGGCGTGCACATTTACAAAGCGGGGGAGCGAGGATGTGAGGCCAAATCTGCTTTTTCTTTCTGCTATCGCCTAACTGCCTTTGTACCTGCCTCCTGAAGCTTCCAGCCCTTCTGCTTATCATATGCTTGTCACCCCAGTCTTTCTAAGCTAGGTATATGCTAGATGTAGTAAATGTATTGCTTAGTGCTTGTAAGTCCCTTGGGTACAGGGTAAGCTTCCTCTGCATACTTGCCATTCCACCTATCATCTTACTTGACCCCCACGGACTTCACCCAGCAGAAACAACATGTCAGCCTTCCAGATCAGAAACACAAAGATAAAAGCCCTTGAATTTCTTAGTCTCAGCAGCGTCTTTGGCCCTGTTTACAAATAAGGAGGTTTGCTCCTGTTCATTGGCATTTCTTACCAGCTAATTGTTCTTACCACAATATTGAGGATTCAAAAGGGTAGAAGACCCAGGGTCAGGTTCTCCCCTTTTAGTGGATCATCTGTCACTTTGTATCTTTTACTATAACACCTGCAGTTCTGGTTCTACAGGGATGGCTCATCAGCAGCAATTATATTGTGTCAATATAGTTAATCCATTCACTTATTTGATTAAAAACCTGACCAACGATTTCCTCTTTCTTTCTTAGGACGGGTGGTGGTGGTGGTTGGTAGAATTCCATAGAACTTTTCATTCTATGTTGACATCATGTCCACCAATCTTTATTTAGATTTCTATCACCATACTTCTACTTTCAGAAAAAGAAAAAAAAAAAAGGTGTGTGTGTGTGGGGGGGTTATTGAATAAGTCAATTAACTACATTAATTCAGTGTGATTGCCATCGTGCCATTAATGAGTGTTTTTTGGATGTACTTAGGCTAAGACTATTCAGTCTGGTTCCCAAGCCTTCCAGATGACAATAGACCGGTGTTTTTCAACCTTTGTTTTTACATTATTCTCCTCCAAGGAGCAGTTTTAGACATTTTTTCCTAAATGGGCTCCTAAAAAAATGTTAATAGCTGTTTATGTACTGTAGCCCTTTGGGAAGTGGACAGAAACCAGTGTGAATGGATACTGCCCCCAGTGCGAATATATGCACAGACCAGCAATGCAAATCCTATGACACTTCAGGTAGATGTTAAAAAGTTCTAAACCACTTTTTACGGCCCTTGCTCTTTGAGAACAGGGAAAGCGAGGCAAACATTCCTTCCATTACGACTCTATCAGCAGACCTAGCTACATTCCAGTTTATGTAGAACATAAACCAATCCCTAATTATGTGTGTGGTTATTAACAATCTCTGATCACAAATTCAGGTATGCAAGAAACTCAATTTCCTGTATTTTTCTATAATGGAACTTAATCTTTATCTCCCCTTCTGCTGGATGGTAGAAACTTATTATCAGGTCAGGGGCGCCTAGGTGGCTCAGTTGGTTGAGTGTCTGCCTTCAGCTCAGGTCATGATCCCAGGGTCCTGGGATGGAGCCCCAGGTCAGGCTCCCTGCTCAGCGGGGAGTCTGCTTCTCCCTTGCCCCTCCTTCCTGCTTGTGCATGCTCTCGCTCTCAAATAAATCAATAACATCTTTTTTAAAAAAAATTTTTAAAGATGTTATTGATTTATTCGACAGAGATAGACAGCCAGCGAGAGAGGGAACACAGGCAGGGGGAGTGGGAGAGGAAGAAGTAGGCTCCCAGCGGAGGAGCCTGATGTGGGGCTCAATCCCAGAATGCCGGGATCACGCCCTGAGCCGAAGGCAGACGCTTAACGACTGAGCCACCCAGGTGCCCCAATAAAATCTTTTTTTAAAAAAGAAATTTATAAACAGGCAATTCAAGGTTTTTATCTGTCCTTTCTCTTGGGTTTTGCTTAAATTCCAGGTAGGCTTACAGAGCGCTGGTCCTGAGTTCCCTGTCAGTGTTGGTGTCCATTGAGATGCCCAGGCCTTCAGCTCCCGGTCCAGGTCGGGCCCTGTTATATACACTCTGTATCCAACGGCAAAGCCCTTCAGCTTGGCCAGCCCTCTGTCCTGGACTGTCCTGCTCTTGGTGCCTGGGAATCACACAACTGCTCCCATGCCATGCTGTTGCAGTGAATTTTACTATTCTACTCCTGCCATGCACCAGGGCTCCCCCAGAACTCCCCAAGGGTGGTATAGGGAACTCTGGATGCTGTTTGGGACCTGCCTATCTAGATACCTGGCTGTTCCTTATGCTGGTTGTGGGGCTGGATTCTTGCTGACTCTGTGTACTCTGAGGTTTTGAGCACACCCCTGCTAGAGACACAGCCCTGGGGGGTGGGGGAACAGGACTTCTCTTCAGGGACCACCTTTGCTCCCCTAAACCCTCCTCATACCCTGGGGGCACTTGCTCTCATGACTCACTGCTTCCAAATCTTTGGACTTATGCCAGGAATTAGGCTTGGCTTTTCTTTCTCTTTCTTTCTTTCTTTCTTTCTTTCTTTCTTTCTTTCTTTCTTTCTTTCTTTCTTTCTTTCTTTCCTTCCTTCCTTCCTTCCTTCCTTCCTTTTTTTTTTTTTTTTTTTTAAGCTTGTTTGTTTAAGTAATCTCTACACCCAACACGGGGCTCAAACTCATGACCCCAAAATCAAGAGTCGCATGCTCCTTCAACTTGAGCCAGCCAGATGCCTGAGGAATGAGGCTTTTGAAACACAAGAGCCAAGAATTTGACTCTCCCAGATATAGAAAAAGGAGGGATAATAAAAAATACAAGAGAATACAAGAGGAGAAAGCATAAATTAACGTTCTGAAACCCGATCTCACCAATGCTTAGGTACTTATTTCTCATGTACTTCTGTGTAAGGGACTACTTCCTACCTTTCTTTGTTGAGACCATTTCCGTGCTTACCAGATTTCTATCACTACAATTCTGTTTCAGTAGGGCAAGGCACGCTCCATGCATTTGAGAATCAAAGGTAACCATCTCTCAGTGAATCTAGTAATATCTTATATCTTAAAGGAGAGTCATTCCTCCTTTCTGAGAACCTGCTGTGTTATTTGGACTTTCAACTCAGAATCCAGGCCTTGGAAGCAGAGGTGTAACTTGAGACTGGAGCCTAAGATGATGGCGAAGGACAATCTCTGTCCAGTTTGCACCTGGTCATTCTTAGAAGTAGTTGGAGAAGGCAACAGATATTTTGTGGATTGAGCAGTTGGAGAGCTTGAAACATCAGCCCTGGGGCTAAGAGCGTGATGATGGCCACTGGCATGTACTGCCTGGTTAATTTTGGCCAGACCAGTTTCGTGGAGAAATTTATTCTGAACCTGGCCTTGGAGATTACACAGAACATTCTGTACACACTGCTGTTTGGAACTTAACTTTTACCAACCTTCTCCAAAGAGGGACAAGGCCCTAAGAAGTATACAGTGCAGAGAGCTCAAGCAGAAACTTATTTTCTTAACCAGAAATTTCAGAAAGTGCCCATGTAATAAAAAGTCATTTCAGTAAGTACCCTTCCAATTCTAAATAAAGACAGGATCAGCTTCTATTCTCTTCTACTACTTCTCCTCTCTGGCTAAAAAGCACACTTCAGGCCTCCATCTTCCTCTGCAACACCAAGGTTATGTAAGTGGTTTTACTATTTACTAAGCTAAAATGGAATCATCTGGCTGCAATGTCACCTCGGGTCTTGCTTGGATTTGCCAGCCATTTTCCTGATTCCTCCTCACCTGAGTCTTCAGGGACATTTCAACAACTAGGCTCAAGGAAGAACTGATCTTCTTGTGGGAAACACCTGCAACTTCAACTGGGCAGGTCTGAGAGGGACCATGCGTAATGTGTGTATCACGGACTCAACACAATGGGATGTCTCTTACTGAATGAACAGAATTTTTGTGGCAGAGGGCCCCGCAGTTTTGATGCTTGGTTGGTCTCTTTTGGCCACAGGTACCTGGTTACACCTCCTGCAGGTGTCTTATGATGAGCACCTATGGGGATGCCTCCTGGGTGCTCTTACATTCTAACTTAAAAATCTAGTTAGTTGAGTAAGGCAAGGAAAATGCATCATGGAGGAGAATGTGTGGAAGAGAACATGGAGTGTCTGGGGTTGGGTTGTGCTACTGCTCCTGAGTGTTTTTTAATGAGTTACTGAATCTTTCTGGGCAAGGCTTTATCTGAATAAAGGAACAGCTGAAGTAGAACTGCATCGTCCTAAAATCCTGTATCTAATTCTTTACTCAGTGGTCACAAGAATAAATAAATGAGTTGCTCTTTGTGAAGGATAACATATTTTGCTTCTAAAAGCACCCAAAGAAGGAGGATAATTTCAGATGATCAATTCATATTTTGTTCTTCCTGCTGTCAAAGAAACAGAAGGAGTACAATTTTCCCTCTCACCCCAAAGTAGGCAAATAGGGCCATGAGTGGGGGAGATCAGGAGTATCCTCAACTCCTGAGTTTTCAAAAAAAGATGAAAATTGTCTAAGAAGTGGAACCCAGAGAAGTGTAGGCTGGGTGTGCTCCTCCCCACCCCCCACCCCCACCAGTCCTGGTTTTACCCTGAGCACATATCAGTGGCATGCAGTGTGGACAGAAGACCAGAGTGAGAGTCCGAAAATCATACAGCCTGCTGTCTGTTTTTATACAGCCTGGGAGCAAAGAATGTACCTTATGTTTATAAATGATTGAAAAGAAATCAAAAGAAGAATAATATTTTATGACTGCAAGATAATGGAAAAAATATCTGTTGGTCCCTGCCCCCAGTTCCTGGCACAGAGCTCCTAAAACCCTTGTAATTTCCTGGGTGATAGGAGTGTCTTTTGTCCTAATGAGGTGACTCTTGGTGGGTTCCTAGATGGGGGCCGGTCACCATAAAGATCAAAGCATGATTACAGCTTGGAATTTTCAGCCCCACCCCCCACTCTCCAGAGAGGAGAAGGGCTTGGAAATGGAGTTTGTGATCCATCGTGCCTCTGTAATGAAGCCTCCACAAAACCCCGAAAGTGCAGAGTTCAGAGAGCTTCCAGGTTGGTGAACACATGGGAGGACTGGGGGAGTGGTGTGCCATGTTTATTCTCTCCATTCATAGGTCTGATTCTTCTGTTTTTTTAGATTCCACTTATATGGTATTTTCTTTCTCAGTCTCACTTATTTCACTTAGCATAGTATTGTCTAGATCGATCCATGTTGTCTCAAGTGGCACAATCTCATCATTTTTTATGGGTGTGTAATATTCTATCATAAATGTGTGTGGGTGTGGGTGTGGGTGTGTGTATACATTTTCCTTATCCATGTGTCTGGAAGGACACTTAGGTTGCTTCCATATCTTGGCCATTGTAAATAATGCTGCAATAAACACAGGGGTGAATGTATCTTTTCTAATTAGTATTTTCATTTTCTTTGGGTAAATACTTAATAATGGAACTATTGGATCATATGATATTTCCATTTTTAACTTTTTAAGGAAACTCTGTAGTGCTTTTCACAGTGGCTATACCAATTTACAATGTCACCAACAAGGCATGAGGGTTCCTTTTTCTCCATATCCTTGACAACACTTGTTATTTCCTGTCTTTTTGATTTTAGCCATTCGAACTGGTGTGAGGCGATATTTCATTGTGATTTTGATTTGCATTTTCTTGATGATTAGCAATGTGGAGCATCCTTTTATATGTCTGTTGGCCACCTGTATGTCTTCTTTGGAAAAATGTTTATTAAGGTCCTTTGCCCATTAAAAAAATTTTTTTGTGTGTTGGGGCGCCTGGGTAGCGCAGTCATTAAGCGTCTGCCTTTGGTTCAGGGCGTGATCCCGGCTGGCGTTCTGGGATCGAGCCCCACATCGGGCTCCTCCACTGGGAGCCTGCTTCTTCCTCTCCCACTCCCCCTGCTGTGTTCCCTCTCTCACTGGCTGTCTCTCTGTCACATAAATAAATAAAATCTTTAAAAAAATTTTTTTGTGTGTGTGTTGAGTTGTATGAATTCATTTATGTATTTTGGATATTAACCCCTTATTGAATATATAGTTTGCAAATACCTTCTCCCATTCAGTAGGTTATCTTTTTGTTTTGCTGAAGGTTTCCTTTGCTATGCAAAATCTTTTAATTTTGATTTAGTTCCAATAGTTTATTTTTGCTTTTGTTTCCCTTGCCTTAGGAGACTTATTTAGGAAAATGTTGCTATAGCTGATGTCGGAGAGATTACTGCCTGTGTTCTCTTCTAGGATTTTTTTTGGTTTCAGGGCTCACATTTAGGTCTTTAATTCATTGAGTTTATTTTTGTGTATGGTGTTAGAAAGTGGTTCAGTTTCATTGTTTTGCATGTAGCCGTCTTCAGTTTCCCCAGCACCATATATTGAAGGCTCTGTCTTTTCCTCATTGTGTATTCTTGCCTCATTTGTCATAGATTAATATAAAGGAGACCATATAAAGGAGATGTGGAATTTTGATAGTTGTTTTTCTATTTGTAACTTGGTGATACTATTGAAGTTTACTAAGAAACAAAGAATGCAAATCAAAATAATTACCCATCATTATATTGCTCCTCAATTAGTAGAAACTTAAAAACATGCACTAACTCTAGACTTAGCTGGCTTTGTATTTAGATTAATACTTAGACGGCTTTGGGGATCATGAACAAAGTAAAGGTATTAAATATCCTTTGACTCAGGAAATTTTAGGTGGAACCAATAATAAGAAATCATCAATCATCAATTATAAATAAGAATGTTCATCATAACAGTTTAAATAATAAAGTTAGAAACTATATATCTTTTCAACTAGAGGTACTTAAATTTTGATATAGTCACAAAAGTAAATAACAGAGATCCATCTAATTATCTTCAAATTACATAATATGGGAAAGTGTTCAGGACAAGCAGAAAAATCGGGTCACAAAATTTACCAGTACGATCCCACTTTTGCTTGAAATAAGACTGGTAAGAAACACACATGTTCACAGCAGTGGTTCTTATTTTTCAACTTGACTATAATAAGCATGTATTGCTTTTATAGTTAGATATAAATAAGCACCATAGGAAGGAAAAAACCTCCATCTGAATAGGACCTTGAATTCAAACTGTTGCATATTAAAATTAATGTCAAAGCACACGACACAATCAAATCCTAACAATGGCTCAGCAGTTCAGAAGATAAAAATAAACTTGCAAATACATATTAGAGCAGAGGGAGGGGATGTATTTATCCAAAAAAAAATTTGTTTTTTGCAGTTGGCACAGTTCCAGTCCAGAACCCTATAAAGCCAGTCCCTCACCTTGACCCTGTAGTGCCAGAGATTTCAAGGTTACTGTTATCACAGGGGCTTCGAGCATAAAGAAAAAATTCTACTAAGCATTGTCAGGAACTCTTTCGGGCACTTGAATGCTCACATTTTACTAGTTGAGGTCCACTGAGACTTACAGTGTGCTGCCCAAAATTCAATGTATCTGTGAGTCACCTAGGGATCTTAAAACGCAGATTCCGATTCGGTGGGTCTGGGGTGGGGCCTGGATTCTGCATTCTAACAACGTCCCAGGTGAAGCCTGTGCTGTGTTCCTCAGATGACACTTTGGGGAACAAGAGTTTACAGAGAGTCCAAAGTCACATTGCTAATTCAAATGTGGTCTGGTCCAAAGTCACATTGCTAATACAAAATGGACATGGGAGTACCTTTCTCCTTTTCTGGCTGTTTTAAAATAAAGCAGGGGCGCCTGGATGGCTCGGATGGTTAAGTGCCTGCCTGCGGCCAGGTTGTAATCTCCACGTCCTGGAATGGAGCCCCACATCCGGCTCCCAGCTCAGCAGGGAGTCTGCTTCTCCATCTCCCTCTGCCTCTCCCCCTGCTTGTACTCTCTCTGTCTCTCTCTGTGTCTCTCTCAAATGAATAAATTTTTTAAAAATAAAATAAAATAAAGTAAAATGAGTTTAAAAAAGAGACACGTAAAACATTAGCTTTTCCAGATGCCTACTGAATTATTTCCCACAACTAGTTAGGCTGCTAATAACAATAGGCTGCTAATAACCATGCTTTGCAATTATGTAGTTCATTATATTTTCAAGGGTTTTTTTGGTAACTATTAATTTGCTAATCCACCAATTTATCTTGAAGAGCAGCAACTGTTATCATCCGTACACTATGACCCAGTTAATTGTACACAGTATCTCTAAATCCTTTATAGGATTTAACTTGAATCTGGGTTTAACTTGAGCTATTTAAGTATTATGCACAAGTCACACAGACATGTATGAGAATCTAAACCAGGACCGTGTGTGTGGGATCTGGCCTGTATGTGACCAAGAATTGTTTTCTTTTAAGGTTAGAAGAATGGTATTTATTGAATGGATACATGTGGGAATCAAGTCCTTTGTTAGCTGTGCGGTTTAACCTCGATAAACTTCAATATCCTTATTTGTAAAAGAGGGAAAACAAGACCCTGTGGGGATTAAATGTGATGTTTCCTCCCTCCCTTCTTCCCTCCTTTCCTTCCTCCCTCTTTTTCCCCCTGCTTTATTAAGATATACTTAACATACAACATTGTGTAAGTTTAAGGTATACAATGTAATGACTTTTTCAAGATTGTATTTACTTATCTGAGAGAAAGAGAGAGAGAAAACACGGGGGGGGAGGGGCAAAGGAGAGGGACAAGCAGTCTCCCTGTTGAAACGAGGACCCCAAGATCATGACTCGAGCTGAAGGCAGATGTTCAACCAACTGAGCCACCCAGGTGCCCCTACAGTGTAATGATTTGATACACAAACTGTTAAAAAGAAAACCACGGGCTCAAAATAGCATCACTTACATTAAGGTCCCAAGTCAGTAAACGAAGACTTAATACCTAACCTAACTGCAGTTTCTATTTGTAGAAATAGAAATGTAACCTTTAACCAGTCTACGTGGGAATTTCCTGGTCTGCACTAAGAAGTTTACTGATAGACCCCCTCTTTTCCCCTTAGGAGGGCGACCTTGCCTAAAAGAATGGATTCTTTCTAATAATTTCCTTTTATCTGCTCCCTCTCAACCTTTAAAAAACCTTTCCTTTTCTGTAGCCCCTTGAAGCTCCTCACTACTTTCCTGATGGGATGCTGTCCAATTCATGAACAGATAATACAGCCAATTAGATCTGTAAAATTTACTCAATTAAATTTTTGTTATTTAACAGTACATACTGAGAAATGATTATACAATAAGACTAGTTAACACATCCTTTACCTCACATAATTACCACTTTTTAATTGTAGTGAGAACATTGAACATTTAAGACCAACTCTCTTGGCAACTTTCAAGTATGCAATACAGTAGTGTTAACTACAGTCACCATGCTGCCCATTCGCTCCCCAGAACTTGTTCATTTTAAGCTGGAAGTTTGTACCCTTTGACCTTCTTCTTTCTTTTTTCAGTAAATAATTTTGGAACACATACTTTGTGCCAAGAACTATTTCAGCTGTTGTTTAGGGATACAGCGGTAAATAAGACAGAAAACACGAGGGCATACTAGAAAACAGAAACAAAAACAAAACAAACAGAAGAAAACCAAAAAGCAAACCAGTAAGATATGTTAAGCATGAAGAACAATTCATTTCACTTGATGGCTGCTTAATAAATTAAAATATTGTTATTAATACACTGGGAAAAAGGCTATATTTCATGACACAATCTTTTCAAATATGTATTTACTTTCCTATATGAAATAGCAATATTTGAAAAACTTCAGTTTGGTCGAGGTTTGCTGGATACTATAGTTCTATGCCATCAGCCATTAACTCATTCATTCAAGAAACATTTAGAACCAGACTAACTCTTCCTCCTTCAAACATTTTCTTTCCTGTGTTTCGGCCCTCCGGGAGAATTCGCCCTATCTAGGAACTTCTGACTTTCGCTTCTTGTCTTTTTCTTTCACCACCATCAAATCAAGTTTATCTGTTTTTTGTTTGTTTGTCTGGTCTTTTTTAGGTCCTGGTTCTTCCAAGCAATGATCTCTCAGAGGTGCCAGTAAGCATCTCATATTAAATTGTCCATGCTAATGTGTAATTTTGTAATGTAAATACTCTTTCCTGTAAAACTATAGGACAAAACCTACAATAGGCCTTTGGGACCAACTTCCCTAGAAGGACTTGAGTAGGGTTAGGCCCTTCAGGGGGAGTTGCTTTTAAGGCCCTTGAGGCATGACTGATATGGTGAGAACCAGAACATGGTAGGGCTCCACAAAAGGAAGTACGGGGGGGGGGGGGGAGGAAAGGAGGAATTTGGGGGGGGGGGTAAAAGGACTTCAGGTGTCCTCAAACCACACCATCAGAGTACGTGCTCATGTGGCCCACATAATCCTGGGCAGAAATGATGAATGAGTAACCCCTGTGCTGGTGAGCATTCCTGCAACCATGAGGAATGATGAATGCTGTCACATAGGAAGTGCGATGACATCCAAATGGGGCAAATCTGTTTTCAGCTTGGAGCCCAATTAGGAAATTACTCCTGCTGCCAAAGGAGTGGGATACAACTCCACCCACCCTTTGGCACAGGGAGCCCACAGCCAACCTCAGAGGCAGGCTGACCGAGTGGCCACATCACTGTGTGAGCAGAAACAGGGCCCATTTTCAAAGGGAGCACCTAACACTCAGTGCTCTCTGCCTGCTTATTCTCGCTGCTTTTCTTCTTCCCTATGACTCTGAAGGAAACATCCTGCTTTGGACAGGGTAAGTTTGAGAAGCCAATTACTCAGACCAGCAGAGATGTTGAGCAGCTGGATATACACGTCTAAAGATCAGGGAGATGTCTGGGCTGGAGATAAAAATGTGAACCTTGTTGAATTGCATGAGATCACCTAGAGACAGAATGTAGGCAGGGAATAGCAGAGGGCAAGGGGTTATTTCAAATAGAAAGCTTCCATCTAGGACGGCAAAGCTGCAGAGCACCCACTATTATACTTTTTGGCCCCTCTTCCTTCCCAGTTGAGAGACCACCTGAGTTTTGTTTGAGCTCTTCTTTCATAGTGAGCCTAGTAGAAATCTTGAAAAACAGAGAGTAGCATGCATTTTTTTGACATTTGATCTCACAAAGGTACATTCTTAGCGGGGAAAAAATGTGTCAGGCACAAAGATACAAGTGATGCCTAACAGAACTCCAAGAAACAAGGGGAGAAAAGTATATGCCCCTCTGACGTTTGGCTGTGGACCTCAGCAAGTAAGTTTTAGTCAAGTTCTAAGTATGGCTTTGCCATCTCCCATTGGACTAGCATTCTATATATGTTTTGATTTAAAGCGAGTACACACATTCCTCTGGCCTTCAAGAGGTAGAATCTCATTTCCTACCTCTTGAATATGCGTGGGACTCTGGAGGAAGTCAGCTGCCATGGTAAAAAGGACACTAAGGTGGCCCTGTGGCAAGATGCATGTGTTGAGGCTTCCGTTTTTACCAGCACACCGTAAGGAACTGAGGCTTCTTGCCAACAGCCACTAATATTTGCATATTAGAAGTGGATCCTCCACTTGGAGGTTCAAGTTAAAGCTTTGGAAGCCCTGGCAGACAACTTGACTGCAATCTCATTAGACACCCGGATCTAGAACCACCCAGCGAAGCTGTGCTCAGATTCCTCACCTTCACAAACTATGGGACTAATAAATGTTTCAAGTTGCAAAGTTTTGGGTTAATCTGTCACACAGCAATAGATAACTAATATAATGTAAATTATGAATTGTTATCATTTGAAGTATATCTTCTACTTTTTGCTTATTTTTTTTAGAAAGCTCATTTAGATCTTAATTTAATTTTCCAGGAGACTTCTCAGACTAATGTGAAAAAACAAAACAAAAAATATTCATATGTTGTTTTCAAAAAGCAAGAAACAAATGAAGCCTATGGCCACACTAATGTTAAATGTAGAGCTAATTGCAATGTAATGGAAGGCTAATTGAAATCTTTATTGTGGCTATATAATTATATCTAAATGCTTCTGCCATAATTTCATTATTTTTAAAACATTATTCTCCCATCGGAGTATAATCATTATATTACCTTAAGTGCTATAAAATTTAATAATCCTGGTTAAGAAGAATTAAGAATTGTGACTTTTTTTCCTAGTTAAGAACAGATTATAGATTTTTTGAAAGCTTTTAAACACATTAACTACAAGAAAATAACTTAAAACATAAGCTACACACACAAAAAATACCAGAAAAGAGAAGGTCTCCTGTCCTCCTTTTAAAAGGTCATTATAGGGTAGTACTCTTAAACTAACATGCTGCACAGGCAGATAGTAGTAACTGGTCTGTTTAAAAAGCAACATTTGGGGGTGCCTGGGTGGCAAAGTCAGTTAAGTGACCGACTCTTAACCTCAGGTTGTGGTCTCAGGATCTGGGATCAAGCCCCGCATTGGACTCTACGCTTGGGCGGAGCGTACTTGAGATTCTCTTTCCTTGCTCTCTCTACCCCTTCCCCCCACTCTCTCTCTCAAATAAATTAAATTAAATTAAATTAAGGAAAAAGCAACATTTGATAAGGGGTGCTGTTTACTGATATCAGCATATTGCTTGAAATATTAGGATAGCATTCACTTTGTCCAGAATTCTGTCTTTACCAGGATCTGGAAGAGTTCTTTAATTAAAAATTTTATGACAAAAACCAAATATACAAATTAAGACAAAGCCTACATTATGGAATGAAAACTCTATATCATTTACTTTACAATTAACCTATACCTAAATTACAGTCATTGATGAATTTGATACACTGTGGTTGGAAATAAGCCTCCAATTTCTCCTAGGAAACTGATGGGCATCCTAATTCCAATGAGGGCTGATCTGGTCTAATCCAGAGCTCTTCCCACACTGAATAAGGTCTGCTGATCCTTTTTCTCTGTGCCACACCAATCTGCCATAGAGTCCCATCGTCCAATATCGTACCCATTATTTGCATGTGGTTCTGTAAGTTTAACTTAATTAAAATGAAAAATCAGTTTCTCAGTTGAACTAACTGCATTTCAAGTACCCAATAACCACATGTGGCTACTGCATTTGATAGCACAGATACAGAGCATTTCTAGCATCGTAAAAGTTCTAACGAGGCGCTGTCCTAGAATGTTGCTTCCGTGTTATTTTTGTGAAAGATTCCTAGCCTTTTCTTCTGTAATTGCTCAATGTGCCAATGTAACTAATAAATTTATGGTAAAAAATTTGAAAGAGGCAAATCTAATAAAATTAAAATCACTTATCTCATACTACCTAGAGATGAATATAACATTTTGGTGTATTTTCTTCCAGTCTATTTTCTAAGCATGCATAAGCAGAAATAGGTCATACGATTTCACTATATTAGAAATATTTTTCTATGTCATTACTTTTATGACATCATTTTTAATTGCTGCATATTATTTTATCATATAGATTTTTCTGTATTGTTTATGGTGTTCCAACTTTTCACTACTTCAATTATGGATACTGTGGACATTCTTGTAGTTAAATCTTTGCCCTTATCAATTATTGTTTCGTTTGTATATGTTTTGAGAATCAGAACTTCTAAGGCTGGGACTGCTGAGTCAAAGACTATTCCAAGTTTTCAGGCTTTTAATACAAATTGATACCAGAAAATGTATGTCGTACCAATACACACACCCCCTAGCACTGTTTCAAAAAGACCATCTCTGTATCTCCTAGCCAACTCTGGGATTTTTCTATTTTGTGTTCTTTGCCATTTTGGTAAGGGAAAAATTATATTTCATTCATATGTATTTATATATTTATTTTCATATGTATTTATTTATTACTGAAGCTAAACATCTCCATGTCTTTACCAATGGTAGTTCTAAGATGATTTGCTTCATGTAATGTGATTGGAGGATGATTTTTGAAAATAAAATATATGCTTAAGTTCTTTATCATAGAGTAATTGACCATTATAAGTACTGCCTTATTTCCAGACTCTGTTCTGTTCCATTGATCTGTGTGTCTATTTTTGTGCCAGTACCATAGTGTTTTGATTACTACAGCTTTGTAGTATATCTTGAAATCTGGAATTGTGATGCCTCCAGCTTTCTTCTTATTTATCAAGATTGCTTTGGCTATTCAGGGTCTTTTGTGATTCCATACACATTTTAGGATTACTTGTTCTAGTTCTGTGAAAAATGCTGGTGGCATTTTGAAGGTATTGCTTTAAATGTATAGATTTCTTTGGGTGGTATGGGCATTTGAACAATATTCATTCTTCCAATCCATGAGTATGGAATAGCTTTCCATTTCTTTGTGTCACTTTCAATTTCTTTCATCAGTGTTTTATAGTTTTTGGAGTACAGGTATTTTGCTTCCTTGGTTAAGTTCTTTCTTAGGTATTTTATTCTTTTTGGTGCAATTGTAAATGGGATTGTTTTCTTAATTTCTCTTTCTGCTACTTCATCGTTAAGTGTATAGAAATGCAACAGATTTCTGTATATTAAGTTTGCATACTGTGATTCTGCTGAATTATTTTTCAGTTCTAGCAGTTTTTTGGTGGAGTCTTTAGGGTTTTCTATGTATAGTATCATGTTATCTGCATATATAGAAAGTTGTATTTCTTCCTTACTAATTTGGATGCCTTTTATTCCTTTTTCTTGTCTGATTGCTGTAGTTAGGACTTCCAGTACTATGTTGAATAAAAGTGGTAAGAGTGGATATCCTTGTCTTGTTCCTGATCTTAAAGAAAAAGCTCTGTTTTTTTATAATTGAGTTCGATGTTAGCTGTGGGTTTTTCATATATGGCCTTTATTATGTTGAAGTATGTTCCCTCTAAACCTACTTTGTTGCAAGTTTGATGAATGGATGCTGTATTTTGTCCAATGCTTCTTCTGCATATATTGAGATGATTATATGGTTTTCACTCTTTCTCGTGTATGTATCACGTTACATGATTCGTGGATCATGAACCACCCTGGCATCCCTGGAATAAATTCCATTTGATCATGGTGAATGATTTTTTAAAATGTATTGTTGGATTTGAATTGTTAATATTTTGTTGAGGATTTTTGCATTTATGTTCATAAGAGGTATTGGCCTGAATATACAATGGATATACACTGGGGGGGAAAGACAGTCTCTTTAATAACTGGTATTGGGAAAACTGGACAGCTACATGCAAAAGAATGAAACTGGACCACTTTCTTACACCATACACAAAAATAAACTCAAAATGGATTAAAGCCCTAGATATGAGACCTGAAACCATAAAACTCCTAGAACAAAACATAGGCAGTAATTTCTTTGACATCAGCCATAGAAATATTTTTCTAGATATGTCTCCTTAGGGAAAGGAAACAACAGCAAAATTAAACTATGGGGACTACATCAAAATAAAAGGCTTTTTGCCCAGTGAAGGAAACCATCAACAAAACAAAAAGGTAACCCACTGAACGGGAGAAGATATTTGCAAATAATATGTCTGATTAGGGATTAATATCCAAAATATATAAAGAACTTACACAACTCAGCAACAAAAACCCCACAAATAATCCAATTAAAAATGGGCAGAGAACCTCAATAGACATTTATCCACAGAAGATATACAAATGGCCAACAGACACATGAAAAGATGCTCAGTATCACTAATTTTGAGGGAAGTGCAAATCAAAACCACAATGAGATATAACGTTATGCCAGTTGGAATGGCTAGGATAATAAAGACAAGAAATGATAAGTGTTCATGAGTATGTGGACAAAAAGGAACCCTCGTGCACTGTTGATGGGAATGCAAATTGGTGCAGCCACTATGGAAAACAGTATGGAGGCTCCACAGAAAATTAAAAATAGAATTGTCACATGAGCCAGTAATTCCACTACTGGATATTTACCAGTAATAATGAAAATGAAAACACTAATTTGCAAAGATATATGTACCTTTATGTTTATTGCAGCATTATTTACAGTAGCTAAGACATGGAAATAACTTAATCATCCATCCATAGATGAATGAATAAAGAAGATGTGTTATTTATACTATGGAATATTACTCAGCCACAAAAAAGAATGAAATCTTGCCATTTGGAACAACACAGATAGACCTAGAGGGTATACTGGTAAGTGAAATAAGTCATTGGAGAAAGATAAATACTACATGACTTCACTCATATGTGGAATTTAAGAAACAAAACAAAGGAAAGAGAGACAAACAAAGAAATAGACTCTTAACTACAGAGAACAAACTGATGGTTACCAGAGGGGAGGTGGGTGAGGGGATGAGTGAACTAGGTGAACGGGATTGAGAGTATACTTATGATGAGGGGCACAGAGTAATGTATAGAATTTTTGAATCATTACATTATACACACAAAACTAATATATCACTGTATGTTAATTATATTTCAATCATAAAAGGAATAAATAAAAAATACCACATATGCTTGGTAAAATATTTCCTACCAGGAAAGAATATATGCATCATCAATACATGGCATGGGAAGCTTCTTGATGGGACTCTTTATTCTATCTTTGCTTTTAAATTCGATTAGGTACTTAAAATATTATGTGTTTTACTGCTTTGGAAGCCAAAGATGAATTTTTTTAAAGAAAAAAAATGATAAACATAAAGCTTGTGACGTCCTGATTTCACACTTGTTCATATGTGTAACTCTTTTCTCCCCTGAAGTGTTCGTGTTTCTCTCAGAGATGTTTGAGTTTTTATACATCAAGGGTATTAACCCTTTGTTCAAGAAACTGCCACAGGATTGGTGTTTGCTTCTAAATATAATGTGCAATGTCCTCAGAAGTGGAGAACACTTCATAAGCATTGAATGAGTAGGTAAGGATAAAAGGAATGGAGCAAACCATGAAGAAAAATCTGACATATCTGGCTGCATAAACATTTTACTCCTCTATATTTCTCAGTCTTCTTTGCTGGCTCCTCGTCAGTCATCGGCAGAACAGAGAGGGAGGGACATGCAGAGAAGGGTAGAAGAACGCTCAAAACACCTGCCACTTACTCTCTCAGAACAGTTAGAATACTAGAAACAAGAACTTAAAACCGTCACCTCCTCTACATTGTAAGACCTACCTTTTATACTGACACAGTACTATTATTCCATACAGATATTAATAAACATCATAAGTATCAAAAGGAAGAGAGGAAGAAAGAAAAAGAAAGGAGGAAGGGAGGCAGAGGAGAAAGACATCTAAACCACATTGCCTAAAGAAAGGTGAAGTGGGGGTAGTAAGAGGGAGGAAGGACAAGTTTCAGGGTCGCTGCCTAAAAAGGAGATTATGATTTAATTTTAAGGGCTGCAGAATTTAAATATGGCAAGAATGAAACACCAGTATGTCAGAAGTGAGATTCGAACCCATGCCTCCATCTGGAAGCCAGAACCCCAGAGCTTGGGAAGCAAAAACTTGAGTCTGCTGCCTCAGACCGCTGGGAGATCCTGACACACCTGGGAGGAGCGCAGTAGAAACAGGCATTCTAATGCACAGCGAGTGAGAGCCTGACTCCTTCCAGAATACCTGCGGTGAAATGAGAGCTCTGAACTGGGCTTGCGGAGTGTAGGAGGCTCAAAGGCGAGTTGGCCAGAAGCCAGAGGCACAGCGCTGAGGCGCACAGAGCTGAGGCCCAGAGCTGCGCCCGCACCACCGGGTGGGCATTGGGAAATTGCAGACTCTAAATGTGGGGGTGTCCTAGGCTCACTCCCAGACCAATTTCTCCTCCCTACCTCTTCAGCACCTACAAAAGATGAGCTTTAAAAATCATTCTTACACTGATAACTCCCACTGTCTACCCACAGTGCCATCCTGTCCTCTGAACTGCAAACCCACGGGTCCAACAGCTTCGGAGGGACCACTCAAACACAGCACGCCGAAAAGGGAACTCCTGAGTGTTCCCCTCAAACCAGTTGTCCCCACAGTTGCCCCCATGCTGCAAATCACTTCTAGTTGTTCAGGTCAAAAAACTCAGGTGTCATTTGAGACTCGTCTCCCTCACACACCACGTTGGATCCTTCACCTACCGACTTGGTCTTTATTTTATTTTATTTTTTTTTAATTTTTTTATTTATGTGACAGAGAGACAGCCAGCGAGAGAGGGAACACAAGCAGGGGGAGTGGGAGGGGAAGAAGCAGGCTCCCAGCGAAGGAGCCCCATGTGGGACTCGATCCCGCAACGCCAGGATCACGCCCTGAGCCGAAGGCAGACGCTTAACGACTGCGCTACCCAGGAGTCCCTGACTTGGTCTTTAAAATACATCCAAAAATGATTTCTCACCACCCCTCCTGTTATCATCCTAGTCCAAAATTACCTTCATGTCCTACCTGGAAGGTTATAATTGCCTCTTAACTTCTTCCTCTGCTTTAACCTTTGTCTTCTCCCACTTCTCCCACATAGCAACCAGAGCAGTGGTCCCATTAAACCTTAGGCTACAGCATGTCACTCTTATGCTCAAAATTTCTAAGGGCTTCACATCTCACTCAGTGCAAAGGCAGGGAGTAGCAGGGAAGACCCTGCATGGCCTATTCCTACCTCCTGCCTTTCTGATCTCATTGCCCATTGCTTTCCTTTCTGCCAACTGTGCTCAGCCACACTGGTGGCTCTTATTTTGAAGACTTGAAGTGCTCTCTGCCTCAGGACATTTGCATATGCTATTCTGGTCTCCTAGAAAGTTTTTCTCTTAGATAACTAATTAGGAGTGCTCTCTCTTCCCTCTCCCCAAATGTTGCCTCCTCAGAGAGGTATATAGCCTATCAACCCCTTGGATCCCTTATTGCTCTGCTCTGCTTTATTTTTCTCTGAAGTACTTACCACCATCAGATATATTATGTAGTTACTTACTTACTTTAAAATTTTGCTTATTGATGGTCTTTGCACATCAGAATGGTTTTTTTTTTTTCCATGAAGGCAGGAACTTGGTCTTTTCTTACTGTGATATTCCACCATCTAGAATAGTGCCTTGCTACACAGTCGGTGTTTGTTTAATGAGTACATTTGTATTTCTTCCCTTGTGAATTGCTCAGATCTTTGATTCCTTTTTCTTTCAAGTTTTTAGTGTTTCTCTCACGGGTTTAAAAGATGGATTTACATTTTGGATACATTTACCCTTTGCTGGAGACGTTGTCTCCTAGTTTTGATCTGCATTGAAATTTTATGTACCATATCCTAAACATTAAAACATTTAAATTTTATATTATCATGTGTGTCCATTTCTCCGTTTCATAGTTTCTTCCACTGCTTTTGTGCCATACAAAGTCCTTTGCCCACTTCAAATTTAATAAAATAATCACACACATTTCCTAGCGGAGTGTTTTTAAGATGTTGGACTTTTCACTCTATCTAGGATCTCCTTTGCTGTATGTTGTGACTGACAGGAAGACTGAGGTATGTGAGAACTGACCAGAGCAGGATGAAGAGCTCAGAGCTTCTAGAACACACGGTTGGTTGTGAAATTCCAGTGAGCTTGTATTTGGAGGATTTCCTCATCATGGACAAACCAGAAGGTGTTCCCATCTGGGCTACTGAAATTTTCTCCCTCTAAGCTGATCCTGGAAAAACCATGAAGGTCCTATTGAAAGACTGATCATGTCCCACTGGTCTCTTCTTACCAGGGATCTGAACAGTCCTGCAAAAGACCTCTTCAGCAACCCAGTTCCTTCCTTTTTCAAGGGGCAGAGCAATACTGTTGGGTGGAATATACAGATGGGCAAAAAGAATCATGAAGCTACAGTTCTAACAGAGTGGTTAAAGGTGCTATGCTTTGAATTCCATTCTCAGGTCTAATTGAGGCTCTAGCTTCAAAAGAAAGAAATATCTGTCTTTTGTGCTCTCATTCAGTTCTGAGCTCCTGCCACTAAACAGGATGCTCTGGCTTCAGACCACCAGCTCCACAGCTCACTATGGACAGTGTCTCTTAACTCACACAGCACTCATAGTCTCTAGCAGGCAATTTTGCCTCCCATCAGATTCTCTCTTCTGTACTGTTGTCTCGTTATTCTGTACCTGTATGTTTTATTTCCCCAAAGAGAAACAAAGTGGTTTTTTTTTCTTCAATCTAATGCACACTGCTTTTGGAAAACATCAAAAAAACATTACACCTGGCTTCATTTGAGCTAAGATTTCATGCAGCGCATGTGGCAAAGGTGCAAAGACAGGTAGTAACTGCCAGCCAGAAGGTTCTCTGTGTGTCGCTTTTGATTACAAAGATCTCTGATCATACATCAGCCATTTTAATCACAAGATCACATAAAATCAATGACCTTCCAAAAAAGTGTGGGTGAGAACACATAGCATAGATAAAAAGGTAAAAAGATAAAATAATTTTATACTTAATATTCTATTTTACAACTTCTTAAGGCAAACCAATAAAATAATGATTTCGTGTTTCCCCGAAACTTTATACCGTATGTGGCTAAGTCACCTTGCATCTATGTATAAACTCTTTTTATATTTTGCTCAAGTGTTTTAAAAAATTAAATTCTAATTTAGTTCAGATTGCAAGTAATTCCCAGACTTTTCAAAATATACAGCCTACATAGAAGGCAAGCTGTGAACTTGCCGGGGGTCTGCTGGATGTCATAATGGATTTGTACGTAAATGAAAACTAATCAGTAAGTGAGCAATAGCTGCGAAGGATAAACATCTAAGGTTAAATGAAAGCAGGAGAATTATTTCACTCAGATTAGAAATAAAGAACAGTCTTGGGAGAGTCATGCAGAGAAATGACCATATTTCTTTTCTTTTTTTTTTTTTTTTTTTGCCTTACTGATTGGGTAGAGAAAAAGACGCAGGAATCCCGAGGGCTCATTTGCTCTCAAGAGGAGGGCAGGATATGAACCCATTCCTGGAATCAACCAAAATGGTGGAGAAGGAAGAAAGATGGAGGAAAAGCCTAGGAACTTCTTGAGGGTTCAGGATGAATTGAAGGGGTGTACTTCTTGTGAGACCACAAAAAACAAGACTAGATTAAATTGTGAATCCAAAATAAGGGTTGAGGACTGAGATACTTAAAAGTACTTTGGTAGAGAAGGAAAAGAAGCAAACATTTTGAGTTCCCAGTAAGAGCTAGGCACATCCATGGTCTTAGGATGCCAACTCTCTGCTCTTCTGTATAAGAGGCAGGGAGAAAAGACAGGACTCGTGCTGCCACTTTCTAGTCATGGACCTTACAGATTTCATTTCTCTGAGCATTGGTTTCACGTCACCTACATTTTTTTTAAAGATCTATTTATTTATTTCAAGTGGGGAGGGAGAGGGAGAGAGAGAATCTCAAGCAGACTCCCTGCTGAGCATGGAGCCCAACAATTTCACAGCCCTGAGATCATGACCTGAGCCTAGATCAAAAGCCAGATGCTTAACCAACTGAGCCATCCAGGTGCCCCTCATGTCACTTACTTTTTAGTCATTTATCCATTCACCCAAACATTTACTGATCACATTCACTGTGCCAACCACTATGCTTGGAACCGAGAATGTAAAGATGAATGCGGATACGGACTCTGGTACCCAGAAGTCTTCAGTTCACAGGAGGGAAACATGCACTTAGCAGACACGATGGTTAGTGCAACTCTGTGAGCCCAGATCATTTATCATGGATGATATTTGAAATATGTAACACCTTGTTAACGTGGGCCTGGTGAGTCAGAAGGGATGCAGCCAGAGAAAACCAACCCATTGACCCACCATTTTGGCCCTTCCTGTGCCTACTGGCTGAATGTCCGACCTGTGTCTCCCACCACAGAGGAGGTCTGCATGATAACTTTTGCTGTAGAAGCAACAACAAGTATGTACTTGGAAATAAAGAAAGGCAAAAATACAAGAAGAATTAAACACTTTTCCACTTGCTTGTCTCAACAGCTCTTTAGTCCTGTCATCATCACCCATAAAAGTAGTAGACAAAAGGTATAATTCTTTCAAAAGAAACAGGGACATTGATATCAGTAGAGAAAAAGAAACTCAAACACCAATTTTCCAACTAACCATAAAACGATATAATACAATGTTGCTGGGTTGCAATTAGGAATAAATTAAAGATGGGGAGCAGCTATTTCAGTTTAGCACATAGAGGGTCCTAAATAAATGGGGCTATTAATGTCTTTTTACCAGATGAGAAAATTGAGACTGAAAGAAGTTAAAGAATTTGTTCAAGGTCCCATGACTAGTTAGTGTTGAAGTCGAAATTTGATATTGCTATATCACCATACAGTGAAAAGTTCACAATCTTTCCTTGTGTTTCTTTAATTACTCCTCTAAGTTGTAAATTGCAGATGTAATTGTGTGTTTACCTTAGTTACTATTTACCCTTAGCAATATTGACAAGTTCAATGTTGTACACTAAAGGGAGAACTGATATTAGTTATGCTGATAATTGATCCAATTACAAGGCTTTATAGGATGATTGGCTAAGCTGACCACAAGTTCATCACCTGGATGACATCGATCCTACTGGGGCAGCTAATTTAAATTACAAGCATAGGCACCCAGGAGGATGAAAGCAGCCGCTGGGTTGTGAGCCTTGAAAAGTCAAATCTATAAAGTGACAGCAATGGCCCATAGCCTGTGATACAGGCAGGGAGTGTGAAAGTGATTTGTGATTAGAAGAATGGGAGCATAGCCACATAAAACACCTTTATGTGCTCATTTGTACGAGTGTTATGCAAGCCAATTAAGGAATTTTTCCCCACCAAAAAAATGGATAATTGTAGGAGGGGATATTTGCATTGGGAATTTTTGTGTTGAAAAACGTTTCACCAAATATTATTTAGAAGCCATGATAGAATATTTTGCGTAGGATTTATAAAGGTAAAGCACAGTGCACTGCGCCGAGCTGGCGGTTTGTAGCTCTGTGCCCAGAGGGAGGACTCCAAGAGGGAGCCAGAATTGACGAGAGCAGCGCAACTCACTATTCACACTGCGTGCGTCAGATGGTCTTTTCTGATAGTTAAGATATTATGAAGACACCTGTCAATCTAGGCACTGGAAAAAGTTGAAAACAAAGCAGAGGATCAATCCTTTCCTTATCCACACGTCCATCAGAGAGAGGTCATTCTCTCCTCGTGCATCTGAAATAACTCACCTTTGAGCAGAGATAAAACATGCGTAAAGCTTCGCCAAAAAATATCACATTTTCTTTCAGAGCAGTTATGAAAAAGAGATATAGGTCAGCTAGGGTGTCTATAATCACGGCTCTTGCTGCTTTGGACACAACTTGGTCTTGATATAATATCTTTGTAGCTATGCAAAACAGTTTACGTACAAAGACGAGTCAAAGTTAATGTGGAAACTACAGTTTTAGAAATTTGTGGGGTTTTTTTCTTCCAAATAAAAAAATCTCTTTATGGTGTATTTTTTTTTAATTGAATGGATTGCTAACTTTTTAATCTCTAAACCATATTTTCCTCATCTTCTCAAGAAAGCACTTCAACTATGGAAACAATTCAGTCTTCATGGATGAACCCACCTGCTGAGTATTCTGATGAAACCTATACAGAAAAGCCTGCATGTAATTATAGATGCACAAACGACCACTTCCCGTTAGACGCTGTGTTTGCAGACAGCAACATTTCAATAAAAATACAATCTATTATTTCCAATACAGAATGAATCACTCCTTTTGAAAACTAGTTTTATAATAGCAGTCTGGGCCGAGAAATTCATAACCAGTAAATTAGTGATTCATTTCTATGAATAGTACTGCTTTTAAGAAACCTGAAATTCAGCATACATTCCTTTTATAGGACCAGCAGAATAGTTGCTATGTGTGCGATATGCCTATGGCTGAGATGGCTAAATGCCTATGAAGGACTCATGTTTCTCTTCCATGATGTACAGGTATTACAGGGAAGTGGCTTCCCAACCAGGGACTACATTTCCCAAGGACTCTTTCATCTAGGTGAAGCCAGGAGACTAGTTCTCACCAATGGAAGTGATGTGTGACAATTTCAGGGCAAGGTGACTCAACAAAGAATGTGTGTTTTTACCTTTTCTGAGAAGATTCTGAGACTTAAGGGCAGCGGTCAACAAAATATAGGCCGTGGGCCAAATTTAGCCTGCCACTGGTTTTTATAAATAAAGTTTTATTGGAATACAGCCATGCTTAGCTGCATGTGGCTGCTTTCTGTGCTACAACTACAGAGTGGAAGAATTGCAAGTGACCATGTGGCAAAGCCTAAAATATTTACTATCTGGCTCTTTAAAGAAAAAGTTTACCAATTCTTGCCATAGGGGTTATTGGAGACCGATTATGGAAGGAGTCTGGGTTCTTGATGAAGATCCTTCCTGGGATTCTGTGATAATAAATATAAATATAAGCTTATCTTTGTAATACGCCATTGAAGTCCCAGCTCTTTTAGTTTTTTGGCTGTTCCCTTTCACCATAAAATACATAGTTTCCTAAATTTACTCTCTCACACCTGGAAAATTTTGGCATATGCTCAAACTCTCCTTGGTTTACCCAGGACAGTAAGGCTACTAGCAGGGCATATGACTATAGCTGTGCATGTTGTATATGAATTCTCCAGCCAGGTGGTGTAGCCACGTTTCCTTTGTAATCAGCAGCCTGGCTCTATGTTCAGTGAGGGATGAATGAACCTTGGCTTCTCCTGCAGATGGGGAGTTCCATCCAGAACTGATACAAGGTGCTCTTTAGCTAAATCCCTCCAGATAAAAGTTCAACTCTTCACAGATTCTCTTTACGTGTTGGTCATCTGTTACTTCTGGTGTGTTTTCTCCCCCCATGTAGGAGTCGATTTTGTAGCATGTAGTTAAAATAATTTGCTTTAAAAATCCATAAAGCAGGGCACCTGGCTGGCTCAGTTGGTGGAGCGCGGAACTCTTGACTTGGAGTTGTGAGTTTGAGCCCCACGTTGGGTGTAGAGATTGCTTAAAAAATAAAATCTTAAAAAAAATCCATAAAGCATTTCACATTGAAATTCACATGTACTATAAACAATTTGACTGTAACTCAAGAGGCTGGACTAGAAAACCTTCAAGTTCTTGGGTCTGTGATCAAGGTTATTATTTTATTTTTATTTTTAAAGGTTTTATTTATTTATTTGAGAGGGAGTGAGTAACAGAGGGAGAGCAGAGCAGGGGCAGAGGGAGAGGAAGCAGACTCCCTGCTGAGCAGGGAGCCTGATGTGGGCCTCTATCCCAGGACCCTGGGATCATGACCTGAGCCAAAGGCAGAAGCTTAACCAACTGAGCCACCCAGGCACCCCAAGGTTATTACTTTATTTTAAATACTGAAGTTAACATAGGAGGAATAAGCGTTCAAAAAAAATAGTTTTTCAGTGTCAAGCATGGTTGGAATTCAGAAGAAAGGTTACAAGAGGAATTGAGACCTAAATTGTGGTAAAAGGGAAAGTATTTTTATTTATTACTATTTTTCTTTTTTTAAATTTTAAGTAGGCTCCACATGCAGTGTGGGGCTAGAACTCATGACCCAGAGATCTAGAGTCACATGCTCCACTGACTGAGCCAGCCAGGCGCCCCCCAAGGGAAAGTATTTTAAAATATAGATGGGCATGACTTATTTGAGATAGCTGTGAGAGAATCAGTTTAAAATAGCTACATAGTGTTTCTGGAAAATCACGCATTTTGATTTAAAATTTTAAAAATTGATGATCTAATGGTAACCATACAGAGCTTTGTTTTTATTAAACTATTTTGATTCAATATTTGGGAAGATAGATCCCATCAACAGGAAGTATCCCAAACACTCCTTTTTTTTTCTTTGCAAGTTGGTCGAATATTCACTTGTTCACTTACTCCTTTGTTTGTATCATTCATCCAACGAACATTCATTAAGTGCCTATAGAGCATCCTCAATGCTCTGGGATCTGAGTATTGCCCACCACATCCCGTGGGGCACATAGTTATAGAAAGAGTTAGCTCCAGAGCCAAGCTGCCTGAATCTGACTCTAGGTGCTTCCATTTATTATCTATGTACCTTGGGCAGGTCATTAAAGATCATCATGCTCAGTGTTTTCATTTGCAAAATGGAAGTTTATAACAGTACCTACATCACTGGGTCTTTGAGGAGATTAAATGAAATAATTTATGAAAAATTCCTAGAGCAGTGAGGGCAAATAGCAAGTAATATTGTACTTTCACTGTAATACTTACCTATAAGATGGTTCAGTTCAAACATATCACCAGAACCGAAAATAAAATATCACAAGCTATGTCCTGATGCCAGTTATTAGTGTCTACATATTATGCAGAAAACACATTTTGGATTTACCAAATACTTCTCCTTGTCTCTATCCCAACAGAACATAAAAATATCTTTTTCTCCTCTCACCAAGTAAACCAAGACAAAAGAGTCAGGAAACAGGCATTTTCACTTCCTAATTTACTTGCCTATAGTTTGGAGAAGGCAAGTTCAGGTGGCCTGTTTTTTCAAATGGTGGTCTAAAATGGCTCAGCTCAGTTAGTCAGGAATGTGTCCATGCATGTTGTAACTATTTGGGGGAAAAACTCCAGGGAAGGGGGTACATGGATGAAATGGGTAGGACAGCCACCTTCCCACTCCTCAGTCAGCAAATTGACACTCATAGAGGCCAAGATTTCTTTTCTTTTCTTTTTCTTTTCTTTTTTTTTCTTTTTAAAGATTTATTTATTTACTTGAGAGACAGAGAGAACACAAGCAGGGGGAGGGGCAGAGAGAGAGGAAGAGAGAATTCTCAAGCAGACTCCCTGCTGAGTGTAGAGCCTGACATGGGGCTTGAATCTCAGGACCCTGAGATCATGACTTGTGTCAAAATCAAGAGTTGGACCCTCAACTGACTGAGCCACCCAGGCACCCCCAGAAGCCAAGATTTCTGTTTATGGTTTACATCTACATATCCAGCCACCATTGCCATCTCATGGGACCCTGAATTTCCTTCAACACCATCCTAATTAAGCTCACTATGCTCTGAGTCCAGCAACTGCATGGACCACTACTGCACCATTCCAAGCCTGCCTGGTATCAGTGCTCACCTGACCTTAATATGGAGGCATCCATCTCTTTAAGAAAGTTAGTCGTACTACCAATGGAAATGTGATGTCTGCATGACCACACTGCCAACCAGCAGTAGCACCAGTTCTAAGATTTAAGCCCATCCAAGTTTACATTTGTAGGTAACGATGAAGTTGTGCAGCATCTAGGTTTAGGGCACGTGCTCTAGTGTAATGAAAAGAAGACCAGACACGACGGTGTACAATGGAATTTATGACCTTGGGAAAACCATTTGACTTCTGTGTGTTATGGAAGATGAGATGAATATTGATGCCCAAAGGGCTGTTGTGAGGCCAAATGTGGAAGTTTTTGAAAAAGGAAAGAGCTATGCAAATATGACTATTAATATAACCTTCAAGGCAAAGATGAAAGTCTTCAAGGATGATTTAACTGACATTGACTAGAGAGTAATCTATTTCTTTATGCCTCCATATGCAACAGAAGGTGACTAGGAAGTTCACATCAGGTTGTTTACATAGCAACTTTCTAACCCACTCTGCCATGCAAATCATGTACCTTTTGCTACATTTGCATCTAGTTGACAGAAATAGACAACTGGGCATAGTACAAACAGGCAGCGTGCTATGACTAACATTATCCCCCACACTGACCGAGGGGGAAAAAATCCACATGTTGTCCAAGCCACAATTGATCGGATCTCAGCCTGGGCAGAGCTGGGCTGGTTGTGCTGATGAAGCAGATGGTACACTGATCATGTGCTATATATCAGGTTCAACTAAACAGAAAGGGTAGCTGTGAGAAACTCGAGAGCCAGAAATGAATCAATTTGAAATATCATGTAATGATTAGAAAGTGACAATGAGGCCCTTTTCTGGGGGCAGTGGGCCAGCAGAACATACAGGGGACTACTTCTAACTAACCCTTTCTCTCTAAGATTAGCTCTAGTTGGCTGAGAAATAGGGTCTATAGCTAAGCCAGATGAAAGCAAGATAGCTTTCTATGGTAGCAGCCTAGCATCTTCCCTAATGTTTTGAGTCTGAAGTTTTGAGAAGTCAATGTGAAGGCCTTCCATCAGTTCAGTTGCTTATTTGGAACATTGCACTAAGGTACCCAGGTTGATGATTTCAATATTTGTGTTGAAAAGTAGTCCCTTTCACCTGTTTCAAGGCCTTACATCATTCTCTTAATCGTGCCAAGAATTCCTCGACCACTGTGGGTTTAGGTCACCAGCAGCATCCAGGAAAAGCATGTGAGTATACCGTGTATTATGGAGCACTTCTGGAAGGCACCTGAAAGTTCATGACCTGCTGGAGTAGTCTGGAATTTCCTGGTGAGAACGAAAGAGCACTGAATTGTTGACAGAAGGTGGTGGTCTGGATCCTGGCTCTACAAACTGGGTGCCATATATTTTTTTAAAGGTTTTATTTATTGATTTGAGAGAGTGAGAGAGAGCATGAGCAGTGGTGAGAGGGAGAAGCAGGCTCCCCACTGAGGAGGGAGCCCAACATGGGGCTTGATCCCAGGACCCTGGGATCGTGACCTGAGCCGAAGGCAGACGCCCAACTGACTGAGCCACCCAGGCACCACCTGGGTGCCATATTTAAGAGGCACCTCCTACCTTCCAGGCACTGGGAAAGGCAGTGGGGATCTGAGATGAAGTCTGCCATGGAGGAACTGAGTCTGTGGAGGCACAGACAGGTATAGAACCTGACATCTTCAATGTGATAGACATGAAAGCATCAGAACAAGCCAAGGGCTCTATCAGCAAGAAGGCAATGAGTTCTGCCTACCCAGAGCTGGGCCCTGAAGGACAAGAGGAGCTTCATTAGATAGAGAAGAAGAAAAGGGGATTCCAGACATGGGAAGATGACATGTAAAGGCACATGGCATGCTCAGGGAACCAGACAGTGTAGATAGTGGGACCTCACTGAACCCCAGATTTTCCACTGGTAAATTCTGATCTCACAGGCCTCTTTTGAGAATCAAATAAGGTCATGTTTGTTACAATAGCTCCTTTTTTGTTTTTCTCAAAGTAGGATTTGGGGATCACCCGTGTCAGATTCATCTGGGGGTACTTGTTAAAAATTCAGATTCCTGGGCCTCAACCCAGACATCCTGAATTCGAATCTTGGAGTGCAGATTCAGATGATTTATTAATAAGTATTCCAGGTACTGAAGATGGAGAATCACTGGTACCCTCTATAGGGATTCTGAGCAATTCAGAGGTGAACTAATCTGATTTCACAGACTCACTGTGTAGTTAAACGACTAGGTCAGCATGTTTTTCAAAGTTGGACTAGAGTAAAAGAGAACACAGAAAGATGTATGTATGCACATACTGGGAAAAGGTATTCCCCTGAGTCCTTCTTCTTGATCTACCTAGAAATGCACTTGATATTTAAAAGAAGTCAGAACTGAGAACTTGCAAGAATATATATAGATATATTTAATGGTACATAAAATGCTATATGTATAATATTTGACCAAGTCAGCATTCAATACCAAGCACTTCTAACTGCAAGGCAGCAAGAAATTTGAAAGCTCTCCATAATTTTATTTGAAATCATGTATTATTTTTTTCCAATGAACACTTTATGATTTAATATTATGGCTCTCTCTCTCTCTTTTTTCTTCTGCCAAAGACAGCATTGAAAACAACTGCACTAGTATCTATAGGAAAATACTCGATTAAGTGGGCCCACATATCACTCTAACTGTTTTCTACTGGAAAGTTAGTAACCAAATAGAATGGGACATGATTCAACTGCCAAGACTCAGGATTTACTATCATTAAAGCAGTTCAAGTTGAATGCGATTGTGGAAGCTTTCAAGACAATAGAGAAGAGAGAGTTTAAAGTCATGACCTCTGAGTTGGGGAAGGGGAAGTCTGCGGTAGGCCAGGAAGGACGCTCCAGAGAAGGAAGATGGTATACGGGGAGGGTGGGTGGGAATGAAATGCAGAGCCAGAGAGAGCCCATTATATTGGAAAGGGTGTGGGAACGAGAACCAGACCTGTATTCACATCCAGGCACCTTCTTCTATTTGGCAAGGTACTTAGCTCTAGAGGCCGCAATTTCTTCAGTAAAGTGGGGATATTACTATCTACATTGCAGGGCTGCTAGTTGGAGTCAGTCTCTGCTGCTATTGGACACCAAGTGATAACTCTTAAAACTAAATGCTGGTATACCCAACAGACACTTAAAAAAAACAAAACAACCCTACATTCCATTTTGAATCGTCAGAATGAACTTGAGCCAATGATTTGCTGCCTGAAGAGTCAAACGGAAATTTTTCTTGTCTAATGTCACCAGCGACGCGTGCCTTAGAACAGTTGAAACTACTGCGAGGCAGGTTAGGAGAGCACGCCTTCCGCAAGTGAAGTTTCTTTAGCAGCATTTATAGTCTGAATTCTTCAAAGACGAAGTTATACAAACAAACTCATGGTTTTAGAAATACAGGGTGGCAAAGCAGGTTAGTGCTGAAATATTTTGATATCTAAGAACTATCTGGAGAGGGATTCATAACACAAATTAGTATGCACAGAAGATTGTTCAGCACGTATTATCTTCTGTTAGATTATGCATGATTGAAAAAAGATAAATTGAAAAGGGGTATGTAGAGAAATGGAATCAGCACAATCAGCCAAGCTCCTAGTCATAATCTTTAAAAAAAAGATCAAGGGGAGGCCAGAGCTTTGTTTTCCAGCCAGGCATGTTCTTTCTCAGGGGTGGACTTGTGGACAACCACTGATTCAGGAAATGTAAATAACACAGGTTCCAAAAGGCAATGGTACATACCCATGACCTTTCTTTAAAAGGATAGTAGAATGTGAAGAATGTTCACATGGGGAATTAGAATATCCATGCGATGTCTTAAAAGGAAAATAAATTGCAATTTTAATTTGCAAGTGGTCTTACAATCAGCAGATATTTGGCCTGACAGGTCCATGGTCCCTCAGCTCATGGAGTTCTGGAGAAGTCTGGGGAGAATGCTGTGAGGATGGAGAGCAGAGGAGCTTTGTGGTGCATGGGCTGTGGATTGCCTCTGGGCAGGCCCTTCTCAGGCTGAGCAATCTCCAAAGGGCCACCCCTTTCAGGAAGCCGGAAGGGGGAAGGATGCCCATGCATGTCATCGCCAACTCAAGATTGTTTATCAGCCTCTGCCAGGAGATCTGGTCACTAGGTTCCAGGCAGCAAGGAGGGAAATCGAGAAGCAGGTCTGTGAGCAGGGAGTCAGCAGGGTCATACTCCTGAGAGTTGTGAGGGAACAGAAGGCAAGCGGAGGACAAAGCAGAAACTGACACCCTGTAACCACCCCCCCTCCCCCGCCCCCATGGGATGTATGGGACATTCCTCAGGCACTCCTGGCTGCCCTAAAGGAAAAAGAAATAGTTAACCTATAGAGACCACAATCCTGCAAGACTTGAGACCACAATCCTGCAAGACTTGAGTCTCCCTCAGTTTACAAATGTTTAGCAGTCTACAAGAACAAAACATTTCTATCAATAACCTAGCTTCTGGAAGGAAATGTAAATACAATTGAATGTCTTTGTAACCTGCAGCCCATAGACAGATAAACTTGAAGCGGGCACAGTGTAATGTTCCTCCAGGAAGTTCCCAATTCTCTTCATGTTAATGCCTTACTAGAGGGGTAAACAACCTTAACTTGACAATGGGAAGGCCTCCGTTATCCTGTGAGTCTTTAACATATGAAAATCCTTTTGAAACCTCCCTTTTTCCTTATCTTCCCCCAACCCCATCACAACCCCTCACAACCCAGGGCAGCAGTTCTTTCTGCCCACGGGTCCCGTCCCCGTGCCTTAATAAACCACCACTTTGCACCAAAGACGTCTCAAGAATCCTTTCTTGGTCGTCGGCTCTGGATTCCACCCCACTAAACCTCCCCTATATTCCACGACCTCATTAAAAGTGGCCCCAAGGTTTGCTCACAGACGCTATTTCTCAGCAAGACCCACTCTAGCTCATTTTACCTCCTCCATGGTCTACACCAGACCTTACCCGACTAATGGATTCAACTGGGTTAAGCTCATGTGAATTCACTGTTGCATACAACAGTACTTGGTAATCATGCAAAAAACATGTTTCTGTTTTGGAATGGGATTTTCACATGTACTCCCTAATTCCCATCGCATCTACTTCCTCCTGCAATCATATAAAACACATTTAGCCTATTCAGGGATGTTGGTGGGACTCAAATAAAAAAAAAAATAGCCGCAGTAATCTTGTTTATTTTGTTTAGGTGGAGAAACTCAAATTATTTTTTGTACAACCAGATTGATTTATAGAGTTTTAAATCGAATGTCAAAATCCTGGAATCTGTGACAAGAGAAATAAAACCTCTGCAGTAAAGAAAACCTCTATGAGTCATTTTCTAATCTTTTGTTACTGTAGTAATTTTATTGAAAAAAACAAAATGCAATGCTTTTCTGGAGACAAAAGCACAATCACTGGTTCTAACCTTTGTCAATGCAGCACAAAAGCAGAGAGATTTTTGTTTTACACCAGAAACCCACAAATGAAAAACTGAAAGTCATTGGTAACCACGGAAACTCACAATGAATGGTTGGGTGTCTCTGGAACTCTTTCAAAGAAAGATAAGAAGGGGCAGGAGGAAGATAATACAACTATAGGTTAAATCCCACTGCAAGAAAAGATGTGCCCTGCCAAAGTATCTTGTAAATAACATCTCTATTTGCATTTTGCTGATTCCCGGTAACAAAATTCCCAGCTACAAACAATTCAACACCAGGAATACCTATTTTCCGCCTTAGCTCATAGCAGCATTGTGTTTTATGATAAAACCCATTTAACGTTTCATTTTGTCTGTGGCCTTTCAGGTATCCCCAGTTTTGCCCTCAAGGGCCATTGTCCCAAAGTTCTATTTCCTGCCAAGATATTTGTTTCCTGCTGTGGTTGCCAAGTTGTCATTCCTGGATATAACATTGTCAATTGCACCTATTCACGAGGCACACCCAAATATCTGCCCACACAATCATCTCTCTCGATTTTTCATCACCAAACACATTCCCAGGATGCCAGCCGTGCACCAAGAGGAAAGATAGAAGAAACAAGATATAGAACCCCAGGCCAAGGAATAGACAACCGCAGAGACAGAACAAGCATATGGAATGAAAAAATAAAAGACATCCAACTGGAAACAAAGCCAGAGAAAACATAAAAACCGTACTTTGCCAAAGTGTGGGAGAAACGGAGTCAGACGGAGGGAGTGGAACAAGGGTTGTCGTCACTCAGGGCTGACTTCCTGGATCAGCTCACAAGGAGGCAGAGATGGAAGGAACCATAGGAAGCTCCTGAGGTAGGGCATGCATCAGGTGTGAATGCTCATAGGTAGGACAGAACAATTTGTAGTTGGTATAAGGGAGTGAGTGTGTGTGTGTGTGTATGTATGTACACGTGCACGTAAGGTTTGCTTAGCTTGTGCATGGAGTACAAGGGTGTGATAAGAAGGGGCTGGTGGAGAGATACCATCAACAAAACAAGAAGGCAACCTACTGAGTGGGAGAAGATATTTGCAAATGATATATCTGATACAGGCTTAACAACGAAAACATATAAAGAACTGATTCAACTCAACACCAAAAGCAAATAATCCAATTGAAAATGGGCAGAGGACCTGAATAGACATTTTTCCAAAGAAGATACACAGATGGCCCATAGACATATGAAAAGATGCTCCACATGGCTACGCATCAGAGAAGTGTAAATCAAAACACAATAAGATATCACCTCACACCAGTCAGAATGGCTAGGCTAAAAAAGACAAAATACAAAAATAAAAAGTGTGGGTGAGGGTGTAGAGAAAAAGGAACGCTTGTGCACTGCTGCTGGGAATGTATACTGGTGCAGCTGCTATGGAAAACAGTATGGAGTTTCCTCAAAAAATTAAAAATGGAAGTACTATACAATCCAGTAATTTCACTACTGGGTATTTCCCCAAAGAAAATGAAAACATTAACTCAAAAAAATATATGCAACCCTGTGTTTATTTACAGTAGCCAAATATGGAAGCAACCTAAGTGTCCATCCATGGATGAAAGGATAAATAAGATGTGAGATATATATCTATATATCTATATATCTATACACACACGGTACACACACTGGAACACTACTTAGCCATAAAAAGCATAAGATTTGGCCATCTGAGACAACATGGATGGACATAGAGGGTATTATGCTAAGTGAAATAAGTCAGACAAAGATAAATACCAAATGATTTCGCTTATACATGGAATCTAAAAAACAAAACAAATGAATAAAGAAACAAATAAAAAGCAGGACCACACCCATAAATACAGAGAACAAACTGGTGGTTGCCGGAGTGGGGAGGGATGGGAGGGTGGGCAAAGTGGGTGCAGGGGGGAGGGAGATACAGGCTTGCAGTCACGAAATGAATAAGTCACGGGGATGAAAGGTACAGCAGAGGGAATATAAGCAATGGAAACGTAATAGAGTTGTCGGATCACTATGCTGTACACCTGAAACTAATTATGTGTCAACTATACTCAAATAAAAAAAAAGAAAAAAGAAGAGGCTGGTGGGGTAAAGCAACATGTGATTAGGAATCTGGAGTTTATAGAGCTAGAACTGAAAGAGACTTTGGAAAAAAAATCACAGTACTCAGCCATTCATCTTCAGGTGAATGAATATCCAGACTGATGGGGATAAATGGCACCTAGTTTCTTTTTATATTTTCTGAAATGAGACCCTATGACCTTACTAATATTATTATTACAACCATTTACTGAATGTTTTCTGGTGCTGGATGCCTCATCTGGTAGGTTATAAGTATCACGTCTAATCCTCACGATGATCCTGCAAGATACACACGATGATCCTCATTTCACAGATGAGAAGTCTGTGATTCAGATAAATTAGGTAACTCGCTCAAGGTGACGGAAATACCTGACTCCGAGATTCAGATCCAACTCTGATTCCCAGGTTGGAACATTCCCACCACGACATGCTGGTTTTCCGAGAGGTGCACTGCAGAGGGTACAAGGCTCAGAAAATCATTTATTCATGGCACCCCACCTAAACCCTGTGGTCCCAGAAACACATCAGAATATTTAAAAGAAACAAACAACATTCTCAGACATCATTACCTGAAAGGAGCAAATTCCTTTGGTCAGCCCTTGGATTTTCTGCCAAGGACACAGGGCTGAAGTCCTAGCGTGATGCTGGGGACCATCACTGCCTCTGCTTTTCTTTTTCTGTTCTTAGATAATGCAACTAAGAAACCCATTAATTAAATTACATGTGGAGTTGCAATCCAAGGGGACCTGGAACTGCCTACTGGTGGTTTCTTTCTGGAAGCAAGTCAGGAATTTCTTGGCACGCAATGAATGGGCAGACCTTAGGTGCCATCCTAAGATATTTTTAATGTGAGTGTTGTCATGCAGGAAGTTGCTCCCAATCAAGCTTAAGTAGTGGGCAAAAAAGTGCCGTCTCCAAGGAGACAGCATCACCTGGCTCTGAAGGGAGGCTGCTGGCATGCGGCTGGATGGAATGAATCCGGCCTGAGGATTTGGGGGGATGCCAAGCAACAAATTAGTTCTGCATCTGGTAGATGAGGTTGTAATTTATTTTTCTTGGCTGGGAGGAAGGGATGAAATTTTGCAGGTGAATGTTCGGAGAAAGTCCCCACAGGCGGGTGGGACATCAAAGTTCTGTGTACATATGAGGTGTGAAAAGGGTGACCTCCACACACACGGCATCAAACCACAGCTTGGAAAAGGAGAAGCAAGCTCTGGGCTGAGCAAGGAGCCCGATGCGGAACTCGATCCCAGGACCCTGGGATCATGACCTGAGCCGACGGCAGATGCTTAATCAACTGAGCCACCCGGGTGTCCCGAGGGTTATTTTTGCATTTTTAAAGGGTTAAGAAAAGAAGTTTCTGCAGGGACCATATAGGGCTTGCAGAACCTAAAGTATTCACTATGTGGCCTTTTGCAGAGAAAGTTGGGCGACTCCTGCTTTGAACATCGCCCTGTGAGACTTAAGGGTCCCTCCATGCCTCCTACCCCCAACCTGTGTATTTGGTCACTTGCACGTTTTAGCCTGTCCTCAGTTTCTGGCTCCATCTTCCTTCTCTGTTGGATCCTTCCACTCTGTTTAAAAATGTCTTTACATTTTCATGCCCCTCTTCCGTGCTCTTGTAACAGGCCTGCAGACACTCAGCACGGATTCTGTCCGCCCCCCATTCCACTAGGAGACTTGAGCAGACTCTAGCATGTTTCTAAGGCCATGCCCTTGGATTGACCCAGCCCCTTCTTATGAGCATGCCTGGGAAAACTCCAGACTGCCAAAAGAATTTACTGTTTGTTCCAAGCAACTCTCAAAGATAAGACCCCTATCTCCCAGTCCCTGTGGGAGGCGAGAAGCCTAATTTCGATAAGCATCGGTGAGCAAACCCACGTGGCCTCATCACACTGACCTATGCCTTTACCTGCATTTGGTAATCTTCCACTCCCCTGACAGACACTTCCCTGGCAGCCCACCATCTCTCCCCCTGCCCACTCCTTCTCCCTCAAAACTCCAGTCACCTTGGCACTCCTCAGTTTATACCCCGGACTCAATTTCCTACTGCAGTAGTCACAGCAGAATCAGAGGTGCCCGCCCTTCACGAGTGTCCGGCTTCCTCTCTTTGACGCCACCCCAAACTTTGGTTCCCCCTTAGAGTGGCCTTCATTCACTGCTTCTGATTTTATTTATTGATTTTTAAAGAGAGACCGAGAGAGAGCACATGTGCGCACATGAGTGGGCAGAGAGGCAGAGGGAGAGAGACCAGCCGACCCCCAGCTGAGTGCTGAGCCTGACGCAGAGCTTGACCCCAGGAACCCAAGATCATGACCTGAGTTGAAATCAAGAGTCCCATGTTTATTTTTTTATTTTTATTTTTTAAGAATTTTATTTATTTGTCAGAGAGAACACAAACGAGCACAAGCAGGGGGAGTGGCAGGCAGAGGGAGAAGCAGGCTCCCCGCTGAGCAGGGAGCCTGATGCGGGACTCGATCCCAGGACCCTGGGAGCATGACCTGAGCCCAAGGCAGACACGTAACCAACTGAGCCACCCAGGCGTCCCATTTAACTGACAGAGCCACCCAGATGCTCCTGCATACCCTTGTTCGTGCTTTGTGCATTCACCCGACACCATCTACTGTCCTAGGCCACCAGTTCATCTCTCCCAGAGTCTCCAACATCTCCTCTCAAAGTCAGCACGTGTCAACCCAAACACCTCACCCCATACCTGTTCCTCCTGCTACATTTCCTTTCTTAGTTAAAAGCAACTTCCAGAACCTAATTACCAACCTCAGAGACTCAGAGCCCTCTCTCCTGCTCCCTTTCCACATCATATCACAAAACCTCTCCACCATACGGTGGACATAGAGGAGGTAACTACCAGTTACTGAACATCTACTACGGGTCAAAAACCATACAAGACACCCCACATATGTGGTGTCACTTACCTGTGACACTGGAATTATTATCACTATTTACAAATCAGGAAACTGAGGCTCGGAGAGGTCTCGCTGCTAGTGAGAGGCAGAGTGATTCTAGAATACATGCTTTGATGTGCTTCATGGGCAAGACCAAAATGGTGGTGTAGGCTGGACGCACCGAGGATGGAGTCAGAAATGGATCGTTGTACACAGGCTTGGACGGAAGGAAGAATATCCGGCTCACATCACTTTCTTTTGTACACCTCCGTGAAAGAAACCATGATGCTGGATCTTTTGTCTCTAACTCAGCTCTTTATGAGAAACACAGACAGGCACTTTGCCTCCCTCCTCTTCGCAAGCCGTACTGCTGAGGGCATGTGCCACGGTGAGCATTTGATCTGCTGCCAGACGCGGAAGCACCTTGGAGCAGGTGCCAAGGCCCTGGGGCTCAGAGCTGCACAGACGTGTTTCTCCACAGATCCTTCATCCTGCCCGTGCCTTGCGTTCATGCAGCTCACACTGCCTTCCATCCTCCTAGCCTATGGTTTAAAAATCTTTATTTCAGAACACTGGCGGTAAGTATCCTAGACAATCCAGTCTTTGTTCAAATTTCTACCAGGCTGGAGCTTGAGGACGTTTGATTTTTAGCTCATGCAAAAGAAACTGCATCACCAGGGAAAGCGCTTCTCAGGGTGGCGCATGAAAAGGGTAGCCTCTTTCCCATGTATTGAAAGATCTGACAGACTTCCCTGAGTGGCTTGGTTCAAACTCACCCTGTTCCGGACCCCATGTGGTGTTATGCAGTCTGACTTATTCTTACGTGGCTGCGTCCTCACCTCAGTGTCACTCAGAAGTGACCCTGTCACATGAAGACAGTTAGTTAGATTCTTAAAACTCCTTTGAGGTGAAGACAGACTCTTATTGAAGCAAGTCGCCATCGAGTCTGATTTTTTTTTAAACCAGACTCTCTTTGGCAACAGGAATCCTTCATTTCAGAAGTTCTGCTGTGACGCTCCATAGGAATTTGAGTCACCTTCAGCGACTGTCCGCTTCGCTTTTACAGTCGTGTCCCTTTTTCCTGCCACTGACTTCTATCGCCTCGCTCCAGTGTCGACAGCAGCCCTCCCTCCACACTGTGGATTTTCTACACCCCCCAAATGGGTCTGTGTTGACACGAGAAAAGGTAATCAGCGGCTTGTAGCACTTGAATGCTCACTTTCTTCAGGCTGTAAAAGCGTTTTGAAGGTTCCAAACTCGAGGGTCACTCAAGTGTAATGAAAACAATGCTTTCAGCAAGGAATTCACCAATCTGAATGCAATAATTGAAGTTTGCTTACATATAGCTGTCATTATTGACCTTGTATGAAATGCTTCTCTAATATTCCAGGTTCATTAACTCAAGACATTTAGCTAGCTCACTCTCGCTAGAAGGGGCTGTGTGCTCAGGAGGAAGAGGCAGTGAGGACAATGATTTCCACTGTCACCCTGCTACTGGGGAGTTCACTGTCTCCAGCATCTTCTGACGCTGCTGGGGATGTGTGCAATGGTGCCAGAGCATGGCTCGGTCAGATCCTGGAGATCTTATTATTATTTATTAATAACCGGCAGCCTCTTACTACATTTGGTTTCTCCAGTTCACTGCACACAGCACGTGGCACCTCCTTTTTGCTCTAACGTGGGTGATGGCAGATGTTCCCTCTTAGTTGCTCTTGTGAAGGCTTCTGCTGGGACTCAGTGCTTGGATGGGATTTGGAACAGCCCCCTCGAGATGGTTTTCCTGCTTGCCTCATGTGCTTGAGCCGTGCTTCTCAAACTTCAATGGGTACGTGAGGTGTCTGAGCATCTTATTGAAAACGCGAGGTTATGTCAGCATCGTCGGTGGGTTTGAGATTCTGTATTTCTAACAAGCCCCCAGGTATGGTCTGTGTGAACCACTCACCATATGCGTGAGTCAGAGATTCGGTGATACTGTTACAGCATCTTAGGGGACTCCCACCCGCCCTCCCTTTCCCCCAACAAAGCCCGTGTTCCATTTGGGATGTTATAGTCCCTTCCTTGCTCCTGCGTCTCCCCTTCATGTCACACTTCTGTGCTAGTCACACACAAATCTATCTTTTTCCCTGGACCTCAGTGCCTTTGGCAGTCTTGTGCCCTCTCAACAAGAGTTTATATTTAGATTGCCAAATACCAAATCTTGCAAACATCATGATTTGACCTCTGTCCTTCTGGGTTGGTCTCCTGCTCCCACTGGCTGGGAGGTTGCTCCAGGCCCGGCCCTGGCCATTGACCAACTTCGTTCAGTTCTCAGGGCTCTTGCACACACTGCCTCTTTACCAGCCCCTCTTCCCTTTTCTGCCATTGAGTGGTAACAGGCCTGTGCCACTTCTTCTAGGAAGCACTCCTGGGTTTTCCTAGACAGGGTTGCTTGGATTCTATCCTTGGACAGATCTGTTTGTTCATTTGCCTGCCTCTCTCCCCGAAATGCAGCATCCAGATACTGAATTCTTTAGGGGCCTACAAAGTGTTTTGTCACTCCTAGCATCAATCCCTGTGCCTTTCCCTGCTCTTCAAATTAATGCAGTAAAGTGAATTCTGCTAGTTAACCTAGTCACTCTACTGGAATACAGGAGTAAAGAAACATGGGAAGGAAAGTCACATAAAAAGACTAAGGCCAGGATGTGTCCACAGAGGTCCCTAGGGATTGGGCTGCAGAACTGAGAAGTCATGTCAAGTAGAGGAAAATTAAATGTTCCCATGTGTCACTCTAAGAACTAGTACCACACTGTGGTAAAGGGCATGACACCTGGGAATAGATAAGTTGGTTTTCATCTAAGCAAGGAACTTTACTTTGAGAATCTGTTTTCCTGATGGGACTCGGGCTCACTAGGACCAGTAGTCACTGGGTGGCTGCTGGAAGGATGAAATGGGCTTCCCTCCGACCAGTACTCAGCTCAGTGCCTAGCACAAAGTGAGCACTCTCTATACAGTCATTTCTATATCGCACAGTAGCACGTCAGTCTGAGGGAGAATAAATTAAATGGTACAGGGCTTGATCACACAAGCTTCATATTCAGCTGGGGATAAGCATTGGGTGAGTTACCAGAACTTACCTTACCTTTACAAGCTTTTGTGTCCTCAAGTGGGAGTAATACCATAGTTCTTGGATTCTGTGATGCCACCAATGGAAAGACAGCTTTCCTTTTGGTGGGGGTCAGGTGAGGGGAGAGAAAATATTCATAGTAGACATCGTCTGAGAGCTTTATCTTTGGATTGAGGAAATATGGCTGACTGGAGTGCCCAGAGAGGCCATCCCTGGTAAGCTCACTTCTGAACACAGGGGTTGGCAATGGATAAGCACTCAGTACAGAGTTGTTACTGTCACTCTTATGAATACAAGCAGCCCATGAATTGGAACAGCACTCGTCAGGACTCACATCTCTGCCACTGGCTTCCTATGTAGGAGAGGTACAGGAATAATGATATTGATTCATCAGATGGAAATGGCCGAGCCTACTCAGTGAAAATGATGGAGAACACACATCTAAATATCTAACAGAAATGATATATATTTCACTCTCCAATCAGTTCATTGGAAGCCTCCTGCAGAAATCAGATATCACTGCCAATAAGAGTCAATTTGTTTTAACTAGCAGACAATTGAGGCCAATTAACCACTTATTTCAATATCATCCACTGCATCCATGAGGGCGATGAGGAGCAGACTCTGATGGTTGGCTGACTCATGCCCTTCCAAACTCCCTTTACCTCTCTGGCTCAATAAATTTCAACAGAAGCCTGATGTAGGCTCCCTGGGAAACTTTTGCTTTCCTGATACAAATGCTGCCCCTTCCTTGACTTCCTTCTTCCCAGAGGAACATAAAAATGATGGCAGGAACTGAAGCAGCCATCTATGATTATGAGGACAAAGACCAGAGAATCAAGATTTCTGCACTGGCTTTATAGATTTGTTGAAACAAATTCCGGCAATTTTACATGAGAAAACTAAATTCTTTGAGCCACTCTAGTTGAATGTGCTGCTACAGGCACTGAAAGCATTTCTAAATACAGTATGACACTTTTTAAATGAATATTTGATTAGGGTAAAACCCTGCAAATATGTGCTAAGAAACAATGAAACAACAGAAAGACAAACTCACAGGCTATTCAGGACCCTTTCTAGATGTCTGTAGAACTCAAATTCATAATTCCAGCCCTAATTCATTAAATTTCTTTGGATGCTGAATGAATACTTTCTTCAGGCAGGAATCACAGCTCAAGCCAAATCCAGCTAGCAGAGGTCCAGAGCTACCCTGAGTTGGAAATATATCAACCTGACTTAGTTCAGGCCATTTTGCTTGTGGTGTTGGGGGACATGAGTCTTTAGGAACTAAGGAGAAAACTTTCCAGAGCTGGTCCAGAGAGAGGAATTTTGTTCCTGAAAAACTTAGGTTCACAACTCATACATTTCAACAATTATATTACAGATAGTAAAAAAAAAATAGGGAGACTTAGGCTTTCATTAGGCTGACTGAAAAGAAGTAAATGATTAAGACTTCCCTGAGACTTCCAGACTGTTGGGATCTTCACTGGGCATAGGATAGGCTCTTTGACTCCAAGATAATCAATGCCTGTTTCTAATGGCACTATAGTGCTCTGTAAACTGAATTGAGATATTCATGTTCACAGCTCCCTAGGGGCTCCACGAGGTGATGTTTGGGGCAGGCACTATGCTTATTCATCTTTGTATTCTAGCACTTAGCACAGAATCTGCTATTCAATAGAAGCTTGCTGAATACTGAATAAATGAAATAGTTTCTATTAACAGTGAGCTGATAATTCAGATCTCATTGCTATATTCTAAGTGTAATATACTTGCAGAAAATCAACTTAGAGACTAAGGATTTAGGTTATATAAACATTCAGTAGCACAATCTCCTATAATTATATTTATGTTTGATTAGGACAACTATAATTTGTGCCTGCCCATTTAATTTGTTTTAGTACAATACACATTAGAAGTAAACTTGGAGAGTCTTCCCAGTTAAAACAATTTTCTCGTTGAGTTTAGAATTTATTTTCCCAATGGAAACCAGATAATGCAGCCAAAAAGTTTTCAGATCTTTTTTCTCTCTGTTTGCCAATTTTTATACTCTATTTCACAGAAATAAAACTGTGAATCATAAGTCCTCATTGTATACACATATAGCACCATTTTTCTTCACTTACAATGATGTTGATGATCATTTGAAAAATGTTAATAGCACACAGAGTGTGCTGCAGAAAATAATTGGTGAGCAACTAGCAATCCAAGTGGAAGTGAACAAACTTTTTAAAATCCACGTTTGCAAACTGAACAATTCGTTGAGCACTTAAAATACACCTGGCACTGGGGTTGTTGCTGCATATAATTGACAGCAGTAGGCCTTATCGGCGTTTAAGGAGGTCAGGATATGACATCCCCACACATGCCCTTCGATATAAGGATCATTTTGAACTGGAAGCGATGAACAGTCAACAGATACAGAAAGAATTCTCTGCCTTCCCCACATCTGCCTGAGAACAAGAAATAAACTTCCCCCCTCTGCTGTGCTAGGATGAGCAGCTCGCTGGAGATGGAGAGGCCGGCCGGGATGAGTCTGCATAGAGGAATCTTGCTAAAATACCCCTGATCTCCCATTAGTTCCCTCATCTACGTCCTAGTTACTTCTCTACGATTTATCATCCCTTGAAGCCCCAAAACCTTCTTTCCTTTGTTAAGAAGGGTATATAAGCTCCTGAGTTTAACCACTTCTTTCGAGTTTTGCTTCTTTGCTGGGAATTCCCCGACCTGTAAAAATGTGATACATTTATATTCCTTTTCTCCTGCTAATCTGTCTTTTGTTTGTTAAATTTATAGGCCCCCCACTGACTGAACCTAAAAGGCAGAGAAAAAGTTTGTACTTCCCAGCAGCGTTATTATCCCTGTCTTATGTAACTAGGGAAAATGAGGCTCAGAGAGATAAAGTATCTTATTTTTGGTTACCTAGTTAGGAAGAGGTAGTGCCTGGAGTCAAACCCAGATTTGCCTCAGAAGACAGCCTCCTGTTTCCGGAGGCTGGGGCCTCTCGGTGACGCATCCTCTGCTTACTGAGCGTGATCCCGGTCCTGAAGAGCAGCGGTACGGAAAATCTACTCCCTCAGAGCAGAAATGCCTCCTATCACATCCCAAGGGGAGTTCGATTTGTTTGTTTTTTTTTTTTTTTGAAACATTTTTCCGTATTTATAAATTATTTCTTCCACAGAATCACTTCACACTCTCTTTTTGTCAGAAACACAATTATTGTGAGAGATTCTGAGAAAACAGAATATTCACCAAGGAATTTCTAAAAATTTCTTCTTACTGGGTGATTATATTTCAGGTGACAAGACCAGATATCATTCAGTTGAACATCTTATTTCTATGATCAACTAGAGGGAATTGATTTTGAAGGATTCCAGTGAGGACTGAGGTTGGGAAGTGTTTGGACTGCCCATTGGGGGTTGAGGCAACTGCTAAACTAAAAAAAAAAAAAAAAAAAAAAAAAGACTTCTGTTTTATTTTTTAAACTTAGGCAAAGTTTATATTTTATGCCAACATATGTTTATTCTTTAAAGAGATACTTATTCAAAGTTTTGACTAGATTATAATACACGTGCATAGCTCAGACATAAAAAGTCTAAGCAGCTTAACATGAAATCTTGATGCCCACCTTCCCATTTGCTATCCCCCTGCCAATGAGATCACAGCAAGTTTCAGTCACTTGTCTATCCTTTCAGAGATGTTTAGAGAATAACGAAGTAAATACAAGTGCACGTACACATGTATTCTCTAACCCCCTTAAAAATATATACAGGCACATGATACACTTTATTCTGCACCTTGCTTTTTTTTAATCCACAATCATTTTGCATTCTATGTATATATATGCCATCATTTATTTAGCTAGTCCCCAATTGATGGACATTTAATTTCTAATTTTTTGCTGCACTGAATAACCTTGTACATACAGTTTTTACACTTCCAAGCCTATCTGTAAGATCAATTCTCAGAACTTCAATTTCTGAGTCAAATGATGCGCACATTTACAATTTATAGATATGGCCGTATCTCACTCTTTGGAATTGAGCCAATTTATTCTGCATGAGCTACGTATGAAAGTTGATCTCTCCATGGTCTCACAAAAAATTACATCATCAATTTTTTGAAGTTTTGCTAATTGATAGGTGAAAAATGGTGTCTGCGCAATTCTTAATTGCATTTCTCTTATTATGAGTGAAGTTGAACATCTTTTCAGTCAAGCCATTTTTATTGAAGCCATTTGTAATTCCCTTTTTTGTGATTTTTTTATATCCTTTGTTTTCCTTCTGCTTCATTTTTCTTTATTGATTTCTATAAGCTCTTTTATATAATCAGCACATTTAGCTCTTTGTGATATGATTTACAAATATTTTCCTCAGTTTGTTTTTCAATTTTTGATTTTTTTTGCCATTGAGAGGTTTTTTGAATTTCATATATTTGAAGACATCAACTTTTTATTTTATTGCTCTTTGATTTTAAGTCATAGTTGGAAAGGCCTTTTTTACTCTGACATTATATAAAAATTCTTTCAGTGTTTTATTGTAGTTTCATGGCCTCATTCTTTGATTTCTAATTTATTATGATATATGATGTAAGATGTGAGTCAAATTTTATTTTTGCTTCCCAATTCCACTCAGTTGTTTTAACACCATTTATTGAGTAGACTACCCCACCGTTTGCAATACTACCTTAGCCATATACAAAAATCCCATCTAGGTGTTAAGATATTTATAGAATATTCCAATCAAAAACAACAGAATACACATTCTTTTCAAGTGCACATGGAACATTCCCCAGAATAGATCATGTTAAGCCACAAAAAAGTCCCAATGAATTTAGGAAGATTGAAATCATATCTAGCATCTTTTCCAACCAAGATGGTATGAAACAAAAATCAATTTCAAGAAAAAAACCTGGAAAAAGCACAAACACATGCAGACTAAACAACATGCTACTAACAACCAATGGGTCAATGAAGAAATCAAATAGGAAATTTAAAAATACATGGAAACAAATGAAAAAAACAACAGTCCAAAATCTTTGGGCTGTAGCAAAAGCGGTTCTAAAAGGGAAGTTTATAATGATACAAGCCTACCTCAAGAAACAAGAAAAATCTCAAATAAACAATCTAACTTTCTACCTAAAGAAACTGGAAAAAAAAAAAAAAAAAAAAAAAAGAACAAACAAAGCCCAAAGTTAGCAGATGGAAGGAAATAATAAAGATCAGAGTGGAAATGAATGAAATGGAGGTAAAAATTAGAAAAGATCAATAAAACCAAGAGCTGGTTCTTTGCAGGATGTAATTGATACACCTTTAGCCAGACTCATCAAGAAAAAAAGAGGACACAAATAATTAAAATCATAAATGAAAGGGGAAAAGTAATGATCAACACTGCAGAAATACAAAGGATTATGAGAGACTACTACAAAAAACTACATGCCAAAATTTGGACAGCCTAGAAAAAAACGAATAAATTCCTAGAAATACACAATCTTTTAAAACTGAATCAGGAAGAAAGAGAAAATCTGAACACATTGATTACTAGTAACAAGATTGAATTAATAATCAAAAAACTCTCAACAAAGTGGGTTTAGAGGGAGGAGACTGCAACATAATAAAGTCTGTAAATGGTAAACCCACAACTAACATCATACTCAATGGTGAAAAACCGATTTTCTTCTAAGATCACAAACATGACAAGGGTATTTATTCTGGCCACTCTTATTCAACATAGCACTGGGAGTCCTAGCCACAGCAATCAGACAAGAGAAAGAAATAGAAGGCATCCAAATTGGTAAGGAAGAAGTAAAACTTTCACTATTTGCAGATGACATGATACTATACATAGAAAACCCTAAAGGGTTCACCAAAAAACTATTAGAAGTAATAAAGTCAGAAAAATTGTAGGATACAAAATTAATGAACATAAATCCATTGCATTTGTATACACTAAGTGAAGTAACAGAAAGAGAAATTAAGAAAACAATTCCATTTACAATTGCACCAAAAAGTGTAAAATGCCAAGGAATAAACTTAACCAAGGTGGTTAGAGACCTATATTGTGAAAACTATAAAACACTGATGAAAGAAATTGAAGTTGACACAAACAAATGGGAAGATACTTCACGCCCATGGATTGGAAGAATTAACATTGTTAAAATGTCTACACTATCCTCCCAAATGTACAGATTCAATGCAATCCCTACCAAAATACCAATAATATTTTTCACAGAACTGGAACAAATAATCCTAAAGTTTGTATGGAACCACAAAGGACCCTGAAGAGCAAAAACAATCTTTACAAAACAACAAAGCTGGAAGTATCATATCCCAGATTTAAAACTGTATAACAAAGCTATAGTAATCAAAACAGTATGGTACTAGCACAAAAATAGATACATAGATCAATGGAATAGAATAGAGAGCCCAGAAATAAACCCATGCTTACATGGTCAGTTTATCTATGACAAAGGACTCAAGAATACACAATGGGGAAAGACAGTTTCTTCAATAAATGGTGCTGGAAAAACTGGACAGCTACATGCAAAGAAATGAAATGACACCACTTCCTTACACAAAATACAAAAATAAACTCAAAATGGACTACAGATCTAAATATAAGACCTGAAACCATACAACTGCTGGAAGAAAACATAGGCAGCAATCTTTTTTTTTTTTTTAAGATTTTATTTATTTATTTGACAGAGATAGAGACAGCCAACGAGAGAGGGAACACAAGCAGGGGGAGTGGGAGAGGAAGAAGCAGGCTCCCAGTGGAGGAGCCTGATGTGGGGCTCGATCCCAGAACGCCAGGATCATGCCCTGAGCCGAAGGCAGACGCCTAACAACTGAGCCACCCAGGCGCCCCAGGCAGCAATCTTTTTGACATGAGCCTTAGCAACATTTTTCTAGATATGTCTCCTTAGACAATGGAAACAAAAGCAAAAAATAAACGCCAAAATAAAAAAGCTTTTGCACATTGAAGAAAACCATCAACAAAACAAAAAGGCAACCTACTGAATGGGAGAAGAAACTCGCAAATGATATATCCAATAAGGGGTTAATATCCGAAATACATAAAAAACTTTACAACTCAACACTTAAAAAACAAAGAATCTGATTTAAAAATGGGAAGAAGACCTGAACAGACATTTTCCCAAAGACATACACATGGCCAACAGACACATGAAAAGATGCTCAGCATCACTAATCATTGGGGAAATGAAGTCAAAACCACAGTGAGATATCACCTCACACAGAATGGCTAGGCTAAAAAAGACAAGAAATAAGAAATGTTACCGAGGATGTGGAAAAAAAGAAACCCTAAATGCAGTGTTGGTAAGAATGCAAATTGGTACAGCCACTGTGGAAAACAGTATGGAGGTTCCTCAAAAAATTAAAAATGGAAATACCATACAATGTAGTAATTCCACTACTGGGTATTTGTCCAAAGAAAATGAAAACACTAGCTCAAAAAGATATATGCACTCCTGTGTTTACTGCAGCATTATTTACAATAGCCAAGATATGGAAACAGCCCAAGTGTCCATCCATAGATAAATAGGTAAAGAAGATGTGCACACACACACACACACACACACACACACACACACACACACCAGAATGAGATCTTGCATTTGCAACAACATGGATAGATCTACAGGGTATTATGCTAAGTGAAATAAATCAGACAGAGAAAGACAAATACCATATGATTCACTTATATGTGGACTCTAAAAAACAAAACAAATGAACAAACAAAAAAGCAGAAACAGACCCATAAATATAGAGAACTGATGGTTGTCAGAGGGGAGGGAATGGGGGGATGGGCAAAACCGGTGAAAGACAATGGGAGGTAGAGGCTTCTAGTACAGCATGTGTAAGTCATGGGGATGAAATGTACAGCATAGGGAATATAGTCAATGGTATTGCAATAGCATCGTATGGTGACAGATGGCAGCTACCTCGTGGTGAGCATAGAATAACATAAAGTTGTAGATTCACTGTTGTATACCTGAAACTAATGTAATATTTTATTGAAGTACAGTTGACACATACACACACAATCCCATCTGTCCTGGGGCCCATATCTGAACTTTCTACTCAATTACATTGGTCTAATTGATTATTTATGCACCAGTACCACACATGCTACTTGTTAAGGCTTTATAATGTTATAAAATCTAGTTGAGGTTAGCTCCCAATTACAGATCATTCTCAGACGTTCCCTAACTATTCTTGCTTGTCTGTTTTTCAATTTCAACCTAATTACCTTATCTACTTCAAAAAAGGGAGAGGGGCTCTTCATCCTTTTATTTACTGTGTTTGAGCTAAATTAACATATTAACCAAGGGAGAGTTGACATCCTTATTACATTTGAGTGTTCCCACCTACAACTCGGTCATTTGCACAAATAATTATGTGTATTTTAGCATTACATAAAATTCTTCCCCATCTCCAATCATTTAGCAAAACTCTGCTTCCAGGGAAATTTCTACCAGTCACATTTCTGGATCATCCCTGGAGGTAGGTAAACCTTCTTTGGAGCAATGCAAGTTCTAAAGGGTTGTATTTAAGATGGAAAATATTTATTCCTTACAATAAAGTTGGTTCGCAACATGAACCATGATCATTTAAACTGCAAATTAGCTGTGTTTTCCAAGTTACTTAAAGATCCTCCTCAACTCTTTCTTTATAGAACTCTACTTACCCAGGGACCACATATAGTGGTAGGCTCTCAGCAGCCATTTAAAAAACAGTGCTTTGCCCTGGGGCACCTGGGTTGCTCAGTCGATTAAGCGACCAACTCTTTGATTTCAGCTCAGTTCTCGATCTCAGGGTCATGAGATTGAGCCCCGCCTCGGACTTTGCACTGGGCATGGAGCCTGTTTAAGATTTGCCCTCTCTCCCTCCCCCCTGACCCTCCCCCCTCTAAAAAACCAAAAAATAAAACAAACAAACAAACAAAAAACCCCCAAAACATTGCTTTGCCCTGACCTCAGTGACTGGTCTGGAAATCTGAGACCTGTATCTAGAAATTTAGGGTTGGTATTGAAAGAGACCAACTTGATTTCTTTTGGTGGCTGGGCCTGTTGGCAGGTAACTTTTGCTAAATGACTAAGGAGGAGATCAAGTTGGTCTAGTGAAGAGGGAAGAAGCAGGTGCACAGAGAATGAGAGCAAAGATGAGAATCACAGAGCAGTCCCTGGCTCTGGTCCTTTCCAGGCTGCGTTCCTATCCTTGCATTCTATTAACATCTTTGTGTCCTCCTAGTAATTCAGGCTGCTTAAGCAAGCTGGTGTTGGTTTTTGTTTCTTAAAACCAAAAATATGTTAGTACAGCCAGTCAGTGCTTCTGTATAAAAGCATTTATATTCATTTCATGATTGTATGGGAAAAAACTTTTAAAAACTTCCAGATTTAAAAATGCTCTTAAAAACCTAACAATAGCAATTATAAAATAAACTGCATTCTTACCAAGCATACTTCCTCATTCAATCCCTGCAACAGGCCTATCCTGTTTGATCCATGTGGACACTGGGGCTTAGGTATGTTCAATAAATTGCTTGTTCCTGGTTAGGAAGAAGTCAAGATTTAAACTCAGAGCCGGAGGTATCACCTGTGAGCTATGCTGCCTCAAACACAGACTCTACCTCACAAGAAGTGGTAGGAAAGTTGGATCCAACGCATGCTTGAAGCTGGCCCAAGTTTTCTTCAGTTGGGGCTGCCATGCTTACCAGGGCAGTTCTCTGATGGAGGAGTTGAGGGTGGAAGAGGTGACCTGAGTAGAAGAACTAACATGGGGGCCCCTGGGTGGCTTAGTCGCCTAAGCCTCCGACTCTTGTTTTCGGTTGAGGTCATGAGCTCGGGGTTATGAGATCAAGCGTGGGGGTGAGGGGCCTCCGTGTTCAGCAGGGTGTCTGCTTGAGATCCTCCCCTTTCCCTCCTCCCCTCTCTCTAAAATGAATGAATAAATCTTTAGGAAAAAAATAAAAAGAACTAACACATAGTCCAGGAGACCCAGCAGGTGTGGGAATGCCTATTTCTTCCCCTTGGCCAGATGACAAGGCCCCAGATTGGAACTGTGCTCTGAACCTGGACACCAGGTAACACGTGCTCCCAGGCAACTGCTTATTAGGAATTGACTTAAATCTTGAGAAACGGAGCCATGTGAAAGAAAACGATTTCCGACTACTGAATTTTGATTAAACACAGAAATGATGCCATGGGCATACTGTTTCATAATGAGAGCCTTTTGGAGTCTATTCTCCATTCAAACAAATGTCTCATTCTATTTTTCAGGTATGTACACAACATTTACCTTCAGATAAAACCGATTTAATTCACAAAACATGTTAAAAATAAAATTTTCAAAAACGAACATTTTGGAAAAGAAGCCTTTGCTGTACCTTTGGGATGTCTAGCCATGGAGCTCTTGGACACTTGGCCTCTGCCAAATACCCGACGGGGGGTGGGGGGTGTGGGCAAGGGTCATTTCCCTGCCTCCGCTCTTGTTTCAAATGCTAACTAAGGCCTGGATTACAGACACACCAGCCACCCTTGTTCCAGTTTTGCTTCTAATTCATTTTTGTGTCCCTGCTGTCCTTTTTGAAAAGAATAATGAACAGGAGGAAGAGCAAGCTCACCATGAGCTTGACTGCTGGGCACAATTCATCTCTGCAAATCAAGTTAGAGCACAGTTTTTAAAAAACAAGAGTTGGACAAAATGCTTCATGATAGAGAGCTGTTTCTGCTGGCAGCCTCATTAGCAGCGACTGAGCCCACCAGGTAAAAAGTATCCGAGGTTGTTCCACAGGTGTGGAAGAAGCATAGTGTAGGCTGGTCCCACATGGATGAGGCAATAGGGAAAATCTAGACAATCCAGATTCAACGGAAAAGCCTGGCTGGTTGCCTCTCTGTTATGGTGGGAGCATTTCTGGAGATCAGGGCAGAGACAAGGTCTGAGAACTGGGGACGGGGCAGGGGTGGGGTGAGACCCAGGTCAGTAGTGATTTGAAATGCTATATGTCAAAACCATGTGGGAGCTTTTAAGAAACACCAATACCCAGAGGGTTTTTTCAATTGATCAGGCATGAAGCTTGGGCCGCCTGTAATTTAGAAGTTGCTGCAGGTGATGCTAATGTTCAGCTGGGGCTAGGAAACCGCTGTGATAGATGACAGGCGTCTCTCGGGGAAGGAGCAGGCGCAGGCCGGGAGGTGAGTCCGCCCCAAGGCCTCGCTTACAGTTCTGAGCGGGGCTCTAATGGCTGAGGAGAAAGCCATTACTGCTGCTGGAAGTCACACACGTGGCCTGATAGCAAGTTGTCTTTCTACCAAGAGAATGCTACTAGCGCAGTTTTGTTACCGCCAATTCTAGATCCTGCTTTCCCAAGAGCGGGCATGGTTACTGCTGATTAATCTACGCTTTTTGGGGGGATGTCAGCTTGCTTATAATCACCCAATACTGCTTTTGTGGCTGTGTTACAGGCAGTAGGTAAAGAAGAGGGTTCCTGGGGACCGTTGGATTAAAGAAAGTTAAAGAACTCTTAGGGTGCTGGCCGGTTGCGCTCAGGTTAGTGTTTAAACAAGAGCCCCCCAGGGGAGAGGCTGTGAAGGATGCGGGAAGTTTGCACCTACAGCCATGGGACTGATCATTCTAACAGACACAGGTCTCGAGTCTAATGGAAAGACTCAGAAGCTGCAATTGTAATTTATGACTGTGTCAGTGAAATATTTGTCTGGTGATAGAGGAGAAACTTGATAATTAGTATTTTGACTAATCTGTGAATTCAGTGACAAGTTATTTTGACTACTGTCAATTCAAAAATGGGAAATGTTTTATCAGTGGGTATAGTCTCCTACTACAGGTAACACTCAGCAAAGAACTAGTAGTTGATACCCATGAATGATGCTTGGATTTGAACTACGTTAGCTTATAGGGGCTCACTAATAGATTTCTCAGGGTCTCTTGTGGATAAGAACATGGTTCAACAGCCACCCAAGAAAATCCTGCAATTCTCACCAAAAAAGGTGGAGAGTTTGTGAATGGGCTATGTGTTGGCATTTTTAGAGGCTGTAGACTGAATATAGAGCCCTGTGTTAGATTTTTGTTCAGGGGGGCTTGAATCTAAATTTAAACAAATGCGGCTGTTTTTATCCTCAGTCGCCTGCTGAAATCATCTGGGGAGTTTTTAAAATGCCAGGCTGCATCTCAAACCAAATGATTTAATAACTCTGCAGGGAGGGGGAGAAGTTTCCAGACATCAATAATTTGTTAAGCTCTCCGGGTGATTCCAGCGTGTGACCAGGGGTAAATGCTTCTGACCTACACTTCTCCATAGGGCACTCAATTTCTCCTACTGCTCTAGCTTTACCCTGGAGAATGCAAGATAAGTGTAAAAAATTCTAGAAACCGTTCAAGAAAATGCACAGGAAAGAATCATAACGTATACGATAATCATGTGTATGATGTACATAGACTGTATTTTATCTTATGTGTAACAGACCCTGTAGTAGAAGTCGTTAAGACTGGAACAACAATGACCTTACAGATTCTCTCAATCATAAGAAAAACTGGGTGAAAAAGTCAAGACTGCCCCCAACACAAGCGATGTGGAGGAGAAATGTCTCCCGGACGAGCCAATTTTATCTGAAGTTTAGACTTCAGACTCTGCAAGCATTCATGCCTCCCTCTGCAGAACAGAGACCACGGTGAATTTATTTGAAAAAGATCTAAAGGCAAAAGAGATAATAAGTAAATAAACTTAAAAAACCCTTGGCTAAATATCGCTGAAGTTAGACTAAAAAAGGGATCAGCTTTTAACTTCATAAAACCAGAGAAAACTAAGGAGAGAAATCACTGTATATTACAGGATTTTAAGAACAACAACAGCTCCAGAGCAGGTGCTGGGTTATCGTTTGATCATCTTTGAACGTTCGGAATGCCAGCTGGTGAAGGGCAAATCTTCAGAGCTGAGACTCGCACCAGATGTCTTACAATCGCTCTGGGGGCAGATGGAAGCATGATGTTCTCCAATCCTCTCCTATCACGCCCTGCGCGCACAGTGGGACCCAGGTTATGGGAAAAAATGGGCGGTGGTGGTAAAAAGTGGCTCAATTTCCACATGGAAGGGGAAAAAACACCCCCATCTATGGCTAACAAGGAGAAAGAGGAGAGAAACTTCCCAAGAGAGAGGCTTCATTCTGTAAACGTTAGATGTACGGGGCCCTGAAAACTGAGAGGGAAGTAAAGAAAAATTTTCAGTTGGAGACATTCTTATTTAATGTTTATTCTCTACCATATTTATTCTAGAACAACCAGATTACTCCGGGGGAGGAAGAGAAAATAAACCAATTTGTGAAACTCACCAGTAACAGGCCCGTAGAAAATCTCAGTGTGAAGCATTTTAACTATTGCTCCTGAGGAATTTAAGAGCAGTAACTGAAAGATTTATTGTTTTTAATGTCTATTTTGTTATGTTTGGTTATAAAACTTGGGTTATTTTTCATCACTTATGTATTACTTCGAAGACAATGGCTAACATACTGAGGTATACACAACAGATTACCATCACATTCATGAGGAAGTCTTTTTTTCTATGTAAATAATAAAAGAAAGTTCTGATATACACAGAATTATATGCCAATTATATCTCAATATAGAAGTGCAATATTTAAAAAAGGTCTGATAGAACCCAATCTTCTAAGTGTGTGAATGAGTAGTCTTGTAAATATTTTAACATGGAATTTTATAATCTTTCTCATTTATTTTTCCTTTTGTATAAAGCTTTCCCCATTCAGTTTAAGAACGAATTTGTCACTGAAACCACAAGCCAGAGCACATCAGCGAAAAAGAGCAATTAGCACCAGAGAAATCCTATCATATTTCACTTAAAGGAAATTGCCAACAACAAGAAGTACTATCCTCTCCCCAGTAGAACCCAGTTCTGGTTCCCAAGTTGACGTCAAATGAAAATGGAGAAAATGAAGGCTATATACTTACTGGGAGATAATCATTCTGTAAATAATAGGGCAGATCCTCTTTGATAACACAATTAGCTCTCATGTATCCTCTCTCCATATTTACTGAGCATGTTATATTTTCCACGGTGCATGAGGAAGGAGGTAGCATGCTCCCATTCAAGTGAAGCTACTCATGATTCTGATTTCACACACAGACTGATAATCTAAAGTTGGATAGTGCCAACTCTCTCTTGTGCATTGCTGGGGATCACAAGCCTGGTATATTTCCACATTCGAACTTTCTTTACTTTCGCTTCTTCTCAAGTTGTTTGGCATTCCACTTGGAAGTAAGAGAGACTGTCTGGGAAATAATGTGATAGCAAAACACAGTCAACATACACTTACTCATTCCCTGTCCCACTTTCTTTTCTCTTTCCTTTTTTTTAAAATAAACGTTTTTCTTTTTTTTTTTAAGATTTTTAAAATTTATTTATTTGACAGAGATAGAGACAGCCAGTGGGAGAGGGAACACAAGCAGGGGGAGTGGGAGAGGAAGAAGCAGGCTCCTAGCGGAGGAGCCTGATGTGGGGCTCGATCCCAGAATGCTGGGTTCACGCCCTGAGCGAAGGCAGATGCTTAATGACTATGCCACCCAGGTGCCCCCCTGTCCCACTTTCAACTTAGCTTGCCTTCTTGCTCCCTCACCCACAGCATATGTTCACTTGTGAAAGTGAACTGTCTTTAATATGAGTCAACCAAAAGAAGCATCATGGAAGGGGTAAATATGCTTCTAAAATCATGTAATATGGTCCAAAACCAAGCAAATATTTTCCATTCAGTGTTTTAGATTATTTGTGCAATTCCCTGCAGTAGCAGAATCAGTCAAGAGTTAACTATTATGTCTATAATTGTTCAAAGTTTCCTTATTTGGGGGAAGAGGACACACTTTTCTTTGGAATTCATGTATACTGCTCCTAAAAATGCAAAATCCTCAAGAACTTTGGTTCTCTAGAAAGCCCCGTGTCATGTATGGATGGCAGGTTTTCCAGCTCTGCTGGAGAGGAGAGAGGACAGACTCTGCATAACAGATGCTAGTACTGGATACTCTAACTGAGGCTTATTTGGCCGTCAGTCTATTTGTAATCCAAAATATCTTCCCCAACACCTTAAAACTGCAAAGGATCACAGAATAATTAAGGAGTTGCAAATTCCAGTGCATTTCCAAATGTATAGCTGAGTAATTATTTGATGTCAATGGTTTTATATACATGAATTCAAGTGATCAACCCACATGAATCTGGTATATAGATAAGTAAATATTCATCTCTGATATGTGTGGCTTTTGGTTTCCTTCCAAGAGCCAAATGATAGTTTCCAATGCATTGCTTTTAAAACATTCCCTCCCACTTCAAAATACTGCCCTGGATATGAAGTGAGAATTTTTATCCACATTTCCCCCCCAAAAATATTACTTTAATAAGAATATTACATATACAAATAGTTTAAAAGTCAAACAGTGCTACAACTCTTACAATAAAAAATATCAGTCTTTGGTACCCCATCTTATCTTTTCCTATCCCTCAGAGGTAATCCCTTTCAACGCTGAGCCGTTTCTTCTGGCATTAACTTCCTTCTTCCTAAGTAGTACAAATACTATTACCTTTTAACATATCTGCTTTAGACACTGACTACTGAAAAAAAAAAAAGGCTGAATTTCCTTTATGATAAGTGGATAGTCTTCCCCTGTTTCCCATATAATTAGACTTCAGCTTTGGTTAGGTCCATACATATTCAGTGTTTTCATTATAATGCCTATGTATGAATTGTTCACTGCTGAACCAGAAAGTTAATATGACTCCATTTCCTCTCTTGAATTATATTTTATTGTTCCTAGAGTTAATAATTCCTTTTTTATTTACTCATTTTTTGGGGAAACATCTGGTTGTCTTTCCACAACCTCCAACAAATTTATAAAATGTTTCTCAGTATGATTTTCTACATGGTCAAATCTGTTATTTAGTGTTTTGGTCTGTTTCTCCCCTGGGCACATACCACCTAGAGCCCTCTGCTGGTTTCCTGCTCCCATCTTGACTGGCTGTGTTCTGACCAGGAGCCGAGCTGTCATGCTGGGGCTTCCTTTGACTCTCATACTGGAGGTTCCCTTCATGTCTTTCCCATATTGGATCTCCATTTGTCTTCCTCTTTCTTGGTTCACTCCCTTTGGTTATGTGGACTACATTCTTCAGTAACTTCTTGAGTAATGGTGCAGAGAGATATATTTTTTTGTGTGTTCTTGCATGCCTGAAAATGTCCTTTCCACCTTCCCATTTACACAATAGGCTGGCTGGACATAGAATTCTTGGTTACAGACATTTTCTTTCAGTATCTTGAAGGCATTGCTCAATTGTCTTTCAGCTTCCAATGTGTCTGTTGAGAGGTTGGATACTATTTCAGCCCTTTTCCTTTACATTTTGTCCATTTGTTCTCTCCAGAAGCTTTTGGGCATCCTCTCCTTCTCCCTGGTGTTCTGAAATTTCATTATGATGTACCTTGGGTTATACCATTGTTCATTCATTGTCTGAGTCCTTGGTAGTCTTTTCAAACTAGAAATTAGTATCGTCTTAGGAAATGCTGTTGTTTCTTTTAAAATTTCTTCCTCACTCTCTTCTAAGTCCTCTCTTTCTGTAACTCACATTAGTTGGATCTTGGGCATTCTGGATCGATAGTCTAATTTCTTACATTTTCTCCCTCTGTACTGTCTTTCTTTGTTCTATATTCTGAGAGATTCTTCCATTGAAAGACAATATTTGGCTACACCATTTAAAATTTCCAAGTGTTTTTCTTTAGTCTTTAATTGTCCTTTTTCTACATAGCATCTTATTCTTGTTTTGTGTTTCTTCTCTTAGCTTTCTGAGCATTTTAATTATAGTTTCTTTGACATTTGATTCTGTTCTGTTCAGTACTGTTTCTGTTTCCCCTGAGCTCTGTTTTTCTGTTTATTAGTTTTAGTTTCTGTATTTCATGTTGGAGACTTTATTCAAATGTCACAGGGTCCTTTTGTGTCCATTGATATCTAAGAGTGAGGCACCAAAAAGATTCTCGAAGTTCTCTGGGTTATAGGCAGGACTGGTATACTAGAGGGCTTTACTTTAGGGCAACAGGATAGCCAGTTGGCATTTTGGGGGGAATGTCCACATTTCAGTACCTGTAGTTCTTGGCGTGGTTCCATTTCTTCATGCAAGGATCGTACAATCTTCTGTTTAGGAGATATGATTCTGGATGTCACTATGCTGGAGCTGGGGTGGGAAAGAAGACTGGAAGAGTCTCACTGCTCACTAGAAAGTGGACTTAATTCCCTCTTTTTAAGTCCAACACTCTTTTCTCCTTGGTGCTTGATATCCTTCATCCAGACCATATCTGATTCGTGTTTTTCAGGACAAAAACTACATTTTCTATGGAGGTGGGGGAAAATTTGTCTCTTACTCACATGGGGTGGAGGTAAAATTCTGAGGGGTTCTATCTACTCCTTATACAGACTTTTAAATACCCTCCCCTCTTTTCAGCCTCCTTCCTCCTGTGGTGTTCAACGTCTCCAATTTCTAAGACTTTTCAAGACACCCACAGAAGAGACCCTTGTTGGCTTGTCATCTTCCTTCCTCCCCGTGTGTGTGTTAAAGAGGATCGACTTTACTCTTCTTGGATAACTTATTTACCATTCTTCTATTTGTTTTCTCTTTGATATTTTTATCATTCAGGATGGTATTTGTCTCTTTGTTTAATTCAAGATAAAGTTTTTGCTTCTGCTTTTGTTCTCTCTGTTGTCTTTGTGTGTGTGTGTGTGTGTGTGTGTGTGTGTGTGTGTGTGGAGAGAAGAGTCATAAGTTACAGGATCAAAAAGACAAGGGCACAATTCCACAAATTACCTGTATCCACAGGTCAAAACAGCTATTCAACTCATTGAATAAAATGTTAGTCTTAATAAGTTGTTTGCTCATAATATATGGATGATGTATTTTTCTCTTTTTTTGTTTTAAAAATTTTATTTATTTATTTGACACAGAGAGAGACAGCCAGCAAGAGAGGGAACACAAGCAGGGGGAGTGGGAGAGGAAGAAGCGGTGGAGCCTGATGCGGGGCTCAATCCCAGAATGCTGGGATCACGCCCTGATCCAAAGGCAGATGCTTAATGCCTGAGCCACCCAGACACCCTGGATGATGTATTTTTCAAGGCAATAAGGTATAACTGGAAAGAACACAAACTCTGCGGTTGGAAGGAGCTGAGCTTGAATCTGGGCTCTGAGTTTACCTAGCTTTCTCATCTTGGACAATTTAATTAACCTATTAGACCTTAAGTTATCTATGTTATTACTAAATTCAAAGTCATAGTAAGGATTCAGTGACTGCATGGTAGTTTTTAGCACAGTGTCTGGCACTCTGCAGCTAATAGTTTAGGAATCCTGAGGACCTAGTCCTATGGGCTGAACTGTGCCCCCCTCACCCCCAAATTCCTGTGTTGAAGCCCTAACCCCCAATGTGACTACATTTGGAGACAGGGCCTGTGATGAGGCGATTAAGGTTAGAGGAGCTCATACGGGTGGGGTCCTAACCCAATCGGGCTGGTGCCCCTGTAAGAAGAGGAAAAGACACCAGAGCTCTCTATCTCCACCATGTGAGGACACAGTGGGAAGAGGCTATCTACAAGCCAGGCAGAATACTCTTACCAAGAGTCAAAACTGACCGTGCTGGCACCCTGATCTGACTTCCAGCCTCCTGAACTGAAAAATACATCCCTGCTGCTTAGGCCATCCATTCTATGGTATTTGTTATGGCAGCTTGAGCTGACAAACAAAATGTCTGTCACAAGGAAGTGCTTAGTTATCAGTTTTGGAATGAATGACTGTTTTTCCCTAGAAAGTTCTATTTGTCGGATATAATCTAGGAACTCAGAATGCAAGACAAATTACTGAATTATGCTTCCAAACGTTTAGCACTCAGATTGATTGATGTTTTCCAGAGAGCATCTGACACTGAGAGATCTAGTAACTTGCAGATGACCAAAACAGAAACCTTAGCCAAGGTTAGGGAGGTTTCAGAAGCCTCTCACAACACTAAAAATTGTCTCTAGACATCATTATCATCATTGTCGTCATTATAATCATCCTTTGTATTTACTGCAAAAACACCTACTCTGATGTGCTCAAGGCATTTTTTTTTTTTAAAGATTTTATTTATTTATTTGACAGAGATAGAGACAGCCAGCGAGAGAGGGAACACAAGCAGGGGGAGTGGGAGAGGAAGAAGCAGACTCATAGTGGAGGAGCCTGATGTGGGGCTCGATCCCATAACGCCGGGATCACGCCCTGAGCCGAAGGCAGACGCTTAACCGCTGTGCCACCCAGGCGCCCCAAGGCATTTTTGAGACTATCCAGCTACATGCGTAATATCCATAGTTTCCATCTCTATAGCCTTATCATTTAATGGTATCATTAGCTATCGCTAGATATCATTAATCTAAACTGTGACCTGAATTGTATATAACTTTGACTTAATTTAAAAGTTATCTGTATCAAAAACTGAGAGACTGAATCAAATTTCTTGGAAAACATGTATAAAATAGGTGTTCACCTTTTAAATATAATCGGGTTATTTCATAATAGTTATATATTAGAAATTGCTTCACATTGTAGGACTGTAGTAATCTTTAGGCTAAAGAATTCACATAACACAGTTTAAAATGAACCATCAAATCCTCTCCTTTTGTTATAATAATAATGTGTACATCCTGAAGAGCACATTCAGATAGTGGTGTTAGTAACGGTCCTATACAACTTAATTATGTGCAGGAATTTAGTTATTTGGCTCTTTAGGACTGGGATGATTGCAAATTTTACTGCTGTCTGTATATGAAAAGCTGACTTTAGAGGTCTCTTCATTGTTTTCTTCCTAAAAGAGATGTGATTTCATCAGGCACAAATAACTTAGAGGATAAGTTAAATACGAGGACATTGGTAAATTTTCAGGAAATGAGAAGTTAAGGAGTTCCAGTTGTCAACTTATTACCTCAGCTGAAAATTCATTCTTCATTGCCTGCTCTGCAAAAATTGAGATGGACATTTTAAATACTTTTCTTTGTCAGCTAGTATGAGGTTAAGTGTGGTCAGTAAGGGGTTTTACAGAGATATCAGAGGAGATGAGACACCTCCTAGTGAATAGCTTTTCCCAGCACCCAAGGGCAGATTCAAGCATGTTCCACCATCACTGCACCACACTGACTTCTCTATAACCTGAATTTCTCATCTTCTCTAGAGCTCTTTACTTTTTCACTAGCCAATCTCTCGTTGCTCCAATCCCCTGCTATAAATAGTAATTCTTTATATTCAGTTTTCCCAGTTCAAGTTATTGTGTGTTTTTTCTCTCCTAATTAGACCATGAGTGTTAGACAAGGTCCTTGAGAAAGAACTGGCTTTAACTTGAAAAGATCAGGTAAGTAAGTATCTCCACAACACCTGGCAAATGCAAAACAAAGCAATGGAGCTGTTTCCTTGCCTTGAATCATCTGGGGCTGAGTTAGGGGATTCAACTCCTGTGCATGGTGTTCCAGACCTCCCATTGATGGTCTCTCTCTTGCTCAGAAATCTCAGTTTTCCTTTCTCTCCTGCCAGCATTCTTTACTCCACCCAAATCTGCATGCTGCCCCCCCACTCCTGCCCCAAAGGTGACCTAATTCTCATAACCATCCATGCCTTTTTTGCATGTGATTATCTCCTTCTTGAATGCTTGTTTTCCTCCTCTGAATCAGTCCTACCACCTTATAAACCTTGCTTACCATTCAATTTCTCTAAAAAAATCTTTCCACGTGAACCTTAACACATATGATTTGCTCATTTGTCCTGCAATTGCCCTTGGCAGTTCTGGGGCCCTGGTGCTAGTGCAATATAAAATATGCATTTCAAATGTTTGAAATCTTCTTTATAAGTCTGTCAAGACTCTGACAGTCAATCACAAACTCCTCCAAAGCAGGGACTTTGTCTTTTATTTCTCTCGTATGTCTTCTTGAGGTTCTATGCTCATTGAGACTTCTTTCTTGGTCAGAGCTAACTGAATGACTAGGGACAGCTGGAACCTTTAGTTCTTTGTCGGCTCTTTGACAAATGATGTCAAAATAACACGATGTGTTGACAATAGTTGCAGGAGAAGGAAAACGCCCAAAGAAGTACGCATATTCTTGAGGCATTTGTGATGTTAAAAAATGCACGTGGTCCATTTTATACATTCCCTACTTAGGTGTAGTAGTCAGAAGTGAACCCCATCCAATACAGCATCAACACTGGATCAAGATGAAGAGTCAGCTGATGGTTACAGAGGTGGGACTGTGTTTAAGGGCCAATATGGCTCGGATACAGACTGGCTCTGGCTACCCTAAGTAGCTTCTTAAATAGTTTTCTCAACACATTTTATGCATCAATTGGCAAGTGTACGTCACGAGTGATGAGCTGGAACACAGCCACTACATCAGTACTGAAGCCAAGCTTGGAGTAGCATCAGCTCTGCAGGGCTGTAGAAAGCAGAAGGCGTGCTAACCAGCTTCCATTTGGGAAAGGGCAGGCAAAGAGTTCTTGAGGAAGATGTAAGGTGCTGCTACCTACACTATAAATACTGCCAATGCAGCAAGCTACTCCACCTGGCTTGTGGCCCTCAGAGACAAAGTAAATCATTCTGAACTACAGGACCACAAATTCTGCAGAGTAAAGAGGCAGAACTATGAATGGTGACCAGGCCAGCAGCTAACTTTCCAGAAGATGTGCTTAGATGCAATGGGTAGGGAGCTACTGAACCCTCATCTGTCCTTAACACCATGCAAAAACACATGAGTGTCAGTGAATCCAATGGCATTCTGCCATGAATACAAAGAGCGGTGAGTGAGACAGGTCCAATATGTCAGAATAAGTAAGGGAGGACATTGAACCTGTAAAGGCGAGACAGACTTTTCTGGTCATCAGCTGGTAGCACCTATATTTTCAGTTGTTTAAGTGGCAGTATTCCAATGACACGAAGGAATAAAACTCAAAATTTATCTGACAGAAGGCAAGACTGTATTTTCTCTTGCAATATTCCCAAACACTTAGAAAAAGAATATTTCCTACATATCTTAAGTCAACATTGATATGATCTGTGCTGA